>NW_028301715.1:28077500-30577500 GCF_037042655.1 Diuraphis noxia | reverse complement strand
AAAGGTGAATGTGTAATTTGTTTGGAAGAACTAATACAAGGTGATACCATAGCTAGGCTTCCTTGTCTTTGCATATACCATAAAACGTAAGTACCTATATTAAAAATCGATTTATAAATTTATTACGTTTTTTGAACCGTTTTAAAATATATCAAAAAAACCGAATTTTTCAATTTACAACATGTAATTTTACTTGAAGTCTGAATGACTGAATATTAATTAAAGTATAGTATAGTATAGTATAGTCTATAATATAACTATTGTGTTGGGTAAAGCACTTCGATAAACTTGTATATTATAATTGAATCCCCGCAATAAAGTTAAATGTACTCCACTGCCTATATAAATGTTTTTTTTACGAACAGTTAAAATTACGTAAAAACGACTATAGAACATCATTAACGTGAACTACGAATTATAGACGTATACTATAATATAAATAACCTGTGAATTTAAATTAATTAAAAACTAATTTTTTTATTTGGTGTGGGGTACTGATTTAATTAAAGAAATTTCTCAAAAATTAATCATGTCCATATTTACGAAATTTTCTGACCACTCGTACATTCCTATTATGATTCCTATTAGGTAACTCACTATTATGATTATTCGTCATCTTTGTTCGATTATTTATTAGTTGTAGTCTTTAAATCCATATTATAATACAAATACTTTAGTACTTTATTACTGTAATCCGTGTGGTTTAACTAATATGTAATTAAGGTGTTCGGTGGCAGACAGTTGTTTTGTCCAAAACAAACCTATCTTTTGTCATACTGATGCGCGATAATACTTTTTAAAATTGATTCGTTATTATGTCTACTTGAGATCTGTTCGATCAGTCTAGTTTGACCAATCTTACTCTCCTCTCCCCCCCTAAAAAAAAACAACTAATTTTGAATATTTTGAATGTTGGACTTTTCAAACCGTATAATTGAAGTATCAAACAGAAATCTTAAAAGTGGACTAACAGAGATCAAGTAGACATTCCATCGAATTTAAATCAATTTTCTAAAATATTATCGCATTATAGATCGATCGGTAGATGGTTATGGACAAAAAGTATATACCTACAAATAAGCTAAATTGTTTCCCGTTCGTGCGCAACGCCGAGGGAGTGACTTATACATGCGTGGGTGGGAGCATTTCGCTATTTCTTTTACACACAGCCACACACACTAATGAGCATTTACTTTCCTTAATTTTACAAGACCATATGCATACTATTCGAAAATTCAAAAAAATTGGATCTCCTTAAAATCTATCTGCCACCGATCTCCTCATTGTGTTTTCATTTCAGTCGTGTAGTCTAAATTTTTCATTGGTCGATAATTTCTTATATAATATGGAAAGTTTAATTATCCCTCGTAAGTATGGTGTATTTATATCTGATACTCTGGATATGTTTAGATTTTCGCAGCAATCTTACGTATATCATTCACAGAATGATGAAAGTGTTTTTTAATTTTCCTTTTTAAACTTCCTCAGCCATCCTGGCTACGTCATTGCCTCATTATAATTCATTTCATTTTTTCATTTATTAGTTTGTTATTGACTTGATTTAGTTTTAAAAATATTTCCCTACTTCATTTGTTACTCTATGGTCTCTATGCAAATGTTTCATTGACAATAAAATAATATTGAGAATTAACTAATTTTAAGTAAATGTCAAACTAATAGCCCGAGCAGCCTATCTTTTATGAAAAAATCAAAATCGAAAAATGAACGACGTAATAGTATTATACTGGTATAAAATTAAAAAGATGTATTAGAGTATTACAGATGTTTGAAGAAAATATAATAAAGTAAATAAAAACAATTATTTTATTTTGGACCGATGCCCTAACTCCCCTTCTCTTTTCTGCTCTTTAACTTTTGGATTTTAAGATATTTTTGGTTTTGGCTTTAACTCAACGGATGTTCCAAAATCTAGTACACTCAGTGAGATAAGTTCCTCTCATTTAGATTTTTGACATTCCTAAATCAAGGTTAAATATAACAGGGATTTAGTTTCCGGGTCATTAAACTCATATGTTATCGTCTCAATGTTTATACTTTAAAATTATACCATAGAAATAATTTTTCGTGTAATACTGTAACTATAACCTAACTACCTAAGTCAGTGTTTGCAATTTAACGACATCGAAGAATAAAAAGTGAAATACAAGATATGTCTGGGGCCTGGGCCATTGAGATGGTTACTTGACATAAATTATTTTAACGCGATGCATAATAATAATATTCATCAATACGTACATTTATAAGATGAATTTGAACTAGTTCGATTTCACATTTTCACTTTAAGTTTTTGAGAATTTCTTTAATATCGTGTTCGCTATATATATATATATATATATATATTAATGTGTATAGGTACGAACTATTCGGTAGTATTATTTTATTTTGGACAAAACGTACCTAATTTAGATAAGAATAGAACATTATATAATAAATTAGATACATATATATATTTATTGTTAGATACTTTCATAACATTTAACAAAGAATAATGGTAATATTTTTTAAATTACAGTTTCATAGTTCTAATGATTATTAATTTTATAAATAATCTTATAATTTATTACATTGAATATTATATATTTTTATTCATACTGCAAAATTAACTATAAGACTTTCATAACATTTTAATGTAATCCTGGAACCTGTTATGCTTCCATTGTATAGTTAACCTATATAGTTGAAGAAATTGGCAGTTAGAAAACAAATTGGTGTTACATATTACACTAATTTTTATTAAATTATAAAATAATATGATATGATTGGTACGATATTCTGTATATTTTCTTTAATGTAATAAATTATTTGAACAGGATTTTAATAGGTATAGTGATTAGTGATCAACTGTTTAGATTAAATAACTATTTACTTAATTAAATATGTATTTAAATTGTTGTCTTTAATATTTTGTGTTCATGTTAGTCATTTTTTCAATAAAATAAACCTATATGGCTATATATACCTAACGTATCAAGTACATAATATCAATTTATTTGCTAATGTTCTTCTCACTAGTTCGGTACTTCGATAAAGTAATAGTTCCGGTTAGTATCATAAACAACATACCTATTACCTAACCATTTTTACAAAATACATCTATAAATTTGTCAAAATACTAGTTAAAACTAAATGTCCGTTAAAATCGGATAATTTAAAAACATATAAAATACGATTTCCTCATTGAAAAACTAATTTTGAAAAACTGATTTGTATATAATATATTTTTTTTTTTTACTATTCTGATTCGAAGGATTCAAAATATACTTCATAATAAATTCAAATATGTTTTCAAAATTATTATAGGAGTAAAACTCAAGTTAGTACGTTGGAACGCGTATAGGTCTATTTTACTCTAAAAAGTGTTAGTGTGGAATCCCCTTAACTTGTGAATTAAAATATCGGGATACGATTATGAAATGTTTATAAATGTCTTATACCACGTGTAGTGTTTGTATTATTTTTGGAGTTTGACCTAAATAATGAGTCGATCATAAAAATAATTAGAACGAACACAAGAAGAATAAATACGAACATCAAAATATTCGACTGATACATACTACGTTATACGGATTACTTTAACCGAGAGTCTTTGACGATAAATGTCAATTGGAACTAGATGAAATGTGAAAATTTTAATCCACAATGAATAAAACACATTTATATAAAATCTTAGAGTACTCGAAACTCGAAAGGGTTATTATAAAATCTAGTGTTGTGTGTATATTACATATGTTCTAAAAATTATGTTATCCAAAATATGTTAATACTCATCTAATTTAAAAAATATCTATTAAATATTTTGTTCTTGGGCGAAGCAGAAATATGTTTGTTATGAAAGTATTTTGCTAGAATGTATTTTTTTATGTATGTATCGATCTTAATTTATATGGCCATGTTCTATCTGTTGTTTTTATGATTATTTGGCGTACCTACCTTATACCGTAGTGTGAATTATATTAAAATATTATTGACCTAGGAAGTACTCGGTCATTATGAACTTACTGTGTTGTAATTTTAGCCGGAGAGGATAATATTATGTTGAACGTTTGTGTATATAGTGTTATTTGTTGGCCGCAGTTTCAAGGTTTCTTAATTTTATAGAATATGCTATGAACTATAAAAACATGATAGGAAGTTTGGGGACGGTCTTATTACGATTTAATCGATAAGAGATAAAGAGTCAGTTTTGATCGGTTATAATAAGAAACATTTATTGCAGGAATTAATGATAACTTTGGTAGGTATAAGAAATTGCATGTGGTGTTGGTTGTCGCTAGGTTATAGATTGCGTCACCGGTGAATGCTTTTGATATTGGAATGGCGTGAGGATAACGTACCTCAAGCTGTAGGTCTGTAATTTATAGAATATAGATTATATACAATATATACTAATATATATGATTTAAGGTTTGTTGCCTGGTTAAACATGGTTTTATCATTTTTAAAATTTTTTTTTTAATAAAAACAAAACAGTTACATTATAAAGACAAAAAAAAGTCCTCGTTTCTCAAATTGTGACCCTTATAAAGGGTCCGTAAATATTATTATTATTTATTATAGGATTCGCAATCATTTTTACCATAGCCTAAGGGGTTCGGTGGAGGAAAAGTATGGGAAACACTGAATTATTTAATATTTAGTTGGTATTAGTCATTCAAATTGTATCTCTAATTAGATTTCGAATTGCGATTTACTTAAAAATCAACTATGCGGTATCCTGTATTTCTGTATATATATCCTGTATCCCTTATAAAGTTTATGTTTTTAACACCGAACGGTTCGCGCCAATTATATTGTGTGGGACCCCGTCCTTAAATAATTATGATAATTAGGTATTTGTTTTTTTTCAGATGTATAGACAGATGGTTTGAAGTGAATAGATCGTGCCCTGAACATCCAGGAGATTGAACCGTTTATACACTGACTTCGAACAACATTTGAAGAGGGGAATATAAGATAATATAACAAAAAATTGTTGCGCAGCTATATGTATTATGAATAATGATTATTATATTATGATTAATAATAATTTAATTTTTTTTAACAATTACGAGAAGTCGAAACGCTAATTCCGAACTATATACTATTACCATTTACCATACCAATATTAAAATATATACACATAAATTAACTTCAAATAATGTGCATGAAAAACAAATAAATAACGACGTAATTATATCATCTATATTATGCTTTCAATATTTTGCAATTCGGTTGTGTACAAAGGCTGATACAACTGTTGATTATCAATTTTCGATTGATTTTTTTTTTTATTTATTGTTTATGAAAATGATACGTGGACTAACAAAATCACTTAAACTTTTATTCTTGACTATAAGGTGTTTTTTCCACACAAATTGTTTTTTTCTCGTTTAATGCTTTATATAATGTATAAATTCGAGCTATATTCGGTTGAGATATAACTTAAAATATAATTAAAACCATTTTTCTATTAGTACATTATTTATACTACATAATTATATAGTTGACGTGTTACTGTTACATAATACAAAAAAACTGTACATATCATTTTCTGTTTTTTTGTTTTTTAGATTTATTCTCCCATTTTTTTATTGGTACATTTACATGTCTTGAAGTAAAAACTACTACTAATCATAACCTAAATGTTATAAATTCTACCTTAACTTTTCTATGTAGAATGAGTTTTAAACTAATGTTTGTATATTTAAACTGATTATTAATAAAACTGTTATTGTATAAACGTTCCGAATGAATCAGTGAATATATATATATATATATAATATGTTTAGCAATTCCAGAGTTAAAATATTATGTTTTACATTATTTTTTCTGAATCCATATTGTTGATGGTCAGAATTATATATCATTTATTTTAATTTTACTCAATTGTAAGAACATTTGAATAGACTTAAGCGTTTTGTCGTTATTTTTAATTTACATACGGTGCATTGTAACTTTGTTTTGTTTTGTTTTATTATTATTTTTTTTTTCAAATTTTATAACTGATCAAAGATAGTTTTTGTAACTTAGTCGGGGCTGCTCTTTTTACAATGTAATTAAGATTCTCGTTTTATTTATGTAAAATTGTTTTTAAACTTGATGTATGATGTTATGTGAGGTAATATGATATAGCTAATAAATAATATAAACATAAATTATTTAAGTGTTTAATAATACCTCAAATATATACAACAAAGAAAATATTTTGATTGATATTATTGAGTTGCATTTATCCCAAGTCCCTTATGCCCAATTGCCATTTCAACTATATTATTATATGTTGCACACACTTAGCTACAATGGCTGGTAACTGTGAAATGCTCTGTAAACCGCTATTGTGCTATAAACATTAAACTGTTATTTCGCTTTAATTCTGCGTGCTCTAAGTCCATATTATCTTGATATAATATTAGCACCTATATATTTATAAATTGTAAAAGCCATAAAATAAAAATAATAATGATAAAATAGTAATTTATAGTGTTATGTCGAACAAAAATTTTTAAGAATACAATTTTTTTCTCATTTAGAACAATGTTTAATGTGTACAAGAGTGGGTGAGTGTGTGTCTTGTAATTTTATGTGTGTATATTCTTGAATGCAAAGGGTTTAGCGATGATACAAGAGTCTTCTTAACCAACATAATTTTAGTTCAGTTAAGTTATATTGTTTCTTAATTTGTTCGTATATAAAATGTAATACCTATGTAATTTTATGATTTTGGAAGATGAAAAAATGTTTATGTTGACATTAACATTATTATTATTTTTACAACTACATTTATAAGACCTAATCTTATCTGTTTTATTGTGATATATCTTAAACATGAATGTATAATGTATGATTGTATGATTAAAAAGACCATATTATTCTAAAAATACTTTGTTTAAATTCATTTTATACCTACATTGTATTTGTTATTTATTTTTTTCAGTGACATGTGACTATGTTATGTGCATACCTGTCTAGGTGATCTAACTTATTTATTTTTACTTTTAACTAATATAGTATATGGCTTGGAACTGTATGTTATTAATTAAAATATTATTGAATATTTGTAGATAATTTGGTTTAGTAAACTATTCTTAATCACATATTTGCAGTGCTTGATTTGGGGGGGGGGGCGGATTCCCCTTCTTTTTAAATTTTTTTTTTAGCGAACCCTTTCTATTTATTTAAAACGGAACACTGGGAACTTACTATAGAGAATTTGTAAATCATCAGTTTTTCTGTTGCAAAATATACCTATAGGCTATAACCTATAGCCATAATATTTGTACATTTAAATTGAAAATGAAAATAAAAAAATTGATTTTTAAATTGCTAGTAAATTGTATTATGCCCACAGAAATATAAGCATATATCTGTGATTATGTAATAGATACATTTTATGAATTAAATCTTTATAAATCGTAAATCGTAACATAAATTATATTGTCATTGGAATATTGGATGATGTGATAACTCATCTTATCTCCAATTATCAAAGTACCAAAGTTACTACAGTCAGAACAATTGCAATTTCTTCCTCTGAATGTGAGAGATCTTTCAGTGCGATGAACAACATAGTTATATCAAAAAGAAATGCTTTGACTACAGGGCATATATCTTCATTGGTTTTCCTTAACTGCATCGGATCTCCCATTCAGTTGTTCAAACTAGATCATTACCTTGAGAGCTGCATTAAAAGTGGCAAAAGAAATTCAGATGAAGTAAACTGTCCTAAATGATCTTTTAAAAATGAAGATAAATCATTTTATGGACCTTATTTAATATGTAGTTTAAGTTTTTTTTTTGTAGAATTATTAATTGATAATTTAACATTTAATGTCTTAAAAAAATAATGAATAAGTAAATGTTTTTTCTTTTAAAATATATTTGTATAATAAATCTATTTTTTGGGATTATGGGTGGTTGAAGGGGGGTGTGGGGGGCTTTGCCCCCCCCCCCACGGTAATGTGACGGTTAATTTTGTGTGGAATGCTTGTTCACCAAACATCCGCTGAGTCCCCCTTCTACTGTTCTTCCAAATAAAGCACTACATATTAGACATTTATATCAATATCAGAAATTTGTCTGAATATTTTGGAAATATGTGTAACTATTTTATTAATGTCAAAATATTATTATTAAAAAACTAGATAAATAACTAATCAATAATGATGCAATCATAGAATATCTATAATAGCATACATTAAAAATATTTATTATTAATAATTATATAGAAATGTAGAAATGTATGATGAACAACTACACAGTACACAGAAGTATATTATAATGTTTAAGTATAGATAACTCATATGTACAAAAATACTTCCTGTTCCTATAAAGTCCAAAAATAATTTAATAGATTTCTAGTTCTTTAAATATTTATTATTAATAATTATATAGAAATGTAGAAAAGTATGATGAACAACTACACAGTACACATGAGTATATTATAACTTTTAAGTATAGATAACTCATATGTACAAAAATACTTCCTGTTCCTATGAAGTCCAAAAATAATTTAATAGATTTCTAGTTCTTAAAATAATAATACCTACCTATATGACTATAATATAATATGTATTTAAACATGATCATAATAAAACTGGGAATATAATATCCATATATTATCTATGGTTTGCATCATAAAAATTTTAAACTGTCAATGAATGAGGTATGAATAAAATCCATACCATGACCCTCTGCCTCGGGGATGTGTAACAGGCGATTTTTACTCCCTGGTGATTTTAACTGGGGGAGTAATAATCGCCGGGAGTAATTATTTCCTATGCTAACCGGTGATTATAATTCCCGCTATATTTTAACTCCCCAAATCACGGGGAGTAATAATCGCCGGGAGTAAATATGTCCTATACTAGCCGGTCACACCGGACGCCTAATGGCTAATGGTTATCGCCATTCGCCTGTAAATAGTGTATCAACGACTAACCGCAAGTATACAACATTGCACAAATGACTTATGAGTTATATACTAGACACTATAGTTTAACTATAGTTAATGGAAATATAAATACCATGTTAAAATTCAAAGAAAACTTTTTAAAGGATGTAATAAATAAATAAGTATGAAGATTGTTTCGAAGAAAATATTTCCAGTTTAGGCACAAAGAGTAATGAAAAGTTAAAAAATTAAAAATTAGCCTATTTGTCTGGTATTAATAAATAATGTGTCCAAATCAAGTTGTATATTTTTACGATTTTTAAAATGCCAACATTTTTATGTAATTATAATATTATTTATTTTTATTTATATCAATTTAATAATTTAAATGTTCACATGACACAACTCCATACGAAACACAAAGTTGTGCAGGTGTATGGTGCCTTTACGGTTTACAAAGACAAAAAGAATATTATATTATACATGTAACGTATATGTAATATAGATCAATATTAGTAAATTATTGCGATATATGAAAGCCGTGAAAACTCTTCGCACTGACTGGGAACAAGGCGAAGCACGTCAAAAGACGTCGTCGTCCCACTCTTGTTCAGGAGCAACGTAATCATCGTCATCGACGTAGTTGTCGTCACTGTCATCCGGTACCTCAGTCGTGGTAATGGTAGGAACACGGACAACCACGGTATCCGATGCAGGCTCCTGTTGGTGGACGTCAACGTTGGAAAGCGTACCGCGATTATTATGGGCACCACCGACATCGTAGTCCGAGTCCGTCCAGAAGTCCTCGCCGTCATCGCTGTTGACTTGCAAGATCACCGGCTGTGGTAGAAAATATGACGTATTCGGAGCCGTTCCCGGTTTCGGTATCCACACGTGGTCCGCCTCGGATCTTGGTCGGTATTGCTGTTGTTCGTTGTCTGCGTACATGATGCGCCGCCCGTACGGATGAGGCAGAAACAAGCTCAACAGATCGTAATGCACTACACAAGTCAACGCCAAGAGGACCGCCTGCGGAACATATTGTAACGCGTTAATACGTTTACGTAGACAGAGGTGGTTTGAGAATACTGTTTTTGGTGCACTGCACTACCAATGTTAGGGGGCTGGGTGGTCTTGGTTGAGCATGTGCTGACCGCAATGTTTAATAATTTTAATGTTCAATAAATGATAATAATAATAAAGTACCTAATCGTGGCTGAAATTGTTGAAAGCGTCGAGTTAAGAATACAAGGACCTTATAATTATATAAACTATAAACTTATAAAAAAATATTTATTTGTAATTTCTATGATGAAGGGGGGGGTTGGTGAGTGGGTGTCCATATATATTGTCTTGCACCACTAAATCATATAATACATTCAAACCGCCTCTGTACGTAGACAGTGCACGTGTCGCGCTGTGATTTTTATTTTTCGAGGAGACCAGAATGAAATACTTATTTCGATCGATGACGCTTTTTAATCCAGATTTATTATTCATCATTGGTAAGACAAATAAAACATTTTAATTTTTATATAGGTATATACTTCTTTATTATTTTTTTATTGTTCTAAATTATCGCGTACCTAGCTACTATAAACAATTAACTTCCGGGTTTTAATTTTAAGGATTTTCTTATTAAAAAAAAAAATTTAATCAATCGGTAAAGGTGCTCTGCTGTTAATAGGCGTGAAATACTCGAGTGTACCTACCCCTTAATATTATTAAGTTGGTCACTGCTGTAATGGATGTGTTATTAATATAAATTCAATGATAAATGTTATTTGCAGTACTTATACGATCAATGGTGTAATTACGGAGAAGGAGGCATTTTGATGTCTTATTTTCTCCATGACTTTTTTTTTAAATTGGCAAACTATATTTAAGTTATTTGATTATATACATATTATAATTTATAGGTATTAGGTACTATAGGTCGTGTATTTTATAGAAATAATACATAAAATCATGACTCCCCGATACTTGCTTTATTTACTGTAACTAATAACTAGAGCGCGGATTTATATGCATTTGTATTCAGGATGATTGTATGATATGCTAATAAGTGAGCATAATACATGTTTCATAGCATAACGATTTATAAAATGAAACTTTTAAGTGCATATATTGATATTTACACTTTTTTCTATTTTAAGGGCTTAATTTACAATTTTAATTTCACATTTCAATATATTTTGTTTTTTAGAAATCTTTGAAATATGTGATGCTATTGTAATATATCTAAGAAAAAATATTATGTTTTAATAGTTTCGATTTATATCGAAATAAATTATTAATAGGTATACTTATAAGTATAAACGGTTTTTCCAAAGATCTTAGGTCAACAATCGTTGAACCAAAAAGTACGCATTACGATTACGACCCATTCATCACCATTGACATTATTTCAGAACAAAATGAAAAAAAGTATTCATAGAAGAATTTCATAATTTTAAATATTACATTGACTTAATTAAATATTCAAAAGATATATATTTTGCTAATTTTTTTATGCATATTTTTTATTTTTCTAACGTATTTCAACGTTTTAGTGCATATAATTATGCATATTTAAGATTTAAAAAAATATTATACCAGATGACGACCAATTTGTGTCCTGCGACATTGCACCGTCGACTTTGTAATAATCTCTAATAGTGCCGGTGGAAAGGCAGGGAAAAGGGGGTAGTTCCCCAGGGCCCCGCCATTTTAGGAGTACCGTGTCTTTCATCGCATTTCATGATTTGTATAACTTTGTAAGCTTATAATTTATATATCTTATTGTATTTTTAATTTTAAAACAAATACAACAAGATATATAAATGTTGTCTGCAGATTCAACGCTTTCTCGGTTCACTGAACTTCTATCATTGTTTTATACCAACGCGGACGAACTGAACAAGCGCCACTGTACGACATGGCAGCCGAGATCAATGCAAACAGGACGATTTACTACATATAGTGAACGTCGTTCGCGCAAACCGGTTTCGACACCTTTTCTCAAAAAAGTTATCTCCCGCCGAACAAAGATACAGCACGCACGACAAATAACTTCTCGTTGCGTATTTGAAGGGTGCTCGACCTTTCATCTATTACATCGAAGGGGTGCCTCACTGTTTGTTTATTTATAGACTAATTTTATTGAACAAAATAAAATACTCGACACTTTCAATAAATAATAAGTGGACTGTATATTTTTTGAGTGTCGTACCAATTGGCTGGTCCGACGACAACTAACTAATCCGTGGGGACATATTACGGCACAAGCATACACTGATAATTTTATAGATAATAATTTTATATAATATTACAGCGATACTATATATAAGTTTGTATTGCGGTGTTCACGCCGTAACATGGGCCCACCTTGAAACACGGTTTCAAAATATAACACATATTATATAATAAAAATAATTAAACAATATAAATGACTTATTAAATATAAATTATTACAAGCAGGTTTCATACGATTTTACAATAACTAATACAAATAATAATAATGAATGTAATAAACTAATTAGGTGGTAGAACTAATATTTCACTAAATAGGTGAACAAACATCGAAAATAATACACAATATTATTGACTATCGCTACAATTAAGATAACAATGGTCGGTCATTAAATAATAATAAATATGTATATGCATCAATATGGATACTTAATAGTTGATATTAACTGACCTATATAATTTTTATAAATAGTATGCTACATTTGTACAAGTGTAATGAGGTGAATATGTATAGTATAAAAAAAAAAAAAAAAATTATATAAACAAAATTAATTAGCACGTAACCGGTGTGCTTCATGTGTCTATGGGTAATGGACATAATAGCCGAACAGCGCGCTTTTTGGGTCCCAAATTCGTATACACCGTAGCTACTCTTACGACACCATCAGGTCCTGGGTGAACATTTGTGACTCTGCCTAATAACCACTTTAAAGGAGGTAAGTTATTTTCCTTTATTAACACCATCGTCCCAGGTTGAATGGATGGTCCTCTGCATTTGGACCACTTGTTTCGTCCTTGTAGTTGCCCCAAATATTCCTTGCTCCATCGTGCCCAAACGTGTTGGACAAGTTGCTGCACTCTTTGCCACCGAGACAATCTATTAATAGACATATCTCTCTCATCAGGTTCAGGCAGTGCGCGGAGTGAGCTACCTATTAAAAAATGGGCGGGAGTAAGGACATTCAAATCCGTAGGATCCTCGGATAAAGGAATTAAAGGACGGGAGTTTAAGCAACATTCTATTTGTGTTAATACAGTATATAGTTCGTCATAAGTTAACCGTGAATTCGCAATGGTTCGATTCAAGTGTTTTTTCACGGCCTTGACAGCAGCCTCCCATAAACCACCAAAATGGGGGGACCGAGGCGGTATGAACTTCCACGTAATTTCGTGTAGTGTTAAAGTGTCTTGAACGCGAACTTTGTGCTGTTCTGAAAGAAGAAGTGTGGACAAATCACTTAACTTTTTGTTAGCACCCACGAAATTAGTACCATTATCGGAATATATGGTATGGCATTTACCTCTTCTTGATATAAACCGGTGCAAGGCAGCTATAAAGGCATCTGTGCTGAGATCACATACTAGCTCTATGTGCACAGCCTTACTTGCGAAACATAAAAAAATGCATATATATGCCTTCTGTAGCTGCGCGTTTCTACGCGCGTGCGACTTCATTAATATTGGTCCAGCATAATCAACACCCGTAGTTTCAAAACATCTCATTGGTCGGTTCACTCTTGGTTTTGGTAAAACACCCATAATTGGCTCTACAATACTAGGCTTGTTTTTGAAACACGCTATACATTTATGGGCGACTTTTCGAGCGGTTCGACGACCGTTTATAGGCCAATAAGTTAATCGTACATTTGCCAACATTGCTTGGGGCCCAGCATGCAATGACATTTCATGCTCATTTCTAAAAATTAGTGTATCAAAATGACACGAATACGGTATGATAATAGGATGCCGTTGGTCATAAGTTAACTCTGTCGCGTTTCCAAGTCGGCCACCCACACGCAATATACTATCGTTGTCGAAGAAAGGATTTAATGACTGCAATTTTTTATTTTGAAGCGCTTCCCCAAAAAATTGATTTTGTAAGAGCCTAATAAATATTTTTACCGATTTTTGGATCTCGTCATTGCTGAGTGGACCCGAGTATCTTTCTTTCGTCTTTAATTTACTTGAAATATTATGCACATACCTCAATATATATGCGAACACACGCTGAAACCGATTTAATTTTGAATATTTTTCACACAGTTGTATAAAATAATTTGCTTTTATTTCAGTGACCATTACCACAGTATTCGACTGCTTTCGCTCTTCACATAGTGTCTCCTCATCTTCGTGTACCTGATAGAATTCTTCACATCTCGCGTGCTCGTCCGTCAACCATACGGGTCCGTTCCACCACAATGTACATTTTTGTATATCTTGAACATCACATCCCCTGGATAAAATGTCAGCCGGGTTCTCCTTCGTATTAATATACGACCACGAATACTGTGATGTTAAATTATGAACCTTACTCACACGATTTGCAACGAACGGTTTCCAACGCATTGCATCCGATGCGATCCACGCTAATACCACCTTGGAATCACTCCAGCAATAAATATTCGTAACATTAATTCGTAACGCTGGAACTATTTTTTTTATTAATTTTGATAATAGTAAGGCAGCGCATAACTCCAATCGCGGTATTGTTATTATACTTATCGGCGCAATTCTTGATTTTGCGCATATTAATTGCGAGTGGCGACTACCGTCCGCGCGCGTGCTTACTACATATAAACAAGCCCCGTACGCTTTGCACGACGCATCGGCAAATCCGTGTATATATATTTTCTCTTCGTCGTCACACTGCAACCAGCGCGGGACACTTAGATTATTGCATTGATTTAAATCCTTTAAATATTTTTTCCATTTCATTTGAATTTCTGTTGATAATTCATCATCCCAATTTATTTTTAATTTCCATAATTGTTGCATTAATATTTTAGCTATCACGATAACCGGTCCGAGCAATCCGAGCGGGTCAAATAGCCGTGCAATATTAGATAAAATACTTCGTTTGGTTATCTTATGTTCAAGAATTGGTAACGCCACTTTATAAATGAAACTATCCGAGTTTGAATCCCAATGCAAACCTAATGTTTTTATTGCTTCAGTTTCCATATTTAATGAGTATAGTGAGTTTTCATTAGGAATTGGTATATATTTTAATAAATCGGCATGATTAGCTGTCCACTTGCTTAATTCAAATCCGTTGTTACTTAAGCATTTAATTAATTCATTACGTAAATTTAAAGCCTCCGATAATGTAGAGGCGCCCGTTAAACAATCGTCAACACAAAAATCATGCTTTATTATCTGAGCTATCTCCGGACGTATTTTATTTACATCCGCCGATTTATGAAGACATGCAACAGATAAGAAACTTGCAGGTACCGTTCCGTAAGTTACCGTACACAATCTATATTTCTTAATAGGCTCATTAGGATCACCGCGCCACAATATGCGCTGATAATCTCTATCTGCATTATCAACCCATACCTGCCTATACATTTTTTTAATATCAGCTGAAAATGCATATTTATATGTACGAAATCTCGTAACAATTACTGTGAGGTCGTCCTGTAATATAGGACCTTTTAACAATACATCGTTTAGCGACAATCCAGATTCTGATTTGCATGAGCCGTCAAATACAACTCGTAATTTAGTTGATCGGCTGCTATCATTAAGAACGTAAGAGTGTGGCATATAGTACGTTTTCACTGATAGGTCATTGTCCTCATTAACTTTCTCCATATGTCCCAAATGCTCATATTCTTCCATGAAACCTTTATACTGACTATATCGCTCGGGATTCTTTTTGAGACGTCGCTCTAACGATAAAAATCTTTTTAATGCGATGTTATATGAGTCGCCTAACATGTCTACGTTATCTCGGAATGGCAATTTTACTACAAATTTTCCCGTGGAATCTACTGATACATTATCTTCAAAATGTTTCCTACAAATTACATCTTCCGACGTTTCGTGCATATTTGCATTAGAAAATTCCTCGATTTTCCAAAATTCTTCAATATCCTTTTCCAAATTTGAATAATTATCTTCACTTATTACAAAGCAAGCCATTGAATTATTTTTTGATGAAATTTCATTCACTGGTCCTACAATAATCCAGCCGAACATTGTTTGCTGCAAGTACGGACCCATTGTGTGCAGTTTGAAATTTCCCGAGCACATTATTTCCCAATAGGTGTCGGCACCAATCAATAAATCTATTTTTTCCGGCTTAAAACACCTAGAATCTGCCAACTTAATATCCGTGGGTATAGACCATTTGTTAGTATCAATATTGTTGGTCGGCAGTTTTCCGGTAATTTTTGGCAATACCAGCATGTCCAAGGTGGCAGAATAATTATTTATGCGTGACTTAATAGACGCGGTTACCTGATACGCTGCACGACTCACTATCTCATTTATACCTATTATTGATTTATTTATTTTTGTTCTCACAAGACCTAACCGCTGTACCATTGCTTCAGTCAATATATTTATCTGTGAGCCGTTATCTAATAATGCCCTGCATACAACTAGTTCGCCGCATGCATTTAATATATGTACTTCCGCAGTCGCTAATAGTACTTGTGCGCGCGTTTGACCACGGGCGGCGTGACTCACCACCACTTCCGCATTAGACACGTTTGACGTAGACGGATTTTGTACAACTTGTGGTACATCACTATGCAGCAACGTATTATGCGCTTTATCACATTTGGAGCATACCCTTTTCGATCTGCACACCTGTACATCCGTGTGACCCGTACCCAGGCAATTGCGACATAGGTTTAGTTCATCGACCTTTAGTAATCTTTCATTTGCATTGAGCGCGATAAATTTTTGACACTTGTAAATAGGATGTGATTGTTTACATAAGTAACATGCTAAACGATTGGTAGCAACAAATGCATTTACTTTTTTATTATTTTTAAATTGGACGTTTTTATCAGTTGGATTACGATAATTTTGCTTAGACTGCGTATAATGCGACGTACTTAATTTATTCGATAAATTTTTTGAGGTATCAATCGCCTCTAATATTTTACACCGTTCATTTAAAAATGTTGTCAACTCCGTTATAGAGGGTAACGTATCTTTGGTAGCCACAGATTCCCAATTGCGTATTGTATTATAATCTAACTTGACTAAAATCACATGTAATAATAGCGCACCCCAGGCATCTGGATCATGACCTAACGCCTTTAAAGCTTGCATATTCATATTTAAATCAGCGGTAAACTTTCTTAAACAAACACTTGACTCCTTTTGCATAGGTTCTAATTCATATATATTTCTTGTATAAGATTGTATGAGAATACGCTTATTATCGTATCGTTCTACGACAGTGTTCCATGCAATCGAGTAATTGTCACCTGTGGTTGCTAAATTTTGTATCAGAGCCAATGCGTCCCCATGCAAATACATTCTTAAATATACAAATTTTTGTACACCTGCTATAGTTGGATTTAAATGTACCATGGTCAAAAATAAATCTTTAAATGTGGACCACTCTTCAAATTTTCCCGAAAACGACGGTAATTCTAACGGCTTCATTCTTATCACCGGGTCACCTCCTATCGCAAGATTGCCCGGTATACTCAACCTGTTTATGCCATTAACTACATTTGAACCTTGTACCATAGTCTCTGCCTTTGCAACTACATCAAAATATAAATTTACAAACGTATCTCTGTAGTCCAATTGCTCATTACTGATATCTATTGCCTCGATATTATTTTGAACTACATCAAACTCAGTCCAAAGTTCTTTTATTTTCTCTAGACGTATCTTTATCTGCATGGTATTGTTATCCACATCCACATTATGGATATATGTTTGGAATTTTGTCAGCTGCGCCTTTAATTGACCTCGCCTCAATACGTAGACGGCCAATTCATTTGACTGACTACTCTGCATTATTACGTTTTTGGTTTTTCCCTTAATTTATAATTCCAACCTTATGAAAACTTTATTTGTATATATGCGTTTTTAATTTTTATAGAATATGCCTAAAGGAAAATGAATGGAAACTTATGCCCTTATTTTCTAATATTTTTAGCTCACTCACCTGGTTGTATATCGACTGATGAATATTCCGCCACTGCACACTACAGCATTGAAAACCCGCACCACTTTGACAATTTTTCCTCCTTTTTTGATTGTTCGATTTGACTATGATATTGCCACTGCACGGTTACTGTGTCCGCGGGGACGTTATATTTATTTATAGGTATTCAAAACGAACTAAAGAAAAACATACACTTTAAATTTTGAACTAGCCAATATGTCCACTGAACGACAACGAATTCGCGGGACGTACTAACGCAAAATGTATTGCTAATCAATCCGGTTCGATTGGACCAAAATGTTTGTTTATTTATAGACTAATTTTATTGAACAAAATAAAATACTCGACACTTTCAATAAATAATAAGTGGACTGTATATTTTTTGAGTGTCGTACCAATTGGCTGGTCCGACGACAACTAACTAATCCGTGGGGACATATTACGGCACAAGCATACACTGATAATTTTATAGATAATAATTTTATATAATATTACAGCGATACTATATATAAGTTTGTATTGCGGTGTTCACGCCGTAACACTCACGATACCATAAATGGATCACAATTCACAAGTCGCTCACCTATATGTTTACACTCAAGGCAGAAAAGATCATCGACCTACAGGTAAAACAAATTTCATTTCTACCTCAATTCATATACTGCAACGTCGAACACATTTCGGGCAAGGACAACATCGTCCCTGACACGTAGCCGACACTTGAAATCATCGAGACAACAACGCTACCGGACTTATACGGCAGTGCCCAATCGACCAAGCTAACGATCCGAAGCTCCAGTGTAGGTGTTATCGCTGCTGATAATACAATAAGTTCGTTGGCGCTACAGGCGCGCACCTTTCCGAACGGCGTGCTCTATTCGGATTATTCCGCGGGCAGCGCGCACAGTTTTCGACTCGTTGTACGATCAAGCTCAAGCCTATTGTATATTTGTATACCTACTTTTATAATTTTAAAGAATTGTTTTTATTGATGGGGGCCCACAACCGTGTATTGGCCCCTGGGCCCCTGAAGGTCTTAATCCAGGCTTAGCTCAAGGTGGTCGTCGTGCCACCATCCGTCTCATCAAATTGCGCTATTGCTGCAGGCCGGACATGGATCGAAAAATCATGCGATGGATCGGAGCCTGAGAACCGTTCCAAAGTACACAAACACACGACGTCAGGAATCACATCGAACAAAGCCTCGGTCACATCATTCATCTTGATTTGATTGGGCCGCTACCACCATCCAGAGGATACAATAGTATACCTATTAACCGTCGTCGACCGATTCACATGCTGGCCAGAGATGTTGGTGATGTTGCCTATCGAGGTTATGTTGGCTTACGCAATCGCGCTGGATAGCACAATTCGGCGTGCCTAACGTCATCACCATCGACCACAGCCGACAGTTCGAATACGATCTGTTCAAATCTATTTTAATCACCTTTGGCATTCAGAAAATTAGCATCACCCTCAAGCCAAAAGGGTGGTAGAACGTTTTCACCGCATGCGTACGAATCGTCACAGCGGTATATCAATACAAACTGGATAGCAATAGTTGCTTATCGTACTACTCGCGCTGCGCAACACAGTCAAAGAGGGCATCGAACAAGCTTCCACGAGACAGCTCCGATACACCCCAGATACGAACCACGATACTCAACGCACTACGTTTGTGGCCACCTATACCTGAGCCGGATCAACCATGTTTTTTTCAGGATCGACGCGGTCAGTGCACCGCTCCATTCTGCACGTTACGAGGGCTCGAAGACGTTCGAGGTGCAACGCGACCTGTCCTGCACGGCGTGGATTTCCATCGATCGACTCGAACCAGCATTCATCGCACGCAAGAATTCACTTGCCAACCTCACGTGCGCAGTCCAATCCATCGACGTCCAACCAAATTTCGCCCCGTCCTTTTTGTTGTATCCGTTACCAACCGACGTAGGTACCTCTTCAGTCTTCACGCGAACAGTCACGCACGGCTCTTTCTTCCGCTACCGACCTCGCGTTAGCACGTCTTTTTTGCGCCGCCCGCTGCATTTAGCCTTTTCGTGAATCGATTTTGTATTCGAATTTTTGACAACTAACTCGTTTGAGTTTTTATTCTCGATACGTCCGATCGTCGGTACAACTTTTGTTAATCCTCTCACTCACAACTGACAATTATCGTTGTCAATCAGATCTGTACTCACAATATCGAAATTGTTATCGAAATTTGTTGTTTTTTTATAATAAAAATTGATTCTGTCGAAACACACGTGCCGGAAATCCGTATTAATATACGGGTTACATTAATTTTTTTGTGGTTAGCCCGCCAGCCCACGTGCTGTTCTTCTGTTCGGAGTCGAACGATAAATAAGTTGCGTTTTGCGTAGTGCAAGTGTAGTCGTGTATTGGTGTATTGAATTATATGAATTGCTCTTAATAGTCCCTGCCTTCTACACTTACCAAAGAATATAATAATGATTAATGAGCGTTATTAGTTGATGATCTAATATCGGAATATAATATTATAATTTATTATAAACGAGTGAGGGTAAAAATAAATAAAATTATAATGCTGGCGCACGGCGGAGACTTCCAAAATAATTCACTGACAAAAATTAATTGGTTAGGTGCACAGCATTCTTATAAATATTTTTAGGTAAGTATTTTTTTTTATAGTATATAATATTAAAAAAAATTCAAACGAATAATACTGTAACGTACCAAGAAAATGTGTTGTGCCTACGAAACAAAATTTCTAAGGCTCATGAAAAACATCTGCCGGCGCTATCCACTATTGCACAAATAAATTGATTACGCCATAAAAAATGCAGTTTAAATCCCAAGCATTTTTTTTCTGTGTTTCACCAAGTTAAATGATGCAATCAGAATTTTTAGGTTTCACATAGTTTCAAAGTTATAATCTTTTGAAAAATAATAAAATAAACAGAAAAATAATTTTGTATATCTTTCGGTGAAAATGAATAAGCTATTTTTTGACAAGCAATTCAGTTATTATTATCTAAAAATTAAAATGCATTCTTGGAAGTCACGATAACCCTCAAGTACCATTTACCATCTAGATTTTTGATTAACATTCAATATTAAATGCTGTTTAAAAAAATAAAAAAACTTAACATTTCATATTGAAAAAATTAACGTTGCAGATATCCATTAAATGTAGCACTCGGCCTCCTTGTAAACAATAGGATATTTCGATACCTAGTTCATCCCCAGTTTTATTTCTTTTGTTATTGTTGGTTATACTATGATGGAAGGATATTTATTTTTAAACACACAGCGTAGAGTATAGTTTATTATAATTTATTGTATTCAGAATTTTCTAATCATACTTTGATTTCGTTTTAAAGAACAACTGAACTAAGGTAACATTTAAATATTTATTTAAAAAAATTTGAAAAAAAAATATTACGTTGAAACAATTAAAATTTAATGAATGAAAAAATATATATATTTATTTAAAAATGATAGTAGTATTTAAATACGTTGTATTATACTTATACTATTAATATAATTGTTATTAATATCTATTTAGGTACTTATATACCACTATACATATAACTATAAATAATCAGGGCCAGCTTTATAAAGATCGGTCCATTAAATAAAAGGCACCAAGTACTGGAAAGTGAAACTGGGAAGAATGATTTTCACTTTGTTACTAACATTACTGCAGCACGGGCTGTGGAGCATATGATAATAATACGCGCACCCCGGACTCCTAATTGCTTACCACTAACACGTCTTAGGTCTTAAATACCTATGTGAAGGACTAGCTGGATGTGTAGTAGTGTAATAGTTTGAACAGCATTGGTGGGATCGCCGGGTAAATACTGTCGAGCTATGTAGAATGTAGCGTGTATTGTTCAATGTGTGTATTTGTGTCTAAATGTGTATGAGTGTGGGTGTGTTTACAAATAACTAATAATAATAAATGATGGTAACATTGGTAACACGTTTCAGGTAAAAATGAGTTGCTGTATAATACACGATATCAATAATAATTTTACAAATATATAAAAAATCACAGCAACACAATAGTGGTATACAAAATATAATAATAATAAATCAAGCCCTTATGACTGAACAGGAAAAATATCCGATTATAAATGTACAGCCCTTGTGACTGACAAATAACAATATAATATGTTCTGGTCCAACAGAATAGCTTATAATATTAAAAAATGTATAGCTTTTGTGTACGAACAAAACCGTATTTAATAAAGCTGTATTTAAGAATACAGAAAATAATACACAAGTCAGAAAACAGCGATATAAACTACACACACACAACACACAAGTTACAATTTTATGCTGAATAATAATAGTGGCGATTTGCGCCGACACAGTATACGAGTATAGCGGTGTCTCGCCCCACAATTTAATTTAAAAATAAATATAATAATTATAGGCCCTTATGACGCTTACGATAGTAAGCTAAAAACAATATTTCTAAATATTTTGAAAATAGAATATGATATTTTAGCACACGCCGGTGTTGACGCGACAACGTACGATGCAACTGATGCGAGACAAAATGTTATGGCGGCCGTATTAAATAATATTCACGTCACCCCTCTACATACAATATAATCAGCACAAATTTTAGATTCTGAACCAAGAGAAGAACATAATATTGGCTTTACAACAATCTGTTTTTTTATGTATGTGATACTATCGTGAGCTATGTAAGCCAATCATAAAAATAGTATATTCTACTCAACATTTTATACAGCTACCTCTAGTAATTAGTATCTTACTAGTTTCTTAAAAATGTATTACTATATTAGGTATAATTAAATTTGTTTACCTGTAATATGAGAGTAAGAAAAAAGAAAACAAGTCAACTTTATAGTAGGTATAAAGTGCCCGATTTGTTGATTGTAACGTATTTCATTTTTAAATGAATAATTTTACATTTTAAGTATAATTATTAAATATATTAATTGAGTATTTACTATGGAATATTATAATAATAATTTATAAATTTATAATGAATCGAGTTCAAGTATATATGAGTTAATGAATTTTATGAAGGTAAAACTACTAAAAATATGCCTTAGGTATAGATAGTAAAACATTAATTAAAAGGTTCTATTCAGAAGAATTTAAAAATATATTAAACACCTACTTCATTAGTTTATTATTTATAGAAGATTATTGGAATTTGAACAAAATAAATAATTATGAAAAAAACCAATTTCTTAATACTGCATAAATGGCATGTTTTTTTTTTACAAATTTAGATAAATATATAGAGTGCAGACTATTTATATGCATTAAAAACCAACTAAATATGCGCTAAAAAACTTAAATAATATGTATAAATATATGCACTAAACCGTTGAAATACGTATGAAAAATAAAAAATATGCATAAAAAAATTGGCAAAAAAAATATATTTTTTGAACATATAATCATAACAACATATTTAAAATTATAAAACCCTACTATAAATACTTTTCTTCATTTTTTCCTGAAACAATATATTTATATTGTATCGCCATTTGGCGAATGGTTGTAATCGATATTTTCCAATCTTGGTATACGTATTTTATTTCACATTATATTTCGCATACGTAGAAGGTAGAAATAAGGGCTCATACACCTTAGAATCGTTTTTGGTATGCATTGAATTATCATTGAATTCAAACTAAAGTTGCCAGTGGACACTTCCATTACATGCAGTCGTGACTTTCTCAATGATGAGGTTAACTCGAAACCTATGCGTTAATATACAACAGAGTTACTTCCCCTGTTTGTTCTTTGATTTAAAACGTTGAATATTTTTACTAAAACTAAAAACTATTAAATTTAGACACATATTGCTGTTACATTTTTGTTTTGACTTTTGGTGTGTGTGTGTGTGTGTTTGTCGGTTGTCAAATAGTTAAAATCGTATACATTCTATAATATGCTTTTTCCGCAATATAGTTTTCCAATACCAATATTACAATGGATTAAATAAATATTTTGTTTTGGTAGGCTTATAGTACCACGAACTTGAGTGTTTCCATTTGAAAATTACCCATTACAATAATAATACATTACATAGGTATTATATAGAACACGTTCTACGTCATAAACGTAGTATACCTACGTATTGTATATTGTTACATTTCAATGAGAACATTAAGATCGTACTCAATGTTATATATAGCCAAATAATAATATGTATAGAAATAAAATATGGTGTATGCCACATAATACACTATGTAGGTATATAAAATGTACAATATGGACTATAATATCATATATCATATATGCAACTATATGCATGTATCTACTATGTATCATGTACCTAATCTAAGCTATTGTGCTTCCGAAAATACAACATTCATCTAAGAGAAAATAACTGACACAGATTATATAGAATAAAGTTCTATATTATTTCATAACTATTATTTCATTCTGGTTTAATTACCCTGCAGAGAAGTTATAATTTTAGCCTAAATAAACTGTAGCTTGTTAGTACCTACCAACTACAACTGTCTAGTCAACTGATGTAATTTCATTATTTGTTTCACTATAACTTACAATACTGACCGTAACCCGATCACAGAGAAATAATACTATAAGTACTTTACCCACGCATAAATTTTATTGTATATGAATAACTATGGCAATGTTGTTGACAATCTGTGAGCTGTAGACTGTAGTATCAAAAAAGTTATTGATATTAAAATATTTTATTAATATTTCTGATATAACTGTAATTTTTTTAATACGATTTAAATTATTTATTGCTAGTTTTTATATCGATCAAATATATAGGTAGACATTAATACTTACATAGTGTTAATTATGGATATACGTCAATTGACCGTGGCTAAATATTCATCACGCGTCAAATGATCGCCAAATTATAATAATAAATAAAAATAATAATAGTAGTAATCGTAATTGGTAATTTTTGGTATTGTCATAGGTAGGGCTGAGGGCTTCAAAGAGGTTGTCGGGCAATTTTAGATTTTTTCTGGTATCTGTATGGATACGGTAGTGGATAAGGAGATGCTTAACTGTGAGAGATTCTCCGCAGGTTAGGCACATTACAGGTTCTTCTCTGCGCATAAGATGTCCATGGGAAATCTTTGAGTGACCTATACGATACTGATAACTACTTCATTTTTACAGTTTGATGAATGGGGTTTAGGCCAGTATTCGGTAGTATTTTTTATTTCTCTTAATTTGTTATTGGGCGTGCGCCGCCATTCAGATTCCCATAGATTGGTACAAAAAGTGTTGACATTTCAGCGGATGTCGATGAGTGATGAGTACGTACGTATTTCGGTCAGAGGATTGCTATTATTGCTTCACGAGCTATTTTGCCAGCTTTCTCATTGCCATCTATTCCACAATGGCCTGGTGTCCATATAAACCGTATGTTGAAACAATATTAAATGAGCGTACTCAATAAATACACGACAGTTATAATGACGATTTGACGGTTGTCATAATAAGACTGAAGCTAAGGCTATAGCATTGGCAGAATTCATTAGAGTTTAAAAATCATATAAAACGATAACACGCGATAAATTGACTTGTGATAAATTTATAACGCGATAAATTGACGTTGCAATAAAATGACCATGGGTGAATTGACGTACGATGCATTTAGCCATGATGAATTGACGTGACACTATTAATTATACATGCCATCGTGTGTAATATTTATAAAATATGTTCTTCAAAAACGTAAATATTTAAAAATTAACGATACTTATAATGCAACTTGTCAATACATAATACATATACCTATTTCCGATCGAATTAAACTATAGGTATTTACGGTATTGACTTTAAAATAACGTTAAATGGGATTTTTTTCAGGTAATGTATTTAAAGGTGATAATTTTGACCTTTATCAGTCATAGAATCATAGCCCATGATTGATAAAAGTATTTATTAGATTAGAAACGGCCTTCGTTGTGAAATTGATTTTTTAATCATTAATCAGTATTCAGTACTAACAACATGATATCTACTTTTGAGCTCTGTAGACAAGTAGAAGATAGCCGTGCATCGGCTGCATCTATAATAATATAGTAATATAGCCATATAACTGTATAAGTAATACAATATAAATCGTGATAATTATAATAAAATATTAATTAGCAGACACGTCACACATTATTATAAAAAAATTGGACCCACTGCAGATTCCAACATTGGTTCAAAGTTTCAAACATATAATACCTATTACCTAATTTTGATTTTTGAAAAATCTTTAAATTTTTTTAGACAATTCTATACATTTAATGTCGATTGAATATTTTGGAATTAGATTTATTTAGTTTAAACTCTGTATAACTAATATACAATGCTATTATATTTAAAATAATATGTCTTACTATATTTTAGCAATAATATATCAATACGTTTATTTGTTGTTTAACAAAACTCCAATTACTTTTTATTTAATGCTAAAAATAAACTAAATTAAAAATTTCTGGATGAATTTATTGTATTCAGTTTTTGGTAAAAATATTTGATGAACTAAATAAAAACAATTAACAATCCACGATAGTCGATAGACTACCGCTATAATATGTTTCTATAGACGCACTACGATGTGCAGTAAGCCAGTAACTAGTAGGTATGCATGTGTATAACCTATATTATATAAACATGTGTTTTTACATCTACATAATAATATATATTCTGATCATATTGAACTAAAACAAGGCTGGTTCCAAAATAAGTATTAAGGTTTAATGAATATTAATTTATAACATGAAATATAGCTATTTAAAATTACTTACCGTCATTATTCCAAACGAGATCATGTCAAGTATTAATTGTTTATAACACTACATTAGATTTAAAATCTTAAACAAAGCGATTTTTTTTTTGTTTTTAATTTTTTTTCCGTGTTTGTTTAGCTGTTAGTTATATAGGAATTGCAGTATTATAAAACGTTATTGCGTACTGCAATTGGGCTTATGGAACGGGAAACTATAATGTATCCCATATATGTATATTACACCTGTATATTTTATGTTTATTCTTTTAAATAGTCCGCATACTATCTTCAAATTCATTGTGTTGATATTGTTATGTGTAGCTATGAATACCTAAATAGATTATAAACTTTTTATATTTAAGTTCTACCGTCGTCGTCGCAGCGTAATTAAATATTTTAAACATGATTAATTTTAATAATATATTTAAATAATAATATAGATACATTAATAATATTATTACTGTCTAATATATAATAAATAATATTATTGTTTTTTAAATGTATTTATCGATTTACATCGCCTATACATAATATTATAATAATAACTAATATACTGTAAATTAATTAGTAATTATATGATTATAATATTATATGCCGTAATGCCGTATCAATGAATCTTAGTTAGTGTTCACCAACACATTTTTTATGAGAAAAATTTAATTCGAAATTATTGACTATACTTATATATATTGCATATGTTCTACGCTATATATATTGAGTGTATCGCGAGGATTTACCCATTGCGATTTCTTCCGAAATAATGTACATTATTCATTAATTTTCTGATAAAACATTTTTTTTTAGTTTCGAGAAAAGTTGCAAATTATTTAACACCGAAGTGTTATCAAACATGTCAGTCCCGTCGTGCCATGTGTGTTCTCGTACGGTCAGTCGTACGCTTTCAGTGTGCCCAATAGTAAGTTATAATCATATTTTATTTAATAAAAACTAGAAAAATTACTAAAAATCAGAAAATTAATGAAAATAAAATTTTGAAACGTCAATATTTCCAGAAAATTAACTCCACAAGATGGCTATCTTTAATTTTTCTGGAAATAATTAAATAAAAAAATATATTTTTTGCCAAAACATTAAAATAAATTAAACAATGAAATAATTGTAGTTATTATCCTTGTGAGTCTTTTCAAAAACCAAAATTTTAATATCTCCATTATTTCGTGAGACATCACAATGTGGAAATCCTCGTGGGATACCTTGTATATAATATATTATAATATATTATAATATATTCTATCAATCACCAAATGTATTAATATTATTATCAACAATTATATAGTTATCGTAATGTTTTTTAACGAATTAGATTTTTCCAAACTTTTTAACAACATTTTTAGTAAAAATATACATATATTGATATATTTAAATGTACATTGTTCATTTTATGTAAGCAAAAATGCAGACAAAATTTGATTTATTAAATAATATAATAATGATCGTTCTGTATTAGTCGTATAATTATTAAATATTCTGTCCGACATTATTGAAGAAAATTCAAGTAGGTAAAGCCATAAAAACAGCATCCTACGTATATTAAGGTCGCGGGACTGTTATAATTTATAGTCAGTTTTAATAAACCACCACCTGCACTCTACAGTTACACTTATGGCTTCTATAAATAGCTTTTAACTACTAAACTGGTACGAATTGGCTAGAAGTGATTTGTTATATTATTTAGAAAAGATGGGACCATGTAATTAGTTGAACGTAATATTATTAAGCGCTTTTAGTTATCTGACTACTTAGATGATTTCGTAAGATTAATCCGGATTTAAAAGGCAAATGGATTACGGTCATTGTTTGGTCTACCACAGACTGAACACTATTAAGGAACCAACATAGCTTTTGGTTTTTCTTTATAGGCATTAATTGTATTGTATTTAAATAATCCTGCTAGATTTACTCGAGTGACGTAGTAGTGAATTATATTGCCAGTGACACTTTTGACAATCTGATCTCTCTATAACTGCCCACCAGGCACCAGTGTATATCTCAGTTACCCAAAGAAACAAGTGGGCGTTGAATGTTAATATTTGAATAGAATATAATTCCATAAATACCAGTATAACTGAAATTTAATACAAATTTACAAATCATACTGTTCAGTGTTATGAATGTGTCGATTTTAGAAATTATAAACAAAAATGAAATTATTGTTATTTTTAGATTTTTAATTTGCATATGGATTATGGAATATTATGGGGATTAGCATGCATATTTTCAAGTCACATACTCACAGAACTTAATTAATTTATACAATTTACCTATAATGATAGTCAATCATCAGTATGACTGATATACTTCAACGCTGTCATAATATATTTGAAATTGTGTGCGGATGATTAATATTGAATAGGTCGCGTATAAAAACCTATTATTTGGTTATGTGGATATATTATAAATGCCAAAACAATATCTTTATTGTTTACTCCTATTATTTATTATAATTATTGGACCAAATGCCACCCACTTTTGCATTTAACAGATTACATCTGCTTTAAAAGTACCCATATACTTGCAGTTGTAATAGTTATTTTCAAAATAAATATCTGCAGCAAACGTTGCGTATTTTTTAAAAACAAAAATAATTTTTTATGTTATTTATATAGGCTATTATATAATATAGTAAATATGTTGTAAATTAACCGATATTTAAATGTTATGTTAGATACCTATTTATAGGCTATAATATAATATTACAATCTATTATATTTTATATGGAAAACTGTACATAGCAGTAAAAACTTTTGACATGTGCAGTACTGTTCGAAATGTATATACGTCAAACTAAGATATTTGACCATCATTGCTGAAAACATATTAATTTCGACTAATACTACATAATACAACGTCGTATAGTAAATAAATGGCGAAGAACATGATGTCTATATATATGAATACATGGTATCATCAGACTTGAACCAAAATATTTAATATGTTATTGTAATGAACAAGATGAAAACAAAGTAATACTTCAAAACAAAAACTTACTTATATGCATTGTAGATATAATATGTGAAGAATTAAATTTTAAAATTACGACAGTCAGTGTGTATGTACTGTATGTGAAACCCAACCTTCGACGTATAAAGACATGTGGATACTGGGTGAATTTACAAAATGTTTGAGAAACATAGAAACATAATATACGTGACTACATTTGTCACTAAAATGTTTAATACTGAAAAGTTTAATTTACGAATAGTTGATCAGGTTTTTGGTAGGAATTTTGTTTATATAAAATGGGCAGATTCAAAAGTAAATCGAAGTTGTATTTAGATTTATACTAGTAATTTCATTATTCAAATATTATACTGTACCTATTGGCTATAACCTATATATTAATTAATATTTTAATTTACTTGTATCTAATATTTAATACCAGTTTATACGATCCAAAATTAAACTATATTAAAAAATAACCATACATTTTAATAAATACAATTTTAAATTCTATGTATAATTAAAACAAATTTATATAATGAAGATCTGAAAAAATAATCTCATTGGAATTAAAAATGTTGTAAATTTATTTGAAAATATGAAAAATTTTAACTGTTTGTAATATTTATGATTATCTATTATATAATATATTATTATTTAATAATTTGTATTCAGACGATTGTTAAGATGATTTACCTGTTATGAGAACAAATAGAAACAATCTAGTACATAATAATAACAATAATAATGATTGGAGTACAAAAATATCAATGATAATTCACAGGAGATAAATAAATAATTTTAATTTAATAAAAATTAAATATTCTCTTAGGGATAAAAATGAAATATGAATCTCAAAAATATATTAAAAAGTCACCACGGGGCACTAAAACTTGTTCTAATATTTTTAAATTTATAGTTATTCAGAATATCACTACCGATAATTTATTTTTAGTTTTATATTCTTAAGAAGACAGTGAGGGAGTTATACATAGCCAATAGCCATATAGGTCTTATAGTTTAGAATATAAATTCAAAAATATAGATTAATTGAAAAAGTAATTCACCATCATGCTCACACCCATTTTTATTTTAAGACTATTCTATTTAAATTCTCAGATTCCGGTTTCTGGAATTCTTAAGCATATATCCACAGGACTAGGCTTTGTATGAAATAACAATTTGTAAAATATGCATTTAAATTTTTAAAAGATAAACTTAAAAATATAGTTACAACAAAAATATTAATTATTTAAATACATCAGTGATTGGCTGTTGTCTTAATATAATGTAATTGAGAAATAAAAAAATTTAGAAATGAAAATTATAATTCACATTCATTTTGTGTATTACATATAACGACCGTCTTGTATTTTATATTAACTTACATACTTTTATTAACTGTGTTTATCTTTCTCCGTCAAACTATTCCATCTTTAATCGCATACCTATTGTACCATAGCCCATAGGATTGTATTTATAAAAATATAATGTAAGTTTGACAAAAAAAACCAAGTTTTACGAAATATTCTATAAAAAATTAATTTTTCGAATTCTTATAATTGGAATATGCAATAATATTCATTTTATTCAAAATATGCAAAAACATGCAAAATAAAAATACCACCATTTATCTCATCATGAGGTGATTCGTGGATATTACTTACAAAATCAATAATCAGAAGTCACAAAAAAACATGCTGTGGCATATAAATCCTAGCCCTGCATATCAGTATATGGTTTATATCTAGGTGTAGTAATTCTTACTATACCGTACTCAATACTCACATAACTTATATATTATGAATTACAACATAATAAAAGATTTATTTTTCTAAATTTTGGAACATGTTTAAAATGTTTAAATAATATATTTTTTGGAAGGATCTATGTTCTACAACCATAAAGGGATTAAGGTTATGTTCTTAAAACCAGTTTATAAAATAATACATGTATATAGTGAATATTATGGAAAATTGGAATTGTGTAGATTCTAGATTGAAAAAAAAATGGTACACAGTACACTTCTTAAATAGTATAGAAGAAATTTAAATATTAAAAACTATGGCTTTTATTATATTCAAACATTTAAAAACAAAAACTTAAATGGATTTGTTTGCATGGAAAAATGGACATTATAGTGTTTTCTGTAAATCATTCCGTTAACTATAATAATAATACCCGCCTACACAGATTCAACAGGTTGAATTTTACAGTGGCGTGAATAGTCTGAATAATCTCTGACATCTATATTAAATCATTTTTTTTTTTTTTTTTTTTTTTTTTTGTCAGGACTCGATTCAAGTCCTCCGATCATCGTCTGTCGGGTGAGAGTAGAAGTCACTTATCTTCTTAATGCATATAGCCACTGTGACGTCGGTTGTATAATATAATTGATAGTAACATTTATCCTTAAAACTCGACGGTGCGACGACGTTATTATTGATGGCTGCAAAACGTGATTTCATTTCACCGTTCGGTTCACGTGTATTATACGTGCGTGTGTGTAAATATAACAAGCAGTACCGCAAGCACTGCAGTATTAAACGTACCTATATAGATGTAAGTGTGTAATAAGATACTGTAAGTATATATACCTATATACATACACTGCTCAAGCCTATTTTCCCCATGATTGTTAATTAATTCAAATTCTGATTTTCGAGATCTTTTAATAATAAAAATTATTCTCCATCTACTTAATGAACATTATATTTTAAAATATTTGGGATTTTATAAATTACTTCCGGTAATGATACAAACTTATATTATTTTGAAGTGAGAACCCCATGTAAATTATTTACCAAAGGGATAATTTTTCTGAAAATGTTGACGTTCCAAAATCAAAAGTCGAACGGACACGTAGTATCTATATAGAACGAAAAAAAGGGAGAACACGCTTGAGGTGAATAATCCTGTATATATTATGGTAATCAGCACCGACAGACAACAACGAGACTGCTGTAAAAAAACATTTGACTAAACTACTATTGACGAACGTTAGACGCGTTATACAAAACTTGCAAATACCTACATATACTATATATATTTTAATATACATACTACATAGGTACGGGGTTCTTCGAACGCGACGAAAATGGTTTATACCACGTAAGGTTAGGTTATTAATCTAAATAATGTATTTCGCCCATTTGTGTCGCAAAACATTAAAAATATATCTTGTACCTATGTATAATATTTTATAGATATCGTCAATGTCGCGACGTTTCCTGCAGATCTTCATCGCTCGTCGTCGTGGTTGCCGCCTGTCGCAAGCGTAAATAATGTGCTGTTTTCCTCCGCGAAAACCTTTGCAAAACGACCTACATTTCCTGACTCGGGAAGTGGTGCACGAGCGTGTTTTCTTTCGTTTTTTTCTTGCAGTTTTTCTATCCCTTACCACCTCTGTCAGGCTGCCCGAAAAACAAACAACTTGTCATTAACCATACTATTATTTATATCATCCAGAGTGTTCTTTTTTCTGCAGTCATTTTTTCTCCTGCATACGAACTTTTCGACATGCCTAGTTTACATGCACATAATAGACATACGTGTACAACCTGCAAAGATATGTGTCTATTTACAATTTTTGGTTGAAAAATCGTTTATGTATTTAAAATTGATAACATGCCGTCATTTATTATCGAGTGTAATACAACCATCAATCTATTATATTATATATAATACACAGACTTTGATTTTCTTAAACTATCTCTATTTCTTTTATAAACATATTAGTATATCTATGATTTCTTTTTAACAATGTTAGAACTTGATAACATAGTATGTGTGGGGGACGCACAGAGCCACAGACTGCAGTTCATATATTATTGATAAGGCTAAACGGTTGAAAGCAGTAGTTTACGTAAAGGCAGACGTAGGTAACTCAGTAATGGCGTAAGTATGCTTAGAACGCTAAAATTATTAAACTCGTATAATAGGAAATAAAATAAAAGTATAATACCGCGGGTATATAATCGTAGCTTGTTGAATGATAACTTTCATATACTATTTATAATTCGAAAATTTCGGTTTTTTTTTATTCTCATCGTTCAGAGTCGGAGAGAAACAAACAGATCAATTTATTAAAAATACTTATAGAGTGTTGGAATCATTTAAAACTAAAGATGGAGAACATATTTCAAATTAGAAGCAAATTAAGCTCAAAAAATATAGTTATGGTTTTCAAGACAACCAATTACACCAATACTCAAATATAAATTTGTATCAATTCAAATCAGTTCATAACTATTGTAATAATCTACATTACCGTTTACTTATATGTATTTTCTATTTCCCAATTTAGGTGTATACCCAAAATAATACCTGAAAATACACCTTTGGTGAAGAGTAAGTTGTCCTCTACAGGTGCATATAATTCTAATGGTTTATTTTACACGTAATAAGTGTTAACTTTAATGGTTCCGTGAATTTAAAATCATTAAAACACATAAACTAACGCATAGGAAGAATTAGATGAAAGCCAATAATAAATTCATGAAAAAACTTGCGTAAAACTGTATAAAGAAAATTTATACAACTCTTACCACACATCTTAAGTATTTTTTTTTATCTAATAAGTCTTTAAAATAACGTTAAACTTAAAAGCAAAAATATCTATTATACTTGCATGAGTAGACATTTTTTTTTAATATTCCCTTTCCACTTACCTATCTATGTAGGTAGGTATGCCTTTTTAAACAATAGACAGTCAAATTAACCCCATATAGTGTAATCGCGATAAAAGAAAATCTAACCTTCCAATAGAAAAGAAGATTAAAAATAAGTTATATAACATGTAGCTTTATTTATTTTCAAAAGAATACAATTTTAGAAGACATTTCTAAAATTCATCAAATTTCCCTTAACTAGTTAAACTATTATGTTATTTATATTAATAATAAAATTAAAAAATAAAGTATCATAATAATATAGAAGCTAAATTAGGTGATGAAAAGTTTGAAAAAACTAAGTTAGTTGAATATTCTAGACTTAAACAGTTTTGTGTAATTTTTAATAACGTTTTTCCAATAAAATTATAAAAAAAGTATTGAACTTTAATTCATTGTAATATTGTATTAACTGAAACGCTCTGTATCTGTATTAGGTATACGAATTGTTACTGCACATATGCGTATATACAGTGTTATTTTTTTACGGTTTACTTCAAAATCGTTTTGAAAATATATGAAATCGTCATTACATTTTTTTTCTACGTATTTCCGTGTGATAATAGCTTGATGTATAATACAAGGCATAACAATATCGTTGAATTTGTATTACAAACATTATACGGTAAATGTTAATGTAAGTTTGTTATCATAAATAACTCGACACAATATAGGTACGTGACTGTATTCTGTATTAAAACAGATTTTATGAGTAACTTTTAAACATTTAAACCTCCGTGGTGTTCAAGCTTTTCATCTCAACGATTCAGCTAGTAAATGATTAATGGACAGTATTTTTTCTCCATAATCCATCAATGTTCATTTCAATAATTGTACATCATAAATTTGGTCATGAAGACATGAATCGTTTTATATTGTTAATATTTTTTCTAGTCCACAATGGTGAATAATAAAATAATAAATAATAATAATATGTATTTAAGAAACAATCAATGAATATATACATATACGTATGCCTATAGATAATTATATTGTTTACGATGTCTTAATATTATAGTGTAAAGGCACATATTAAATGAAATTTTTAAACAAATTTAAAGTAAATTACTTACAGTTAGTATTGTAATTAATATTCGATAGACGATAATCGATAAAATAAACAATATTATATTACATACGTACTACCTTCCGGTTAACCATAAAATATAGTTTTTGAGGAGTTTATCTTCCTTGTGTGATTCCACTAAGTTGCTCAACCACCTACTCGTTTCGTAATACGAAAATGTGTGTATAGCATGCTTAAAAATACGTTACCAAGCTATAAAGTTGACCGACTATTTTAATTATTATGGCTGATGGATATTTTAAGGATATCCAGAGCTGATATCTAAATAAAGTTTAAGCTTTGAGAAAATAATGTTATTTTATGTATTACAATATACAATACATTTACAAATATACTTACCTGTATATAATATAGTATGCCTAGGTACCTAAATTGTTTTTAGCCACCAATTTCAAAATTACTCTACAGTCGATATTACAGTTATATCGTATATTTTGTTGTGTTTTTAATTTTTATTAAACGTTGCGTTCGTACATCTTACGTAAATTTCTCATTTGATCTATGTGACTATGTAAATTAATTTCAAATAAACACAGTATACAAAGTAGGCAATGCAGAATATAGTAATATTATTAGGTTTTTTTTTTTTGAGATCTGAATAATTTTAAACGTGTTTCATAGATTATTATACATCACAATTGTAAAAGACAGATTTTTATTTTGACTTAAAAAAAGAAAATATTGAGAACATTTTCATCAATTTATTGTTATAATACGAATATTTGTTATGCAATTATTAAAATAGTTATGATGTTTAAAGATTTATTTTAAAATTTCAATTAAATTACTACAAACTATAATTTCTTTATTCATCTACATCGAACTTTTTATTACGTTATCAACAAATCATAAAACATTCTATATTATTATATTATATTATATTATTCTAATCTATGTACAACCGAAGCGTAAATAACATAAATATGACTAACATGTATCGAACCTGTTCTGTTTATTTATTTTTAAACTATAAAACATCTGTAATTATTTTATATGCCAATTAAAATATATATATAAAATATTTAATACATATTCGTTACCTATATGTAAACGAACAATTTTTCATGTTTGGAATGATCATAATATGGATGTATAAAAACAGAGGATTCAGAATACATATATATTTATATTTTAGCATTTTTTAAGCATAAAAAATATTTTAACAGCCATCAAATATTTCATGTACCTATAGGATATAGATCCTGTTTTTCATCTTGAGTGTCAATTTTAATTTTTGAAAAGTCAATGTTTTATAGGTAGGTACTACTACATAAAATGGTGGTTGATTATTATTACAATAATAAAACTAAAGTACCTTCGTACATTTCCACTTAAAATAAAACAAATTCGCTACAACGACAATTACATTAATATATATATTTTTTAATTTTGAAGACATTTACAACCAAATTATTTGTAAGTGAAACTGACTTTAATAATATATATAATTCATATTTATATATAACTTCTTATTATGATTCGCCCTCAATTGGCTGCAGCAATTCTTCTCCGGAAAGATAATTGTCATGGTTGAAATCGATTAGCTTTTCAATAAAATTATTGTATTTGTTCTTCAGTATTTTTTCCAAATACACTTCCATCGGTATACTGTGAACAAGTAATATTATATTACTTTATATTTCATTTATTAAATAGGTATAGGTATTTTGTCATTTTAATATGTAAGATAATAAAATACATATCAAATGAATTGTTATTGTATGTGAAGGGTATTTGAAACATGAGACATACATATTTCGGTATAAAATAAATAAATAATAAAATTATATCCTCTATATAGATACACACTAATACTTCATTTACATTTCTGAAATAAGTAGTATCGTTGTTCGTTATCGAATAAATAAATAAAAATTATATTTTTAGACTAGGTATATAGGATATGTGATATCAATTGAATATATATTATGTATATTACACATTGAATCGGGACAAAAGAAATTGTTCATATTATCAGGGTTTCCGTCTTACCAAAGTTTTACTGTATTGTCTAATCATTTCATAATTTTTATTATGAATATTGTATATAAAATCCAAATTTTTATTTTACACAAATTTTATTGATTTTTAACAAATCAAAATTTTTTGCTTTTGCCCAAAATGTGACATATAATATTATGTATTATATATTTTTCGTTTAATTTATAAAAAATGTCATTAACTCGCATGAACAATGAACTCCGAAGTATAATATAGTGCGTATTATTGTTATTACTATCTTACGAGTATGTATTGAGTAAAATATTTAAAAACAATATTTCTTTCATACACGATACACATATATTATATGTATATATAGGAAGGTACCTATAGTATCTTATGAAGTATTTTTACAAATGAGATATCACTCGGTTGTTTCGGCATAACCCACTTGTTGTACGCAACTCCAGTGGTGTAGATATCGTTTGACGTCAAACAAGAAACGGACAATTGATATATATCACCTCAGAAGGGAGGGTGGCGTGTTACGACGGTAACCGGGAATTTTCATGTACGCGAAGTGATTCATTTTAATTCGCGCGAAAACCGTACGGATTTCAATCTCTGTGTAAATAAAATAGTAAAAAAAAAAAAAAAAACACTATGCGCAAATGGAACGTGTACCGTGTAGCCGTTATAATATAGTTGCTACAGTTCGGCGTGTGTGGGACTATATAATCTATATTTTAGATTGTACCACACAGTCCATTATTCTCGACCAATAGATATGCCGCTGCAGTGGGTTACGCCGTTTTTCTGCTTTTATATTAAATAATATTTCAGACCGGACATATCAGGAATACTATACATTCTGTATACTCCCTCGCCCCACACTTCTATTTTCCTCGGCAAACTTTCATTTAGACCTTTACAAACAGTCCGAGTACGATAACCACACGGACCAAAAAAATAAATATGTCAGTAAAAAATGTTATTCTTCATTTTCCATTCGTTAAAATATTGACACACTCGGCAGTGGGATTTTCTAGTTATTTCTTTGCATTATATATGACAAAAATAACAGTGCGTATTGGAATGTATAAACTGAAAGTGTTTTTTGAGCGTGGATACTAGATCACTATCACTGCGGTTGACATGTCAGAGTAACAGATAGAATCCACGACAGTAATGTTATTATGATATAGTTTTATTGCTAGTAATATATTATTTGGGGCCACTTAGCAGTTTTGTGAGCAATCAAGACGATTGCGCCCAGTTACCTATAGAGTTAGAAGAATAGTAACTAATAACTAATTTGTGGCAGTTTCATTTATATTGCTAATTTAAATAATAAAAATCCGTGAAATGCATTAAAATAAACAAGGCGAAACAAGCCCCTCCCCACTTATGTTTATAAGTACTGCAGCTGTAACCACTAAAAAGTGTGTAATACTAAAAGTGAAAACAATTTATTAATAATATCAGGTTCATATTACAAAAATAACTAGACTAATAATATTATATATCATATAGTTTATTCAACTGACAGGAAATCAAATAATTTTTATACCAATGCATAATAGTTAAAAAAATTTTTTTAATAACTTTTATCTATTACTAGGTAGGTACTTGCCTACTTGAGAATTTATAAAAAATGTTTTATTTCAAACACATTCGTAGACTGTGGGTTAAATCAAAAATGTCTACATATTGTAGTTTCAATAAATTTAAGGTTTACATTTTTCTTTTTATGAGAATAACTGAATAATGGTTGTTTTGTCATAAATTTTTTCCTGGAATCATAATAAAATAATATTATTTACAATATTGGTTTTTGGTTGTTTCTTGTTTTTAAATGCTTTTTAAATGCTTTTTATATATATTATTATTATTATTATTATTTTTTTTTGATTAAAAATAATTGTTCACTCTTTAATGGGTAATTTAAAATTTTCTTTAAATATTTACATTTTCAACTTCATAAAATATGGGAGAAAAGTTTTTATCTTTCTATTAGGTACCTATTAAAATATTTACTAAAACACCATCTAACGTTATGATCAAACCTTAAGCGATCACAAACAATTACATATTCATTATTCGGTATAAGTAAATCAAAATGAACCTTGTAAAAAATTGTGATCAGTAAAAGGAAAAAAACTTATTTTATAATATAAGCATTACTAAATAAGAAGATAGGTATCGTAATTTTTAAAAATATAGGTGTAACTATTATGAAAAAAAAAATATCAGTTAAATAATCTCGTATTAATACTCCAACATTTTTTTTTTGTAATTAAGTAATTTTTGTTTCAGAAATTTATAAAATAATATGCAACATTAATAATGTTAAAGCTGTAGGGTTTTATTTATATAATTTTTAAGATTAATAAGAAGAATCAAGTAATTTAAAAAATTGAATCAAAAAGTAAAGTAAAATGGTGTATACTGTATAATATATTTAATATTTGACAATTATATTATGGTCTCATGATAACGCGAATCTTAACGAAGAAGGGAAAAATAAATAATTTCTAGTCATCAAAATTAATTACCTAGTGTTATTGTTTCATATATTATTATAACACTAGGATATATAGTAAGTAGGTAACTATAATGATATTTCATATTTGAGTTTTGATCATTTGAATTTATCATTGCCGGGATATACGGTTCGATCATCATCAAATAATATTTATTTTAATTCCAAAATGTATTTGGCTTAATGAACCATATTACTCAAATAATTTTAATTTGATTGTATTAAGAAAATAATTAATTTTAAAAAGAGTAAATAATTTTCATTAAATAATGTAAACAGTTAGGTAGGTTATACCAATTATAGTCATTGAAATATTATATCTAATATACATCATGGTACTAGGTATTGAAATATATATATATATATATATATATATTAATTATCATGCTACAGTTTATTTTTAAAGGTTCGAACTCCTTTAAATAAGTTTAGGTTCAACTTTAAAAACTTAGATATTATGGTATGTTTTCATGGTGAGGTTTTTCGTTTAAAACTTCTAATTGAAAAGAAATTGCTGTGTTCAAAACGCTCTATTTTTCAATTGTTAGGTCATTATTATAGTACATCAAATACCTCCAATGTATCAATCGTAGAGTTGGAATTATTTTTGTTGTGAAATCAGTACATGCGTTGGTTCACGCTTCGTACGATCATTCTTATACTTCAAAACAAATTAATAGGACAAATTTGGGGTAATTATATACCTAAGCGTACCTTTATAAAATGAGATGAAAATACAATACAATATTACTTATTTCTAATTAAGTGTTGAGACTAAAAATAGTATCGTAAATGTTAGATCATCACAAAAATAAAGAGAACCTAATATCCTGTGATAACTATTTTTGTTACGTACATTTCGGAAGACGACCTAGTCGTAATTTTGTGAAGCTAACAATTTTCATATCCAGTCATATTCAATACACTCGAAGAAAACTTACTTTTGATTGTAGCTATCTTCTTTGTTGTTCAAAAATAAATCCAATGGCATTAAATTCATGTAATGGTCGGTTCGTTTACCAAACCCTCTAGCTGTAGATAAGTCCATATTTTTGAAACCTCTTATACTTCTCCCTTTGTCTCTGATTTTATGTTTAAATTCGTTATCTCCAAACGCTGGGTATGAGTTGACGACGGCTAATATCAAAAACGTGATCTCTATAATCAACAGTCGTACCATTATGTTGTTGTTAACTGCCATGGCTCGAAAAAAATCCAGCTGAAACATTTCAATGGATATTTTGCTTAAAAAAATGTATAGTTTTAGTTGCTTTTTATTATAATGCGATGTATCCATGTAAGTATAAAATTGATTTTCAAAACGCCATAATATTATATTTTTACTCAACTATCGTTTGTATTAAAAAATTAATGTACGAAAATAATCTTATTGATTTATAGTGTTTGTTGCAGACACAGAATATTTGTATATTCCTGCAGTGCCTTAGCAGTATTAAAGGACACTGTAGAGGGAGGGGGGTTAAGTCCCCATTCGAAAAATGTGTTTTATGAATAATGGTGTCATCAAATAACGGGTGTTGAGTATTATAATACGACATTAACCAAAGGACAAAAAGATTAAGTGCTCACTGCTCCTCCAAAAAAAAATTTCTGGTCATGGCACTGATAATATAATAATATATTTTATGGATTGCTTTCGGTCAACAACGTGGAACAAAATTAGAGGGTGATTATATGAACATAGTAACATAGAATTAATGCTCTGCTAGATAATATAATAATATAATATTATAGAAAATCGGTTGTAATTACGATTCCGAAAATGTACCTATATGTGGCTACGAAATCACGGAGATTCTGAAAAACCTGCCTGCAGTTTAGATGTTTTGCTGTTTTTACACAGCTGCATGGTCGACTGTGCGAAATAGTATTTTATTACACGTTCGCATAACTCAGATGCACATTCGTTTAAAAAGAAATACAATTGTTGTTTGACTTGCGTTAAATTTAATCCGCATAAAGCGCTCAGTGACTAATGTGTACAAAGTTTTGAATAATATATAGTGTAGGCTGGCGGAATCCCACTAAGCAAACTGACTTTATGCGTTCATAGTTTTAACTTTTAAACGATGTTTTCCGCTCTTTTATTATATTTCATAAATCTATGACCTTTGACATATTTTTGATAGTTTCTGCACATGTATGTCGCACGCACTCACGTATATTATATGCATGTAATATATAATATTAATATGTTTATAAACTTTCTATAAACTCTTATATTACCGGAAAAGTCCATACAGTTTGTAGTTCAGCGTGTTTCTAAGACGAGATCGAGTTTCCCTTGTGCAATACAATGTATAGCTCACTTGAATGAACGTACGTATATAGGTATACGTAATGAATATGCTCTAAGAACTAATATACTTACATAGTATATAACCCGTAGCTTATTTTAACCAATTATTAAATATATAGGTTAAACGTAGTGGCGTATTATGTTTCTAGATCTTGTAAATTGATATACAAATTTGTAATAATATTTATAAACGCTAAAGTCAATTTTTTTTAATACGCCTAAACTTTAATCGAAAAAAAACGAATTTGATTAACTGATATAATTTGATTTTATAGCATACATTGTAAGATTAATTATTTTGATTCAAACATACATGCAGCCTATAGTCAGACCACTCAGACCAGACGGGCTATATATATTTGCTTATGTAAAGTATAGTAGTATTTATACTAAAACCTAATCGATGGATAATATATTAATATCAAGAAGTTTTGCTCATGAAACGCTATATATTATACATTATCTAGTACATAAGTACCTAAATGTAATATAGATATTCAAGTAATTCTGGCTGTTTTAAACCTATCAGCCCTAGATACACTAATTAAGTAATAATTTGAAAACTCAATTGCGTTTTTAATACTATTAAACAAATCATATATTCCACCTGATTTATATAACTAACTTTTGACTGCGTGAGATTAAAACATGTAAGCAAAGTGTTTTAAAATTTAACATATTAAGTTAAGTTAGTTATAATATTGATTTTATCTTAGAAAACAAAGGTACCTATATATATTTTCATTCTTTTATAATTTTGAATCCTAAACTCGTGTTTGATAATTATAGTAAATTATTATACTGCACTACTTAATATTGTTTCTATATACGTAATATGCATAGTACTCCAAATGATCAAATTCGGATTCCTGCAGTCAATCCAACGTTTGTTTCATGTCCTATACTTAGTCCCGTTTTAAAATCATTACGGTTTTCAAATTATATGAGATATGTAAGAATATCGTAGAAATTTATTTTTTGGTAAATATAGTTACGTTGTCATAAATATTATTAATGCGTAACAAAAAAAAATATACGGTGATATCATAAATTTTGTCCTTCTTTTTAAGCTTTTTCCATTATTTAAAAAGAAAACACAGTAAAACTTAATTAGTTTTATGGTAGAATTTTCATAAAATAATAAATAAACCTTTTAAAAATAATTTATTACTCAACTTAAATATAAATGAAATATTAAGTTTTTGGATCAAATGTAGGTATATGAACATCATATTTAGAAAATTAAAACAAATAGACGGTCGATTTACATAATTTGTTTTATGAGTTTATATACAGGTAACACTTACCTATTTAGGTGGAGTTACAAATAAATTATACAAACATATACGTGTTGCATATTTTATGTGTAAGTTAGGTTAGATGGAAGACAAATATACAAATATATCGTCGGAGAACCAAACGATGATCACTAGTTGTCTCTCAGAAGATATAGGAGGTGAACTTTTGGGTTCAACGAAATACACAAAAAACTTTGGCATTCGACAGATAAATATTATAAAGTATTAGGATATCCGATTTAAAACAAAACTATCGTAGATAAAGATTTAACGTGATTTAAAGATTTGACAATTAATTAATATTATGTTGTTATGCTTTCTACAAAGATGATCGATAGTCAGATTTAACCTAACACAATATATTAATTTATCATATGAAATAAAGTGTTCACAAACAAAATGTCCTGTACAGTAAATACATTTGTGTACAGAAATCTTAACTTTTTTTATACCAAGGTCTCTATCAATTTTTTAATTTTAAATACGAATCTAATAAAATATGAATGAAAACTTTTATTTTAATTGTATTTAATTACCATTTAATTACCACAATTCTGTTTTTTAATTTATTATAATGATTCAAACAATAAGTGGAAAAATTACATTTTTTATTTTAAAAGTTTGAACAAAATTATATTGTCTGATGAACAACTTCTTTAAAAAAACAACTTAATTGAATACTGATTTAAGTAGACTTGTTGTAGGTTACGTTAATTTTGGTTAAAAATTTAAATAACCATTCATGATTTATGATAATTCGTAATTTAACGATTTATACAAACAATTAGGTAAATACTGCCTACGTTCTTTGTTATAAATAAAATTGTCAAACACAATTTCAAATTCAACAATCAATTATTATTTTAATGTAAACTATTTTTAGACCAGAATCTCGTGTGATGGAAAATTATTTTAATTATTTTATACCCACCCGAGGGCCGAGATTGTATATATATCATAATAAAATACATATTTATAAATTTGATGTTAAGTGATACAAATACTAAATTGCAACTATGAAAATCTAACAAAATTATTCGATGTTTACTTCTGTAAGCTAGGCAGGTTGTAATTATGGCGCCACTTAAACAATTGTTATACATTTTATATGGAATTTGTGCATTTTTAAGGTTATGAATTTATTGTAATGTACTAATAGGTACCTACCTACGTCTATCCTAACGATATCTTTTTTATTACTTGATAAGATATAAATATTAAATAAGATGTGTGTGTACTGTTTAGTACTGACAAATGCATGGTATATCTCATTGAAAAATAGTCAATATTCATAATAATAACAACAATATACTATATGTGTAATTATATTGTTGTATCTTTTTATTATTTCAGTACAACTAATGAAATAACTCAAAATTTAAAAAAAAAAATTAAATTACCGAATTCAAGCAATTATCGCATGCCGATTATTTATACTGTAACGTCCGTCGTATGTATATATTATATTATATGATAAAATACGTGTTTGATAATATGACGAAGCGGATGTTAATAATTTATATAAATTAAACGTGGTGATTATTAGCCAATTATGTTCAGACCTTTTTCTTCAATAATGTGGTTATTCAAAATTTGATTTTTGGAAATTTTTAATACAAACAAAGTGTAATCAAGTACAAATAGATGTATTGAAACGTTTATGGGGTGTACCCACACAGCGTTTATTTGCTTATAACAATATATTTATAAAGAAATGCGTAGGTATACGTAAAAATAATATTAATTTTGTACGTATATGGTGGGCGTATAGAAGACAACGATCGTATATGATTTATTTTATATTGTATTTTAGATTCTGAGCAGAACGATGAATGTACCTATTGATTTTACCATGATGTATGTTTTTTTTGTGTCTGTCATCACGTTTTGGGGCACAGTCAAAATGCTTCGATTTTTGACTACAGTACTTCGTTCAATCAGAAAGTGATTCTGGTTGGTAATTTGTGGTGTCAAAAGTAAAAAATTCTTAATATTTTTCTAAATAATCGAGATAAACAAACTAAAAATTAATGGAAAACTGGAAATTTTACGCACAATCAATTTTCGACAAAATTAATTTTGGTATTTGATGTAACTTTAAAACAAATGACTATAGATACTTACAATTTTCACCAAATGTTTATATAAAGATATTCTATACACCATGCAATTTTAAAAAATGTTCGACTTAAGTTGAACTATTCATAGGCATATGCAATTTTCGATCATTATTAGTTTTTTTAAATTAATATCGATAAAAATTTATTTTTTGGGTAGAAGATCTTGAAAATTTAATACAAGGTTTTAAACATATTATTACAATAGCAGTTGAAAAATAAAATAAATTCATCGTCACAATTTTTTTTATAAGCATTCAAAGTTTGAATTTTGACAAAATACGTAAAAATCACGAAAATTTGCAAATTATTTTAAGTTAGAAATTCATAAAAAATTTTCTTTTTAAATTTAAGGTTTGAAAATTGAATACAAGGCTTCTAAAATATTTTACAATAGCAGTTGGAAAATAAAAGAAATATATAGTCACAATTTTTGTTTATTAGCATTTAAAGTTCAAATTTTAACTAAATACGTAAAAACTACGGCAATGTTCAAATTATTTTATGCTAAAATTCTTAAAAAATTTTCTTTTTAAATCTAAGGTTTGAAAATTTAATACAAGGCTCCTAAAATATTTTACAATAGCAGTTGAGAAATAAAAGAAATATATAGTCATAATTTTTTTTATAAGAATTCAAAGTTTGAATTTTGACAACATACGTAAAAATCACGAAAATTCGCAAATTATTTTAAGCTAGAAAATTCATAATAATTTTTCTTTTTAAATCTAAGATTTGAAAATTTTTAATAATCTATAATTATATCCTAGACAGATAAACAGTTTTCGCTCAGAATCATTTTTTCGTATACAATGATATAATATCATTGGATTCAAATTTAATTCCATCCATTACAGTAACCCACATATAACCTACTGTACAGCAGAGTGACATCCACGACTTATCGCTTTTTTTCTTTTTAAATTCTGTGGTTAGTGGTTACTTGACACACTACCACCACCACAGTACCACATCACTGTTCAATCAGTGAGAACCACATAAAGGTAATTTAATTATAAATATAGTTAATAGCTATGTGTAAAAGGATGACTTGCTGAAAATACGAACAGTGGATAAAATATACTGATATTATCCACGTATTACTTAATTTTATTTTTATTTCATAAATATTATCAATATTATTATGTACTGAGAGATTTAGAGTGGAGGGCCAGAAATTCTTATTATATGAATGATTTGCTTATTTTTCTTGATTTTCCTTTTATTATTTTATTTTAATGACATGTTGTTTGTAACTCAAGTGTAAACAAAAAAAGTATTTTTAAAATTAATTTTCTAGCATAAGGAGAAAAATTATTTGTAATACATTTTTTGGAAATTATGACGTAGATACTTTAAAACAATATTTATTGATGCATTGCTGCAGCTTTAAGTTCAATTTTTCAATATAGGTACATTAAATATTTTCTGAAAAAGTTAATATCAATATTATATAAATATAAATTAAGATATCTATATAAATAGCTTGTACATTTTGTGTGACCATCGAACTTACATTTATTTATTATAATCACATTTTACAGATAAAGTGGTGGCCTCGCGATCGGTTGCGGTTTCATAATATTTTTGTGACAATATTCGGTATCAAATCATACGACGACGTGTTCTTAATATACTCGTATTATGCCGTCTGGGATTACACATGGGCGGACAGGCCTACCGGGCAACCGGGCATTTCCTGGTGGGCCCCCCTTCGTATTTCGGTAGTGGGTAATCTTTTAATCATATATTATTAAATTCTTTTTCATGTAGGGCCCCTTTTTAAAATTTTCCAGTAGGCTAAAAATGGCCTATACGCCCATGGGGGATTACCTCAGGGTGGGTATCTTTTCCAGTTAAACTGTTTATTAAAAAAATCATTTGCAACAGTAGATTCTTGTTATTTTCTGATTTAAAGGCTAAAATATTTTTGGAAATTTGCTTATAATACTTCAAAGTGATTTAAACGCATTACATTCTTGGTCTGTTAATCTTGGTTTAGATTTTAACGTCACAAAATGTCAATCTCAAATGTTTTTTTAGAAATCGGACTCACTTAAAATTTAAATACTTGCTCCGAAGTACTTGTCTTGCTACCTATTGAAAGTAAATAATATTAGGGCTGTACGAGTATATGAAACTTATTTGAATTTTCGTACCCATATTTATATGTCATCATGCTGTACAACTTTGAAAGAGCTCGGATTTTTAAATGAAAAGTAAGTTACTATAATTCCTTATAATTCAACTTCAAGTTGGCTGTTGTTATTTTGGGCCCTCATACCACAAATTATATGAAACTTGAAAGGGTTGGACTTTGGACAAAAGTTTTTGAGTTGTTCTGCAGCCTGTTTACTGGAAATTGATCATAGACCTAATGATTGTATTATTTATGAACAAGTGACATATAGGTTATGTTAACGGTCCTCAGTTGCTAATATGTGAATTATTTTAAACAAGTCCTTTGCACTCAAACTTATCGATAGGTTGATCGATTGTCCAAAGTTACCTTCCATAATGGTTTACTTTGAAACTCTTTGTATTCAGGTTCGTTTTCCTTATCCTTTCTTTTTGCTAGTTGGCACTACAAACTATTGTTGTAATCAGTTAATCTATATTATAGAATGAACGTATTGCAAGATCCATCTTTTAATTTTTAAGTTATTCTCAAAGTCTAGATTGAAGTAGTGTCGTTTGGACACTCCCTTCCATCAAGCCGTCGAGTTTTGTATATTAATCAACCATATTACTTATTGTATTGTTTATACAGATTGTATATATTTTCTTTTAATAAAAAAAAAAAAAGTTATTCTAAAGTGTAATTTTTTTTATCTCATATCTGCTTTATCGTGTTTTGCATGTTTGCATTGTTGCATGTATAACTATTTATTTTTTTAAATATTTTTATCTGTGAATTTGGGTCGTGGTCCTCATTGAAATAAAAATTAAATATTATATGATTTGTAACTACCTGCTCGAATTTTGTCAAAATTGTTGCAACAGTAGTTGTTAAAATATAATATGTTTGACTTACTCATCGAAAGTGGATGATTTATCGTTGCGTCAAGCGGCACTCAAGCCTTATATACTCAGGTGGCATATCTTAATTTAAAGTAAGTGTATATTACATTCCTCAACTATGATAATGATTTGCTGCTTGGTATCCATTGATGTCATCATTGATGGCATTGAATCGTCTTCGTTGAATAAATCCAAGGCTAGAAACGCATCAACGGTCTTCAATAATTTAGCCTGGTTTTTGGCCAAACTCGAATCGGCGACCGGCCAACGTCGCGTCGGGTCAGTAAGTTTTTTGCTATTCGTGGGTTTCATGGATTTCAATTCAATAACCAAAGTACTCGTTTTATTCGAGTACAGAAACCCTTAACACATCTTATTGCGTGGGTGCACACAATAACCTATTGGAATTTCTTGTGCAAAATGTAAACGGAAATTTATGAAAATGATTATTAATAGTAAACAAATATTAGTTAATGGTTATGATTTATTTGTGTAGGATAAAAATCCTGCATAATAGCTTTCAATATGGTAACAATCAGTTAACAGAATTCATTTGTATATTGAGTACCATGACTACCGTAATCGTGGTAATCCAGAGCGGGATGCAGTAAAAAGTTAAAATAGTTGAGTGTGTGAAACAAAACATTAGATTTTGAGATACAACTAATCAGTCTCATCTCCCATCAATTAACTTTGTAAGAAAGTATAGAAGACTGGTGTTAGATGTTAATTAATTAATTATCATCACTAATAGATTAAACATTGGCCAACAGTTAAATAATTTAAATTTATATCTCAGCCGAGGACGGAATAAAATAAAAACATTAAATATATGCTCGTTTCTTATCATGCCTACTGATATTTGAGGTATCAAGACGAACTAGGTCAAAACATATTTTCAAAGTTTATTTTTCGTAAAACGTGAATTTCATGCAGGTATACACAGCGACAGCACATCGTTTACTGAAAGTATGCACACAATATGTAGCCAATATATAAGTACGTAATGCGTATATTAACTTGTGTACAAAGTACAACTCCGTCTCATCAAATCCCATACGCATACTCTCGTGTCATTCGAGCAAGAGAGTTATTATGAAAAATAAAAAGTATAAAATCATCCGAGAATGCCATTCTATTGTCGTTTGTTGTGAATTCCGTCTTCGAAATGTACAGCCCTCCTACAATGGACTTTTATTTTCTCTCCATCTCCATCATTCTCTCTCTCACTCACTATCTCTCTCTTTCTCTCCCTCTATCTTTTTCTCTCAGTGTCGCTATATGTTTTTAGTTTTCTTTCAGGCATTTAGATGTACCATTTTATTTTTATTTGAGTAGTTTTTTGCTCATCTTAATAGAAAAATGTTACTCATTTAATTTCGATCATGATTGAGTTTTCTATGTGTATCACACACGAAAGTTATTATTAAAGATAGCAATATATCATGTGTACCGACTACCGAGACTGAAAAGTTCAGCCAACGTGCACATTTTTAAGACGTCACGAGTAGTCATTATCAGACAGTGTCGTAGTCTCACAGACACACGTATAGACCATTTACCATATTTAAAATTGAAACATTATTAATTATATGACACATCGTATTATTACCATGCATTATGATCGAATTTTAAGAACAAATAAAATATCAAAACAATATATTGTCCCGTTAAAAATTATTATGTGTAAATCGCACACATTTTTTGGTAGAAACAAAAGTTCCTTACCACACAGTCTTGCCGAATAAACTGAAACGGTGATAAACATTTATAATTCACAACAATTATGTGTAGAACAAGAAACGTTAACCGTATGATAAATTATTATGAACATCTTGTAACAAATATATTATCTAAATTGAAATCAGTTTTTCTGAAATTATATTTTGTTTTTGTTGAAAGGTAAAATAACAATGATAAATGATAAAAGTATGATATCTTGGTACCTAATACCTAATTCATAAAATAATTTTGAAATATGATAAGATTTATAAAAAACTCATTATTAAGATTGTAGTCAATCAGCATTTTGCGATGTACTCTTACGTAAGTTGACCCATATCGAAACTTAAAATACTCATAAAAATATTACTTCAAATTACCTAAAAATAAATATTTTTGAGATATTTATTGTATTACGTTAAAACACACCTTGTATAGGTAACATCGAAATGACACACGATAAAAAATATATAAGCTTGAAATATATTATATTTCATCACAATAATATAGGTAATATGTAAATATACTAATATATAATGTACTGTTACATCCAATGGCCATAGACGCCGCGGATAGTTGTTTAATAAAAAAAAAAAAAAAAAAAATATAGGTAATGAGATTTATAACGCTCGGAATATTGATGTATCCAATAAGCGGTACGCATTAAACTCAAAAGTATGTTATACAAACATTGTCAAAATGGTAGCACATGTCACAATAACAATTTAATTTAAGATAATACACATATTTATAATGCATACCACCAATAATAAATGAAAAGAAAATATATTTGTGGATAAGTGTATTGGATATATTATTATGATGTTTTCTTTATTAGGCGCTCGGTATAAAATTTTTCAGATTTGCAAAACAAAAAGTAAGATTTTTATAATAAAAAACATTATAATATTTTACCGTTTTGATAATACTTATTTTTCGTTATTTTAATTTTATATTAAATGATAATTTTTGTTTCAATAAAATCAAGTTTCATCTGTATTATAGCAATAAGTACCTACCCGTCCTACCCAGTAGTGTAATCAGGGGAAGATGTTTAAATTCCCCTTCACAATTGACTTTTTTTGTCCAAATATAAATATATTATTCATATAAAAAAATTTTGAAAAAACTTGTTTTAATTAATACTTTAAACCCCTCCCATTTCATAATCTTGGTTACGGAATTATACATAGGTACCTACGTTGTATTGATAGCTGACTTAGAAAATCTTAAACATTTTAATTATTAAAAAACTTTTAATTTATTACACATTATTAAAACTTGTAAAAATACTTGGGTATCTATATAGATAATTTAAATAATTTAAGTTTTAATGCATTAGAATATTAACATTTTTATCACGTAATGTATCTGAGTATTTTTAATAAAAAAATATATTTGAGTAGTTAAATTTAAATATACATATAAAAATATTTTTATTCTTATATTTCTAATTACACAATATACGACATCACAATAAATAAAATCGATAAAATTATACTTTTATAGCTTTAAACTATTTAATTTATATGTTTATACATAATATATATATATATGTACAGTTATAGATGGGATAAACATGTAAATGTGTTGAAAACTATTATTTAATAAATGTTAAGTTAAGTGTCAAGTCAATGTTTAGCTCGAATTTAATATTGTTTAATTAATGAAAAATAAAATAAATACTGTTACGTTCTGAAAACCCACCTGTAGAACGTATTCGTTAAAAACTTAAATAAAAATAAAGTTTGTACGTATCATCGTCCACAAGTCCAGTTTGTAATCCATTTTCGTTGCAAATGCATTCAAATATATTTTGTGATTCTATTTATGACTATTTAATATTAATAAGCATTAGATACTATGGCTCACTATATAATAGTCTCCTCAAATGCACTATTATCGGTAAAGGTATATTATATTATAAATAAATTTCCTACCTTTTAATGTGCTATATCTTTATGAGTATTTATTCATTTTACAGACTAAATTTACAGTCCCTCCCGTTGTTAAATTTGGCTAAAAATGAATGTTTGTGTAATATTACTTTAAAACGTTTTATTTTGCTTACTTAGACAGTACCGTGTACTTCTTAAACTTAGATTGCAATTTAATTTATAACACACACACACACACACACATATATATATATATATAATATATATGACAGCTATCTGAAATTCAACTAAATAACATTACTCTTAGAGAAACAATAATTTATGACGGAAAATAAGCAACTTACAATCTTGTTCTCAAAAAGTCGATGTCAATAAATTTGAGTTGCCACAAATATAATGGTGGCCACAATAAAGTGGGTTTTGAAGTAGGTACATAATACGCTCTATGTATGTTTTACCAATACATTTAGTGTAATATTACATTTTTGTCGTTAAAAAAAAACAATAATATTTTATAAATTCACTCATTATGTGTTTATCTATTATTATGTAACATTTTATTGTTTTTAAAAATCAAAATTATAAAAGGCCAAGAAATAAATCAAAGAAAATTAGTTTAACTATGCTATTACTAAAATAATAGCTGTCAAATAATTTTATATCGTCACTTTTTATTAATACACATTTTTAAAATGGTGAAAAATAATATATTTTGAATTCTTTCCTTATAATGTAAATAAACGTTCAATTGTAAAATATTTAAACTAAAACGAAATGATTTAGATTTATGATAGCTAAAGAGCAAACATTCAACTAAAATTATTCAATCCAATAAATAATCGTAAAAAAAATGTTTCTTATAAGTTATAAGCAATATATTGAAATTACATCTTAACCAAAGTATACAATATAGGTACCTATTAACAAAATTAGTTTTAGTTTTAAGTAGGTGCATACCGAAGTTATCCAAAATATATTTGATAATAGATAACTCTATATAATGGATAAGTACTAACTGAAACTTTAAATTAATAATACCATGTTTAATGTTTAATGAAATATACTGTTCATATCATAATCGGATTAAATACTTTTCGATAAGTAACAAAATCTATTTTATGGACTTCATGCTTCGGTATTATTTTATGAGTTTTGATTACCAAAGCCAAATGTTTAAATATCAGTTCTATACCTATATACGTTTGCATAATTGTAATACAATAGGCCACATTATATAGAATAAGTAGGTATATAAATATATAATAATCTGTCATTGTAAATCTCAATACGTTTAAAATATATTCTTAATCTTATTTTGATTATAATGTTTATTTAATCCTTTCTTTTATAGAAAAAAAATATAGAATTATAGAATTTAATATTTATCTATTATTTTATAATGTGCATACCGCTTAATATGTAAATTAAAAAAAAAAAATCATATTCGAAATATTTCAAATAACCAACGGAATTTTAAGATTTCATGTTATATTGTATTGTAGTAGGTAGCTAAAAGATTTTATGTGTTAATATAATTTATTTTTATATTAATTAATATAAAATATTATCCTTCCACGGATGTATTTTCAACAATAGTTTGATTATTTTACTTAACATTTATTTCGTAAGTTGTTCGTTAAGTTTATATTGAATAACAATTTTTTTCATTGCAATTTAAAAAAAGTGTCTTGTCTATTTTTTTTTTCAGTAAGTATGCTATTTAAACGGTATCACAACATTTCCCAGTACAAATATATACAATCTTGTAACCACGAATACATTAAATATTTACCTAAACTTATTTCAATTAGAATTATTAAAGATTCAAGAAAAAAAAATTAAATATAGATCAATAGAATAAAACACTGAAAAAAAACCATACCTATATAACGCTATAGGCCTATATAAAACTCAGCTACGTAAAAAAAATGTTAAATATAATATAAATATGTGGGATTACAGTGATTTACATTTACAATTCCTCACATTAAAAATCCTTTAGATCTAATTTAAACTTTTTATATAAAGCGGCTGTTCAAGTTATAGCACGACTTCAAAAATGTAAATTATAGTTTCTTATCCACACGAGACTCTCCAAACAATGAAAATACATAATAACTCTACTGGCTACTGCAGCATAATATATTATATTGTACAAAAATCTACTTGTCAATTAAAAATTCATTTTTCTTTTTGTGAAATAATTTCACAAAATTATTATTATGTATGAGAGCATAATATAAAAAAATGTTTAACTTACTGAGAACGAGAACTTCTTTCAACTGAAATATTAAAACCACATGGAAAAACATGTATAGGTATAAAAATAAACGATATACACATTAGCTAAAATCTAAATATTATAATAATTATATTCGTCTCGAAACATTGCTCTTTCATTTGAATTACTATAAACTAGAAGAAATGTATTTAATTTGTTTGATTCGATTTTCATTATCCGGCTGTAGTGACCGATAGATATCAGGCAGGTGTAAGTAGTATAATAATTACACTATTTCAGGACTAAATTGAAAATTTAATCGACTTCAAAAATACAAAAGTCCATGGACGACTTCAATTCACGTGCGGCTGGTTTCTATAGTATATTATTAAACAGGTAATTTTTTTGTTTCTTCACGTCACCTATACAACTACACGTTGTATACAACAAAATATCAGATTTATGCTTTCTATGTATGAGCGATCATTGATATAGGTAAATAGGTAACCAAATAGAAATATCAGCACTGATATTCATATATATTATATAATATAAAAACAAGAAAAAAATTGATATACTCAAATTTATGTGCGTTGTACTCTTGACATAAAGTATATTTTATTATCATGTGATAACTTACTAATTCATTAACTTGATAAAAAAAATGCGTCAAGTATAATTTTCCATATATTTTATGCAGAATGGAATTTTTTGTTATTTTTTTCGAAAGTTCATGGTACGCGATCTTAACTAAAACGTAACATAATATAACAATTTCATATACATATCGGAACAGTGGTTTTCACCAGAATCAGCGCAAGTTAAAAAAAATCACAAAAATCGGTCATGTAAAGTACAAAGTACTAGTGTAGTGTGTACCTATATATTTAGTATACGAATATCACATATTATAAATAAGAACCACCTCGATACGTTACAATATATTATATACATAATATTTTATTATATATATTTTATCATATGAATTACTCGTAATTATTATTTATATTATTATTTATGTTATTGTGTAGTGTATCATGTAAGACTTACCGGTCTCGGACTTAGGCCTCGGTTGCGCGTTTCTCACGTTGGTGCGACGGACGGGACGACCAAGCAGAATGACGCCGCCGACAAAGACGCAGCGCAATATGTACCTGAAAAACCGCGTCAAACCGCGTCGTGTACGTCGTCCCGTAAAATACGCCCCCTGACAACACTCTACGTTCTACGCGATTTTCTTCGCCGCGCAACCTGTTGGTGTGACGTCGTCGGAATAATGATAAAAAAAAAAAAATCATAATCATAAAATATCGCCGAAACGATATCGTTATTAAAAATATTGTGCGGATTTATACCATAATATTGTATTATACAAAGCTGGTATACAGCGCAGTGGTGGCGTGAAATTTTTTTCCCTCCTATGTAGCGATTGGTGATTTTCGATTACTTAAAGCGAGAGATTACCCCTCACCAATTTTTCCTGTGTTCGTGTGGATGATGGCTGACCCCCACACCACCACCGGTAGTCATCAACCGTAGCGCGTCGTCCACGTCGAAATTAGTTTTTAAATATTTTGATTTACGCATATTATAATACCAATATATTGTACGTAAAAAGCGCTCGTCGAGAAAAAATAAATAATTACGGAAATTATATAAAAATTATTATTAATCGTATTCAGTGTATTTGTATACTGTAGGAGTGGAATATTCTCTACTAGGTTTTCGTGTCATACGATCAATGTGAATAAAATTGGTCTATAATGCCACAATGGATTCTTATAATATGTATTTAATATTTATGTAGGTACGTTTACAAAGACTTCATCGCAGAGTTGCTACAGGTAGTGTGACACGATTTCGAAAGGCATCCAATCTTATACTCCTTAACTTTATATACATCGTTTTTCTCACATTTTTGTCATATCGTCATAGTTTCGTATCGGTGCAAATCGTGTGAGTGACATAGACCGAAATTTTAAGGCACAGATAGTTGCATACGGGAAGTTTGGAGTTTCGTCAACACTAATATATAATTTTAGCGTGCCTAAAAACTTGCCTTATAAACAGCCGATTTAACTACTTTTTTCTTATAGTCTGACTAGCTTTTTTCACCTAATTTTATCTGTACTGTTGACTAATAAGTAATTGATGACATTTATTATATAATTATATTACGCGGATATGCATAGTGTGTCAGTGACTCAGTATGATTATAACTGGCGAATTGTTTTGTATACATTCTTCTTGTATAATAATAAATACAATTCACTCATTCGTATATTCATTTCTCGCGAATGTGCAAAAAATATCGTTGAACATAAGAGACATTTTTATATTTAAGTATGTATACTTTATACATACCTACTTATATTTCTTATACAGGGTGTAACAGTACTATTTGACAAATATAGTAATATTTGTAATGGAAATTTGTTAAATAGTCCTGTTATACCTTATAGATCACAATACAATTTTGTTGCGTTTTTATCTAAGATTATCAGCAGGCACCTCTATCCCATTGTGCACTTTGCACACATCCCCCGCGATTAATGGGGCCCCTAATAACTCCTGCCAAATCACCAACCAATAATCAATATTATTTATTACTGATTAATAAACCTATTTCGAGAAAAATCAAAGGATAATTGCTAATACAGTCATAATAATGATAATAATAATACAATATACGCAGATCGGTCATCCATCGTAGGTCTCGTAGAAACCCCATTAAAATACCCAGAGCCTCAAAAAGATTAAAGGCGGCTCTGATTATCAGTAATGTACCCATATTTGTTCTTACAATAAAATAAATTAGATTAGTTTTAAAATTAATTGTACCTATTTTTAAGATATTAACTGGTTCTAGCATTGAAAGAACCTTTCTCGCTCTCCATATTCATAAACATGTAAGGTCGGGTGGGGTAACAGCAACGCCGTTTTGCAAAATCTCAGTTTAATGGAAAATATATCTTACTGTATTCTTACTAGGAACATTGTTTTTTTTTTCATATATTGATGAACGTATTAGGAATTCAAATTTGTATTCAAAGCAGTGTTTTGATAATTTTTTTGGTTGAAAAATAATTATTGAACGAAAAAAAAAAATGTTGCACTTTCCCTGCTACCGGTCGGGTAAGAGAAAAATCGGTAATTTTTATAGAGTTGTATACTAGCTATTCCTTAGCCGGGGCAAGGGCCATAAACTAATGAAAATCTGTAAACAAATTCCGTTGAAAGAATTTAATTATTTTAATTTATCTTACAGTGTAGCCAACATAACACAAAATTCGATTATTTCTAAACTCCGTAGTTTTCATGAAATAAACTTTAAAATTGAAATATTATATTTTTTATAACCGAATTAGGCACTAGCCCCGTTAGGCTCTTACCCCACCTGACCTTATTACTATTTATTTGATATTTTATGCTGATAGGATTAAACGTTTCGTGTCGTACACATAACAATATAATATAATACGATATCAATTATAAGCACATGTCCTCAGCGGGTGAACAATTATAGTAATTGGTTTGTCGACAATTCGAACGATACGAATATATTATTATAATATTATTAAACGGCAAAAAATTCCTCGCGATAATTTATTGTTAACACATCACAATCATCGTATTTAATTAGTCTGCGACATTCGATTACGATAATTAGTTTCTGCTAACTATTTGTTTTTGCAAATTTATATTATTGAGATAATTATATAGGTAATAGGGACTATACACTATAAACTACTGACGACAACTAATATTCATGGGAGATTCCATGAATGCACAATAATATATTCCATGGGTTATTAAATAAGACATGAGTTCAGTGAAACACATACATAGGTATATTATATTGTATAATTTAATGAAATAATAATTAAATCCAGACAATATTTTCGTATGTATAATATTATACAGTATTTTTTTTTTTTTTTTTTTTTTTTTTTTATCATAAGACATCGGTGACAACGGCCAATAGTCGTAAACGTTACATTGATTACATTTTTTTTTTAAGTATCTTAAATATAATATTTTAAATTAAATTGTACAATGCAATATATAGTATTATATTGCAAATTATAGGCAATATTTTCCTGTACATTTAATTAGCATTTTTTTTTAAAAATAATTTGTCATCTTTTGTAAATATACTATAATACATAGTATTGTACATAGAACTCAATTTTATAAATAAATAAATTATTGGTAAATAAAATTATCATTGTTTTAGTTGAATTGAATGACCATAAGAAATATTTTATAGGTACTTCAGGTTAAAATCTAAAAGAAATATTAATTATACTCGCGTAGCATAACATATAATTATATTTTTTTTTTGATACACAATCGTACTCGATAATCTAATTATTATATTATAATATTATACATTGATCTTAGCCAACTTGTATAAGTGTCACTCACTGGATGCAAGTTGAAAATTGAATTTACTACTTACTTAATATTGTACTGTCCCAAAAATAGTGTGCAGTTCACGGGTCCGCGTCTAGACTAATCATTATTATTAGGTAGGAATAAAGCTTTCGTTTTTATAATTCATTAGATATTTTTTGGAATATGAATATAATATCGTAACGGACATTGATAATAATAACTATTATCACTTTTAGATTCTAAACGAAGTGATGAATGTATTGATTTTACATTGATGTGTTTTTTTTTTTTTTTATGTTTGTTTTTGTGTCTGTGTACAGCATAACTAGTAGAAATAATGCTTCGATTTCAAACTTTGGGGGTGGTTTCCGATGTAAAAGTGAATATCCTTGGTGCACTATAAAGGTCAAAAGTAAACATTTTCCAACAGTTTTCAAAAAAACAACAAAAAAAATGACAGAAAAACGGGAATTTTTACGCAAAATCAGTTTTCGACCAAATCGATTTTTTTATATGGTTGTAATTCAAAAACTAATCATGTAAATACTTCAAATTTTCACCAAATGTTTATGTTAGTGTTATCTATATACAGTTTAATTTTCAAAAATTTTTGACTTTTTTTGAGTTATTTATAGACCACTGAAATTTTCAATTTTTTTGAGAATTTTTTTTTGAAGTGTTGGTAAAAAAATGTTGGACGACCAAAAAAACTCGAAAATTTAATACAAGGTTCCTTATGAGTTGTTCTTATTGTAGCTAAAAAATATTAAAAATCGTAAGTCACAATTTTTTTTTATAAGCGTTTATAGTTCAAAATTTTACGAAATTTGTCGAAAACGCGAAAATTTGCAAGTAATTTTGAAGTTGAAAAATCATAAAATTTTTTGTGTTTATATCTAAGGATTAAAAATACAACACTAAGTTTTCCATAAGTTTTCCTTCAAGTAGCTATAGAGAAAACTCGAAGCATCATTATAGGAAAAATTTTAAGTGCGTTTGAATTTTAAATTTTTACCAAATAGCGTAACGATAACGATTTATCCTGAAACGATATTAAATATTTGTTATTATTCAAAAAGTATAAGTCGTAGATACTTGAAAATTTTACCAGTTATTAGGATTGGCATTTTCTTTTCATGATTTGATTTTAAAAATATTTTGACTTTTTTTGAGATATTTATAGACAACTGAAATTTTCAATTTTTCTAAAAAATTTTTTTGAAGGGTTGATACAATTTTTTTGGCCTTATCAAAATATTTGAAAATTGAATACAAAGTTCCTCATAAGTTATTCTTATAGTAATTAAAAAATTATAAAAATACATAGGCACAATTTTTTTTATCAGCATTTGAAGTTCAAATATTGACTTAATACGTAAAAATTACGGCTATGTTCAAATTATCTTAGACAGCAATTCATAAAAGTTTTTCTTTTTAAATCTAAGATTTGAAAATTTAATACAAGGCTCCTATCATATTTTACAATAGCAGTTGAAAAATAAAATAAATATATATGAATTATTTTTTTTTTTAAAGCATTCAAAGTCTGAATTTTGACAAAATACATAAAAATCACGAAAATTCGCAAATAATTTTAAACTAAAAATTCATAAAGTATTTTTATTTTATATCTAAGTTTTTAAAATTTAATACAAGGCTCTTGACATATTTTTACAATTGCAGTTGAAAAATAAAAGAAATATATAGTCACAAATTTTTTTTATAAGAATTTACAGTTCAAATTTTGACTAAATACATAATAATTACGGCAATGTTCAAATTATCTTAGTTAGAAATTCATAAAAGTTTTTATTTTTAATTCTAAGATTTGAAAAATTAATACAAGATTTCTAACATATTTATACAATGGCAGTTGAAAAATAAAAGAAATACATAGTCACCATTTTTTTTTATAAGCATTCAAATTTTGAATTTTGACAACATACGTAAAAATCACGAAAATTCGCAAATTATTTTAAGCTAGAAATTTATACAAAATTTTCTTTTTAAATCAAAGATTAGAAAATTTTTAATAATCTATAATATATCCTAGACTGACAAATCATCTCCGTTCAGAATCGTTTTTCGTATACTATGATACCTATCATTGCATTCAAATCTAACCTACTCTAGTCAGAGGTCCACACCACCACCTAATGTACAGCAGAGCGACATCCACTTACCCGCTTTTTTTATATACAGTTTGTACATTAAAGGCACTATGTATAGTTACGTGTTGTATAATTAAAATAAAATAATTTTTTTTCTAACCTTAAAACTACAACAGCGGATTGCCACTATATTATATGAAGTCAATACTGCAAGCAGGGCATGGGTCTTGGTCCATCCTAGCCGCCACGCCGTTATTATATTATATAAAAAACAGTTTTCAAACATATTTTAATCATAAAAGTACAAAACATAAGCCTCTTTTAAAATATATTAAAGTTTGCTTATGACGTTTACAGGTGATATATTTTAGGTATGGGCGAGCTGCGTGTTACAAGCCGTCAAAATAGCAATTATTACAATTTATTGACTGAATGAAAAGAAATGAAAACTTAAGCGTTCATGAATATTTTAAACTAAAATAACATTCTAAATTCATAAAAAAATGATTTACATTACTTTATAGTGAATTTAAAATGTTATATTAGCCTAAAGGTAATTTTATAGTATTAAATTGTATAATTATTTATTTTTGTCGTATCTTTACCAAAATTAATTAACAACCGTTGGAATGCAACTATCATATATATATATATATATGTATATTTTATGATAAATCAAAAATACAACTTCGGCACCATAAACCATTTATTTTATATATAAGATTCAGTTCTTTTAAAAATATCATGTGCTTGGATCAAATCAAATGTTAGGTGCTTTAAATTTGTCCAAAAAGAAGGTATAATACCTACTAAAATCATGACACTAAATTTTATACAAAACCTAATTCACTCATCAACACTTAAAATTATATCAATGTTTACTATTGTGAATCATATTGCTGTTTGTATTTTGTATTAGTTATAATTTCCGACTCATCGTCGATTTAAATGAAGTCGTCCCTACGACCTCTCTATTACTTTTTAAGCTATTAAAATTATTTTCATGAAACAACAATTATATCTGATTTAGTTTTTTACAGTTGATTTATTATTCATGCTAACGAAATACAAGTAACTTGAATGAATAAAATATATGTAAGTGCACAGTTCTACTCCTCTTTGTACGTTTTATATTATATATTTACGACACCAGTTATTGAAAACATCAATATTGTAGTTTCATCAATTTCAATATAACATCAAATTTTGTCTATACCCACCAAAAAGCATGATAACTCCATTATTTTAAATAGCGTGAAAAACACAAAAAAATATTCAAATAACGATTACGAATCTTAAAATAAATGTACTTTGATATATTTTTTTAAATCACAATATCGATTTCAATTTCAATTTTAATACCTATACAAATATTCTTCTATCTTCGTGCAGTTAGATAAATTAATAAATTATGTATTTGTATATATTTTCGTCATGGAATGTTTGATGTTTCCAATAAAAATGCAATGTGTAGTGAGTACCTAACCTATATGCAGCTAGGGATCAAATAATAATGTTAATAATGTTATTGATTATTGTGCAATCGTTCTCTATTGCTCTATATTTATATTATATATACTATATAGGAATAATAAATATACATACCTACCCGTGATAGGTTTGAATGATTCGTGGAATGGATGCATAATATATTGTATATCCTTATATGTATATCATAATATATGCATTTTGAGATTGATTTTTTTTTTAATTTCTATTAATAAATTTGTACTCGATGTAGGCAGGATACATTCTATTTGTATATATTTATTACTTGCAGACTACAGTTTACAATGAATTTCTCATTAGTTCATCTCAATAACTGATATTTCAAAGTGTATTACCATGTACGAACAAAACATATTAGTAAACGTCAATACAAAAACCAATTGTTTCTTGTTTCCATTCACCTAATTTAATAATTTCCAATATCCCAATCAATTAGATTACGTCTATTGTAAGATTGTAGATAGCACTTTAGTAGACAGTATAAGTTAACCAATTAAGGTTTTATTTATCTATTAAATATAATTATGTTTTATGTTTCCCTTACCCAATGTTTTTTTTGTTTTGCAAACCTGTATTAAAAAGGGAAAATATATGCTAATATATTCTCTCAGTAGTTTGAAAAACATATAAAAATCAATTATTGTATTAAACGCAATAATAATGTATATTTTTAATGATTACTATAATATTACAGTTTAACAAGTTTAACACAAACAATGGTTATTTGTATTTCAAAACTATAAAAGTTCGTGTGAAAAAAAAAAGATTTTTGTAACCGAACAACAATGCAGCATAAGTCATTTAATATGAAATACCATCCAAATCCTTATACTTCGAGTTAAGCTCTAAAAACTCCTTAAAGAAAAAAATGGAAGAAAATCTCTGTTCGTCACTCTATCCTTATTTAAGGCTTAATATAGCTTCTAACACTGCGTAACTGTTTACGCTAAACAGCATGAATGAATGAATTCGTTCAACAATATTAAGGTTTGTTATGAAATCAAAGTTTGTAGAAAATGTACAATAACAAAGTTAAAAAAATTGAATATAAAAACGTTATTAAATTATCTATTATTGGAAAACAACTCGTTTATTGCAGCTGTACACGTGTTTATAATTTTATCAGTTGGTAAAAATGACTAAGTCGATGCTTTATCATCATCCCTAATTAATTGATCCACGTAACCAGAATTTTACTAGGGTGGAAACTGTTGAATACTTCAACATATTAGGCACAAAGCCCTTATAGAAACAATTTGCATAAGTATATTAACAAAAGCTATACTAGAAAATACATATTGTTGTGTGGATATTATGTATTTAAATGTTATTTGTCATCTTAAGGCTTAGTCGTAGTTTACGAATTATACAATTTTCATTATTTTGCCACAAGTTTAATGTGAATAAATTTAAACTATTAACTATTTTCACTCACTCTCTCCACATTAGATTAAATTATATCATAATACCTTTTTTTTTCATCTCCAAGTCTCAATTTTCAATATTATAAATTCTAATATTATCACATTCAATAATAATAGGTACTGTCATCAATAAAATTGGTCTTCCTTTAGATTTTCTATGTTGGCTTAAAATATTTTATTAATAGGTTTGCGTTTCATCTATTCTATTCTTTTTTTCTTTTTTTGTTTAACTATTAATCATTAGGTATATAATATTTGTTATAGTAATTTATATTAATATTTCATTGAAAAAAAAAACATTATTTTTTAAACCAAAATTCAAATTTATAAGCTGGTAGACATATTTTGTTAACTTTTATGAATAATCAAATTTTCTAGATTTTCATAGATAGGCTAAAAATAGATTATTGAATATTTAAATTGCACATATAAGAAATTCTTTCCCGATAATTTGTGTTTTTTACTTCAATATATTTAACTAATGCATTATTAGATAATATATATTATTAACAGATACACTTTAAAAAATAATACATAAATTTAGTGTATAAAAGTAAGTAAGTGCCTATGAAAAAAATGACTCAATTTAGATAATTTTTAACTTTTAAGCAATTGAATTATTGTAGGGACCTATTCCTGTTTTAGATTCTGAATAGAAAAATGGATGGGTGTTGATTTTGATATGTCATGTGTGATTAAAAGCAAAAATTTAAATTATTTTGAATTCCATTTCAATATATTTTTTGATAGAAAAGTAAATCTAATACCTTTAGATTAAAATAAAAAATTTTAGTGCTTTTCTAAAAAATTTAAAAAAAAAAACAATTATAAAAATTGGTAAGGAAAAAAAGGCATTTCAGCAAACATTACTATACTAGTTAGCAATTTATAGAAACTTGAAGTTTTATTTTTGTTTATTTTTCGATTATCATTGAAATTGAATACAAGATTCCTATACACATTTCTATAAGGCATGCATAAAAATGTTAAAGATGCATATAGGTACAACTTTTTTTTTGTAATTATTTAAAATTCTAATTTTACCAAATTTGTCAAAACGACAAAAATGCGTAAATTATTTAGTAGTTGACGAGGTACGTAATACAAAATATACAAATAAAATAATATGTAATAATAATAAAAATGTAATAATAATAAAAATGTAATAATAAAACATATGTTATCTAGTTACTTTCTCCTTTTAAGTTATGAAAATCAACAAGATATACATTTTTTAATAAAATGAATTTTGATTAAAGCATGTACAAAAGTTCCCCACCAATGATATGTATCTACTACGATATCCTAAGAAAAAATATTCACTCATAATACAATTTATAATAATAAATGTTGTCGCTTTGAGTTAGTGTGCAGTTTGAATAAAATAAAAAAAAACACACGAATCGTTTAAATGTTGAAACGCTTCAATTATATGATGAAAAGTTTCTTAGAACTTGAAATAAATCTTTATATGTTAAAAGTTTTTTAACGAGTTATAAAGTTATTGAGATACTGGAAATTCTGTAGATATATGTATTATCAAAAACAAGTTATTCTTAATTCGTATATATATATATATATATATATATATATATATATATATATATATATGTATGTATATATGTAAATCGCAAAGCAAAATCAATCACTTCGTCCAGAGCTCTGTTCATCAAAGCTGATGGCACCTTTTTCTTCTTAACGATATTATAAAGAAACATGATGGTTCAATCCTAAATTTGTTCTTTAATGGTGTAGATAGTACTGCTTTTTACAAACATCAATACTTTTGAGTTTAGAGGGCTTTTGAATAGTATTGTTTCAGTATATTGTAATTACAATTAGTTTTTAAAAATCTCTTTGATCTATTTATTTTATTTTAATATTGCCATTTTTAATGATTCTAAAAAAAAATACATTCAATATATTTATAAAAAACCCATTGAAGATCAGTTACCAATTATTTGTATATCCTTAAACAGTACTTAGTTTAGACAGAATGATCCATAACTGCAGTCTGCAGTATTGTGGACATTGTGCTGGTTAATGTTGTTACCTATTGTTTTTGTATAAACTTTAAGGCGTAAAATATCTCTGAAGTGCTTTTTGTAAGTTATCAGAGCTATCAGCTGGGTTATAAATATTGCTTTAAAGCATTATTGAAAAAACTTTGCACGTTTCTTTTAATAATTTTATGATGACATACATTTTTACACCTTTAAAATGTATTTTACTATTAACACGCAACACATCGTAAATGTTATTTTTACCTTCAATTTATCTTCATCTTTCACACGAGAAAACGTTTTTACAGTTAATTTCTTTTCTATGTAGTCATCGCGTAAGTTTGCTCTTAGATGATTTGAATTTTATTAAATTTAAGCCACTTTTTTCTCACACATATTTAAACAAATAAAATAATCTGTACGTCTCTTCCGTTTTTAAATTTTATTATATGATCATAAAACTAATGCTAACGTTTTTTTTATTCAGCTGAAGTCTTAACATATGTACTATAAACATTGTCGGAATAAACTACAAATTTACCATCACAAATACCATCTGTATTAAGAGGACGCTACAATAACCTTTTGTTGTCTCCATCTTACAAGTGTACAACATACCAAATTTACGCTTAGAAAATCACGTTTAGCTCCGTTATAGTTTAAAAATTCGAGTGAATCAATCTATTATGAAAATGTATGTTAAGAACATTATCTGAGTTTGTATGTGGGTTTTTACGATAATACAATCTTATAGAAAGTTATGTGTATATAAAAAAGTGTAAAATAAAAATGCTCATAACTCACTTAAGAACTAAGTTATCGTAAAACACCCACATATAAACACAAATAATGTTCTTAACATCAAGTTTCATAATAGGTCAACTTAATGGCGTTCAGACAAGACACAAATGGGGCTAGGCCCCACTTGAATGTGGGGTGGGTGTGGATTTTTTTTATTTAATAAATATTGTGTTTTCATATAACTATATAGAGGTCCTTAATAAAACATATATTATTTGTAACTTTTAGTTTTAGGTGGGTGGTGGATGTAAAAAAATTAACTTTGCTCCACATGGAAAAAGGGATCTACACGCCACTGGGTCAACTAACTCTAATATTTAAACTAACTTAATTAAACGTAATATGCTGAACGTAAATTTGCCACGTTACGCATTTGTTAGACGGAGACAACAAATATGTGTATAGCGTACTCTTAATTATTTATTAAATTACAATCCACGCCCCTACCTTCAGAAACTACTGTTTATATATATTTTTTTTTAATTTAAAACGCCAATTTGATACATTTTAAAATTAACGAAAATAATATTATTAATAGTTAGGTATATATTTTATATGTACTTCATGAGACAACCATATATTGAATACGTTTAAAATTGACTTGATAATGGTTTCTTGCATACGTTTATACAAATTCTGCTTTAGGCACTTTAATAAGCTTGTAATATCATGAACATAAAAATTAATTATGGTAAATATTTGTAAAATCTCATGAGAATGAAGAAAATTTTAATGTTCAATGAAGTTCGTTAGCATCACACGCGGAGTTTTTTCAGTGATGACTTGCATAAATATAAATGGTATAAAGATAAAAATCGTAATACTTGATTAGAGCAGTTTTCATAAATACATGGAGTAAGAAATTTTGATAAGATGGTTGTTTTTGGGACCCATTCATTAACCACCCCTTCTCAGATCACTATATTTCGCTGCTCTCTTATTGCATTATGCTACCAATCATAATTAGAGTGATTTTTTGGCAATTCTTTTACAAAAGAGTCGATTTGTTTTCGTGTAAAATATCGATCATGTCGTAAAGAGATTAGAGAGAAAATTATATATAATATATATAGTCAGACTTAGAGATGTTTGCTAAAATGCCCCACTAATATCTGTCGCAGTAAACCAAAACCTTTTCAGACATCCAATTTGTAATCTGTTTTGTTTCAACTAATCTAAAATAACCTATTATGACTTACAGAAAGTATATATATATATACATATTCTCACTTCGCAGTGACATAAGGCAATAATAAACTGATTTAAACAGTGACGTAGTTAGAAATTTCTTTCCGAGGATATAGAATATCATTTTAATTTCCCTCAAAAAGCCACGGAGCACTTAGCCCATATAGAACATACCCGACCTTAGTTTGCAGATCTCTATAAATAGTTATTTTGGACATATATATATTATATATATATATCGTTAAAAAATTTAAATTTAAGGGAATTTCTCACTACCCCTAACACATATTATGCCACTAGATTTTGTTGAATAAAGTGTATAATGTACGTATGGTGGTTTATGTTTTAACGAAGGGAGAAGTTAGGTAATAAATCCGGTAGATAACATTAATATTACTTTTAAATTTTAAGATTTATGAAATTTATAGTCTATTAAATAACAGATTTCCTGAAAATATTAAGCTTAAACCACTTAAATTCTACAATAATAGCACTAGTTTTACCCATGATTACGGTACTTATGACAACTTTATAACCGTATGATTGTGTTTAATGAGTTTGGCCTGAAAACGTATAATGTAGATGAATGATTATTAAATAAATAATTTGATACATTCATGACTACAGGCGCCATAATATACTTACACTACATATTAATAGATCTTTAAACAAAGTAAGATTGTTAGCGATTTAAACGTTACAATTTATCATTTTACTCAAAAGTTCAACACCATACCTATATTGATGTTTAAATCTAAAATTAAATTCTTCAGATATGGTAAAAAATTATACTTCCTATTTTTTATAAATTAATAATAATTCAAAATTTTTCTCGAATTTAAGTTCAAAATCCGTAAACAAACAATAAACATAAATAAATATACACAATAATAAATTATTTTTGTTTCATATTTCGATAAATTCTATGATAATTTTCAATTTAGAGATCACATTTTTCAGAAAGCATTTATAAAACAATACTATTATTTCCACTTTTTTCCGATTTATCTCTTATACTAGAGTGTCATGTATTAAAATCAGTGGCCAGTAGTGATTTGACAAATTTTAAGAATCTATAAATTCAAGTAAATAATAAATCCATTAAATTAATTGTCTCTTTTTTTATTTTATAAACTGATTGGTAGTTGTTGATACATACAAACCATTGATAAATATAAAAAAGTTTCACTTTCAATGGATATAATAAATATACTGGAACCAAATCTAAACATGTAAGCAAACGTAATGTAAAAAATTAAAATAACTAATGGCTTTTGTTTCCGAAGTTGTAAACGATCAATAAAAAAATAAATAAATATACTAATACGCATATGCAATTATAGTTGTAACTATAATGATTTATATGCGGAGTATTTGTAAATGTCTAATTAACAATATTTTGTTTCATTGACACCACTGTATTCCATCTTAGATTACTTGATTTAATTCAAACATTGAAATAAAACATAAATTTGAAACTTCTAGATGTTAATACCACAGACGTCATATTTCTAGTCAGAAACTAATAGTTGTTTAGGTCCATTATACAAAACAACTCGAATGTAATATCCAGACGAGCGCCGATGAAATGTATCGAAAATTATTTCTTCTTAAACGCAAATATACCACCCAATAAATTTAGGGCTGTAGATCAGAGTAAAAAAAAATATTTGTATAATAATTATATGGTATGCTGCTAAGCGCGGCACGTTTTTGGTCTTACATATTCCGATTAATTAAATTCAAAAAGAAAAAAAAACAATAAAAATAACATGTTCTGTAATTGTTCGGTATATACTATATAGGCACCATTCGCCGTTATCAGGCGATATATGTATATGTATATTACACTTTGTGAAGCACCTACCATTCGTTGTTTGAATACTTAAATGTAGTGCTCAAATATCAAATATAATAGATTTTTTTCAATCAAGAATTTTAAGAATATTTTTAAACGCTCTCTGATTTGTTCGAAACTATTCACTTTGCACATTTACTAACCAGGAATTTAATTTTTAAAAACCGGTGGTTCCGAACAATATTTAAATATCTGATTGTTTTATAGTTTAATGATTATATATTAATTTTATTTAGTTACATAACTATTATTCACACAAACACCGAAAACTAAACATGATATTTAAGCTTGGTAAATTTTAATATTGTTGTTTTATTTGTTTGAAAAATTAAAATTAATATAAGTATTGGCTGTAGGTAGGTACCTAGTTCAAGTATTTCAAAATCTAAATTACACAAAATACATTTTTGAAATTCTCACTATTAAATCACAATAATATATATTCTTATTTATCGAGAAATCCAAATCCAAATCTAAATTTGTATATTTTATACTAACTCATATAGTGTACGTATAATGTCACGTCGAACTATTTTACATGCAATAGTGTACATATTATAATAAATAGGTCATATAAGTAGGTATTTACAGAGTGGGACACCGCGTTTTTCCGATTTCCCAGTAACATGCACGAAAACTGGAAAACACGTGATGTCTCACTCTGTATATTATAATATTATAGGTATGTAAGATTTAGAGATGATTTGGCACGATACTATAATAAATATAGTACATGTGCGGGATACCTACCTCAAAGAAAAATTCATTAAGCGTTCGATTTGACAGTAACTTCCCACGTATTTCCGCAATTGGCTGCAGCGAATCCGAAAGTTGTAATAAACTCACACGTCATCGTATACCTATTGTACAAATAACGCGTAAATATATAAATATACATACTCGTATATACTGCAGCATTATATATAATATATATACAAGGGATGTATAGTCGAATATATAATATATTGTGCGTTTGTCGAATACGATCGCTGCGTAATAATAACATATTTAGCAGTCAGTCAGTCGTCGCAAAGAACGCAATATGGTGTGCAGTTTTCAAAAGCAGCCTTAAGATGTAAGTTATTTACACCGACGGAGCAGCGTACACATGTGTGCGTCATGGCATATCACCCCACTGAGATTGGTAAATTTAATGTTATCCGATGAGCACTGTTGTTCGTTACATCACGTCGAGTATACTCGTACGATGAATTCTGCGGGTTAGTTTAGAGCGCACACTTATTACAACGTCTTGATGTACGGTATTATTATATATTTTGATCGGCGAATTCCACGCGGAATTATGCACGCATGATGAGCTGTCGAACAAAACAACTTTATGATAAGGACATTCTCGCGCACGCCATTACTATAACGACGAACAGCGAAACACACTGCGCCGCGTGTAGTGATGAGACGTGAAAATATGATAACCTTTGATTCGCAAAAGTTTTTAATGATAACCGAAAAATAAAGATACAGTCGAAGTATAACTTGGTTCTCAACCCTGGATTTTAATAACGATTCGACGTACTAACGCGTATAATATACTAGTCGTCTTCAATAGTTATTTTAAACATAATAATATGTAAAACACAAACACATTGTAATTATTATATCATAAGTAAATATTATTTAATATAGTCATATATTATACAGTTATACACATTAACAATAAATAAATATTTTAATAACTAAGTCAATAAAGCCAGATGTGATAAGGCAGCTATATCGTATTTATAATTTATGAAATACCGCGAACACGAGTAGTCCCGCTCGGCGCTCGTCAAGTGATTATGACGGTAGCGAAAACACAACAAACATTCGCATGCGATGTCAACCGTAATGCAGATTAGCGTATCAACGAATTTATTCAATTTATTCATATTTGTTTTTGTAACTGTTTTACGTCACAAAAAAAAGTGTGTCTGAGCTACAAATATTCCGTCTTGTTTGAGTAGAGACCTATGGTCGTTTGAGTTCTAAAACGTCGATATAGGTGCCTTTATTACCCGAAAGTACATAATATATTATACGACAATACTTACATATGGATATCGTTATGACCGTTATAATAATAGCTACAGGTGTCATGAATCATTGATTTTAAATAATAACGTATAATACTGTAACTAGCTAGCTGTAACTTGCTAATTGTAGCAAAAATTCATTCTTCCATGTCAATCGTCATAATTACAGTATTTTCAATTTTTGATTGTTTTTTTATTAATATGATTTCTAGCCTTCTAGGCAGAGTAAAAACCATATTACGATCCGACCTACACTACAAAAAGTTTGACTAACGAGTCAAGGCCGTAACTGATGGGGGGGGGGGGGGGGGGTCCAGGGGTCCGGACCCCCCCCCCCCCCCCCCCCCGAAATTTTTAAAAGTAGAACATTTTTAGCGGTGAATATAGTTTATAAACTATAAATTGTATTAAATAATAATTGTATATTTTTGTTAAAACAGTAATTTAAAATAAGATTAAATTTATCATTTTATTTTATTTCAACGCCGTAATAATTATTTTGTAAATTTAATATTGAAAAAATTGTATTTTATATTTTATCTTTTTTTTGATTTGTGCTTTTGTAATGTGAATAATAGTTAAATAGTCTATATATGTATATAAACAATCAACTATTATGTTTATGTAAATTGAATATTATAATAATGACCTATGTTTTTAATAATGATAATAATACAATTTTATATTTTTAACGTAAAAATGAAGTGTTTAGTATTTATGAATTATGGAAAACGTTTATGCCAATAAGAGTCGACAATGCTTTTAAATCCTTGACATAATACAGGTATTCAATAGAGATGTGGAAAAACAAAGTGTGACAATGTGCAAAAATAAAACAGCTAAATACATTTAACTGAAAATTTATTGTTAAGAATATTTTTAATACTACTCATAATTAATGTACACCCACACAAACTAAATAATTCACCTAACTGAAAATCCAAAGGTGCATAATAATAATATAAATAATAAAAATAATATGAACTAGTTACGTATTATATATTATTATTATGTAGGTAGTTATTTTTCAAACTTTTTAAGAGAATATTTTTTTAGTACAAAGTGTAAGATACTTTATTTAGGAAAATACTTATGCTTTTATCAGAAAATTAAAAAAATGTTCGTAAATATTACGTCAATTACTTATATAACGTCAATAAATTATTAGTCAATAAATATTTGTATTGTTTTATTTATGATGAACAAATTAAAAGGATTACAATTTTTTTAAATTATATTAAACTCTAAGGTAAATTTTCAATAGAATGAAAAATCGTTAAAAATATAGGTAGGAACTTTTATTGCTTTTAAAAGTGTTTTTTGGGGGAGGGGGAACAAAGCGATGTTCCGTCGAAATAAAATAGATTTAAAAAAACACACTGTTTATATGTTGATTATGATAGTAACATTATGTATAATGTGTAGTTTAAAAAATAATAATATTGATAAATTATACAGACATTACACCATATATTAGTATATTACAATGTACATTTTATGTAAAGCGCGAACGCAGAAAAATCATCGATCTCTGACAAATATAATATGATAATAATTATGATATAAACGCGCTATATTATAATATATTGTTATTATGATTACTATATAGTTTAGTCTCGACGACATGACATTGTGACAGTGAAAACGAGATGGATAAAGCTCGTGAAAAAATACAAACACGCTCGTCCTTCTAAAAATATAGTGGCAGAAAAGCGTGAAAATTTAATTCTCTTTATACACGATCCGTATATAGTATCGTCATTGCAGTGTCTGTTTATTGTATAATATTATTCGACGACGTAAAGATAGTATTTATGTCATTTTGGACAATGTATTATTGCCCTATGCAATAACGGCGCAGGGACATTAAAGTTACTTGCGATTGAAACTGTTATTATTTGTTAGCAAATATGCGTTCGCCACTAGGTCATGTAATATATATTATCTTTCCGAGGTTTTCCGTCGATATCGTAAGTGTATCTTTCTAACTCCCCTCCCCATCTAATCATTCAAAATATTTGAAAAATGTATGTAATTAAAAAGTATGGATTTACATCACAACCATTTTCTTAATATGTACACTTTTAGGTTACATTGATTAAATTCATTATAATAATAATAATAATATGAATAATATAAGTAAAATTTTTATAGCTCAACAATTTAACATAGTTTGTATTTAATATATATTTTATAGAATCATTACATTTTATTAGCCTATAGAATTATAGAACATTTGCCTATTTTAAAGCAAATGCACATTATATAAAATAATGCGATAAAATATAAGTTTATAGTGCATAATATGTTAATACTTCATTGGTGGTCACCTAAGTATTGTAAAATTTTAGAAAGGTACGCGTCGATATTGTTCCGGTGGTTACCTTTGCAATATTATTTTCAATAATCATTATGAACATGGGTACTATAGGTAGATAAATATGTAGTGGTTGACTTGGGGGGGGGGGGGGACTGAGTATCTCTACTAATTTTTTGGATACGCTATAGCGTACAACTACTTCTTTTTTAAAGGGGAACGCATGGGACGGATTGTTATGTAAACTTTTAACTCCCCACCGCCATGATTATATAAGTTTTATTAAAATGCTAGGGACGCTACATTTTAAAAGTAACTAGAGTACCTCTACTACTTTATTTCCAAGTCAACCACTGGTAATTAGTAATAGTTTATATACCATAATATATGATACATTCAAACTGTACTAGTATAAATATAACTTACACTACCTAATTAATAATTATAACAGCTTAATTAAATACATTATTAAATAATTGCAAATTTCTGGTAGGTAGTTATTTTTCAGGGCAAGTAAAAACAGATAATATGTATGGCAATTAAGAAATAATATTTATTTAACCAAGTTTTAGCAAAATAATCTTACAATAGAAAAATCAGTCATAAATTAAATCTACATAGTGAATACTTAACAATGAGAATATAGGATTCAAATCACACAAGTGTTTACAAATCTACAATTATACGTATAATAATTAAAGCAATTAGTCGACTTCTTCAATGGTAGGTCCTCCGGGACGGGATCCAGGGAAGCCATTGGCGCCGGGATGTGGACCGCCGCCGCAGCCGGCTTGACCCGCTCCGTGTATCTTCATCATTAGAGCCGAACAGCTCTTTTGGATCTCCTTTAGTTTGTGCTCGTACTCTTCTTTGTCTGCCAACTGATTGTTGTCCAACCACTGGATGACTGCGTCACACTCCTGCTTGCAGGTATTCTTTTCGGAATCGGTCAGCTTGTCGCCTGCCTCGTCCAACGCTTGTTTAACACTGAACACGTAGCTCTCCAGCTGATTCTTGGCCGCGATCTTGAGTTTTTGTCGTTCGTCCTCTTCTTTGTACCGTTCGGCCTCGCTGAGCATACGATCGATTTCGGCTTGAGACAGGCGGCCCTTGTCGTTCTTGATGACGATATTCTTAGAACGACCAGAGCTGTTGTCCTTGGCCGACACGTTCAATATACCGTTGGCATCCATATCGAAAGTCACCTCAATCTTGGGCGTACCTCTTGGCGCCGGAGGTATGCCGGTCAGGTCGAAAGTTCCCAACAGGTTGTTGTTCTTTGTCATGGCCCTTTCTCCTTCGAACACCTGGATGGTGACGGCCGGTTGGTTGTCCGCGTACGTGGTGAACGTTTGGGTTTGTTTACACGGAATGGTGGAATTGCGTTCGATGATCTTGGTCATCACGCCGCCAGCCGTCTCGATGCCCAGCGACAGGGGAGTGACGTCCACGAGCAAAACGTCTTGAATCGCAGAACTCGTGTCGCCGCCGAGTATGGCCGCCTGTACCGCGGCACCGTAAGCAACTGCCTCGTCGGGGTTGATGGACAGGTTGAGCGGTTTGCCGCAGAAATAGTTTTGCAGTAGACTCTGGATCTTCGGGATCCTCGTCGAACCGCCCACCAGCACTATGTCGTGTATGTCTCCTTTGTCCAACTTGGCGTCCGCCAATGCCTTCTCAACCGGCTGCAACGTCGACCTGAACAGATCAGCGCACAGCTCTTCGAAACGCGCTCGGGACACTCGCGTGTAGAAATCGACGCCTTCCATCAGAGCATCGATCTCTATTGTGGCCTCCGAACTGGACGACAGGGTTCTCTTGGCGCGTTCTGCGGCCGTCCTCAACCGTCTCAACGCTCTCGGGTTTTTGTGAACGTCTTTTTTGAATTTCCTCTTGAACTCTTCGGCCAAATGAGACACTAGTCGGTTGTCAAAGTCTTCGCCGCCCAAGTGTGTGTCACCCGCCGTTGACTTTACTTCGAATATCGAACCCTCGTCGATCTGCAGAACGGACACATCGAACGTGCCGCCACCCAGGTCGAATATCAACACGTTCCTCTCACCTTTCAGGTTCTTGTCAAGACCGTAAGCCAAAGCCGCAGCCGTCGGTTCGTTGATTATTCGCATCACGTTCAGACCGGCTATGGCGCCCGCGTCCTTGGTCGCTTGTCTCTGCGAATCGTTGAAATACGCCGGCACCGTGATCACGGCGTCCGTCACGGCACGGCCCAAATACGCTTCGGCGGTCTCCTTCATTTTCGTCAGCACCATCGAACTGATTTCTTCCGGCGCGAATACCTTCCGTTCGCCTTTGAATTCCACTTGAATCTTGGGCTTACCGTAATCGTTCACCACTTTGAACGGCCAGTGTTTGATGTCAGCTTGCGTCTTTTCGTCGTCAAATCGACGGCCGATCAACCGTTTGGCGTCGAACACCGTATTCACAGGGTTCATCGCCACCTGGTTCTTGGCCGCGTCGCCGATCAACCGTTCGGTGTCCGTGAATGCCACATAACTCGGCGTGGTCCTGTTTCCTTGATCGTTGGCGATTAACTCGACTTTTCCGTGTTGCCAGATACCCACGCAAGAGTAGGTTGTACCCAAGTCGATACCAATCGCTGTTCTTTTGACCATTTCGGCAATATAGTTGTTAAACGCGCACAATTAATGCGATTAGAAATTACGACGAGAATCAAACGTACAGGTAGTATGTGATATTGAAAGCACAGTACAACAGTTAAGTAGATATAGAACTGCAATAATCGACTACGATTTAAAATCACTTAGTGTTTTAAATTAAAATCGCACTCGGAAATAACACTGAGAATAGACAAATATTGTGTAAGATCGTTGTATGTCGCACAATGAATCGCACTGTTACCGCTTCGAATTCAAACTGTTGCCGTGCGGCGCGCGTTCAGCGTTTATATAGCCGACCGAACGTTCGAGAAGGTTCGAGAAGTTTCGTGCGCCCACCCGTGTCCGCGTCGCCTTCACCCCACTGTACCGCCGCATCGGTACCGAATCGTTTAGATAGATATAATATGACAATGGTGTTTTAGAACATTCTAGAATTTTCTCTGTCTGTTTTGTTAATAGTTATTTTCATAATTTTATATATTTGTTTTTATTTTAATAATTTTAATTTATAGGTAGGTAAGGAGCATCCGAACATATTTAATAGGAATTAATAGCATTCGATTTGTTGATGCTTTCTGAGTTCTGACCAACATATAATATTATAATTTACGTAATTAACTATAAAGTATAAATAGCCGTTGTACTGATTTTTATGCTAAAACCCAAATACTATGGCGACTTAGTAAGTCCTGAATAAGTGCTCAAGTTTGAAAAAATAATTATTATTATTGTGAATTAAAAGAATATATATTTAACAATTAAGATTTAATATATTTCACGTAATTAGTTTTTTAATTTAATTAAGAAAATGGTTTGAATTTATAATATTAATAGATCAAAAAATATCACATAATATAATAATTTAAATTAAATTAAACGATTTAGATAAATTGTTGAAAATAAAATAATTATTTAAAGTAAAATTTAAGCTATAGATAAATTTTTAATTTATTGTTTATTTCTTACATATCAAAATATTACATTTTAAATTATTTAAATTAAATTAATTAATAATGTAAAACGTTTAATGATTGGAGAAAAAAAAAAAAAAAAATCTTAACTAAAAGTCGAAAGCAAAATATATTGACGGGGGAAATATCAGAAAGTATGTAATATTGTTATTCGTAATTTATATTTAATACTGAGTTACTTAACAATACAAACAATGATAAAAACAATTAAGCAGTTAATAAAATTAATACAAATAAGGATTCCATAAAACTGAAAAATAATCTGACATCAAAATTTCTTTCCAATTCGTTTTTTAATGGTTTTTATCATTTATGACTAATTCCTGATAATTATTTTATCATAATACATAGTATTAAACTATTAAATAGAAAAATTCATAAAATTTACTATTTCTTGAATCGTTCACCTTTTTTTTATGTTTGACAACTAAACACCAGGCCCTATTCTTATGTGCATCACGAATATACAATTGTGCACTACGGACTACGGTTTACAAAACAAAAATTAAATATTATGGCAGCTATACTAGGAAATATGAGTATTTCCTGAATTTTGTTGTTTTATTTAATTGCATTGTTAAATTATTGTATATAAATAAATAAAACTATATATAATTATATATAAATACACGTAATACATTGCTTCTTGCTTTTTCTAAGACAGTAGCATAAATAAAATTTCAGTTTAAAATCATTGCATGCAAGTGTGGAGTAAGAAATTTTACAAATAGGGCTCGCTAAACACTGGATATATATATTCTCTTAAAACATCACATTTTTGATGTAATATTCTCATAAATATCTACAAATATTCTCATTAAATTCTCTAAGAAATTTAAAAAAAAAATCAACATCATTATATTATGCTTTGATACAAATTTTTTTAAATTTTTTTTACAACATTCCTTTGATTTTTGGTCTATCGTGTTCTGTGGCGTAATTTGAAATTGGTTCTGGCCTTCTGGGATGGATTATAAGTTTATACTATCGTCCTACACGGGTACACCCCCCTTGACCATTAAATGTCATGGATCATAGTACCATATTAATATTTTATTATTTGAGCTTGGACGTTAATGACCAAAGTATCATTAAAATATGTATTTAAAAAATTTATAATATGTAATTATATTTGCAATTATATATACATAAAATATATGTATTTTTCCAACAATTTTATTCAAAAAAATGCTTGATATTAATTCAAAAAAAAAATAATATACTCTTTTAAATGTGTATTTAAAATTACTTTACTACAAAATACACGATCCAGAATTGGATTTGAAATAAATGATAAATTAGTTTCCGGTCTATTATATTATTATAATATTAAATTTGACATAGGTTTAGTACATAGGCGTGCGCAGACTTTATTCGCAGGAGATGCCAATATAATTCAAAATAACTCAATGTTTAACTCTCTTCAAAAAAAAAAAACATAAATCACAATTTTAGTATTACCTACATAACTACAAAACTCTCTGTTACGTTTGTGATAAAAATTATGATAATATTGATAGTTTTCACTATTAAAAGTAAAAACATAAAACAAGCTATCTGAGTAGACTGCAGGGATGCCATGGGCCCATGGCATACCCGGCATCCCCCCTGTGCACGCCTATGGTTTAGTATACTTTAAGTACCAGGATTACACTATAGCATTTATTTTTTAATATTAGAAAATTAGAAAGATCTTCGACGATCGAATAATTATATAATATGTTTTTATAAATCGGATACAACCGATCCAAGTCTACAGAGTTGATCGGTGCCATCGGCGCTATTAGAAATTTGAACACAAAGGGGTGCTCATGATCCCGGTTTTTTGTGATTTAATGGGCCCTAACTTTTTGAATAATGTTTTAGGGTACTAATTTTGACTTAGGGAGTGCTAAAGACCTAAGGCACCTCCCCCCCTTAGTTTCACCAATGATTAGTGCATACTAAATTAAACAATGTCGTCAGTTTCCATATATAACCACTGCGCCGCTGGTTTATAACAAATTAACGATGATAAATGATAATAATATATTAATATTATTGAATATTTTTAATTTATATAATATAAATGCTAAATAATCTAGAAGACTAGAAATAATCAATATAATATTATGCTCAAAAATGTTAAATATGCAAAAATATATAAAATTAGTTTATATATATTAGGTAGTAATCTAGAATTCACAAATCGAATTTTTATCATACTCGGGTCGTATAATTATGGTTTCGCAAAAAAAAAAATAATATGCAGTCATAAAAATCCGAGTTCTGTTATTATAAATTAAATTAGGGGTATATGGTATGATAGTGGTTTTCAAAATTATCTTTAACTATGAACCTTTCAATTTTCTATCATGTATTATAATTATTGTTGAAGTATTGTAGTTTTAAATTACTTAAGTAAAAAAAATCTCAACTATGATAATCTCCATGAATTCTTAATTATTATTTCAAAATCATAAAATCTTTTAAAACCAAGTGCTTACGGTAACTTAATTATAGTTATTTAAAAAAATCTCTGAGGAGTGGGGGGAGGTATATCCCCATACTCCTCACAGTCCTCTCACCCAAATTACGCCACTGATCGTGAGGCTGCACACTGAGTACACGATGATGGATGAACACAATATTTGTACCTAGTAGATAAATAATAGTAAATACCAATATATACGACGTTATTTTACTAACTGACTATTCGTATAATTCTGTCACTATTATGTCTTATTAATTATTTGTATGGGAATCAATAATTTCTACGTAAGCGTCTTTAAACATTATATTCGTGTGACTATAGTGATATACTTTATATTGCATGGTTTATTATCATTAGTTATTACTTAAGAGTACGTAACAGTGGAGTACATTAAAAATGCTCGTAACTCAATTGAATCATCGTAAAAAACCAACGTACAAACACAGATAATGTTCTTACCATCAAGTTTCATAATAGGTCGATTCACTGTAATTTTTAAATTTAAACTAAAGGAGCTTCAAGTGTTCTGCTGAGAGTAAATTTGGTATATTACGCACTGGTAAGACTGAGACAATAAATACCTCTGTTACGTACTCTTAATACTATTATAATTATGATATAATTTGTATTTTTACGCGGTCACATGTTTACGTGTTTATATCGTATACCTTGACTTTTCGGATACTGCACAGTCAATTAAAGTTACAATTAATAAATTAAACTATTTGAATGTATACTTATTATTTCAAAACAAAAGCACAGAAACGATTCTTAACTAAACACCACAAACATAACTCATAAGTATCGTACAAGTAAAAAGACACTACCCCACTATGCCGTGGTGCAGCTTATATTCTTAAGAAGACGCTACACCTCCCCGGGTGTGTTGTCTTCGTATTAAAAGTGCGTATTACATGGAAAATGTTATGCTCATCAGATCACGTTTAGCTCGATTAGTTTAAAATTTAGAGTGAGTTGACCTCTTATAAAAATTTAAGGTAACATTATTATGAAGGGCTTCTCATAGGCTTTTTATTATATTTTAATTTTAAAGCGAATTATGAGTAGGTATTTTAAAATTGTAAATTGTTTGTCTTCAAATACTTATACCTCGCTTTAAAATTAAATTCTTATAAAAAGCCTTAGAGAAGCCATCCATAATAATTTTACCTTTCATTTTTATAAGAGGTCAACTCACTCTAAATTTTAAACTAAAAGTGATCTCCAGAGCGTAAATTTTGCCAAGTTACGCACTTGTAAAACGGAGACAATACTTGTAAGTGTGGCGTACTCTTAAATTACGCGTGCGCGCGCGCGCATTACACTAGTTGACATATACAATCATTAAAATAGATATTATATGCATACTTATTACTTATAGTTTTTATAAGTTACAGCTTGCCGACAAGAAAAAGGTTTTTGTAGGACAATTAATGGACTACAAAAAACTATTAATTATATGTTACATATTAACTAACATGTTTCGAGGAACGTTTTTTTCCATGACGCATTATACAAAACATTAAACAATGGGAACAAAATACGTTTAGTTATGTAGACATGGAGTGATTATTTAGTAATAAAATAAATGCATGGAAAAGCATTTGAATTTAATCATCGGTGTATAAGCGGGCGAACAGACGATGGCCATTATTATAAAATGTGAAAAATTTTAACTAAACGGCTTTAATCACTTTATTCATTATTGTTATGTCAATAACTATTTTCCGTGAATAATTGAACCATTCTATATGCCGATATTGGCGATACTCATGATAAGGTTTTTTAGATTGAATAGATTTAAAATATTTTGATTAGTAATTATGATGGTGTTTAAACGCTCACACTGTGTAGTTTAAAAATTTAAAACCTATATAATTTCAAACCGTTTAATGTCATCATATTTTAGACATGGTATTTAGCAGAGGTTGACTTGGGGGGCGGGGGGACTGAGTATCTCTACTAATTTTTTGGTTACGCTATAGCGTACACCTACTTCTTTTTTAAAGGGGAACGCATGGGACGGATTGTTATGTAAACTTTTAACCCCCCACCGCCATTATTATGTAAGTTTTATTAAAATGCTAGGGACGCTACATTTTAAAAGTAACTATAGTACCTCTACTACTTTATTTCCAAGTCAACCACTGTAAATATGTGCGTACAGTATTATGTAGCTATTATCGAGATTGTAACCATAATATTTCTAATATCGTTATACTTTTGACGTCAGACGTCTAACACGGCGCATTGAATAGGCATTTCTGCTACACAGCGTTGTGCATGTATTGTGCTGGTTGTCCAAGCATAAAATGCCGATCTACTACGATAGACTATTTAAAATTTTAAACTATATCATATAACCAAGACGCATGAGTCTATTCTTTCATTAGTTCTGTATCACCATAAAGTCCCACCACTTCTTTAACGATTTTTCATAACTTAAGAAAATGTATAAATATAATGACGATTCCTCGGCTCCCACTACAATCGCGTGTGCGGAAATAGTCTCGTTTAATCGCTTGCTTCGTTTATTATTGCGACTGAGACATCGTCAAAGTAAAATACATTGTGATTTTTCCATTTATTTTTTATGTTTAATACACATAAAATCACTATTTAGTTTATCAAATTTAACATCAATAAATTCCTCTCATCCCCCTCCATTTGATATTTGTATTTACAACGTATATCAGAAGTAGACAAAGTTTTATGTAATTGATGCTACGTACCAATGTTTTATGACATAGTTAATTAAACTAAGAGCACGAAGTGTAAAATAACCTTTTTTTTACACAACCTCGCGCATATTATAATGTAAAAAGTTATATAATTTTTCCAGTGTATAAAAATCAAAAGATTCTTAATATAAAATTTATGGAACTTACTTAAACAAAAAAAAAGAATTTTTTTATTATTATTATTGAGAACCAAATCATACTTTTCTGTATATTTTACCAACTGTTCAATGTTACGGGAAAAATAGTTGTTTTAGTAACTACTCAATAATTTTATATATCACATATTTTATTATATTCCTTTGAAATATCACCAAAACTATTTTAAAATGTTTTAAGTACTACATATAAGTATATATATTGCGTATAAGTATTACTCACCACACGTCATGGAATGACTCATTAAAAAAAAATATTTGAGTGTTACTTGGCTTGACACGACTTTTGTGTCACGTGTAATAATAAGTTGATACTATACATATTGGAACCTACACCGCATAAAGAAAATTTTTGTATTAAAAAAACGGAAAACAATTAGTAGCTTGCGACTTTAGTTAGTCTAAACTTATAAGCAATTATATAAACGATTCATGAATAAAAGCCGGCCCTGTGAGAAAGATTTAATTTCCCTTTATGAAATTTAAAGTAAAGATGTAATAGAAATACATAATTGGTATGAAAAAGCTTCATTGTGCAGTAAGTTGTACATTTTATGACTTGGCGAAAAAATCTTTGAACTGAGATCATTTTGGTGGTGAGTGTATAAATTACTGTACATATATCTAACATATAATATTTACCTGATTTTTTTTTAGATCGAGTGAGGAGTAGAGCATAGGTTATGCTTATAACCAACGTTAAATAGGTATAAATAGGTTAAATATGGTTTTGGAAATACATGAATTTTCTCATGAAAAATCAGAAAGGTGAAATGTAGATTTGATTTGACATTACTATTCTAAATATGAGATTGTATTTTTTATGTTTTCGTCAAATAGGATCAAATGTTTTTTTTTTAAATATTATTATTGTATTTGATTATGTTTGTGCGGAGAACGATGGATTTGACGTCTTATAATTATTTATACCAATGTGAAAATGGTAATTTATAAGTATAAAAAGCTTATTTAAAAAAACTGATTTTGAAAAAATAATGTTTATTGTACCTATATGAAATCCAATCTTGTTATTTGTTTTCATAATAGATATTTACATACACATTTTAAATATTTTAAATGTTTGCATATTATTGTTATAATTGGTGGTACCTACTTTTAAAGTCATAATCATAACACACATTTTTAGTTCACAATGTCCTGAACTTTCGTCTTATTTGAGGTTCATGCTTATTTTACGGCTTTTCAGTGTATTAAACTCACAGGGCCAACAGTATGTTATGACAAGTATTTGGTGTGGTCCAAGTACATAAAAACACCATTTTCGTCCAGTCATCCTGTCGTCGGCTATTACAGCAGCCATCAACTATACCTACGCAGCTATTGTTCACATAATATTTACATTATCATATGTTATGTATAAAATGTACACCGACGGAGAGTGGTCAGCTCCCGTTTAATAGTGACACGAGACTATAATAACTATATTGTATTATTGTTCCTAATTCAGATAAATTTTGTAGTACCTACTCAATAATTATTATTATGATTGTTTTTATTGAGTATTTGAGAACCGTCCCATTCGTATAATAATAATAATGCGATTTTGTCGTTGGCGCGAAAATGTTTAACAAGATTATCGGTGAAAAATATAACGCACTCGACTTTTAAAATTATTATTATTATCTTCGTAATACGCGTACGCAAAGCGACGACTATATATAGCCATATAGGTATATAAAATGTTATATAGATATGGGTAATATGTATAGGAATCACATAATTATATTATAATACAATAAACGAAGCCGTTTGCTGTCGTTTTCACACTTATGGATTTTATAAAATAAAACTTGTAAACAATATTATATATACCTATAAGTTCTAATATATATATATAGGATATAAATAGAAGAAGAAACAACACCACGCTGGAACGACCACGATCTACACTCCATCTTCTAAATCGATCAAACCACATGAAGACGATTCTACAATATAATAATAATAAATATACGCACATCGCCATACGCATATTTTTAGTACATAATATTTATTATAATAATATATTGTAATATGTGGCTCATGACATCCGTCCGACGTGACTGGCAAACTACGCGAGTATTGATCAGCGTAAAAGCGGTTGTGTATCATATAAATATATGGAAATCCGGAAAAGTAAGTACTACTCGCACACGAGTAATAACGTAAAGGTATATATATATGTATGTATATGTATGTTATATATACAGATATACTTATATGCATATAAAACACGGTTTCTTGCGCGTTCCGGACCAAAACAAATATAACATTCCGTATGGTATATATTATGTCGTACCTATACATCGTGAGAAATCGGTACCTGCTGACTGCGACCAGCGAACCATAGTGGTATGCATGTACATGTACGTTTATTGTATTGTATTGTTGTAAATTATACAGGGGGGTTATTTTATCTCGCGCTAAACAAAATAGATTTGTCGTAAATTTAGATAGAATATGTTATGTGTTTTGATTGACTTTATTTTTTTATATGTACATTAAAAGTCGTTTTACAACATGTTTTTGATATCAAAAAAATTATAATGTTTTATGAGTAAGTGTTCCAAAGTATATAGTTATATATATATATATATATATGTTATAAGCATTCACAATCTTTCTATGAACCACAGGTATAACGATAGACTAATTAAGTAGGTACAATCTGTAGTTATGGTTTATTTAGTCCGGGTAATTAGAGGCCTTTGCCTCACTCACCTTCCACTAACAGTGCAGAACACTGATCCTATAAGATACGGGTTTATCAGACTAGTTTAGACCAGATTGGCCGAAAAAATAAAAACATTTTAAGAAAATAAGCTTTGAATAAATCATGAAAACATGCAATTATATACCCTTACCCATAAAATATGCAAAAATATGTAAAATAAGATTTCGTATTTAATATTTGAACCATAATAAATCAAAACAAATTTTGGCCGAATCCATTTTTTTTTACATAATGTTGTGGCAAAAAAAATATGTAAAATTAACTTGTTTATTTTCATTATAAATAAATAAATTCAGATACCTGGTAATGTACTACTGATTCAAAATTTAATTTTTGTTGCCCTTTGAAATTATCAATAAAAACTCTACGTTACAGAATATAAATTTAAAAAGTATACAACTCTAACGATAAAACGAAAAAATATAAAATAGTTATAATTACTTCAATTCCGTAAAATAGAAGTATTTTTCGAAAATGCATAAATTTACTTAAAATACAACGGCCCAGGTATTGACAAAATAATGTCCTCGTACAAAACTATATACCTATTGTTGTACTTTATACGCCAGTGAGTTATTTTAGTTCATAAACGCGTATTTGTGTGAACTGTGAATGACGTATCTTATATTATACTTAACGTGTTGTGTTAGTCGTTTCGGCAAGGTTTTGTTTCAATATTTAGATCCGTTAATTTGTGTGTCCAGCCTTCACGTAGTACAATATCGATTTGATGTTTACAATATATCAATGTGCATTATCCCAAATTGTATGTGACTAAGCCAGTATAGAAAATTATTTAAGTTCTTGCGCAATCTACCCCGCCATTTTTGTCTTGAAACATTTGTAAAACACTCTGTATAATACATCTGTTATATTATGTAGACATGCGTGTGTACAATGATTTAAAGACAAGAGAAAGCTGAGAAAGAGACCATAGAAAAATAACAAAAAAAAACAAAAAAAACATATTATACCCACAATACCTACGTCACGAGTACACCACATGTGACCGTCGTGCACTGTTCCGCGTCATCGAAGACTTTTACATTAAACGTGCATGATAACCTGTGACCTCGTACGTAATAATACTATGGCCGTCGTTTTTGTAGTTATTTTATATAGAGATCCTCAAGGGTGAGCGACGTTTAAAAATAAAAGAAAAAGATAAAAAACGAACATATCCATTTCATCTAAAGTCTTGTAATAATATTAAGCATAAACAGTGGGTAGGTAATCCTTATTAACATTATTTTTTGCCAAGCAGTTTTTAAATAATTTATTAAAACCACATATATATATACTAATATATCTGTGGTTAAAATAAATTGGTACAGTATATTAAATAGTCTAGTAAACACATCAAATTTAGATACAGGTACTCATAGACCATAGTAATAGTCAATAAAGTACTTGTCTTAAAACAAAAATAGTATTTTCTTGGATCAAGTCCGAACAAGAGGAATATAACAGGTAAATTCATTATTCATGATTTGTAGTGTTTTAGGAAAGACAGTGAAGATTAGAAAAACTATATCATGGCGATTTTTAATTTTAATTTTACTAATAAAATAAATTTTTTTAATTTATGATTATGGAATAATACACATATACAGTACATACATAATATTAATAAAATTAAGTTCCACGGTATGATTGTTTATTTATATTCATTATTGCCTGATGGATATTATAATACAAAAGAAAAATGCTCAAAGAGCGACTATTGAGGGGAAATGGGATAAGGTAAAAATGTTTATAGAAAACAATCTAATAAATAGTGACTGCGGGCGATATTATATTATATTTATAGTCTATAATACGGGATATACATAGGTATAAGTATAATTTAAAACGTCAAAGCGATTTCGTAGAGCTCTGTCACGGTCGACCCGCGATATTTAAAGTTTAAACGAAAGTATTTAATAGTGTGCACGCAAAATAACGAATGTTGTAAACATCATTATAATAATATATTAAAACATGTATACAGCTATGATGGAGATACGTTAATCTTCGTTAACTCTACTTCGACGACGCTGCAGTCTCAACGAAAGCTTAAGAAACTAAACGCACATGGTAAATTTATGTATTACTATCTATAGGTACCTGCTATAACTGATGAAAATATAAATCATAACGAGTGTTTCAATACAATTTTCCCGTGTGGATTTTGATCAAGTGCGGTGGTGGGCATTTAAGAGGGGTTGCTAAATTATATAGGTTATATGCTATATGTATCTAGCATGTGATGTGTACTGGCCATCCCGCCCGCGACGTTTCTCGTGTCAAAAGCTAGTGAGCTCATGAGACTCACTATGATTGTAAGGATTAGATTTTGCGATTATGAAAACGGTTTATTATCACTTATCAGGGCTAAATTGAAAATAATTATAATTTATAGTAATTTCAATATTGAAACAAAATACTTAGATTTTTGAAACTATTTACCCATTGAACGTCTGAAACAGTTAAAATCATCACCTACTGCTGAGGCTGAAATGTATATTTCTCAAGCCATTTCGAAATAGCAACGTATTGTGGTATATTTTATTTTATTTTTTTCAACTTAAGATTTACATTGATACGTCTTATTATTGGTATTAAATAAATATATTTTTACTGTTCTTACTGAAAAAAAGTCTATACATTTAAAAAACATTTTTAAACATTGATTAGAAAAATTTATTTTATTTGTCAGGTCAAAAGGTGATATTTTCTTGATTTGCAGTTGGTTGCAGTCGGTTAGTTGGTAATGTACTTGAAACGAACTCAGTTTAAATATGTTCAAGTATAAATAATATAGTATATATTATGTTATCGATAAATCCCAAACACTCTAAACAGTATAAACAAGTAAGTACTTACTTGTAGTGGCGCAACTACAAAATCTTTTGATGGAGTATAGGGGGTAAGCACTACTAAGCTCTCCTTGAACTTGTGTTAATGATTGTATAGAACCACCCTGCATATACTTTTATGCCTAGGAGTTAAAAGTTTACTGATCACTAAGGTCAGTCGCGATATTCATAAAAACAATACAAATTAATAATAATAAACAAAATGTGTACACTGCTGGTTGGGAAAATAAATATAAAAATGTTGACTAAATTTTTTTTTATTTGCAGACTTCAAAATACCGTTATTTATAGCAATCCATGATGGATCCAGAGTCTGCCACCTTCGGCACGCCACGTGTCAACAGGTGATAAAACTTAATAGGTAGCCGCGATAAAATAAAATAACATAAAAAACGTTGGGCCAAATCTTCATATCGCGGTAATATGTGCACCTCAGCAGTCTCGTTTATTACGTTCCGGAGTCAAAAGTTTCGCTGTAAAAACACCAACTCGCGTGATGTTTATTATATACTTTGCCAACAGCATCCATCACACTATAATAATAATATCATGTTTTATGTATAACCGTGTACCTATATACCTACAGCAGTACGGACTAACGGACTTAAAACGAACACACGATGCTCGCAAAGTGTAGGTACATATATTACTATCATACAAAGTGTTTATCAGGTTGTCGAGTTGACTTCAGCAGCAATCAGGCGCCACGCCGCCGTCGTGAAAGGTTTTTACGGATACGACAAATCCGCTTACAACAGATGTCAGCCGATGTATTTATTGTATCGCGAAAAATGCAATATTATATATATGTTTGAAATGTTAAATGATAGATGACTTACCCGGGTTAGTGGTCAACGTATATAGATTATTTTTTAAAATCCAAAATAGCGAAACTATTCGATTCCACTCAATGAAGTGGTATCTCATTCTCATTCTCAATTGCCCAAGGTTATTGTACATAAAACTGATATAGATCCATTCATACACCTAAACAGGTTAAAAAAGCCGGCCCGAAAACTTACTATATTAAAATAAATATACTTTATGATATTACCCTTACCATAGCTGTATCACTCGGCATTTTCTAGGGATAAATGATTGCAAGATTGCAAGATGGGCCCCAATACAGGTAATAAATAATAATCAATGCATATATTATTTTCATATTTAAAAAACCACGGAAATACATTTATTTTATGGTTTCAGTATTCTTATTTGGTCTTGTATTTGGTAGCACAATAAAATATATCTAATCATAATAACAATAATAACTCTTTTATCAATTCATCATCGGTATAACCAATGGAATCCACACATTTTGGTAAAGAAAAAATATTCTATTTTTGCGAACTGAATCAAAGTTGTTCATGTGTGAGCTACCCTATAGCACGACCTATTTAGATATGTTGAAAAACAGAGATACAAACCTTCCCTGAATCACAAGAAATTCATATAATTATACATATATAATTTAACGGTCCAGTAGTAGCTAGTAGGTATTTGAGCCTATAGAGGAGTAGAGGACAAACTAACTAACAATCATTAATTTTATATTAAATTGGATAATCGGTAAAATTAAATTCCAAACCAACCTATGGATATTAAAATATATTTTATTAGTTCTATCAGAAAAATTAAAACTTTTCAAAACCTATACTTATATAGTAATTTACTTAAAAAGGCTAATTCAATATAAATGTTTTGCAACTGCACGCATCTCCATAGACGCGAATAAGGAGGGGACTTAAAGAGTATTACTGTATTAGCACCCCTAATTTTAAAATCAACACTCAAATAATGTTTGTATTTATGTATCAAAAATTATACCTCACAAAAAAATAACTATAATGAGAAAATGCATAACTTAAGCACCCTTAGTTTTTTTTTTTTTAAATTGAAATTGCGCCTATTTGTATCTCATTTAACTATTTAAGACTTATCACTTATATTTTACACTTTATATAATATTTATGTATGTAAACACTATCTGTAATCGTTGAACTATACCTATAATAGTTAGTAGTTACTAACTAAAGGTTCTAAAAATAAAAAAAATAATAATAATCATATTTATGTATTTAAAATAGGTACATTATCTATTACTTATTAGTACGAAATATTATTTTATTAATCATAACCAGCTATAGTGGGTATTGATTGTTGAGAGATTTAATCAGTTAAATATTTTTTTTTTTTCATCCTGAAAAACGTCAAAACTGACTCACGCTCTTTGTTGTATAAGCTAGGTACGCATTAGCTGGGTGGATGGTTAATTATTGTCTGCTTATAAGAACTATTTTCCATTATAATGACGGAAAATTACAAGTACACGCAAGCTATAGTGTATAAAATGTTATATGAATGCGTAGAATATTTGAACACATAATAATTGCTGTTTATAGGTACCACAAACCCGTTCACACCATTCGTATGTGGTATTAACTTAATAATATTGGTATCAATCAAATACTCAAATACGACATCAAAAATACATTTATGATGACGACGATTATAATGCAATGTTGATAAAATGAAAACGAAAAAAAACTTTTGGCGTGGAGGTATGGAATTTTTTGGGTAGTCATAACGTTGATATCACTCATCCGGACGCAACATCCAAAAGAGCGTCAGAGCGTGTCACTGCATAGTAGAGCGCATCAGGATAATCATCTATGTAGATAATATTGTTCAAAGTAAAATTCCACCAAGCATGAACTTTTTCGGAATTTTTAATATCATTTTTTCGTTGTACAATAGGACTAGACCTAGCATTGGTGCCGATTTCACCTGATTTCGATTTCGACAGCTACCGTGCGGTAGGATATACGCCGACTACTCAAGCCAACTTCACTAGTTTGGGAATGTTAGTTTGGTTATTTATATACATAGCAAAAAGGTACTTGTGTCGACTGATGAGAATCATCAGAGATTCAATAGGTAACGCACTCTTACGATGAAATTAGATCATAAATGGTCATATTCTCACGACAGGTAGAGCGCAATGCCGTTACTATATTGATTCTCGACCTGAAACACCCGTGTTCAAATTTACACACATTGCATCTGCGTTGTTAAAATTCAAGAAGTGACTATAGGTATTTTATGCAGGGCCGTCATTTGTTGGGGGGGGGGGGGGGGGTGCAGGGTGTACATTTGCACCAACATTTTTTATAAACGCCTTCTTTGGCCTGCCAACAATAAATATAAGCGCCGATATGCCGATATAGGTATTATATACATAAATATTTTTTTTTTGTGTCATTTTGAACAAGGTAACCCATAAAACAAATTTCAGGGTTAGCTAAATTATTTATTTTGAGTGTGCAGGGAAAAAAAATGTATAGGTTAGGTTCGATTAAGTACTATTAAGGTACTTTATAGTTTATACCCATAAATTTACTATCCAAATACAACTGGCATCCACAATATAATTTAAACTCATTAAAAGTACCTACACATAGTTCTTCAAAAATAGTAATGATATTGTGATGTTTTCATACTAATATTGACATATTAAATAAAGTTTTTGTCACCGCTTACCTCCCCCCTCCTTTATCTACCAAAACAAAACTTCCATTTGGCCTGGTAATGGTTTGAATGGCCTGCAAAAATTTGGCATCAACAATAAAAAAGTTGAAATGACGCCGCTGATATTATGTAGGTACTAAGATTATTCATCTCCTTGTTAACTATCATCAATATTGTTGTGACGATAGAAAATTATACACTATTAAATAAATGTGTAAGACCTATTAGTCTTATTACATAGGAAGCAACGAATTAGCTATGCGAACTAATTGACAACACATTATATACGGTACGTTTATACTTCGGCCAGTGAAATGACCAGGACCCAGGAGTGTTTTTACTGTTTTTTCTGTACACTCCTCAAACAAGAAAAATACCTATCTAAAAAATACTTGGTGCTAGTTCAGTATGCGTTTTATACATACAAGTTTCTGGTTCGGTACCTATGCGCTCTACATATACGTCATTTTTATTTTATTATTGGTATTTATAGGTATCTGTCAAGGAGGTAGGCCCGTCTCCAGCTAATGGTCTACCCCTATCGTACTTCCAACGGCCAGCGAAACGAGCTTCGTCAATTTGAAGACACTCCTTAATTTATTCTTCGTATCCGATTTACATTACCATATGCGTAGGCAATTCCAATACAAACATAAATACAAATTAAACGACTTGACTGAGTGTTAACCCACTGTTGTGACGTTGGTTCAAGTCAGTGAAATTAAAAATCTGCTGCCAGCTCGTGCCGATCTTGTTATCTGACAGCCTTCTTTAGGAGACCGAAAAATTTGCACATTAGGCAATTTCCGTCGTTTTACTTGCATTTCTGTGTCCTAATAAATTCTATAGTAGAAATTACAGTAAAAATTACCTACTACAGTAACAAATAAAAGATAATAAAGTTGAAAGAAAAACCCAACACATCATTTATAAAAACGAGGCAGATTTAATTTTGTCCAATATTCCAAAAACGTAGACCGAGAGTAGCTCTAGAGATTCTGCTATGACAGTATGACGAAGTCCTTTATTTATGCAGAATCTTGGTGGTTTAAGTGTTCCAAGTAAGAGACTAGGAGGTGAATCATAAGGTACCGACGTGGTTATTGTTATTGACAAATGTACCTAGTTGAAAGCGGTTCCCATTCGTAACTTTTTTATTAATAATCAAATATTTCTACAAATGGTAATAAAATTAAATTGTTTTTGCAAGGCTGAAGATGCGCATCGATATATATGAGATAGGTAGTGAATAAAATTAAGTTGTTTTTACTAGTCTGAAGATGCGCATCGGCTCTTAACTATTTGTCATTAATGTATATTATTTATATATCGCTACATTGTAATCATTTAATATATAAAATAGTAAATTGACTCTGTCGGTTTACTACATTTTTAACAGCATACTACATAATGACTATTGAGTAATTATATGTTATAACCACGTGCATGAGTTTTTTGTATCAACCACTATATATCATTAATTACTTTCAATTGGTACATACCATAGATGCAGGGGTATTTACAATAAAATTATAACATAATTTATGACACGCATAAAATTCAAATAGACGAAGGAAAATATTTATATGTTAACGCAATTAGTACATTTGGTTTAATATATTATATTAATACTTATATATTATTGTATCATAAAATATAACTTTTTAAAATATAATAATATAATACTAATTAAATTTCTTCATTTGCTGCCTCATCAGATATTTAACGTGTAATCTAACCGTAGCCAAGAGGTGAAATATTATTATTATTATTATTATTATTATTATTGTAATAATATTTTATAGTTACCTTGTACACCAAAATCATAAAATAAAGATTTACAATATCAAATGAAACTAAAATATTTTAGTTAATTTTTATTATGAAGAATAAAATGTTTTTGGTTTTTATATTAAACTAAATGAAATGAAACAAAATAAGCGTATAAAAATAGTATAATATTTGAATAAAATAACCATGTGGATATAATAGAAATCGCCCATAAAAAAATTCAATAAATATCTCTTATGCGAAAGTGGAAAAATATTGCAAACATTTTGTTGAAATCTAAAATTATTCAACAGAATTTGTAAAAACACATGTTTTAATGAAAAATATTTACAAGGCCAATAATAATTAGTATGATGTTTTCTGAATAGTACTTAGAACATGAAAATTATCGATAATAATGTGTTAATGCGGAGATAACATACAAGGAATACACAAATAAAGACATTGCATTGACTAAAAGTATGTTTTAAGTATATATAGTACTAAATGAATGACTAACTTAGAAACACATGAGATTTTAAACCATAATTTTCAATCTTTTTTTTTTTTGATATATTACTACACTTGGTAAGTTATCCAAGTATCATCTTATAAAAATAATTAAAAAAAAAAAAAAACAATGAGCGATTTCTAATGTATGATTAAATGTGATGGTAATTATTCCCATATTGACTAAGATAAATAAACTGTTGAAATAATGCAATACAATCACATTTATAAAGATCTTTGCATATTTCAATACCGCTTAAAAAAAAAAAAAAAAAAACAATAAAATTATAAAAAAAACAATCAATGGAATGTAGACATAAACATGTTGTATTTAATCATTCTTCTTATTTTCAGCTTCTTTGTAAGGTGGAGGAAGTTCCTGAAACATAATAAAAAAATTTTTTTTTTTCAATTATAAGACAGCAGTCAAACAAAAAATCTAATAAAACTTATCTGTTTACTAAATATTTGATGCATAACATGTTGATATTAAAAATTTTATAGCACCAAATTTATTATTTAACTTAACTTTTTTCATTTGAATAGAGTGAGTAATCAACTATTACCAACTTGTTACAATATTGTACTACACATAGCAAACATATTATGCATTATTTATTATTTATTAAGAATAATATTACATTATAATAAAAAATAATATATAAATAATATTACTTATAGTAAAAATATTATAATTGATGGAAGGATATAAACCAATATAATGATGGTAATAAATAAATAATTTATAAGGGTTGATTTCAAAGCATATTTTATTTTATTGATAATTCATAGTGTGTGCTCTAAAAGGTACCAGAAACATTTGGATATCAAAAATAATAGCTTTATTTTAATTAAGAGAAAACCCTTTTAGATTGATAGTTTCTCTAGATTAGAATCTAGAATTTAGATAATTGATACAAAAGTTAATTTCTAATACCATAAACAGAGTATAATATTTTTTAATTTTAAGAAGTATCTACAAAATAACATAACATTTTTTTTAACCCTATATCACACGCATTAAAAATATTCACGAGGTTTTTTGACCGTGTATTAAAATATTTCAATTAAAACTCAATAAATTGGAATAATCATTATTTTATTGATTTTAAATAATGTTTAAATCAAAAATTTAAAAATTTAAATTTATTAATTTAAAAATTAATAATCTTAAATCACTTTATTGATTATTGACATAATATAAACAAATTAAACTTCGTAGTTACACACAGTATGGCAAACCAATGTCAACTAGTAACAATCTTGCAAGTCTCAATGAAAATAAAATATTCATTTACGTTTTATAGATAGAAAATAATGTCTTACCGGCGATAAGAGATTTTAAAAAAAAACCCATATTTTGAGTTTTCATAAAATTAAATTGAGTATTAATGTCACATTATAGCATGCACACGGTCTTTTAGACCGTATATTGTTAGGTAGTGAACTTTGAACCCTTCAATAGTACAGGCATCAAATCATAAACAGTCAGGTCAGGAGTTGTATCTAATTATAGTTTATCATTTAATTAGAAGGTACCTAGATTGAGTTAGGTTAATATTTCGTATTTTTGAAACAATGAACAAAATTCTAAAAGCCCGGTCATTTTGACCGTGAAGCGTGTGCTGTAGGGTTAAATAAATATACCAAATAAAAATTTACATTTTTCAAAAACATAGGCTTAGAAAAATTAATTTAGAAAAATAATTGAATGTACATATACTCTACAAAATCCCTCTATTGTCAAACATAATGTGTCCCCATAGCTTTAAGATCATACTCTATAACTATTATTTTGTATTTTGTATTTACTGCAGGCTAATAACCTCAGGAGTTGAAGCCTTATTTAAATAAAAAAAAAAAAAAACTTACATAGTATGATGGTGGTGGAACATAAGCCATTTGTGGCCTGTTGGGATCAAAGTATGCACTCTGTGCTGCTTCTGCTGCTTTTGCATCTGTAAATATTATGTATCTGTTACTTTAAGATTTATACTATTTTTTAATGATTAATAATATTCATTTTCTTCTTCACCGTCGCCTTTCTCCCAACTGTTTGGTCGGCCACCTTTGTCCTACATCTCCACTTTTCTTGATTTTCCACATCCACTATGCACACACTAACAGCCCTCATATTATCATTCTCAAAAGTATTCAACCATTTCTTATATGGTGTTCCTCTTCCTCTTTTACCTTCAATGTTCATTTTCATGACCACTTATAATACTACTAATAATATTATTCCTTTATAAAATATTTAATCTAATAACCAGATTTATGAAATTTTATATTTTTATTGTATTTTACACATTAATTAGGATAACTACAATGGTCTAAGTCCAGTCTGGAGTAACAAAATATTGTAGTTGCATTAGTTTTATACAGGAACGAAAAATCAAATTATTTATATCATTACTTTTATATATTATATAGGTATCAATTAAATGCTCCTTTTAATTCTAATTACAAATGTTGATGAATTTTTACTTTTTCTTCGCTAACTTGTTCATTTATTATTGGTATTATCTACGAAAAAAATTAAATACTAATGGTAAATAATCAAACATTTAAAAACAAGTATTCAAAAGATCCTACAAGTTATAAGTAGGATAACATTACAATTTTACTGAACAACATTAAAATGAATAGTGGTGCTAATATGTTATATTAACAGTACATATTATATTATAACTGCTAAAATTCAAAAATATGAATACCTTGCCCATTAAAGAGTTGTGGAGGTGGAGCTGTTTGTGCAGGTGGGGCGCTTGCATAACCTGGATTACCAGCGAAACCAATTATACCTGGATATGGTGGAGGCATATCAGTTCTATAGACAGATTGAGCTAAAAAAAAATATGAAAATATATCAACTATTTTCTGAGATAATTCTATAATTCTATAATTGATAATAAAATGTGTCAATAAAACAAGGTTCGTAGGCTCATTCTTTATAACAATTTAACTAAAAATCACTAGTCATTAAACAAAATATATATTTACGAGGTGGTGCATCTGGAAAAGCTTCAGTTGAAGGCATCCATCCATAGTAGCCAGGAGGAGGTACACCGTATGGAACATCAGCCATGTAGTATGGACCTTCAGGTGGAGCGTAGGGTGGCGGATTATCCATTTGAGGATAGTTGTTATTAGCTAAATTAATTAAAATAACTCAGAGATAGAGCAGTGTATAATAATTATATTATATGTAAAAAAAACTTACCCATTGATGCTGCTCTTAACATGGCTCTTCCAAAATCAATAGCACCGCCTTTCTTAAATATCAACTTAAATTTTGCTTCACCAACCCAGTTTCCATTAGGTTGAGCACGTACTTTACCTTTTATATAATTTGAACCAAAAACTGGTTGTTCCAATTCCACCTAATTTTTACAACAGTTTCAAAATTATAAGATATGAAAACATTAATTATGTTTTAAAGATACTTACATCTTTAAGAGTAACAAATGGCATACTAAATGATAAAAGCTCATCTTTGTCAGATTTGTTGATGAAAATCAATCGATGAGTAGTTAAAAACAATTTTCCCACTTTAGAACCATGAAATGCTCTACCATCTTGGCCGTGAAAATCAATTGTGACAGCGTCAGTAAACAAAATAATGCTGTATAAAAAAAAAAAAAGATAGGAGGATAATATTAGGTATACAAGTACATTTTTGTTTATGTCATAAATTGTTAAGTATTTTCCCCCACTTTCTAATCTCTACCATAAATATATTCAAATTAATCCATAATATAAGAATTACAAATGCCAATTATATATCCTTAATAACACCTCTGAAAACAGAAGATATCCTCATAAAAAATGTATCAGCTTATTTAAGACAATCTTAGCATTAATTTTAATAGTTTAATACGTATACAATGGTAACAAAATATTCTAAATAGGTACAAAATTTTCTGATATTTATTGCAAATGCATACTATTCATAAACGATTATGAAATTCTTAAATGCCGTTAGCTACCTATTATTATAAATTGGAAATTTAATTACAATTAAGAATAAAAAATAAAAAAAACTTCATCATCTGGTTCAATAAGTTACAAGTTAAATGAGAAAATCTTATAGAAAAAATACTTAATGCTGTTACCCATTAGTATTAGAACTTCGATTTATTTCTAATCTACATAGAATTACATTAGAAAGTCTAATGAAATGATTACTCCTCATTGAAAATTCTAGAAGATTGCTAACAGTGGTGAAATACATTACATATCTTGAGTATTGTAAAGATCAGTTCTGGTTTCCATTCCAACATGTTAGTTACCTTAATAGGTACACGGTTAAGAAAAATGTATAATAACATATTAGACAGCATTAGTGGTACTGTAGTATAAATTGGCATGATAACCACTGTTTAGACATCTTGGACTAAGTCCAAACTAAAGATGTTTGTGTGTTCTAATTGTGTACCACTAATGACGGCAGGTGCCGCATCCCCAAGCCAGCGACGTATACAAGTTACTAACTTCGAATGCGGATGCCATTTGCAAACGAGTTCCGTGGTTCCGTCGGAGAATAAGCCCCCCTCACGGTGGAGGCATATCTAAACCGGATTCGTCGGGAAGACGAAAAAAATTAGGGGAGAGCGGAGGGCGACCCGAAATGCAATGAGGATGCAGCTGTGACGGAATCTTGCACATAGTGCGTCGGTATTCAGCAACGCTATCCGCAATAATAATAAATAATATTCCGTAAGAAGATGGTACGACGGACGTCACGCGGGGCATACATAATCATTTCTATGACTCACCATTCGCCTGCGTGTATCAGGCAACCACCGCCTTGTACATGAGCCGTGTTCAGCGACATGATAGTCGTCGGCAGCTGAAATTCCGGTCGGAGAAGTCAGAAAAATTAAATCCGAAAAATCGTCGCCGTCGAATGTTCGCGAAACTCTGCTCGGCGTATTGCGTCACACTCTGGGCAGGGGAATCCGGACAACAGTACACACGAGAAAACGAAACGACACCGACAACACCGGGTATCACACTGACGAGTGACGAGAAATTAGTAGTAACCAATACCTAACAACAACAAAAACTCAAGCGCACTTATAGATTATGATAATTATTATAAATCGCGACGTAATATTGTTATCGGCCACCCGCGTGTGCCTGAGAGTGCGCGCGCGACCGTCCACGAGTGAGAGCCTGTAGTGTTTACTCGGAACCACGGATTTTGTTTTCTTCGCAAAAAAAAAAAAAATACACGCTCGCCGCGCCCGAACTGATGATGGCGTTGATATTATTGCGACCAGTCACCGGTAACACGAAATTTACTCGTTTGGAACATTCGATGTGGTGAACAACGCGCGATCGACGACGTACAATGACACTATTTGATATTGCTATCGTCACTCGAGTGGACGATACACTAAGCAGTCGTGTGCGGGCGGGCGGTCACCGTCGGTGATGCGATTTTACGAATTTCAGACGAGCCGCTGCTAGTACGACAAGCGACAACATACAATATACATTATACCGCAGCTGCGATCGACATTCGACGCACAGGCACAGCACAAAAACTATAACTTACAACTGCACTCAAGACTCACGTCCGCGATAAACAGCTGCTGTCGTGATTAGAGAGCAGAGATTAGACGTTCTTCGCGAATATTCAAGGTCTCCACCGTTGCGCCACAGTGTCGCCAAACTGGAAATTACCGCTCGTAGACGTATGTTTTGAGTTTTCAAACCGCATTCCCGCCTACAATATAATATTATCTAATATTCCTATGTAAAACTACGAACCATATTCTGATATTCATAATATGTATGTTTATTTTATTTTTATAGGAAAAAGAAAAAACACTGGTGGAAAATTGAATCAAAATTCTGAACATGAAATATTTATTGCTTATCGATAAAATCGATTTTGGTTCATGGATTAAAGTCAAAAACGTATAACTGTAGAGTACTATGCATATTAGACTATAGAGGGTAAATCAATGTTTAGCTGGGTGTTATCAATGGATAACTTCCCAATCCCAATCTTAATATTCGCCGTCATTTTATATTCTCTTCTTTTTTATCAAATCTAATTATTGTACAAAAATTTGTATAGATTGTAGATGTATTTTAAATTAAAAAAAAAAATCAATGTTTCTCCAAAGGTGTTTAAAACCTTAAACATTGAATACAACTAATACAAGGCTCTTCACACATTATTAAAAATAGGTATACAGTCAAGATTTTTTGATACTTATTTGAAGTTCAAATTTGGACGATTTAATAAATCATTGAATGAAAAATAAGTCCAACGCAATAGCGTACCTTGGAATTTCAGTTGGGGGGGGGGGGGGATTTCAAAATTGTTAGTAATAATAATTATGGATTATATTAAGTCAAATACGCAGTATAGTATATACTATAATGTGATACAATAATATAGTACCTAATTACCAGTGATAATTTACCACAACATACGTTTAAATTATAATATGCCAAAACGTATAGATTTGAAGTACGAACGCATGTAAATATTCGATCAATAATTACTATATTAGATCATAACAATAATACCGACAAACAAATAGTTGGAGACAAAATGGTTTATTCCAAACCTGTAGGACGCTCTACCACCCAGCGTGTACAGTAAAAAAATACGTATAAAAAGGGAAATTAGAGAATAGACATTGTGAACATGGTACATTTGATGGAGATAGAAGGTTACCACTGAAACCAACAGAAACCTAACCTAACCTAACCAATTATGAATAAAATAAGTATTTTGAGGGAACTTTACAATCTGAAGACCGTGGGGGGGGGCTTCAGCCCCCGATTACGATGACTGATCACAACATGATATTCACAATGCACATCATTATGTGATACATCGCGTCCTACCCGAAGTTACTTCACTGTAGCGAGCGTCGAATATTTGTATATTATCCACACGAGTATACGACTGCACGATCCTGACCTTACTATCCATTTTTCAGGTTGCACGGGAGTTACATATTATATATTATATATCACAACTATATATCAATGGGTACCATATATGTATACATCATTTACGATAAGACTTGTCAGCCTGCAAACGGTTTTCGTCGTCAACCGCGAGTCATTCATCGATCGGGTCTCTCCTTTTTAACACGGCTTGGCCCCGCCTCCGTCACACGACTCCTGCAGGAGGCAGACGCGGATTACGCGCGCGCGTGACGCCGGCGCCGACGCACATACTCGGACCAGAGTCGTACTTACACGAGTTTCACGTGAGTGTGTGTGCGTGCAGAAATATGGTCAGATCATATTAATAATTACGGCGCAAGTCTAATGGTGTGCGTACATTGTTGGTGTAACGGTGGTGCGCCGGACATCGCTGGCAGCAACAGCAACAACAACAACAATAGTGCGCGCGCTATTTCTAGGTGTTGATAAAACATTACAATAATAACAATAATATAAAAGTGCACGTATGTAATATTGTGTATCGATGTGATTTACTGATATATAAGAAATTCTGTATACGGCAGCAAACACTAAACGAGCACGATATCACGTATTTGCGTGCGTACAGATAATTATTTTATTAAATCAGATATAAGAAGGTACTTCGAGGTGTATAGATATTTGCGGTGTGGTTGATCGTCATCGCAACTGAAATTCTTCGAAATGGATGAGAACCTGAGCAGGGGCTACGTAGCCCTGGGCAAACGCGGCAATGTCTGTCCGCTGGCTACGCCTCCGGTAGACAAAATAGGCAAGACTTACATGGCCATGGTGCTGGCGGGCGCTGGTTTTCTGTTTCCATACAACAGGTATACCTTTTAAAATAATAGTATATAGTAGAAAATATAATATCTTTAATATACCTACACATATTAGGTATTTAGGTATAACTATGTTTTATTTTTATTTAATATTCACTATATATATATATTTATATAGTGACGTACAGGCATAATCTGCTTTTTTGAAGTAGGGATATGAATTTTTGTCTAAATTTATTTAGACCTCGTTAAATCTTAAATATAGTGAAAATGATTTCATAACAGAAGTTTCATTGTTGAATCATACATTTTGTATGATAAAAATTAATGAGGGGGATCTATGACACCCCCACATCATCTACCCTCGTGAGCACACATATACTTTACAAACATGAAACAGTCAGTAGGGGCTGAAAGTTTTCGAAGCCAAAGGGATGGGTCGATAGGTTTTTGATTTCTTACATAATCAAATACATGAGTGTAAGATAGCTATTATGTTAACAGTCGTAGTGATGACGCTATAAATACAATAATTTAACTAATAAATAAGGTAGATTTTGCTTTAAAGCGAAAATCATTAACTTCTTACTTTTAATTCATAATATAGAATAGGTAGATTATTGATTTACTGTAATATTTAAGTTAACTACACAAATTGGTTCTACTTAACGTAAATTTAATATGTTGTACTATATGTTTTTAAGACGCGTGATGTTTGTGCGTGTATTGCGTCCCATTAATTCTAATTATTATTTTGAAGTTATAATGTAAAAAATAAAAATAAAATATATGATGCATCGTACACGCTGTTTTTTTAATACCTATACGTCATGTAATAATATAACATCAGTTATAACAGACAATTGTTTTGTAAATTTAACGTTTTACTGAAAATATGAAAAACGTTTTGTATAAATTTCACCAAGTTAAAGTCCTTTTTTTTGTAGTTTTGTCATGGCTGTCGATTACTTTCAAACCAAATACCCTGTTTCGATGGTAGTTTTCGACATGACGATTGTGTATATCATGGTGGCGTTTGTTGCTGTACTCACCAACAATCTGCTCGTCGAAACTCTGTCTTTCACTTGTCGCATCAATATTGGTATACACAAAATACGGAATTCAGTATCGAGATAATTTCCGTACACGATATCTGACTAATTCCAATAATTAGTCTGTATTTGGTCATATACAATATAAAGTTATATTTTTACAGGTTATGGACTGACGATTTCGATGCTATTGTTTGTGGGCGCTGTGGAAATTTTGTGGGAGGAACTATTCACACTGGATACGTCATATTGTCTTAACTTGGTAGCCATTGGACTCATTGCATGGGGCGCGACAAGTAAACGAATTTTCAAAAGAAAACGATTTAACAAATGTATACATGTATGTACCTACTACCTATATGTATTTTCATTTGACAGTCCAACAGTCCAGTTTTTATGGATACACAAGTATACTGCCTATAAAATATACGCAGGCCGTCATGATTGGAGAAAGTTCGTATATCCATTAATTACAATTACAAATTAAAATAGATAAAAAGGAGAAATGTTAGACTCTATAATAGAAAAATATACTTAAAACGTTAGAACATTTAACATTATTGCATGTCAATATAAATGAATAATCATTATATTGTATTACTATAGGTTATTTGATTTGTGGTTTAGATGGTTTAATGTTCAATTGAGAAAAATTAATAGGTTCCTAATATACTGTAATAATTTATTTGAAGGTGCTGCTGGGCTTTGGGTGTCTATCAACAGAATATTCACGAAAATGTTGACAAAGGACTTGCGAGTAAGCACGTTCAGTTTCTTCGTGATTAGTCATCTGGTAGTGATGACGTCTTGCGTGTTGTTCCAAATAGTGCAATCGTCTGATTTCGTAAAATTTTACATTGCCAGGAGTGAAGAATCGAAGAAAAAGATTTCATTGGAACCAACAGAAGAATACGTAAGATAATAATATGTTAATGTAATAATGTGACATGTTGCTAACTAGTTGTTTGCTATTATTTAAATAAAATTATTAAAAATAATAAACTATTATTAGTATTTGTTATAGTTATTAAGTTCCATGGCATATTATTAGGTTCTTAAATTGAGTTTATGGTCCCTATCGTCTAAGGAAGACCGAGAAAATATTTTTTGATGATTTGGGCATTTCAAATAAATAATATATTAATTTCCATGATTATGGCCAAATAATAATGAAATATTCAGAAACTGACACATTTTAGTATACTAACATAATCATGGGAGGACGGAATAATACCATACAAACGATATTTTAATTATACTAACATTGAAATCATATTAAATTAAATAACCACGATTTTTAATATTGTATTATTTTAACAAACTTAGTACATTTAGTTGGGCTTGAGTGGTGTTTAAGTATATTTATATAATGATTTTTGAACCACGTGTATAGTTATTGTGTTTTAAATTCTAACATAAATAATAAATAATAATAAAAGTGTTATATCTCATTATGATTGATTTTTGAAGCAGTTTAAAGCTCACTAACTTAATCATTGAGAGGTCTAATTATAAGTTTATGCTCTTTGGAAAGGGAGTCTTCAAATGTGGGGGGGGGAGATTGAAGGAGGCAAACCCGGCTGCCTGTTCAATATCGATTTCATATATAATATTATATGTATATTTTAATAATAATTATGAGTAGGTATCTGGTATTTTATTATATTATAATGTATCTAGATCGATTCCGAACAATCCCAACCAGAACCATTTGCTGAAACTAGTTTGAGCACAGGAAAAATATTTAAAGACGAAAATGCATTTAGCTTTGCAAATCCCATGTATGATCCAAACGCGAATAGCGTGCCAACGTATAAAGTTGAAGACGTTATGGTACACGTGGAAACAGGAAGTTCTTTTAAGCTACGAAAATCCACCTTGTCCGGATTTTGGAATTCATTTAAGAGTAAGTAAAGATCAACAATGTAATTAATTAATTAATTTTTTATTAAATACGGGCTTGGTCCAAAGTAAAGTAGGTAGGTAATTACAGTACCTAATTTGTAGGTAAATTTATTCATAATATAATATAAGCTTACAACAAGTCAATAGAATTGAAACAGAACTAGTTATCCAGTTTAAAAAATGGAAGGTATAATATAGTAAATGCGAGCTAGGCACATCAAACGATCGATTTTATAAAACATTGAAGGAGTAAATATCTATAAGCTATATATTACCTACTAACAAAATACTTTTAACTGAAAATTTAAGTTTTTATTTCATTTAATTTTATTACTGGAAAGTACATTAGAGTGGGTACCATTTTTAGTATAGATATATAATTTTACGGTGATAGCAAATTATATACTACACCAACGAAGTAGGTAGGTAGCAATTGTGGCTTACTATAGGAGTTGTTATCTCATTAAATGTTGTCATTATTTATTATAAACTATAATTCGTATACTTAGGTTCCAGATATGTAATTATAAAAGTTATAATTTCGATATTAACTATACAGGCGGATATAAGTTGAGAAAAGAAGTGTCAAAGATCATATGGAAACAAATGTTGGCGATTTTCCTATGCTACTTCGTGACTTTAAGCATATACCCGGGAGTACTTTCCGACCTAGTCAGTCCAAGATTTGGCACGTGGATGCCCGTACTCGTGATGACTGTATTCAACTTATTTGACCTTATGGGGAAGGTAAGTAGTAACGCACAATTATTTTTATACGTCAAAAATCAAAATCGTTACATCGATTATCGATAACGAACATTATAAAAAAATGATACCTCAATCGATGTAGTAATGACTATATAAAGAACATAGCCGGAAATCGAGAAGGTTGGAGACGCTAAATCTTCTCAAATATTCCATTACGGCATTATCTCCCCCCTCCCAAAAAAATTAGACTGATCTAGCAATTATGTTAAAAATGTTAGCCCCCTTATAGTTTTAATAGACTTCCGCCTGAAATTCATGGTTTTAATACACGACATTTCAAGTCTTATAAGTTAAAATTTACAAGAGTTAGAAGTTATATAACTTTACGTCCAGAATGGTACCTTTATGTTATGACTATTTAATAGTAGATTCTTATTACTTATATAGTTATTACTTATTATTAGTTATACTTGTATAGTTGAACTGTATGACGATGCGTCTATTAGGTGTAACCAACATTATTATGGTATTTAATACATATAATATACTCTACACATTCTATATAAATATAGTTACTGGGAGCTTATTCGTACGAACGGTGGGATGACAAAATACTGAAGAGCACCAAAAACCGTCTGTTCATGATTCCCGCCATTATGGTAATCGTATTTGTTCAACATCCATTCCACACGAAAATCATCAGTGAATTCATGATTGTCTTGCAAACGGCCGTGCTCGGTGTAACCAATGGCATCACCGGTAGTGTTCCAATGATATTTGCGCCGGCAAAGGTCGTTGAAGAACGACGCGAACTTGCTGGTAAATATAAAATATCGTTGAGTATTTAAATTTAATAATATATAAGAAGACATTTAAAAATCAGAATTCGAAATCAACAATCAAAATACATGATGTAAAACTTACATACCTAGTATCTATGATAGAGCCCGTAGAAGTAGTTGCCCGGTGCTCAATTGATCGTTCCGCTGAAGCATATATACATTGCCACATAGCCACATAGGTAATATAATAGGTATACGAACCTATACGCGCTATGTATAATGTATATACAGTATATATATATATTCAGCGTGTAGCAATAGTATCAGCTACCAAAATGAGGTTTACCTACCTATAACCTATGAATACATATACCTGATATACCTATACACAGGCCCGTATACAGGTGTCTACCCCCCACGGAATTTTTAAAGTAGTTATATATTAATAATATGTTATAGCAATCTTGTCGGAAGACAGACTTGAAATATTTTAACACCCCCCCCCCAAAAAAAAAAAAAAAAAAATTGATCCTGGATATGTGGTTGCCTGTACAAATATATATTAGGTATAATGTACATTAAACACGTCTATACCCGTATAATAATCATTCTAGTATAATTGGCTTTCTCATTGAATGCTAATATTTAATTTATATTGTCTGTAAATATTTATGTCTGTTTTTGTTTTGATACATCTATATTTTGTAATCGCTTTGCTATAATTATTTTATAATAAAAAGCAAATAAAAAAAATAGTCATATAATATAAGAATAGACAAACAATGATGTTAGGTATAAATGGTAATAATATTATTCGGTACGTAGTACACCTAAAAAAAGGTACTAATTTTCTGTTGCTACTCAGGTAACATAATGACGATATCGTACATCGCGGGCACGACGGCGGGTAGCGTGTTCGCTTACGTGCTGGACAGGATCATACACTACGAGATGGGCTTCTCGACCAGCTGGGCCGGTGGCGATTACCACAAGATGTTGGCCGCCGGCGCCGTGATGGTGGGCCCCATGGACCTGTTCAACCGCAGCCTCGTGCAAGTCACAGCGGATCCGGTCAATAATACGGGGTCGTCGCCACTGCAGTCGACGGTCGGACGTCTCGGCACGTTGCTGCTGACGGCCGCGCGTGACATAAACTCGACGACGACCGCGTTCCCGGGATAACCGAGACGGCCGTAAACCATGAAATGAGAGACTTCTAAGCTCATAGTGTAAGCCCACCAGCGGGACGCCACGTGTACATAAAACACTACCTAAATAAAAATTACAATATCATCGTTTTTTTTTAAATTATTAATATGTTCTATTGTAATTACCTATATGTTTGGACGGTCGGAAAGTCGAAAGCGAATGCCGTTTATGGGCATGTACCGTTTCCGCCAAAATTTGAAATGACCGATTCCGCCATCGCCCGTTTCCGCCAATTTAAAAAAAGGTTCGATTCCCGTTTCCGCCAATTTACCTGCTATTCACTTATTCATAATTAATATACACAACATTTTGTCATAGTTTTAATAAATATAATAATAAAGTAAAAATCACTTATTCATAATTAATATACACAATATTTTGTCATAGTTTTAATAAATATAATAATAATAAAAAGTGATATTTTCATAAATACATATAATATTTTGATATTTTGTCAAACCTAATTTTAAGAAATACAGTAATTGAAATAATTAAAAAGTCATAATATTTTGTTAATTTATTTAATATAATTAAACGCAACACTCTTTACATACGAATAACGCGATATTAGTTTATTTTTAAAATCAGTTATAGCCTTATTAGTCCTATCACATTTTAACAAAGTGGATTTATGTATTATTATTATATTTATTAAAACTATGACAAAATATTGTGTATATTAATTATGAATAAGTGATTTTTACTTTATTATTATATTTATTAAAACTATGACAAAATGTTGTGTATATTAATTATGAATAAGTGAATAGCAGGTAAATTGGCGGAAACGGGAATCGAACCTTTTTTTAAATTGGCGGAAACGGGCGATGGCGGAATCGGTCATTTCAAATTTTGGCGGAAACGGGTAATTCCCCCGTTTATGACACCCGCCGCATTATAATATATCTGTAGTGTAAAAGTAAGCCGGGCATTGTTATTCTTCAGACCACAAATTAAGATATACCAAGGGTGTTAGTGCAGGTTTTTCCAATTTTCCGCCATTCTCTAAAATAAGATTACTATTATATATTTTATATTAAGCGATATGTGTAAAATGTTGATAAATTATCTTTATTTCTTAAGATAAGGACTTTTTTTTAAGTCAGATTAAACTATCAAACTCCTAATTTCTATTTTATTTCAAATAGTGATAATATATTTTTTGCTAATAAATTATTAGTATCGTTGTTTTTGAACTAAACATTTAGCAATTTAGCATACACCTATTGTATACAATTTTGAGCAAAAGACATAATGCGCTTTTGATTAAGTATGTGACTTTTCGATCGACTCCTGTTTTAAATTATAATAATCGTATATTCATATTACGTATATGAAATCGACATGTATTATTATTCATATTAAAATTTTTATATTTTTATGTACCTTTCACAATCCACCGTAATAGGTAGGTATCGATATACCTTATTTAATTATATTTGTTTCTGCCATCAAATAACCCGAAAAGTCGTAATTACATACCATCATATAAACTACATTATTATATTGCCTCATGCCTCTTCTTATACTTAGATAGCTCATCGTGTATTTATTTATATAAATTTTTTAAATATTAATAATTAAAGGTTGCAGCAATAAATAAAATGTTTTTTATTTTAAACACCATTGGACAGTAAAAAAATTGTACATTTAAAACAACACAAGGAATGTGATTCTATTTGAATGGCATGTATAGCTAATACATTATACAGACATAATATATTACCTATTAAAATAAAAACAGCTGAAAAAAATTCATCATGACATAGTAGATATTATTACGTATAAATATTATTCTATCTTGTAGGCAATAATATCGTGATTATAAGAACTTTACTTTTTATTAAAATAAATCCATTAATTAATAATGTAATGAAAAATATCAAGACAAGCTCTTAAAACTGCGACTAAGTAGATAAATAATATTAATAATTTATAAGTTAATAAAAAATACACACAAATATAAAAATGTTCATTCATAAAGTATTAGTATAAACATTCACAAATATCTGCTTATGTATGGTTTTTTAAGTACATTTAACAAATTATTAATTCATTTCAACTTTATGCAGTTAATTTATATATATATATATACATTATAATGTCTTCAATTTTCTAGGTGTAAATAGTTGAGACAGGTTTAAGAAAAATTAGTCTTTTATGAAGTTTAAATTATAGTACTAATAGTTGAGTTTACCTAGAAAATAAACATAATAATGGTGAAAATAATTTGTCTAATTTGTTTAAATAAATTTAAAAATGAACAAAACACTTGGTTGCTTACAATAATGGCTTATTAATAATTATTTATAATTACTCAATGGCCTATGTCGCCAAGGGTATATTTCGTTTAATAAAAAAAAAATATATATATTTAAGTTCTGTGTTTAATTTTAAAAATAGTTGTTAAAAAAGGGGGAACAATTTTGCAACAATTTACAAATATCCAGAATTTAGTTAAGATGGCTACTCACAAATAAATAATAACTATTGTGAACTAAATATTGATTAATGTTCTCTATAAGTAGAAAGGTATACACTTTATAAGTTTCATGAATCATTAAAAATCTTGGTACCTAATTGTCATATTTAAGTTTGTTTAATTGCATCAACTTTGTGGTAGTGATACAAATATATATTATATATCTATTTTTATTTACAAACTATATATAATTTAAGTAATTTAAGCCAATTGAATAATATAAATATATATATATTTACAATAATGTAACACTGATTACATTTTACAATCACTATAAAAATCAATTCTATTGTAAACATAAAAATATTTTTTTTTTAAATATAATAAGTAGTATTACATTAATCTAAAACCAATACAACATACTTAAACATAATACCATTAATTTATAATATACTGTTGGTTATAAACCACTAAATAACTATAATAAGATACATACAAGCTATATGAAAAAGTTAGTCATTGATCTTGATTTTAAGTAAAACCATCAAAAATACACTATGATTCTTAACTACACATGCTTAAGTCATTAAAGTTAAATTGGATTTATTTAACTAGTTTTATAATTCTTGTACAAAATAAACATTCTGTTATTTACATTAAACAGCAATATTTTCAACTTAATAGTTAACTTTATAATTATACACCTAAAATAGTTACTTAAAATTGCAATATATTAATGCATACTTTGAATGAAGTAGTTTAAACATGTATTTTATACAACATAAATATGGCATTATTATTACACATACATTATTTTTTAAATCATATTTACTAAAAACATGGAATATTATAAGTATTCATAATATAAATAATAAATATATACATTATTCATATTAGTTTTATCAATCTAAATCTGCACATTAATAAATGGAATTAAAATTAAAATCTTAAGATTCCTTCAGTTACCGAGACATTTATATAAATCAAATATACAAATAAAAACAAATCAAATTAATTTGGAATCCAGCTTAAAATTAAAGACATAATATGACTTATTTCTATAAAAATAAATAAATTCAAAATATTTTTGGTATTAAATTCCATTTTGTTGTATAATAACGATCCCATGTATCACCATACTGTAAACGGCTGAAGGTAGAAATACGCACACATTGGTGGGATAAAGTAATTATGTAATACAAAGGATAAAAAAGTACTGGCCAAGATGATTGTAAGCTGCCAAGATTAGGTTCAAATATTGGCAAGATTAAGGCTAAGTGTACAATTATGGTTCCTATGTAATTAGGATACCTCACGTATGACCAAATACCATCTACAATAGTTCTCACATCTATAGATAAAAAGGCGATTAAACCTTGATTAATATTATACACAAGTATTTATAAAAATAAAATGTAATACTTACAAGTAGGCTTATAGACAAATGTCAAGTTTTTTTCATACTGATATTTAGTGAAATCACTATAACGTTGACAAATATAGCCAAATAAAAAGATAAATGATGAAATACTCAAAACATAATAATTAACAGGTCTAAAAACAAACAAAATACACAGTGATTAATGAGTTTAAGTAAAACATTACATCTTACTTACAAATTGTTTGCAAGTAAAATTTGAATGGGTAAAAAATTTATAATCGGTTGTAGAAATTGTTGAATAATAGTCCAATATCCATCTTTTTCATTTTGTAAATAAAACGAAGACAATAAATTAAATTCAAAAATCAATTTATCTAGAGCAAAAAATATTTGCAGTCCAGCAACAAAATAAAGATGAATATTAACTGGATTTTTAAGAGAGTCCATGATCACAAGGTAATTAAATAAAATCTGAAATAAAATAATAGTAGCGTGAATTAGGTACAAAAGAAAATATTTTATTTATTAATGAAACTTACAGTCATCAATGAAGAATATCTACAAAAAGCCAATTTGATATTAATAGGCCCCAATGTAGGATTTATTATTGTTCCAGTAAACAATTTTTGTATAAAATTAAAAGAAGAATTATCATTGATTTTATCTATATACTTGGCTTTTATAAATAAAATTATGGAAAAAATAGATGTGTATAAAACTGATGCTACAATATGAGGTACAGTCTTTTTAGTCACCATTTCTAAAATAAAATTTATCGGGCACTTGTAATAATCCATCAACCAAATAATCAAAGCAGCTATAATTAAATTGAAAAATCCTGTAACCAAAACATTAATCATTAACATTTATCAAATAAATTATACTTAAGTAACTTGCCTGAAAACCTGTAGTGGATAAACTTAAAATCATCATTTAGTAATGATCTGGATTTTTTTGCTAAAGGTACAAGTGATATCAACAATTGAAGAAATATAATAGCAGCAGTCCATATAAATACTTCTTGATCATAATAGTTGGCTAATCTTAAATAACCTCGAGGAAAAGGTATTAAATTTCCTTTCTGAAAAAACACCACAATTAAGATTATTGAAAAATTATAATATTGAAATATTTTAATTACAGTTTTTATGGCAATTTTGACAAGGATAACCGACATTGGGAAAAATGCGGTTAATAAGATATTGCCAACTGAACCTCCAAATTCTGTAGGATAAGTTTTTGTTTTATATGCTATTTTAGGTTCATCATCAGATTCTTCATTATAATCCAATCTTGATCTGGATGATGCTATGGAGATCTATAACAATTTAAAAAATCAGATAATTACAATTAATATTCACTATACAAAATAGTTTAATGTTTACTCATCTTCTACCAAAGACATTTTTACTTGAGTTACTGTTGTTTTTATACAATTAGTAGGGTAGGGTCAAAAGGAATAAAGTATTTAAAAAAATTATATGTATCAGTGGCGTACAATGAGTAAATATGCGCATTTAAACAGGAAAACAGGAATTTATTTAATTAACTATGTCATGTATAATATAGGTTTTTATTATTATATTTCATTATATGTATTTTATTATACTATATTAAAAAAAATAAAACGTAAATTATGAAATCAAATTATTATTACTATATTTTTTTTTATATAGGTTTGCAATGTATTGATGGAAATGCTTCAATATGCCACTTCTACACATAATGGTAAAGGAATTTAAGGCTTCAACATAATATATTTATTGACTTAATGCAGTTCAACAAAGGTAGAAAATGTGAAAGACTAATCAAAAAATAAAATTATTCAAGTTTTTTTGTTTTTATTAATTGCCATTTGTAATAACAAGAAACTATGTATAATTTTAAATGAGAGTTTAAAAGATATATTGAACTTACAAGTTTTAAGAACCTAAATATTTACTCTATAGACATCATAATATTATTGAACAGTATTTATTCTGTTCTAAATTAACTGTTTAGGAAAATAAATTTTAAATATTTTATCTATCTCTATCATTTATGAATAAAATACATACATTATCATTTGTATTATGCATAGTAGGATTAATTTTTGAGTTGACTTCTTTAACAGGAGTTGGACTCTTTCTTGTTTTCGAATTAACCGGTTGAACAGCCTTATCATCTTTAAGTCAATGTTAAATATTAATTAATTAAGTAAATAGAAAGAGTCATATAAAGTTTAACAATTTTACTTTTGATCTCTTTCTTTTTATCGATCGGATTTTCTTTTTTTGGATCATAACGCTCTAGAACAACTCGAGGACTTGTTGTCTTGGTAACTGATCTAGATCGAGTCCTTATCTTCCTCTCTACAGATTTACTTTTGCTACGACGACGAATAGCGACTGGTTTTTTAGCTTTGGATGGTGTTGCTGATCTTTTAGCTTTTGAGGGTTTTTCAGTATCACTTGGTGAAGCAACCCCTTCTTTCCTTGATCTTCTAGTTAACATGGCAATCTTAAAAATATAAAGTACAAAATGATTTATTTATTTTTAAGTTGTACAATTCAATACAAGCACTATTATAAAGTTGCAGAACAAATATTTTGTCATGGCTAAAATAGTTAAGCCATGCATTGTCCATAAAGTAACAGGTAAAGAAATGCAAGATAATAGAAATATAGATGTGATAATCTTTGGACATATCATCATGACTGTCAAATGACACGACTATCAAAGAATATACAGAGTTCCTAGTTGATAACATACTTGCAAGAAATTCGGATTAGTATCCTACCCAAAACTGTAAGAAATATCAGATCATGTACGATGGTAAATCATAATATTACAATGCAAAAAAACTACAGACAGTCGTCACGGAGGTGCATAATGCGAATTGTGAACGGGGGGGTATAAAAAAATTCACAGCGTAGGTATTTTCGGCAACGGTTAGGTTAGTTGACTTGTTGCCAAATCGTAAATAACGAAACCCTTTACTAACAGACCCCGGGAGACCACCAACAACAGGGAAAGCATAGTTAGTGGGAAAAATTTAAAAAAAAAACCGGTGACAAAAAATATCTTTTTCCCCTCCCTCCTATACAAAAACGCTTAAAGAGCGAGGCGAGAATTAACTGTTTGCGTCAGCGATGTTAGTAAAAATTCACTTACCGAAAAGACGAGAAACGATTTTTGGCGTCGGAAACAACGGAAATATAAATCTTATCTGTGCAAATCTGCGTCCAAAGAAGTAAAATGCTTCGTCGAAGATGTAAGTACTACGTGATCGGCCAGAAAACCAGCCGGACGAGTCAAAACTGTTAAAACACGTAAAATGCGAAAACGAGGGAATCTCAAATTCTCAACTGATCAGATTATCATGAAAACGGTTGGGTCCGGTGGTAAACAATGACGATGACGCTGCGACGGCGCACGCTATTGGTGAATTTTTAAATCTGCCGTGTTTACGTTCCATGAGAGGTTGGTTTGTTTGTCCGTTTGGCTTGTTTGTTGTCCAACGTCCGTTCATTCGTCATAAAAAATTGGTTTCCATTCCCGCGTACTTTATACGATCAACGGACAATCAACCCCGTGCGCGTGCGCGTTTCACCGCTGTGGGGCGTAGTTGTATTCGTAAACCGGTGGCCAGGAGCCGGTTTATTATTATTATTATAGTCAATGTAGGTATTTGACATAATATGTAATTTGTTGTGTATATACATATACATATATATATATATATATACAATGCGTAAAACACTATAATACTATGATATCGCTACCTCCGAATACCGACAATCATCATCACCTGGTGTTAAGCTACACGGCGAAAAAGCGAAATTAACCTTAAACAAAATTTTTAACACAAGTCGGATCGGTCATCGACGACATCAACTGTGAAATTATTTTTATTAATTATTAGTTGTTATTACTGTATGGAATCGAAATTCACTATAAATAAAAATGTATTAATATGCAATATTATTATATATTAAGTTAGTATGTATATACCTACCTATAATTTATTATTACAGTATTAAAATAACTCTTTCCGTATTATTATTACGACTTTGTAAATACTTAGGTATTAGGTTTAAATTTAGGTTTTTTTTATTGCATGTTCTCAAATAGATTGTTATTTCATTCAAATAAAAATAACGACGACATTAAATGTCGCCAAAAACAACGAGTGAGGCATAGCCGCATAGCATGTACTGAATTGAGTTGAGTGGATTGCAAACAGACGATTTTTTAGAGTCCGTTAAACATAAAATTTTTTTTAAATGCATGCATGCGGGTCATTTTATTAAAATGATTTTAATGTGTGCGTAGTAAGTGATCATTAGGGACTACTGACTACTGACTAGTATAATAGTGAGTGACTTGTTTACGTGTAAAAACGTTGGGTAAAATATACAGGGAAGCGCTTCCGCACAAATCATCAATAAGCGTCGTGCGGGTGAACAATAAAAATATATTATCGTGTGTACTTTTTGACTTCAGTTTGTCAATAATATCGATGGACTTGAAAAGTAAATACCTAATAATTAAGGCCGGCCCAAGGTATTTTGACGCCCCGGGCAACTTTTTGAAAGGCGCCCTCAATCAAATGCTCCATAATAGATTTAATACTTTTTATGCTTACTTACATATTTTGTTTAAAATTCTTATATTTATGGATAGGTAAAGGATGGCAAAACTTATTTGGATACAATTTATAGACGTATCGGCTGTAACACATAATAATTTTTTGGTTTTCCCGAGATAATGATTATATTATATCATTGTATATTATTTTTTAATTATTTGTAATATAATGATAAAAACTAGAAAGTGGGGTAAAATCTATAAAAAAAATATATATAACAGAATATTCCGTCATAGATAATTTAGTCATTTAGCTATATTATTGTCAATTTGAATAAATATTACGCTAAAATTTATAAAATATTCGTATATTAAAAGCGCCCCTAAAAAAGTAGCGCCCCGGGCAACCCCCGGGTTCGCCTGTATCTTGGGCCGGCACTGCTAATAATGTGATAGTCGATAAGACTTCTGAAATCTTGTTTGAATTCATTAAAATTTCAACCTGCCATGAGATCGATCAGCTCACATTTTAAAATAATATGTTGTTTAAATTTCCTGTAATTTTATCCTAATAATCCCAGATTTAAAATTTTATGAATTTTTTAGTGGATAAAGTGCTCTCATTTCTGCAGGATTTACTTTCGTTTATTTTAAATTTCCAATTTTCATATTAAGTTTCTAAAAGAGAAAAGTGAGATTTTAGTTGATTAATTGCAGTGATTGGCCTTTTTGGGTTTCGTGAACTGAAATGATTGCTTTATTATCGGCGTATTTTACGACAAAGGTGTGAGGAGAAGTGAATTGATCAGCTATCAAGATGTTGAAAAGGAAAAGAGCTGTTGTTGGCCCTTGGGGAACTCTGTATTTAGAGTACAATTAAAGGAAAAAAAGTTGGAAGAGAAGTGCATTTTTTCAAGTTAAACATCTCGACTCTTGACTATTATTATAAATATATATATATATATATATATATAACCACCGATGTCATAATTATGTGAGAATTATGCGTATTTTAGTGAAGCGATTTAAAAATTTTAAATATTACATGTTAAATTATTTTACCAGTTATAGGTATGTATTATTTTAAAGATTGTCCTATCGGTACTTTCTGACGCCGAACATAGACATTAGTTCCCATGTACTTTTATGATTTACCTAGTATTATGTAGGTATATTGACTAAGCTGTAATAATAATAAATTATTGTTCCCCAAAACATATACCTAAATAAGAGCAGACGTTACCGTCGCGTCTAGGTATTATAATTTATTTTTACTAGCATTCGTTTATTATAATATTATATTCCGATGATATTCCGTCAACGTTTTATTGTACAAAATATGTATTATTTGATGCATATTATAATGTATACTGTATACAATTAAATTCAAATACATGATGATATTAAAGGCATAAAAAAAATAATTAGTCATTATACATTAAATTATATATACAGGTACTTTTTACTAAAGCATTCTGTATTGGAAAGGTATCGCTCCATTAATCGTAAAATAATTAGCGAAATTGTCTGTTACGTCTATTCCACTTCTGTTAACATTTCATCCATGTGTTGTCAAATTATCCAAATTAAGCACATCAGTTTCTCCATAATAATTATACCCATCCCTCTTCCGAACAAAATTGTGGATAATACAACATGATTTTATGTCATCGCAAAAATTTGGTTCCACTAAAATCGTCGTGTGTAAAACTCGCCATTTGTTGGTCAAAAGTCTGAAAGCATATGTATATTCGACGGTGCGTCTTGCGCTCGATAACCTGTAGTTAAAAGCCCGACGAGTATTATTAAGTCCACAACTGGGAAATTTTCGTAATAGATTTGTGTGAAGACCAAATGCTTCATCAGCAATAAAAACAAATGGTTGAATATTATTTTCAGTCAAAGGCAATGCAACTGGGTCCGGAATTTGAAGCTGTTGCGAGTATAACATTTTTCCAAATACACTCTGACGAAAAACAGTAGAATCGGCTTCACAACCATATGCGCCTACATCTATGTATGTAGAATTTAAATTAGCATCAAACACTGCCATTAATACTATTGTAAAATATTTTTTGTAGTTGTAGAACAGAGAGCCTGAATTTTCTGGATTTTTAAATCTGACGTGCTTACCATCAATAGCTCCAAAACAGTTTGGGAAATTTGTTTTGGAATAAAAAGTCTTAGAAATATCTATCCACTTATCTTTATTTGGTTTTGGCATTTCTGTAGCTTGTAGAACTGACCATAGACTCTGACATGACTCTCTTACAATGCCGTTTATTGTACTTTTTCCAATACGAAAGTCAAAATGCAACGCAGTGAAATGCGTCCTAGTTGATAAGTATTTGTTAAAATTTAACAAAAACCTATTTTTTAGCAGTTGATAAAATGTTAGGATATTTTTCAATTTATTAATTAATAATTAAACAACGTGCAGTAATTATTGGAGTGTTCTAATAAGATTTTAAGGTATTTTTGAAAAATATATTTATATATAGTTGAAGTAATTTGAATATAATGATAAATCATTATTATGGTAAAAAACGTTTCGCAGAGCGAAGATGTTCTAACATTTTGATAACCAAATAAGCAGTTATAAATTATATATGTAACATTTTGATAAGTACCCGTAATTTTTTTAGTTTTTCTGATTACTTTAAAAAATAACTGAGCATTTTTAATATTAATTTAAATGTATTAAACAAACAAAAAAAGCGGAATCGTGGATGTCGCTCTGTTGTACAGTAGGTTACAAGTGGGTTACTGTAATGGATGGAATTAAATTTGAATCCAATGATATTATAACATTGTATACGAAAAACAGTTCTGAGCGGAGACGGTTTATCTGTCTAGTATATATTATAGATTATTATAAACATTTTCAAATCTTAGATATAAAAGGGAAAATTTTTTATGAATTTCTAGCCGATTGCGGTTCGGTCGTTGACAAAACGCTAGTCTGATGGGGCAACTTATTGGCAACTTAGACTAGGAACCGAAGGGGAACATCACGCGGGTAAACTACAAAAAAGTAAATCAACGCTAATTATACGGAAGTCGGGCACCGGGCACGCGTGTGTCAACTGAAAAAACAAATCTTCACGTGTGCGTGAGTGGATTAACAAAAGTTGCTAAAATAATCGGACGTTTCAAGAATAAAAGAATAAAAAATTAACGAGTTTTTGGACAAAAATGCAAAAATAAAATCTATGCACGAAAAGGTTACGGCAAACCGTACGAAAAAGACGTGCTCACGCGTGGTCGGTAGCAAAAGAGAAAGAGCCGTGCACGATTGTTAGCGTGAACTGGTATGTTGGCTAGCATCGAATACAACAACAAAAAGGATGAGACGAAATTCAGTTGGTACAACATTGCGTCGATGTAGATAAGTGGGGATACTCGTTCCGCCCGAAAAAAAGCAGAACTACTTGACTTGACATCAATGGATTGGACTGCGTACGTGTATTCGGCAAGCGGATCCTCCCGTGCGATGAATGCTGCAGGTTTGAGTGGATCCATGGAGATCCACGCCGAGGACAGATCGCGTTGAACCGGCGTACGAGTATACGACGAATGAGCCGCCGTAACGAGGCTGCGGAGCGGTGGTCTGATAGTGTCGATCCGGAAAAAAACATGACTGACCAGCCTCTGCAGGGCACGCTCAGATCATCTCAGATGTATGAGCACGAACGTAGGGCGTTGAGTATAGTGGTTCGTATAAGGATGAGTGTATCGGAACAGTTTCGTGGAAGTTTTTTCGATGGCTGCTTTGACTGCAATGTTGCGCAACGCGAGTAATACAATGTCATCTTGGCTGACCGCTGCAGCGATTCGTACGCGTGCGGTGAAAATGTTCTACGATCCCGTTGGCTCGAGGGTGGTGCTAATTTGCTGAATGCCGAAGGTGATTAAAATAGATTTGAACAGATCCTGCTCAAACTGTCGGTGGTGATGACGTTAGGCACGCCGAACTGTGCTATACAGCGCGATTACGTAAGCCGACATGTCCTCGATCGGTCATGTCTATGGCCAGTACGTAAATCGGTCGACGACGGTTAATAGGTACCTACTATTGTATCCGCTGGACGGTGGTAGTGGCCCAATCAAAAAAAGGTGAACGATGTGACCGAAGCGTCGTTCGATGTGATGCCTGACGTCGTGAGTATTTCTGTACTTTGGAACGGTTCTCAGGCTCCGGTCCACCGCATGATTTCTCGGTCCATGTCCGGCCTGCAGCAATAGCGCAATTTGATAAGACGGAGGGGGATCGTATAACGAGTCGAAAACTGTGCGCGCTGCCCGCGGAATAATCCGAATAGAGCACGCCGTCCGAAAAGGTGCGTGCCTGCGCATGTAGCGTCAACGAAATTGTTGTATTATATCAGCAGCGATAATACACTGGAGCTGCGGATCGTTAGCTTGGTCGATTGCCGTATATAAATCCGGTAGCGTTGTTGTTTCAGCGATTTCAATAAATGTCAACAGCGCGCCTGTTGCCCTTGCCCGAAATGTTTTCGACGTTGTGTATGAATTGAGGCAGAAACGAAATTTGTCGCACCTGTCCTACCTGGACGATGTTTTTTGCCTTGAGTGTAAATATGTATATAGATGAGCGGCTTTTGATCCATTCATAATGCCGTGAAGTGTGCTCCGATGTATAATAGGTAGACGAAATGTCGTGCGCCCAAATACGCGGCGAGAAGTTCTCTGTCGTACGCGTGCTGTATTTTTGTTCGACGGCAGACAACTTTTTCGAGAAAAAACACAGTGGCTATCAGTCTGTCACTGACCGCCGACGATTATCTATTGATATATTATAATGTGAGTCAATTTAATAGTCTATACATTATAACTTATAAGGATAAAAAACAATTGCAATTTAACTGTACATATTCACACTAATTTTGGAACTTAAAAGGTCTAATGATTATAAAAGAGTTATTTTTTAGTTTTATTACGTACCTAAACATATAATATTCATTTAGCTAACGTTGATAATTTCGATAAGTATAAGAAATATACATAACTCAATTTTTTCCTGTATTTAAATTTAAATTATTTATTATTTTGTTTAATTTTTTTTCTTTAGTATTTGAAATATTCTAATGTTGTACAATATTTTTTTTATATAAATTATAATACTCTAGTAATATCAACTTATTTATTTTCTATATTACTATATACTTTGTAATTTGTTGTTTCAAAAATAAATAGTATTATTACCTATTATAAAATAGACGTCGTGTAAATTATGACTAATAAATTTTGATTTACAATGTAAAAATAAAGCACACTGCACAGAACTTTAATAGTAGAACCAATGGTGTTTGTTATTGTAATATATTGACTGTTCCAATTTTTAATGTTGTAATGAAATGTACAAACTCTAAACACAGCAGTGTTGGCCAAAATTACAAGAGTACATTATCGTATGCATGATGATGTTGCCATGTTGGAAATCTTTGAGGTATTGGTATCCAAATCTGTTTTATTCTGGATATATGATTTAATAATAAGGCTTCTAATAACACATAATATATTATAATCAGGGCTATTTGTATGCAATAAAAAATTGTAAAATATGCATTTTATTTACAAAAATATTCATTTTAATTTCTATCTTAGATTTTATATTGACCGACATACTTTTATTAATTGTGTTTCTCTTTCTCCGTCAAATTTATTTTATCTTTAATCGCATACCTATTGTACCATAGGATTGTATATTTTATACAAATACAATTTGTGTTTGATAAAAAAAACCAAGTTTTATACTTTAATCAACAGAGCCAGAATTAAATACGAAATAATGGAAATATTAATATTAAATTATAAATATTAATTACGAAATATACTATGAAACATGTATTTTTCGCATTCTTATAATCGAAATATGCAATAATATTCATTTTATTCAATATATGCATTAATATGCATTTTATCCCAAATATGCAAAAACATGCAAAATAAAAACACCACAATTTATCTCATCATGAGGTGATTCGTGGACATATCTGACAAAATCAATAATCAGAAGTCGCAAAAAAAACATGCTGTTGCCTGCAAACCCTAGCTCTAATTATTATTTATTATGATATGTATATAATTGACATGACTACAACGATGATTTAATTCTAAAATAGAAACATTTTATAAAACCGACTCGATTCAAAACGTAAACATAACTTTATGAAACGAAAACAAACTCGTTACCTATTAGTTGTGGTTTTGAAAATATTATATTATAACTATATTAGTATAACATGATCTAAGATGCATTGTCCATTAAAATTTAAAACAAAATATTTAGGAACTAACACAGAACTATAAATACATACATTGTTATTTCAGTAGGAGTGGGAAAAAAAGGTAAAATTTGGAAATAATAACATTGGAAGAAGTTGACACGGAAACATTTGTGGAACAAAAGGTAGTGATCCGAAAATTGCGAAAGTGTAGTCCCGTGCACGTTTTGTTATCAACCCGGATCTTATATTATTATAGTCTTATCATGACACGTTTTTCAGACTTTCAAATTCATAATTCACAATCTTTGATCTAATTTTTTATTTGAACACGTTGCTTGTTGCTTAGTTGTTACTTTCTTAATTCACTGGTAGACATTAGTATCCACCGTCGTCGTTGCCACTGTTGTCTCGCTGTGCTCCGAAGGTATGCCTGTACACTAGTTTTGAAGTAATTTATTTGCGTACCATTTTCTTGCTCGTCTATCACGAACAAATCCTATGTTTTTGCAGGTTGATTTTGTTATTTCAAACGCTTAACTAGTAGCATTACAATGGTTCCTTCTGCCAAAGAGATCCGCGATCGGTATATTAAATTTTTTATCGAAAAGAAGGGTCACGAATATGTATATTCATCATCCGTAGTACCAGTAGATGATCCTACGTTGTTGTTTGCCAATGCAGGAATGAATCAATTCAAACCCATATTCTTGGGCACTGTTGCACCATCCTCAGATATGGCCAAGTTGAAGCGGGCTGTCAATACTCAAAAATGTATTCGCGCCGGAGGAAAACACAATGATCTTGATGATGTTGGTAAGGATGTCTATCATCACACATTTTTTGAAATGCTTGGAAACTGGTCATTTGGCGATTACTTTAAAACTGAAATATGCCAATGGGCTTGGGAATTTTTAACTCAAGAATTTAAATTATCACCAGACCGCTTGTATGTTACATATTTTGGCGGTGATAAAAAATCTGGCCTGGAACCAGACTTAGAATGTAAAAATATCTGGTTGAAATTAGGATTAGAAGAAAATCATATTATTCCTGGCAATATGAAAGACAATTTTTGGGAAATGGGTGAAACTGGACCTTGTGGTCCTTGTTCAGAAATACATTATGATCGTATTGGTAACCGATTAGCTGCTAATTTAGTCAATCAAGATGATCCAGATGTCTTAGAGATATGGAATCTTGTTTTTATGCAATACAATCGTAATCAAGAAGGCACTCTACATAATCTACCTAAAAAACATATTGATTGTGGTATGGGATTTGAACGTCTTGTTTCGGTTATACAAGATAAACGTTCAAATTATGATACTGATTTGTTTCAACCTTTGTTTGAAGCTATTCAAAATGGTACAAATGCTCCACCTTATGAAGGTAAAGTAGGCGCAGATGACCTTGATCAGAAAGATATGGCTTATAGAGTACTTGCTGATCATGCACGAACATTAACAATTGCACTATCTGATGGAGGAAGTCCTGACAATACTGGTCGAGGATATGTGTTGAGGCGTATTCTTAGACGTGCTGTTCGTTATGCTACTGAAAAGTTAAATGGCAAACCTGGATTCTTTGCAACTTTAGTAAATGTTGTTGTCGATTTACTTGGAGATACATTCCCTGAAATAACTAAAGATCCTCAACAAATAATAGAAATTATTAATGAAGAAGAAGAACAGTTTTTAAGAACTTTATCGCGAGGTCGTAACCTTTTAAATAGAACTATATTAAAATTAACTGATAAAGTTATACCTGGCGAAGTTGCTTGGAAACTGTATGATACTTATGGTTTCCCTGTAGACCTTACATATTTAATGGTTGAAGAAAAAGGATTTAGTATTGACATGGAAGCATACGAAGAAGCAAAGAAAAAAGCACAACTTATAAGTCAGAACAAAGTTGGTGGTGATAAAGAGGTTATCTCCCTGGATGTTCATGCTCTTGCAGATTTACAGACAAAAGGTATATCAGCTACAAACGATTCACCGAAGTATAACTATAAAGCTATATCTGATGACCCAGACACAGAATATACATTTGAAACATGTACATCAACAATATTGAGTATTAGATTGATAAATCAATTTGTTAATGAAGTAGATACATTTCAAGAATGTGGAATTATATTGGATAGAACGTGTTTTTACGCTGAACAGGGTGGTCAAATTTATGACCAAGGATCTATGGTCAAAGATGAATTCACAGAGTTTTATGTTAATAATGTACAATTGCGTGGAGGGTATATTTTGCATGTTGGAATTCTTGAGACTGGTAGCTTAAAAGTGGGGGACAAAGTAGTTTTAAAGATTGATGAAAAAAGAAGGCGATTTGTAATGAATAATCATACTGCTACTCACACTTTAAATCATACTTTACGTGTGGTTTTGGGCGATAATCTAAATCAAAAAGGATCTTTGGTCGCTCCAGAAAAGTTACGCTTTGATTTCAACAACAAATCCGCTTTAACAGGAGATCAAGTTGCTAAGGTAGAAAAACTTACAAATGATGTAATAAAACGAAATGATACTGTGTATGCTAAAGTTGCACCATTAAATGATGCCAAACGTATAAAAGGCTTACGTGCCATGTTTGATGAAACTTACCCGGATCCGGTGCGGGTAGTTTCAGTAGGAGTTACTGTAGATAAACTTCTAACAGATCCAGAAGGAAATTCAGGATTAGAAACTTCTGTAGAATTTTGTGGAGGCACTCATTTGCATAAAACTGGACACATGGAATGTTTTACCATACTGTCCGAGGAAGCAATATCTAAGGGAATACGAAGAATAGTTGCTGTTACTGGTCCAGAAGCAACAAAAGCATACAATAGAGGTGAGGAACTGAAAAAAGATGTGATGAAATTAGACTCTACAAATGTGAATCTATCTAAAGCTATAATTGATACACAAGATAAGATAAATAAGTCTGTTATACCCTATTGGATTAAAGAAGAGCTAAGAAGTGTCTTATCAGGTTTAAAAAAAGGTATTGCTGAGGAAGAACGAAAACAACTAGCAGCTCTTTCCAGTGAATTAGTGAAATCAATAAAGACAAAGATATGTTCTGAGTCAGACAAATCTGTATTTATTTATAAGATAGATGTAGGTTCCAATACTAAAGTAATGGATAGCGTATTGAAATTGTTGAAAGCAGACATGCCTAATGTAGCAATTATGTTATTCTCTGAAGATACAGAAGGCAAAAGAATGTATTGCCAATGTGTAGTTTCTAAAGACTTAAACAAAAAAGGGCTCATGGCAAATAAATGGGTGAACCAAATTGCAATATGTAGTAATGGTAAAGGAGGAGGTAAACCTGACATTGCTCAAGCGTCTGGACCCAACACAACTGATATTGAACAATTAATAAGCATTGGTGAACAATTTGCTTCTTTATCGATCAGCTAATTAATTTTATTAATATTTTTGTATATTTTTATGTTAATTTGTTGTCATTTTTAATTTATGAATTAATTATGCTTCTTGCACGTATTAAATGTTTAAGAGTAATAATTACAAAAATATATTACATACATATTTTTCTGTACTTACCTTGTTTTCTGAATTTATGTGTAAGTGTTGACCAACTGATGCAATTTGTATGGGATTTTCATACATCAAACTGATGATTTATAATATAATTTTAAATTTTATTTAGTATGGTATATTAAGTATTTCGTCAACCAAAAGGTAAGAGAAATAATATTGAATGTTTCATTATTTTTAAATGGTATATTTAATATTATACTACTTGAATATCTATGTCAATAGGTAAATAAACACAGTTGCAGTGTTATGCATTTATTTTATGTAATATATGAATATGTTGCAAGTTTTTACCATACATTACATTTTATGTTATATTTTTAGAGGAACCGTCAAAAAAACAATATGTTTAATATCCTTATATTATTAATAGGTACTAAAATTTATGTTAGTGAAATATTAACATTACTTTCAATAACAGTTGTTTATTTGTACTAAAACAATTCAAAGTACAAAACAGCTAGTTGGTATTGATGTGTTATGTACAATTACATAGGTAGGTTTATTTAAATTTATATAAATTAATTTTATGCTTTTAGTACTATTTACATTATTTGCAAAATATATTATCAATAACATTGTGTCATCATGAAAACAAAGGTTATTTGATGATAAATAATAATTAATAACAATCCAAACTATTATAATATGCTACTATAACACTGAATATAGTTATGTATACAACATTACAGAACTATTAGGGAAGAAAAATATAAAAATTTACATATTGTTTACTGACCTATAATTTTATTTAGAATTTCTAGGTTTTTGGTATATTTAACAATTACCTAACTAATACAATGGAATAGTTAGTAATTGAAAATTGATCAATTAAAATTACTGTTATTGTATTGATTGTGGGCAGTGGGTTAATGATTCAAGAGTAAATTAAGTAATAACTATGAAAAAAAAAATACAATAAATAAATAATATTTCAAAAGAGCACGAGTGTTGCTAAAACAATTTTGATGACATATAATCTTATATTATAATCAACTAGTGACTTCACATTCAGCTTGTAACTTGTAAGTTGTAATATAATATTGAATTGTTTGGATTGGGTCTACTCAGCGTTAGTCACATGGTATTGATGAGTAAAGTCGAATTATTTATTAATATTATTATATACTATATTCAATATTATTTAATGCGATCTGCATGACTGTTGCAGGTATTATACTATTATTATTTTATAACTGTACATTTATCTTTTGCTAATGAATATAAGTCGCATCATACCTACCCCTGTAAATATTTAATCTATTTACAAGATAATAATTAATAATTGCTGTTGAGGGCAATGAATTAATAAAATGATTATTTTTGCATATCAAAGGATTTATCCAATTGTCTATGGATTCAAGACTGTACTTATATTAATTTTATGCATATTTAATTATGACATTTGTGTTCATGGTAGATGATGGGTACAACGTCAGTACCGCCTACCTGCCGGTAACCATACAATTTTTCTTTTTTCCTTATTGTTTTAACCAAAGTTGACTATAAGTGAGGTAAATTGCATTTATGTAGTCATATATGTATTGGAGGTTAAGTAAATAGGTACCTACTTGTGACATGAAGAACGCTGACTTTCAATGGGGATAACATAATAACAGTTTCATTGAACTTTTGCCCACTTCGCCCTCGTGATAAACGTAGGTACCACAGGCAGGTAGGTACCTGACCGCAGTCCTCATCTGTGTTTCCGTTTATATTTCGAACACAAACATTATAATATTATGTTATTTCATTACATTTTATCATTTGACGTTTGAGTTTATAAGAGATACTTCTACCTATGGATAATATAATATAATGATATTATATGTTTTACGAAAAATATTACATATTACTATATTAGGTACCTCACTACCTATAATATTATATTATTGTGTTTTGATTGTTACGAGAATATTTTTAACAGATAGTACACTTGTACCTATAATAGTATTTTCAATAATAATACAGTAGGCAATATAAAAAATACGAATTTTAATCAAACATGAAAATGCGTTCACATTTTGTATGTACTTACCTATGTTTACAATGTTATAACTTAGAATTTCAATTCTATTTATTTTATAGGTTTAGTAAGTTTTTGTTATTATTGTATCGGTTTTCGTTACCTTCACATTTATAGGTACTAGGCAGGTTCGTTAGCGATAAACTTGTTCGGAAAATGTATTCGTTTTAGGCTTGACTATAGTTGAATATAGTATATATATATTTTACAACGGTAGGTACTCACTTATTATTTATATTTTATTATATCTGTACTCAGGGGCGCCAGCTCGGGGATGCAGCCCCCATGAACTTGATAAAAGATGGAGTTTACCCCCCACAATTCTCAAAATGAGTAAAACAGCCTCAAAGTACTAATTTTATTCATAATAAATTAATTGAGAAAAACGTTTTTTCGATATTGATACCAGAGAAAAAGTGTAGAGTTTGGTCATCAACTTGGTTCTTGGTTAATTATTATTGGAATGCTTTTAGTGATCCCTTCAAGACATTTTCAAAACCTGGTGCCTCTGTCTATATTAGAATAATACTTGAATTGGTGTGTATATACTATTATAGTTGCTTTAATAAAAATATTAAAAATAATATTTCGTCACTAAACGATTTTGTTAGAAATAGATAGGGTACCTACTTACATATACTTACTTATCTAAAACTTAATATTACCTATATTATCTATATTAAATATGTTATATTTTTTGAATTTACGGACTGAATATGATTTTAACCTAACCTAACCTAGCGTAATATGATAGTTTAATAAGAGTAGGTATAGGTAGATATCTAATGAACATTTGCCCTCAAATCTAGATATCTGCCCATAGGTACGCAACAGGTTGTATTAAAATATTGAAATATTATGTTTTTAACGACAGACTTAATTTGTCATATTATGTAGGTATAAAAAGTATATTGTACCTACCTATAATCTATATATTATATTATACACTCGCGTGGACGCATACAGTGGACGTATAGAATGTTATTACTTTTATAACTGATATAATTGTTTTGATCATTTGATTCTTACTCGAATAAATATTATATTTTATAATTTCGTAGAATTAAAAACATCAGTAGGTTATGTTACTTTTGTACACATGATAATAAATTTACTATAATAATTAATAAGTAATAACCAACTAAATTAATAACATTTATGATATTTTAATATATAACAATAATATTAAAGGAAAAAAAAGATTCAAGACTAATTTTGTACACATAAAAAAACATCAAATATTAATGTTATTAAATAAATAGGTAGGTATAGGTACGTATAGTTTTATCAGGAGCTCATTGAAATGGTTTAGCACGATGGACATTTTACGTAATTACATCATACCTATTATTGATAATGATATATTTGGTCATGTCTATTTAGTAACAATTAAGACAACTAAAAACAATATGTAGGTAATTCTTACGAAATACTTATAGATACACGAATACATACAAATATAATACACAAAACTTATGATTTGTGAGATAAGGAATTAAACTCGATAGCGAAGGTATCTATCCAAAAATTATTTTGAACATCTTATATTTACCTAGGCTGGAGGTACAGATACATTTTGTTTACAGATAACAATATTTAAACAAAACATTTTTAAGTTAACACAAATCACGTTAGTCCCGTTGAGATTGTTTATATAATTTTAATAGGTACCTAATTACTTGACAATTTATTTACATATAATATACGAAAAAATTGGTTTTTTTGTTCAAACACGTCTTATCCTATTATGCCTATAGTAATCCACTAATATTGTCAAATATAATTTAAGACGTTCTCTGTTGACAATTCATCATCGTTATATCTAATAATATTAGACTAATGTACCATCATACCATAATATTGTTATATTTACCTTATACAAAATTATGCATATAGTCAACACAATATTGACGGCTGATTTAACTATACCATAACTAATATATACCTATATATTTTACATGCTTATGGTACCCTGTTTTTCATTAATAATAACGTATCATTCTGATAAACGCTCATGATGATTTGGATAACAGTATTCCGCATAAGACAATGCAATAAAAAATTACAACAGGCTCAGGATTAATTGGCACACAGTTATTTTTACCTTCTCTGTTTGACGTGGACCCTGTAATCATAAAATCATGGCTTATATTTAAAAATAGAGCGTAAAAGTGATATTTTAGGGGTTTGGCTTAAACAATATATAGGTATGCAATATAAAAAATAAATAAAATTGGTGTTAGTTAGTGCTATATACATTTTATTTTATATTTTAGTTGCTACCTTAATTATCATATATTTTTCCACTAATCTATTGGCAGATATATATTTAGAAGGAGGGGGAGGATTGTTACAGTGTATTATATTAATGAAAATCACTTCACAGGAAAAACTTTTAAGCTTCATTAGTTTGTTAAATTTTGATTTTTTTTTCTGAAAGATAAGAACTTTTTTTCAGGTCAGATCAAAGTTGGAATTTTTATTTTACTTTAAATATCTCCCTAGGTACTGCTAGAAAAATATGTTTGGAAAAGAATAAATATTGTGCATTATTCAAATACATATTTTAGCGTCTATATAATTTAAAAGTCGAGCTTTGATTTGATCTGCAAAATGTTTTTCTCTTTTAAATACATAAAAATAACTAAAAAAATCTAACTATTCAACTGGTCATGAGAGTTTTTCTTGAAAAACTCATTTTTGTACGCACCGGCTACGACACTCTCGTGAAAAAAATAAACGTTGATGATTTCATCAAGCCAAAATTTGTTCAAAACATCTGTCATGAATTCATGATTGCAGAATCAGAAGTTAAATCGCAGAATAAATGATTATACTGAAATAAGCGATCATGCACTAAACGTTTAAGAACCTTTATGGTCAATCTAAAAAAAAATTATAATTTGCGTTCTTATACCAACAGATTTTTAGTTTTAAAACGCATCTGCCGTGAAATTATGTTATAGCTTTGAGGTATGAAGTAAAAATCAAAATTTCATCATGACTTAGGTATTTATAAAATCGTTTATTATCATAGGTTTTGAGCTATCTAAAGTGCTGTGGTATTAATATTACACTATTAAGATTTGAAAGTTAATATTATAATTGTTCAAATGCTGTAATAGAGCATACTCACTTTCAAAATCCCCAAAAATGAAATGAGAAAATTTAAGACATTTTTTTGAAATACGTGTGAAAAAATTTGTAAATACATAATTTAATATATTATATAAGAATAAACCGTTCTAGTTGTTTCACGAACATAGTTTCTATTTGATTATTCTAATCTTATATTATTTATTTATTTAAAATACCTACTATGACTACACGCTATTCCTTATAAACTTTTAACTTTTTGTTGACAACTGAAAGTCTGCAAATTGGCGTAAAGCCGTAAAGTAATACTCAATAGTTTGATACGGCAAAAACGACCACACATAAAACGGCCGTTTTCACGGCCACTAAATCATACCGTATGACGATATAATGTAACATAAACAAGTGTACAATAAATACAAACAAGACTAATTTCAAAAAGTATTGTCGACGAAAATGACGAGTGAAAATGACATCAATGATTTCTAACAAGTTATAGGATTGATGTCATATTCACTCGTCAAAGTAAAGCCCCCCGCCAATGAGGACAGCGCCCGGAGCGGACAACGGGTATATTATAATATACGGGTGCATTTTACCAGTTCATCATCGGCATAGCCACCCCAACAAAGCAAAGCAAAGCAAGTTCATCATCAGAACTCTTTCAACATTCAACACCTCGAAACATCAGAATAGTCAACACGCTCAACTGTCAAGTGAAGAATAGAAGGAAAACCAAGGCTGTCACTTAGGAAAACTGTCCACGGAATCCCAAGCACGACCCATACAACCAAGAACCTCGGACGGCGATACAGCCAGACGCCGACACCGACCGCTTATTAAACAGCCCGTTTCCTGCAGGCTAAACCGATCCGACGCACAGTGTTCCAGAAAAGGTTTTTAGCAGGACAAAATTGTTTATTTATAAAATTGTTTTACTTTTCGGATACTTAGATCATTTTATAATTCAGTTTTTACCTTGTGTAATCATTAAGTCCTTAAACCAAATTTTCGAACTCCGACGATATGTAATATTATTTTTTTTATTTAAACATTTTTTTTTTTTAGAATCAAAAAAATAAACTGCTTAGTAGTTAGTATATTATTTACTCTAATAATACAATAAATATATTATTATGTTTGAATTAAAGTTAGAATTTTAAAAATATAATATTTTTTTTAAATATAATAGGTACTATGTATTGGGCAGCAACTTGCCGCAACCAAATAGTATAATGTCGTTTAGAGGACAAGTTAAGCTAATAGAAAACACCAAGTTCAAACCTCTACTATCCACTACTATTTTTTTAGTATCCTTAATAATTAAAAAAAAAAAATGTATCTTACATTTTTAAATATTTCTATATATATTACCTAAATTTTTCATGCAAAACTTAATAAAAATAAATATATACATAATTTCCACTAGTGTATCCATAATGTTGAAGAAAAATGAACGGACTAACTTCATTCAACGAACGACACTAACGGTATAAAAACTATACGCTCTAACAATTTAGCTGGTAATTGAAAATCTAATTTCAGACTATTAGTACAATCAGTTCACTATTATAACTGTATGCGATAGCGTATAAATTTAAAAACCTATATTATATAATCAGTCACTGACTATCAACAAATTAAATTAATTTTTATGTTCAATTAATGATTATGAAAATTCTAATTTTGTCCACCTAAATCAAATTTCTGGAACACTGTGCGACGTGTCTGTCAACCGGATCCACCAACCGTATTTGTAACATCGTCCACAGACCTCTCACGGTCAATCCAGCCCACGCCGCACACTAGACAGTAGACGATCATCGTGGCGGCCAATAAAGGATGCATATTGTAGTGAAATAACTACCATCCAGTAAACCACCCAAGCATCCCCGGGCCGAAACATCGACACACCGGAGATCAGTCGATTGAAGCCAAGACCGCTGATAGATCCTGGGAGCTCCGGATAAAGCCCAAAGACCAAGATCTACACGCAGTCGGCGGAAACTAAAATAAAATGGTCCTTATCAGGGCCACTAACGACGCATAGGGCCACGCTTCCCACCCGGGACTATAGATCGACGTCACTTTTTCGAGCGGGCTGATCATAGCCACCCGGGTCGTCCCGTCATTATATGTATAGGACCAAATACCCGTCAATGTGAGATAGCCTCGTCTCCGAGTACTAAGACCTATATAGTCACGGGGACGTGTGAAATCAAGGTCCCATTATCATTTGTAAATGTCAATTTTATGTAAAATACCTATAACATTGTAATTACACAAGAACACTCCTGTATATTTTATTAAAAGTGACGTAGCATCGTTCACGGTAGCCCCGTTACAAGATTCTTATAGTTAAGAACTTATTTAGGAAAATAGTTAAAGTAAAGGTTGTATTTATGAATACGCTTTATGTGGTAGGTATAACTACTTTAGTATTTGAGTACTTATTATACCTGTTATATGCTGCAGGCCGTTATTTGAAGCTGTCACGGAGGTCTGATAATTATTGTTCCAGTTTTTTCCTGGTAACTCTATAAAAAATAAATATTTTTGTATATATCAAATGTTTTTAATTAATCTTTTTTTTTAGTATTTTTATTTTTATTGATATATTATCTTACTATAAACTTTGATAGTCCCGTCTGTTGCACCTAAAGAGTTTTTTGAAACACAATGGTACGTGCCGAAATGTTCTTCTTTTACTTGATTAATAGTTAATCTCATTTCTGTTTTATAATTGATTTCTTTTAACGTTGTATCGTAATTATCTCCTGCAATAGAATTTTTTTAATTTTAATATATATTTATTTATGTGGGAATCTATCAACATATTGAAATATAAATAATAATAATAATTAAAAATGTATGGATAATAGTTAGGTAAATATCAATATATATAAAAAAAAAACTAAACATAAAGTACTAAAATGTTATTAATTAATAAAATGTGCAGGTGTAATCGTGACCGGCTAAGTTAAAACAATCGGACTTCTCTCCCTCTCCTTCGTAATCAATCTCATTCTCTTTTACTAACGCTCTAAAAACAAACTCCTACCCTTAAGTACCTCAAATGGATGGCTCCTTATCTCCTGTCTTTCAAGCCATGTTACTTCCATTTTATACATATACACTTATTGTAAAATAAAATTGCAGATTTTATGTTGATTTAAAAAAATAAAATAAAATAATTAAAAGTCTTATTATAATTACTATTTTTTTTATTAGTAGTTTAGTACCTACAATTGGTAGTTTTTGTAATACGATTTGCATCACCACAATCAGTGATATTTTAAAATCTTAAATATTATGGTGAAAGAAATTTAGGACAATCGTCATCATATAAACAATTTCCAAATTACATGAAACATATATTGTACACAGATAATACCATATTAAAAAAGCGGGTAAGTGGATGTCGCTCTGCTATACATTAGGTAGTGGGGTGGACTTTGGACCTCTGACTAGGGTAGGTTAAATTTGAATGCAATGATAGGTATCATTGTATACGAAAAACGATTCTGAACGGAGATGATTAATTGTCAGTCTAGGATATATTATATTTAAATATTGTCATACATTCTATTTTGAAACAACTATTTTATTTTTCAATTAGGACGCATTTTGCATAAGGCATGGTTAATCAATTTTTCCAAAAACATTGCATGTAGTTATCATAATAACCTAGTTTGAGGATAAATCGTTATCGTTACGTGATTTCATAAAAATTTAAAACTTAAACGCACTTAAAATTTTTCGTATAATGATGCTTCGAGTTTTCTCTAAAGCTACTTGAAGGAAAACTTAGTATTGTATTTTTAATCCTTAGTTATAAACACAAACATTTTTATGATTTTTCAACTACAAAATTACTTGCAAATTTTCGCGTTTTCCACAGATTTCGTAAAAATTTGAATTATAAACGCTTATAAAAAAAAATTGTGCCAATATATTCTTATAATTTTTTAATCAATATAAGAATAACTTATGAGAAACTTTGTATTAAATTTTCAAGTATTTTGATAGGACCAAAAAAATTTTATCGACACTTCAAAAAAAAGTTTTCAGAACAATTGAAAATTTCAGTTGTCTATAAATATCTCAACAAAAGCCAAAATATTTTGAAAATTAAATAATGTAAAGAAAATGCCAATCTAAATAACTGGTAAAATTTTCGAGTATCTACAACTTATACTTTTTGAATAATAACAAATATTTAAAATCGTTTCAGGATAAATCGTTATCGTTATGCTATTTCGTAAAAATTTAAAATTCAAAAATGATGCTTCTAGTTTTCTCTATAGCTACTTGGAGGAAAACTTATGAAAAACTTAGTGTTGTATTCTTGTATTTTTATTCTTTATAGTTATAAACACAAACAATTTTATGATTTTTCAACTTCAAAACTACTTGCACATTTTCGCGTTTTCGACAGATTTCGTAAAAGTTTTAACTATTATACACGCTTATAAAAAAAATTGTGACTAACGATTTTTAATTTTTTTTAGGTACTATAAGAACAACTCATAAGGAATCTTGTGTTAAATTTTTACCGACACTTCAAAAAAAAATTCTCATAAAAATGGAAAATTTCAGTGGTCTACAAATAACTCAAAAAAGTCAAAAATTTTTCGAAAAACATTTCGTGAAAATTTCAAGTATTTACAGTGATTAGTTTTTGAATTACAACCATATAAAAAAATCGATTTGGCCGAAAACTGATTTTGCGTAAAATTTCTCGTTTTTCTGTCATTTTTTTTTGTTTTTCTCGATTTTTTTGAAAACTGTTGGAAAATGTTAACTTTTGACCTCTATAATGCATCAAGGATATTCACTTTTACATCCACGAAACCTCCCCCAAAGTTTGAAGGTATTTCGACTAGTTATGCTGTACACAGACACACAAAAAAAAAAAAAACACACACACACATCATTGTGAAATCAATACATTCATCACTTCGTTCAGAATCTAAAACCATATTTAATGCACATTTAGATGAAAATCTAAATCTGAATGTATTTTTTGTAAACAATTATTTTGTAGTAGTTTATAAAACTAAATGTCATTTATTTGGCAACCATTATAATAAATAATAATCTATATTTAGTCCTTAAAAACGAATTAGTCTTACTATTACAAAATAATTGTTTAAAAAGTAGGTATCTATATTATTATATGATATATCTACCTTGAGTCAGTAAGTTTCCGTTTTCTGACGACCAATAATTTATGGACTTCGGGAATGCCTCGACGTGACATTCTATTGACAATCGATCTCCCACAAAAGCACCAACTAGTTGATTTTGAATCCAAACCATGGGAGCGACTGAAAAATATTGAGAATAATTGTAAGTAAAAATCAATTGAGTTGGACCAATATAATAATATTATGGTTGTCGTATTATAGATTATTTTTGAATGTTGAGAACGTACAGTGAACGATCAGAGTAATGCGCTTGCTGACTGTGGGCGGCACTCCATTGGAAGCAATGCAAAGATATGAACCCATGTGTTGTCTCGTTACACGGTGAAAAGTAAGCGTAGAGCTATCCACTACTGCAACTGTACAGAAAATTTGAGAAATTAATATACAGTGTCTGCTGGTTAAGTCTGACAAGTTAATTAACTGTTTTTTGGTATGGTAAATATTATTGATATTTAAAATGTAGTATAATAAATTAATAATATTGTTCTATTTCTGTTATCGTACCACATTATTGTTGTTTTTATAGCTGAAATACGATACGGGAACAGATTATAGATTCATGCACATTTTAAATCGTATACTTACACACTTATGTATAGCTTCAATCATTGTACCTAAACGGCTATAATGATAAACTATATGACTATGTACAAAAGATTAAATTAATTTTTTTTTTTAAATGGCTCTTTACGTTTACCTATCTATATAAATATAACATAGGTAGTAGGAACTATGTAATATAATATGTGGAGTGTACTGAGTGTAGGGTTATCATTTATTATAATTAATAAAAATATCACATAATAAAGCAACCCTGAGCCTGGAGATAAATCAATAAAAAATTGTATTAATAAATTATACCTACTAAATAATATAAGGATACCTATGCATAATGCATATTATACACACTGCATCACTGTATAAAGTACATTGGTACCTATAGCTATAATATATAATGCATACATTGAGAATTATTACTTGTTTTTAAATATTTATGATTATAACTATTTATTTTAATTTCACATACCATGCACATGTATTGTATTTTTATTTATGGGAATTGTTTCCATTTAAATGACATTAATGTACAATGTATTAATGTATAATATATAATGGATGTTTCATATTACCCTATTTTATTGTTGTACAAAATTCAAAGTTTTGATTGAAAAATTAATTAGTGTTCTTCCGATGTTTAACTGTTGACAGCATTTCAATAAAAATAAAATATTGATGTATGGCTATTATTTTATTACTTGAAATAATGTGACATTATTCGGTATAGATTTGATTCTGATTTGTCCATTAGTCAAAACGAATATGCAAATAAAATACGGACATTATTATTTTTATTTATTAAATATCAAATTATATGGATTTATCAAATTACGAAGAGATCTTATATGGTATAATATAAAACTATGTATACAACAAAAGGACTGAAAAATGCTATAAAAATTATTTTCAAAAATTACAACTTTTATGTTGGAGCAGTAGTTATTATATTATTACTTATGTCAAGTATACTGGGTGTAACATGCAGGAAGTCCTATAGATGAAGAAGTAAATTAATTTAAATAGTAATAACTTTTTTTGACATAAATATAATATATTTCTTAAATTATTTATTTAACATATAATTGTTACAATTTGTATTAGGGCAAAAATAATATTCCAGTAAAGATGTCCAGAGAGATATCGTATATTAAATTAGAGATTGATAAATAATAATTATTAACAAATGTTTAACTATATAAGTACATTTTACATATTAATATAGTATTATATATAATTATCCATCAAAATATTTGATCCCAAATTAAATCACTTAAAATCTTATGATTTGATGATATACTATCACAAAAGTTTCATCCATAGACTTATAATAAATCGATTATAAGTCTATGGTTTCATCTTATTCCGACCATTTAGTATTATTTACTTCGCACTAACTTTCAAAAACATGCACATATAGCACATGCATACTCAACTATAAATGTCTAAATTCTACTTAACAACTTTTATAGATAAACTTTTAAGTAGAAATGTAATAGTTATATAACTATAAAGTACTTACATGTCTAATGTTTGTATAATAGTTTTAATTTACCAGTTAACGTGTTAGAAATCACGATGTTATGGTTGTCTTCTCTTCGCCATGTTATTGTTGGACTTGGGTATCCTGTAGCGGCACACTGTAATGTGACGTTACTTCCTTCGTGCACTACCATGTCTGAACTGGTTGGATAGTCTAAAATATCTGGAGGAACTAAAAAAGTAAAATAGATTATAAAAATATGTATTTTGTAAAAGAACATGACAGCGTTTCCCAGACTTAAAGTTGTAGCAAACTAGCAACCCACTATTTATAGCAATACACATAAATACGATATTAAAATTTACTTTACTAATACTTCAGAATAAATTTTACTCGAGCTAATACTATATCAGATGTAGTTTTATGGATATTAATTATGTATATTCATTGGTATACGCATTTTACATTTGATAATTTTTATGTAGGTACAGTGTAAATATGTTCTCGTTAATCCGTTATCCAATCTATATGTACCTATGAGTTATATGTTTATATTGTGGCTTGTGGGATACATACAAAATTCAGTGCCATAGACATAACTTTTGCATATGGTGAGGGGGAGAGGGGGAAAACCAAAACCCATATACAAAAATAGACATTTCAAGGTATTTCAAATATCCTACGAAAAATGAAAAAATAGTTTTAGGTGAATTCAAATGTTTAGTTATATACGCATCTACACAATTATATAGATTAATTACGGGCTGTATAATAAAATGTATACATATTTAATACACTATGTTTCAAAATATTATAATAAAATACCAACTAATATTATAAAACAATTTTATTTTTTTTTGTTAATATTTGTCTATTATCTACTTCCTCATCGGTATGATAGGAATACGTGGATACACGTATTTCGCGTTTTACAAGTTATTTTGCCAAAAATACCAGGATTTTAACAATAGTGAATATAGTGATGCCTTAAGATGGTGAAGTCTACGGTTAGATATATGTTTTATATATTTTGTATATATTATATATTTATATTATAATTTACTAGCAAGTACCAACACTATTTATTGTAAGTTGTACTATCTATATCAAATTTGTATGTTGATGCCACTATTATAGGAAGTACTATAGTACTATGTGTCATATATGTGAACTATAAATTATAGTAAAATAACTACATATTTTTTATGAATATAAACTGAGGTATTATATAATAAGTAATTTCTAAAAAAAGATTTCAGAAAATTTCATAAAAAAGGTAATACTGCGATCTAAATACCTAATATCTGTTAATCTCTTCTTGTATACGCCTCTAATTACATTGGATCGACATATCAATTTTATAATTTAAAAAATATACATAATTTCAGTTATCTTATTATAAAAATTAAATTTAAACTTGGGTAATTTAGCCATATAGCTAAATAATCAATTGTATTATATATTAATTACTTGTCTATGAACACGACCAGATCATTAAAAAACGTATACACTTTAATTATATCTATCTCCATATATTATATTTAGTTAATAATATTGTTAATACGCACGTTTTATGTATGATATATCTATATGTAATATGTATTTTAATATTAAGTTAATATGCATAATCGCATTACTTAGAGAAGGTTAATAAATTAAATGGAATTTTATTTGTTGATTTTTTTTTATATTGCGGTAAGTTAATATACTAGGTAAAAGTATAATTTGAATTGCGTATTAATAATAAACAACATCCGAAACTCAACAGTTAATAACTAGGTAGGAAAACACCTGCTATCATGATGTACAGAAAAATAAATCAAGAATAATTAACGCATATAATTGGTCCTGGGAATTACCTTTGGGTTGTATGGGAGGTGCTTGTAATGACTTTTGATTTCAAATGGAAAAATCTTAGGTAAACATTATACATGATGAGCCATATGATGTGCATATTATATTCGGCAATGTTACGGAACAGTAGTTATAAATGCATAACCATGGTAATATAATGATGCGACGTTTTACATGATGTCAGGATGGGTTTTTAAGATTTAATAATTTATAATAATTATGAAATAACGACAATTTCAACCGTCGCACTTTGCATTAACGTGACAATAATAATTATTATCTTCGCTCATGCTACAATTTTAGATTAGTTTTTAAAGTCATAATTTCGTAATTGTTTTAATTCGATTGACTTTTTCATTTTTACTATAGTAAAAATTTTTTTTCAACGATTTCGGATTTCCAAGCAATTTGTCCTATTTACACCACCTAAAAATTTAAGCTCAGGAATGTTACGCAGTATTAAAATATTGTTGATAAATTGTTTGTTGTACATTTCTGTTCAAGAAAATATGTAATACATTTAAAAATAACTTTTCACGGAATTCGTTAAAATTAATATATGATATTATAATAAATGCATAACACATAATTTTAAGGTTTATCTATATATACGTAGTTATTTAACACTATCAATCCATTCGAATAGAATGTAAATCATAATTTAAATAGTTAGAAGATGCAAGTTCCACGCTCAAAGTAATTTTTGCTACCCCTAAAAATCAGCCTAACTCAAGCCACTGAGAGTCTTTTATTTTCATATATTACGAAAATATTATATATTTATATAGTTATATAGAGTCTTAGAGATGGATTTTCCCAAGGACCAAGGAGAAAATATCAAATTTAATGTAGCTTTATGAGAATATAATAGAGACTTGTAATTTTTACTTTGGATCCTAATCTATTCATTGTATAATACCTATGTGTTTTGAATAATATAGTAATAATTAGGTTGTAAAAGTGTTTAAACTTGAAATTACATTCGATTAATCTTACCGACTACGTCAAGATACGCGATTTGATTCTTCATAGGGTCCGTGTTTATCTGACACATGTAAAACCCACGGTCACTCTGCCGTACGCTTCTAATATGCAGCCTCCACACCCTGTAGTCTGTGTGCGTTACCTCCATTCGGTCGTTTTTCGTCACCACGAGTGTCTGTATGGACAGTATCGTTTGTGTATCCACTCTCAGCCAGGCGACCTGTGAACAGTGTGAACAACACAACACCGATATCGTAATTATTAACACTTATATAGATTTAAGTGTCAATATAGCGATTTCAAATTGAGTGGGTAGGAGCTTGAGTCTTGGTGACTTTTCCAAACACATTTCTTTTCTATTCTTTTACAAAAAAAAATAAAAACTTTTGTCACAAATTATTCTCTACTGAATATACCTATCATATTATAAGTATTACAAATTACAAAACAAGTACCTTTTTTTTTTTTTTTTTTCTGTTTTAACCGACGACGCCGCGGGATCTGCTTTCGCATTGCTTCCGCGGCGCCGCCATCGTTTATTGACATTATCAAATATTACAAAACAAGTACCTACCTACTCAATAGATAACTATATATATGAAGACTTTATATTATTATTATTAATTATCATAACAAAGTCCAATTAGAACAAACATCATAATGATCAAATATTAAAATAGAGTAGAATTTATAATACAATTTAACTTTATTTTTGGTTAAAGCGAACACATTTGGCAATGTTTCAATTTACATAACTGTAAAAAATATTATTCTCCACGTTCAGTGTGGCTGTAAAACATTTTGGATTCAATATGTTTTCAATAGTTTGGGGGTAAATAAGACTCCCAAATCCTCCACCCGTGGAGAATGTGTATCTAGGGTAGGTACATACAAAATATGTAGTTGCAGGCCTGCGGGCAATCGTTCGCGTGCAAAACGTTCATTCTATATAAATAATATTTCTATACATATAATGGGTACAATCACATTTACATCAATAAGTATAATATAATACCAGTGTACCTATATATGTATAGAACAACTATTAAGTATTACGTATAAATACACGTTGCAGTGTAGGTAAATCGTATATGTATGTGGCGACGCCGAGTATATATCAACATTCAACAACCATTATAAGCGTGAAATAATTATTATATTACACGCAAAACTCCTCGTATACGTCGTATATCAAGTATATAACAATAATAATTAGTATTGGATTTCAATAATTGACACAACCACAGCATTTCACAGCAATATACTCTATATCATAACGCGTATGCAGTTTTATGTATAATGATGTACACTTCATACACCGACCGCAGAGATTTCATTCGAGAAGTAAACGTTTGCACTCCGATGACTAGCACTTATATGCACACTTATGATATTTTACGTCGTATATTATTAGTATTTTTGTGTACCGTGCAATGTATATACACGATTGCATTATCGATAATTATTATAAAACAGTGCGCTTAGAAAAATTATACTTTCCACTGTGAAAAAAAAATTCTGGTAAACATCAGTGCGGTGCCGATATATATAGATAGTACCTACACATTTTTATACATTTTTATTCTATCTACCGAGACACAGAGTATCCGAACCCCTTACGTAAGTCGTAAATGGTTATGGATATAATATATCGTATATTCGTGTATTTGAACCGTATTCGTGTAATGTGCATGCCGGTAAGTATTAAACTTGATCACCGATTTATTATTTATCACTATAGAAAAATACGTTATTTATTGTTTATATTTTTCATGTTGGATGTCAAAAACACACAAAATGGAAATGAACATTTCTAAAATTAAAATACGTATAGCATACATATGTTATATGTATTCTATGTATTTATATATAGATATACCACCAACTATACTCCTACTTTGTAGATGATACGTTACTGGTGTACATCATGATTCCTTTTATTTTGAAACTTGCTTTTAGTCTTTAAATTTAAATTGCTTTCAATATTTCAAGAACACTTTGAATAATTGAATTCTTGTCGTCTTTTAACCTGTTATACTTAATTAAAAATATTTTTCGGTTCACGTAGGTACAAAACGTTTTTTAAATAAATTAAAACGAAATTCGTTGGATTCATCATCTTATCGAATAATGGAAGAAACGAATAACAAAATAAATTAAATAATGCATGTTTTTATATTGCGACAAAATGTTTGTATATATTTTTAAGAGATACCTAGTTGTAGGGCTATTACAACACCAAGTAGACAACAAAAATGTTCAAAATATTGCACTATAATTTATAATCAATTTTTTTTTTAAACGTAAAACACATATTTTTAACTGTAAGTACATCGACCTAAGAAAATTATATTTTTGATTTATTTTATTCCGGCAACATTCTAGGACACATTTATACCATAAATTGAGTTTTTATTGAGCACCACATATATTACGATTGTTCTGAAGATGCGAAATATTCATATTCAGACTGAGTGACAATGATAGTAAAAATTGTCACCATAAAAAAAAAGTCCGTAATCCTTTATATTAGGTAGGTATATCTACCATGACACTGGAAATGTTTCTTCCATATTATAAATTATTATTATATAAGTATAGTGTACCGCGACGACACTTGGGAACCGAACATTTTAAAATTAAAGATCTTAGTAATTTTTGGGGAGCACTACATGGTAGGTCACTCGGGTAATTAGGCGTGCTAGAATTTATATACGTACCCTCACGCCAGAGTCCCGTGAGTACAATAGATAGTGGTTTGCGTGAATACCGCGGCCGTATCCCCTATTATTATTTTCCGCAAACTCTTCACTTCTTCCACCCGAAAAATATGTACAGAAAAAAAAAAACAAAAAAACAGCGGACACACAGACCCCCGTAAAATGGAATAATAATAATAATAATATTATAAACTATGCAGACCTATTCGTGCGCGTCTCCCGCAGGATTTATTCACAGATAACCGCGACAACAATGCGCGAGTGGAATGATTTAGTGAAATTCGATAGAACCAAAATCGCATTATATATTATAATATTAATAACGATGACCAATTAACGTGAGAGGAATAATGTGATACGATAATAATTTAGTAATTATAATAATTTATAATGATGGTGTTAGGGAAGAAGGGGGTGGGGAGAAAACGACATCGTAATGAAATAAAAAATAGGCTGTGACATTTCCCGAGTTCGATTGACATTTCTCCGTCCAAAATGTCACGACTATAGGCGTTAAACAATGCCGGTATAAGGTGGCGGACACTTTCTTGAGATCGCAATGGCGCGGGCGCTAATTGCTCCGACCGCGGTGGTGTCTATACGCGAAGTTCTTAATATTTTTATACCAACGTCATTTTACAAAACTTGCATGTAGAAAAATTTCATGAGTGAATATTATTTAAACATAAAAATTATTATGATTTTGAAAAGACAAAAAAGTATAGTTTCCTTGGCCTAGAAGCGTTAACTGAATTTAAAGCCGGAAAATAAATACCAATATAATCTCATCGATTACAAAAATAATGTACTTCAATAATAGATCTAATAATTAATAATTTTTCCAAAAACTTGGAACGGTATTCATTTTTATTTTTCAATATTTAACTATAACGTAGTCTATAAGATATTTTTTATGTACATTTATATTTATTTTCAATGTTATTGAGTGATATTGACCAAAAAGCATTTAGAAAATAACTGCATAGGTTTTTCAGACTTGTGTTTTAGATATGAAATATACAATGATTGCAATGATATGTAATAGCGGTTTCAGGGTACCTACATATTTAAGCGGTATATACTGTAATGTCTGCAATCAAGTTTAGACTTTTATTACTACTATTTGTTTGTATTATTTTAAGGGTCGACTTGGATGAATTGAAAATTTACTTTTATATTTGTAAACAGTATGTAGGTAACTAATATTTAACCAGTAAAGTATTTTCATATACAAAATATAGCTTTACCATAGAAATAGAATAATTATCGAGAAACAAGAGTATAATAGGTATAATATATATATATAGTTATAATATAATATAATGAGATTAAAATATAAATAATAATTTTTAAGCTCTATGATGGGTTATACAAAAATTAATTAACAAACAAGTCAAAGTATAACTAAAAGTTGTATAGTAAGTGTCTGAACAATTTAATATTTACACATTATGATTATACGCTAATAATTATGCTTTATTAAATATTAATGTTTTTATTTGTTTTTAATTAATAATAAGAGTATAGCCAGTATAGGTATGCTATAAAAGTACAAATAAACATGAAATATTTAATGAGATTACTCTTAGATTATCTAATTTATTCTTACTTTATAAATGCAATACGCATAACTGATGAATATTTGATAATAGTAGGTTAGTAAGTAGAAAATAAAATTTAAAAGATTCTTTTATTTAAAAAAAACAAAAAACATCCAAAATTAGAATAAAAGACGAACAGAACTTCTTTAAAAAAATATTATTTATGACTTAAAATTTACTGTATTATTTTGATTATATAAATTAAAAAAATAAAGTAATCAAGTCTTGAAATGTCAATTGAATATTTAAATTTATACTGCAGGTTATATAAATAACTTTTTAAGTTTTAAATGTTTTTAAGATAAATTATATTTCAAGCTGAAAAAAAGCTACCCACGCTTAATAATTTATTACTCTGTTCAAAATATTTTCTATATTGCAATCATCATAGTTTATAATTTAACTGATTAGCATAATATAATGTGGTATAACACCCGACCTATAAATATTAAAACATTATCCATATATGGATATCAAAAATATTCTAATTTTTATTTAAGTATATTATAATATTGCAATAGTTGAGTATGACTGTATAAGTACATTTTTTCGTTTTAAACATTGTAATTCGTTAAGATATTTATTTTTTATGATATTAAAATAGATGAAAAACTAACTCGATCGATATTAAAATTTCTTTAAATTTAATAATAGGTATTTATCATGCTGATTTTTCCTAGCAATAATTTCAGATTCCGCATAATATATTTTGCTTCCAATTATTTCAGAAGAAAAAATTAATTTTGACCCTTTAAATCAAACAGTAGATATATGTATATGTACTACATACATATTATTATGTTCATATACAAACTAATAATATTTGGTCTCTATGGAACTGTTCTCATTTATTATTGAATAATATTTGGACCCCTATATGTTTACACTACGTTGTTCTCGTTTTCTATATTGTTATTATATTTTGTCAATCAGAGCTGTGTACTCTTGTCTCTTTGTATTTTATAATCCTTTTCATATTCAACTCTCCTAAATACAGAGTTTTTTTTTCCACGGAATTACTCATTTATAGTACTTTTTTCATACAAATGTCTTTATTACAGGAAATAATTAAATGCTGTACTAAAAACTTACGTGGTAATGAAATGAAGTTAAACTTTGTTTTACGATGGCCATTGTTGGACCTTAGATATTAGATAAAGTTTTTTACTATATTGTTTAGAGTGAAAAATTAGTTAAAATAAGTAACAATTACATTACTTTTATATAATTTTAAGTAAGGTATGAATACAATGTTTTTTAATAAGACTTAAATTTCAAACATTAGTCCATTACATTAGTTATGTAAAATATTAAAAATGTAGTATCTTATGTATTTAATGAAACAAAAAAATTAAAATTAAAAGCGTGATACCAATATTTAGTTCGATATAATATTTCTATATAGGTATTTACATTTAGACTTAATTCCACACTACCTAGTATATTATGCAGTCATAAAAAATATCATACATTATCTAGTGTTTTGTGTAGTGTTTAAGCCGTTTAAGGTATAACATTCTAAGTTATTATGTGAGGTTTTGAAGAAAAATAAAACCATGATTTCTCTAACATTTGTTGAGTTATTAATTTTTTAGGACATGGCTAAACAGCACTCTGTTTAATCCATGAACATCAATGTAATGTATTTATCTTTGGACTTAAACACAACACACATTATCATCTGATGGCATACTCTCTTGTGTTAGAATTTTGGGTTTTTTTTTTTATATACAATAGAAACATAAAGTTTAATCCCTTATTTTTTTTTGTTTTCTATACCATTTTTAGTTTACTCTTTGGCTTTTTGAAAGGACACATAAAACAAACAACTTTTAGAATGAAAAATGACACATTTTGTCTTTATGAACTCCGAATAGAAGACAAAACACTAATCTCCTTTTGTATACACTATTAGAATATAACTACTACAGTACCACACTACCACAGTTATGGCTTGATAGTTAATATAATTAATAGATTAGTAACTTATTGATTGTTTTGTTCACTTTCCGTATTCTAGTTTTGTCTATGATTTGTTAACATTAAACGTTTTAAGATAATTTCTGAGTATTAAACTAAAAAAAATAAATTAAATTTGTACTTGAAGTATTTATTTTGTTATATTAAATTGTTTTGTAATTTAATGATATTTGGATAAGAAAATATGTTTAACTATAGAAGTTTAGAATAAAATAGCCGGAAAGGATACATAGACCCAGCCCGGTAATGGTCACTCGTCACGCTTTACTGACCTCAGCGCAGACTAGTGGTGTATTATTATTATAAATTTTGAAAACAATGATTAATCATCGTATGCACTCGTAAAATGGTTCTGTGGGAAGCTAACTTAAGGTCATACAACGTACTTGCTGACGTTATTTTAATAGTATTTTCAGTAGTTTTTATTTATTCTTAGAAAAACTACTAAGAAAATCAAAAATTATACCCACCTAAATTATCAATATTAATGAAATCAATAGAAAGGTCACTTGAAAGTTTCAGTGAATTTCAGTGAAGTTATGTACTATAAAAAAACAATTCACCTAAAATTAACAGGTTCTATAGTAAGTATCACAATTTTTACTTTAGGTTAAAAAAAATACTATGTTTATTCTTACCTGATCATACCATACTTAATAATTTATGCTATTGCAGGTTTTAAACTAAAAATAATATTTTAGTATAATAATTAAGTAATAATATAAAATGTATGTAAAAACTATTTTTATCGAATAAATTAATTTACAAGATTTTTTCTCAGTATTATATCATTGGCATATGAATTATATAATTTTAGTAATCAAATATAGGTACACAAATCATTTAATTTAATATATCTTGGAATATAAAATCCCTACCTTCACAAATTAATTTACCTCAGTATAATGCCTATAAATATAAATATATAATGTGATAGGTACACATGTACAATTGATTTTCTAATTACCTCTTAAACTCTGAATCAAAGTACGTGAGGAAATAAAAGCAGTTTTTTTTAATGGTCATCCCAAGAGACTAACAAACTTTCACATCTAACAACGGGTTCACGTGAGGTAATTCACAATCATGTATAGTTGAGTTTTATACGAAGTTAGAACCATCCACCAAAACGTACAGCCATGTACATATACCGTATACTTTAACGAGTTTCAAGTATTAGATAAAACAAAATAACACGTTTTTGAGGAGCAGATGGAATCGAATAGATTTGTAGTTCAAAGACAAAGAGTAACGAAATCGAAATTAATGTATTATTCAATATATTATTATAGTGTTACAACTTACAAAATAATACCACAAGTATTGATATCAAATGAGTGGATTATTTAAGTCAGTATATTGGGTTATCACTGATCGTATGATATAAATGTATATAAAATAATTTTAAACCCAAGGCTATTGAGAGTTTTGCAAAGGTTAAGTGATAGACTATTGATAATCAAAATATGCAGCATAGGTAACAAATATAAATAATATAATAATGGTATATATCAAAAATTAATATGTTATTGTTTAGGAATTAAGTTTAGATTCTCGATCACGTCCTGGGTCCAAAGTAAAATGTACATTAATTAAAAAAAACTATAAATAAAAACAATTTTATAAGCATGTATATTTATGTATCTAATATAGGTACTGCAAAACAAATACATATAAGTTATAATTCTAATTTTAAATATGAATAATCTAGGTATTAAATTAAATATTTCAAAGAGTTGAGTAATTACGATTGTTTAATTAAAATGCTATTTTTAAAATAATTATATGTTCAGATTTTCTTACATAAAATAACTTTTAAAAGTCACTAAGCAAACTAATTTACTGTGTTCTTTAACTTTTTACACGCATATGCGGATAGTGTAAACATAATTTATGAATACCTAAGATTAACCTAATCATTACGCTTGAATAACCCTTTTTTGGAAATAAAAACTTCGTAGAGAACTATGAATACATGGAACCCGTATTTTTTGTATACCTGCAAATTTGACCTTAATGCAACACTAATATGATAATTTACAGTGCAAAATATGCTGGTCGTAGTGATTGCGTTGTTTATAAGTCATAACGTTAGGATAAGTTATAAACTTTTAATGTTATATTATATTATGTATTTGCATAATGTTATAATATTTTATGGTTTCAAACTTTAGAATAATGTTTATTATTTATTATTAAATTATTTAACAATTCAGCATTTTAATCAATGATGTATATTTAAATTGTAAGAACATTGTGATGAATGTAATGATTTTATTGTGATGTGTTTTTAAAACTTTTTTATTTTTATTAAGTTTAAAATAGGTACATGAAATGTACTACAAAAATTATTTTATTTTAAACTATAGGGGTTGTTTCTAGTAGAAAATTAGGACTAGTTGGTCCTATGAAGGGTAAAAATAGAAAATTATCAGTAGTTTTCAAAAGTATAAAAAAACAAACAACCTTATACACCTTATAATGTCACCAAATAACACGATTTTGACGATTTCATATACTAGATAACATTTAAAAAATATTTTGACTCTTTTTGAGTAATAATATAGACACCTTAAATATACAATTTTAAATTTTTTTATTCTATAACGTCGATACACAATTTTTATTTGGTCAAATTCTTTGAAAATTTTTAATTAGTTTCCTCATAACTTGTTTATTTGACGTTAGCAAAATCTAAATACAGTCACAATAATTTTATAAGTGTTTAAAGTTAGAAATTTGTCGAAAGTTGTAAAAATCATGAAAATTTGAAAACTATTTTAACATCTATGGATTGAAAGTTACAAATAAGGTTTCTCATTTGAAGTTAATACTGTAACTAAAAAATCAAAAAATATATAAACATATTTTTTTTAGATATTTTAAGTTCAAAGTTGGACATCAGATTGATATTTAAACCTTAAACATAGTCTTAATGCCTTTATAAACAAGTACTCGTGAAAAAATAATCTTTGTATCCCAATGGCCAATGTCACCGAGGTCCGTGACGGGTAAATTTTGTTAATAAAATAAAAAAGTTAAAACAAAAATTAATAATTTTAGTTAATTAGCTGTAATTTAAATATATATACAGGGTGTCCCGTGAGGATTTACCCATTGCGATATCTCCCGAAATAATGGTGATATCGAAATTCTGGTTTTGTAATAAGACTCACAGGGATAAGAACTACAATCATTTCATATTTTAATTTATTTTAATGGTTTGGTAAAAAAGTTAAAAAATATATTTTTTTATTTAATTATTTCAAAAAAAAATTAAAGATAGCCATTTTGATGGGTTTATTTTTCTGAAAATATTGACGTTTCAAAATTTTAATTTCATTAATTTCCTGATGTTTAATATTTTTTTTAGTTTCGAGAAAATTGCGAATTATTTAACACCGTAATGTTATCAAACATGTGACCCGCCGCGCCGCGCGCATTCCCATTTCCCCCATACGGCCGGCCGAATATTTTCCGTGTTCCTAATAGTTATAAATTTATAATCATATTTTATTTCTTCAAAACTAGAAAAAATATTAAAAATCAGGAAAATAATGAAAATAAAATTTTGAAACGTCAATATTTTTAGAAAAATAAACTCTACAAAATGGCCATCTTTAATTTTTTTGGAAATAATAAAATAAAATAATATATTTCTTAAATTTTTAACAAAAATATTAAAATAAATTTAAAAATGAAGTAATTGTAATTCATATTCCTATGAATCTTATTATAAAACCAGAATTTTGATATCTCCATTATTTCGTAAGATATCGCAATGGGTAAATCCTCGGGGGACACCCTGTATATATTTGTGTGGGTAATTGAAACTTTTAAAGTACCTACCTATATTATTATATTTTAAAACTTAAACTCACGATGGTATTTTCAAATCTCGTATTTTTGGGAATACATTACTTAAATAACAGTAATATCATAAAATATACGTACCTAGTAATATATTAATATATAGGATAGAGAATCGCTTTTCGTATACATAATGTTTTTATATCATTGAATTCGAATTTAACACATCCATTATAGTGATCCATATGACACTTATACATATACAACAGAGTCTCACCCAATTAACCACCTTTTTTAAAAGTTTAATCACACATTTTTTTCTTATTATTATTATTGATATGGTAAATGAATAATTTAGTAATAATCTGTGGCTATTATTACTTAATACAACTGATTATAATTTTTAATTAGAAAAATCACAGTTCATAAATATAACAATATACTTAGGACTCAGGAACAGTATTTGAATAATAAATATGTAATGATTATAAGTATTATTCAAAATAATAAAGTAAATAGTAATTATTGTATAACATAATATAGGATCTCAGTATTTTTTTTATGCCAAAAATATATTTAAATCGCAGTATTTTTATATTTTTGATACTATCAAATACCCGTACTAAAACGTTATTTTTAATTAAATTATTTTATTTCAAAAATAACTGCTTTCACTATTCACTAATATGCAAAAACTAAAATCAACATTATACGTTTTACATTTTACATTAATATAATAAATTGTAATAAACACGTTTAAAGTATCACTGAGTAATCTGGCAATTTCTTTTAACTAATTGATTGCCAAAAGAACATTAAACGTAATTTTTTTCATCTCATACTTTTTTCTTTTTCCTAAAGATCGTTATTATTTTCTAGGTTACTACAGTGTAACTATTTAACTGTTTGGAGCTGACAACTTGCGAGTCCTTTGACGAGGTCCTGACGAGAACCTTTATAGGGGACAGTAATGACATCATTTTTTTTACTAGGTATTCTGCAATAATTTCTTAATCTCTTAAAGAGATAAAAAAATAAAGTTGAATTCACGTATAGACATGAATCACAAATTTGAAAAAAACTTTGATAATTTGTTATAATACGAATATAATACACATATTATAATGATATATAATTTATAGAAATAAATGTTCAAAAAATATATATTTTGCACATAAAATTAAACTTATTTAATCAGATAAAAGGACTGGTGCTTATAATAAGTAAATGTTTATGGTTTTGAAAATGTTATATAATAATTCATGTATAGTTTAAAGCATTTAAATTATTTAATATTTGGTGTCTCAATAATATTTTTATGTTTTATACATTGATTATAAATAATTAAATAAATACAATTTTTTTCAATTTTATATTTTAGAGTAATATACTTTGATGAAGAATTATCGATTCACTGAACCAAAGCTTTATTATTTATAGGCATTTTAAATTAAAGAAGTAAAATTTTAAGCAGAAACCACCCTGATACTATACCCTTAACACTACCTATTCATTACTTAATGATTAAACTAACTATAGAGTTATACATATTGTAAACTATCAATATTTTCACTTATTTATTTTGGCTTAGGAGTATGAAATTAAAAATATAAGTATTTGATAAAAAAAATTATCTGATTCAAATCTGTTGTGTAAGAACTAAGAAAGTAAAATAATAATGTAAGATACCTATAATATAAGTTGTGAAACATTGGTTATCTATAATCGTATTAATATATTATATGAGATGAGTTATTAAATAATATTTACATAATATATGAGATATAAATGTAAATTAAATATAAAATCTTAATAGTATTTCAACTATTAGTTCCTAAACATTTTTTTTAAAACTATTAGAATAATAAATATGCTACTTTTTATAAATCAATTTTTTTAAATTCATGATTTTTATGACATACATAATATAATTAATAATAAATGTTATTTAGTATAGATACTATATAGTATTTACTATAAATTAAACTTATGTTTTCCAAAAACAAACATATAATATACAGATACACCATATATAAACTTTCGAACTGCAGATGTAAAATGTAAGTTAAAAGTGTAAATTCTACAGTACTACAAAATAAATACTAGCTACTTTATACATGAAAAAATATCGAAAAATTGGCTATGTAACTATTAAACTATATTATATATTTACAATATGTATTGATAAAAAATAGGTATTGCATAAATATTAATTTTAAATATGATGCACGAATATCTAAAAAATGTGTACTTAAAAACAAAAGTGTATTGATAGACATTTCGAACAATTATTTCACTATGAATGTGAATTCAGTCGACTAAAGTCACTAAACTGTTTAATTGATTAAATCAATGAGATTAATTAAAAACGTAAAATGTGATTGAAATAAAAAATGTAATACATTGTGTTAATGGGATATAATCTAAATTAACAAATTTAATTAATTGAGGAACTTAGTATAAATTAATTTTAGATTTCGCTTACGAATAGGCGGTAATGTGGTAATCGGATACTCTCATTCACTGATACAATATGATTCCCGCGCAGATTCAAACATATGATATATATAACAATAAACATGAAACAATTTTGTTTTTTATTTTTGATAAATAATCTATTGAATATTTTTATTAAATATTTCGAATGAACTCAAACAGATCAATTATATAGGTCATACACTCATAACATATTATATTGATACCGATGAACCGGAGAGGCTCATAGTGTACCTAATGTCTAAAATTTTATTATAATGTATTGATAGTAGATTGTGATTTATTTTAAGATTAAAATTAAATTAATTTAAAAAATGAGGTAGGTACACTCTGTCAAAATTAATTTAATTAATTTAACACACTATGGTAAAACTTTGTTTTTAAATGTTTATATTTTCATACCATTTTGAACAATGTTCAATATTATTCAATAGTATTTATAATGATATCTTAAATCTTATGAACTTGCCTTGTATGTCGACAGTGATTCTACGACGCATTCGAGGATCGCATCTCGGCCGACGGTTACTGTTAAGTTGTCCATGCGATCGCTGAATTTAGGCGTATCACTGAATAATATTTCTGAAAATACGATCACCATTGTTATTAGTTGTTATCATGTATAATTTTAGGTATTGGAGATAAATGTTTACTGAAATGTGAGCGCGAGTCAGATCTTAGATACCTAATTATTCCTATACAATGCTCCCGATCTTCAATTAGTCTATAATATGAACTTCAGTTAAAAACTTGAAAACATAAGCTGCGCATATATATATATATATATTGAGAAAAAATATATGCCCCTCTCACATCACCTTTGCTCTTAAGTGTCTGCAAAACTCAACATAATAATTTTATATTCTTATAGATACACGAAAAATTGTGGTTAACCGTATAAATATGTACATATGGTAAACCATTAAATGACATTACACACACTCGCGAACGCAATTTGTGAGCCTACTATGGCGCTATAATGCCTTTATAAATTTCAGAATCTCAAAACTTTTTTGCGGTTCATCAACACTGAATTTCTCTGTCCCGAAGTGTACTATGTTCTCACTTTCAAACGGCACTTCGATTTCTGAATCTGTTTTGATCTCATAAATATCTTAGATTTTTCTAAGATTTTTTTTTTTTATTAACATAAAGGCTTCAATTACAAAGATTATTAGCCTAATAATAACAAAATTTTAAAGTTTTACAATATGAAAGTTGATATTATCTTATTATTATGGGAATACAATGTAAAACATTATAATATTTACAGTTTTTTATCTAAATCTATTTTTTTGAAAAATTTAAAAATGTTGACGGAGTTTTGTTGACTAAGGGACTAAGGATTTTGTACAGATAATTTTTATGAATATTCGAATCGATTTAAAGTGTAGACCTAGTGCGCCTATATATATAATTGAACAATTTTCAAAATAAAATAATGAGAACCATCTTAATGCATACCTGTAGCATATACATTTTTGATGAATGATAATTAACATCTTACTGCCGAATTTAATCTTCCTAGGCCACCTACACTCAACCATATATACAATATATATATTATATACATGCCGTTTCACCCTGCAGTAAAGTATGAGCATATCCTATAATATCACGAAAATTACCTTCGCGCTGTAACTGAATTGTTGTGTCTATTATAACACCGTCGTCGTCGTCGTTGCCGTTGTGAATCGGAAGGGTTGCCCGATAAAATTATTCAAACTAGGTGCCCACATCCACGAATGCCGTGCATCGGGGCCCGCATTGTTCAGTGACCCAGTTGCATATGCAATGGTTTTGGAAACGCCGCCTCCACAACGGCGCGCGCGTAATGTGATTAAGTGAAATTGTAATTAAGAGCAAGGCTATTATTATAATTATTAATAATATAATAATGTGTTACGGAAAAGAATAATATAAACAAACAGCTGGAAAGTGTATAATATCGTTCTGCTGTACAGTAGGTTACAAGTGGGTTATTGTAATGGATGGAATTATATTTGAATCCAATAATATTATATCATTATATAAGAAAAACGATTCTGAGCGGAGACGGTTCATCTGTCTAGGATATATTATAGATTATTAATAATTTTCAAATCTTAGATTTAAAAAGAAAATTTTTAATGAATTTCTAGCTTAAAATAATTTGCAAATTTTCGTGATTTTTACGTATGTTGTCAAAATTCAAACTTTGAATGCTTGTAAAAAGATTTTGTGACTATATTTCTTTTATTTTTCAACTGCTATTGTAAAAATATGTTAGGCGCCTTGTATTAAATTTTCAAGCTTTTCTACCCAACAAATAAATTTTTATCGATATTAATTTTTAAAAAAACTAATAATGATCGAAAATTGCATATGCCTATAAATAGTTTAATATTTATATTTAGTTCGAATTTTTTTGAAAATTGCATGGTGGATAGAATATACTTATATAAACATTGGGTGAAAATATCATGCATTTATAGTCATTTGTTTTAAAGTAACATAAAAAACCAAAATTGATTTTGTCGAAAATTGATTGTGTGTAAAAATTCCCGTTTTTTCCTAAATGTTTAATTGGTTTATCCTAATTATTAAAAATATTGGGAATTTTTTACTTTTGACCGCCCAAAGTATCAACTATATACACTTTCTGACTAAAGTCGAAAATTGAAGCACTTTTACTGCACTCAAAACGTGATGACAGACACAAAAAAAAACACACACACACATCAATGTAAAATCAATCTTATTATAACGAAACAATTTTTTTGTAATTTTTTTTTTTAGAAATAACGACAACACGGACGGTCGTCGGATTGTGGCGCAGTGCTAACCTCCGCTGGGATTTTTTCCTTTTTCTTTTAAGGATTTTCCACGGACTCCCTGCGCATTGTGTGTCTAGGCGCGATTCGCGTGTTACGGTTTCCCGTAATAAATTCACTATGCACACCCATGGTCCGCACTTGTACATGTATATACATACTTATACTTGTACTTATGTACTTACACACATATATATATATATATATACATATTATAATAAAGGTATATACGACAATAAATACGCTCGTGTTCGTGGTGAGGGGGCTGTGGGAGGGGCAGGCCCCGCTCTGGCGTGATATTTTAATTCGGCCAGTCACGCCATTCGGCCGTTGTCTGTTCACGTGCGGTGGCTGGTCACCCGCGTTTCGCTATTCCACATATTATATACCTACACACAATAGATACGCGCATATAATAAATCGTAATACAATGTATGGGGTGATCCATTTAAACGACTACGCGTTAATTTTCTAAATCAATTTGCAAGAAGGAACAAAAAGTGCATTTATAAAGTGAAATTTAAAAAAAAAAATGAAACGGGGTGTGGATATCAAAAAATGCACCATGATTCCACTCGTACACTCCGCGTCATAAATATTTGTTTAATACTAATCCGAAAAGTCCGATGTTTATGCATCAACGTTTTTATAATAGGGTACTGTACTTCTGAATTGAGGAAAAGATTTGAATTAATCGTATAATAAATAATGTACCTCTACTCGAGAATTGACTTTCTCGCGCTATATTGACAAAGTTCACTAAACAAATTATTTTTTCGATAAACTATCTTGAAGTGGACATTATAGAGATTATACATTGAAAATTATCACTATATGGAGAAGAAAATTTTGAAAAAATACTTAAAATCCTATTAAAATCTCTTTCCCGTCAAAATCACAAGACTCTTTTTGAAAATACGCATTATTGTACACGGACATAATTTTACAATTTACACGAACCACCCTGTAATATAACAATAGACCGGACGACCAAGACAAACGACGAAGTACATCATGAACGGCGTGATTGCGTATATAGGTAGGTATATATCTAACAATAGTATATTATATATATATATATATATATATATATTATATATCGTTACCGCCACGTGCCGTCACTATGATATTAGCGATGTTTTAATTCCACTCGGTCGAGAGAAGCAACAATAATAATAATAACGGCCACTTGGCGGCGGCGGTGGTGGTCGAATATCACATCAATAACCGTTGCGTAACGCGACGATTGATAACGAAAAGTCACGCACACGTAGGTTATAATATATACACACGACTATATAAATATAATATATAATATATACTATGTGGTGTATATACCTACACACTTACACTATATTAAGTCGTCCCTTTCACACTTTCACTGGGTCTTATCAGCACAGGACACGGTCCCGCGTTGATTTATAACTGTACATAAATAACATATTATGTATATTATATTGGTGCCCTGGTCGGCAGAGCGCTGCTCGTATTATAGTCGGACGTCTTAATTAGGTACAAGAAAGAACGTTATTATAGAGCTACCTGCTGGTCGCTGTCCGATGTAGAGACTATCAATATGCTATTATATTATTGACACCGTTGTAATAAATTATTTTTGTTATTCGCGACACTTATGTCTGAATGTATAAGCAGTAATATGCATAAACCTAATAATTTACGACTTCGGGGTGGCCGAATAAAAATTAAACAGACCTATACCGCTTGCAGAGTATTATTATATTCAAATATATATTATAAGCTCACTGCGTCGTATATTTTTTTTTTTTTTTTTTTTTTTATTAACATAAAGGCTTCAATTACTAGGATTATTAGCCTATAATAGTCGTCGTATATTATATTGCGATTTTAATTATTATACGACGTTATCGATTCGTCTGAACAATCGACCGGCACGTCCGCAAAAAGAGTTAAAAAACAAAAAGAAAAATATTTTGGTTTTCACCTTTATAGTCGTTTTAAAGCCGTCGGCTGCGCAACCCCGCAATAACATGTCGGCGGTGTTCGCATGACTCCGAAACGTGTAATTTAGTGGCCTAAGTGGCCCGGGCCACCCTCTTGCAAAAAAGGCAAAAAATAAAAAAAAAATATGTATATTAGAAATTCAGACCTATGTAAGAAACGCGTATTATAATGACGGGTTGTTGGCACTTAAAAACCGATGCTATATACAGTGGCTATAACATTATATCGACTTCGTCGAGAGGTCAAATGATTGATTAGTTAAACGATATTAAGCTTTCAACACGATGTTTAACGTTGTATGTAGGTACACCTTGTTACCCTTATTAATAAAACGTTGCTATTATAATGCTATAACAGATACTACATTCTTGTTAATTTTGTCCACATGGTAATAAAAACGAGTGTGTCGTAATTCACGATTTGCCCGAAGCAATTTCGTGTTAACACTAAACACAAATATTATTATTATTATTATTATATTATATACAATATATATTATTATGTCATTTAAAAAGCGAATTTTTACCACATTCTTTAAAAATACCATCTATGTAATTTTGCACCTAACGGTAATCGGAGTAAAGCTGATATTGTCAAAATAAATTGCTTATCCAAACGCTCGGTATCATTAATTTTAACATAATTTCAATTTGTGACGTTGACATGTGCATGTAATCTTTCAAAAGGCATAATAGCTATGTGCATACCTACTAATTTTCTTTTAACACTTGGAAAGTAAATTGTAAACGTATTTTAAACAAATCATTAAACTAACATACTTTATAATATCACCCGTTTCCTATGTAAAAATAAATAAATATAACGTTTTAAATTGTAACACTAATAAGTTATAATCATTTATTTTGTAATTTTACTCCAGAATTTAAAACTAATCAAATGTTTTATTTTTACTTATTAATTTATTATGAATTTCCACCATTTGTTGGATATTTTTTTTCGATTTACAAACAATGTTCGATTTGTGTATAATTAAACAAACTTTTATGAAGTGATCACGCTTTACCGGAATCAGAATACTTTTCGATTGTACAATTAGCTAAATTGGAGCTTAATTGAGAATTAAGATTGTATCTCTACAAATATTTACCAAGAACGGTAAAGATAGGACTAATTGAGATACCGCGATAGTGAAAATGCTTTAAACATCTTGTAAACATGGTAAATATTCGAATTTAAAAATTTAAAACTAATAAATCAGCTACTTGAAAGATATTTTAATTTCATTATAATATTATATAAGTTCGATGTATATTATCAATCTTGCAAAGCAATAAAGATTCGTTTTGAAGTGTTTGTTATCTTCAGTGATCATACAACATTTGAAAATACAGGAAAAGGATTAAAAAAATAATGTAGTTAAGTTTTCGTCTTTTCAATACCAAAAACATTGAAATATGTAAAAATATGCAAATTAAAATTTAATATTTGACTTTGCTACACCATGAAATGAATTAGAATCTTACAGAATGCAAATATTTTTATAGGAGTTTTTTACCCTAAATTGAATAACAATAATGATGATTCTTGCAATATTTTGTTATGCAAAGCGTTGAATATTATTATACTTATCATTTATATTGATTTATCTCGAGAATTTTTATTTAGTTTTTAATTACTTGTAATTTAAGTTCTTTTTACTCAACATCTTCACAAAGTTAAGCTTTAGGTTAAACTTAAGAAAGTTGTATTCACATGTGTTACTTTAGTATTTTATACGTACAAACAATAAATATATAAAAATAGTTTAATTTTAGCTTTTTTAATATTGATTTCAACTATGAGTATCTGATCCATCAAAAACTTTTTAAATTTATATAATAATTGTCTCAAAGTTAAAGAAATATAGCATGTTAGATTTATTTAATCAAACTATTACCGCAAAATAAAAGGCCAACAAAATTAAAAACTATTAACAAATGTGAAACAATAAAAATATATGTATTTAATATTTTAATACCGTGAAAAAATATACCATGAAATCCAATAAAAATTTAAGGATATGTGAGATAGTTAAAAACATACCTAAACAAAAAGTTAACTTGGAAAATTCACATCAATAAAAACTAAAACATGAATACACAATATTATCGTTCATCTTTAAAGGCGAAAAGCCTATATCCCTTATTTTATTTGTATATATAATATATTATATATACTAATTAACGCCAGACGGCTTTTATACAGTATGGATAAGATATTACAAAACAAATATAAGTAAATATAGTAATAATATAATTTATGTGTTAAAATTAAAAGCTTATGTGATGTGTGAGTCTAGGTACGAAATTATTGGAACATATTATTAAAACATAGTTCAACCTTGCAGACGAAATATTCTCTACGGCTATCACTACTAACCTACGCAGGTCCAGTATGGGTTGACGCGTCCAAACAAAAATCGAAAAATATTATCCAAACCGAATTCCCAAGAATAGCACTCAAAGGCTAAAGCCTCTTGCCAAAGTTTATGGGGAATAAGCAACTGCGAAATGACACGGAATTTCCTTCAAATCAATATGAATAATTAACCAATACAAAAACTTCCACAATAACCTAAATAAATCGAAGGAGCTTTCCATTACAAAACCATCGCAAACATATAAACCTAGGGTAGAACATATCACAAGACATTAACCTATAGGGCTATCAAAGACTAACTATATAAGACAACAAATTAAGAAGATATTTCGTTGGTTTATTTGTATTTGTTGTACATTTGTAACGTTGTGTGCTGTAGCAGTTAGGTAAGTAATTAAATAATTAATAAAATATTTGTATATAACTCATTGTGTTGGCTATGATAATGTAACATATCAAAATTATGTCTTCTGCGGTCTTATAGTTCTTATGTCCGCGTATAAAATATAATATAAATATTTGTTCTCTAATAGTTTGTTGAAATAAATCGATCGGTATAATATGAATTTTAACATATAAAATGTTATTCGATTGACAGAATCTAGTAAGAGTTTTATGTGTCATAAAATTCGAACAAATGAAACTTGTCAGCACTTATTTCAATTTCCTTGATAGTTATGCGTTATAGTGTTATACGAGAACATGTAGACCACTGTCAGAGTTTGGGTTTTATTAGTATTGTATGTTTTTTTTTTTTTATTATGTCGGACAAATAGTCAAAGTTACGCTTGGCGTGATTTGTGTATCGTACGATCATGAACATATATATGTTCGATTTGAAGGAACAGTATAGGAGACAAAATTATAAGAATTTATAAAACTCTAGGAATATATAGTATAAATACTGTGATATTCCTAGTTCTTATACATACCTTTATATTATGCATTATATACAGATGCTTACATATTATAATAACATTCTTAAATATTGTATTTAAGGATGATTAGTTTATCTTTAGTTAATTTATAATAGTTTTTGTTTAAGATTGAACGCGTGTAATTGAAAAAAAAATATTAAAAGTGTTGTAATAATTACCACCTGGTTTATTTTGGAGTTGGAAAGTTGTTTGAAATGAAGAACAATAATCATACAATTTAAAGAGAATACTCTGTAGTGGATTGATTTAATGTCAAGTATTTCATTGTATATTGAACATATTTATATTCTCTGTCGTGAACTAGTGAATAAGATTTATTCAAGAGTGCTCCAGGATAATATTTGAGATATAAAAATTATATTTCCATCTATTTGATTAAAAGAAATTTATATGGTGAAATTAAATAAATTAAGAATAATCAAATTATCAATTGTATTATATGTTTCATATGTATAGATATTTAATTTATATTGATACATTTTTTTGTAAAATGTTTTAATAAGAGTTCTTGAATTTAAGGCAAAAAATAAATTATTAATTTATAACTTATTTATATTAAAAATATATAGGTCGATAGGTGCAAAATATATTTTGTTACATCTAAATTGTTAAATTAAAATATTTTGTATATTTAAAACAATTTAATAAGTACCCTAATTATTTGAAATGGATATTATGCATGCGTTTTTTATCAATATCAAATACAGAAATACATATTTATAAGCTATGATGTTATTAAAATGAATATACTAATTATAATTAATTAGGAAATCTAATTCTTTTTCTTATTATTTACAACGTTGGTTTTAACGTGGGAATGAACACTTACATTGAACATATAACATAAATAAATACAAAATTATTATTTACACTTACAGACACGAGAATTTATTAAAGGGTATTGAATTACATAATTAAATACAAATTAAAAAAAAAATTAAAAAATTAAAAAATTGTTATTCATAGATTATTCAACTTAGATTATAATATATTATAATAATCTAAATATAATTTTAAATGTGAAAAAGTTTTATATGAAAGTTTTTTCACTAAATTTTTATTACTGTTCATTAGTTTTCTTACTGCTTTCTATCAAACTAAGTAGTCAACCGTCAAGTTATTTACCTGGTATGTTCATTATTTTATATTTTCAAGAGTTAGGCAACTTTATTTATTTATTATACATGATATATGTTGTGACATACAACTCGAATTAATATCACATTAATGTTGATTGAAACAGAAAAGTTATGTTCTTCTTATAAAACTAACATCTCATTCTCTCCAACTCATAAATAAAATGATCAGAACATTCAAAACTTTGAAAATCAATTTTTAAGAATAATTATATCCACATAATACTAAATATATAGGCTCGTTACCGTCAAGATTTTACTATTTGAAAAATTATAGGTGTTTCTAAATTTCTTTGACCTATCAAATTCTACATTATAATGTCTCTATATTATATAGGAAAATATGTGTCAATTATGTTTATGTTACTATACTAAATGAATAAATGAAAAACATAAAAAAAAAAAAAATAATTTAGTCTATTATGATTATATATTATTATATTAATACAATATTTTTACATGAAATATTAGAAGATTAAAAGTATAGTGTATTATGTATGATCTTCGATAGGTCGATAAAAATTGTTTTCAAATTTTCATAATGCTAATTAATCTTTTCAATCATCTCCAAAATAAATGTTTAATTGGTTTTATAATAAGCTTTCAAAATGCTTACACAATTACGGGGGTTATTTTATTAGGTTAAGGATGATTACGGTGATTTTTAGATTTATTTTAAGTTTTAGTTGAGTTGGAAGTTTATAAATTACAATTTTAAACATTAAGATTATTTTATATTTATAAATTTAATAAAACAAAGTAATACCTAATTAAATAGTTATCATTCTAGAAACATACATAGTAGGTATATTAGTAGACCATCGCTCAAAATTATTTTATGATAGCCATCATTATGAAGTTTAAATTTGAAATGATAACCATTAACTATTTAAAAACGATGATATTATTGTTCAATATTATTGAAAATGTAGTTATAAGATACTAAAAATTAACACAAAGTTGAGAAACTTATCTACGTGATTTTGTATGAGTATATAATAAAAAACCATGATTTTTTAGTTTCCGTGGGACTAACATATATGTATATTATGCACTATATATCCTACATGGTAACATATACACACAGCAGTAATATTATATCACCTATTCGTACATATTATGTGCATTTTGCAGACAAAAGCCAACAACGGTCTGTGCTTTTATACAAGCTGATACCTAAACAATATTACACGAAACGCGTTAAATTATTTAATATTTAACATAATAATATATTCTCATCCAAACAACATATTAATGGTAGGTTTATTATAATTGTATATTTAAGTCATGTATACATAATATACTAATAATAGTCATTTGGAATACCTACCCACGCGTTGACGGTTTTTGTTCGAAATGTACTCAAACACAGATGCAGATACTTTTCAAAAGTATACCTACGTATTTGAGATAATAATACTTTTGTAAATACCTAATAATATTATTGTGATCTCCTTCGATATTTAGGTAATCGACAATTTTAAAACGCAATAATAAAAAAAAATTTACTTGATACCAGAAAATAATAATTGTCATCAGTACTAAAATAAAGTATTTAGAATACCAAATACAGTATTCAAATACACATGTTTGCTCACAATAATATTGGCGGTTTTTATACAAGGATATTATCCAATTTAATACCTCGAATGTCAGTATTGTGCACTTAATCTTTTTCAAAATTCGTTTAATCTTAATATTATTAAGGACGGACGATTTGTGTCACGCGTACATTATAATATCATATATACATTATATATTGTGATGAGAACGGATTAAATTCGACACCCACCTTTGGTGTTGTGGACCATCGAGAAAACGAGCATTGACCAAAAGTACGTGGACGATACTGCAATCATGACGGTGGCGGCGACGACACTGCGCGGTGACTACAGCCGCACGCGGTCTGTCCGTGGGCACCTCTCTGCTTCGTGAGCTCGTAAAACAGTGGCGTGCGTCGGTGGTGGCGATGGCGGTACTATCAACAGCGGCCGGTGACGTTGTCGGCGTTGTCCGTCGCCATATATTATTATTATTATTATATTTTGTCAAAAGTCGAGTGCGGCGATTTTCATCTCCGCAATCGTCATGTGTGAATCAAAATATTATAGTGCAACAGTAGTCGGGTCTGCCACGGGAGACGCGTGGATTTTAAATCCAAGAACAACCCAAAAAAGTGACTACCTAATCTACTTAATTGGGTTAAGCTGACTTTATTTTTTACCAAAATGAAGCATATCGTATTTGTAATTATGACAAAGCAACAAAAAATAAATAAATATTTATCGTGATCAGAATATCACGTCGCGGAGACGTCGGCTGTTATCTTCTATAGGCGCTCGCTAAAGCTGCTGCGAATTGCAGTTAATTCAATTGCTACGAATTGCAGATATATCCACATCGAAAACCTCCCATATTATTATCTTATTATAGGTGTTCAAACATTGGTTAAATTGTTGATACAGTCATACAGAATTGAATTACTACGCTCGCATTGAGATCATCTGCCGTAAGACTTTCAAAAGCTCCAGGCTCTGTGAAAAGAACTTGTTCGTAATTTAAGCTATTAATTACAATCAACGCCCTTTACTGCGTCCTTGTACGATCTAGAGTATGACGCGAGACTATTGGACCCCATAATTTTAATTTGTGTAAGTAAATAAAGCGTTTGTAGCGAAAGATCGTGTAATTTGCTGCATTTTTATAATAATAAGTAGGTACCATACGACTATACACTCCAGCACTTCAGTTAGCTCAGTCTCTTGACCTGATATATCTAACTGACAACAGCTTGTTAACGTTTAATAAATCGAAACCTTTATACTTGTAATAGGTTACTGAAAGCTAGGATGCAAGACTGAATTCGGTTATTCCATATTACATATTATAATATTATATAAATACGAAAACCGACTTTCCCATTGGTAACCAGCTATATACTTTACCCATGTGCGTTGTTAATATGAGAAAACCACCGTATAGGTACGCCATATCTGAACTTTGAATATAATATGAAACTGTTGTAATTATACACACATTATATTATAGTACAAACGGCGCGGCGTGCGCTTATGTTCGCGTAAAAATGATTGAGAAAATTCAGCACGGCCGAGAAGGGGAAAGGACGCCCCAGAGCCACGTCAATATTATGAAAAAGCAAATATAATAAACGTCTACCGTGCAAGAGTGTGTGTATGTAGGTGTACGTAGAGTGAACACAGTATTATAATATAGGCGTGTAATATTATACATATAGATGTAGTGACGGCGGCCGTCGTCTTTACGCGAAATAATTGTATGCAAACACTGCTGCACTGGTTGGTATATTATAACATAGTCAGAGGTATTATACCAATATGTACAAGAAAAAACCTCTATATAGTATTAAAATACCTAGGTACCTGTATAACTTTCGTGGTCGCCCCGTTTTCGAGTTGTAGGATAATAATAATAAAGAAAAAATCGAAACGAAAAGAAGTAAATTATAAATAATGAGCTGCGATAAAACGCGTGTTTCTGTGTAGCTGATATATATGTATATACATGATATGCATATTATATCTATATTATGTTTAAACAACTAAACTTTACGACTATAGAACGATTTGGGTCGTCGTTGAGGCAGCTGTTTCCAGGGACTGAAATAAACGAGTACCTCACTGTCCTCAGTACCTATATCACTTATACAAACAATTAACGTTATTATGTACGATATTTTGTATCTATAACACTATTATAGAGGTATATGGTATCCAGCAATACAAATACGATCGCACGTGGACCGAAAAATAATCCTTTGCACATAAAGCGGTGCAGTGTTCACCATTATCTAAACAGTGGGCGGGAAGGGTCGTCATCAGTTTTGCACAACGCGTAGTACATCTATCACATTTTCATCGTCGTTCAAATACGCTCTCATTTCACCGCACACCGCACACGACTCGGTTGGCGTGAGTTGAGATAATTTTTTGTGGTCCCAAAATCGGTAAGTACTCAGAGCACGCAGAAATCCGTGAGGGATTTTGTCATGTTACGTATTATTAGTAATATATGAAATACATATTTAGTTTTTGGTCCATTCGACCACGGTGGCTATATATACAAAATATTATAGTTAATGACGTATTAATTATGACGTTGCAATTATTCGCGTAGGTATATTATCATATACTTTTATGTACTGTTCAACGGTTTAATATTTCCTGGGCCGAAGAAACACGAGTAACCATATTATATTAATTTTACTCACTCCTAGCACCGCGGTTTCGTGCTGAAGGCGAACACGACCATGCTGACGAGTGACGATGACGTCGTCCGAAGATGGACCACGATACGACCAAATTTCTTTCTCAGAATGTCACCGGCAGCCGTCAAGTTGTCCGTCAATCAACCGGCGACCGTTACGAAGTCATCGTGCGTACTCATCGACGAGTACACTAGTCACAGCACGGTGCACGGAATGCGATATATATCCAAAGCCAATCTGTTGGAGAAGTGAGTCGTTCGAAGTTGTTTATATAATAGATGAATAATTTGAAACCAGATTCATCTAAATATTAAATAAAAATTAAAAAAAAAAACAATTATTCGTATTCGCTAATTGTGTTATAATTACAGGTATATTATGGTTTATTATTATAATAATTTATATATTATTATTATAATTTGATTGAAATTATTTATTTTTCAATTGATTTCCGTACGGTGTATAGCAAAACTATTTCCTAAAAATTAAATGGTTTGCGGGTTAAGCATTTTCGGCGCTTTATCCCCCTTATACGCTTAAGCACATTTTTAGTTTAGTTTAGTTAGCTATCATTTTAGGATTTCATATTTTCGTTCAATCCACTTGCTATTAATTCTATATAGTATATTTGGATCTTCAAAACCTAATTTGGAATTTTTTATATTATTATTTTATTCTATTAATTCTGCAGTCTGACCATTTTTATGTTTATAATAAATAATAAGAATTTATAAAACCAATATTTATAATATTTGTAAGAATTTAATGTATAAGAATATAATAAAACAGTCATATATTGAAGGTTAAAATTATTTTAAATTTCAAAGTTTTGACGAGCAATAAAAGTTCCAAGTACTCCAACCTACTTATATATTAATTAAAAATTAACTCCAAATGTGATGTGTCTATCTCGAATATTTTATACTGAAATATTATTTTCAAAACCATACAAATTGATAAAGAAAATAAACTACAAATTTATAAGTTTTAAATACGTTACCAAATTTAATTATATTTTATATCTAGACTTATACACCGCAACAATATATTAAAAATAATTATATTATAGAAGTCACTATATTATAAGTAACATTTATTTGTGTGAGTACTGTGAATCATTATTTATAACATTATTATACGCTGCTGCCTGCTGTGCAGTTTCAAAAATTTAAATATTTAAGTAAACCTATATTTTCCATTCATAAGTAGGCACTATTTTCAAAATTGTATTCATTTTTTAAATTACCATTACTTGTGCTTTTCAAGCTTGAACTGTAAAATATGGAGACTAGAGTTATGTACATATTTATACACGAACACGATATAATATAATATATTAACATATGATTGTCGATTTGCGAAATATGTATGCACGATATAAACATTATGAGATTTATATTACACGTCATTATAAATGTAGGTACATATAAAACAGGGATGTCCAACCCGCGGCCTATTGTAGATTTTGATGCAGCCCACACTTCAATTTAAAAATCATGAATTAATTGTATATAATATACATTAATATTACGAGAAAAAATTTATATTAAGAATATAAAATTATAAAACATTAAATAAACTGTAAAGGTCGATGCACACGTTTATTATAAATAAATATATTTTTCTGTGTACCTACTTATAATTAAATATTAATACTTGTAAAAATATTTCTGTTTATTATTCAGTATAGTAAAATTATAAAAAAAATGTATTGTTGTATTATAGAATATAATTTAATCATTAAATTTGAATGTATTATTATAAAAAAAAGTATATGGCCCACAACAATTTCTACCTATATGATGTGGCCCAGTCTTCACAAAAGGCTGGACTACCCTGATATAAAATAATAATAATCAATATAAACGGTCTCTTTGTGAAATACAGTATGTTAAAAATGCGAAAAATTAATATTATTATATGCACGATTATAATACAATAAATTTAATTACAATTCTATATACGTACATGAATATGTGCGACTCGATAGGGACGTACTAAGGAATTCGTAAATAATTACCTATAATATCTTGATTTGATCATCATAACACAAGTTTAGTTTACTTCAAAAATATGATAATCAGTTATTATTTCGTTTATTCAGTTCGTCATCTTGAAAAATTACCACACCAAAATAACTCAAGTATATTATATTATTATTAAAGCGATTTTTTACATTACTTTACATAGATATAAACATATGTATTCATCATTATATTGGAAGCCGGAAGGAACTTTAATGTGTATAATTTTTACGTATCTAATTTTAAAATTAGTTCATCAATCAAAAACTAATCATATAAATATATAATAAATCGTAGGTAATATACTCGATGTCTCAATATAATAATAATGTATATTTGTACATAATATGCTATATGAACAAACATATTTTGATTAATAAGATGAATTTAATGGGCCAATATTGTATAATAATATAGCCACATTATAGGTCAATCTATATTTGTTGTCTGCGGAGTTCAAGCAGTGATTGTTGGCTGTTTAATATTTAATATCCATCAGTTCAACTCTTATAACGCATTATATGACCGTATACCATGCATTAATATTTCAATAACAATTAATAAGTGCATTCAATAAATTGCATTATTTAAATATTCTAGCCTAGAATATGCCAGCTATATACATATATTATATATTGCAGGTATAGTTGCTATACGAAACCAACTTCGTATCGTTATAACAGTATAATGTTTGTTCAACTTCAAGTATGTATTGTTCAACAATAGGTAGTTTCTTCTGTCACACGATAGCCACAAAATTAATATTTCATTTTCAAAAGTTTTAAATTGAAATTAATGTATAACATTTTACGTTCAATTAAGCTTCTATTGATATGCATAAATGCATAATACAGATATGGGTACGATGATATTTATTATTATTCGATGAGTACTTGTATTAAAGGTTGGTTAGTCATTACTCATTAGAAATAAATAAATAAACATACATGGATATTATTTATTTATGGCCCGTTAAATATTGATCTGACCCACGCAAAATATAAATATACAAAAATGTTTACTGTACAATTACTTAATTAAGTAAATTAAGTTTACGACAATTACGCCGTCATTATTGGACTTAGGTATATTCTATAATATATAAGCGCTTTACATGGCATCTTACGCGCCTTTTATTCACATTGCTCGCCTACGGTGAGGTGATTCTTTGTAATGATAAAGAGGAATCGGCTGTGGTTGATTTAAATTAAATTTTTACACCAGAATGCATAGTATTATTATTAGTGTTATCACGCCAAATGGAATTGGTATACCATATGCTAATAAATATGAGTTATAAATTATAATAAATAATAATGATACTAGATAGGTACTATGGTGGTAATCTATTGAGTTTTTTTTTCGATTTCTAAATACAAATTCCATGTCTTATTGTCTTGTAGGTAATACATTCATACGCGTACACTGTATTATAGTCTTATATAGTCTATTATACCTTCACCTAACCTAACCTTCAATCCTATACTACCGATATACAACATCAATCTTAATATTCTATATCATCGTTGTTCATACACATTACTCTATTACTCAATAAACTTAAATTCCATTCAGTTATACAGCGATGTATTATTTTAAATTTATTATTAAAAAAAATCCACATATTAAAATATGAGGGTATGTAAGGAATTTGGTTCGCGTTTATGGAATGTCCGATGTAATAAACGTGCCCATAAACGGGGCAAACTATAGTACATAAGAATTCATAACATTGTCGTTTAATTTAGAGAATATAAAAATAACTCAAGAAGAGTTATAGAGTAATATACGTAAATAATTATTACAATTTAATGTTTTAACATAATAATTACATATTAAATCAAAAATATCGACTAAAACTAACTAGAACTCCTAAAAATACGTTTACAATATTTCAATGCAAAAGGTATTATTTTATTCCGTACGTTTTAATCTACCTGCTTAATTGTAAATTGCCTAATTGGTATAATTCAATAAGTATTAAAAATGAAGAAAGCTGATATTAATTTTTAATAATTAAAAAAAGTCGCATTGTCTTATATTTTCTCCTACAAATAATATTTAAAAAATATTAAACACGCGAATACGTAATGATGTTAATGTAAATATACCAGGAAAAACATTATGCGTAAAATCATTAATAATTTAATGTCCAAAATGGAGTAGTATAACTTATAAGTACCTATAGAATGATAAATTCCTTTTTGAAACAAAATCAGAACATATAATTTCCGTTTTATGAATGTTATACGTGGGTAGAGATAGACAGGTATACTTACGAGATGGTAGTTAAAAGTCAGAAGTATTTCTATCATAACATAATAGTATAATACGTATGTACATGTTATGATATGCATACAAAATTAAAACTTTTTAAGATGTTCTTAATAATATATTAATATGTTTTATATGAATTACTTTATATACTCAACAATTGTTCGTTCTTAATGCTATAATAGTACCTAGTTGGAACATATTTGAATCCTATAGTTTTTATTAGAGCTAGGTGGTATAATGGGTAGGTACTATAGGTACTTTAGTTACTCACATGTTACATAAAAAGTTACTATTTCGATATGTGACAATATAGGTAATAAACTGCATTATATTGTGTTATGTAACATCATTTTAATGTAAATATATTTTATTACCTAACGTCATAGTCTTAACTTTAAAGTTGTAGTTTAGTATAGTTAATTTTTACTTATTATAGTGATTTATTAGTGTAAAGCATAAAAACTATAAATGGTGAAGAGTAAGTTGCCAAACTTCAGACATTTATTTAAAAGATAGATACATCATTATTTGAATAAAAATATATAACTCGATGTTTTCTCTACTACTTAGAAAATTATTGAGTTATTATTATGTTTTTGGTTGTAACACGAAATAGGCTAGATACACAATATCGTTAAGAAAACAATTATTGATACGGTTGAATAAAATTTTAGATATTGTTTGGTTTCCATAGTAACTTTAATGGTTAACAAAAATTCGTACAGAAAAAAAATCTGTATCCAGCCTAAAAAATGGCATATACACCTACATACTCGTATGTTATAACAAATAGTTATGCTAGTCGAAGTATTTTTACTTAGTTCCTGTGTAGTTTATACATTTATACCTATTTTATTCACTCAGTACCTAGAATATAAAAAAAAACCCAAAATATAAAATATATAGGTACTTACTAACTTTGATTTCAATTATTAAATAATATTTTTTTTTCTTTACAATTACGATACACAGTTAGTATAGAAAATAAATACTTACAAGTTACATTAATGTAAATAATAACTTTACTTCATTCCTACCAAAATTTTTCTTCCGTTTATTATTTTAGTAATAAAAAACATTTTTAGAGGAACCACGAGAATACACTTACACTACCTATCTAGTTATTTAATACAAGTTCTTATAGATTTCTCTAAATAACTATACCCTCCAGTTGTGAGTATTGTCTTTTAAAAATTAAATTACAGTATTAAAATAAACTACTTGTCATAATGTCATATAAATAAAAATTAAATATTGTATAGTTATAGCGTCAGAGAGTGATAGCCTTGGATTAAGAATATTATACATAAAAACTAAAAAGTGATGTGAGGTCTGAACGTACCTACGTTACTATAGCCTTACCTTTTAGGGTACCTATTATAAATTTATGAATACGGAAAAGCATTAAATTTTTGTAGGTAGGTACATAGATTAGCTTTTCTCACAGATTTACTTAAAATGTATAGAATTGTACAATAGTTATACGCTGATAGCTGATATTTCCTGAATATAGTAAATACAATTTACGCATTATAAAATATTGTAAATTCCTACCTTAATATTGTTAAAGATTACCAAATAAAGTAATAATAATAAAATGTTTTCATAAATTGAGTAGGTACCTCAAAAATTAAAATGGTATTTACCTATTTAAAATATTTGATTAAACCAATTATTAAAAGGCCGTTTCATGCAGAAGCCCTGCACACTATACTGAACTAATTTTCAATGAGCCAACTTTTCCCGCGGAGTATTATACTATGAAATTTATTTCCAGAATTTTTTGGATTACAATGTTAACCGTTTGTGGTTTGTCAGCATGTTATATTGGCAACGAGTTATGGCTCAAGTTCCGTTCCAAACCTACACAACTGGCAGTTAAAGAAACTCATGTGCCTTTGTACGAGTTTCCATTCCCTTCGATTACCATATGTCCAGCAGTTAAGGTCAAGAAGACTAAAGGTCTTGAATACTTTTCAAGGTAATCAAATCATCAATTATGTATGCGATATACTTATATTGATAAAATCTACTATACCATTAAGGCATTTAACATCGAAAAACACTCCACCTGTAAAATAGTCATGATATTAATATAATTTTAATAGATATCTTTTATTTTGGGTAAGATCGAATCATACTTATTTTAGTCAAGTTGCACATTTGCACTTGAGTTAAACATTTAAGGTAATAGATGAACTGCACCCTGGTAAAAAAAATAGGTAATGATCGAACTGCAGCACTCGGGTTAAAAACAGGTTTTACGAATTGCAGTCAAGTTGAAAAAGCTTCAACTTATTTCCCTTTTCGCTAACAGGCTTAAGACAAACAATGATTTTAATCATTTACATCGTTAAAAATTATAGTTTATGCATTATATAAATATACATATTGTGAGGTGATGAGTAGTATTAAAAAAAAAAAAAATTCATTAAATAATATATTAATATTAAACATGTAATATACATTATAGTGTATATAAAATTATTATTTTTATTAGTATGCTAATGATTGTATTTTAAGCGGAAAGGGAAGTTAATGTTTTACAAACATTTAAATCAACCTTATTTTTGGAACATTTTTGTTCAACACCCTTTTTTGAACCCGAGTGCAGTTTGACCATTACCTTTTTTTTACCCAAGTACAGTTCTACCGTTTAATTAAGATAAAAAATGTAATTCCACTATTCCAATTTTTTGTAGGTACATAAGTATCGACAACGATACAGTGCGAACTGGATTATTGGACATAATGAGCGCCTTATCGATGATGCAGCAGCCGACATATTTTCGAATAGCAGAATACGTAGATAAATCTAGATACTTGTTGCCCTTATTTAGAAGTATAAACTTGACTGATTTTATGTTGACGACAATGCCAACATGTAATGAACTATTTGGCCGCTGCAAATGGCACGGCGAAATTATATCGTGCTGTGAAGCATTCTCGCTTCAGAGGACTGAAGAAGGATTTTGTTATTCATTCAATTCTCTGACTTCCGAAGCAGGAAAACATTGGTATGGACGAAGATCCAATGAATAATCATGTTATATCCATACGCTGAAATTAAAACTAATATAACCGAGTATCTACTCATAATACGAGTAATATGGTTTGATCAAAATTTAAAACCCACCAATAATTATTATGATAACTAAAAAACAATCACTTTTTTTGGTCTTAATGATGAATTATAATGACATATATCATAATAATCTATCTGTTCTAAATAAAATTAATTCAATTAATAATAAATTGTCTCGAATAAAAAATAATAATAAATACATTCAGTATGGCTTATAATAGGTACTCAAACAAATCTTGTAAATGACTATTAATACGCACACATAAAACATAATGTTATATGCATTCACAGTCCTCTTTCTGAAGTGTTAGAAAACGAAGGCATCGTAGAAGAAGATGAATATATGTATCCTGGCTGTCAACTGAGGAGAAATACCGCCGTAGGTACGGTCACAGGTCTAGAAGTGTTTCTGTACAAAACAAATACGTCCGAATCGTTGGGTCTGGGACAACGTGACATAGATGGCGCTAGGGTACGAACGAAATACAACGCGAAACCTAAATGCTTAAGGCGTTGAAACATTACTTTTGTAATATTATTAACTGACCTTATTATTAATTACACACAGATCATGATCCACGCGTCGTACGAGTTTCCAAACGCGGGAGATGGTATATGGTTGAGGTCTGAACAGGGCCGACGACTGAACATCATGGTTTCGCCGGTGATAACCGTCACCAGTAGTCGGGTAAAAGATCTAAGTGTGTCGACGCGGGGCTGCGTATTTCCGGACGAAAGGGAGTTGTACATCTACCACGTGTACACTCAGAGTTCGTGTCTGATCCAATGCCGCATGGACTTTATATTGTTTACGTGCGGTTGTCACATGTATTTTTTCGTAACACCTAGTAAGTATTTAGTATAGTGAAGTGTAGGCTTAGGCTAGGCTACTTCCGTGGAGGCAACATATTAAATATTATAAACAAATAATATATCACCAAATTAAAACTGCCAGGACCTTGAGTTTTTACGATCTACCAACTGTAGAAAAGGAAGTAATAGGAAATTCTCATCAAAGATTGCTGTTTGATGCGGGCCTTACACTCATTGTCCAAGAGGGTGGAGTAATTTATTAACGTTATTTTTTTATCATTGAATACAGCATATTATGGAATTGGGGGAACTTTCTGTCTATAATAATTTTTGAGTGGATCAATTATTGTAGTATTTATAACTCAGTAATAGGCAACAACTTTAACTTAGTTACAATTTTCTAAAAAAGTATAAAGTGGAAGATGAAAAGTTGAAAGCCTGGAACACATAAACAGTAAATACATTGTTATTATCTATATTAATTCCAATATGCTAATTTTTACTTGACTGTCGATCAGTGCGATAGTGCTTTTTGAAAATGGCAGCGCATGCATGTATCATAATAATATGTGTGTACAGATTATATCTAGGTATAATATATAATTTTTATCTTTTTTAACTGTATTATTTTATTTCAGAAATTAAAGTTTATAAATTAATATTGTTGAAGTTAACACAGAAACTATAATATTTATTTTTTGTATAGATGACGGAAAACCAATGTGTGGTATACCAGATCTACCTTGCATAAGTCAGTTTACTCGTGAGTAAAAATAAATAATTATAAATATATAGTATTATAAGTTATAATTCATAACGTGCAATGTCTTAAAAATTCATTGCTTGAATTATTGGGGGGGGGGGGGAGTATAGGTACTCACTTTGAGTATACGCATTTTAATTATACTCCAATCAATAAGACATCGGGTGACATTTTCAGGTAGGCACATTTTTTTTTCTTTTTTATTATCACGATAAAATAAAACATTTCATAAAATGAAAAATATCCAAACACTAGGAAAGAGTATAGGAAACATATGATACGATAAATATATGATGTACCATATACAGCGATGATATTTAAGTATAGGTGTATATTAATATTAAAATACTCTTAATAAATAGAGAATTTATTGGTTTTAAATCCTATAAAACGGATGGATTTGATCAACTACGTCACCCCATTTTCATATTTACATACATTATATTCTGATGTTTAGAAGTCTTAATCTATACACAATATCATGTATCATAATATTTATCTAGGTAGGTACTTAGATTTTTTTTATGAAATTTAAGAACTTGTTGCGGTACAATTTTAAGCTTGTTAAGTAGATTAATATTTTTTTTTAATTGTGATGTAGGTATCGAGTTAGTCAAATATATGTTTATTTAGCCAAGTTAAACTATTGCTGTGCCTAACTTTACAATCACATATTTACCTAATACACATTAACTGTTTTTATTTTTAATTATTATTTAATTATTACTCGTTTGTTCTGCAGGTTTTATTAGAATGCTAACTCCGCCTAAAGGTACTCCTGGTTTCGAGGATCGACTTATACGCGATTCGCTTGACTGTTCACAGTGCATACCTACATGTTATGAGACTACACATGAAATCGAAATGGAGTCGTCTCCAGATCAAAGAACTCCTGTTTGGAAGTTGTTCAGTTATTTGGACGTAGCATATGGAAACTTGGGTTCTAAAAAATATCAAAGGGACATAACTTTTGCCTGGACAGATCTTTTGGGTGGGTATATCGACCAACGAATAGTTAATTTACCCGCGTATACGTGATATATTAATATATAATCAGTGCTTTAGTTGGAGCAAAAATAAGAAGAGGGATACAAAATAGTTTTTAAAAAATGAGCATATTTGAAGATTTAAATTTCCCTATTGATTAAAATATAATTATAAGAGGTACTCTAATATGTTTTTTTTAAATAATACAGAAATTTCAAACTTGGTCTTCCCTCAATTCGAGCACTGAATGTATAATACACAGCTGTATATAATCATGTATCCAATTATTTTAATTCAATTATTTATTTACAATGCAGTGGCGCTGGGCGGTGTCGCAAACTTGTTTTTGGGGTTCAGCATATTGAGTGTAGCCGAATTCATTTATTGGACGTTGAAAATATGTATCAACACATTCATTAGACTGTGCAAATAGCTAATACCTACCTATGGGTACCATCTTTATATTATATTGTATAAACGCGTATCATTTTAATAATAAATGAATTTAAACGTACCTACATAACTATTAGGTACATGTTGTGAAACGGTTGGTATTTATTTTTAAAACATCCTACTCTTAATTATAATTCTTAATAGAATAAGTTTAACATACCATGCAATGCATAGCTGGTAAGTATCTACCAGTTTCTAGAAATCCGTCAGTTGTATTTTGAATCCAGCGCACGAACATGAATCCCAAACCGGGACCAACATTCTGGAAAAAAGAATTCGCTTGGTCTTATTCGACCGTTGAAAGACTAGCAATAGCCAAGAGCAAACGGCTGGGCAATATTTTCAGAGAATACGCTCGTTACTGTACCGTACATGGCGTCCAATACATATTTAAAGATAATTCCAGTTTGATTGAACGGTTAGATATTATTTAAAATAATTTTATATCGTTTTGACGGTAAAACATACACGCATCATCAGTAACGTCACCACAATAATCACACGCCAACGACAATTTATATACCTATTCGTTATTTCAGGTGCGCTTGGTTAGTCATCGTGTTGACTAGTTTCGTTTGCGCTAGTATTCTGGTACATACCATGTGGCTAAAGTTCAACTCCTCGCCGACGGTTACCGCGGTCAAGGACACACACTTGGCGCTATACTCGCTGCCGTTTCCGGCCGTCAACGTCTGTCCCATGGACAAGATAAAACGTCTGGTGGCCCATAAGTACATGGCTGACAGAATAAACGTGTCGTATCAAGAGTCCGAATTGGATAACTTCCTTAACGCGTTGACCTTATTTCAGCACCCGCTCTACAATAGAATGTTACATTACATAAATAATGGAATAGACGGTTTCTTGACTAAATTAACCACCATAAATATCACAGATTTTATGTTAAACGTAAGTAGGTACTAGTACTAGTTATACTTATACCTATGTATAGATATTGTTCAGTTAGATACGTACTACTTAGGTTACGTAGTATTTAAAATATTGCAATATACAGATTATAATAAAGTACGAGTATATAATATGTACATAACATTGTGTGTTTATATTTTTTCGATAACTGAATATGCTGCAGGTAATGCCGACATGCAACGAAGTGTTCAACGCTTGTTTTTGGATAGGACACTCTTATAATTGTTGCGACTTGTTCAGCTTACAGAGATCTGAGGAGGGTTTTTGCTATTCATTCAACTCACTGACTTCTGTTAAAAAATCGGATTGGTAATGAATTCTTTCGTCGAGCATATTATTTTAAACAAAAATCGATAAAATATATTAATTATCCGGCGAATACTGGATACGTATTTTCAGTCCCATGTTCAGCACCCTGGAGACTGAAAAGGATACGACTTATACTAACTCTACGAATTGGGAATGTGTACTGAGGCGGAACACAGCAGCCGGTTCCACTTCGGGATTGCAAATTTTTTTCAAGAAATTCGATGAATCAGAACGCTTGATAAACGCTTCTATAATTACTGGTCAACCAGCTGTCAGAGTGCGTAAAAAACGACTAAATTATGTTACTCGGTTATTACCTATGTATGTGTATATAATTACTCGATGATTGATAACGAATGGTTATACAGAGTAATATTATTTTTAAGACGGACGTGGATAAATATTATTTCATATAAGTACACGATCGTAGAAATCGTTTGACTTATATTTTTTGCAGGTTCAAGTGTTTTATGTGAACGAGTATCCAGAATCCGGTATGGGCAGCATTGTCACGGCAAAGAAAGGGACTAAACTGAGTATTATGGTAAAACCATTTGTCACTATAAGCACGGATAGAATCAAACATCTCCCCGTGGCAGAGCGGTTTTGTTATTTTCCTGATGAACAACATTTGAGTGTGTCGAGGTCGTACACTCAAAAGTCATGTCTCATAGAATGTCGTTTAAATTATTTACACAAAAAATGCGATTGTCGACCATATTACTTCAACATGCTCGGTAAGCGAAATGAGAAAAAAACAATTTCATATGATTGCTTAGTATTTTTGAAACCAACCCAATCCAAATCATTATTCACCTAAAACGTTTGTAATATTTATTATAATAGTACCTATATTACAAAGTAAATAGTTGGATAAATGTGTTTTAGATACTAAAGTTTTAATTTTATATTTGAGTACTGATTTCTATAAAAAAAATAAACGTAGGATGTAACTAGATATTTGTCCTCTACAAGGAAAATTTAAAAATCATAGAAATGTTTTTGGATGCAGTGGAAAAATGTATACCTAATGGAATTGTGCTACATTTTATTTATTTTTTATTAACTTTCGTTTTTTTGATTCAAATCGTTACGCAAAATCGGTTAGAAAAAAAGTTGTATTTAGGCCATAAATATACATAATATCATATCTATGTTAAATCTGAAATATACATTTATGTACATTTTTTAAGAATGATTCGTCTGTTGAATAAAATCCATTTAAATTTAAAAAAAAAATCATATTTAATATGAAAAAAAACTTGCCTAGACAAATTTTGGTACCAATATATAAAGAGTTAACCAAGTACCTACGTATTAAATTATAATTTATAATGTGTAGAAATATGTATTAAATCATAATTTTAAAGTAAAAAGAACTAAGTCAAAAAAATCAGCATCAAGTATGTCTAGTATAAATATAAATAATTTGAAAATTGATAAATATTTTAAATTATTTATTATAATCAGTTGATGCGTAGGTATATATTATTTTTAAGATTTTATATATTTTAATTATTATTGAAATATAACATGTAAAGGTAGGTACTTACTTTTAATGATTAGATAATCGTATACCGATATGCAACTCGACACAGCTTCTATGCATCGCACAGCACAACAGTGAGTTACGATTCTACAGTCCACCGATAGGCAACATAAGAGGTTTTCTGCTGACGGAGATGAAGTCACCTCTCAACTGTTCCCAGTGCTTGCCCACGTGCCACGAAAGTGTGTTTGATCTGGATATGGATTATTCGTTGGATTCGCTGCCACTGACGAGGAGAAGTTATGGATCTGTGGACATATTCTATAGGAATGAGGGAGCAGTGAAGTATGAGAGGGACGTTACCTTCGGCTGGATCGACTTGTTGGGTATTATTTAATTCATCGAAATCAAAATGGGTGGGTGTTATGGGTATGCGTGGATGAAATGAAGAGCTTACGATTTGTAATGGAATAAAAAAAAAAAAAAAATACACTAAAAAATATAGTGATCGATATGGGTAATAATATAGGTATTACAAAATCTCTGTTTATTGGTTCCTATTACCTACAACACTTACCTTCCAATTAGTGGCACCATTCGAGTTTTTGTGTAGACATCTCAACATATTTTAAGCAAGCCAATTTTTTTTCTTATTCCAAGTTAACCAGGTTAATGTCCAAATTAATATTAAGATTCCAACAACTATTATTACTGATTAGTGATTACATTATCATAGGTACCTAATTTATTAATTGTCATGCGTTTATAATTTCTTACTATTCAATACTTATTTAAACTATTAAACTAGTAACTGTAGCAATAACCGGGATTGAATAATCTTTATGTACAATAGAACCTTGTTTATCCAAACTAATTAGGACCGCACCTAGTTCGAATACGTAAAAGTTTTTATACAATTTAACTTTTTTAAATCAAAAATTATACATTATATATTAGATATTTACTATTATTATTATTATAATATTAGAATTACATTAAGTACTTTAAAATATAAAACCAATAAGTACAAAGGAACAAAAGTTTTTAATATTTTTTCGACAAGATGATAATAAAGCAATACGATTAAAAAGGATATTAAGTAGGTATAACAGAGTTTCTGATAATTTAGGTTCTACTGTATTTAATAATATACATTATTGCAGTTATCATATTGTTTTTTTTTTTTTTTTTTAATGGAAATCAATACATATTGTTTTATTAGATTCATTGAATAATAATTTAATACTTTTTTTATAATCATTTAGTGTCGTTTGGTGGCATTGCTGGTCTGTTTTTGGGATTTAGTTTGCTGACAATCATTGAGTTCGTGTACTGGGGCATTAAGTTCCTCATATATCAATACAATAAGCCTTTTTCATCAACAAATAAAATAACACCTACATATTAATAATAGCACATTTATTAAATGATGAAACAGTATGTTATAAAAATATATAATATATTATAATTATTTAATGACAACTCACATGCTGTAACAATTTAATATAAAACATTGGTATAACAATAATATAATATTTATAGATTAGAAATTAAATTTAAATATAATATAACTAACACTTTATGTTTTAAAAAAATATTATTTTGTGAAATATAACATATTGAATAATTGTTTTGAATTAGAGTATAGCTTGTTATATTTTAACAATAATTTAAAATGCAACACATTATAATATTATATACCTAGCAGTCTATTTATTTAATATTGGCTACATAAAAATTTACTGTATCAAAAATATGTTTCATTAAATAAAGTCAATATAATATTCTATACTTTGTTGTGTATATAAAATTAACAACAACTTATGAAAACTAATAGAAGTAAAAATAAACTTTTTAAATATATGTATGTCAACTAGAAAAATATAATCTCATGTTATATAGTCTAAAAAATAATTAGTAATTATCACAAGATGTAAATAAATGTATAGTATATATACACATCTTATGGTAAAAAAATAATTTGATTAAAAACATATTGTATAAATCACAGGCACCTAATTGATAAACATTATACTTAGGTATAAGTAATGAGTAATGGCAATAAAAAATATAAACTTAATATAAATACAGATCATGCATCTTACTGGCATAAGTTGTATTATAAAATAAAAATACCCATAATGTTTAATTTTGTGAATTATAAAAATAAAATGTTCAGTTTTCACTAATACTTATGTCAATTGTTCGGTACAACAGAGTATCTTTCAACAAGCAGTAAGTTGCAGTCATCACAAACACGAACAGGTTTAGCAGAAGATGGCAACATCATTGTATTGTCTGAACACATTGCGCAAAATATTCCACCACAGTTTCTACAGTGATGCTATTTTTGTAACATAAAAACCATACATACATGTATAATAATTAAGTATTAAGCATTTAAGGTCGATTCACATTTATGGTACAGTTATGATCGGTCAATGGGTTAAATATATTTATGTATAATATAAATATAGATATGTTTTACTCATAGAGGGACTGTAACCGTATAGTTAGTGTGAATTGACCTTTAAAATATTTAAAAAAATATTATTCAATAAGTATTGTCGTACTTTTCTTCTTGTTAGGCTAAATTCTTTTTCACATTTTTTGCAATTGGCCACCTCATTATCACGTTCCCAGTGTGCTTGCGCTGATGTACTGTTAGCAGCTTCTTCTAGTTCATTGGATTTTAATATCTCCTTTTTCAATTGATCAGCTATTTCTTCAAGTGCTCGTTCTTGCTCTCGATACTTCTCTTTCAATTTGTGATGTTCCTCTTGTAATTGAACATATTCCTATGCATGTTAAAATAAATTTAAGTAAACAAAATTGCAGACAGTTAGAAAACCAAGGTAATAATTTACATTTGACATTGCTTTAAGTTGTACAATTTCTTCGTCAAGACGAGTTGTTTGATTCCCTGCTTTGGATAACTGTTCTTCAAGAGCAGACTTAGACTGTTGTTCTTTAACCAAATCCTCTTTTAATTTCTGAATAGTTATTGTCTGTCCAGCAATTTGATCGTGGTATCTAAGTACCGAATCAGATATTTTTTTCTTCTCCTCTTCATTTTTTTTCGATCTACAATTATCAAGGAAATAAAAAATGTGGAAAGGAAATACATGTTATGCAAATAAAAAATTAATAAATAAAAAAAAATGTTGCGAGCACTATTTAAATAATGAAAAAAATTTTAAAATTATAAAAAATCCAATAATTCCATCATTCTGACTACATTATTGTTGTCCATAGAGTATGTTTTTGAGAGGTATTTTAGTAAAACTGACAAATTTCTCATTTGTACCAACAAACAGTCAATGGGACAATTTCATAATAAATAAAATAAATTTAATAATACTATAATAGAGATAATTACACATTAGTCAAATGCTAGATTTAACTTGACTTTTTTTTTACTAACTAACGTTTCTAAAAGAAAAAAAAAACTAACTTCAAAATGAGTCATCATTAGCAAAACATGGGAAAAATATTTTGAAGAGTAAATTGAGTAATACATGGAAAGGAACAAGGAAGAAACGTTAGTACCTCATCAAACAGCGATTAACAACGGACACGGAACCTTTAGAATCAAGCCAGCAAAGTCCAAAATTGATGGTCTATCTTAAGCATCTATTGATCGATTTTATAAGAACTAATCAGTTAAATAATAAAAAAAATAAAGAGATGATTTTAATTAGGATAGTTTTAGAAAAAAATTATTAATTTTAAGAACAGTAAGTTATACTTTAAAAAGTAATAGGGAATTATAATATATGGTAATGTTATCAAAAACTTTCCAACCATTTATGTTACAGTTTTTAATGTCGATTTTGACATAAAATACTTTTCAAAAACATATCCTGTGTGAATAAAAAAATAAATAAATTACAAGAGAATATCTTTAAATAAAATAATAAAAATTAATAATCAATTTTTTTATTAGGACAATATTTCTGGGATAATATTGAAAATTGCATAAGTTTTAAATAAGTAGTTTATTCAATATAAGTCACTTCATACTATATTTTATTTCAATATTATAAAATAATTATAATGGTATAAAGAAAAATAAAGACTTAAAGTACTAATACAAAGTTTGGTTTACATTAGTCATCATGTAGGAATATAAGAGTGTATAGACTAATGTTTAAATGTTAATATTTCATAAACTAAATTACATTTATACTCTAAAACAGAATAATTATAAATACAAATGTTGATAATATAAAAGATGAATAGTTTAGAATCGCTACCTGTTCACTAATAGTCTGTGGCTCGCATCATTTTTTTTTATTTATAGTCCATACGTAAACAAATTTATGCACCCAAATACAATTTTAGTGTAAAATATAATTATTAGACATTTTGAATGGTAAAATTTTTCAATAAATTATATAATCAAAATGCCATGAAAAAATTATGCAAAAATTCAAACAAATAGATATTGCATTTAGATGCATTGACTTTTCAAAGATAAAATAATATAAATTAATAAATACATACACCTCTTCAGTTTTTTTCAAAGCCTCGGTTAATGTTACATTTTTTGATTCCAGTTTAGAAACAAACTCTGACTTGTGCTTAAGCGAACTCTCACTCTCCTGTAATTAAACCTTTAACTAGTTTGTATAGATAAAGAATATGAAGAAAATTAACCTAATTTCTATAATTTACTCTAAAATTTGGCATTTTAACTATGAGAATATATTTTTATTTTATTTAAATATTATTAGTTTGTTCGGGATCAGTTAATGGTTCGGGACTTGGTGCATTCTCTTTCAAAACCGGAGTATATGACTGCCGATGAAGTGATCTGTCTGGTCGAGAAGCCAACCTAGTATCCGAATTGGAATTCCTCATGCCAGCGTTGTTTCTCAATCTTAATTGTTGTGCGTCGTGGAACTGTAAATTGCTCAGCAAACAACCAATTTGTTCAGTTTTTTTTTGTAGTCGGCTCACCATTTCAGCTTTTTTTGTTAAGTCTTCTTCACATTCCTGATCATTTACCGACCCAATATTGTAGATCACATTTTATAACATTTTAAATAACCAAGTCATCAACCATAATTAAATACCAATAATCAACAAAAAAGTTAATAATATATATTAATTTAGTCGTGGGTCTCACCTGTAACTTTTTATACATTTCCAAATTAATCATTTTGATGTCATCTAATTGTTTTCGTAGAGAAACTATATTTTCTTGTTTTTCTCGACTTTCTTTTTCTAAAAGTTTCATTGCAACCTCCATTTCAGCTTTAAGGCTCATCTAATTACAAGAAAACAATAATCTTCTCAATTTTTGTTTATTTCGTTAGCAACAATATATACTTGTAAATGAAGTTCCTTTTCAGCTTCAATTCTTTGTTTCTTTTCATTTTCTGCAAATTGCTTAAGTGTATCCATGTCTCCAGTCGGAACATCAATAGTCAAAGGTTCAGCCTGTAATATTTATAATATAGGTAACTATCAATATTAAACAATATCTTTTTCAGAAATACTAGATTAAAATTAATGTTATTTTATTCTTATAGTTATTTAAAGTTTAAAATTCTATATCTACATTTTTAGAATCATTTTGTTTGATCAACTGATTTTTGATTAATTGGTTTTCTTCTTTCAACATTGCATAACTGTTATTAGCCATGTCAAGTTCTTCTTTAATTAAAGTATTTGATGTTGTAAGCGTTTCTACTTTGGACTCTAAATTTGCCACTGTTGCCCTAAAAACCATTAAAATGGTTATCTAACAAAATAAAATTGTATATAAAACATACTTAAGGTGGCAATTAAGTTCTTCTATATAATTTTTTTGATCAAGTACTACATTTATATTTTCTGACTCAAGACCTAAAGGACTATCAGGACAACTGACAGTGCCTTGTACATGATGATTAGGGTGATGACTTGAGCGCAGATATAATGAGAAATCAATTACACCTTGTTGTGAATCTAAATCTTCTTCCTAATAACATTTTATAAAATTATAAACATAATAACAACAAATTGCTAAATTTTTTATATTTTGTGAATTCTTGCCTTAATACATAAATTGCAGTCAATAACATTAAGGCCAACCATAAGGCCAACAATAACAATAGCTTCGTCACTCATCATTAAAGCATCTGGTTCAAAATAATCTACTAATTCTTCATCACGATTGTCCACTAAAATTTTTAAATAATCAGCCAACTTTTTTTGCATTAAGGCTACTCTTAACCAAGCTCTTGCTCTACCCATGTGAGTTCTGAAAAAAATATTAATTTAAAAAAGTTCTCAAGTTAAAATAATTTAAATTTACTTGACAGTAGGTAAATCTCGAATGCTATTTGTTAATTCTTGTGCATCTGGTGTTAACTTTTCAACGGTTTGCAATATATCCCATAATTCTTTTTTGGGGCCCAAAAGCCCTTTTTTAGGACGTAACCCATGTCTTAACACATGTTCCAAGACAATAAAAAAGTGTTGTAAAGGTGCATGATCTGAATCAAGCATACGTCCATTTTTCAGTGAATTTTCAATTAGTTCTTTAACAATCAGCTTGGATATGTTTACCAGGTTACGTCTCTCGATCAACACAGGGTCACGATCTAAATTCAACAATATGATTGTATTATTATAGTATAAAATGGTATTCTAATAAAAAAAATTTATTTTTAAGTAACTGAATACCTAATAAGAATGGTAAGTCTGGAGAAATAAGACATTGTGATGTAAAAATATCAGATAATGGATCATCAGTTATTTCACGTAAACATAACCATTCGCCCTCAACTGACACCCGGAAATTACATAAGTACAAATCTTGAGAGCTTGGATCCAAGTTTTGCATCCATTTATTTAACAACATCGTTCTTGTTTTTAAATAAAACAAAACAAATCTTAGGTAAAAGATAAATAAGGTTCATGTGTACCAGCATTGTGTTTAAAATCAAAATCAAATTTAATAAAATAATTATATTATATTAACAAAATAACAGAAATAATAACATGCAAACACAATTTCAGGAACTATAACCCTAATGCAAAACAACACGACAAAAAATTAAATAACAAAAAGAAAACGTATGAAGTATGCATAATAAATAATATTATTGTTATGTAGTATTTATTTGTTCAATGTAAACATTAAATAACATATTCAATTTTATAATAAATATCTAATAAATAATAGTTAATAAAATAACATTAAAGAAGATAATAAAAAGCATAAATAACAATAGCCTAGAATCTAAAACATAATTTCTCATACAGTTAAAATGTAATGTAACATTATGAATACAATAGGTAAGTTATTAAATAATTATAATATTGGACTGATGATCATATACTTAAATTAAAACTGTAGCATCAGCCATTTCTAGGGGGAAGTGGAGGAGGCATTCTTTGTCTTGGGGGTAATGGTGGTAAAGGAACATTTGAGGGTGGTGGATAGTTCGGCATTCCATCAGAATTTGGACTCTGATCGGATCTTGCAGGTAATGGAGGTCTCATTGGTGCAGGTCTCACCTTGTCCGTCCACAAGGGCACAATGTTGTTTGTGATAGTTTCAATCTCATTTTTAATAGCTAATGCCCAATTATTATCTTTAGCAGTTAAAATTAAAGTATATTCGTAGATTGATATTTGTTTTATTTTTAAAGCATTAGCTGCAAAACGACCATTTTCATAAGTTATTTCAGCATGATCTGTGAAATATCTGGCGTTTAAAATTTTACCAAAAGAACCCAAACCTTGAAGCATTATACTTTTAAAAGATTCATCATTCAAAGGAAAGTCAGCATTTTCAATATGAACTAAAATAACTCCATCAATTGGTCCATATTCGTTCCATATTACATTCAATTCTTTTTCCCTTTGGGCTGGATCAACACACAGAATTTCAATTTCATACGCAGCTGTTACAGGCCTGTGATCACTCTCTTTGATTTCAGCACGTCCGTAGAATACTTGCTTACCATGTGGCCATTCATTACTTTCATTACAATACCAAAGTACTCGATCAGTCCAAGCTGGTGTACGGCATTTATCACTTGAGTCATATTCATCTGATAGTATGTCATATTTGTAAGTTGGAGGAAATGTTATAGGAGCTTCAAAGAAATTTTCAAAAACTTTTTTATCCCTGCATTGAGCCAATAGTTGATCATACTTTAAAACTTCTTCCAAGTCTCCATCTAGAACATGATTTATGAGATCTAAACGATCCATATCAACCCGATAATTAAAATCTCCACACCAGTATACATAATCATTCGATTGAATTGGAATTTTCAATTTTCTTGCTATTTCATTGTAGTCTGCATTACGATCAGCAACTTGTGATTGCCCGGCAGCAAAGTGAGAGCATATAAAACAAATATTTGTAGCATCTAAAGTGAATCTCACCGTTACAGCTCCTTTATTACCAGTTGTTCCTCCCATTCCTGTCTTAACAAAATCTGTAGTAACATCTTTAATATAAGGTAATAGTTCTGGTTTTACAAATATAAACAGACATACACCAACCAGTTGTGTACTAGTAAGTAAAACATAATCCCTTTTAGAAGACAAAATGTTTTTAAGACTTTTATTCCAAGAGTCTGCATTGTTGGAACTAGCAGCCATAATATTACTAGCATTTAAGTCAACGATTTCTTCAAATCCAATTGCATAAATATCAGGAAGATTATTATTATCATTTATGAAGAACTTTTTTGATGGATCAAATAAGGAGACTTTATAGGGATCCAAAAGCCACTTGGATAATGATTCCAAGTTACTTGAATCAAAGTTCAAAAAATGTTTACCTCCATTTACATTGTATGTAGCAACCGAAATTCTTAAATTACTTTTATAAGTATAAGATTTATATTTTTTGCACATCTCTTCTACCAAATCTGGATGGCATTGCCAAGTGTTATAAGGAAGTAATGCTTTAGCTTTTGGCAACAACTCATTGTTAAAGGCATTTCCAGATAACAATATATCAAATCCTTCTTGTTTACTAGAATCTAAAAGATTATTTTGAATAGTTCTGGCTGCAGATCGAGCTCCATCTAATAATTTAGATCCACCTTGTATTGCACCAGTACCAGCGTATATTCTACTTATCTCATTGCCATTATTCACCCAAAGTTGTTGAAAAACTTCTTCAAATCTTGATATAATTTGATCAGTTTCATTTTGACAAAGAAATTCCAATTGTTTGGCCAATATATCCAAAGCAAAAAACTTTTGAATACAATTTGTACGATCAAGACAATCGGTACAGTTTATTCTCATGGTACCGGTTTGATGCTTTACAACAGAGTTACCTTTTGCATAAAACAAACCAAATGACTCTAAATATGGATTAACCGAGTTCTTCAATTTTTGTAGACTCTTTTCACCATTACTTTTAACCTCTTGATGATAATCAAATGCAACAAATGGTATGAAAGAAAATGCTGAGGTGGAATGTTTTTGTTCAAATGCATAGCTCAAGGCAGATTCATTTTCTTTACTGTTCGGATTTGCTCCACCTAACAAATTAATGAAAATAATATTACCATAACAATCTGTTAAAGACTTAACATGTTTCTCATAAACGTCCGCTGAAGATTCTATGCTTCTCGAAAGTTTTACTTTATGTGCTCCAACATTCATTCCTGGTTGTTCCCAAAATAGCGGTACACTTCCTCTTATTTGTACAAAAGAAGTTACCTCATCATCCAAGTAGATAACTTGTTCGGTTTCAACAAAATTTGCAACATAGCCATCATCGTTACAACCTCGGACATTGAACCTAGTTCCAGCTCTTCTACAACTTAATCTTGATATAATAGCAATTCTGGCTTGCTTGTGTCTTGCATAAACAGTTTTTATCTCGATACTGCCACAAACAATTTTCATTAACCATTGAGAGGTATTAATTCCAAAGTGAATAAAATATACATGCAAATTGCGATTCCAAAAGAATCGGTTATCTGGAACACAGTTATTCCATTGTCTCTGGGCACAAAGCGTTAAATCAAAACGAACATCTTGTGACACATACCTTGAAAAATAAAAACTACCGCTGTTTAAAAGCTTCCGTACTTCAGATGCATAGTCATCGCTCTGTTGCTTACGCAATGAAACAAAAGTGGTCTGCGTGATTTTAAATATTTCTGCATCAGATATCTTGCCAACTGATTGGCAGCCAGTCACCAACACCAAAAACAGTGCTACTTTATTCTCGATGTTAACATTCAAAACGCCAAGGCATCCGTAGGCATCTACTATTTTCACACATTGTCGTTTGAATGTGTCAAACTCACTGATCGTGGCCGTGCAAAGAGTGTTGTTTTCAAACAACAACACTTCAGCTTGCATACGATTTTCCAGAACAACGCATTGACTGTGGTTGGACGGCTTTTCGTATGCTCTGTAAATTTTGCCAATGATTGATGGTGTCTGTTTGGCGGACATTGTTCTGAGCCTCCTCCCCCGACTTATATAGTTTACTCAAACATACATGGGTGGTAAGTAGGTATCTCGGTTTCAGACTAAAATCAAAAAAACAAAAAAATATAAAAAAAAAAGCAAAAACAAAAAAACTGACTAGTGATGATACAATGCAATAATATTATGGTGGTCGTATAACAATATGGAAAATAATAAAGCGATGTCACGGATTATTGATCACTAGTTATACATTATTATGGACAAGCATAAAAAACGGAAACAAAAAAAAAATAAAACACAATATTATAAAGCCACCACAATAGCTGGTTCACATTTATTGAAATATTGACTTGACGAACTTACAGGACTTGACTCGAGAATTTGTTTTTTAACACGGCGTACGACGAGAACGCCTCTCGATACGTACACAACACCGTCCCACTAGGTGTCAGTGAAAAGTATTGATTTCTTGTTCGGTCGCTGAGGGCTGCCTGCAGCCTGCAACTCAGTAGTTCAGTACTCGGTGGTCACGTTAATGTTAATAGAAAAATAATACATTCCGCGCCACCGCGGCGAACGCACTAAACTACGATAGTATGGACGTTTGTTCTGATTGTACTGATTGTAGACATTATTCACTAGATTGTGCCTTGACGCCTTGTGATGAGTATTATAGTACCTTACTGTAGTTGTTGTACGCAACATCGATTCCGCGGGCACTCGCTATCGGGACGAAATCGAAATTGGTTACGATTGTGACTCGCGAAAAAAATCAACGGCGACCACAGCAAACAATAAAAATAAAGTTATAAAATCGAAAAAAAGTTAAAAATAATAATAATACAATGTTATTATTATGCTAACAGTCGACGTAGTTCGTAATTCGTGAATGATAATTATCGTAGTGACAAATCACAAATGACTACCTATCATGGGCCATGGCATAATATTCTAAATTAACAACGATTTGTCGAACGATCGAAAAATCGATCAGAAAAAAAAAAGTAACACAATCGATTTTTTACGGTTTTGCTCAGCACTTTTGCGAATTGCACAGCCGACAGCCGTACTCCATAGTCCATAGCGCGACGACGTAGTGAAAACAAAACATAACACACGTCATACACTGAAAACCTACTGAAATCCTGAATTGGCAATTATGATTTGTATTTTGTGCATTGATTTTTTCCGTTGCGACCTGTGTGACAATGTGTATGCATGCGTGTGTAGAGTGTGGGTGTGACTCGTCATCAATGGTTTTTTTAACACTTTAACATTTACCACAATGTGTTATTTCACTATATTTACGATTACACATTTTTCAAAAATAGTACAGACTACAGATAGATACATTTATTATCTATCTGCTGCAGTTCTGAAAGGGTAGGTTTACAATTCCCTTATAGGGAAGGAGAAGAGATGATTAAGATTCATAAAATTAGCTAATCCTACGTAATATTTAATATATAAATTGAATATTTTGAACTGACGTCGAATGTCGACCTGAGATCTGACGCTTTTAGAACAGAAAACAATTTCATATCTCAAACCAAATTTCAATTGGGATTCTTCTGTCTTTAATGACGTTCCGTCATCAGCACTTAATTTATATTCAAAGAAAAATAACAGCTAATGTATCTCTAATCTCTCATCAACGTAGTTCAGGAACTTCTGACGGTTTGGCCTTACCCATTTTAACTCACTTGATTTTTTCATAAACCATAGTCTATATTATAATCGATAGGGCCCCCTAGATAAAATCAAAAACTCGGCAGAATTATTAACCATCCTGGAGGGATGAGGGGAATCATCAAGTTTTACTATTTTATAGCTGCCACCAACACAAAATGATTCTAGAATTCTAGAATAGTCATTCTAGATAAGTCATAAAAAAATGTTGTCAACCGGTTTTTTTTATAACATCTTTGCATAATCTAGATTAATTTTGTGTTGGTGTTAGACCCACTGAAATTGATTGATTTCCTTCCCCCACCTAGAACCGGTCATCACTCTTCCGGTTTTTTTAATGTATTCAGAGGGCGTAATTATCTATGGACTGCATTATAATAAGATTATTTTAATTAATAAATCTTAGCTTAGGCCCAAGGCTTCTTATTTTCGGGATCCGGCAGTAAACGATCAACGGTTTGCTGTTTACGGAAGGTCATCGTTTATCTCGGGAAGTAGTGCAATAACAAGATATGTCTAAATTTACAATTATTCAGGAGACACATTTAAAGCATTTATATTATATATTAGAAACATTTTAAAATGTTGAAGTATTTGATATAAGTTGTTATATATTTCACATGATTACATCAATAGCAAATTTTATTTATTTGATATTTTAATAAATTAAATACAATAATTATCACACCATAAATATTGAGTTTTTGAGGTGCAACAACATAAAACGCTAAAAATACATCTGGTTATTGGCGTTATTTCACCGAAAATAATGAATAAAAAAGGTTTTTGGTGTTTAATGAATATTTTCGATTAATTAATTGATTGGACGTATCTCGTGGTTATTACTTATTGCACTGGTGCCTTCAATTCTAGCTCCCAAGCGACGTTACAGAATTTTTTTTTCTCAAAATTTTGATATACTTTCAAAAAAAGTTGCCCAAATTTAATTTGGAAGCTATGGTAAAAAAAATTCAAAATGCTCGATTTTTCAAAAACCTTGTTTTTGAGTTTAAGACTAAAAAATTAAAATTTTTTGTAAATGGATTTTGATGCTCAACATTTTGGTAAAATCAGAATTTACTTATCATATTTATTTTTTACGTTATTGTTTATAAACCGTGTAAACTTAATCATTAAGTTATTTTAAATATTTGCATATTGAAGTACTTCAAAATTAACTTTTTGTGATTTATTTTTTATATTGATCCGCGGAATAAACCTACGTGTAATATGTTTAAAATACAATAGAATAAACTAAACTCAGAAATATCACGAAATTATTAGATCCTCTGTTTAGAGTATTTTCTAAACAATATTTATTTGATTTTTTTACAAAAACGCCTACGTCCCTTGAGATTAACACGTATTTGAGGTCGGCACAACATAATAATCAAGTATCATGGATGAACGATGAACGATGAACTATACAGAGCGATCTTTTTTAATGCAAAACCTAAATAGTAAATACTTATTTTTTTATAAGATAACTTTTATAGAATTTTGGAAAATTTTAAAAAAAAACGTGATTTTAAATTTTTTACTCATTGCCTTTATTTATTTTTACCACTATGACTGTAGCCTATTGCTATAAAACCTAAACCAATTTTTATGAATTTACGTATTTGTTTATTTATAACCTGAAGCAAAATAATTTCCAACTATATTTGTACTTTAAATTTTAATACTATGTAAATTTATTTTATTGAATATTATAAATAATCGAAAAGTTTATGATTAATAATATGCGTTTGGATGTTTTAGATGACATTACCATCACTTATTTTCTATCTAAATTGTCTAACTAACTACTATCTTAACTATCTAAATTGTAAATAGTTATACATTAAAAAAAAAAAACAATTGTTTTAATGTTATGTTTGACATTTTTATACTAATATAAAAATACCGCTTTATTATTAAGTTAAAAATATAAGTTGTAGGGAAAATGCAAATGTTAGTAACATTTTTACCAATAAATTTAATATAACATAGAAAATTAAAACAACATAAAATATTAGAAATACGTGTATCTAAAAGTCTTTAAAAATGTATTACTTAGGAAATATTGAGTACTCAAGATTTCAGGAGAAGACTAGTGCAGGGTGCTATAAACCAATTATAAATTCATATATATGATGCAGGTCCTAATTACCACTCATGGCTCTTTTTTCAAATTAAATCATATTGTAATATAGAGCTTTTTTCTAATTTTAGTAAGTTTAAAAATATATATGACTAACTCACTAACTAATTAACTAACTACTAACTAATTTTGCGTCCTAGACAAAAAATAGCCAAACCTTCCTTGGAGTACTCTGTATATTTTAATACATTATATTATTATAATAATATGAACTATTGCTATAGTACATTGATGTATTACATATTTACATCATTATTATTGTCAAATATTGTAGGTACCTACTGACTACTGATAAGTGATAATTGATAGTGTAAACCACAGATATATAAAAATATAATATATATATATATAATATATAAAATATAATTTTTATATATCTGTTGTGTAAACTCCTCTTATAAAACACATATCAAAAAAGTGCTATGTAAATAAAAATATATTGTATACAATACCAGAATTTAACCTAACAATAATAAAATATACTAATATAGAAAAATCGATGAATTTAACTTTAAACACCAACTTACTTAAATGGTAAAAATTTGAACTCTGGTTTGAAAAAAAAAATCGTTATTTCAATATTTATTACAAACCTAAATAGGTACTATCAATTTATGTTGTTTTATGAATACTTCATACAGTTGTGGAAAATAAAAAATAAATAGCTGGCACTATGAATTAATAAGAATTTCAATATTACCTTGATTACTATTGATTTTCTACATAAATATCAATAAATTATATATTAGGTATGTTAAACAGATTACTTTAGTGTCAGGTTAATGTTAAGTCGATCATTGATGTTATATTTAATGATAATAATATGCAGACACATGTATGCCATTATTTGAAACTTTCATAAACCTATATATTAACATTTAACAGACAAATATAGTTTAAAGTTTTCTGATTTTTTCGTTACTATAATTTTATAAATTCAGTCTTAATCACACTTGTAGAGACACTTGCACTTGTTAACACATTCTAATATTATAATATACTTATTTCAGAAAATTAAAAAAAAAGTACTCCAAATTAATTATTTTCACTAATTTTTATACCTACAAGAACTAAGATCTTGAGAATTTTAAGTACAGTGGGCACTGAGCACTAAGACCTTAACACGTTGGCCACCAGACTTGATTTTAAAAATTATTTTTTTATTTACGATGAGTATCATCCGTGACTCTCAAAAAATATAAGTTTTCTCGGTTATTGAATTCTACATAACTTTAAGAAAACGAAATACCCGAGAGTCACCAGCAACTCACACGATACACACATAATGACGATTTGTGAGTCCCCCGTGACTCTCATGGTACATAACTAGAGATCGTCAAAATTATGTCTATTGTATCATGGTGTGAGACAACCGTGATACTCATGGTAGCCAATGTGTTAAAACTTAATAATACAAAATAGTTGAAAATACTGAAAAATATATATAATATATAAATGCAAATAAAAATGCCATAAAGCATTCATTGTAACTACTAAAATATAATTGTAATTCTTCCTACTTCATGTAATATATCTGTAAAAAAAAATCATTATCTTTGTAAATAATTATATGTATTTTATTTTTGTTATAAAACCAAAACAGGTGCTTTTTATAGGTACGATAAATAGATATTATGTGTTGTAATTTTAAATTAACGTAAAATTGAATCAAAATGTTTTTGCATTTTGCTTAAAATTATATAAAATAATTTGTATTAATTAATTAAGTATTAAAAAAGGTTATACAATGGTTGATTCATCTTGTATGTATTGTTTAGTATATTTTATATAAGTTATCCATGTTCAATTTAGAAATGAAGGTTTATTTTATATTTTAGATTCTGAGCAGAGAATGAATGTATTTAAAATGTGATTTTTTGAGTTTTTATAATTGTTTATGTAATTGTTTTTGTGTTTATTATGTGATAAAATTTGGTCTACCAACATTTTTTTAATTGCAGCATTAACTGGAATTTTACAAAATTGAACAATCAAATTTAAAAATATCTTTATGATTGTTTACGTATGTCTGTAAACGACTCGTAATTGGTGTTTTTACTTAAGGCATTTTAAAGTTACAAGTTAAAACTATATCAAAAATCTGTATGTTATCATCTTTGGTAATAATAACCGGAATAATTTTATCGATATGTGGCTGTGAGTGTGAAAATACGACAAAAAACAAATATGTACAATAAATAATCATATGAAAAATAAATCTACAAAATATATGCATTAAATATGCATTTAATAGGTAAAAACGTTGAAATATGCAAAATAAAATTATTGTTATTTCTTAAGAATGATCTAAACTGGGACAATTCTCATCTGATTTCAAAAAGCTTATTCCAATACATATATGAATTTGCATATAAATCTGGTCCCTAATAATAATATAATATAATTATAGTTATACCATTTGTTATTTTATGCTAAAAATCAAATGTTATTGAACAAATCAGCTGTTTTCATAGAAGATTGAGTTTTCTCGAGTACCTTTATAATTCTGAAAGATGCGAGGGAGTGTTGTATTGTAAGTACTTAATACAATGATTATTTGTTAGAAGTGCATATCTAAACAAGGGCTGTCCTGTTTTGGTAATCTTTTATAAAGAGAGTAGGTACATTGTAAATTATGGAAACTATACAATTTGTTTAAAATAAAAATCGTTGGTATTGTGATACCATTCTAATTGCCATTCTGAAATGCTTCACCTAAGCATTTTATAACTATAAATTGAGTTGTCTATGAAGTTTGATCTCTATTTCCCCAAATTTAATAGTTTATAGCACCTTCTTAAAATATATGCATTGAAAAAATTATAAGATCACAAGAAACAAAGTTTTGGCAGTTATCAAGATAGTAATATGACATTTTGGTTATTGTTAATGTAAATTTAAACAAAATGTTAATTGTCACATTGTTGGGACTACACGCCCTTTCTATTTGGCTTTTTTTACATGTTTTTGCATACTAATTAGGAATAAAATTAATTATGAATTTAAAAATATTTTTTTAACACATTAGTAAATAAATAAATAAAATTTGTCACACACAATAGATAAAATATTTAATTTAAGCTTAATAAAATTACACATTTTTAATAACACTCATCATATAATTTATGTTACTTAATTAAATTAAATAAAACTATCCACCATATTTTAAATTGTTCAATCATTTTTCCTAAGAGAAAAAAATAGTTAATTTTTTACATAAGAATTTCGAGAGTAAACCAAATGAAGAAGTACCTCTATCTAGAGCTTGTCAGCCAGAATAACAGTATCTTCTAATTATGAATTAATTGATTCTTCTATAATGAATAATTTATAGTATAATTTGTTAACAATTATATTATGTTACCTAGGTATAACAATTTTTAATCAATATAAAAAAACCAAGTTATTAAAATACTCTATTCCACAATAGAACATATTGGTTCTGCGCATAATTCTCAAGTCATTCTGCTGAAAAAGCCGATTCCCCTAAAACCAATACCTATCTGGGTCAGGCTATATCATGTTCTATGGTAGAATATTAGAACAGAATATGTTAATACTCATAAAATAGTCCAATTTACAACGTGTAAAAAATGTTTGCTTAGTTTATCCATTTTTACAAACATTTTTATGCCAGTATCAAGTCATCAATTCTTTTTACAGCTAAAACCCTATATGTTAATTTTAATTTCATTAACACTCATAACTACTTGCTGTGTTAACTTGTTTTAATTTTAACACCTGTGTATTCTTAATACAGTGTTCTAATGAGAAATATAACTATTGTATGTCTGCTTGAATTGATACAAATTACAATGAAAGGAATGGACTGCACTTTCCAGATATATCTTTAAAACTGTATTGTCTATACCGTGGTAATTTTAAAATACTTTTTAAATGTACATTTATATTTTATACTATACATAAATACACAATGTATTTTATTTGTGATTCTATATGTGCACGATAGACAGTGTTTTGTTTTAAGTTAAATTATTTTCAATTAGTTAGTTTATTAAAATTATTTATTTTCTATACATAATTAGAAAAATGAAGAATTGAGAGTACATACGGCTGTAGTATTGTTGAGAGACGAATGGTTTAGCCACAAAGAAATAAATGAAGAAATAATGGTAGATAACTGATAAACACTGATTAGATTTACATTATAATGAAATTGTATAAATGACTTACGTTTAGGAAATTTCCGTTCTGGTCTACCTTTTCTGGAAGATGAAAAAAATATGGGCCATCTGTCGATGGACGTTAACGATGGAGATCGAGAAGAGCTTTTCATGCCGCTATCAAACGAATCCGAACTTTCAATAACGGCAGGTAAACCTTCGGCACTTGAATTATTCATGGCTGTATTATTCGAATCACTTTTCTTTTTATTAATTAACAATTTATAACCGGAAGACACAAGACAATACTAGTTTAACACTATCGTAGTACCGTCAGTTATATTTTTTCTGATGATACAACCAAAATAGGTATAATAATTATAAACTTATGAACTTCTATTTAAACATTTAAAGTTATGAGTAATAACAATTAACAATTAATATAGTCTTTAGATAATTGATATTTTGATAAGAATATCATTTTCAATTTTCAACACGGTTGTTTGTTCTTTGGTTGTAGCAGTCGTAGATAGTTGAATTGTGATAAACAAATAGAAAAATCGCGGTTTGTTTTCCACCAAAATATTCATTTATCATTTATCACTTATTCACTTATCAGTTTACAAAACAACAAATATTATATTAAAAAGTGTTTACTAGATATTTACTATTTATAATTTATATTAAAAAATTCAGAGCTGAGGATAGACTATAATTTATTATATTTTGACATAATCTCACTATCAATTATTACTATTGTCTACACAATTCAGATAAACTTTTTAATATATTTTATTTACATACCTACTATACAGTGTTAATGTATTAAAATGGAAACATACATTGTTAAATGGCAATATTTAATTCTGGGGTTATTTGTTCAATTGATATTATTACTTTCTATTTTTGATATTTATTTCAAATCACCAATCATCAGTGGTATACCAGACCAACATGTTGATTTTGAACCACCGGCTGATCGTCTAGTACTATTTGTTGGAGATGGTTTACGTGCAGATACGTTTTACAACTATGTCAATGGAGATAGTCTATATTTTAAGTAACAATAATAATTATATATTAACAGTGTGTTTATTTCATTATTATTGTTATTATAATTATTCAATACTTTTCAGAAATTTATTGAAAACCAGTGCTACATATGGTATTTGCCGTACTAGAGTGCCAACAGAGTCACGTCCTGGGCATATTGCTCTTATAGCTGGATTTTATGAAGATCCATCAGCTATTTTTAAGGTATTATAAAATTAGTAAATATATTTGTAGGAAATCTTATATCTACCATGATACTTACAACTGTACTATTTGTATTGTTATTTTATCTAAAAATTATGACATATTATTCGTACAACAGAAAATATGAAAATAGCTAGTTATGTGCTTAGACTACTGCTATTTTTCATGTAGGTTTTTGTTATTGAATATTAATCAGTAATAAGTTGTTGCCAAGGTACCTAATTGTTTTTGATTCTGACATTAGAAAAACTGCTTACAAAGTTGGTAATTTTACAACTTGACAAGTATTAAATATTGTTTCATGTTTTAAATACTAGTAACAATATATATTATATAATATACCTATAATATTTATTTGGTGCTCATCAATAGTAGATATAAAATCTTACTTTTAATGGTATTACTGAAATGCTGGTTAAAAATATTTTATATTGAAATATATTTTATAGGGATGGAAAGATAATATTGTTGAATTTGATTCAGTATTTAATAAAAGTGATGCAACCATCTCTTGGGGTAGTCCTGATATTGTTTCAATGTTCAAGAAAGGTAATAATATCATAATCTTTTTTTAAAAATGATAAATAACTTAAATTTTATTTGTATGTTATTTTGTAGGAGCAAATACAGGAAATGTACACACTTATACCTATGATTCTGATCTACAAGATTTTAGTGGCAAGAATGGTTCTAGTGTATTTTTGTCAAAATGGGTAGTTGAAAAAGTTAAATTGTTCTTTGATTCATCAAAAAATGATGAAGTGATCCGAAAGAGATTGATGAAAAAAAAATTAGTATTATTTTTACATTTTTTGGGTACAGATGTTTCTGGACATATTGACAAACCACATTCAAAGTAAATTTATTAGATATATTTGTATTATTGTTTCTGCTTATGTTCCTTAAAGATTACAAATTATATTATGTTTAGAGAATATTTAGAAAATATAATTTACATTGAAAAAGGTATTAAAGAAATAGAACAGTTACTAGAATCCTATTATAATGATAACCGTACAGCATATGTATTTACATCTGACCATGGTATGACAGATTGGGGTAAGACTTTTGAACACTGTCATATTTAAGGCCTATTTAATAATAAAACTTAAATTGTATTTATAGGTTCTCACGGAGATAGCACTAGAAGTGAAACTGAAGTGCCTATAGTTACCTGGGGTTCTGGGCTATCATATGCCAAAAAACATTCAAACAACTTACCAGTAAATATTAATCAAGCTGATGTTGCACCACTTTTGGCTACACTAATAGGCGTACCTATACCTGTACATTCAGTTGTATGTATTCATTCAAAAATTCAAATAAAAATTTGGGTTATAATCAATCAATAATAATTTTTTTTAGGGTATTTTACCTTTAAATTTATTTAACACTGCTGCTAAAGATCAAGTTAAATATCTTCTGGCTAATGCATTACAAATAAATGCTGCTTTTTCAACAGCACGTGTAAAAATTGAACAGCAATTGTTTAAATCATTTTATTCACCTTATGAATCACTCAGTACTAGTATTCAAGATACATATCTTCAAGATATTACAAAATTGATCAAACATTCAAAAACTGATGAATGTGTAATTTTTTTCAATAATATTACAATTGATAATTAATATTATTAAAAATTTATTTTTTTTTTTTATAGGTGAAACTTTGTTATGAATGGATAAATTTAAGTTTACAAGGAATTCATTACTATAATACATATTACAAATCACCACTTCTTTTTTGTGTAACATTTATTAGCCTTGGATGGATTACTCTACTCATACTTGAAACCAATTCTATTAAAAAGTGTCGAAAACTTAATAGATTACATAAGTTATTAATCCATGGAATATTTTTAACAGTTGCTGTATGTTCTTCAGTTTTTATTAGTGGTAAATATTCTCTTGAATGTGTGTTGATATAGTTGAATTAATCGGTTTTAATTTAAAAAAAATTAATTCTATTACAGCCCAATCCCTTCCAACGCAATTTTATGTGTACACATTTATGCCATTAATACTGTGGCATAGATGTAGTTTTAAGATATTACCAATATTTAATTTATCACGTATACGGCAAATGATAATACAAGTAAAAGGACTAGAATTGTTTGAAATATTATTCTATTTGATTGGTGTTGAACTATTGGTAAATTAAAAAAAGATATTTTAAAATAGATAACCTAACCTTATAATCAACAATTATTTCTTTAATCATAGGTATGGACATTTTTTGAACGTCGCATACTAACTTTAGCCTTAGCTATACTGTGCTTTTGGATGACTTGCTGCTCGATAGAAAACAAATTTTTACCCACTCAAATAATTCTAGTATTTGGTTCTTCTGCATTATTTGCTTCTTTTCCTTCAGTAATTGTTATTGATGGCCATGCAAATATAACTTATGTGTAACTACTTAGAATGTACATACCTTTAGAATGATATTGAATAGAAAATGTATAAATCAGTGTTATAGGTGCAATTATTTTGGTATTATCAGGAGTACTGCATTGCTCAAATCAAACTGGAGTACGTAAGATTACTACATTTTTACAAGTCTTATTCTTATCTATAGCTATTGCAAATGTTATGAGTGTATCAAGTAGTATTGAAAATAAGCAAGGATTATCATCAATAAACAAAATAGTTGCTTGGACAATTTCAAGTAATATTGTAATTAGCTTAATATTTCTGAGAATTGCTTATTTTAAAGTTGAAAATGTTTGTCATTTTTTAGTTTTATCAATGTTTTTAATCAGAAAAACTTCAAATATTTTATCAAACAAAACATCAGTTCTTTTATCAATTGGTGTTCCTTATATTCAACTATCATTAAACATGGAAGTATTATTCATGATTGTTCTACTAATAACATTATCATGCTGGAGAAAAATTATGATTCAATCCAAAAGCTCTAGTCATACCTTATGGACTCAATGGAGACATGCATTCTTTTTTGTAAGCAAAGTTCATATTAGTATTTATTAATACAGTTAATATGTATAAACTAATTAGATAAACTTTTATAGCTGTTATTTAGCTTTGGATCTTTTTTCGGCACTGGGAATATTGCCTCTATTAACTCATTTGATCCATCAATTGGACGGTGTTTTGTTTCAGTATTTTCTCCATTTATTATTATGGGGTTGGTTATATTCAAAATACTTGCTCCTATTCTAATAACTTGTTGTACATTCTACCTCACCAGTATTAAATTAAAGGTTGGTTTTTCGTTTTTTTTATTGAAGATAAATGATCAATTATAAGATAAATATTTTGATTTTAGATACCTCCAATCAATGTATTTGCTCTAATGTTAGCCATGTCCAACATAATGGGTCTTCATTTTTTATTTCTAATAAAAAATACTGGCAGTTGGCTGGACATAGGGATGTCAATATCTCATTATGTAATTGTTCAATCACTTGCATTATTTTTATCCTTCATGTTTGGACTGGCAGGATTATTGATTGGTGTTGAAAAAGAAATATCTGATCAAAGTTCTGTACAATTATTGCCAACTACTTCTAAAAAATCAACATAAAGAATTAAACTGGGAACATGTTATATTACTTAAATATTATGTATATAACAAAAATGAATTTAATAATTTATTTTTATAAATTGCATAATAATCACTGTTATTATATTATGATCTCATTACATTATTATAATCTATATTCACCACAAACTTGGATATAACAGATACACAAAAAGTAGTTATCAGTTGTCACGTAACCCTAGTTCAACAAACATAGTTAGTTGCGATAAATAATATTTACACAAATAAAAAAAACTAACACAACTTTATTTAAACTATTTACCTCTCATCAATTTTATTAAATGTTTATTATCAGCTACAAACATAAAATCATTAAAGGACAAACCTTAAAGTTTTAAAAATAATAATTTATTGATAACTTATATTCCTTGTGTATCCTGTACGTTGTACTAGTTAATTTTATTAGCATAATAACATATGCTTTATTTAATATTGTTAACAATAAGTATATAAAATTATTTTTATCAAAATATATTTTTACATTATATTTTGTAATACCATATAACTATAAATATATGAAACAATATTGTAAATACACTGTATGCTGTTTGTTGAGCTGTGTTGCAATGTCCCAATTCAATATGTCGACATGCTGATGACACAAATTTATTTTCAGATAATGTATCGGCAATTTTTCGTATAAAAATAGCTTCTTCTATTCCACACTTGATTTTACTGGTAGTATACACGCAGTTAAGAAACCCATGTTTTGCGCTGTAACAAGATAAAAAAAACCCTTAATGAACATTCAGAATTTATGAATATGAATATTTATTATTTATCAACAAAATATATAATAAAATATCAAAATTTATGATTTAACAAAATTAATAAATTACACAATTATAATAATTTTTGATTTCATAAAATGATATTCAGTATTAATAATAAGTATAAATTATAAATTTTGGTTTAGGAATAATGAGGAACATTCAATTAATTTTAGCGTTTAAATAATTTATATGATAAATAGATTAGTGGCGATACAATATTCCTCTTCTTACCTTGAGATAAAGTTTAATATATATATATATTTATGTTTTTTCACAAGGTGATTTAATAAAAACATTAACAAATCTATGCTATAAAAGGTATAATAATAAAAACTTTACATTTAGGTATACAATCACTCAGCTTAGGTACTTTAAATATTATCTCCTAAATGTCTCAGTCATAATAATTTGTGCTTGAATAAGAATATTAAGTCGAAAATGAATATTAGAGTATTGCAAGATGGTATAAATAAAATATTTATATATTCTTATGAATGATAAATGTGTAGCTAACCATTCCAAATTAAAATATCTGACAATCTAGCACAAAAGAACTTTTATTTTGCAATACCTTTTTCAAGTTAGCAGTAAGTATATAAATTTCAAATCTTATAAAAAGATGTCTTTAGATTCCCTTACCATTAAATAAATTTGTATTCATTCAAATTTAACGAACTAAAAAAAAATTATGTTACCATTTAAAGTTTTAATATTTTCAATGTATCATTAGGTAACAGAAATATACTCGAAATATTCGAAATTTATATTGAACTGAGCCATTTTTAATACTATATCAAAGAATGGAATTCACAAAAAAACAAAACTTTTATAAACATAACGTTTGTTAACTTTATAATGGACTAATATAGATAATATAGAAGTATCTACATAGTTAAACAAGATTGCCTTGAAATAAAAATGGTGTTTCTCACTTTAAGTGAAAAATGTCCAACTAGGCCGTTAATTTTTGTAGTTAAATTGACCTGCAAATGTATCTGTTTCCTTATTCTGAAGTACCTAATATTTTAAATTCATCTAAGACAAAATATTTAAAAAAAATACAACTCAGTATAGCTGGTAACTTGAACATCTAAGGTTATGTTCGAGAACCATGATTAAGGATCTCCGAGAAAGTGCAGGACGGACCTGTTAAATAATCGACACTATGGCATAACTCGGGTACTTGGTTATTATCCGTAAGGTCGGTGAAGTGACGGTTATGATATGGACGAAAATAAAATACACAATAGGCTAGACGAATCGTGTCAAATTATATTAGGTAATATAACAGCATTGAGTATACTCTTAAAATTGTTTCCTACGCAGCCATGTACCTTTATTGCATATACGTTGCGCCGTCCAATACATTAAGTTTAAAATAAATTCCAATAGGCTATCTAGCGATGTACAGCTGGCCGCTGAGGTACTTGTTTTGATTCGCATATATCGATCAGGATAGTGAAGTATTTTTATTTAACATTTAAGAGTAATGTTGAATCACGAAGGATGATACGTAGCGTATAGCTCGTGCACGGCTGTTAGTGGAATAAAATGTTTTAGTCCTATAAGTCATTTATAATATTTAATTGTTCAAAAAAAGATAAACCGTCAATTTTTTCTGAAATTATTCCCAATTGAAATCTCTAGTCTTAATATTTTTTAAAGGTTTTGACCAAAATTGATTTGTTTTGTTTGTTAATTTGTTGTTCCGTAACATTTTGTTTTGCAATTATTTGTTTCATGGCTTTTCTTTACTTATAGTTCACACTACCATGAATGTTGAAAAGCGATTTCTTGAAAGTTTTCATCATTAATTCGCTGTATATATATATTCTATAATGCAATTAATGTTTGGTAATTTCGCGTATCAGGAATTTTACTCTTAAAATGTATATGAAAACTTATGTATACATTCTATAATTCATAACAATTTCAAATTTTAAAACAGTACATTTTTACTATTAGTCTTTTGAAAATTAAATATACATTGCAATTAGTTAAAATCAGATTATAAGATATAATCCGATGTGAAAAACAGCGTAATTATAAACTATAATAAAGCGCTTAATTGTGTGTCTATTCTACTCTCTGCCACTGGTTGGCACGTTTTTCATAAATTTACCTGTCTAACTAATATTTTTATTTAAATGGTTTTTGGTAATGTAATAATATTTTGACATAGTGTATACAATAGTGAATTAGTGAATCATGCAAACATCTGATAACGAATAAATGGTTCAAGAGTTTTAATAAATATTTGGGGACAAAGAAAACGTTTTAATCTTAATTAAAACTTAAGTCTTAAGTTTAAATTGGAAGTAGTGTAGTGTCATGGACAATCCCTATCCTCAAGTTTTTATGTCTTTTAACTATCATCGCATTTACTTATTATATACACTTTTATAGATATAGATTGAACATTTCCTTTATAATAAAAAAAATAAATTAATAAATCATCTTAATATTGCATATTTTCGTTTGTTACTATATAATATTATATATAGAAATGATTATTTTCAGAATGTCGAGTACAACTATTTGATTCGCAAACCGTTACTATCGCAATATACAATATGTCGTACATATCTATGGATTTTCATTCGCATTCATAAAATAAATAAAAATATAAAATACTTACGAAACATTAAAATGGATGTCATGTGTACAAATATTGGAAATATATATATATATATATATATTTATAATAAAAAACACACCTGCGCGTGTACTATGAACGTTATGACGTATTTTCTTATAGCACAAATACAACATTGAATGTTACAAAATATTATGTTTATGTATTTTTTTTTTAGAAGCATACTTAAGTTCTATATTGAAATTGCTTACGTTGAATGTATCGTTTACTTGTACATTTTTTATTATTTTATTTGGGAGGTTAGAAGTACCTTTATAAAGTAATAAACTAATAACTGCGAAGTGTCTGAGAAGTTATGGATGTTAAAAGATAAACACTACAAACTACAACTATTGTGTTATCATTATTAATACTACTGTATTATTCATCAGCTGAAATGCAGTTGTTAGATCGGTGACCTGCAAAACCTTCAAAAATATTGGATTAGGAATACTTTTCAAATTTTTCTCACTTGTTGATTTTATATTAACCTAACCTATGTCTATCCTCAACTATGTCGGTTGACTATGTGATACTTGGTTAGTCTAATTTAAATTTAGCGACACATTATGCTTAATTTTTATTAAATATAATATAATATATCATGAACTGTATTAATCATTATAATATATGTATTTATCAAATTAGATATAGAACATAGGTACTTGCAAGTAGCTAAAATTACCTACGAACCTATTCGAAACGAATTTCCCTAACAATTCAGAGTTTCTAGAGTTATATAAATATTTTAATGGGATTGAATAGATTTTTAAAATACATGAATTACAAAACTATTTGCATTATTTAACAAAGAAAAGAGTTAGTTTTAAAAGTTAAATTGATTTTATTTGGATTAAAAGTAAACCGGGAAACTCGTTTTTATCGTTGTTTAAAACAATAAAACTTTTTCAGAACTGGTAATACAAAGAGATCCAGCTTAATTAAATATTAATTGAATAAAACATACAATTTTACTTTTAAATATATGACAAAGTAGGTAATTAATATTATTAAAATATAAACAAAAAAATACACAGGCTAAATAGTTTATGTTCCTAGTTTTAAAACTCTAAGTTGGATTCTTATTTGGAAAACATATATTTCTTCGATGAAATCTATAAAATATAATATTCCAATTTATATAATATTATTTGAACAATATAGAACGAAAACCGACAGATTTCTGTAGAGACCTTTTCAGCCTCGCCATGATCTATGACAAACACCTTGACGTTAGTCAGATAATTATATCTTGTTATATAATAATAAATCATACAATTTGAATACCTAACGGATACCTATCTCAGATCGACTAAAATCCCTTCACAGCTTGACATTTATTCTGATGGCTTTTTTCTACGTTTCAAGAAACTGTTGAGGACATTGAAACATGATCTCTCTCCAATAAAGCTCCTTTTTACCTATATTGATTTTCGATCTTCAGAGGCGCGTTTTATACGAGGAACTTTCAGCGCACTCCTGCCATCAATATTGGTACATAATAGTGTTTTTTGAAAAAGATACAAAAAAATATCACATTGAAACCAATAAATTCACTTTCAAATACGAAATTGTCTCGAATTTCGACCGTATACGTCGAATTAAGTTCATAAATTAAATAGAATCGTTTCATATATGTGAAAGCGTATTTATTTCGTATATTAGGTATATTGATCGATTTTGTTTTTTATTTACTCACTACGTGGTTTTCAATAAAAATATATATTCTCAAATAAGCCGTTGATCCTGCGGCCAGTGTTTTTTGACCAAATGGATTCTTTTATTCGGTTTTATTTTTTTTTTTTACATCTATATTATTTATAATATATATATATATATTGTCTGTTTAAAAAGTATTATGCGGGTTTTTTCTCCCGTGGTTTTTAGTGAAGACAATTTATTTAGTATCGAAAGGTAGAATCTACCTACGCGTATACATGGCACTATTCTGTCATACTTTAACTCCATTTCACTATTATCTATTTCTCTAGATAGAGAGATTGAGAGCAAAATCACAGTACACGGAGGAAACGTCGCGTGAGGATAATGTATACAATAACGGTTCATACGCGGAGAAGACAGACTCGGTAGGATAATGATATGTGTGTTTTGGGTTAAAGTTAGGTACCTATATATATATATATATATATATACACACACGATATACCCTACACCAATGTGCATATGTGCGGTTTATTGTGTACGTTTTTGATTTGTATACGGCACCTGCTCGTAATCCGGGGTTGTGAACGTACATTGAATTACATTGAATTATAATGATTTACAATAGCATAATTATTTACGAAACGATGGCGATTCGCGATGTCGAGGAGATGTGAATTTTTGTATGAATTGTGCACACCCGTTTCCATTTTGTAAGCGATCAAAGACTGTTATATTATTTACATGACAATTCTCGGAAGGTTAGTCGCATAAATCAAGGTACCCAAAGTGTTGCCGTGTTGGACATTAAAATGCGTATTTTCTGCAGCCGGTAAAACTCTTCATCACAAAATTGAAAGTATTGTCGAGAATTATTGATGAATGGTTATGACCAATACACGTCATCATAAAAATTAATTATTATAGTGTAATATTTATTTGGGGCAAATGTAAGTCTAGTAAAAATAATTTTCGCGTAGACATTGATTTAATTTATTGTTTGTGTGTTACCTACTACATTAAGATTTTTGCTAGTATTTATCTGTGTTTATGACAACGTAGGCACCAGAATTGCAGTTGTAAAGTTTATAACGCACTTCTGGAAAGTTAACATCGTTACGTCATGATTTGTCTGTCTTTGTTATAAATTATCATTGTCAAATAAATCAAATAGGTACGCTCACAGGGCTTCCTGCCCATTAAGTTAGCTAATCGATAAATCAATTAATGAATAGATAAATTATTTAGGTTTGTTATACGTTGTAGGCACTACATATTATGGTATTGTGCTACACAATGTAATATTATGGCCGACCAAAAACGATGAATGGAACGAATTATTAAACTTTGAATGCCGTTTGTAGATTGATTTTAGAATATTATTACACAAGTTGTTACAGACTACTGCTTTTAGTATAGTACCTATACGATAATTTGTATGAAATAGTGATGATATTATCTCAGTGGATCGCATACTAAAGTGTTCAAAATTCCGCGTGAATATTAATAACTATTATAGTTGTTATCCTGCGATTGATCTAAATGCGTATACACAATCTGCTATTGACGGTTTTCGATATATTTTTTAAGTCGCTAAGTAAAACAATACCAAAGTTTACGATTGATGGGCTGTTCCACGAAACTTATTAAATGCCACATAAATCTCTTTTACGCATCTTTTTAGCGCAATAATACTTGTATTTAGAGATGAGGCCTTTATGGGAGTTATAAGAAAGAATGTATTGGAAAATCATTAATCTATATAGAATTTTTACTTTTCCATCAGTTTAACGGATTTAAAAAATACATGTACATGTTTCGATGTTTAAAGCCTGAAAAATTAAATAGAATTTATCAACTTTGAGTTTTTCTGAATCGCATAAGTCTAGAAATTTATCACATGCTATTAAATAATACCTAAACCTTATTTGTTTTTTTTCTTATTTTAAATACAGTAGCAATATAATATTGTCTTTGTTGATATTATTTTGTGTAAGTTTATAAAATAAAACACATTTTATTAATAACTCATGCACACAATAGATAATTTAAAATGGATTTCATTTTATTTATTGTTCTATTATAGGTAGCTAAGTATAGGAATATTATTGTTCACGTTAAAATTACAAACTGTCAATATTTAACAATTCCACTACTGTATCGATGTCATCGACGAAATTTCAAAAAAAAAAATATATATATTTCTACACGGAAAATATTATATAAGCAAAAGTTTTATTGTGAACCTGTATATTTATTTGATTAAAGCATAAAATATATTTCGAAGTTTTAATATGGCTTAAACTACCTGATAACCAAATTTTTAAGTAGGCATTAACGAGAAAAAAAAAGTATTTTTCGATATCCCTTATATTATTCATTGAAAAATTAGATACAGTAAAAATGAAATAATATTTGTTTAGGACAAAATATATTCCAATGATTAATCTATTGATTCATCGAAGTAATTTACATGAGTAATAATAATTTAAGCCTGAATCATTATTTATTTATTATTGAATCATCAAGTCGCACTTTAGGAAATATTAAATTAATATTATGTTTTGCTTTTTGAAAAACAAACACTCGTCGAAGTTATTATAAATAATATGTTATTGCGGGCAGCGCAATCAGATGAAACTGAATTAATCAACTATAATCTAATAAAACATGTAATTGCAGTCATGTACTTGTTGTATATAAAAACATAAATTAATTACTACGTTTTAACTCACAATCTAATTCTATAATGTATATTACCAACTTTTAATGTTTTACATTGATTAAAATCAAGTTTAATTAGTTTTATTTTTCATATCGTCCAGTAATAAATACTAATAATTCTATCTATATAGTAAATTCAATTGTTGATCCGAATAAGACATAACATTTTAGTGGAAAATTCTTTTAAAATTTGTTGGTTGTAGCTCCACCCATTTTGGATCTGGAAATGAAATAATTTATAGAACTTAAGTGAATAATTCGATCAATGTATCAGAGTAAATATTTATAAATGTCATGTAAATAGTTTATGGTTATCTTAACTATAAGCGTGAGTACTGGACTTAACAGTAATGTATAATTACAAGCTGTATAAGCATTAGGTACCTGATATTTTTCGAGTTAAAATTAATTTATCTTTATATCGTTTTCTGTTTCGTTTCAGTTAAAATATGTAATACAAGAATCACAAATTATAATGATTGATTTTAAGATTTTCCATTTAATAATTTTAGAAATATTGTTGATGTAGCACAAAAAATTGAAGACATATTCATGAATTCTCGAAATCTAATGTAAATCTTGTATCGTTAATATTGGTATACGAAATCAAATTAAAATAGTTATCATTGCAACATTTTGTTCATAAATATTTATTTTTAGTTTTGTTTAAAAAAAAAACTGATTTTTGTAAATATTCTTATATCCTTCGTTTATTAATTGCAACAATAACATCACCCGTAACCAATAACAAACATTTGAATAAACAAAAAACTCGATTTTCTTGAGCCAAAACTAAATTCACAAGTGAGCAGGCGTATCAAAACAAGCTATAACACCGTCACCCCCGCACCGTGTCTCAACAGTAATCTATTGACAAAAATATAATTATTAAATCGTCTTACAGCAGTTTTTAGTTTATAGCTGAGAAACAAAGAAACATTCATTTTAATATATGAAGTTTATTATTCTATTTGTAAATCTCTATGTAGAAAGTGACTTACAATATAAAACCACATAATTTTATATAAACTAATAATTAATTTGAAAAAATCGTTATCATGTATACGAAAGAATCAATTTTATTTGTTATTAGAGCTGAAATCGAAAACATATTAAATATCTTTAAAGTATTAACGTAATTCTTGCAAATCATTTTTTTTTATTCTGGACTACAATAGAAAATATATTGTATTTATTCAAACATTTAAAAATATAAACAAATAAAATATTTGTATTGGCTTAAAATATATACATGTTCAAATAAATCAGAAAGCACATTATATTGTTCAAAGTTATTGCCATTTCATGAGATTTCAATTACAGATGACCTTTCTATTATATTATATAGTAGATCATACTACATAAATAAGGCTATAACGTAGTATGAAATCAAAGAAAAGATTGTTAAAGAAACTACGCGGAGTGGAAGCGTATTTCGTTTATTGACTTTTTATAATTTTCTTCATATTTCGGATTCAGTTGATTTAGCAGATAACAAAGAATCTATTGGTCTGGCAATAGTGAGGGTTTTTGTTTATTTATTATTATTATTTTTTGTAAACAAATTAGTGGCAAATTCAATGGCTTATTGTTTCATATAATCTTTATCGATTAGAAATTGGTCACAGATGTCCATTTAAGTGATAATTTTTTTAAATTCCCAATAGTTTTCGAAAAAAATTAAACTATTTACTACCATACTATAGTAACTCAATAATGTTAAAGTAGTATTTAATAAAATCATTATTGTTGTTTATAAACATGTTTACTCGTTAATTTATATTAATTATAATGAGATTCTTATTAAAAGTTTATAAATAAAGTATAAAAATTTTGGGGACACCTATATTAATTTTAGTTAGCAGAGATAATTCTTATTATCACGTTCATTATTAAAATTTTAGATAAGACAAATATTACAAATTATATACATTTTGATTGAAAAAATTATAACATTTTTAATGTATCGTTTAAGCACAAACATTTTAAAATTGATTAAACACGTTTTATTCACGTCTATAAAATGTAGTTGTATAATATTTTTTTGAATTGTCTTAAGTTATAATATTATTTTATTTAATTATGTATACATTTGTTAAATTGAGTATAATATATATTTATCATTTTTCATTTTTTAAAAATATCACAAAATTAGACAAATTCAGAATAATTGAGTAGGTACTTCTTCCACCCAGTAATTTCGTTTACGACTTCTAATTTTTTAAGTGTTGATTTTGGCCGTATAGTATTAACAAATAAATTTATAACAAACATTTAAAGAAAAACTTTTATGTGAATTCCTACATAAAAAAAATCAATCAATATAATTAAAAGAAAAATTATATAGCCATACCATAGATTTTGAAGTTTCAAATAATAGTTGAGTATAAAAGAAGAGATTGAAGATGTTAATTATCGTGTACAAAAATAATTACTAAATGTGTCTGAATAAGTTTATAAAAGCGGTAATAATTATGTAATTATAACTTAAAGTGATCTTTTTTCATAAAATTATTATTGTAGTGTACTGTAAGTTGTTTAATTTTAATATAACAACTAGAAATAAATATCTCGTTGTATAATTCACAGTTTACAGTTAGGTACGAGGAATTCAAAAATTGTTTTTTTTTTCTGACGGAGTACACTACTTATTATTTTTACGGTCAGTGGATAAGTAATATGATGTTAATGTAAGTCACATTTTTTTTTTATTTGAGTAAAATATTAAAGCAAAAAAATGATGGCAGAGTAAAGAATTTTTTGGTATAAAGCTTAATATTAAGCACTTGTTTTCGCTCTAATGATGCCATGAACATTAATGGCCCTCAATAAACCTTAAAACGCCTTGTTGAATAAGCTACTTTAAAATTAGTTTTCTTGTTACAAAATATATTGGAAATGTCTATTGAAATAGTATTTCTTCGTCCAAAACAACGATTTTTCATAACGAGGAGTAAGATTCCGAATCTATGATGGTGATTTACGATATTTGAGTATTTATAGAATTCGTCTGATTGTTAACTATATGATATATACTATTTTATGATATTTAAATTGGCGTTGGACTAACAAAGCCATTGTGAAAGGGGTTCAGGGGAAGTAGACAACTTCAGTAAATTACGATTGAGTATAAAACTATTTTTGCGACGTTGCCATATCTGTAATTTTGTGAACGTGAATCGCGTTCCGAGAAGGCAGATTGGAGGATAATATAAAGATTTATAGAGGTACTGAAGAACGGAACGAGTGCTAACCATTCCAAGCACTTACACGAAATGTATTCCTATCATTCCTATTACCTCCTATCTCTTACGGGGTGGCCGGAGCTTAGATTTTCATGGTAAATCAGATAAATATATTCGATTCGTTTAGAGTAGCAAAACGGTGGTGCCGAGTAGCAACTATCCCTGCAGGAATAAGTACCTATTAACCTATTTATCTGAAACGTTTTTTTTTATTTCCGATGAAAATATAATAATGTAACAAACATAGAATTTTTGATATTTTGGCTAACAATTTGCTCGATTGTGCAAAAATTATTATTTATGTTATGTATTATGACATGATTGGTACTTATATATACAACCTTCGTTTTGTTATTATTTTTCATTTGTATGCTCGTTTAGGTTAGTTTCAGAGTTTAATCGGATTATTAATTATCTTATCAACTTATGAATTGTATAAATAACTACAAAATAAAATATTGGACACCATGATGATTATGGAATGGAAGAGTAACGTGTTGGCAGGCCTCGGTAGAGATCTACGTGCCCTATTAAAAAAAAAATTTAATCAAAAAAAATCTATAATTAAAAATAATACGAGAGGTATATAGGTATAGTCGGAAATAAATGTTCTGTAACAAAACACAAGAGTCGAAGCATTTTAAATCATACATTTTATAATTCTATATCATTTTATCAGAATTGATCTTCTGTACCTACTTTGAAATTAGCATTATATCTCTTTGTAGTTTCAATTATTAGTTTTTTGTTTTATATTGCATTTTATAAATGTATATATTATTGTTTATTAAACAGTTTTCTAAGAAATAATAATAATATTATTTTAATATTGTAATACATGCATATTCAAAATAATTTATTCGTTAAAATGTATTCAATTTTCTTTTGTAGTGAAATAATCATTTCGCTTAAAAAGTTAAAAGTCAAAAGTCTAAAACTTTTTTAATGAAGCTCTTTACGATTTTTATTGAAGCTAAAAACAGTTTAAATTTTCTTCCTCTTCTTTCTCTGGCACTTAGTACTCTCTAAGAGTTTTGGCTGCCATCACAATATCTCTCTATTGTTCACGGTTCTGAACTATTTCCTTCCATTCCTGTACTCCCAATCTTTCAAGGTCTTCTTCCACAACATCCATCCACCTTTTCCTGGGTCTTCCTCGTGGTCTTTTTCCATTGGTTTCCAATTTAGAATTGTCCTACTTATATCATCCTCGCTTCTTCGCATCTCATGTCCTAACCATTGGATCCTTTGTCCTCTTACAAAGCTGATAACTGGCGCCATACCCAATTCGTCTTGTAGTTCATTGTTGTATTTTCTTCTCCATACAGCATTTACGTTATCATAAGTTGGTCCACATATTGTCCTCCAAATTCTATTTTCAAAGGTCTTCTTTCAGTTGTGCTGGTGGTAGTCCAAGCTTCACAGCCATATGTGAGCGTCGGTAGTTTAAATTTTAATGTATTTTTTTTTTTTTAATTTGAATATCCTTTGAAGAACAACCATGTTCGATATTGACTTTACAAACGATGTGATATCATCTCTAATGCTTTTGATTATATGTTTGATAAATTTCTAGTGACACAGATGTTTAAGGAGTTGATAACTCTATAAGTAGAAAATGTATTAGTATGTTCAAGTACTTAAAATATTATTTTTCGTTGTAACTGCAATAGTATTCTTGAAATTAAATGGTTATTATAACTTGTCGCTTAAAATAAATACCACGAATTTTCCTAATAACATAAAAAGTAAGATAGTTTACTTAGGTACCAAAAAATCGTCAGAACTATACAGAAAGTTAAAAAAAATAATCCTTACTTCTTAGGGTGATCGATTTCTATCCTAAAATATAAATACGCCCACATAACAATAAAATGTATTTGCTTAACAAATCACTAACAAATTTAAGCTGTACGATTTTCTGTTTTGGTATGAAACTAAAATTAATCATTTATGGACCAGTAAAACTCAAAATTATTTCTATTTTCGAATGTATACAGATAACTGATGTATGCTTATATTATTATAGTAACATTTTTATACATTTGTTATGTTCCTGCAAATATTTGAAATTTTTAAGTACCTATGTCATGGTTTGAGACATAGGATGTGCGTCTCGAAGCTAATTATTTTAATTTTGCATATTAAGAGACAGCCTCACATGTAAAGATTTTTTGACTCACCAAAATGAATATTTTTTGTCTGTTCAGGTTTGAAATTAGTTATAGAAAATATAATAAATTTGAATTAACTTTAGATATTTATTTTATTTTTGATCATAACCACCCAAATTAATTTCTTAAAAATGTGCAAAGTTAGTATATCATTTTAGTGGAGTTTAAAGAAACGGTAAATACACGGACATGTAATTTTTCATGGGAAATGTCATAAAGATCAGCTAATATTAAAGTTAATTGCTGACTTATGTACAGCAAAACCTCTCTGTAACGGAATCGCATGGGACCAAACATTTTTTTCGTTATAAAGAGTTTTCCACCATTGAGAGGTAGAATTGCATATATGATATATTATTTGCCCTGGAATTATTGACATTTTTCGTTATACGAAGGATTCCGTTTAATAGAGAGTCTGTTATAGAAAGGTTTTACTGTAATAAAACCTGATCAAACTTTCAAAATTATTGATATCTATACTAATATTATAAAGATGAAGAGCTAAAAAAGTTTGAACATATTAATTTCAGAAACTAATAGCTTGAATTTAAAAATTTATAAATATATTATATATCATAATACATTTTACATATTTATATCATGTAATATTATAATAAATATTTCAATATTCATAATAGGTACGTAAAGTGACGTATGTTCGTTGAAACGTTTTACCTACACATCGTACTGTGAGACGACAAAAACTAAAATTATAAAATATATAAATTATAATAAGCTGCCCAGTACCTACTCATCAATATTGCGGTAACCTGGTATTTATCTAGGTACATTTAAACTATAGCTATTTATTGGTAGAAATTTAAAACAAAGTATATATAGCTCTATTACAATCGACATTACATCTTATGTTGTAGTAATGTAGTATACTAGTATATGTGGCCATCACGATAAAGTGTGGGTAGGAAAATAAATCATAAAATAATTTTCTAACTTGGTACATCATATATAGACACCTTTTGTGGTACGGCAGTTATTTAGAAGAGATACCGTCTGGTAAGCGATCTTATACGCGAATTAATTGCGGTTTTATCGTCGAAATATTTACAAAAATGTGCATGATGTTAATGATTAATAATTTTAAGCACACGCAGTGAATCTACTGGATAGATCTATTGATCTATACACGATTAGGTGAATTGACCTGCGAACCACCGGAAACACTTGACAATTAATATAATACCATAGTATGAAGATTATCTCTGAATAAATTGTGCACTACCATCATTCGATAATTCTATTACAATAATAATCACACGTAGGCAAAATATTAAGGACGATATTTCTGATAATTCCATATTTTCATTGAGTGACGATAGTGTCGAATTATTACACTGAAATAAGTTTAATGAAGACTCAAGAATTTTTCGTTTTTTTTTTTTTTTTTTTGGGGGGGGGCTGAGGCTAAACAAAGTAGATATCCGTTACTATAATAATTGATCAAATGCAAAATTTTTCTTTAAAACTATTTTTAGAAATATCATGCGGTTTGTACTTTATCTATTATTGTATAAAATGTTTACCGTAACACGGCCAATGAGAGGATCTAAAAAGCCCTTTAACCTTCCTCTCCTCATGAGTACATCCCTGGATTTTACCATATCATGAATGATGTATTTATAATATTATAAATATTATATGTATTATATAAAAATACATATTTTTTTTTTTTAACTACTTGATAGTTGATATGCTTTTAAATTATATTGTTTGATTACTAAAAATAACTGATAGACGATGGGGTTAACTGTTAACCTGGCAATGATAATACTATGGCATAAAGATTTCTGGAATACATTTTGCTCTGCTATAATAAAATGATGATAACCTATAGTCTTGCCTATATTAATAAGATAAATAGAACCAATAATTTCCACTTTCATTGACCGACGGTCGCCCATATTATAGAATATTGATTGATCTAACGTACCAAATAATAAAATTAATTTTTTTTTTTAATGGTGAATTTCTTTTAATTATTTTAAAAATGATTGTATTTCACGTGTTTTGAAAATAAATAATTTAGATTGACCAAGCAACTTGCCAATTGCAATAAATATTTATATTTGTGAATTTCAAGCATACACAGACGTACGGTGCTTATAGTTTTAAATTGAGATAAAAACCGTTATCGAATACTATTTTATTGCAGCACTACTGTTACGGTTAAAGTACTAAAAATTTACATGTATAAGGATAAGCACTAAGGATTTGCACCGAAACTGAAACTTATATAACGGTATAAACTAGACTATTATACATTGAATATTTGTGCGTAGGTAATAAGTTCAGCGGTGTATTTATAATACATTTTTATTGTTAATAAACAAAACACGTAGAATGAAAATGCCACGCAATAACGTAAGTAATACCTACTATTCTGGTCTCTAGAGGTATTTACTAAATAAAAACTTTATGTCCGTTTATTTTCTTTTGTCACTTTGAAAATAATAAATAATATAATATCGTCCGCATGACCATGAAATTATTAGAGACAGTTCGGACACGTTACGTTCTAGTAATATGCACCATCAGAGACGTTATATAGTTATATATATTATGTTCTGGGTACCTAGTGTGTAAATGTATTCATACAAGATAATTTTATTTTTTAATCTATGAACATACTACATACACAATAAAGTAAAATATTATTATTTATTAAATCGGTATATGTATTTTTATTTTAAAATGTTAATTCGTTAGAAAAAACATTATATGAAATATTTATGTAAAGTTAGGTACCATTGAGAAATTATAAGCTGATTCCACATTGCCACTAATATTTTATACTAATAGATGCTTTCATATAGTCACATATTACTATGAAGAGTTGCTAAGGCAGTGAGATGGATAAAAACGTTTTGATATTATGTGTAAATATTGAGTAGTATTTATGTGTTGTATAAATAAATTATCTTAATGCTTTTTATTATACTTTTTATACAATATTATACTATAGTTAGGCATATCTACTATAACTAAATATATAACGCTAGTGGCCCGTGTTGTCGAAGCGGAAATTTATTTATGTAACTTTCAAGATCAATAAAAAAAAATAAAATAACCAAATATAACAAAAACAAACATTTATAATTAATGGCCATTGTCACCGATGTTTACAAATAAAATAAAACAAAGAATAGAAATTCATGGTGAAGGTGAATGATGACACTTGAGTGCTCAAATACTGCAGTTATCACTTCTCCGAATATAGAATTTCAGGAAATAAAATTTAATACTCTACGGCCGCGATTAAAAGGTGTATATGCGTACGTATTATATAAACCGTTTAAACAAGATCATGGAGATATTATAATTGACAATCGCTGTTAAAATTTAGTCACCCTGCAGTATACGCATAATTCATGCGTATTATCATAGGTGGGTAATCCGGGCGATCAATCTTGTTCCGTCCCTGTACAAATACACCAACACACTCACAATATATCATATATATTATATACATATAATATATTAAATATTTAGATACATCATATATGTATAATATACTGTCACAAGATACACGCGTACGATCATATTATTATCATACGGCGATACAACAATAATACATAATATTACATATTAGATTGTTGATCACAAATATTAATAATATATAATATACATAGACCATTATTATTTATTATTATTATTATTATTTTTTATTAAACGAAATATACCCTTGGCGAAATAGGCCATCGGGTTACAAAATTTTTATTTCATTGGGTTAAGATTACATTATTGACAACTATATTTATTTACAATTTTCATATTTTCATATTATTATTATTACAGTCGTGACGAAAACATTCATGACGAGCGGTGTGTGTATGGGATGGGGGATAGGGTTGCTGTGACTATTAAACGTGTGGTGTACATGACTACATGAGTACATATATTCTCTATGTATTGCATGTATAATGTATATATATATAACCTGTACAGCTCGTGGTCCGCGACCGGAAGGGCGTGGAAGATTATAGTCGGTGTTAAGCGACATCTGCTGCTTCCGTAGTATAATAACAATACTACTGCGTGCGATGACAATTTAATATATTATAATATGCATATATATAGTGTTATTAAATGGTATTTATATGACATAAAATATAGTACTGGTTTGTACCTAGGCGGTTAGGTTAGGTTAGGTTAATAGTCATTTTATACTGTATGATTGCCATCGCTGCAAGTCATGATGACTTATATATATACAAACTAAATACATAATATAGCCTTCAAAAAACGAACGCAATAAACTTTAAATGTCTCCCGAAATTCGTTGTAAAAAGTTCGTTCGTTTTCAATATTATAACATCAAAATATCCACGTGGTCGCGTAGCCTAATTTTAATATTTTAGTTGTGTCTTAATAGATAAAAAAATATATATACATAAAATAAAATAAATTAACAGTTCCAAATTTACAAATAACTCAAAAGCAGATGGGCTTAGATTTTTTTTATTCACAGTTTAGGCCAGGGAAGGCAAATTCATGGCACGCAAATAATTTAAATATTTTAAATATTAATATATTACATATATAATATATATATATGCATATATTGGCAGCGGACGTTACTTACTCTCAGTTATACTACACAATATATAATATTTTTCATGGCACTCTCGAAAAAAAAGGTAATTTTTGGCACGTATAGCGTTAAAATAATTTGCTACTACTGGCTTAGGCTAATCAACGAGCCCCACATTATCCAAATGAAAAAAAAATCTTTTAATAAATTTATGATATATTATATATTATCGTATTGCGCTTAGTCAACTGAAAATATAAATTCAAAATACTATTCAGTTTAATGCCGTAGTTTAAGTAGTGTACAGTACTAAAGTTATTCAATTAACGATGAAAAAAAATTAAGCATGAGTTATGAGCGTCTTAATTTATTAAAATTTAAACAATATATTCGTCAAAATAACTAATGTTTTTAAATTATTTGGTTAGAAATTCATGAAAAATTTTATTTTTATAACTCAGAGTTAAAAATCTTAAAAAAGATCTTTCGTTAAGTTTTTCAACCTTAAACAAAAAACAAAAGTTTACCGGAAAGTAAATCGTATTTTTTACGAACGTTTGAAGTACACATTTTTAACCTATAAGGTGTGAACTAACGATTTCTTATGCAACGAATTTCTTATCATTTTTTTTTTTTTTTTTTTGTAGGTAATTTTAAAACGAATTACTATAGATATCATAAACTTAAATACGAAAAAGCGGTCCAGCGGGAATTTTCTCGGTTTCCCGTCGTCGCAGTACCACACTGTAGATATAATATCCTTCTAAAATCTAAAATATGCCTCTATCATAGTGTTCATACAGACGAGTTACGATTTAAAAAAAATATAAAACGACGAACATGTAGATATTATAATATGATAATTTTATGAGTTGGGCATAGTGTTCAACAAGTGTAATACAATATAATATTATAATATTCGGATTATGGCTTACCAACACAGGTTCAGTATTTTAGTGTCCTCCGACTGGTTGCTGCTCATCTCTTCGCGGACCAGTGACATGAACTGCGCGGTGCACGAATCCCAGTCCGAATTTATCACCCGGTAACAATCCGTATACTTCAGGTAGTCTGCAACACGAAATAACAGTATAAAAGATAAAACGTACATATCGTTTCGATATAACAGTGAATTAAAATAATATTAAAAAGTGTGTTTGCTTGTATGTTCTGTGGCGTTACAAAACTTTATGTTTTTATAAAACCATATTTTCAACTGTAAATTATTAAGCTGCTGATTTTTTTTCGAAAACGTTAATGTTTATAAATCGAAATTCCAACGCATAGTTTTTGCGTTATTTTACTTATTTTTTTTTTTTTTTTATTAGAAATAAGCCTCGGCTGCGGAGGCCATTGGCTGACATAGTTTACATTGTTAATGATAATTGTTGTATACACTATTTACATTATTTACAAAAACATTACACATATTACACATATTACAACATAATAGATTATAGATTGTTAATTAGGTTGGACTTGATTAAAAAGGACATCATGCAGCTAATGTTGTCTGGGTGGAGGGCTTCCGATATAATATTTGATACTCCAGCTTCTCGTTTGTCCGATTCGAAAGAACGGCATTCAGATACGATGTGTTTGATAGATAGAAGTGTACCACAACTGGCGCAAATGGGTGGGTCTTCTTTCTTCATCAAGTACTGGTGAGTTAGCTGCGTGTGTCCTATGCGCATTCTATTTATGGAGACTTCCATCTTTCTTGAAAATTCAGGTGGGGAATGCCATGTGTGAATGATGTTTTTGATTTGGTTAAGTTTAGAGTCGCCTTGTTTCCATTCCCGTAGCCATAAATTGTTTGCAATTGTTTTTGATAAGGATCTGGCGTCGTTTAGGGTAAAACAGTTGAGTTTAATAGCGTCAGGGGAGGTTAATGCTTGACGAGCTTTTTCGTCAGCTCTTTCATTACCCGAGATTTAATTGTGGCTAGGAATCCAAATCAGAGTGATTGAGTGGCCTGACTGTGTAAGATCGTTGAGTTGGTTATGTATTTTCCTGGTGATCTCATTTGGGGTGATGGGGTTATCGATATTTCTTAACGTGCTTAGTGAGTCGCTTAGGATTACTGCTTTATGTGTGTGTGTTGTTTTAATGAGGTCCAGGTCAAAGGAGATTGCCACTGCCTCAGCTGTGTAAATTGAGCTAAAGTTTGGTAGTCTCAGCATGCTGACGTGGTCATGGAGTACTACCGCTGCTCCAACTCCATTTTCCATTTTAGAGCCATCAGTGTAAATTTTGGTGTAGTCGTGAAGATCGTCAATGATTGAATGGAGTTGTTGATTGTAAATTAAGGGTAAAGTGTCTTTCTTCGAGAATGAACTAAGTTCACTGTTCACGTAGTTTTTTAATAACCAAGGTGGTGACTGTATATTTTCGTTTTTGATAACGTCAAGATGTTGGAATGGGATGTCTTTTAGGGCGTTTGTGATCTGTTTCGAAACATTGAGATTATTTTGGGAGCGTCTGGCTGCTAATAGCATGGAGCTTTGAATTCTCCTGATGTAAAGTGGGGCTACACCGGCTGTGTTAAGCACACTGGGAATGGGGCTAGAGCGATATGCTCCGGTGACAAGCCTTAGCCCTGTGTTGTGTACAGTATCGATCATTTTGAGTGCCGATGTTCTATAGCATTTATAAATAGGAAGGAATTATATTCGAGCCTAGAAAGAATGAGTGCTTTGTATATTTGTAATAAACTAGATGAGTGACTTTCCCATGACCTGTGTGCCAGACATTTTAGGGTATTCATTCTTATAAGCGAGTCTTTTCGGATAGACTTGAGATGAGGTATCCACGTGTTTCTTGAATCGAACAGAACGCCCAATATTTTGATGGATTTTTTTATTGGGATGGGGATATTGTACATTGATATGGTGCTATTGCCAATATTTCTTTTATTTGTGAAGAAAATGCATTGGGACTTTTTAACTGAAAAAGAGAAACCAGAAATAAGTGTCCAGGCTTGTAATGCTGATATTGCTTCCTGCAGGTAGTTTGTAGTCCTAATCGGATTGATGCCTCTACAGAAGATATTGAAGTCGTTGGCGAATAGTGTGCACTTTACAGGAGAATGTATAACTTGTGGTATATCATTAATCGCTAATAGAAACAACGTGACTGACAGTGTAGATCCTTGAGGTACACCATTCGTTTGAACATATATTTTTGATAGCTTTTCATTGCACTTCACTTGGAAGGTTCTGTCAGTAAGGAAGTTCTTTACAAAGTTAAATAAATTACCGTTAGAGATGAAGTTTGACAGTGTTTTAAGGATACGAGGGCGAAACGTGGTATCATATGCTTTTGATATGTCGAGGGCTATGAGGCCCATCATATGTTTTGCATCGAGAGTTGAATGTATTTCATCTTGGATGTCGTGTAGTGTATTAGAAGTACTTCTATATCTCCGGAAGCCGTTCTGTCGAGGGTCTAGGATGTTGTTTTTTTCAAGAAACCATCTGAGTCTGGAATCTATAATTTTTTCCAATATCTTTGCCATGGTATTCAGGAGCGATATAGGTCTGTATGATTTAATATATTTTACTTATTAATTTATCTATGTTACAGCAAAAATGACATTAACTAAAATATAACATTATTTATAGGTCGTTATTAGGGCATTGACCAAATACATAGGTAATTATCGTTTTAAACCAGATATTCACGTAATTGACCAAACACATAAGTTATAAATGGTATAAACTGCCAATATTGACGTGTGTGAAGTTTGTACCCCTCCGAGATTAATTTATTGTAATGTTTTATTGTGGTATTGAAGTGAACCACAAAAATATAAAAATGTTTACAAATGATAATTAATTCCAAAGTAATTATAGAACGCTCCAATAATGTCCATTAAATCGATATAAAAATGTACTTTTAGAAAATAAATTCACAACCAAAAAATTGTGACATTGAAGTATATAGTTTAAAGAACATTTAATTTAAAAGAATTATAAACTTCTGCCTACTAGTTTGAATTTTGATGTAAACATTTTAAAATGTTTAATAAAGAAATCCAGTTAACAATTTACATGGAAAGGGGTGATTCTGAGTTGAAAAAAAAATAAGTTTGTAACACCACAGATCACTACTTAAATGGTATACAGAATCTAATTTTTTTTTAATAAGACCCCTGAGTGTATTTAAAAGTATTAAAAATCAAATTTAAATAAGTTTATAATTAAAGAAAAAATGAGAGTTGATGTATTATTATACTTGGTGAATCACATCGTAACATTTATATATACAATTTATCTTTTGGATCTGACAAAGCGATCACATATCAAAAATTATATGTATTATGATAAATATAAGGCTTTGATATTTGGTATTATGATAAATTTTAAGTTATAAAAACATACCTAATTTAATATTTCCTTGAATTTCCTGTGATATTCACAGCTGGTTCATGAGATAACGATATTGTATTATATCGTATTGAATCATATGATACAAAATATTTTCAGCGAAATGATATATTTTAAGGCTGTGCCATTACTATATATAATAAATAATATCGTGTTTTAAGTTTTTGGTTACAAAATTGATTTCGAGATAATAATAACCGTTTGACTTTGCTGTGCACATCGTTAAGAGGAGTGGGGTGCTAAGTTTGAAAAAAAATCCGTAAAAACCGCGGATTTCGATTTCTCTTGACGACTAGTGTTTGTTCTCAAAGTTTGTTGACTATTAAGACCTAAAACCAAACAATACACAAAATAGAGGAAATAAATAAAAAATAAACCTCCCAATGGATTTACCAACGAGAACCACCGCGACTTATATTTCAGCGGTACGATCGGTGGTTCTATGTTCTTTATACCTAACAAATAAGTTAGTGTCTATATTTGAATATATTCATAAATTTAAACATATGAATAATATACGTGAACAAATATAGACAACAGCTATTGTCCTATTGGTTTAGAACGGGACATTGTCAAATTTCTTTACCTTTTTCCATTATATACAAACATACGCGAAAAAGTTGAACTGTTTCTTCGTTGTTATCTTAAACGTAAACATAATTTATATGGAAATAGATTTTGGGTGGTTGCTCATAATAATCTACATATAATGTAAACAATTTATATATAGACAGTATTATTATGTATCAACGTACCATTTTATTCAGAAAGCACTTTGCAGTAGGTATCTACTTATTTACCATATTTATACAAGTTATAGTACAGTTTGACGACCGTCGTAACGGTGGTAATAATAAATTATTTATTATATTTTTAAATAAATCCCATAAATTCTTTAATCTCGTTACTTGTTAACTATAGAGTGATTTCTAGTAGTTTATTACTTTATTAGATATATATTATGAAAAACGATGAGTAACTTAAAAATACTTTGATAAGTCCCTCCTAGTCTACAGTCTTGTAAAGTTCTAATGACTTAAAAAAATCTCATGAATCGACTCCAAATGGTATGTGTTTTATTAAATATAAAAAAAGTATTGAAAACTACAACTCCTATCGGACACAAACCTAGTCTACCAAATAATATGCCGTACGTAATTGAATGATATCATTTATTAATTTTTTTATATTTTATATACACATTTTTAATGCTTTATTTTTTATAAGTATATTTATTTTTCTTTTGTAAAATACGGATATTTCACATGTCAAGTTATAAACTGTCATCCCCATGTGGCCATGTCTGACCACTAAGCCTGTTTATGTACAGAACACTCTTAAAGCCAATTCGAGCCTATAGATTTCAGCAAGTTGTGGTGGAATACAAAAACCAAATACAAATAAAATTCAATTTTTTGAAAACACTGCGCTTAAAAAAACTAATTGATAATACCTTTCCATACGTATCAAACTTAACATTACACACAGATCCAAAATTTAAAACCGTATTTGAAAAACCCAAATGTATTCGTAAAGGATTATATAAACGTTTATCATCTCACTTAAAACCAAAAATTCAAAACTCATATTTTTCATAAACTCTCGGAAATCGTCATACACTCCTAAAGCTTAAATACTGTCGTAATTTCCTACTATAATGACTAATAAAAACATCATCTATTGCTACTTTCGTCACTTTCATGAGTTTTTATTGTCACGCTTTTTATTCGCGTATTACTCATAGGTAATTGTGCTAATTGGACATAAACTGTATGAGACTGAAATTATAGAAATATGACAAAATATATGTTTTATATGTATAATATATTATGCTATGTATATTATTCACCGGTTCCATTTAGCATAAAGCACTAATCATTTTAAAAACTATTACAATTTTTGAAAATTATTTTGTTACATAATTATAAGTTATTAAAAATAACAATTTTACTATTCTGTACTTTTTTTATCAATACATTTTAAATTCATCATTCCAAAACAGAATATATTTTGGTGCACTTATAAATGCATAAAAATTGATTTTCAGACAAGTAGTTTATGAGTTATAGGTATTTAAAGTTCAGATAAGCTGAGTAGAATGGTACACACCACAACATTTTTGTCCACTACTATATTCGTCTAAAACTTTGAATACTTATAACCTTATAACTAATAAACTACTTTGATTTTTATAGATTGAAATATTTCGAATAATGTTCTGCTTCAGAGTATGAAAAGGAAAAGGTATGTCATCATTAAAACGTATAAAAATCTTTAAAAATAATGATAACAATAAAAATTAAAAATACTAGAATTTTTTTTCCAAAAATATTATTTTGGAATGATTTAAATAACTGTTATGTATTTCGTTAACGCCTTAACGGATAAACATGAAGCATACGATTCCGAAAGAGGACTGACTTTTATTTGATACATGACAATATTTTAGGTTATACAATTTGTTATCACATAATAATATTCTTATCACTACGACACTACATCATCTCCTTTTTAAATAAAAGCATAATATTATGCACATTATTAAAAACAGATAGTCTTATACTACTACTATTTTATATAATACAAAATACATCAATACAAATTTATAATTAATAAAGTATGTAACACCATCAAATATGTAATGTAAACAAAATAACTACAATAAGTAATATAACAAAATATAAAAAAAACATCACAACTAACAAGTTAATTATCATAACCATACCTTTTTGTAATTTTCCTTTCCCTCTCTGAACGACGCACAATTACACTTTCTTTATTTTTTTCCTTAATACCCACTTCATTATTTTTAGGTAACTTCTTACAAAAATAATGCTTATCCATCTTTTTTGGAAATCTTAGTTGATTTCTATGAACTATTCTACTGCTATCCTTTAAATTAATTACAAATAAATATTTGGTATACTGCTTAACCATTATAGCTGGTAACCATTTTATGGAATTATAAGTGTTCTAAGTTAAAAACGAACCACCCTAAAAAAACACACCGACTCTTGACTTATTGATGTCCGCTGAAATCTACTCAGCCAAACAAAGACGCGATCCACGATTAAGGTGCTACTATTTTATACTTTTTTTTTTAGTTCAAGTAAATTTTACATTATTTGATTTAAAATGTCTTAAATAATATGTTTTTAACCATAAGAAATGCTTTCAACTTTAAATGAACAATGAACATAATGTATTTTTTGTTTCAAGCAATATCTTAAACGACTATTAATTTGAGCCTTGCTGTTACACTATGGAAATATATAAGTTATGCACATAGGCGTAGCATGGTTGATTTTTTTGAGGGGGCTATAGGCTTTTTTCCCTCGTAGAATCAATGATGCTGCTGGAACTTCTTGTGAATTATTTCAGCGAAGGGGCTAGGTCTATAATTTGGATATTTTAACTTCATAAAGTTATCAATACTAAAGTTTTTTCATCACTTGACTCTATACAAGTTGGTACAATTAGTTTTATTATATAAGCCTTATGCATATATATTATGACTTTAAATTATTAATTGTCTACAAACCTTTTCTCGAACGTTGTTTTTACAATAACAATGTTTACTCCTTAAAAGCATAGGTTTCGTAAATATATTTAATAAATCAAACGACTTATAAGTTAGAGCCGTCCAATTAATAATTTTAAAATTAAAAGCATGTTAAGATTACCAGTGTTTTAGTTTGTATAAAAAAAAAAAATTAATAATTAGTCTTTTTAATAGTACACAAACCAGTTAATTTAAGTATATTTTAAAGATAGATTAGTGCATATCCTTAATGGCTACCACATTATATTGATAAATAATAATAAACTAACCAAATCTCAATAGAGTATATTATTATTATAGTAGGAATCCTACTAAGCTGAGAAAACTTATCGTTTAACTCGTCTTCTTAACAAATCATGGCTTTCAAAAAAGATTAAAACTAAAAATAATTTTAGATGTTCCAATATGAGAATTATCTACGAGAGCAATTTTACAATTTTATTAAACTAAATTATCTCATAAATAAAACAAAAATCAATTGTAATACAAAAAATTAAAAATCATCTTCATTACTGCAGTAGTGTAAATAATACACTTTGATATGATTAAAAGGTACCTAAATTTAACCTCGTATTTAATGTTCTTAGTTTTAAAATGTTAAGCCTTTTTTTTGAAAATTTGTTTTTATCAATCACCCCGTTATTCAATTTAGATAAACGAAAACAATGAGAAACAAAAATAATAATTATTAGTCTGAAATGGTTTGCGTATTATATAAAAATGATGTCCAGGCTAACATTTTGTAGGAATATCATATTAAGATTTGATTGTTATTCAGGTTTCTTTATATTTTACTCGGGAATTAATTTGGACATATCTTTAGACCATTAAAATATGAATAAACAACATTAAATTACATTAACTGCAACCATAAATTCCATCACATTCGCAGATGCAAAGAACGAAATTAAACTACACTCAAACAACAAATGGCACTCTCACTGGCGAAAACTCAGCACCAAACTCAATAAAATAAAAAACAATATAAACCCATGGAAAAATCCTGAACTCAGTAGAAAAGAAGAAACCATAATAAACCGCCTCCGAGTTGGACACACACACCTAACACACAGCTACTTGATGAGCAAAGACGATCCTCCACTATGCGACTCATGCAATGTACTTTTAACGGTCAACCACATCATTACAGAATGTCAAAAATATAACCAGTATAAAAATCAATGACACATCTCAGAACAAATTTGTCAAGCACTAGGAACAGAATTCTACAATTTAATTTAATGTAATCATGTAAATACTAAAATACTAACAATGTAATCAAAAAAAAATTCGTGTACTAATGGCCTAGTTGTCGATGTATATTTCAGATCAATAAAAAAAAAACAACATTAAATATTTTAAAATGGATCTAATTTAAGCATAGGTATAGTTAACCTTTTTTAAAAAAAAACCAAGTCCTCATTTTCTAACATGAGATAATTGTTCAGATTTCTACTATGATATCATTATTAATTGTTTTATACAACTTACTAGACAATTTAAATTAAAAATTCCAAGAATTAACAAATTAGAGTAGGTACCGCTTGTGTCAAACTTTCAATCTAAATAGGTAAGCTATAAAATGAAACTTTTGCAGTAGGTATTCTTGTCCAAAAATGTGTAAGAGGCTAGGAAACGAATGATTATACCTAAAAATATGCGGCATTTCAAAACCAGTATAGATAGAGGATGTCATACCACGTTTCTTATTTATTTTATTTTACAGTCGTGTAACATATTAAAACCTTTGGCACAGATCGATCATCATTGGCTTAACAGATGTATAAAGTGATTTCACACTACACATATTATAAAAATGAAAGAAAATAATAGAAGTTACCAAGGGTATGGAATAGCTGTTTTTTTTATTATTATTACTTTATAGGGTTATTTATATTATAATATAACACCTAATACAAATTTAATTTTAGGAATGAAAGGATTTTCATTCTGGTTACCTATTACTGACTGTCATAACTTTTTATGAAAACTATTTACACGAGATTCAACTTAAAATATTATTTTTTCATTAATTCGCTTAATAAGTGTTTTTCTGTGTAACCACTTCGGATAGGTAGTAATTTTATTCATAAGATCGATTTACATGAACATGTCTCTCTTATATGTTTATCGTTTACTCGAATAAAAAACATATTATCTATAAAAATATAACAAACCTTGGAGTGACGTTCTTTTTAAACTAGAATAAAAAATAATTTGGTTATATATTATGTACTTATTGTTATAAATTATCTTGTTCTGTCATAAAAGTCTGTTAAATATAATAATATTCAAAACAAGGGAAATGTTAATATAAAGGCTCGATGGAATCGCAAATATTGTAATACTGTACCTAATACATTTTAAAGTTAAAGATTAGCCAAAAAAAAAATAATAACAATAATATTATTATTCATTGGAATTTAGAATAAAAAATTTACTCCATTGAAAAATAGAACTGTATAAACTTAATTCTTAAGGAATATGATTACAAATTATTTACTTCCGTATTTTAAGAGGAATGTATTGTGATATTTATTAGGTATTTTAATAATCACTATAATTGAGGTAGATTATAAAACGTAAATTCTAAACGATTCAATAAATTAGAATAATGCACTTTCAACAGTTTTATGCCATTGTAATTTTATTTCAATTCCTCTATAACAATTAACGTGACGATTTATTTTTCCAATTCAGGTATAATTAAATTCTGAGAAAAATGCATAATATGTTGACACGACTAAATTGTTGGTTATTTTTCTAAGTTAAAAATCAATAAAAAAATTTATCTGATTCATGGGACCGTAAAAAATTATTTTCGGATGTAATAATTATACTATTATGGATGAATTCTAGCATATTTTTAGTAAAAATAAAGAATGTGAAAAGTTTAAACCATAAAAAAAGTTAGTATTTTATGTTGTTATTTACTATTATTATCGTAAATAAATATTTGTTGTACATACTGTTTATTTTAGCACACAATATTATGTAATTTAAATTAGATTATCGTTTTAATTTGTACGTTTACAAACTTTATATAAATAATTATTTTGAAATTTTTCAAACAAAAAATACATTCCCGAAATTAATTATACTAATAAATACGGGACCAGCATTTACAAAATTTTGATCAGTGTTTATAATCATTCATGAATCCAGATGATTTATCTGAAAAGTCTGTTTATTAATTGAGAAAATAACCATAATATATTATATTTTAATTATTATAAGCCATATACGATCATTAATTTATTATATATATATATATTTATTGAATTTATAATAAAAGTTTAGCCATATAAAGACAATAATTTCAATTTTAGTAAACTCCCTCAGCACATGTATCACAAAATAACTCTTTTATTGTTTAGTATTAAGTGCAATGATCAGCGTGGACGACTGATGATGAAAAACGATTTAATTTATCATTGTTTAAATTTGGGACTTTTGACATTGGAGAAAATTATTATTCAAACATTCTGCAATACTTTGTGTTTGATAAATATAATAACATGTATTTATTTTTTTATTATAATGCTCACAAGTGTATTAATTTATTTACTGTAATTTGTTTTATTTTGAAACTTGAGACACTCAGATGCAGAGGTTAAATCATATATATACATATAAATTAATATAAATTATCATTTATCTCTATATTTACTGAAGACCGTCGATATAACCCACTCGAATATATTATATTTTAGCTATAGGTATATTAATATTTGTAATTATAATAATTAATATGGGTACAAAACTTTATCCATTTTACACTTGCGAACCACTTAATGTGCTACGGATTGGAGGGTTTGTCAAATGCAAAATAATATTATAAACTACCTACCTACCCAATATTTTGAAAACTGAGCATGGAGTTCTTGTTATTTTAACGTTTTCAATAATTTTTCATGGTACCTAGTCGACCCTGACATATTTGTTGGGAGGTTGACGGTTTAAAAATGACAAAAAGACCTACCTACAGTATGAAATATAGCAAACAAACAAAAATAATTTAATCACTAGTTTTTTGGAATTTCAACAGGTTAGTATCATCCCTGCTCGTAGAGGTACTCAAAAACTCGTTCAGAAAAGAAATACACACGTTTAGATTTCTAAACCAAATAATGTTTTAGAAAATATATTATTGACTTTGTGGTTTTATTTCAACTTTGTTCCGTTAATTTTTTTAATTATTGTACTTGGTAAAAATAAATCGTGTGTTACTTTTTAGCCAACACTGCATTTTATACATAACAGTTGAATAGTGCTGTCGACTGTACTGTCTGTTCTACACCAAAAAATATTGTTAGTTACCATTGTAAAAAGAGCAGAGCATTTTAAAATCCACTTTTATTGAACATTTTATTCTATTGAACTATTGAAGTTTAAGTCAAAATCTCAAAATATAGGTTTTGCAAATAAATATTCGGTATTAAGGAACCAATATGTAATATATTGCAGTCATTATAATTCACGAGTTTGAGTAGAATGAAAATGTCTTACTTGTGTGTTAACTTTTAAATTTAATTATTAAATGAATTACTAATTAGCAATAATAGTAATTAGTTTCATTTTCACAAGATCAATAAGAATACACTTATATTATTACTATAATATACTCAATTGGTATCACTATCGATAAACTATATCTCTGGTATAATTTAATCCATTGTAAAAAATAAATACTAGTAATATCCCAATGGGTTCTGAAATATTTTATAATTATAATAAATAAAAAAAAAATTAGGTTATGTTCATTTTAAAATATTCATACTTAACATGCTCATAGCTCTAAAAAAATTAAAGCATACTAAAAATTAACGAGAGAATATACAAAATTCCTGGTTACGCCATTGTACGTGAATTATTCTGATTAGTGATTATAATAATTTCAAATCAAATTAGTATTCTTCAAATATGTCCATTCATAACCATCCCAACTTATTTTAATTTATATGACTATATATTATAGTAAATTTCCCGAATAAATTAAAGTAATTTATTGCAGGTACTAATTAATTTTGTTCTAATATTGTAATGACGTAAAATATTATATTACTCGTATACTTTTAGATAGGTAGGAAATAATTTTAATAAAATAATAAAAATCAGACAGTTATCTCAATTCAATCTACAACCTGATACTGTTATATAACAATCATAAGTATTCATATCGTCTACTCTATATATACAGAGTGATTCTTTTAAGTGGGTACACTAATTATCTCGAAAAGTATTTACTTTTTTCAAAATATTTTTTTACATGGTTTCAAGTTGTTAAAAAACCAACGTTTTATTGAAAAATTATATTTTTAAATATTTTTTATCCTTATCATTTTTTAAATTAAAACTCTATGTTGTCATTCAAAAAAGTAAAAAACTTAAAAAATTATAAGGATAAAAAATATTTAAAAATATAATTTTTTAATAAAAACGTTGGTTTTTTAACAACTTGAAATCATGAAAAAAAATATTTTGAAAAAAGTAAATACTTTTCGAGATAATTAGTGTACCCACTTAAAAGAATCACCCTGTATTATAATGTATTTCGTTGACCGCATAATATAAGTATTAAGTTTTAACCCGGAAATTCAATCAGATTTTTACCATATACGCAATAATCTTTATAAAAATTATAAAAGCAATAATTACAATTGCATGATAATAATAACATATTATTATTATAATCATATATGATCCAGATAAAATATGTGATCATCATCTTATTCATAATTTTCCACAATGAAAATAAAATATGTATAGTATATAGTTTCTTATTTTATTCAATTAGAACTTTGGATTTTTAGTTGATATGTGAAATAACTATTTACCTTATACAATGATAATTTTTTTAAATACATTTTTACCTGTTACATCATATAAACATCAATACGAAATATTATTTTTTTATCATAATAATATTAAATACTAACCATGCTTTCACATAAACACTGTACATTAAAAAGCGGGTAAGTATAAGTGAATGTCGCTCTGCAGTACAGTAAGTTACAAATGGTCGAAGTGGGTTACTGTAATGTATGGTATTAAACTTGAATTCAATGATGCAATATCATTGTGTATGAAAAACGATTCTGAGTGGAGACGGTTTATCAGTCTAGGATATATTATACTATATTAATTATATATTGTTATAATTTCAAAAAAAAAAAAAAAAAACATTGTCCATAATCATTTAATATTATAAAATTGCGAAATCGTGAAATCGTACGTTTTTTCTCCTTTAACCACTGTTATTTCGAGTACCGTTTCGAAAATCGAAAAATGACTTCTCTAAAGTACCAGCTCAAGAACATTGCCTTTCAGAAAAGATGCTACCTACTCTTGATACTTTTAAGCAAGTTTAGAAGGAGAAAAAGTGTATACAGAATAAAAAAGAAAAAGAATTAAACACCATTGTAAAACCAATACATTCCTCTCTTCTCTCAGAATCTAAAAAAAATTTAAAATAATTTATGTCATGTTAAATTTCATACTTTTTGATACAGGTCTAAAATTAATATTTTAATATGAGCCATGTATTCTAATAGCTATTATGTATTCTATATGGCGACTATAATAGGTGATAGAATACATAATAAAACCAGTCATCTCAGATTGATTAAAATTACTGACGACTTCTATTTAAGAATTTGTATACTAAATAAATTCACTTTTTTTTAATTCCGATGTTTATAAATATGTATTAATAAATAATTTTGTTGTATTAAATTAATACAATATTAATTCATTTAAAAATAGGAAATTTTTACCATAAAATAAACTCAATATATTATTAAAGTATTCCTAAATAATAAAATAATAATATATTATGATAATAATATTTGAAATCAGTTATTTTTAAAACGTATTCCACTATCGGTAGTGCTAATATATGTGTCATTTTCACGCAGCATGCATTCATTTTTAATGCTGATTAAATTTTATTAGTCTTACTATAGGTAGAATGTATGAACTTGCTTTGTAATAATATTGGTATACTGTGATTAAAATTTATTAGCAATGCTGGGATTTGGGATTTTTTTCTTCAATTTTTGGTATGTCAGAAAAACACAGTGGCTGGATTTAAAATATAAACGCCTATAAACCCTTACTGCAGAGTTAGGTTAATAATAATATGTTATATATGTATATACGCAGGTTAAAAAAAAACAAATATGTTCTTAAATTTCTTTTTTTCACATATCATTTTTAGTAAAAAGTTAAAAATGTATTGCAGATTGTATTTAAAAGTTATTAGAATTACAATTTTTATTTTCGGTGGGTTTAGGCTAACACAATGTGTTTGGTCATTGGATTACTTCATAAAATATACAATTTATCACATTTCAAAGATTCAACCTGTCACCTTTAAGAATAATTTTAGGTAAATATGATAACATGAAACATGTATATTTACATAAATACATGGTACATAATTGGTAATATTATTATTCATCATACTATGTTTATTATAAAATAGTTTGAAATTAAACTGTAATTTATACTTCGTTATCATATTATGTTTGAATATTTAATATCGTTCTCAATATAATCATAAAAATATATGCATATAAACTTACGTTAAGCTGCAAATTTATAGCTTAAGTGTCATACAATTTTGAAACATAATTATGTCTGTAGTATTCTGTCTAAAAAGTTTTCTAATTATTTTTAATATTTCCACTAAAAACAAGATTTATTAAATTTGTTGCTAACCACTTGCTGTATCCTTGACACTGATTTAACTTTGTAAATAAATATTTGGACAAACTTAAGTTTTACTGCTGCTCATCTTCTTACAATTTTTTGCTTTACATTTTTAACATTATAAATTACTTAGTTTCTTTTACTCTACTTGTATTACAATGAAAGTTCCAACAAAAAGTATAAATTCTAGATGGGTATTTAGGTTTTTAGAGAAACTTCTCTATATCTATTAGCTAATGCATTATTTTTTAGAAATTAATCCTACGGAAAATGTTTTAAACACTTCCGCGATCCGAGTAACACGCAGAAAAGCATTATGTGTACTACACTATATTATAATAAGTCTATACATTTATTGTTAGTTCGGATTTAAATCTTACAAGCCACTCACTTAATAAAGTTTCTTTTCGTACTCAATCTTGATTAAGTATAATTGTATAAACAAACTAAATAGCTAACTACAAGAACTAAATGATCAAATAAATATCTAAAATAAAAACTGGAAATATCTTTTTAACAATAGGTAGATAGATACTCCATTTCTCTGATTCCGGTTCTGTGATAGTGCTATAATGTCGCTCATTGAATAAATAATGATAATAACTAAGAATCGTCTTCATAATGTTTCATAAAAATAAAATGATTATTGAAACACAATTACCAAACTAACTGAATTCGTCTCATTTCTAAGGTTAGCGTAGATAACACAATACCGATTTACATCTATAATCATATCCATATGCATGAAGCGGAAATTCATTTGAAAAAAAATTTCGAATCCACGTTTACTGTTAAAACGTGAGTCTAGTCAAATATATACCGAAGAATTAAATATTTTTTAGGAAAACATTTGTTGGACATAAAGTATTATCAGTGTTGAATCCAGGTATACTTCAGGGGGGGGGGGGCGTTCGCCCCCCTGACAAATATAACTTTCTGACTTTCAACAAAATGTACTTATATATTAAATGCACAATACTAATTTAAAAATAAATAATTAATAGGTTTCTAATTTATTTTGTAATTTTTTCAATATTTATAATTTCTTAATTGTAATAAATTATAATGGCTGTAGTCAATTTGCACCAAAATTGACCCAAAATATTTTCAACATGTGTAATTTGCACCAAAATAAAGATATGTAATTTGCACCATCCTCGGGTAGTGAGATATTGGAATTGTAATTTGCACCAAAATTAAAATCGATTATTTTTTCAATTGCATTTCGATAGTACAAACTTACAAGTTTTTATATCCTAATATAAATTTAGCTTAGTTTTTATTTATAAAATAGCTGAGTTTATACACATATTTATGTAAGAACTAAGTTTATATACAATTGTATAATTATGAATATAAAAAAAAGTTGCCCAATTAAAAAAATTATATGTTATTAAATCGTATTATTATTATTATTATTAAAATTATTATTGTCATTCGTGTCAATCTAGTCTCGACGTCTACAAAGATACCGAGGAAAAATCGAATATTTCAAAATTGAATGTTCAATAATCGAACAAATAAATAATCATTTTGGTGCAAATTACAAATTCGATTTTCGACTACCTTAGGGTGGTGCAAATTACAAACACTATTTTTGGCTACCTGCAGTGGTGCAAATTACAAACTCCCTCATTATAATAATACAATTTATAATATGTGACGACCTTAGATTAACCTTAGATTGATTTAAAAATTTAAAAATTAATAATTTGTCTTATAACTTTTTAAATATTTATAATTTCTGAATTGCAATAAATAATAATAATAGGTAATACGATTTATAATGAGTGACAACCTTAGATTGATTTAAAAATAAAAAAAAATAATTTGTTTTGTAGTTTTATATAAATTTGAAATGTCTCAATTATAAATTGTAAAAAGAATAACTACCTATTAATAGATATAATTCATAATACTAAAATGACGTATCACCATTCACCAATGAAAAAAGTGAGCCCCCCCCCCCCCCAGAAAAATTGTCTGGATTCAACACTGAGTATTATAACAAACAATTACTTCTATAAAACTAATTTAAAGATATGCTTGTAAAACTTTGATTACAACCCTATAGGAGATTTAATTTACGATTCTAAGTTCTAAAAATAAGCTAACACTATATTTATCAAATAAAAAGTATTTGAAATGAACTTTCAAAACATATTATTACATTTAAGTGCTATGATGTAAAATTAAATGTTTTTTACAAATATCGTATATAATGTTCATCTGAGATGGTTCTTTTTTTTATTATTTAATATATTTAAATGTGTCAGCATATCACATGCTTTATACATATACAGTTTAAACAATTATAAAGAGATAATATTCTTAAACTGTTATAATTTGGATTATTTATAAAAATCGTATGTTTTTATTATTTGATGAATTATTGAGATTTTATTAGAATCCTGTAGTATGTAATGGTGCTTATAGTTCTATTATCCGAGTGAATGGAGGAATATATTGATTCTATAATGACCTTTATACCTATGTTTTTTTTTCAGGTTTAGAAAAATTACTTTTTCGTATAAGTGAACTTCAAAAGTTTCATAATTACAGTTTCTTAAAAATTGACACAGTTCGAGGCTTACTTTAGAAATATATTTTTGAAATCACCCATTAGTTTTCAATAACCATTCAATATTATACGAATGACTCTGGTTCGATTACCGACGGTAACGTGAAATTTTAGGTCTTAAGTTTTAATACGATTTGATGTGTGAAGATGGATAACATTTCATTTTAAAAACTATTGGTGTATAATATATTATTATAATATATATATATATATATATATTTTTTTATTGTGAATAAAGGTTTTGCATTAATATTTATACTAAATTTAACGGTTTACTTAGACTTATTTTGCTATGTAATTTTGAATAACTTTTTTCCTTTAATACTTAATTAAATAATAATGACTTGAGCTATGGTAAGAGTCATTTTTCCAATTATTCATAGTTTAATTATATACACTTAATTTAATTTACCTCTTTGAAATGATTCATCGTCACACAAGAATTTGAATGTATGTTTGGCTCCAATTACGTTGTCGACGACCATATTTTTTTCATCTAACGATAGACATAAATTTGAAAAATCATCGAAGCACTTCATTCCCATTTTGAATCCTCTGTTTAAATTTAAACATAATAATTATTATCATATAACTCCACGAAATTAAAAATACCAAAGTACCTATTATATTTAATTAAAAAAATCCGTTTATCACAAAAAAGGTTTGTTAACACCAATAACATAAATAATACCATTGTTAACGAATGGAATAAATTAGGACTTAAAATAATATTGTATGACTGTTATAAATTATCATCCGTCATTAAATCGAAATCTATAATACTCATTCTATCAATATAAAATATTATATTTTTATTATTATAGAATTGACAATATTTTTTATACCAAGTAAAAAAAAAAAAAAAAATAGAACGAATTTAAATCAAATACATTTGATAATTTACATCATTATACATTTTTCCTTCATATTCGTGGATATTTAAAAATGATATTTGAATTCTATTGATACGTCGTAATCATTCCTTCATAATGTATTAATGTTTAAATGGACTTGAAACGGTTTGGTACAATATTTTAAGGGATCACTATATAATATTCATCGAACGTTAAGCGTTAAACGCATAATATAATGAATTACCTATATAATTTGACAACAGTACCAATAGAATAGGTAATATCACGGATGCGATCATAAATTGGTTGAAATGCATAATAATATAATAATTTATAAAAGTGACTATTTTTTCTTGTCATTACTTGCAAACGACGTCCACGTCAGCCTTCGATTTCGGAATACCGATCAGCCCGGTGTGATCCAAAAGTACGGACACGTTTTTTAGACAGGCGTCCAGACTGTTTTTACACAGCAAATCCGTGCCACTGAAATCTCCACCTGGAAAATAAATTGAAAATGTTTGTAGACACCGTTATTACTAAAATTCTGTCCGACGAAAGTCTACCCCGACCCCCGCCGGGAAGTGCGTGGAGCGCGTGTTAAGTTCAAACTGTTTTGAGTGTTTCGTAGATATTAACGCACAGACAGTTATATATCATCCTCGTCAGTCATCGGTATAGCAGTGAAAATAATATTAAGCTGGCAATGGCAGTTTCATAGAAAAATACATCGAAGCCACCCGCGCCTCCGTTTGTTTAAATTATTCGAAAACAACAACTTCATCGTACACACTAAAGTCGCGCATTCAAGTTTCGGGGAATAAGCACAGTACCAACCTACTGGTTCGCCGTACACACAGAACTCGGGTCGTGTCATTTGAATTAATTTGTTATGTTGTGTTGCATGACATGACGTATTATTTGGAAAACGAAAACACATCGAAATATTTTCGAGTAGTCTCTATAATATGACTATATTCTATACGCGCCAGCCTTAGCAACACCTAACGATCGTTTCACGAAAATAAATGTAATTTTAATCAAGCTCGAGTGGGTATATCTTTTGTTATAAAACAACGCGTCGGAAATCTCCAGTGAACACGTTGCAGCACATAGCCAATAGGGTACAATTGCTTCGGTGACACACATTAAAATGCAATTATACTGCAGACCGCTTCAGCGCAAATAATATTATAATAATTGCTGACATTTTATGCTGGTCAAGATAAATAATGATGAAACGTACAAAATGTTTTCATATTATCGTTGTGCTTTCCGCAAGATGTATTTAACACGCGTGTCTGTTGATTTATCATGAAAATTGAAAACAACAATAATTAATTTTGTATTCAAAAAACATAACCATTTACGATGGCGTCAAATCGCTTGTATTTATTAAAATTTCACTATTTTAGGACAAAATAATAAAAGGTATTATGGTATACATTAATTAATTAATGTCATATTTCTTGTAAATATCAATTAAATATTTATATATTATGCTCAAAAGAGTAAGGGTTTATCCCGTATACTTTGTTCTAAATAATAAATATGAACAAAAACTAGTACGGCTTTAATTTTATTATTAACAGATAACCTTGAATAAAATAATATCACACTTAAATCATTTTTATATCAAGCCCGATGAATTTTGATCGTGGTGTAAATTCCACATATGTGAAAATAATTATATGCCATCAAACCACTACAAAACATTATAGCATTTTGTATGGGGGAGGCTGTCTCGCAAAATAAATACAAAAATACAAATTCAATATTTTTTTTTAAATTAAACTTTTAGCACCTAAAATAATGTTCCTAAAACTTAAACAACAAATTATATAGGTGTATAATAATTTTGTTTTTATTATTATGGCTCCAAATGCTCCTATATTTTAATTGCATCCTTCTTGAGACGTGAGAGTAGTTATTGGTACAATTGTAAAAGGTAGGCCCCGGGGCTCGTATTATCGGAGTACCATACTATACATATTTTATTATCCACAGCTGAGTGATTAATTCACAATTAAAAAAACGTGATACTCGCATATGTTGTCAACGTCTTACGAGTGCGTTACATAGCAAATTTTACGCATAGCAGATCACGTTTAGCTCCGTTAGTTTAAAAATTTGAATGAATTTACCTCTTATAAAATTTAAAGGCAAGAGTATTATTTAGACGAACTTATGACCTTTTAACTACCTATATTTTAGTTTTGAAGCGAGTTATTTTAAAATTTTAAATATTTTGTACATCTTAAAATTGTTATAAAGTGATCTACTGAGCGTAAAATGTTCTATGTTACACACTACTACACTAGTAATATGGAGACAACACATACGGGTGTCCTCTCAATCATGATAATATAAGAAATAATATTGATTTAAGTGATTTAAGTTCTGAAAATTATTACTAATAATATACTTTTACTAGAAAAAAGACAAAAATTCAATATTTTTTATTAAAAATTATAATGGATAGCTATAATGGCTAAAATAAACACAGTAAAGGGGGGTATAGCTTCCTTAGATACCCCCTGGCTAAAATACTCCTCTGAAACATTAAATTATAAAACTGCTTCATATTAGTGTGAAGCATAACTCACCTTGTCGTTTCGTATTCTGCATTTTTAATCCAAAGTAGGTAACAAAATGTTGGTCATACGTTACCTATGTATTAAATAAACAGAATACACTACGACACGAAAAGTTGTGAACTCCCTTTTACTCATTATTTAATAAATTGTTACCTAACCAAAGAAATTGAAATTTTATAATCTTTGGACTAAAAAACATTATTTATAATATAATTATACAAGTAACAAATGCTTTATGAATCTTAAAACCCAATTTTATAAAGTTTATTTTATGGTTTCTTGTTAATAATCATTTTTATTGTAAAACTTTGAATTAATAAGTACTCGAAAAGTTTCATGTAGTGTTCTTATAAAGATCGGTTAATATTAAAGGCTACATATTACTTTGAATAAGTCGTTTTTCGATTATTTTCATTCCCATAGATAGTGTCTGCGAGTGTAACAAAGAACAACTTAAGACAATTTCTTAAATATCAGTGCAAGTCTTTAGAATTATTATCATTATTATTTTCAACCATGATTAATTTATAATAATATAGATACTTCTGTAGTTATACATAAATATAGACAATTCAAGATGAGTAATCAAAATATAATTTATATAATATAATCCTGTGTCCTATCCAAAATAATATTTAATGTGTGCTAATCGTGACTACATTAATTAATCATAAATAAATATTAATTACTGACGTACCTGCACAATAATCTCTATTATATTTTCAATAAAATAACTATTTATATCAAACGATTTTTAAATTTAATTGCAATCAACTAATACTCCATTAATACACGCGCTTCATTATATATTTTAAATTATTGCACAATTGAGTTTTATGAAAATTTATTGATCCCCATATTATTAATTATGTTTTTGTATCCAATGGGTATTTTTTGTACAAAATACATAACATTATTCAATACCTATAGCTATTTCGTATTTTTAGTATTTAGCTAATTAAGCTGACAGTAAGTTTCAGTAATGATACTGGATTTTTATAATAAAATAATTTTTTATGATTTCAATCAAGTATAAATTATACTATAACATAATATTAATTACAATATAGGCATATTTTTTTATGGAGAATTTCATTTTAGACTATACAAAAGTAACGGAATTCTAAATATTTGATTATAACATAAGTAACATAATTTAGGAAACTAAGAGTTTGCTAACCATCTAAAAGTATTTAAATAGATATAAAATAGTTATAAATATATTTTAAAATGGTACATTGTAATAACATATAAATAAACGTAACTTTCTTACTTTATATTAGATTTGTTATAGACTTATATATTTATCAAAATAATTCAGAAACTGTTAAAATAATAAATTGTCAAAAACAATTCTTTGTTAATTCATAAATATTAAATATTTCGTATATTATTATTTTTTTAGTCTTTTTAAACGTGTTCAGTTTAAAGATTGTCAGTATTTTTCAGCATTTAAATGGTAATTTTATATGTACTATAATAACAGAAAAATAAAAACAATTGAAATTGAAATACAAATATTTAATATATAAATCTCTGAGTAGTTTTACTACAGCAGGTATCATAATATTATAATATAATATCATATAATATATATATACCTATATTTTCAGAAAAATGATTTCAATTTCACGTGAATTTTAAAACTGTAAAGGGTTGTTAATAATAATAAAAAAAAAAATTATAAATGTAAATTCACCATACTTGTATATTATGTGTTATGTTGTCATTTTTATGCTCAAAAGAAAGCTTAATGGATGTCAAAATATCACCATAACATTTTTATTATTATTAAATATAAATCCTCATAATATTATTCGTGTAGAGGGCTTACCTACATACCTATAAATAGGAGTGGCGATGCAATTAATGGAAAATAATACAGGGCAGGTAATACTGAACGCAATCAACTTTAATGATAAATATACTAGACTTTGCCATTAATTTGAATCAAACGTGTACATTATATTATATAATATGATTCAATATCATTATTGCAGGCAATAGTATTAAGACGTTACGATAATTTAGTCAATGAAACATACATAAATTGTCATGTAATACCATTGCATTATAACATAATAATACAATTAAAAATAAGATAGGTACACTTGATACTTGCAGATCAAACCATATCATTAAAACACCACCTTAAGAACTTATATATTTTTGCGCTTTAACGATTGTTGAAAAGAATACTTGCGGTAAGTTTAATCTAAATGTTTCAATTGCAGTTCGTGTGGATACGTACTGGTCGTTATGACCTAAAAAATGCTCGTAAATATACCTAATATTTAACGATAAATAAAAAACTACGGTCATTAGTAATATTACTAAGGGGAAATTGCGACAAGTTGATTAATTTGGCATAAAAATGTACCAACTACTAAGACATCTTGATGAATAACATAAAGAATAATGATATAAATTATATCAATATTATATAGGCTTATTATAAGCCTATATAGTTGCTCTCGAAAACACCAAAGGTCAATACGATGGAATTTATATAACTACATACAATGTTTTTTAAAACGTAAAATATTTAAAAAAAATAAATTATCATTTTCATTCTTAGTAAACCAAAGATCAACTTATAAAAAAAAAAAACAAAATCAAAATAATTTACCAACTACAATTGTAACAAGATAATTATTATTGAAACCAATTACCCCTATAACTGACGATCCGTACTCAAAGCGAGGGAACAATTAATCATTTTACTAAGACCGTAATTTAATTAATACCAAGGCATGATATTATTTTCAATTATTTATATTTTTTTTTGACACCACGTCATCAACATACTCACGTTTAACTTAAATAACAATATTTATACTTAATGGGAATTTCAAACATATAGAAGACTATTACTATTATTCTGTTTCCAGTTTTCCACAATACATAAATAATATTCCATACATTACATTCAAAATAGACCCTAATCGGTTCCCCCCAAAGACTTGAGGGATGAAACCATATTCAGTTATGATATAATCTCCGTATTCCGTAGTAATTATTCATTTTAAAATATAATCTAACTCTTTTTATCCCTTTGGTATTCTGTTATATTTTAACTTTATTTTTTCCAATGGTATATTCATCTTATATTATAATAAAAGTTCCTCGAAGTAAACGAATTCTGATTTGATAAATTATACTAATAAAAAATAATTAGTATCTATCGAAATCTTTCTTTAATCAAATGTCGTGAAACTGTGATAACGTTGTTTTAAAAAAATAATTAGACTTAGAAAAGTTGTGATGTTAAAAACATAATAGTTTACTGTGAAATATTTTATAATTTTTACTTAAAAAAAAAATCGGGTAAATAAGTGGATGTCGCTCTGCTGTACAGTAGGTTACAAATAGATTACTGTAATGGATGGTATTAAATTTCAATTCAATGATATAATATCATTGTACACGAAAAATAATTTTGAGTTGAGACGGTTTATCAGTCTAGGATGTTATACCATATTAATTAATTATATTTAAATTATTTAAAAAAAAATGTATATACATATAAAATAAATTCCAAATTAATCAAATCATATTCATTATTTACCCAACAACAGCAACAACCAAACTTACTCAGTTATTTATAATAAGTATATATGATGTATTATAAAGTATTAATATAAGTCATTAACAACATTAGCTATTATTTAGCTTTTAATATTAGAATATAAAATATACTCTAGAAATTCAAGTACCCACGAATCATATTTTTAAATTACAAATATAACAAAAATTGTATTATTCTTGATTGTTAATATGTATTTCATCCAAATTTGAACTTAAAATAACCATAAAAAAAACTGTATTTAAATAATTTTTAGATTTTTTTTGCAGCCGAATTAACTACTATACTTATGTGGTCTTGTTTTGATTTTTCAACCCTCAGCTATAAAATGTATATGTTTTATAAATTTTTAACAACTAAAAAATTTGTAAATTTTCTATTAAATAAATTTTGTCAAGATTTGAACTTTAAATAGTTATAAAAAAATTGCTGTAAATTTTTAATATTTTCCAACTGCTATTATATCAACTTATGGGGAACCTTGTATTAAATTTTCAAGTTTTTTGACCAACAGATAAAATTATATTGACATTTAAAGAATAAAAACTAAAATTTCAAATGTCTATAATTAACTTAAAAATTGTTGAAATATTTTGAAGATTTTATCAAGTATAAAAATTAATAAAATAAGCATATCGTGTAAATTTCAAGTTCTACAGTTATTCCTCATTGAATAACATTTAAATAACAATATCGGTACACGAGAAATTAAGTGAATGTCCAATTTTGTAATTCAAATGCTCATAAAAATTTAATTAGACTTTCCGGTAAACATTTTTATTTGATAAAAGTATACAAACTCATGAAGAATCTTGTATTGAATTTTCAAATTTTAGTTGTAAAAAGATAAATTTTTATGAATTTCTAACTTAAAATAAATTGCAAATATACGTAAATTGTACGTATTTTGTCAAAATTCGAACTTTTAATGCTATCAAAAAAAATTGTGACTATGCATTTTTAATATTTTTTAACTACCATTGTGACAATATATTAAGAGCCTTGTATTAAATTTTTAAGCTATTTTACCCAACGAATAAGATTTTATTGTCCTTTATAAAAAAAAAAATTAAAAATATTTCAAATTCAAACGTCTATAAATAACTTTAAGAGATTTGAAATGTGATTTAATAGTCTATACTAGAAGCTAAATAAAAGAAAAAAAATATTTGAAATATTTTGAAAATTTTATCATGTATAGAAAATTCCAGTTTTAACATTCAATGAAAATATCATGTGTGTATGGTAATTTGTTCTAAAATTTGTTGCGTAACAATTCCCGTTTTTCTTTATTTTATTTTGTTTTTTTGTTTTTCCCGGTGCTTTTGAAAACTGCTAAGAATTTCTAAATTTGACCTCACTAACGCACCAACTATATTCACTATCCAACCGGAAAAGCTACTGAAGTTGAACATACAAGCATTATTTCGACAACTTATTGTGTACACAGTAACACACAAAAAAAAACACATATCATTGTAAAATCAATAAATTCATCATTCCGCTCAGAATCTATAAAGACATAAAAAACAAAATTTTGTATCGTATTTAACCGAAATAATATTGAATTCATTATTTGGAAGCTGCCAAAATAAATATTGTTATATTATTATTATTATCATCATTATTATAATTGTTAGAAATGCTATGCCATTTCAACGTCAAACGAATGTAGTAATAAAATAAAATATGTACCCAATAAGGTTTATTCAAGTCCTAGATTCTTAGGTAGGTATCTAAATTATGTTGATGTTAACTACTGACAAAATTAAGATAACTCGTAAACATAAATAAACAAATACATATTAAAATATACTTGATGTTATACAAATTATTATTTTTTTTTTGTGTTGTTAGTTGTTCCATTACTCTCTCTCATTAATAATATTAAATTAAATATATGTTGGCCGGCACAGTGTATAGGCAATTTCGGTACATTGGCGTGTAGGTGGACAATATCATAAATTCATAATAAATGACTAAATTATTTTTATTATACAGGCCGACAACTTTGTTTAACAAATACCAGTAATTGCAAATAACTTATATATTATAAGTTATAATAATTACTAGTAGATTTTAAGCAGTGTGTGACTCCTTGAGTTACACTAAAAGGTTGTAAGTGTGCATGTAATGAATTATTTTTATGGATTACCGATCAGATACAAACAAAATGTTGACGTTGAGCCAATATTATAAATTGTTGTTAATTTGTAATCACATAATAAGAATTAATATTAAAAGATGGTTCGATAACAATTTATCATTTAGTTTGAAAAAAGCACTGGACACATACGCATAAGTGCCATGGGAGGGGGGGGCGTGGTGAATAGTTTTAAATATTCTGTGGATTGGAGTATCAAAAAAATAAAAAATAGATGATACTAAGGCTAAGGCTATGACATTTTTTCAATACATATCACGTACATCACATTATACTATCATCGGGATGTCGGATAAAAATGTTTTTTTCACGCCGTCGACTCCGTCGGACTGTTAATGTTTTCTATTCCCGATAAATATATTACCGTCGAATTCACACGCATCTAAGAGAGTCGTTTATTACATAATAATATACAAACCGAAGACGTGTAAACATATATCATTATGATGCGTGTGGTTGTATTATAGTGTTTTCCGGCGTATGATCGGCATAAAAAGAGCGGGTGTGTGTTATATTTATATCATATTTCCTCCTCCCCCCCCCCCGTATTTTTCTTTCTAGTCTTCCACGACTACGTGGGAAACACTACGTACAACGACGACATTTTATATAAAAATACGCGATTTATAAGAACTGTCTGTTCGTCCGTCCATCCGTCCGACCGACCGCTCTATCTACCCGGATTCGCGTGTGACTGATTCTGTCGTGTTTCATGTGACAAATTTTTTTTTGAAATATTACGGTATATAATAATGATGTATGTATATGGTTTTGAGCGCGTCTCTCGCATTGTATAACAAACGATATCGGAGTTCGGCCTCTGGCATAACCCGTTCGAATCTATAACCATAACAGTATTATGCGGAAGAACCTATATTATATTATTGCGTTTTCTCCGCTTATTTATGCTCGATTCGTGTCTGGAGAATTAGACTGAGTCAATATTTAATGATCCCGACCGGTTGCCCGCGAAATTTCAAAACAAAATAAAGGTACGTATAATATAATACAATTTTTCTGAATAACATAATATAATATTTCATACTGATATGGTTATTGACTCAAATTAAATTACTGGCATCAATACTGATGGAAAGAAATTAGTTGAAGTATTACGAAGAAATGAAAGTCTGAAACTTCTATAGTATTGCGAATCGGATGGTCGCATGAAATTGGTTGAGGCATACAAATAATGTGTCGTATATTTTTAATTGACACAGACATTTACGTTGTGATAAGAACGAAATGCTCAAAATATGCGGAATAATCATTATCGTCATAATTATTGATCTTGCGAGATAAAATATTTGAATACGCTAACTTTTTATTAATATGTTGATAAGATAAGAATTTTTTTCATAATTTATTATAATTTATATATATTAGATTCTGAACGAAGTGATGAATGTATTGATTTTACAATGATGTGTGTTTTTTTTTGTGTCTGTGTACAGCATAACTAGTCGAAATAATGCTTCAATTTCAAACTTTGGGGGTGGTTTCTGATTTAAAAGTGAATATCTTTGGTGTATTATACAGGTCAAAAGTTAACATTTTCCAACAGTTTTCAAAAAAATCGATTTTTTATATGGTTGTAATTCAAAAACTAATCATTGTAAATACATGAAGTTTTCACCAAATGTTTATGTTAGTGTTATCTATATACAGTTTAATTTTCAAAAATTTTGACTTTTTTTGAGTTATTTATAGATAACTGAAATTTTCGATTTTTATGAGAATTTTTTTTGAAGTGTCAGTAAAAAAATTTCAGATGACCAAAAAAACTTGAAAATTTAATAAAAGGTTCCTTATGAGTTCTTATTGTAGCTTTAAATTAATTCTTCTTATTGTAGCTAAAAAATTTAAAAATCGCTAGTCACAATTATTTATTATAAGCGTTTATAGTTCAAATTTTTACGAAATCTGTCGAAAACGCGAAAATTTGAAAGTAATTTTGAAGTTGAAAAATCATAAAAAATTTTTTGTTTATAACTAAGGATTAAAAATACAACACTAAGTTTTCCGTAAGTTTTCCTTCAAGTAGCTATAGAGAAAACTCGAAGCATCATTATAGGAAAAAGTTTAAGTGCATTTGAATTTTAAATTGTTACGAACTAGCGTAACGATAACGATTTATCCATAATAACAAATATTTGTTATTATTTAAAAAGTATAAGTCGTAAATACTTGAAAAATTTACCAATTATTAAGATTGGCATTTTTTTTTCATGATTTAATTTTCAAAATATCTTGACTTTTTTTGAGAGATTTATAGACAACTGAAATTTTAAATTGTTCTGAACATTTTTTTTTGAAGTGTCGATAACATTTTTTTGGCCCTATCAAAACACTTGAAAATTAAATACAAAGTTCCTTATAAGTTATTCTTATAGTGATTAACAAATTATAAGAACACATAGGCACAATTTTTTTTTATTAGCATTAGAAGTTCAAATATTGACAAAAAATCGTCAAAACCATGAATATTTGCAAATTATTTTGTAGTTCAAAATTGTTTGTATTTATATCTAAAGTTATAAAATTCAACACTAAATTTTCCATAAGTTTTGCTTAAAATAGCTATAGAGAAAATTTGAAGCGTCATTATAGGAAAAATTCTTTGAGCGTTTAAGTTTTAAAGTTTTATGAAATCGCGTAATGATAGCGATTTATCCTCAAATCAGATAGGTATATGGTATATGTATATCTATGATAATATAAGGTATTATGAATTATGATAACTACGTGCAATGTTTTTGGAAAAATTGATTAACCATTCCTTATGCAAAATGCGTCCTAATTGAAAAATAAAATATTTGTTTCAAAATGGAATATATGACAATATTTAAATATAATAGACTGACAAATCCTCTCCGTTCAGAATCGTTTTTCGTATACAATGATACCTATCATTGCATTCAAATCTATCCTACCCTAGTCAGAGGTCCACCGCACCACCTAATGTACTGCAGAGCGACATCCACTTACCTGCTTTTTTAAAAAAAAGTTTATAAAGGCTTCAACAACACAGGTTTTTAGCCTACTTTAATCAAAATGAAATTTATATATTATGCACCATAATAATTATTTTTATAACTAATTTTGCTTATTTTAAATTAAAAGATTAATATACCAATAGGTTTATATTTTAATTACCTACCTACTACTTTTGTTTATTTTTATTTGACAATTAATCTTGTAAGATCAATATGGACTGCGTTCAACGTTACATTATTAAAATATTTCGGTACAATTATCGAATATTATAAATAAATATATGTCATACGAGTAGCGTAATAATATAACGAAAACTACTTCTTATTAATTATAAGTTTCTATTAATAATTTTACCTGATGAAAAATAAACAGAATATGTGACTTCGACGTAAATGAAAACCTTTCTAATTTTTCAAATGAAATTTGAATATTGTATATATATAGACATATAGTTTATAATTATTATATAGGTTCAAATATTAAAGTTAGCGGCGTTACGAGTGATGCATTTTGTGCCAGTGCTTTGAGACAATCCTTTTTAAAATGTCTACTGGTATTTTATGTTCAATTGTTTAATTATTTAATGGTCATGTCGTCGTCATCGTAGCCATTAACGAAAATAGGAACACCGTATTTTTGACAAATATAATAACAGAACTAAATTGTACGTCGTATATATTAGGTAGTAGGTATCGATCCTGATATAATATTAAATTAATTAAAATTGGCTATGCAAATTCTTGTTTCTATGTTCGATAAAAGAATACTACTCAAAAACCTATTTATAGTGTTCTGAATATTACATTTTTATTTTTACGAATATCCAATGTAAAATATACATTTAAATAGTATTTTACACGATAATGCAAACTATAGTTTAGTTTTGAACATTTCGTCATTAGCTAATTGCATTTATTTATTAATAAGTGAACCAAGTGCATAATTTGTGCTTTGAAATGGAATGTAAAACGTTTTTGTAGATCTAATTCGACATTGTAATCTATGTAATCTTATGACATCGTTATCTTAACTGCATATTAAGCCTTAGTCACAGTAATTACTGAAATACGTCTAAAGTGGAAATTATGGTAATAACGTATTGGAAAAATGAGAAAATGCACAACACAAAAATAAACTAGAGTGCGCTCGCCTTCCGGCGTTCTAAAGCACTATACTATAGCACTATTATTATTATTATTATTTCAATATAATAAAAATGACACGACCGATGTATTATTCACCGAAGGTGCGCCCACGACAATTTACTATACATTATTTTGTTACTCTCCGCGACACAGAGTTTAATTTTCTTGCCAATTTGGTACAGCGAAACTCACTCGAGCCAAAAATACGTCGCGTATGTAACAACAAAATATAAGTGAATAACACGCTACGTGTACGGTGTACCCACCAAAAATTTCATCATTACCCTTGAATGATACCGTCGTGGTCGCCGTGTGACATTTGCACAAAGTATTAGATATTTATATGTGTTAAGTCGAAGGGTTTCTGTTTCCACAGTTTTTAACAAATAATAAATGTTTAAAATAAATAAAATTCACTCACAGCTAAACGATAAAACTTTATTATTTAATATTACATTATACACGGATTGATTTATTAAACGCAATAATTCTCATTGTTTTTTTACTCAAAGCTAATTTAATAAACGCTTCCATTTAGATTTTCAATATCTCAGAACCCTTATCTATTTTTAAAAACACCAGTCATATTTTTTTTTGGTTAAACAGGGCATGTGGATATTGGTACCCAATGTTATGTAAAATTCAAATCGTTTTATATGTTATACGGGGGAATCATCAAGTATACACACCCTCTTTTTTACTATAACAATGAATTTATTCACATTTTGATCATCAAAATTTTAAGTATTTTAAAAAGCTATTGGGACTGTAATGGAAAAAATTGTATTATTTATACTAATACCTATATAAAAATTTAATAATTTGTAAAATTTGTTTGATTAAAGTAAGTAGATATTAGTTATTTATTACGTTTCACATTCATTTCATACATTATTAAAACTGTTTTTAAGTATTTTTATCATAAGATACTAAGGTAGTATTAACATTTCAGTAACTCAAAACTAATCATTTAAATTAAGGATAAAAATACATCAAAAGTTTCAAAAAATATATCTTCTTATAGATTACTGTAATAAAAGAAATTTTTCATTCGATATAAAGAAATTTAAGGGAGGAGAGCCGAGAAAGCTTGGTAAATAATTGTGTGTAGTGATTAGATATTTTCTTGTTAATATCTACTGGTAGGTTAGGTTAGGTTTATATGTATGTATATTTATTTATTTATATATATATTTAGACACAATTTGCGAACAATAAATATTATCATACAATAAATGCAAGTGATTAAGGTATATTGCATGATATGTAAACAGACACCCTAATATTCCCGATACATAAATGATAAATAATTTTGCCAACAACATATTTTTTGATTTAGTGAAATGGATCTGAAAACTATATCACTTGGTTTCGTCAACAAGATACCTAGTTAAATACTGGTTAAAAGTTGAATGAAGCTATTTATTTCATAATCATTTTCATGATTCCATCTTTATTAAAAGTATCATATGATAAAATCTAGCTAAATAATTATGTATAACCAAACAAAAAGTTGTATAAACCATTTTAAGTGCAACTAATAAAAATATGTTAATCGGAAGATATTACGATGAATTGAACATGAAAAAAACTTAGTTTATAAAACAATTTATTTTTTCAGTTCCTATGCGATCATTCAAGACTTATAAGTCAATGTTTGAGTATAATAATAGGTAAAATCTGATTATTAATATAAAAGATCTTGTATTATGATGTAAATATTATCGGAAAAATGATAGAATGTTGGCTCACCATTCATAGGTCAAACCAGCTACCACAGTTGTGACCGATGATGAATGGCTTAACATTTAAAGTTTTAGCATAACCATGATCTTATAAATAATTTGTCAATATTTTGAATAGTAAAATTATTCTACGTTATAATATTATTGATCGATAATATTATATTCTAAACGAATACCGTTTTACGAATAAAAAATGTTTGATTATATTTTTAAATAAGCGCCTTCCTACTCGTTGCTTTCAGATTATATTTAAATAAAAACTTATCAAATGTTACTCATTGTGCAGTATGTTTTATAGTATATTTGCCTGTGCCAAACAAACTAAAATATAATACATATATGATTTTAGATTCAGAGCGAAGCGATGAATGTATTGATTTTACAATGTTATGTATTATTTTTTTGTGTCTGTGTGTACGTTAAGTTGTTGAAATAATGCTTCGATTTTCAACTTCAGTAGCTTTTCCGATTGGAAAGTGAATCTAAATGGCGCATTAGGGAAGTTAAATTTTTTTTATAAATGGCAATAAAATCTCATTTATTGGGTAAAAAAGCTTCAACATTTAATACAAGGCTCCTTATATATTGTTACAACGACAGTTAAAAAATCTTAAAAATACAAGTTACAATTTTTATTAATAAGCGCTGAAAGTTCAAATTTTGACAAAATTTATTAAATTAAAAATTTACAAATTCTTTATTCGTTAAAAATATATAAAACGTTTAAATTGTATAGCTGCAAGGATTGAAAATTTAAAATAATATTCTACGTAAGTAGTTAATTCGGCTGCAAAAAAAATCTAAAAACTATTCAACCACAGTTTTTTTTTTTAAATATTTAAGAGCAACAATTTTAGTTATATTATTGAAATTTAAAAATATTTTTCGTGGGTAATTAAAATTTCTAGAGTATACTTTATATTATAATATTAATATGGTTAATGACTTATGTTAATACATTGATAATAAATTGTTTATATTATGAATGACTGAGTGAGTCGGGTACATAATGAATCTAATTTGATTAATTAAGAATTTATTTCATGGGTACATACATACATTTTTTTTTTTTTGAAATAATAGCAATTTAATTAATATAGTGTAAAACTATAAAATATCCTAGCCAGACAAACCGTCTCCGTTCAGGATCGTTTTTCGTATACAATGATATTATATCATTGAATTCAAATTTAATACCATCCATTACAGTAATCCACTTGTAACCTACTGTACAGCAGAGCGATATCCAATTAACTACGATTTTTATTTTTAACATTTTTAGTTTCTCGTTTAAGTAATAATTATTTTTAACAATAAAAATTCTATTCACGTCGAATATCGCTTGAATGCATTTATTTTCATATGATGGATTATACTACACATCAGTCATGTAACATACATTGTATAATATAAAACATCATGAACGATGCTACGAGCGAGCACCGATGATGGTTTCGTAAAAAATAATAGGACGTGACTAACGTTCGTGGATTACGAAATCATGATTTTTTTTTCTTTCAGTATCGCTGTTTAGATGAATATTATATCACGTATTGTACGGCGTTTCGATAAAAGGTGGAACACATGCCTTTGCATAAGTCCTGACTTTTACCAACGTAGTCGATCGCAATAAGCGTCGTCAAAAGGCATTTGATACACAAACCGACCGTGTTCGAAATACATAAACGAAGACAATGGGCGCAATATATAAATAACACGATAAGTCGATAATAGTATAATACAACATTACTGTTAGGTAATATTGAAATTGAACGGTAATACATGAAAACGTCAATAATTACTGCCAATATAATTCGCATTCGTCATCGAAATATTAAATAAGTGAAAACGCGCGTGTTCATTATTCACAACCGTTTTTTTGCACTTTTTATTGTTAAAAACCGAGTAATTCTTAAAAGCCTCCTCACTCGAACATAGTAAAACTGTAGCATACGCATATTATTATGTCTATTATTTCCATACGTGTTAAGAGGCAAACAAACATCGTGGTGAATGACAGCTATAATAGATGTAGGCCCTTGAAATGATTGACACGGGATTCTAAGAGTCCAATAATAATAATAACATTGAACAGCCTGCAAAGTTCGCCAGCGGGATAAATAATATTATATAATTGTTTTGCGGTCTCCGAAAATATATTTTGATAAAAACTATAACGGATGGCACCCCATCCTAAAGTAGTAAAGTATTAAAAGAGATTTTTCATCTGAGAGCAAAACATTTATTACACGATCCAATTCTGTTTTATAACAGCTAGTTAATATCCTTATTTTCTCAGGTAAACCTAAAACCAGAAAAACCTATTAGGGTAGGTACCTGTATAATATTTGATGTATTATTTTACATGGTACGATATAATGTTTTATTTTTTTTTATTTTTTAATGTATAAACTCTGTATTTTCTGTTTCAATAGACAACATGATTAGTATTCCCAATTTAATTCTGCACGAATTTACACAAAACAGCTGTAGAAAACCACTAAAACGAAATGCGTACACTGTTTATTTTTATTAATTACAAATCGGTAAATTTTAAACGGTCTCCGAACTATTTGCTTTATACTCAAAATTCTAAATAGTTTAATAATTCTTTGAGTTCCGAAGAAGATGCATATCCGAATTTTTAAGATCGAATGGTATTTACATGTGTAACTAGGTATATTGAGAGTATTTAATTAGTATATAATATTATAGTCTATAAACATGAAACAATTTTTATGTATTTGATATATATATAACATATTTTTAACTGTATATTTTTTATTTTAGATTGTAAAAAAGTTAAAAGTAATTTAGCATCGTACGAAATTTTTAAAAATATAATACATTTTGATTTTTAAATGATGGTTTCCTATATTTGCAACAATACTTATGTTATGAAAATCGAATTTGAATGATCATCTAAGGTGCAAAATAAAATGAAATATAATTATCTAATCATAAATGCAATGCTTGTTGTAATTAGTCATTTTACAAACGACAGATTCAATAAAAAAAAAATGTACGCGTTCTCAAATTTATTTTAGAAAAATATGATATACGTTTTTGGACCAAACTAACACAACATAATACGCGAATGTATATGAGCTTTTTGTAGTTCATTTTTTATTTATAATATGTATTTTAATAAATTAAAACAAAGCTTATGCTGATTATGTACCACTTGTTTATTGGTAACATTCAAAATAAATTATTTATTTATTTAAATAAAGTGAATTTAAAAATCATCCTTTTGAGTTTCAATTAAAACTTTGATTGGCAGGTTCCGGTACTCACCATATTGTTATTTGGTCTTTTGAGTTATGTTAAAATTTGTCTGTTTATGCTAAATCTGTACGTGTATTGTAATGCGTATTTAAAATAATATAAATTATTTAAATCCTAGGGTATGTACTTACCTTTAATGTAAAATGTGTATAATTCTCAATGCACAAATTGAGATGAATCATAGAATTTGTAGGGTTATTTCTATGATTATCTACTGTTTCAGAATAAAATGGAAATTTCTGTAAAATGTTTTTGGCTATATTATAGTATACTTAAATTATGTACATAAAATGATACTAACCATATTTTAAGTAAACCGTGGCTATACAGTTACTGGAATGAAAGTGTTTTAAAAATACTCTTAAATACGTTTTCCTTTCAGTATGAATTTACTATACATCAAGTTTACTCCCTTAAACACAACAAAATAGATTAAATTGTAGTAAAAATGTAAAACTTTATCCTTGTTTTTAATTTGATGTGTCTAATATTTAATAGGGAAACATTTTAATAAGTAATTTATACCAAACTCAAAAATACAAAATAAAAAGTATCTTTTATCTAAGTATCTATAGTATCTATAGTATATTATATTATTCTATACTCAAGAGTATTATATCCAAATAATTCTGAATGAAATAACCCTGCAATTCTTTAAATATTTTTGTTATCATTATTTTATATTCAAGTTTAATATTATAATAATATGAATACAACAAATGTTACTGAAAATAACACGGAGTAAGAAAAAAAACAAAATATATAATACCACAGTTCCGCGTGACTAAACAACACCTTTTAACCATTAAAATTCAGTTTCTACAAATATTTTACAATTAATGATGTTTAAAATTATAATTCACCAAATAACGAAGAGTCAGAAAAAAATAAATCGTTTTGTTAGTACTTGATATACTAATTTTTAATAAAACTCAATTAGCGATTTTAAATTAAATTTGACAGTGGTTGTTAATTAAATTATATGTGCATACGTATGGATATATATGAATAAATATTAATGCGTGCTTATATTGTGTAAATTAATTGAATTTAATTTTAATTTGTAATATTTAATAAAATACTTGCTTGTCAAAATAGTAATTTATTACCATAGGATATATTTATTAGTCTTTTAATTGTATTTAAATCCAGGAATTATTGTTATATAGTTTAGTTTTAGTATATGGATGACAAATTTTTGTCCGAAACGAAAAGTTTTTAATGACCAATTGGTAATTATAAGTATATAATTAAATCGGTTCAAAGAAATGACAAATTAATCATATTATAACCATTGACAAAGCCGATAATATGGAAAATTGTGAGTTAACTATCTTAGTTAGTTAGAATTATCCTTCAATGATTATTTTTAATTTAATTTAATTTTTATATATATAGTATATACACATTTTTTTTACCTACTTTGAAAACATCCGTTATAACTTACTATCAAGTTACTTAATTTTATTTGTCCGGGCAAGGTCCTAGCGTTTTATTCGGAGTGATAATATTAGATGTGTTGATAATTATTAATCTTCTGATTTATATTTTATAATCATGTTAAAATAAATGGTTGTAAATATTGCATACACACAGATGACCAATAATTATGCAGTTATAAATTGTATAAATTGTTATCTCAACACCCAGTTTAATATTTACATTTATATTATGTATTGTATACAAGTGTTCTACTTCTTGTAATACCAAGTATTCTATTTTAATATTGTGTAGTTTTAAACATAATACGATTAGTAGCAGTGGCGTATTTAGGTTTTTGTCATGGGGGGGCTATGACTTTTTATGATAATTACTAACATGAGGGGGGCTATGCCCCCCCAAGTTTCCAGGAATTATAAAAGCTTATTAATATTAAATATACTTTCTACGTTTGCCAAAATTATAATACACAACACATTACTTGAGATTAAATGTTTTATTAAACCAAAATCATGTTAATCTTGTTATTACAATACAAGATACAAATATGAAGTTCAAATGCTCATAGAAATTTAATTTGACATTCCGGTTGAAGAAAATCTAAGCATTTTTACTATCCTAAAACGAGTGAGTAAAACGTGATGACAGATACAAAAAAATAAAAAATATATAAAAACACACATCAGTGTAAAATCAATACATTCATCATCGCTCCGCTCAGAATCTAAAAAAAGTATTTGAATACATATTCATATTATTACATTTATTCGAATACTTAACAATTTTACTAGACTGAACTGCAGTCTGCAAGCATAAAACGTTATTTTCTATTGGGAATAATAAAAATCTAGCCCGTCTGACTAGCAGCGCTCAGCGGTTTTATACTTGCAAATTTAATCAATTATTGATCAAATAAAAAAAAAAAAATAATCATAATATTTTAAATAATAATCGTCAAATTATAACGAGTAACGACTATAATTAATTGTGTGTATACAGTCTATGGAGGGGATTGATCCCCATGATCCCCCCCGTAAATACGCCACTGAATAGTAGGTTACTCAATAATAGTCGTCTAAAATGTGAATTTTACATTTGTCAAATTATTTATCTTATTGCATTAAAACAGACTTTTTTTTCTAAGAACTGTTATTTTTTAGCTCACAAAACAATTTATAATGGCACCAAGCTAATAAAAAAAAAAACTAAAAGGATACTATTTTCATCATCTTGAAGCAAACTGAAATGTCTTAAGTTTCATAGTTAAAATACCTTTTTACAAAATAACTTCTGAATTTCATTGTGCGCATTTTACATTTATATTATACAGGCGAAGTAAACAGCTCATCCTATTTCACAGAAAGTATATATACCAGGAAATAATAAAATCTGGATGGTAAGCACGTTTGGCCAATCATTTGTATACGTAATTTATCAGCCTGAAATGAAATACAACCAATCTTATTACCCCCCTTTTTTTTCATTTAAAATTAATTAATAAAAATTCTAATTTTTTAGAATTTTGAAACATGCATACTATTGTGAACCATATTTTAATACTTTAAAATGTTCAAACTATTTAAAGATAGTACTGTGGTAGTGTGGTGATACAAACCAATTTATTTCAAATGAGTATCAACTTATTTTCTGTTTTTGAATTGTTAACCTAACCTAACGGGATTATTTTATTAAACATTTAAATAATTTTACATCAAAATTCAAATGTTTAGGCAGAAGTTTGAATTTTTTAGTAAAATTTTTAATGTTTGAATTACACTTCGATGTTACAACTTTTGGTTGTGAATTTTTCTCAGAATATATTTCGATCTCTGTTTAATGGACATTATTGGATTCCATAATTACTTCAGAATTATTTATCGCCAGTAGAACTTTTTTTAAATTGTTTTTGTAATGTAGTTCATTTCAAAAGCACAACAGAATATTTTATAAATTAGTCTTGGAAAGAGACAAACTCCACACACGTTACTATTTCAGGTTTTTTTTTTTTTAATTGTTTAAGGCATCAATTGCATGGATATTAGCTGGCGTTACATTTTTAAAATGTATATTAATTTCTTACATACTTGCTTAATTTCTACTTATTACCTATATTTATAGATTTAAATTTTAATCTAAGTTAGAATATTCAAATCAGTTGACGCAGTTCTATTGAGTTGACGAAATTGAGTAGGATTTTGGTTGTCTCGGAAGCATAGGCGTAGATTTGGCTTGCTAGAAGGGGGGGGGCTAACGCTAAGATTATAATTTATAATTTATAACATTAGAAATTTATAACAAGGCTATACTATTTTTTAGGGGGGCTATGCACCCCCCAATTTACGCCTATGCTCGGAAGTGGGTGATAGCATCTCGAATAGTGTCTCAGGCAGTTTATTCCAGATTTAAACCAATTACTACCTATGAGTTTGGTCAATACCGTTATAATGACCTGTAAATAATTTTATATTCCATTTAATGTTATTATTGCCTTAACATAGACATATTATTAAGTATAATAACTCAAAATTTGAGTGTGAATTTCAATTTAAAAACATCATACATTTCATACTGTTATTTCGTGTTGTAGACAACTTGAAGTATTTGGACAGTTATCGGGTGATCTATTCGAACTGGGATTCGTGCACCACAAAGTTCATGTCACTGGTCTGCGAAGACATGAGCGATAATCAGTCGAAGGAAACAAAGCAAAAATAGAAAGAGTATTTTCCGAGTTATTGTTAAAATGTATACACTACCTAATGATAATATAGTTCCCACTCTTTAAATATATTTTTACAAAAATAAAAAATATAAATAATATTGGAATTTGGTATCACCACAGTATATTTCTTAAATGTTATGAAAAAACTAAGAATTTAAAAATATAATCCTTATTAAGTGTAAACTATACTTAATAATTCCAAAAATCAGCTGAATTTTAATAAATTAAATGTTAATGGACAACCTGTGTGGCTGTTTACGAGTATATAAAATACAGAGTTGTATTGTACATCAAAAACATGTGTTTTAAGATAGAATACAATAGTAAATAATACATTTTATTAAATTCTTAATCTATATGGAGAAGTATAAATAAATAAATCTTTAAAAACACATAGTTAAATTTATAATTATTATTAATAATCATAATTATTAATTAGTGACTATAATATTTATTTTATTCATAGATAAATTATTTGGTTTATAAATTTAATAAGTAGGTACCTATCTGGTTAGTAACTCTAGTCAGTAATTATTACCGATAATTACTTTGGTTTATATTTAATTTTGAATTAGGTACCTAACTATTAAATTTATCAATCAAGTTGTTAAACATATTATTATGGTAAAGTTTTTTTCTCGATAATATTTTGAGTAAAAATAAAGGTTAATTAAAATAAAATGAATAATCGCATTATTTTATTGTGCATTTCATTATATTTGAGAGTATTAAATAATTATAATATGGTCCATAAATTATTCATCCAACACTGATCTAATATAGTGTATATTCATGATAATATTATATATAAATTATTTGTCAACAAAATCAGAATATTGTCATTTCACATAGGTCACACCTAGCTCTTTATATTATTCATAAAACAAAATGAGATGTTAACTTTGATAATGCTGTTGAAATGTGTAATAATTCGAACTTCTTAAAAGTTTGTTATTGAAATAATAATAAATATTATACTCTTAAACATTTAAAACCCGTTTGAATATAATTCTACTTTTATATAGTTTTTTAATTAAAACGTCTGATATACATTATGTATGTATATGTTATAACAATGTTGTAAAATAATGTAGATTTCAGCTTAATTTAGATGAATAGTTTTCAAACATAATAATTAATAATAATAATTTGTACAGATTAAAATTAATGTGATTTAATAATATTTTGAATATTTTTTTTTTCAACACATTTCATAAGTAGGTACTATATTTGGAAAAAAAAACTTGACTTTACATAATTTATTAATTATGTACTACGAACGAATCTGAAAATGTATGACGTACTATTTAAATCTCATGTAAGCTGCCTTTTTGCCTGCAAACGCCATTAGTTTTTCTAACTTTTCATTAAAAAATATGTAACCGTATTACCTAATTTACTCTTATAATTTTATGCATAGGTATTAATACTTTTCTATCTGAATCGTTAGAGAGGTACAATTTATATCATTGTAGTTGTTAAAATCGAAATCAAAATTAAATATTAAGTTATCCACATAGGTAGATGAGTACTATTATTGTTTTTTTGTAGTACGTGGTAGAATATAATATAATACACTGCACATAGCTATATGTCATAACATTTTAATGTAAACTTACTCTATAACATAACAAATCTTCTTTAATGTATTAACACACTAAACTGTTTATGTAGTTAAGTTGTATACATATCGTGACAATTACTGTAATCGTTCAATCTGCCATCGATTACAAAGTTAAAACCGTTAGGCAAAAGACATGAATAGTAAACTAGAATAGCAAATAATAAATTGTAAAACTGATAAAACTGATAAAACTGATGAAAACAAGTAGCCAACAACATGCGTTCTACTACGAGTCTTGTAAAGTTTTGTTTTGTTGAATTTTAGAGATGAAAAAATATTTTTGAATTAAATCTACAAAAATCAATTTAGCAAATTAAAGTAATTATATAATACAACGTTTTATTACAGTTTTTCATGTTCAATCGTATCATATAAAAATAAAATATATTATAATTTTGTATTATAATCAATTTTAGTTGTGACATTCAAGTACAAAAGTACAAATAAGTAAAATGCAATTTTTTGACAGCAATTCATTAAAAAGTTTGCGACCATGATGCCTAGTTGCTAAACGTGTCCTAAAATCGTTACTTCTACCATAAAGTAACAACAGTTAACTCATTGAAATTTTAAGACTTTTAAATTATTTATGAAATGACGATCATATTTTACTTTTAATCCATTTTTAAAATATAACAGCATTACCGGTTTACAGGGTTGAAATCATTTTTTTTTAAATATTTGATTGAAATAAAATATAGGTATTATAATAAACAAATCAAATGAATTAATATTCATTAAGGCGGAAAAAATATTCAAATTACAATTTGCAAACCTTATTTATATTTAAATTTAAAATAAAATTCGCGTTATTGAAAATTAAAAAAATCTAATCTTACGGGGAAAAATGGGAACAACTATTTTTTAGAACTAGAACACTATGTGATAACTAATGATAAAATCTCGAGTACCTATACATTATACACACACATAGTATATTAGTGTGTAATTTTATCTATTTCTATAAATTTCTATATTACAGTTATATAACAGATGTAGTTTAAACACTGAGTTTTTGAAATGCGCATTTACTATACGAATTCATCATTGTCGATGTTTCTTTAGTTATATAATTCTATATTATTTTGTCCACACTCAAACTATTCCATCAGGCTGGATTCAAAATCTAAAAAATTAACTGTTAGATTCTGAGCGGAGCAAAGAATGCATTGGTTTTACAATGATGTTAATTTCTATTTTATTCTGTATACACTTTTTCTTCCTCTAAACTTGCTCAAAAGTATCAAGTGTAACATCTTTTCTGAAAGGTAATGTATTTGAGCTGGTAATTTAAAAAGGGTCATTTTTCGATTTTCGAAACGGTACTCGAAATAAAAGCGGTTAAAGGAAAAAAAGCGGGTAAGTGGGTATCGCTCAGCTGTACATTGGGGGTGGGGTGGACCTCTGACTAAGGTAGGTTAAATTTGAATGCAATGATAGGTATAATTGTATACGAAAAACGATTCTGAAAGGAGACGGTTTATCTGTCTAGGATATATTATAAATTATTAAAAATTTTCAAACCTTAGATTTAAAAAGAAAATTTTTTATGTATTTCTAGCTTAAATAATTTGCGAATTTTCGTGATTTTTACGTATGTTATCAAAATTTAAATTTAAATGCTTGTAAAAAAAAATGTGACTATGCATTTCTTTTATTTTTCAACTGCTATCGTAAAAATATTTTAGGAACCTTGTATTAAATTTTCAAACCTTAGATATAAAAGGAATAATTTTTTATGAATTTCTAGGATAAAATAATTTACGAATTTTCGTGATTTTTACGTATGTTGTCAAAATTGAAATTTGAATGCAAGTAAAAAAAAATTGTGGCTATATATTTCTTTTATTTATCAACTGCTATTGTAAAAATATATTATGAGCCTTGTATTAAATTCTCAAATCTTAGAATTAAAAAGAAAATCTTTTATGAATTTCTATCTAAGATAATTTTAACATTGCCGTATTTTTTACGTATTAAGTCAATATTTGAACTGTAAATGCTTATAAAAAAAAATTGTGACTATATATTTATTTTATTTTTCAATTGCTATTGTAAAAATATATTATGAGCCTTGTATTAAATTTTCAAATCTTAGATATAAAAGGAACATTTTTTATGAATTTCTAGCATAAAATAATTTACGAATTTTCGTGATTTTTACATAATATGTTGTCAAAATTCAAACTTTGAATGCTTATAAAAAAAAATTGTGACCATGTATTTGTTTTATTTTTCAACTGCAATTGTTATATTTGAAATTCAAATGCTAATAAAAAAAAATTGCGCCTATGTATTTTTATAATTTTTTAATTACTATAATAATAACTTATGAGGAACTTTGTATTAAATTTTCAAGTATTTTGATAGGGCCAAAAAATTTTATCGACAATTCAAAAGAAAATTTTCAGGAAAATCGAAAATTTCAGTTGTCTATAAATATCTCAAAAAAAGTCAAAATATTTTGAAAATTAAATCATGTAAAGAGAATGACAATATAAATAATTTGTGAAATTTTCAAGTATCTACAACTTATACTTTTTGAATAATTACAAATATTTAAAATCGTTTGAGGATAAATCGTTATCGTTACGCTATTTCGTAAAAATTTAAAATTCAAACGCACTTACGAAAAAAACTAATAGAAAACTTAGTGTTGTATTTTTAATCCTTAATTATAAACACAAAAATTTTTATGATTTTTCAACTTCAAAATTACTTGCAAAGTTTCGCGTTTTTGACAGATTTCGTAAAAATTTGAACTATAAACGCTTATAAAAAAAAAAAACACACATCATTGTAAAATCAATACATTCATCACTTCGTTCAGAATCTAAAACGTACGATTTCACGACTTTATAATATTAAATAATTACGGATGACGTTTTAGATTCTGAACGAAAAGTGATGAATGTATTGATTTTACAATGATGTGTGTTTTTTTTTCTTTTTGTGGTTAGGTTAGGTTACCTAACCTGTGTACAGCATAACTAGTCGAAATAATGCTTCAATTTCAAACTTTGGGGTGGTTTCCGATGTAAAAGTGAATATCCTTGGTGCATTATACAGGTCAAAAGTTAATATTTTCCAACAGTTTTCAAAAAAATCGAGAAAAACAGAAAAAAATTTACAGAAACCAGGTAATTTTTACGCAAAACCAGTTTTCGACCAAATCGATTTTTTAGGTTAGGTTATTAGGTAATTTAGGTAATTTTTTTATGGTTGTAATTCAAAAACTAATCATTGTAAATACTTGAAGTTTTCACCAAATGTTTATGTTAGTGTTATCTATATACAGTTTAATTTTCAAAAAATTTGACTTTTTTTGAGTTATTTATAGACCATTTAAATTTTCGATTTTTATGAGAATTTTTTTTTGAAGTGTCGGTAAAACAATTTTGGTTGACCAAAAATCTTGAAAATTTAATACAAGGTTCCTTATGAGTTGTTCTTATTTCAGATTAAAAATAAATAAAAATCTTTAGTCACAATTTTTTTTATAAGCATTTATAGTTCAAATTTTTACGAAATCTGTCGAAAATGCGAAAATTTGCAAGTAATTTTGAAGTTGAAAAATCATAAAATGTTTGTGTTTATATCTAAGGATTAAAAATATCTGTGATAATATAAGGTATTATGAATTATGATAACTACATGCAATGTTTTTAGAAAAATTGATTAACCATTACTCATGCAAAATGTGTCCTAATTGAAAAATAAAATATTTGTTTCAAAATGGAATATATGACAATATTTAAATATAATAGACCGACAAATCATCTCCGTTCAGAATCGTTTTTCGTATACAATGATACCTATCATTCAATTCAAATCTATCCTACCCTAAATCAGAGGTCCACCCCACCGCCTAATGTACAGTTGAGCGACATCCACTTACCCGCTTTTTTTCATAATTATTTAACGCCGTTCATTTCATACAAATACATATATAGATTTATGAATATTGTAACTGTCGAAACTAATAGTCAACAAAAAAATATATGCTCTATAACCAGATCTCCAATAAAACGTCAAAATTTTCAACTCCTTAAAGGAAATAAATTATATAACTTAATTTAAGCCTTTATTAAATGAAAAGTATATATTTAAAAACAAAATGAAATCTACAACTAATGGCCCAGTAGCCGATATTGACGGGCAATTTTTCATTTGCACATATTTACCTACATTTAAATATTTAATTTTATAATTGATGCGGATTATCTTCTGTCGTATTAACAAATTATATAAAAAAAATTATTTTTACTGTCACTGGTGAATGTTATTGATGGAAAGTATTGTGAAAAAGCATGTTTCAAATAATATGAAAAATAATTAAAACATATAACAGACATATGCTGTACGACCAGGTACTTATGTAAGTACCACTAAATAGTGATAATATACATTTATTGTACATAGCTTCCAACTTTGGGGTGCAGTATATTGTGTAAAAATACACACAATAATATATATCTACGTTCGTTAGTTTTCAAATAATCCCACATTTAGGCTGTTAATTATTATAAATGTCAAAACCAATAAACAAATATCATGAAAATATACAAATTAATTTTTTACTGTGTTTTGATAAATATTTATCTTACGCTTTTACATGTAAAATGAACTAAGTCGTATTGTTCTGTTTTTTCCTTTAAAAAATTAATTTAATTTAATTTAATACTGATATTATATGTTAATAATATGAAATCTTTATTCTTTGTTAGATTATATTGATATTGTTCTCAAAAATTATTACATTAGAGCTGATATAACAACTGCAGACTCACATTGTGACTGCGTTGGATAAATATCAAAAAATCCATACGATATTCGTTTTGTGGGTATAATTTAATTAGTTTAAGTGCAATACACATGATTGTCATTTCAAAACAATAATAATATATTTGAAGTTCTACGACCTACTTGGTGAATCGTGTGACATTAGTTATGATGTATAGACTTACAATTTCTTTCCCATAATCATGTCACTATTATTGATTATTTAAACATTATATTATACCATCGTATAAATGATTATATATTATTTCAATCGGACTATATTACATATTATTTTTTTTTTTTTATAATTTAGTGACTATCAAAGAACAACAGCATTGTCGACTTATATGTGGAAAACTTTTCATTTTTCTAAGTAAGTGCACTACCAATCGTCATGAATAAAGTGATTACTGGTGACCGTGCAGCTGAAAACGATGTTCATTACATTACAATTTTACACAGAAATCACTGTTATATCAAGAGGACTTTACACCCGTGTGATTTGTTGTCTCCAAAATACAAACGTAGCCACATTGGGTTTTTTTTATGCTTCGCATTATAGTGAATATTATACAAGTTTATATATAGTTGTTTTTTTATTTGTTCAGCATTTAGATCGGATTATAATATGAAACACTGAAACAAACCTATATAGTATATTGTACCAATAACTAATGAATACGGACAAAATGGTTAGACAAATATTATCATGAATCACGAATAAACTCGATATAACTACCTACAACTATGACCCGAAGTAAACGATAGATATGTATTTAAATCTATTTTTCGTAAATATAATACAGAAAAAATATTATACATAAACTCTAAGAATGTACAATCATGTTGCGATTGTATCGAACTCAAAATAAACGTTATATTATATATATATATATATTTTTTTATTAAGATAAGATGTTCCTAGCCTTGGCTATGGATATTTAAAAATGATAAAGATCACGCATTCACATGAAGTCCGCTATTTTTATTTTTTTTCCACGCAAAATTTGAAAACCCTCGTGTTTAAATATGGTTTTTTGATTATTATTAATACCATAATAATATGTCAATTTGGTTTTTATTGACATTAAATACGCTATGATAAATTATGACGAGGATTTCGTTATACAAAAGAACTGTGCTTTTAAAATATGGATGATACAATGATGAAACGTAGAACAATCAACTCGCCCAGGTAAGAATTATTCTACAGGCTAAGTAGGTATGTATAATTACAGTGTTAAAAGATAATTCATTTTTGACGTAAATACATCGCTTGCACCTTGTCGGAAGACACAATACAAAAGCCATATACTGTCTTAACAACAATAGAATCAAAATTGTGCGATAGTTAATCACATTATATGATATACCAATATTATATTATACGAGCAGAATAAAAAATTGTATAATGAAAAAAAAGCTTTTTTGTCAATTTTTCTGTTCTTTCATAGCTACTTTCTTATCTTTATAAACGAACATGGCTTATAATGCTTATACACACACACACACACATATATATATATATGGCTAACAGAAAAAAACGTGGCTTAGTAAAGAAAAACAATACAAACATCTTTAGCCGTCTCCAAAAAAAAAACAATTGGACCAATGTATCATAAATGAATTGCTCATATACTGGCAATAACCTTATTCATTTGCGAAAACTTGCACTTTTCAATTTATTTTATTATTATTTTTTTTTTTTTGGTTCTTTCATTTTCTTTGTTTTTTTTCATCATAATAGTTGATTTTCTCTCCCTTGATAAATTTAAAATTACTGTTGACTGAGTAATCGATTTTACTGGATTTTCAATATACATAACTTTTTATTTTTTTGTTTGTAAAATCCACCAACATTGTGATTTAATATTTACTAATATAAGTTTAGTAATAAAATGTAAACAGTTTAATTTATTCTTAAGTAATTTAAATTTTGATTCAGCTTGACTTGAAATTTCTTTAACTGAAAATCATCACGTTTCACCTCGATGATATAATATCAGCGTTATAAATCATAAACTCATAACCAAATAATGACAAATTGTATTAAAATTGTGTACAGTTAATGTAATTGATTAAACTCTGTATAATCCCGTCATATGGTTACTATTTAGAATTGCATTCAAAGCATTCCCATGAAAATTAAAAATATATTCATTGATTCAAAATTAAATTCAATCTATTCATACTTGTGAGTGTGTTATTCTTCTACAGTAATGCTAAATTAATACCATAAAAACGTCGGATATTATGAAAAAAATTGTTTAATTTGATTTTTTCTCGGTAACTGCAGACAATTTAAGAAGTTTAAAAACATTTGAATTTCTAAAAAAATGTATGTATTTCTCTCTACTAAGAAAAACTTGAAACATTTAAAGTAAATATAATATCATACCTATTATGATTTTAAAATATTTTTTAATGTTTTTAGTAAAAATGTCATAAATGTAGATTTGTTATATTATGATACAAAAGTGTACGCCCACGCATTATTATTTTATAATGTGTATTTTTCTGCTCTGTAAATTCATTTATCACATTATTTTTAGTTACTGAAATAAACTCTATTATATAAAAAAAAACTTCACAAAAGCCCCTGTCTGAAATGTTCTATATTTTATTGTATTTTATTTATTTTATCTCATTTTTTCTAATATTTTTTTATAAATCTATTACATCAATACGATTTTTCATTTTATTTACTTAATAGTTAATTAAAAAAGTTTAAATTGATGAATTTAGTATCAAAATACAGTATTACAATACTGTATTACTGTATGCTTTACTACGTAAATAAAATGAAATATTATCTAAAAATGTACATACCACAGTTCAAATAAAGACACTTTTTATTTGTGCTAAACATAGACATACGTCTATGGTACTAAACGATACTAAGTGAACCTACCTATGAAATGGATTAGATAGGTAGGTAAAAATAATTTAGATTAAGTACATTTTTCGTGGATACAAAATAATGGTAAGTACGTAAACCATAAAAAAAATTACATTTTTTTTAAAAATTATTTTAATTAAATTAAAATATAATATATACACAAGCAATTAATTTTTTATAAAACCCAGATTTATAAGTTATAAAAATGATAAAATTTATTTACGTCGGCAAATAATAATTTTCGTCACGTAATTTAATGTTTTACTAATTAAACTCATTTTGTAACGTAACTTCAACCCAAATTAAATTTAAAATTCTAATCAAAATTGTTATCCTTAAACTCACATGGTATTATAGTTCTATTCTAAGTTTATATTATTAAACTTAGAATAGAACTTTATTTTTATCATTTACTTCTTTGTCGACACCTAATATATAAAAGCATAGACACAAGTCTGTTGAATTTGATTCTATCTTTGGTAAAGAGATATCATACTATACCTTTAAATGTATATTATGTAGGTATATTATACAGAGTGGAGCAACGAAAAAGGTGATTTGCGTATCTAACTAATTAGGATAATCGCCCTTTTCGCTACCATACCCTGTACATTGTTTTTTTTTCGTGTCCTGACAAGGTGATCTCAGTTATTGAAAGAATTATTTACATTTTTATCAGTATACAAATAATACAATTATTGCGATCAACCCGTATAAATTTAAAGCATTTTTTCTTTGATATATATAATATATTTAATATAATCATTAAAAAAGAATAAAAATAATTTGATACGAATAAAAATGAAGGGAAAATACGTAAACATAAATTCATCTGAATAAGTCACTTTTGTATATTGACCACACAAAAAATAAATTACTTATTTATTTATCTCAAAAATGTCACTAATTTATATACAGAGAATATCAACAGGGTGCACAATATTTTATATTAAAACACCATGGCGAATATATAGAATTAAAACAAGTTACTCAAAATAAAAATGTCATAAATATATTTCATAGAACTTTAATTTAATTTACTTTTATAAATAACTCTAATGAAATTTATGGTAAAATTAAATCAAAATAATGTAAATAAAAATAGACTGTACACGCTTGTATAGTATAATAATATATTATTTTTTTTTATGATAATATTTATTTTTCTGATATATTTTCGTATAGACTATAGATAAAATATTTACTCAAAGAAAATTATCATAAAACTTTGTTTCATAAACTTAACCACTTTTATAGTTTTGTATTGTTTATTCTTTAATAAAATTATTACAATCAAATCAATTATAAAACCTTTTTTATGATTTTGAATAAAAAATAAATTATCTTTTTATTTTATAAGCTACGAGTATTATTTAAATAGCTTTTATTTATTGAAACGGAAAAGTTTTAAATTCATTACAAAAATTTAATAATTTAATTTTTGTATATCATATTAAAAAAATTATTAATCACTTAAACAATGCAGAAAAATGTATTTGTAAAAAAATGTGGAATATGTAAAATTGAGATTAATCCACTTAATTATATAGATATGCTAAAAATTATCCAATAATTGTCTAATATTAGTTAAATAATATACTATACTTACTATATTATTATAGTCATCTGATTTAATAATTTTACAATTTTTGTTCATCTCATAAAGTCTTATATTTTATTTAGTTTTAAGTTTTCAAAAACAAAGTAATATATAAATTCCTGATATTTGCAGGGCTGCAGCCTATAAGCGCAAAAAAAAATTACCTTTTTAATAACCCATAAGCGCAAATTAATTGTATAAAAAAGTGTATTTTATTCAAATCATATAATTAAAGTCATTCAGTTATTAATATAATATGCTATTCGTGATTATAAAATGTGTATTTAAATATTAAAAAATATATAAATAATTATAAAAATTGTATTTAATTTAATCGCAACAACTAATAGATGTTTTGTTTAAGATCAATAAAAAAAATAAATAAATAAGTACCTTAATATTAAATTTGAAATTTGAAGCCCACAGTTTTTAAGTAATCCAATTTTGAAATATTTTTTATCGTAATTTGTTACGATAAAATTCGATAATACTAAATACTAAATTAAACTGAAATAATACTACTATATAATAATTTTAAAATGAAACCTATACCTAGTGTAGCGGGTACAATATTGTATCAGGTAATACAATTTATTTTTGCACTTTTAAACTACGACTAAGGTACAAAAGCGCAAATTCGTTTTGCGCTTTTGGTTTATCGAATAAAATTTACCTTTTGCGCTTTTGGGCTTCACCGATTTGCAGAAATATTTTTTAGTATCAGCAGTTTAACAATCGATAACATATAAAATTATTAAAGAAAATGTAGGTATAAAGATAAATAGAGTAAATAATACATGGAATAGAATCTTATATTTTATAAATTGAAAACTAAAATTTAAATTGTATTATATAGATACATATCTGACTGACATACAGTTTTAAAATGTACACAAAAATTCGTTTATTTATCTATATTTTATGTCAAATTTCAATCACACTTGTTTTTGTTAAAATACTACTTACTGACAAATTTTATGATTTTTATGTTAATGCACTAAGGTTGCTGTGCTTGGGTGTATATTATTATATCAAGCTTTTAGTTTAATTATGTAATTGAAAATAACAGGTTGTATATTTTACGTCTGTATTATATTATATGTGTATGGCGATGTCCCTTATTACATTTTAATTTTTAACATATATAAACTACGCCACTGAAATTACTATTATCTTTAAACAAAAAACGTGAAATATCTTCTTTTTTATCCAAGACTAACAATTATAATAAATTAAGAACAATGGTTTATATAATTGTAATATTTTTTAATTGCAATATTTTTATGGATGTTGTTTAGTTTAAGGATACACCATTGATTAATCAGTGACCGACTAAATTATTTATTTAGGTACCTAAGCACAACCTAGTCGCTAATTAATTTACTGTAGCCGAAGGCACCCAGAGAGGCAGAGCTTCCCAGTATTGTACACATAACTCTTATAATGTTGTTGTAAAAAGGTTGTTGTAATATTAGTGAGTGGGGGATTGTCCCACCACTAATAATTGTCGATGTTATTGTTATCAATAAACGATGGGAGTCAGAGGAGAAGTACCTAATGCTAACGCGGTTCCTTCTCTGGCTCTCGATACAAACGAAAAAAAAAGGTACCTAAGCACCTATACTAAATATATTATAAGTAATTTGATTAAATTGGCGACTTACCAACTATAGACGCAAGTACCTTCACGGCTATGCATTTTAAATACTAACCTATTTGTAGCAGATTTTACTAGTCTTACTTAAAACTATGTTTCACATAATATCTTATTTTAAAATTGGTAAATACTTAATTTAAAACTACCTATTTTAGTTACAAACTATAAATAATATTATAATACATACAAATATTAATTTAAATATAATAAAATATTAAGAGAATACACGTTTGTCTGTCTCGTCATACTTCATAGTTAATTTTAGATTCTGAGCAGAGCGAGGAATGTATTGATTTTTCAATGATGTGTTTTTTTCTGGTGTGTCATCACGTTTTGGGGCAGTAAAAGTACTTCGATTTTTGACTTCAGTACCTCGTTCGATCAGAAAGTGAATCTAGTTGGTACTTTGGTGAGATCAAAAGTAAAAAATTACCAATATTTTTCTTAATAATTGGGATAAACAAACTAAAAATTAAGGGGAAACGGGAATTTTTAATACAAGGCTCTTAACATATTGTTACAATAGCAGTTTTTATTTATAAGCATTCAAAGTTTGAATCACGAAAATTCGTAAATTATTCTATGCTAGAAATTCACAAAAATATTTCTTTGAACATTTTTAATAATCTATAATATATCATTAACAGATAAACCGTCTCCGCTCAGAATCATTTTTCGTATACAATGATATAATATCATTGGATTCAAATTTAATTCCATCCATTACAGTAACCCACTTGTAACCTACTGTACAGCAGACATCAACGACTTACCCGCTTTTTTTATGTATGCTCTCGACACACTCCCGTCGTAAACGTCACATATTTATTTGCGTAGTTGTTATAAAGAAATTGTGTTGCTTTGTACCAAACAAATCGAAAAAAAATTCTAAAATATTTCACGTCTATATATACCGGTGGCCGTTTAGAATCGTTCACGTATATTTCAATTAATGATGGTGCACTGATGATATGATCTCGTTGACATAGCGTTTAGGTAAATCATCAGTGACTAGATCGTCGAATATTGTGATATCATTATAATTTAGCAGACTTTGATTTACTTATCGTTGCAATACTTACAGCAATATGCAACCAGTGCACAGACGATAATCCACGAGTACCCGAAGATCATAGTTGAGTTAAAAATGTATTTGAAAAATGAAATTAACTATACAATCGATTTTCTTGTATTTCCGTCTCCTGCGCGGGTATTAAAAAATATTATTACTGTCTAAAGTCTAAAAAATTGTAGTCACACGCACGCACGCACACGTCGCCACTCTCGTGGCTGTATGTATAATAACGACAATAATATTATTATAGTAATGGTTACAATATCGCGATGACGAAAATAATAATAATTATTATTATTATCGTTGTTTTTGGTTATCACGTGTGTGTGTTCCGAGGAAGCCGTTGGTCACGCGGACAACCCTCTCGTATGGGATGTCGATGACTGCCGTGAGCGCAGTCGAATTTCAAAAACCTCCGCCACCGGTAGGCGCAATATCTCCGACGCACAATGTGCATTTAAAGTTCGGGATAGCGCCACGTGCGTCTCCGGACCGGGAGCGATGTAATTGTCGAATAGTGAATTAATACCTATTAATTGTTCTATGAACACGTAATAAAGTTATATTATTATAACACATCGGTGCCTATTTATTTTATAAATACAAATCAGTAAATATTTTTATTATATGCACATAAAAATAAACATTGGCTGGTTCTATATTATTGAAAACACATTATACACTGCGCGCAAAATAAAATATCTATCATCATATTATATGGAATCGTAATTTGCGATTGGACTTGTTAATTTCAAGACTGATCAAAACTCAAAACTTCTATTAACTAATTACTAGAAATATTATTCAAAAGTATTTCAGAACGAACACTGCCCTAATTCAGCTAATATTGTAAATAGGATAAAAAATCTTTATTATATAAGTAAGTATTGAATTGTAACGTATTTCTTTAAAATATATGAATATATTTTATTATACTATAATCGAATAAATTCAATTTTAAATTCTGAGGTACCGTTAGTGAATAGCTTTTTGCCTTTTTTCACAAATAATTATCCACGTGGAACTTTTATTATTTATCATGTACTACATTAACCTATTGTTTTATTCAACAAATTGCAAAAATATTTATAAATAAAAGTAAACTAAACAAATTAAACTATTAAAAGCCTAATAATATTAAGTTATTTTGTTTTTTTTTATTTTACGGCTTTTCTTTTAATTCGATATTATGAAATTTTTAATTAATTAATTAAATTTAACTTTTTTTTTATTATTATTTATTGATCTTTTAATCAATGTTTATAGCTTCGGCGACATGAGCCATTAGCTTTATACATAATTTACATTATAATATTACTTAAAATTTACATGATTAAGGTGACAATTTAATTACAATAATAAGGGGAAGGGCTGTTGACTATATTTATTCTTATTAAATGTATTTATCTATTTTAGTTGTCCTGAGGAATGACATGATTTTTTCGGGTTGACAGTCGGGTCCGATTGATTCGTATAAATTGGTTGGTATATTTAGTTTTTCTCTTTCTTCTTCATTTGATCGGCATTCTGTCATCAAAATTTAACTTTTTATAAATTAGTATAAAAATATTTTAATGTGTATATTTTTTGTTTTTTATATTTGTAAGCATCTATAATTCATTTAGGAACTTAAGTTTCCAATTCAATCATTGCTTTTTATTATTTTTCATTATAATTTACTACCAATTATAATATATTTTAAAATGAAAATATAATTATTTGTCTATCATTACATTATACTAATATATACAAAGGTATACAAATATGCTCTGCGTGAGCATTATTTTGCGCTAGTTGGTTAATATTAATATTATAATAATATTTGTTTTTTAATATACGATGAGAAATGTACGTCCCTGAAGTTAGCAACCCCACATTGAGCTCAAATCGACATGATGACTAAAAATTAATGTCAATATTTTGCAACTGATGTACCCTTTAGGAATTTGAATTTTATTTTTCGGAAAATTCTTAAGTTAAAATAAAAATATTCTCAGAAACAAAAGTTTGAGACCAAAAGTTTTTGATTCTTTTTTTAAAAATGAATTTATTTTTATTGCCTTTAAGTGTCTAAAAATCATTATTGTATTTATAGTTTTTGTTGTCATTAAAAAATATATTTAACATAAGTACAATTAATAAATACTTTTTATTTTTTAATATTAAGTGAAAACCTGTAATTTTTGAAGGCAACTATTTTTGAAATTCCTATTTTTACTTAATTATTTTAATGCTTTTAAGTGCTTATTTTAATATTACTCTTTAAAGCGCTTGTTTTAATAATAATAAGTTCTAATGTGCTTTATTTCCTGGACCTTGATTATCACTTTAGCCGTGGGTATTATCAATTTATTCAGTTCTAACCTAACAGTGTTGTTGTTCTATATGAAAATTATTTACCTACCTGTTTCGTATGTTTTAGAAATGTAGATGGTTGTTGTATGATATATTTGCTGTTCGTTTCAAAATTTAGTTAAAAGGATTAAGTATAATGAAATGAATCGACTCGTTCATTTAAATATGAGTTGGTAGGAATGGAAAAAAAAAGATAATTTTAAATAATTAAACCAGATCGGAATGTTTTGAATCCATTAATTACATTAATTATCTTCGTAGATAGAAGTGCACGTATCTGACATGTTGTTTAAATATCATGGTAAAATAACAACACATAATAATTACGTAGATTCCCTATAAACACGGAACTTCGAAAACATGCCAACGAAAATGCTGTAAAATATTACAATGCGAACATTAATTATAAAGTGATTAGGACATCGACTAATATAAAATATGCGGCGAGAGTAATTTGAAAGAAGTCGAATCGGTATATGGGAAAAAACTAATTGATCAGAAGATGAAGAAAATCGATTACACCATCGGAAATCTGCATTAGGTACTTATTTTAGGAACCGGAAAAGTTTCTAAGAACTAAGATTAACAACGGTGACCAGTGACCACAAAAGGATGTTTTAACACCGAGTATAATACGGATGCTAACTTAATTTAGGTAAATACATTAGAATATTATTATATTATAGTATGGGTAAGTACTTATTTAAGTGTCGCATAACACATAATGCAAAACTATAAATTAAAAATAGGAAGAAAAAAAAAGTGCTACTTAAAGTTAGTTATAGCCTTATAGGTATGTATCACATTTTTCTGTCATAGTATAATAATATTATTACGACCACTAAAAATAAATGTTTCTCTAATTCTCTGAGATCAAAATTATGAATTCCATATAGGTACACCATGATACCCATATACAGAGTACTGAGTAATACACCAAGCGGCGAGCATGCTCACTCCCGTTTTTTTTTAATTGAAACTTTTTCAAATTCTGACTTAAGGAATTTTTAAATATACTCATACAACTTTTAAAAAAGCGGGAAAGTGGATATCGCTCTGCTGTACAGTAGGCTAGGAGTGGGTTAATGCAGCGTTTCCTAAACTGTGTTCCGCGGAATCCCAGGGTTCCGTGAAGCTTAAGTAAGTTTTTTTAATTGTTCAAGAAAATTACTTTCAAATATCCATTATGGAAAATAATACTTGTATAATAAATAATAATGTATAAGCCATATGGAATAATCTGTCAGCTAACTCTATATTCAATAATCTATACTTCTACTTAATATTATAATTTATTTGCAAATAATCCTAAAAAAAGCTAAAAAAGTAGGGGTTCCACGATGAAGTGGACATCAAAAAGGGCTCCATGGATAAAAAAGTTTAAGAAATGTAGGGTTAATGTAATGCATGGAATTAAATTTGAATCCAATGATATTATATCAATGTATACGTAAAACGATACTAAACGGAGACGGATTATCTGTCTAGGATAGATTATAGATTATTATTACTTATTATTAGAGCGCGGATTTCTATGCAATTGCATATTTTTTTCCTTTTAATATTTTTGGATTGTTGTCAGTTATGTCCACGAATCATCATAATTTGAAGCTAATGGTGAAATTTTTTTTTGCATATTTCTGCATATTTAAAGGTTATTGCATATTTTTGCATATTTTGACAAAATTCAAAATTTATTGCATATTGAAGCGAAAATTTAAAAAAATGTATAAAATAATATTTTGTCAAGTAGAAAAATTAAAACTAAATTTCATAGTCACTAAATATTAATTTATATATATATTAATTTAAACCTTTATAAGATAAATAATCGATTACGATTAAAAATTCATTCTATTTCTGGATCGAAACCCAACACTTACTACAAAATTACGAGCTTTCCAACAAAAATTAAGGTCTGAAGATTCTACGAAAAATTAATTCAGTGTTATTAGGCGAAAACGTTCAGCTCGAAGATCTTTATCAAGACCTGACAATACTAAGTTGCTTCAAATATACCCCAATAACTTCGGTTGACGTCGAACGTTCGTTCTCAGTCTTTAAAAATATGTTAGCCGATAAACGACACAACTTCACAGAAAAAAAAAACTTGAAATGCATATAATAAATTAAATTTTAAAAATAAATTAAGGTTTTAAGAAAATTCCCTAAATTTTTTTTACTAAGCATTTAAATAATTAATTATTATAAGTTTTACTGTAAATTTTAAATAAATAAAAATGTTTGCATATTTTTTAAATATTTTCATGATTTTGACTGCATATTTTCATGATTTTTACTGCATATTATATGGCATATTTCGATACTTATAAGTGCATAAAAATCCGCGCTCTACTTATTATTAATACTTATTAAAATATTTGACTTTCCGGTGGACATTTTTTTTTTTTTTTTTATAAAGGTAGTACTAAGTTTGTACTTATAAGGAATATGAATTAAAATTTCAAATTTTAGATTTAAAAATAAAAATTTGTATGAATTTCTATTTAAGATATAATTTGAACAGTGCCGTAATTTTTACATATTTAGTAAAATTTGAACTTAAAATGCTTATAAAAAAAATACGATGAATTTATTTTATTTTTCAACTGCTATTGTAACAATATGTTAGAAGCCTTGTTTTTAGCCTTTTTTAAAAACTGTTGGAAAATGTAAACTTTTGACCTGTATAATGCACCAAGGATTATTCACTTTTACATCAGAAACCGCCCCCAATGTTTGAAATTGAAACATTATTTCGACTAGTATGCTGTACACTGACCCACAAAAAAAACACACACAATTGTATAATCAATACATTCATCACTTCGTTCAGAATCTAAAACACACATCATGGTAAAATTTCGAATTTTTTTGTACTATTTATAATGATTGTCCTATGTGATAATACAAATTTCTGTTTTTCAAATCAGAACAAACTTTTTTTATTGTAAATTATTTAGAGAATAATTTTTTTGATAACATTGATATAAATAATTCAAAATTCAAACGAGTAGTATCTTTATTATTAAAATCATTATGTTAAACTTAGGGTAATAGTCCTTAATAATGGTTCTACGAAAATAAAATATGTACGTTTTAAATTGGATTTAATATTTATTATACTTGGCCATTTTTACAAATTATTAATGTTGATAGGTAGATTATTATTAATGACTAAAATTTTCGAATCACAATAGCTCTCTTACAAACCCAATTTAAAAATTCAAAAACTCCGGATTTTAAATAACCTCATTATTGAAAAAAAAAATTTGTTGATCCACCTTGGTATACCTATACAAAAACGTTGTCCGATTTTATTTCAATTACCTACACATGAGCTATTGTTATCCTCGCATACAGCTGTAGATGGGATGTGCGATGCTTAATGGTTTTGTCACTAGGGAACGGTATGATATTTTATCATTTTTGTCTGCAGAAGATTTTATATTACGTTTTCGCTTGTTTTGTACGAAAATGTATTAGGATATTCGTATAAGCGTAATACCTGTTGTATTTAGAATTTATTTATATATTGTGCACAACTTTTGATCTAAAAAATACATGAAAATTCAAAATTGTTGCTTAATTCGAATCTCTCAAATTTGTAATAAAAAAAAAATTATAATGATTATACATCTTTAAAATTAAAATCATTTTAAATATCACAAAAAAAATAATATTACTCACAATGCAAACATTGAGTAACAATAATTAAGCGTTGTTCGATGTGCAAAATAAATTATCATATACTAATTCATACATAAAAACATTAATATTTAAAAGTACCTTTGTTATCCCAGTCTCAGAAATATTATATCCAAATTCATGAGACATTCCTTAATCGTTCCGACGCATTCTCCAAATTTTACCTACAGTATTATATAAATTATACACATGACTTACCATATTCCCAATTAGCATAATACAAAGTATTAATTATGGGTAAGCCACTCGAAGTATTTATAATAATTTTGATGGCATTAATTTTCGTCAACGTTTACCTGAAAATTATTTTTAATCCGATAATATAACTAAAATAAATTACAGTTGTTTACAGCCATTCAAACATACTGCAGTATTTTATTATTAAAGTAATTATATGGCGTGATGAGCGTGCGCGCAGCTGATATACCGTGTGTTTTGAAGGTCCCCTATCTCTGAGACACCATGGTCTATGATACATCGATCTAAAAACAAAATATGAGTTTTTCAACAATAATCTATAAGAAAACATTTCAATCGAACGGTATCAGTTATTTCTTGCACATTACTTTTGAGAAAACCTCGTGTACCTAGATGACAATATATTTGAGGACATGCCGGCCATTCTCTGCGGTCCTGCTTTCGAGGACTTGCCGTTGGATCACTCAGTTAAGGCCGATGTTCTTTACAACGCGGAGGAGACATTCAGGATCTTTTACAAGATGGTTGAACATCCTGACTCTCAAAGAAGAGGAAGAGAGGGCCAGACAGGCAGAAGAAGCCTAGCGGACAATAAGCTATATGAAGTGACGGAAGGAGGACCGCGGACAGTGGGGCAATCTGGAACGGGATGGCAAGGGTGGCGGACTCCGGTCGGCCCGAGAAGTCGGCTCAGCGGCTCATCAAAAGAGGATAGTATTTGTTAATATTGTATACATGTTTGTAATTATTCATTATCATTTTTAGTGTATAATAAACAATGGCAACGCTGTTGACGTAATGCGCAAGCAGTTCCAGCAGCGTCGTCGATAATAAGAAAAAAAAAAAATGAAGATGACAATATATTGATTTTCTAAAGGATGATTAAGTTCTTATCCGATACCGAAACACGCCGTACGCTAAAATATTATATAGTTATAGTATATATAGTGCATGCATTATAATAAATTAATAACTATATCTGTATATATATATAGTATATCAGTGAAGTAACAAAAAAACTATTTATGGTACCTACCCCATGACGACTGTTGATGTTGCTTTTTTCAAATATTTTTAATCAACATATGCATAGACATATTTATTTAATATAAACAACATGGCTAATATCACATTTCAAGACTAAATTCGATTTATTGATTCTTTTTTTTAATATTCTAAAATTCTAATACTTTCAAGAGAAGCTGTTGGCTGTTGCTGAATAATTGACAGAGTTTCCTGTTACTTTTTTCTATCACACATACTCGTAAATGCCATTTTTATTTTCTGTTCAAGCCTTCAAAGAATGCTACAAATATTCCTTCTTTCCAATAAATAAATTAGAAATCAAACATGGTAGAATTTCGAAGTACTCTGTTTTTTGTTTTTTTTTACTCTTCAGTAATTTATAAAACACAGTTTGAAGAGTGTGCGTGTGCTGTAAGAATTCTGCAGAAAACATCAATATTTATTGTACATTATTTATAATAAAATTAGTTTTTTAATTTTTATCTAGTGTGGAATATAAAAAATCCGTATCGATTATAATATTAATTATAGTAATACAAAATATAGTATGATAGTTAAATAATAATAATCTGTATACTATTTGTTTTAATTCAATGATTTTTTTAATGGAAACAAGACTGCTGTATAATCATCATATATATATATTTATTTATTTATTTCAAGCGAACAAGAGCATCGTTAACATCAAAGCATAAGTCAATAAATAAATATATCTGTAAAGTAATGATATTATATATAGCACCAAATAGTGTAAGCTCTCTAGATATTCTACCAATTGAGTCGCATTCAAGCCATTTGCAATTCAAGAAAAAATTGTATTATGCATATAATATTATGTCTTTGACAGTTTGACACAATCACAATGTTCGTCTCCATCATGTATTTCTATTATTTTATTCCAATTTGTTTCAGATTTTTATTATATAATTTGCTTGCTAATTTTCTTTCTATCAAAACATAAGTCTTAAATACAGTTCATGCTAAAGTCACTACAACTCTTTCCTCCTAACTATTATCCAAAAAAAAAACATAATGGCCGCAATAATCATTACAATTTACAATATGTTTGTGCTTAATGTAAATTGATTAATTATTTATTGTATAATATTAGAGTTAAAAATTATAGTTGTGGTATCTACTTATCTAATTTTATATTACTTTATTTCAATATAGGTAAATAATTGTGACCATTATTCCTATAAAATTTTTGTTTGAGACGTTTTTAATTCATGAAACAAGCATAATGTATCTACAAATTGACTACTGATATTTCAGTACAATATAATAATAATTTTATACAGATTTTAAATTGTATATAATAATGATTTAAAATGGTTATTAAAAAAAAAAAAATTATTACAAAGATACATAAATTATCACTGAGATAAGTACTAAAAACAATTGTGTTAGAAAAATGTATTTAATGATCATAAAAGTTTTTATAAATTGGACGTATTTCAAAAAAATACAACGACTTGAAAGAGTGATATAATTAACAGTTAATTAATGGTTTTAACAGACTATGATAATTTAAATTATTGCTACAGGAAAGAAAATCACGTGTCGTAATCGTTTAAAATTTTCTAATCGCAAAGCATCATCCTGCACCTAAATATTATGAAGTGATCCTTAATTGTAATAGCCACGGTTCTGTTATAGGTACCTACTATATATGACCCAATATAAAACTAAAAATAAAGTACATGCAATACATAAATCTCTAAATTACCTAGGTAGATACCAAAAATATAAGACATTGAAAAATAGTGGTTAATATTGAATGAAAAATGTTTACAATACTATTGTAAAAATATATTTTAACGAAGTTTACCCCGAAAAATCTACTCCCCTATATAATATAAATTAATGAAAACCGTTCGAGTTGTATAAAATATTATTTTTGTTCAGTGCTAAATTCGTCTGATACACGTATAATATATATGTATACACCACTTTAATGCAATACCTTTACCAAAAGATAATTCCAATGTTACGGAAATTAAAATTATTATTTATTTGCGTTTTACCACTTAATGACTATACCACTCGAAGCAGTTAATATTTAAAAGTTTTATTAAACATTACACGCGATTTGCATACAATAGCTATTCTTAATCCACAAGCCACGCTTTCACTAAATACTAGTTACTTGCAACTATGTGTGCAATAATAATGGTATGTATGATTTTAAGCTGCAAATATTAAAAAATTATCATACTATCACGTATAGTATTAAAAATTAAACTCTTAAACACCCTAAAATCCAGTCAATAATCTTTGAATTTGACTATATAAAATTCGCAATATATATATTTTTTGTATTTTAATCGTGTCTCCTATACTTCATATTTAGAATATATATAACACAGTACTCTATGATAGTATAATTCTCAATTGTATGAACTATGAACTCATAAAAAATGATTAATATGGCATTACAATTTAATTAAAACTTTCGGCCATTAAATTTATAATATTATTATTTAATATTCATAAAATATTATGTTGATATCATATCGCATATTTTATAATAATAATAATAAATAATGTATACAATAAAAGTATATAGTTTATGTATCATGGTTATAATATTATATATTATTTAATTTATTTTATTACTATCCTACAGGGTGGTGCATGTTATGAATATTAACAACCATGATGGGCTGTCATTTGATCAAAGAACTTGGAATAGCATGTAAAAGAGAAAGCCATACTCACGTGTCACGTCTGTTGACTCCGCCTTACTATAACGTATAACATAAAAGAAATTTTACGATAACAATTACCCATTTTTCTCTGTTATTTTTAATATTAGAGTGAACTAACGTAGATATTATAAAATTTAAATGTAAGAATATATTGTCTAAGGCACATCGTAAGTTTTATTTCATTTGTATGTTAATTTTAAAATGCACATAATTTTTTTCAAATTTAAATTTATAAACCTTGAAGTTGCCCAAGATAATATACTTACATTTAAATGTAGTACAATACGTCAATTCGCTATAATGTTAAAAATAAAAAATACCACTCGTAACGCAGCAAATCTATATGAGCTATGAGCCCCCAGACTTTTACTTACTTTCTTGATTTTTTACTAGATTGCTCGTAATTAATATTAAAGCCATTTTATATATGCTAATGTATTTTCAGAACAGACAGTATAAAATGGAATCAAGCAAAAAATTGTTTACCACTTTTTTTTATAAAGAGTTATTATAGTATTTGAATAATTTCATAAGACTCGTTGTAAAATAAACATATGAAAAAAATCACCATACAATATAGCATGGTTTACATCCTCCTCCACAAACTTGATTATAATAATAATAATATGTAAATTTGCTCTGATATTATTGACTATAAATAAACAGTAATAAAAATCCGGTAAAGAGTTACATAGATATTCCATGTTATGCGTATGTAGAAGACAGAGACAATAATGCGGGTAAGGCGCGTCCTCCGGGAAAACGTGACATAAACACATACCGGCTGATATAGATGCAATATTGAATGTTATAATAATGGTCTTTTTACAACCACTGTCTTATAATATATATTTTATTATTTGATTTTTATTATCTATTGCCGTTTGGTCAGAAATCATCGTTGGGACCCCAAGCCATGATCGTATTCAACGGCGCCAGATCTTGAGTGCTCCACGGCCGCAACATGTTGTTGCCACTGATGCAATAACACTGTTGTTCCTTGTTATCCCTGTGGTCTTCCCGTTTTTCCGGCTGTGCCGAATGACCTCTTTTCACTGCGAAATTCTGTGTGGGAGTCACGCTGAAAACCATTGTAAAATCAAAAAAAAATATTCAACCGACCCCCTTAATATTATACTATAAAATTATGAGTATGACTAATATGTCTGACCCAAAACAAATGTATTGTTCGAAGCGAGACTATAGGGTAATAAACCTACTTCACAAAATATTTTATCGACTCTGTAGTTCACGTCTACACGTCTAATATTTATCCCAAAAATGTGACTCTTACTATTCAAATTCTTATCGACATATATTGTATATTATTAGTTTTAATTATTATAGGTAGTTACGGCTGTGACACAGTAAACGGTTTTAAGATAATCGTCAAGAGATTTGAATTCATTTAAATAATTGATAAATGTCTCTACAGTGATTATAGCATTAACTTTATATAATTAAGTGTATTTATAGAATGATTTATAAAGGTAAATTTAATTCAATGAGTTGGCCACATAATTATCAAGTTTTATAATATACTTCAAAGTAATTTATAATTCTACTTATTATAGACTTAGTCAAAACTTTTCCCTAACTTTTTTTAAAACTTTTTTGTAATTTAATGATGCAATTTTTGGTTTAATAATTAATTATTAAACCAATGTTATGGGCTGAAATACAAAAAAATAAAACTATAATTTCTACTATATGCATTATCTTGTAATCCGTTTTATTCTTATTTTGATTGGACCAAAGTGGAGACAAAAGTGAAAAGATTCTAAGAAAGTTATTGAAAAAATTTAGATTAATACATTTAAGTTTATAAAAAAAATTAAAATAAGTTTGCAAATGTACGTGGAATAAGTGTTAATAATAGGTATGTATAGGTACTTATGATTTGAAAATGAAAATAATAATTATAAATATAAATATTTTATATAGGTATTTATATTTTGGTAAATTATATATTATTATGACGTAAATTATTAAAATTCCCCATATATGATCCAGCACATTTCAAACCGAATATAGTTTATTTATCAGGTATAAGTACAAACATTTTTACTCAAATATGAATATAATATTACTTATGATTCAAAACTGATCTTTCAATATTATATTGTTGAATACATACCGATTTATTTTTGCAGTTTTTGGTCTTATTGTCTGTCGTTCGTTTTTTTCAATGACACCAATACCTCCAGTTTGAGTTGAAATACTTCTTGTAATTACAATTGCTTTGCTGTATTTATCTACTGACATGTCCTGACTCTCAGAACCATACATACTTAAATTTTTAGATTGCTTGTTTAAAAGTTTTTTATTTATGATTGTGTTACCAGAAGTTGAAATTTTAATTTTGTCATTTTTTACTAGCATTTCAAAAATAAATGATTAAAAACATACTTAAGAGAATATAACAATCAATTTATACTTACCATCATTTTGTTGCTCTAAATTAATCGATATCGGTTTTATAGAATCTTGATTCTAAATAAATATTTTTCGAATAAATATACTTAAATTTAAAGATAACTATATAAACGGCTCTTTTTTAAATAAATTGTCAATGATGAACTAAAACTTACTGCAATTTTTGCTGCTGCATTCGCCACTATTTCTACTTGGCTTTTATCGACAGTTTTATCATTTTCTGACATTATTACTAATTGTCTTAAAGGGTCATGTAATTCTGAAAAAATGTGTTACAATAATTAACATTCCTAAAAAAAAAAATATTAATAAACACTTCTATATCAATCAAAGTAGGTTATGGTACCATCAATCGATTGATCTTTTGTCAGAGTCATGTCTAAATCGTGAGCAACGGCAATCGCGTCTAGTGCTGCTCCTAGTGCGCCAGAAAGCCGAATTTGGTCATCTTTTACTTCAGAATAGGACTTGCTTTTATTTTTTGATCTAATTGCAATATTGAAAAGCAATTATTTTATTTAATTAAATATATAGCTGAAATAATTACATTGATACACTCTTAGCAACCGGAGAAGATGCGGATAGAGACGATCGTTTCCAAATCATATCTCTTAAATTTTGACCTGTGCCTTCTAATCTACGAAGCTCTTGAATGACCAACTTTCCGCTTTTCTTAAGTAAAAGTAAATTTTAGTATTTTATTAACAAAAATTAAGAGAGTAAAAAAAACTCAACGTGTTTCAACATTTATATTTAACTAATAAAAAACATAATTACCAAAACGATTCAAGGAAAAAATAAATAATATTATAGAATTGCGCAAAAACCCCAGATTTATTTTCAGAGCTATATCTTTAAAAACCCCAATACACATAATATTAATTGTCAAATGTAGTTATTATGTACAGATAACGAAAGAATTTAACTCTGACTCTTAATTTTAATTAAAGGCGTTTATGAATTTTGTTTGATGAACAAAAATATAAACTTTTATCTAAGATTATATTAATATATTTAGATTATTAACGGTTTTGAATAATTACAAGTGTATAAAATATGAATATTGTAGCAAACGATATTTTTTTAATATATTTGCACTTATAATGTGATGTTCTAACAATTTTGACACAAATAATATGTATTTTAATATATTTGGCGCTTGCCTGTACCTGTACCTATCATACATCCATACCTATAATTTAATATCTTATTATCATCAATATTAAAACAACGTTATAAAAAAATCAGATATTTTGTTGCTTTTTTTAATGTGATGATATATACCTTCCAATTTATGACAGCGCCTTTTCGCTGTTTTGCTCGAGTTTGGCTTTTACATTTAATTACCATGAATCCTCTTTGCTCTGGATTTATATCGTCACCGGGAGCCAACTGAATACTATATTCTTCGAGGTAATTCCTGGCTGCTTTTTGTGGTACAGCTCTCTCGAGGGTAACTACAATCTTGGCCCACTGAAATAAGCACATCAAATGCGTTATGGGGTTTGTGATTTATATATATAAACTATACCTATAGATATAGGAATAATATAAGCAAAACACCATTTAATGGTATAAATTATTATAAATTATTTATAATTACACGATCCATTATTATTATGTTTCACCTGTTTCATCCATTCCTTTTCGCTTTGTTCGATGACATGTGCATAAGTGTTTCCCATCATAGCTATTAACATGTTAAGTAATAAAATGGGCACTAAAACCATAAAAACCGTAAACACGGTTTTGCTGAGAGCGGGGTACACAGTGTAACTCAAATCTGCGTACTATACATAAAATGTAACGTATTATATCATATATTATCATTACGTGTTGCATCAAAGGAGATCGGTCGTAACTCACATTATAGTCGCCCATAGTAATTTGAAATAAGGCCATCCATGTAGAAGGATAAGATTTATATAACGAAGTACTGACGTCTGGTGATCCTTTGTAGAGGAAAAAAAACGATTGCGTAAAACCAGACAAAATTACTGAGTAGATGACGAAGAAAGTTAACATGTCTCCTGTGATCATCAAGTACACCATAGTTACGAAAGGACCAGTCAGGCGTATAGCGCTAAAGCACGGTATTCAATACATTACTTTATCAAACCTTCTTTTTTTTTCGCCTTATATAATACATAATACCTAAACTATTTATTATTATTATATTATAAAATACCCAGCAAAAAACATTAATAAAAACCAAGATCCGGGAACTGCAAATACTAATATGGCTTCTTCCGTTTGTTTGTCACCCATCATCCTAGGTGGTATACAAGCCAATATCAACAAATTGGAAATCAGAAATATTAGTTTGGCTGGTTCCTTGAACTATAATCAAATGTGCTGTTAATATTTAATGGTAAATACAAACGTTTTACTTGGCTATTTACCGTTTGTTTTAAAAATCCTACCAGACCTTGATTGAGTATTTCTCCGCCTTGCTGAACGATTAAATATGACAGCACTCCAACTACTGTTCCACCTTCAAAACAATATCTTGCCACATCTTGCCAGTCTTCTGCTTCTCCTAATAGTGGTTTGTCTTGGTCCACGGGTCTTAGGTATATAGAAATACTCAACATGATTAAATGGATGGATAATATAACTAAACGTTTCATAAATTGTTTCTTTAGCCAAATAAAAAAACAAAATAAAAATAAAACCATATTATGCCATTTAAACTTGTTAGTAAAAAATAGTAATACTAATAATATACATAGGTATATACCCGAGCAAAAGTTTTCCACTTTTCTTCTAATAGTTTTTGTATTATGCCTCCATCGAGCATGTCCAAATGTTCTTCTTTGGTACCGTCCAAAATTATAAACAATACAGAATTCCAATCTACGACGTAGTAATAATATGTTATTCAATTGCTAGACTAAATTCTATATAGATTAACAAACTTGTTCTTCCGTCTGGAAGTAATGTATCTAATGCACTTAAAGGATATGCCGAACACGTAATATTACTATATCTCCAAAATTCCCGTGCACTTAGTTCCAACATTTCACGGAAAACACTTGTTCTAGCAAGTTTACACGATAGTGTTAAAGGAGTTAGTCCTGCCATGTTCATGATACCATTACTTGCTGGCACTTTAGGGTGTTTCAAAGCGTAACCAAACATACTCTAAGAAAAATGTATAAATGTATATACCTATTCCCTTTATAGATATAGGTACTGATAGGTTATTAGGGATACACATTATTAAAAAGTGAATGACTTTTGTCTTTTTCAGTTTTGTACTTTTGTAACAATTTAACAACATTTTGTTATTTTTATTAATATTTATGGTTAAAATTATAAACTATTTCTTAAAAATATAAAAACAATATATTTCGTAATATTTGAAAATTTAACATAAATATTATCAATGAATTAATTGATTTATTAAATTTAATGCATCAAAATTAATTAAGAAAAGTATTAGTTATTCTTTTTTATTGCTTTTAAATAATTTTAAGGGCAAATCTAGGTCATGTTCACATTTTTTAAGATCATTATTTAATGTTTTTTTCTTTTAAACTCTACCCACATTAATATAATGCATAAAATATATAAATTAAGCAAACTACTGTAAATTATAATTAAAATTTGATTTAAAAAAATTCGGGTTCTTGCTTTTAGTGCAAAATGTACATTCATAATATCATAAAATATAAGGATACTAAATAATTACGGTAATTATATTCTGTACTGAACTGGTCTTACTATTTATTAAGTTATAAAAAAAAACTGTTATTCATAAGTTTTCTCTATATAAATTTTGAATTTTAAATTGTACCTAATCATTATAATATACAAGTCACAGATGTAGCAGTGTATATGCAGGAGAAATGTTAAATTTGACTTCAATATCAAAGCATCATTATTATTGCACACGAAAAACGAATCTAAACGGATACTGTAGCACTGTGTACAGCCTTTATTTCTAAAGATAGACGTACTTTAAAATAATTTGTATTGTTATAAATAACACAGTAGGCTAATTTTTGAGATGAACATCTCGATAATGGTACTGGTACATCAAAAAATTGGTTTTGGTTGTCTAATCAACATAGACTTCCACATACGACCGACCTAACTTTTGTCTCCAGAAAATTGCGCAATAAAATAGGAATAGACCCGTTGCTGAATCTCTCTGGTTTTTAGTGACTTTAAAAAAAAATTATACGAACTACAAACTCATCGACCATGTTCATTATAGTCTACATTGTTTACATTAATTGTCGAATTGTGGTTCACTTATTCCCGGGTGGCCTAGAGTACAGCTATAATATATCTTTCACGTAGGTATACATTTTTAATATACAGAGTAAAAAAAATTATATAAATATGTATGAGTAGATGGTGGCAATGTGTTTTGTTGTACATATCATCACAGTTTTGTTTAAAAGTAAAAAAAAAGTACATAATACACAACGACTGCATTTAGAATATTATATATTATTATAAACTATAAAGACATTATATATTGATGCATGTGTTATTTAAACGTAATTCGATTTGCAGCCAAACAATGTTTATAATTACTTACCAGTTTATCACAAACGACCACCATATGGAGTATCATATTTCCAAATGAATCCTGGGCATCAGGGTTTGCTCCAGCATCAATCAACAGGTTATACACTGTTTGGTTCCCACAACAAGCAGCCCACGCTAACGGCAGCTCCCCGAGATACGCTAGACCCTCATAATCCGTGTGTTTATTATTGATTTCTTTATTCTGTTGATCACGTGGTAAGAAAAAGCTCCCTAAATTGTATAATTTATGAAGTATTATAAATAATATTTCCAATATATCATAATGTTCATCAGATTTATTAGTATGTTGGTCATAGGCGTGCGCAAAGTTTCAAGTCGGGGGCAGCGAATATTTTTACCGGCCCATACATGATGGGTATTAAGTTAACATTTTTAAGCTCAAAATCAAAATTTAACCTTTGACCTTTAAATAAAAATATTTTAAACGATATTATCATTGGTTAATCATAGATTGTTTTTGCTCAACACCGGTTACCATATCAAAATTAAAAATACATCAAATATCAATAACACATTATTCTTTATTATTATAATACGGTTATATTATTATGTTATGTTATTATTATATAGTTCGGCCCAGACAAATATATTCAAACCGTCCAGGGGCAGCAAGAGCACACCTTGCTGCCCCTGTCCGCACGCCTATGATGTTGGTATTATATGAAGTATACCTATGGCTCTTTGACAAATATTTGCTCCAGCATCAACCAAGTCTTGGATTAAATCGTTGTTGTTATAAGCAATAGACAAATGTAATGCACTGGCACCTATGAATAGTTAGGTATAAAAATTAAAAAACGAATGAAAATATAAGCTGCTTAAAAAATAATTATATCGAGATCTGTATGAAACTCTCGTGCAACCATAACTGCGCCGTACCTATCAATTTATACGAGTTAATCTATTAAGTCCTTAATAGAATTTACCAAAACTGTCGGAAAAAAAAGAAAGACGAATACGCGCAGGATGAAACAATTTACAATTCATGTTTCAATATCGTTTACTGCACAACTTACCGAGATATTCTTCGCCTTCAACAACATCTTGACTTAACATCGGGTAATGTTTTAGAAGTAGTCGGGAGAGACGAGTGTGTATAACGGTATCGCATATGATTAATACGTGCAACAGACTTTCGCCTAATGATCCTCTGTATTGCATTTGCCAGCATGCTACATGGTCCAACCATCTTGTCAATGGATCGTGAGGACCCGGCTTTTCTTCGACATTAACGGCAACCTAAATATAAAAATAACAAATGTTAGCACAGTTGCATAGTGTTTAAACACTACCTAAGTATTAAGATAGTCGATTAATAACACGTCACAGCCGCACAACTCCAAATTAGAGAACCAAAACCAAAATAGAGCAAAGATATAAAACACCTAATGAAACACAAAATAGCTACAACACAATATAATTTTGAATATTCAAAACCGCTAAAATTGCTTGCTACATAGGTAATACTGATCCTAGTTAAAAATTCTAAACGATAAAATAAATTTTAAAATATATCGAAAAATGTTTTAAAAATATATTGAGATATAAATCATAAAGTTTATTTTAATTGTGTACCTATTCGTTTTCCTAGTCGGTACGGATCTTAAGGAAACAATATTCAGGTGCCTTCTAACGTTCCAACAGTATATTATTTGCTTTTTTTTGCATAAATTCTGGACCCGTCCGCACGCATATAATTATATTAGTCTAATATTATGATAATGGTTATATAGTAAATTATATAAATACTATAATAGCTATTAGACATTCTTACGTGTTTACGATTTTGAAATTTCCATCTCAAATAGTCATTTCGATTTATCACTTGACCTTTACCGTTGTTATACATAAGGCCAGATAATTTTTCCACAATAAATCGTTCTGCTTCGTCCTGGCCACCATTATTATACACATTGATCAATTCTCCTCCTTTTTTATAATCCGCTAACCTTAAAATATAATAATGTTTACTTTTGATATTTTAATAGCATGAATTTCAAATATATTTATAATCATAATAATTTGAATTGTTACTTATACAACAAACAATCATCCTCGTTAGACGCTTGAGAAATTACTCTATCCAGAACAGATCCTGAAGCTGTTTTTGAGAATGAAAAATCTGTGCAACTCGCACAAGTATTTCCCATTTTTATTTTATTTTATTAAATATCTTTGTTTAATTATTTTATGAAAATTGTTTTAAATAATTACACGATAATATAAACATCGGTGGTAATACAACAAATCATCGATCAAATATATTTCGTTTCCCAGGTAACTGTATAGCAATGGCTATTAATTCTACCACATATTATAACAAATTAAACAGTCTTAGATTTTTGTTATAAACAATATGTCTTAAAATTTTTAAAAAACTAATTATTTTAAATATATACTAGTCCAGCCAAGCAAAGAGTCATCAGTGGGTGAATTTACGCTTACGTTGTAGTTTTTTTTCAGCTTTCGATCACATATACTTATTATGCTAAGTAGTAAAGATTGTATATTTATTGATTATATACAAAAAAAAAAAAATAATAAATGTATACTAAATAAACATCAAACGCACCAAATTTTATACAAGTATGCTATAGCGTATAGATGGTAAATATATTTGTTATACGATACATAAAATATTATGACTATTCAGCGCCGGCGGGAGGTTTTGCAGTGCGCTGGTAGATTTTATTCATTGGCCCAAAAATTTTTTTTTCGTATGCACAAGAAATTTTCTTGGCACATAATATAGTATTTGTTCGTTTAAATTTGTTTCTATTTTATATAACTATTACCCGAAAATATTTAATGGAATTTATGTTCATAACCTATTACATTTTTTTCAGTGAATTATTTTGGACGTCGTCGTCACGCATCGGCATTACAATTAATTTTTACTCTCGCTCGTTCATTATAATATTATATTCCGATTATTAGCTGATCTGATCGATTTATGTAATTCATTTTTGACAGTTAGGTGTGTGTAAATAAAAATACTTGAAAAATCACAAGCTTCACATTAAAATTATTCCTTTTGCGTAATTATGCAGTGACGTTCAATTCCCTTAAAATGATGAACTGAGATGTACTATAAATACATTTATATCAATATAAAACATTTCAAAAATTTGAAGTATAATATACATATTTTATAAGCTTATAACTTGATAAGCAGAGAATTATACAATCAAAAATATTAAACCATCATTTGTGTGATAATTCATGCTCCAAAATTTAGTTAGTGAAACGAAACTATTTTTATAAATTCCAACACAATTTTTTTATTCTATCGCTTGTGCCCTATCAGTTCCCACCCACGCGTCAGCAGATACTATATACTTTATATCTTTAAAAATACAATAATAATATACGTACAAAATTAAAATTTATAAATAGGTATTTAGCTAGTCTTAACAATATAGTAATCATATTTATTTTTATGATAAATTTATAAACCATAACTTATAATATAAGAGATTTACCTGAAACATTTTGTTTGATATTTATTTTATTGCATTTTTGTTTTTATTCTTGAAGGAAACCATATAAGTTACTTCTTATACAGTCATATGTATTACAGGCATTTTTGGAAAAGAAGTTCTTTGTACCTATTTTTAATTTTTTTTTCTATCTAGAATTTTTTTAGAATCGACAGAAAATCCGAAAATCTATTTCTATCATGGCTACATAAATAATTTAGCCATGATTTCTATCAAATAAGATGAGTGGCCGTTAAATCACGTATAATAGCTGCTGAATAAAAAAATAATATAATAATACAAATAATGACAATTACCAAAGACCTAAGTAGTAGGTACATACAGCTGTAAGTATTTTGCTTTTTTGAGAATATATTACTGGTCGGTTCAAAGACTGATTTTCAAAATTTTAATGAAGTTGGTTAATTAAAAAACTTGTACTGACGTTCTTAATTTGAGAAATTTACTATAACCATTCAAAATACCCATGCATTTAATCTTAAGTTGACGATTTCTGTAGGAATGAGTGTGGACAATAATATGTTACCAACTCATTTTTAAATTTTAATTTACACGGTGTACTTAAAATTAGGTAGGTACTTACTGGAAATTCAAAACTATGTTATGTGACAGTCGGCAGATGGCGCTGGCGCGCTGCTGCTAATCTGCTAGGTATATGTCGTTCGATGAAGAGTATTTTTTATTTACTACCTTTCCTTATGTCACGTTATTTACGTTATTAAATATTATTATCATTGTTATTTTTTATAGTTTTTCGGCACTATCAGTCTGCCTCATCGATGTACCACTATGGCATCATTGCCACGACCGTTTCTCATCATTTGCGGCGCCGCAGAGTAGTGTTGTGACCACAGACTTCTATACTTTAACTAGATACATAGACCTCATAGTATAATATGGTCTAAGACTAGATAAGAAACTCTGGGCATTAGTGGAAGCCTAGTTCCGCCATTTTCTTGGTTGGAAAATAGTATGGTATATCATATTATAATGTGTTTATGGAAAATATTAATTTATGTAGTATTGTATTTTATTATTTTTAGACTTGCTGTTTGAAACGAAAAAAAGTTATTTCATACAGATCATTTTGTCATAATAACTTTATTTCACCTTTAAAAAAATATATATTTCCATTTGTTCCTTACACATTTTGTGTATGCCAAGTGCCAACCAACAAAATACAAAACGGAGGTCTTCTTCCTTCTTATATAAACTTCACTGATAACAATGTAAATAATATAAGAGTACCAGTACCTTATCTATATAGTTAGTACAGAAATCTGTGAGTTGTGTACTTGTGTGCACGCCCGTGTGTGAGTGAGTGCGTGTGACGAAATTAAAAATATTATTATTCGTTTCATAACAAACTAGTTTGATAATAATATCCGAGGCACTATAGTCTATATTGATAAAATATCGATAGTCCAGTGTACACCACAACTATTCTTTCCTATTTGGCAGTTGTCATTTTTCTGCATAAAGTATGTGGATATTATGCTGTAGAATATAAATTGTAATATCACGATTTACGACCTTGAACTGGTTACTTATTAATTAGTAATTATTATTGATATTTTTATTACCACCACTATCTTCCGTATTACTGTGGTCACACATAATTTACCATGTTGTGACATTTATCGAATTGTGAATCCGAAATCTGAATATTGTTTGTGTACCTTATGAACTACTCTTTTCATCACCAAATACCAGTATAATGAGTTCGACTGATTTCAAAACATCTTATAATTCAAAATATTGATTTCCAAACGTATTCAGGTGGTGAAACCAGAAACTCCTCGAGGTTCTCTCGATCGTTTTAAATTTCAATACGTTGAACAGGTTGAGAAGACTCACATAAAGACACAATGTCCAGTAAAAATATGAAAAGCAACAGGGTAGAATCTGAACTATCCGGGTGTCGAGAAGAAGGAAATTGGTCAAAGATATTAGAGCTCGTCGAACAATTATCCTCTGGCAAAGGCAAGTACCTATATTCAGATGTAATATATATCTCTCAACAATCTGTTGGACTGCAGTTGTAAACAATATTAATTCTGCGAAAAATATCATAATATAAGGTATAAACAAGGTGATAGGACAGGTTTCAGTGAGAAGGACTTGGTTGTTGTATTGCTTAAAAAATTTATACTTAAATTTCATGTCAAAGAAAGAGTAAGTTCAGCTTTTTTATCTATTAGTCACTAAAGAACTAGGAAATTAATTTCAGGATACTTACAAATATAAATGTGTATTATAGACATTTTTTTGTTAATTCATACTTCGGACAAAATATATAAATTATCATTTTTAATTAATTGGTCAAATGACTATCAAGCAAATCACCACTAACTCTATAAGAAACTTAAACTTTTTTAAGGTACAATAATTAATAGTTTTAACTATCATACTACCTTATAAATACCCAACTATTGTATTTGACCACATATTTTATTTAGATCAGAGAATCTATGCAACTATATTGAGGTATACCTAATCAGTTGTGTATATAGTATTAAACTTTTATAAAAGAGCTTCTCCCGTGAATTTTAATAAATACATTTTTATGTTTGTATAAATTATAATTTTTTAATTTTTAGCAATGCTGTATAATTTGATGGTTGGTGAAGCAAAGCTAGAAATGTTCTTAGAGGAACACCCTCCCATTGAAAACAACATTGCTATAGCTTGTGGTGGTCTTAATGAAGCCAAATCATACTTAACCGAATCAATTAGTGAGCTCTCTACACAAGTAATAAATTAGTAATAATATTAGTATTATGTATACTTTACTAACTTAATTCAAATCATTTCTAGTCAGGTTTGAGTATTGATAGCCATATGTTACTTGCTAAATTGTGTTACGCTTGTGGTCATTATGATGAAGCGATGGAACATTGTACAGAAGCCAAGTTGAACTCTATTATACAAACAGATTTACAAATCCGTAACATAAGGATATTGTCGGAGTCATTTGCAGTAAAAGGTAAGTTTAGCTCATTTAAAATTCTACTTTTCTATTTATAAATTGTAGTGTAAACATATAATTTTCATTAAAGCAATTTTATGATTATATTCGTAGGTTTGTGCCAAGAAAAGTTAAAACCAGCTTCTAGTTCTCGTTTTAAAAAAACAGAATGGATTGAAGGTGTTATTAAAAACTATGAACAAGCAGCTAATTTGGGCATTTTGTATTTGCAAGAATTGGACAACAAAGAAAATCAGCTCATGTTGCCATCGCCACTTGGTGGTAATGCACCATTGATCACAAATAGCAATTCTTCTTCTGCTACAGGTATTTTTTTTATATTTTTGCTTTTATATGCTAAATGGTCTAAATAAATTTCTTTTACAGGATCTCATTCTCCACAGCCTGTAAACATGACACATTCTCTGAGCATTTTAGTTGAGACGGCTATCTTGAGATTACCACTATTGCTAATTGAGAGTTCAAATTATGCTGGTGCCATAACAACATTCAGGTAAATAATGAGTTAGCTTACTTAGATAAAGTATCTAATTATAATCTTATGATTTTTACTTAGGAGTATATTATCAGCCTGTGAAGCCCATGGTAGTCATTCTATTCGACTTATTTTAACATACCAATTTGCTGAATTTCTTTTACGCAAAGTCTCTCCAAAATACTATTCACTGCCTACTCAAAGTAGTAAGTATTCGTATAAACAATAAAATCAAATATAAAACTAATTTTAATTATTTTAGCTCCCTCTAAAAAACAGTCAGCAAATATAAGAAGACCAAAAAAATATAATACTATTAATATGTTCACACCTAGAAGCGAACATGAAGAAGTAATATTATTGCTTATTATAAGGTAATTGCTAAATATTTAATGAATAATTTCGGATTTAAATACCGTTTTGTTTAACAACAGTGAGGCAATGGCTGCAAGAAATGCAGTACTTAGTCAGTCACCAGAGTTTAAAGAAGCAAGAATTAGAGCTTTTAGTTTGGCCACAGCCATTTATGATCTGCTTACTTTTGCATTAGTCCTTTGGGGTCAATATAATATGTTGTATGAGGTTGGTTTGGTTTTTGTTATTTTATATATATTTGATTACATCTGATTTTAATTATAATCTGTACAATTATAAAATTTGATTAGTCTTTTGAACGTGCAATGAAATTTTCTGCTGATGATGCTCATGTTTGGACACAACAAGCCCTATGTCTTGAAGCTGCTGGTCGTCATACTAAAGCTTTGGAAGTATTAAATCAAGTTATATGTATGAAACCCAACGCAATTGTCCCATGTTTATTAGCTGCTCGAATTTGTTATCAACATTTATTTAAGGTTTACTTAAAACTTAAATAATATATTAATAATAATATGGCAAAATATAAATTTTAATTTTAAATTCAGATGGAAGAAGGACTAGGTTGGAGTCAAGAAGCTCTAAAAAGGGAAAAAATACACTCTGAGAATTTACTATCAAGATGTAATCTGTACATTGGCATTGGAGCACAGTGTATGGCATTGACTTCGTTTTTAAAATCAGTTAAAGATAAATATAATGCCCTATGCATTGAATCTCTTACAAAGTATGATTTTTTAAATTTAAGTAAATGATAATTATTATTTTTATTTTTTATTTTGTTTATTATTTTAGAGCACAGCAATTGGATCCCAATGATCATCTGGTTTACTACTATTTAGCATTTTACTATGCATGTTTGGCTAAAGTACCAGAAGCTACAACTAAAGTACGTCAAGCATTAACATTGAATCCTGAGCATATACCATCATTGCAATTAGCTATCTTATTGTTGAGTGCTCAGAAAAAAATAAATGAAGCCAAATCTCTTTTAGAGTCATCTCTGGAAGATTTTCCTGATCACATTGGTTTGTTATTCATCAAAGCCAGAATCGAATTGCATACAGAAGCTTCTGACGTAATTAAATACTTAACTGTTTTCATAAGCTATGCATAATATTTGTTTTATTTTGTTTACATATATTTCAAAAGGTTGCACTTGTGACAGCTAAACATATGCTTTCTATGTGCAAAGCTTCAGCCAGCAATGAAGGTTCTCCTTCCGTAGAACATACTGATACTCGTAGTATTTTTCAGCTTTACACTACTGAACTCTCAGACAAAGATTCAAGTAATTAACACATTCACACAGTTGCTTAAGAGGATGTCATAACCGACATGTGTTGTCTGTCTTACTATTCAAATATATCAAAATGTACGTCCAGCCATACTAGTCATTAAATATTTTTATACAGCTCTTTATTGACATTTATTTAATTTTGCCGCCCTAAAACAATGCATGACTTGCTTGTGTCTCAGCTATGTTACTGCATCTAGCAGTTTTAGTTTTGTGTTACAAGCTTAAATATTTGAGTGAATTGACCTATCATCTCTGTGAAAATGATCTGTGTTTGCTTTGAGATTTTACAATATTTTAATTTTTAAGTGAGTTATAGGTATTTAAAGTATTACTATTTAAAAATACTAATTATTTACTTAAAAATTAAAATACGGTTAAATAAAACTAATGAGAGAACACTGATAATGTTCAATTATCAATTATGGTTACATTCAAGTTGGATTATAGTTCAATTAACTCAAATAACAACCAACAAAATTGGAACTACTTAATCATACCATTATAGTTTGTATATTATGCATTAGTAACACAGACAATACATGCAGGTATGACTACTCTTAATATTTGTATCTGTTATTAAGATAACAAATTGCATATTGCGTAGATTCCTTAGGGCCAGCGCGTATTGAACAAGCCTTATCAGAAGTAGCATCATCTATTAGTTCACTGGTACCCCAACGGCCTGTGACCAATACGGTGTGGCACACTCAGCAGAACGTTTGGTTACTTTTAGCTGAGGTATATTTGTCCCAAGAACAATTTGACTCAGCAAACAATTGTTTATTGGAAGCAGCCAGTATTTTTCCATTATCACACCACATCATGTTTATGGTAAATGTGCTTAATAAATCACTTTTAATTGAGTTGAATAGGTCTGCACTCCTTTGGACAACAGCTTTTATTGTTATGGAATACCTAATCTTATATTATTTGTTTTGAGTCTTAGGCGGAGATCCAGAAAAAGGGGTATTCAAAAAAAAAAGTTGGTCATATCTTTCTGTTTTAGATAATGATATTCATTAAACAAATTTATTGTATTAGGTACCTTGGTTGACCTGGGATGTTCAAGCTCTCTCTCATATCCCCCCCCCCCAAAAAAAAAAAAAAAAAATCTGTACTTGTTCAGTCTCATAAACGTTGATTTTAATTTTAAATTATTGAAGTATTTATAAATATAATTCAATAATAAACAATTTAAGATGGTATAGTTAGACTAAGATCAAAATGCAATATTACTAATAAACTACTATCTTAAATTTAAGATTTGAAAAGGCACTTTTTCACTGTATGCTCTTAACCCTAAGTAGATCACTTAGTTTCATATTTTTCCAAATAATATATATTGATTTGTTTTATACTGACTTCAAAATAAATTCTCTCTTAATATTTCGATATAGAGGGGATTATTTCATGAAAAAAGAAATGAGTTCAATGAAGCAAAACAATGCTATCAAAATGCTGTGACAGTTCATCCATCTCATTTGAAAAGCTTACAACATTTGGTAATTACATCAATGTTCATTCTACATTCAGATTGTTTATCACAGTAATTTTGTTACTCAGGGCTTAATGTACCATTATTTGGGTAGCCACAGATTGGCTGAAAAGACATTGAGAGACGCAGCAAAAATAAATCCTTATGCTCCGGAAACATGGTTTGTTAAAAATTTACAAAAACTTAATATAATGTTCTATGTTAATTGCCGTCAAATTGAACATTACAGGTATAATTTGGGAAAAGTCTTAGAGAGTTTAGGAGAGACTGACAGTGCCACGGACAGTATGGCCACTGCTCTGCAAGTAGAGATGGTCAGTCCAATTATGCAATATACAAGCATTCCTTTGCCATTTGATTAAGACTATTGGTTATTTTAATTCTTATTATCTGTATGGTTTACTTAGTAGACAAAAATTTAAAAAAAAAAGGAAGGGGTTACTGTTACCATATTCTAATATATATTAAACAAGTTGACATGCTTGTTAGTTGGCAGTATTAAATTATTTTAGTTTAAATTTTACTTATTATGTCATGTTAGATATTTGTTATGTCTTTGATCAAATATTTGTTGTTTATTAATGAATGTAGTTATTTTGTTTAATTGTCAATAAACAAAAACCATCATTGAATGATTGTCTTATACTTTTATCACTTTAGTGCGACAAATCAAATAAAAATTAAGCACTTGTTATTTTGAAAATGGAATTATAAATAATAAAATATATAGGTAATGATTACATTATATATAATAAACAAAATTATATATTTAATTAATCAGGCAAATTTAATGCAAGGTCCCTTGTAGCTCTTTCTTTTTTTTTTTTTGACACCGATCGACAGGGGCGGAATGTTTGCTTGCGCGTCACACTACTTACCCCTGCCAAACATCCGGGCATCGTTTATTGAAGAAAACATCTGTAACATAGCATGAGAAGCAGTGGGCAAATCCCCCACTTGCTATCTCTTACAGTTAATATACGCTATATACATACATGGGGCTCTATCCCCATAATTATTGCTCTTCGAGCCACAACAAAAAGTTCGTAACTAAACAAGACTTATTGATAAATTTTTATTCTGGTATCGCTCCAGCTTGGATTTTTCGTTTGTCCGCTTCTTTCCTCTTCATGACCGCTGTAATGAATCCGACCACTGCGTCCCACTTTGACTTGGATTGTAACATGGCTTTAACCATCCCTTCTGACGTGATATCCATATTGAGCTCCACTTCTAAATTATGCCGATCTCTCCACCACCTGTCGCATACCACAAACGTGTGCTCTGCGTCATCATTTGGGCAGTCACAATACATACACACCGCATCGTTACTCTTCTAGAATCTCGCTAAATATGCATTGAAGCATCTGTGGTCAGTCAAAAATTGTGTTACGTGGAAATTAATTTGCCCACGCTTCCTGTTTTTCCACCTTGCGATTGTCGGAATCAGTCTGAATGTACAACGCCCAGACTGATCAGCCGCATCCCACTCTTTTTGCCATGTACTGAGTGTCATCCTTCTTGACTCTTATTTAGCTGCTTCTATATCGCCGCCGTTTCTCCGCATTTGTTCCACTTCAGCTTTTTCTCTAGCGAGCAAGTGGATTGGGATGATCCCAGTTACAACCATTATGGCAGTGTTGGAGACAGTGCTATAAGCACTCGCTACCCTCAGTGCCATTTTCCTCTGGGGAGAAAAGAGCTTCTTTTTATGGCATTCGTACATCAACGCGCTTTTCCAGATTGGCGCAGCGTAGAGTAGTTGCGAATGTACCACCGTGGTAAGCAGCTTCCTCTTTTCCGCAGCTGGTCCACCTACATTTGGCATTAAGCGAGCTAATGCTGCCGAAGTCTTTATAGCTTTGTCACTAACAGTCTCTATGTGTTTGCCAAACCCAAGTACTGAGCTGAGCTGTACCCCTAAGTACCTTATAAGTTATATTGTCAGCTAACCTGATTTCTGTACTGTCAATCTTGAATGAGGGCTTAGCATACCCTCGTTTTGTTGTCAGCATTATCACCTCTGCCTTGCTGCTCGACAAGGTTAAGCCTTGCCTCTTCATCCATGTAGGATGACAATTTTTAATGTATCATTCATAGCCTTTTCCAGGAGCCAGGTGGTATATCCCGTGGCTACTACAGCTGCATCATCTGCAAAGCAAACTATGTTAACACCATCTGGATATTCTAGTCGCATAAGTTTGTCATAAAAAATATTCCACAATATTGGTCCTATGACTGAACCCTGTGGGACGCCTGTGGTGACTGTAAGATGTCCGTCTTTAGTTAGGATGTTGCGACCATCAAAGTATTACCTTATTATAAGTTATAACAATCAAGTATGTGGGAAACATTTTTTTAATGAGCGCGGCTTCTATCTTTCTTATGAAGTCTAAAAAACACAATTTTTTATAGATATTTCAAGTTCAAATTTTTACAAAATTAGATATTTAAAAAGATCTTAGTTATTTTTTTAAACCTTAAAAATATTAAGTGAAAGAAAATCTCTAAGAATCGTTTTTTATACAATGATCCACACAATACCTGTTGTACAGCAAACTGAAACTATCACTAAGTCCACCACTTTTAATGAGGGTTTTAATTCAATCTTGAAGAAAAAGTATTCATATAACTACTATTAATTATTCTCCACAAACCTATATTACCTTAAGCATCTAAATAAAATTAATTTGTTTTAAAGAGTTGCAACAATTAATTTTAGTGATAAAGGCTGATGCTTATACCATGCAGGTGTAGATGATTAACAACTCATTGAGGTGCATGGTAAGAAAGATTTTATTTGAAGTGTAGATTTTTAGTTTACCAATAGATAGATGGTAGTTTTCATTATGATAATATAGCCTCGTTGTTTTTATCTAAGAAAACATTTAAGTATCAAGTCATATTTCTCATCACATTCTATAGGTTGGTTTATAATAAAATACCGCTAAAGCTCATTGTATATTTTGAAGCACTTTAAATTTTGATAATAATATTTTGTTTTTGTTTATTGAACCAGGTGGTGACTTAATTTAAGGATAATTGGAGTTTCCATATTGATCATTCCAGGACATTGTTTTCGGTAATTGTGTGAGGATTTATGGTTGTCAGATTGTCAGCAAACAATGCCAGAAGAGTTCAGAGATATTGTGATAGTTTAATATAATTAAGAGGGTTTATCTTAGGACTGATCCATAAATCTAACAGAAACTTTTATTTTAGATCTACAGAGCAAATCAATAACACACTTTGGTATTGCAATTTAGGGTGGGCTTGGATTATTTTTTTAGTCAAGTACATATTTACAAATCTTTTACGTAATCTGCTGATCTGATATTCAAAGAACATGAAGTTGATTGCTGATACTGTATAAAAATAGATTACTCCAGTGGTATATAAACAAAAATATTTAGTGAATGAACATCAACATTATTGCTGATATATAAAAAATTAATAAATCGCATCATATTTTGGATGCTTGTACGCTCTAATCAACTAATTCAAAAAAATTAGTTTTTGTTTTAAATAACTAAAAATCAGATAATTTTGTAATAATAATATACTCATATATTATACGATATATAATGAATAATAAATCATTTTATAAAATGACCTTTTCATTATGAAATAATACACAAATAGATTTAGTTTTAAAATAATTAAATAAGTGAGTTCTTCCTCAATAGTCTGGAAAACGCCCAATTGTTTTCCAATAGGATAAAGTCTACAAGTACGAGAATAATTTAATTAAACATTGTGTATCTTCTTGAAAATTGTTATTTGGAACAAATATTCGTAGCACTCAAGCCTGAAAATTCATTATAAAGAATAAGTAATTTGTATTCCTAGTACATCTTAATGTTAATACTCACTGTGTCTTTGCTGATTTCCAATTGATGCCCCAGACATACATTCCATGGTTGCGGACCAAAACTGCAGAAGTGCTGGGGTATTTTTTCAGAGCCATTTTAAAAGTGTCAACTAAATCTTTCTCGTACTTTGAATTCTCAATAATTGGTATGATAAGCTCTTCATCATTATCATAAAATTTTCCTGTTTTTTCATTGAAAATTCCCTAAGCAATATTTTACAAATTATTTAATCTAATAAAATACCATTTCATAAATTTTGTTTACTTTAATCATTTCTAAACCAGTAATCTTAACTTCATTTTCCGGATTTAACAAACATAATTTGACTACTTCTTTTGAATGTACATGTATCACAGCTCCTGCATTACGCTCTAAATTTTTCCATTTATTATATATAAAAAATAAACATTTCTAATTTTCTAAATTACCATTATAAGAACACATAAATATGGGAGTGCACTGGCTTTTTGATAGGTTTTTTTCAGCATTTGGAACCATAATATCCTCACCTTTCAGGTTTTGAACAAATAAATCATCGGGCTCAATTCTTTCTTTTTGAACACCAGATGGTGCAATAAAAATATGGTCACTAATACATCATAAAAAGTTATTAGTACAATTTCTTCAAATGTTATAAGTTATAACATATTTTTTTGCATATTTAGAGATTTTTATGAATAAATGCATATTTCGCCAAAAATAACTTAAATCCAATATAAACATCAATAAAAACATCAATAAAAACCCATAAGTTGGCACAGTCAGTTTCACATTTAACGAAAATGAGAAAATATGAAACTCATAGTATATAATTAACTTATCTTTATTACTTACTTAATTAAATATTAATTTACTGTAAGTACCTATGTTTTTAATTTCAAAATATCATATTTTTAAATATTTGTATTTAAGTTTAAAGTTATAAAAAAAGTTGTAAATTAATTTAAAATACATTTCGGATTAGAAATAAAATTTTAAAATGACATGTTTAATATTTTTTAAGGACATATTTTGATATTTATTGTGCATATTTGCATGCATTTTTTAGTGTTTTTAAGGCCATAAACATCCTAACCCTAGTTATAACGTTTTTTAAACTAAATGGTAACTATACTTAATAATGCATATTCAAATTAAATGTAATTGTAACATGTGATACAGAAATACCTAATAAGCATAATATTTTCAAATTATATTACTTTTTCATATTAACACAATTTAAAGAAAATTAAGATGTTAAACAAAAAAATATATGTACTTGTATTTAATGCTGATGCCACCACCTGTTCCAGTAACCCAGCCGTTGGCATAGAATTGTCGGCATAGCTCGGGAATTAAATTACGGGGGTGATCTTTTGAATCGTTATTCTGAAACATGAATTAACAATTTAAAAATTTAAAACATAAAACATATTTTACATTTTTTTTTACTATTTATTAGTCAAGATAAAAATTCAGTTGTTTACTAAATATAGAAAAATTATAAAACTTCATAAAATAGGCAAAACAACTATTGAGATTCTAACGTCTACGCAGTATAAAAACTAAATGTCTGACTTTAACTAGATTTTATTGAATACATTGATACTAACATTTTCTTCTTTGCTAGTATTATAGGACTCAATAATATTACAGTTTTATTACTTCTATAAAACTGATATATTAGGTAATACTTACACAAATTAATACTTTTGATAGAGCAACATCATCAGCAACAACAAGATCCATAATTAATTTAGAACAAGATGAATATATAAAGAATAAATAAAATCTAAATAAACGTGATTTTATTATATCATTTAAATAAGAAGGTATCTAAATGCAATAAATTCTTATTATGTTGGAAGTCAATATTTCAATTTTTTTTTTATCTCTAACTAAATTGCAATCACCACAACAATCAACTTGCACAACCCAATCATAATAAAATTCGATATCTCAAATCTTTTTCAGTTCCCCTTGAGATTTGACTTAAGGAGAGTGTATTATAATTAAGTGCCAATGTTATCTTATCAACTAAAGAATAATTAATTTTTAATATCGAGTTTATTATAGGTTACCTATCCAAAATACAATTGATAAATTCTCTGATAATTTTAACCTATAATTATGTAACTACTGATTAACATATTTGTTCATATTATTTTAAACTTTCAACTTACCAACAATGTCTGCTCATTGTGATTAGACTCAATTTGTTGATTACCATTAAAATTGTTCTCTAAGATAGCAGGTTGCTTGCTAGGAGTATTCTGTTCAGTGGTTGACTCAGCCTAAATAAATATACATTAATAAATGCCAAATTGAACAATTGTTCTAAAAATGAATATAAGAATTTAAAATAATATTGTATTATCAACTTAATAAGCCAGGCACATTATAAGAATAATAAAAATAAAAATATAATTTACAATATTATTTTACATTTATGTAATAATTAGTAAGATGCGGCAAAGGCAACAATTTTTATGTCATATTAACAGATTGTATTGTGTTGACAAATATTGATTTAAATTATTATTACCGTGGTTAGCTTTTTTTTAAAAAAAAAAACAATGAAATAGGCAAATATTTAAAATACATCATTAACCAAAAATAACTATAGATTTATTTTTATATATTACAAAAAGAGTGTCATCGGATAATATTTTTTTAATACCTATTTACGTTAGTTTAATATTATAAAATTATGTTCATTATTAAAATTTTGATTTTAGATTAAATTAACCTTTTTAAATGAAAATATTTCAATTATATGATCCTTAGATACTTCAGTAATAAATTAAATATGTATGTGTAAAAAATTAATACAATAAAATTGTTCTTTTTAATCAAAATGATTAAAACTCATAAATGTACACGCAACTATACAAATCTTCTACAATATATCTAATTAAATAAATTACATTATTTTACCTACCTTATTGATCAATGGTGAATTAGATGCTAAAAACTTGTTAGCAAAAAATGAACTTATACGCTGATCTCTGCAATATAATTTTAATATTACATCTCATTATACAAAAAAGTTTTTGTCTACAGAATTTTAAACAAAAAATATTTAATGATTGACAGTAGAAATACAATGTTGTACTACTTTTACTGATTTATCATTACAATTTAATTTCTTACTTATCCATTGCTGCTAAATATTCAGCTTCCTCCACAGCTTGATTCCATTTGATTTTCAATTTACCGCGAGAAATCTGAGTCTGAGAAAAAAAATAAAAATCATAAATAAATATATTTTAAAAATTAATAAACAGCTAGTTGCTCAATGTTTATTATAGTTTTTCACTCATATTTCTATTTCCAGACCTACATATTGGCTCACCTCCTTACACAAAAAAACATAACAGACATTGTAACATAACATAATAAACATTGTACCCAACATGTCTTGCATCCTACTCTGTGCAACTACCAATCTCTTAGAACTGTGCTCAGATCACTATGCGATTCTCCTGACCGTCAACACCTATCCTCCAATCTGCCTTTCCCTACCAAAACTCTTTCTCCCTTCAACAGATAATCATAAATATCACAACTTGATAGATCAGAACATAAATCTCAAAGTTAGTCTTAAATCCTCTCAGAAAATTTATGTAAACAGCCATAAATAATCTCACAAATGTAATTCATACTGTAGCGCGGGCTTCTGATCCTACAAAAATTCAGTATGCAAACGTCGAACTGATGGAGTTCCCGTACATATTCGCATCTTTATATCCAATAAGCGCAGGGCTAGAGTCCTCTACTAACGTTTACAAGCATATCTATGACCAAACTATTTAACTGGCTGAAAAAAATACTTGCTAAACAAAAAAAATCAATATTTTGTAAACCATCTATCTAACTTATCATCTAATAAGGGCAGTCTTTGGACAGCTTCTTAGACAAGCTTCCTAAAATACAATTCTCCACTCATTCCCATAACCTACCAATGTTGAAAAAGCTAAACTATTAAAAAATACCTAATTGTAACTTTCACCCCTCACCCAGATATACAAGTACCTTTACACACTGACATGGTAAATTATTATCTTAATATTCTCCTTCTTATCTCCCACCAACATTAAATTTATAATTCAAAAATACAGCCTGAAAAAATGATCAAGGTCTAATTTGGTAACTGAAGAAGTGGCTAGGTCTCTCCCCAAAACAGCTATTGTTCTACTCACCAACTATATATTATACATTTTTTTTTTTTTTTTAGACTATCATATTTCCCTAAGCTTTGGAAATTCTCTGTAACAATTTTAGTGCCAAAACCCAATTAACCAGCTTAAAGCAGTTAACAGTATCCATAAAAATGTAATGAGATACAAAGATGCAGGTAAACAAATTCTAAGATTTATCCGAAGCTAAGACAATAAATATAAAACATAATTTTTATGGGGAATTCCCCAAAATATATCACATGAATAATATGCATAAGAAATCTAATATTTATAAATAAAATCGAAATAGTATAATATACATAATACCATGAAGTTATAGTTTTTGTTAATACTGATTATATTTTTATTTTGAAAACCAATTGTCCTAACTTCCACAAAATTAGCCATTTAATGGCTAAATCTATTTGTCCTAAATCATATTACACTAAGTATATTATCAAACACGGCTCTAATTAATCTCTAAATATTTCTATATCTAAGAAAGACCTCTGACACTCCACAAAATTGGTCTAGTTTAGAGTATATAAACTACAAACAAACAAACATTGCTTTTTGTTGAACATTAGAATAACAAACAATTTATTATTTTTTTTTTCAACAAATAAATATTTGTCTTATGTGAGCCAAACTAAATTCATGTGTGAGTTATCCTAAGGGGTTGAAACTCAAAGGTTAGGTTACATTCTTAGTGTCTTAATGTGGTGCTGATTAATTGAGTAATTTATAAATTTATAAACCCCATATAATTATATATATATATATATTCATTTTTATACATACAGATATAATCTAATCTAATAACACAAAACTATGAAATAATAATCCAACATTTTCTATTTTTATACAGAACAATTATCCATGATTGAAAATTTGTCGGGAACATATACTGCTGACACTGTCGCCGACAAATATTTATGTTACCGCTTATGACGGAAAATCAGAAACATTGTCGACGACATGTCAGAAACACTTGTTTTCCACAAATTTTTCTTTGGTCTGGACGAGGGGCTTTATGATCTCACCACAATCACAATTAAAATAATTTTATAAATACAAAAAGTGTTTCATTTTTTGGAACAAATGCACTTTACCACCCCCTTAAAAATGTTTAATTTTTTTTTGTAACATACTTATATTAACTATTTAAGAATGATGGTGCAATCAGAATTTGTCAGTCAAACTTAGTTTCGAAGTTATGGGATTTAGAAGTTGGCAATTTTGCATTTTTTACGCATGAGCGCAATGCTGCGTTTATCACGTCTTTTAATTTTTTTTCTTGAAACTTGCGTATATTAATGAGTTAAGAACGATGGTAGTTTTAGAATTCATTGGTTGGCCTTAGTTTCTAAATGATCAATTTTTGAAATTTTGTAATTTTTACGCAGTGAAGTTTGAGTCTGACAATTTTCAAGTAGAGTCACTCCCTACGCCTGCCGGCACCAGTCGCCAAATTCGAGGTCATCTGGACCTCGAGTTGGATGGGGGCTCGTCCCTCAAACCCCCCGGGAATGGAAATAGCCAACTTTTTTTTTTTGGGGGGGGGAGGGCGACCCCTTCGAGGTCGCGGGAAGGAGAGCATTCCTGACCTACGGGAGACGGATAACCTAACAAGTGAACTTAACCTTGTTAGTTAGTAACATAAGTATATTTTAGTAGTTCTCTTCCGCTACCGTCTCCGTCCTACCTGGTGTATTCAGATAATCTCATTATAGTTAAAAGTACGTATTTTGTGTTCTAATATTTGTAAATCCAAAATTAACTTGATTGTGCTGTGCCCGAGCTTGGCTAACGCGATAGTAATTGACAACAATAATCAAGGCACTAGGGGCTAGGCGTATAAATAAGTTAATTAGATAAGTAGTTTTTACGTTACATATAATCATAACTAAAAATCTGACTGCAACATCGTTTTTCACTCATTAATATACGTAAGTTTCGAGAAAAAAAATCAAAAGAATTGTAAAAGACGTGAAAAACGCAGAGTTGCACTCATGCGTAAAAAACACAAAATTGCTAACTTCCAAAGCCAATAACTTCGGAACTATATCCGATCAACAAATTTTGATTGCACCATCGTTCTTAAATAGATAATATAAGTATGTTCCAAAAAAAAAAAAATCAAAAATTTTGCGGGGGGTGGTAAAGTGCATTTTAGCCTATATTTGATTAATTATAACTGCACCCGAAAAATACTAATGACATTTGAAATTGCAAATTTATTTGTATGCTAATTTTTATAATAGTAAAATATTAATGATATCAAATTTTACTTACATTTATTTTGGGAATTTCGTTTAATATTTCTTCTTTACCAGAGAATTTTGTGATTTGTTTCAATTTAATCCAATTTCTTTTATAAGCATCATTACAATAATAAATATGCAACATGGGTATCATATTCTCATCTAAAATATAAAGATAATTAAAAATTAAAAATTAAATTAAATATTAAATCAAAACATACTTTTAGAAAACTTATTTGTTTCCGGGTCTGTGATTACGATTCCTGGCCATACTGGATACTTCCCTGTCTTAGCCCACACCATGTCACCAACGTTATATGAAGTCCTTTTGCCATTACTTATGTTATTAATTGCAGCTGTTGAAGAGGATTTTCCATTGCTTTTTTTGTTCAATATAAAATTTATTTTTCGGTAGGACTCACCCAGTGACAAGTCAAGCTCTTCATTAAATTTCCTTTTATTTGATACACGTCCGTATCGGCTCATTTTTTGATCTTCTACCCTTTTCATGATCTTTATCTAAAATAATATAGGTACATGAAAAACAATGGTATCAACTTTAAACATGATATAGTTTTAATTTATTGTCAATGTTTAATATTTTGAATGACTTTGATGATAATTATAGTTTAAGCATACAATAAATCTTAAATATTTAAAAAAATGTAATTTTTAACAAAAGAAAAAATATGTTTTGTTCTATCCCAGATTGTTAAGTCATTGAGAAATGTAATATCTTCACAGTAAATTATAAGCTCTTACACCTGAATGAGTCAAAGGGATGGTGCACAATAGGTACTTTGAATGAATCCAGACTGGCTGACAATTTCATTTTGGACCTGATTTATCAACCAAACTGGTAATTGCAGTGTTAAAAAACCAACCTATACAGTAAGCATTATTCAAACTACGTTGTCAAATTTACACCAAAAGACTTTCGGCGGCACCAAATAACATTATTAAATAATATAACTATTTACATATACCTAACATAATTAAAATAAAACTGACTAAGTGATACATACCTGTTACAGGTGAAATATTATAACGTGAAAATTTGCCTGGATTTTATTTGAACTGTTTAGATTAGTTTAATTTACGCTAAACAGTACCTGTTACTTTTAACATAACTAATCAAACACATGCAGTAGATCATTCACAATCTCGGTATGGCATCTATAATAAGTTGGACGAGTTACGCTCAGACGACTCACAACTCACACTTAGCCCACATCAAACAATTCACAATAGAGAAAATTCACCCGATAAATGAAGAGCAAACACAGAAGAATATTATAAAATAAATGTGCAAAATAACTAATAGGTAGACGGGAATTTGAAAATGATTGTTTTCTTAACAAAAATAGCCAGGCTGTTACTTTCAACAAAAAATCATTTCCCTAAATGATAGGTATCACTGTTGACAATTTGAAATATTTACAAAACTAACAAAACTAATTACATTTTAATTTTTAATGAAGGATGGTGTAGGTATACAGTATGCATTTACATTCTTTAGTTTTATAATTGTTTCGATAATTTAGCTGCTTATTGTTTAAGACTCAATAAGTATTGTTATTTGTTATTAGCTGATTAGCTGTGGCATGGAATAAACACAACTTATGGGCGGGGGCTTAACCACTTGGACCCTCCCCCATGATGTCTGTAACAGTGTAACGACTAACGACTGCAACGTCTGTAACAAACTAACAAACATCGTTCGTGATTATCACACGACATTCCCATATTGATATATTTTTAAAATATTATTTGTAAAACGAATTTTTTTCAATCAACGTTAGATCTTCTAAGCCGATTCTAAAATCTAATCAACTACTACTAAACGTAACTGCTATAAGCTAAAATTGTGTTGTGGGACGTAGGTATCTAATGACATTTTATATTAGTCGTTCAAAATTCTAAGGTTGATCAATTCTATTACCATTCCTGAACACCCTGAGACCCTGAACCACACGTTAAATGACAAATTTGGGGCATTCATATCGTCGAAGCACAATGCACAACGAAATCATTGTGCTGTTATTTAATACTATTATTACATTTAAAGAGAATTCAGTAATACAACTACCGGAGTGATGGTTAATTTCAAACGTTGGGGCCAAAGCCTCCCGATATTTTCGTTGTTCATATCAAAACCAAATTTCATAGTTTTTATAATGCAAATTAATAATGTAATAAATACAATAATATAAGATTCTCAATATTTCGATATCTAGAGAAATTTCCTGAAATTATCGAGTATTTATATCTGGTAACGAATGTGAGATCAAGACAAATTGTGTTGATATTAGGTATTAGATACCGAATAATGATCGTGATGTCGGATATGGCTATATCCGATTACGTTTAGCTGCACGTTTTACAATTCGCAGTTTTTCGTTACCAAGAATTTATGGCTCATTGTTTGATAGGTACCTACTCGGATCAATTGTATTCAATAAAATATATTGTCAACAATTTCAATAATACGGTCTGGTTATAAGTACGTCTTATTGAACTCGAATTATTTTCTCTTTTATTACAACCACGAAGGCACGAACAAAAGATACGGATTCGAGGATCATGACCTTAGATCATATACTAGTAAACAGTGGCGAAACGAACCTAAAATAACCCATAAGCAAACTTACAATTTACACACCCACTCACCGACTGTAGGCTATAGGTATATATATATATATTTAAAGTATTTTTTTTTCAATGAACATTTACCTCCAAACCTTAATAAAAATCCAGAAGCAATCGCTTCTCAAAGACCACGGTCGTTTCGCCACTGCTAGTAAATGATCTAAGATCGTGATCATGCGTCATGTGATTATTAGTATTATTACAGATAACAAATGTAGCCCGAACCCCCGAACACCAGCAACTGCCGTAGTCTGCAGTTCTGCACTGTGAAACTAACTGTTAACTGTTGCAGTTGTAGGTACCCATCGACAAATCCCTTGTCAATTATTTGCCAGATCAACCGACAACCGGTCGAATACCTATAATATTTTCTAAAAACTACGATTAAATTTCACAGGAAAAACCATCAAATTGTCTTGGCGATGTGACTATGTGAGTTAATTTCACTTATTAATACTGCTTCACAGTTCACATATTCTGTATCGCAGATTCTACATGAAAGTATTCTACGATTTTACCCAATTATTTTCACTGGTGAAGTTATTTCGAGCGGAGGAGCCTTTTTTTATGTTAAATCACTACATGGAGGCCGTACTGTTTTCACATTGCCCTCATGCAGTATCGTTTATTTACAGAAAGATAAATATATACACATAGGAGTAGTAATAACCATAGGCGCCGACTCCGCGGGGGCAAAGGGGGCGATCGCCGCTGTACATTGATTTAACGGGGGCAAAAGTATTATTTCGCCCCCGTGCCCCGTTGTGTACAATAATAATTATTTGGTTAAAATACCAGATTATAACATGAAAATATTCATTAGAACATCGACGATTATATATTTGTATATTACCTAAATATGATCTATAAATACTATAGATCGCTCGATGCTCACTACTATTTGGTTTTATGTTTTGTCTAAAAATACATCTGTCATTTCAATTTTTCCCGAAATATAGAGACGAAACTGATTTTATTACCATTATAGTATATAATCTAAAAATTTTCAATTCAAATAATATTATTTATAAATTATAAACAAATATATTTATAGCACCCTAGAGGAGTATTAAAATAGAGTTAAGGGACAATTAGGTAATTACTCCTCCCGGTAAGCAAACTACAGCATACTATAGAATTTTTTTTTTCACTTAATAGAAGAGTTTGCCCCCGCGCTAATATCTAAAAGTCGGCGCCTCTGGACTAATAACAGTTTGGAGATACCCCTTCCTCAGCTCTCTGGTGTGTATGCGAATATCCCTATCCTGTTATGACTTTACAGATCTAGCAACTTTGAATAGGGATAAGCGGGGTTGGCCCGCTGTATCCCCATACAACTATTTATATACATATTATACAGGGTGTAACAGAAAGATATGACAGATTTGTGTAAGATTTACATGTAAATCTGTCATATCTTTCTGTTACACCCTATATATCTCCGGTATTTTTCTTCTCGGGCCGGCCAAGTCCGCCACCCTAGACATCGCGTACCGTTGCCTCTTCGCGGACTGGCATAAGCCAGCCATCCTAGACATCTCGTGCTAAAAAAACTCTTCTCAAGCCGGCCTTGGCCCGCCGCTTTAGGGTGGTATCACACTACGACGGTTACGCCGCACGGCGAGAACCGTACGGCATTACCGTTCACCAAGAATGCATACTTATTAACGTGTAGTGTCACACTTATACGGTTACACCGTCGATGACCGTCCGACGAGCCTGGAAACCGTTGTGAGTCACGGTTTCACGGAGCTACCGCCACGCTGTCGGTAAATGTAAACACATTGTTTCATATCAGGGTTGTCACACTACAACGGCAACGACGTCCGGTAATGGACTTAAACATATTTTATCCATAGACTAGCCCTCCGTGCTAGCTGAGGGAGACCTCCAGACCACCCTGGGTCGGCGAAACGTGGGTACCAAAGGCGGAAACTGAGTCGTTGGAATTATTAAAGTCAAGGCTGTAGGTAGGTACTCGTTGGTCAAAAATCAAAAGTCGTGAGAGGTGATAAGGCTCGTACGGTGGTGGCTGGCTCGTACGGTGGTGGCAAGCTCGTACGGTGGTGGCACGAGCGGAGGAGCCTGGTTGTTGCCGTTTTACCATTTCAGTGGAAATAACAAGTCTATTTTTATAATATTTCGATAAAAATAATTTTGCATACAAGGAAATAATTTCCACAGTAATTAATTGGTTATTAATAACTTACTAATAGTTGGAAATGTTTGAATATATTTTTGTCCTGGGACGTCCGATATGCTACGTGCTTGGAAGTTGGCGAAATAGCAAGTGTGTTGACTGATGTGTGAACAAAAATGACATAATATTGTAATAATTTATGATTGTATAAATATACAACGACTATATTACTATAATAATATCAGAAAATAGTTTTATTTCTAAATTATAAAGATAAAACACAAATTGCGTAATTATAAAATATTTATTAACTACAACATTACTTCCTCTGCATTTATTGTAGGAATGTAGGATACTAATAAATTAGTAAAACTTCACAGCGCATAGGATATATAAAATTTTTAAAATTGTTCTTTTTTTCCTGGATTCAATATAAACATTTCATACATAATAGGTATAATTATTATTTTATTACAAATTACAATAAGTTTTCTTCTAATATTTAATAAAACCTTTAACCTGTTAATATAAGTAATTAAATGACACATATAATTATGAAAAGCAACGCTTTCAAAAATATGCATAACTTCGACAAAAAAAAGAATGTGAAAAGAATTAATTTAAATTTAAATTTTTAGAGATTCTAGTTTGACTAAATTATTCTTTGCTACAAATTCATTATAATTTACTCTATTTTTAAGTGAATGGACTTCAGTAGTCATTGTCCGAGTTTTTTTTTTTATCATTAATAGTGTAAAACAGAACTGACAAAAATAAGTGGATGAAAACTACCCTGAAAACCTTAAAACTGAATTTATACCAAGACTATCACTTATCACCAATAACTATTTATAATTCCAAAACAAATTTATTATTGAAGGATTTTCCTGGAATTTTTATCTGTATGCCAATTTTTTCTAATTAATTTAAATCTTCAACTTAAAAAATGTCTTATAATTATCTATACCTACTGGTTACTTATAACACTTCTCTGGTATCAAAAAAATCAGGAATATCGAGTTTTAACTGTATACCATGAATTCATGAATTAAGTAGCTATATATAAAGAATAGCAAATATCTGTATACTTTAAGAATTAATTAAAGAGGGATACATCTTTAGTTTCTTTGATGTACCTATTCATATCTATGGATTTTAGTTATATTCTGTTGCATTCTTTCTGAGAAATTTAATTTCTGTTATATTGATTATTGAACAAAAAAAAATGTGAAGGGAATTCTTTAATGTATTATTTAATTCAATTTTTAATAAATGCATAAGTAGATAGTATATTATTAGGTACATTATCTGTAATCTGATCTTATAAATTATTAGAAAAATATGAGTAAGTATTATTTGTTAAGCTATTTGTATATATTAATTCTTAATATATTTTGTCAATGTATGCTTAAATTTGTTTTTAATATGTTTAGAAAATAAATCTAAATAGTTAAAAAGATGGAGGCAACGAGGAATACCACATTTGTAGATACCCACTTGTTATTTGTAAAGTTGTAAATATTAGAGATAACAACCTCGATGATATAATCTCAAATGAGATATATAAAGGATATAAAATTGGAAATTTATTTTTACAAATAAAACAGTTTAAATACGTAGTAATTTAAATGTTTAAAATGAGAAATGAGTTGTTCAGGTGATTGGTTTTTAGTATCAGTAGTAGGTACCTATATTATGTCATTCATATATTTTTTTTTAAATCACACATTGCAAAAGGTATTAAAAAGTTAAAAGTATGAACAATTTTGAAACACATTGTAGCTTGTAGCCGTCTACAATCTACTATTTTTATAGTATAAGAAAATGTGTGGAAAGTATTAAAATAATAAACAAACACCTTTTTTTGTCTCAACACCAGTTATACTTCCAGCACAAATACCTACTTAATATTGTTTAATTTTATAACAGTTATCAATTTCAACTTGAATTTACACATGAAGATCATTCAAAGATGAAATTAAAATCAAATCTGGTTATCATCAATTTATGTCTAAATAATCCTTTTTCATTAGTGAAATTATCGTCTAGGTTTCACGTTTTAGAAATTGGAACCAACAATGAGTTTATCAATTAAATTGATACCGGTTACCATAATATCAAAATTAAACGAGTTACCGGTTACCGGTTTTAAAAAATTGTCGGCTCCTACCGGAGCCGGATATCAACTTTATTAGGAACGGTTTTAAGCCCTGATATAATTAATTGTTTATGGCACATACAAAATTTGTTGCACGGCGAATTATATAGGCAAAAATGGTACATTACCTATAACTACATTTTAGCTTATCGTAAGTATTGTGTACTCCAGTCACAAGTTGCAACCAGTGGTGGCAACAGGAACGGGTCAGGTAGAACCATGGCCCTACCTAAAATTTGAAAATACCTGGCCCTATAACATTAGCCTAATATACACAATAATAATATTCTTATTTTTCATAAGCAGAAAATAACTTTGCTCGCTGTACAGTATGTATGTTATTTAGATCATACTTCTACGTATATTGTATTATATGATGATTGATTTTTGTGAGGGAAAAATTTTTGGAAGCGCTGCAAATGTACCTATAACAGTAGTTAAAATAATGCTTTGATTTTTAAATTGAATATCTCTTAAGGTGAGAAAGCGAATCTAGTTATTTTTGGAAGGTAACAATTTAAAATTCCCATCATTAGTAAAAAAAAAGGCATTACCGCGGAAAGTCGAATTAAATTTTTAGTACTTTTTGGAGTTAAAATTATCACAACATTGAATATTTATTCGATGTCTCTTGATTTTTGATTGTCTCGATTTTCTTATTTTATTGTTAATCAAAAATGAAATCGTAGATACATGAAAAGTGATCACATTTTTATTTCATTATTTTCTGAATGTACTTGATAAAATGTTCAAAATATTTTTAATCGTTTTGAGCTGTTTATGGGGATGATGAGTATACAATTTATTCAGTTTTTTTTTTTTAATAATTGTCAATAAAATAGTATTCATTGGGTCAATGAGCTTGGAAATTTAATACAATAAGGCTCTTGATTTATAGCAATAGAAAAATATTGAAAATACAGCTGCATGATTTGTTTTCATAAACATTTAAAGTACAAATGTTGATAAAATGTATAAGATATAAAATGTACAAATTATTTAGTAGTTAAAAATGTATTAAATGTTTAAGTGTCGGGCTAAAGATTGAAAATATAAAACAATGTTCCATTGACAGTTTATGCTGCAATTGATTGTGTAACCAAAAAAATCTAAAAATATGTTTTATACAGTTTTTTTGTACATTAATTTAAAGTTCAAATTTGTACCTAATTACATAATTAAATAATTAAAAATAACGATTGTTTTATATTTTTGTAATTTAATAATTTTATTCGTGGGTACTTGAAACTTTTAAAATGTTATATTGTTAACAAATATAACAATATGCAAATAATATTAGTTCAATCAACAAGCTACTATAATAATAATAACAATATAATATAATTTAATAAATAAAATACGAATGCCCTAAGCAGACAAACTGTCTCCTCAATGGCTCAATGGCCATAGACGCCGAGGCTTATTTATAAATTTATTAAAATGTAAAAAAAAACCGTCTCCGATCAGTATCGTTTTTCGTATACAAAAATATTTTATTTTAAAATTCTAATTTAACATCGTTATCACTTGTAACATACCACTGTACAAAACAGCGTCACCCACTTATATTCTGCTTTGTTTATTTATATTATTCAAAATTAAATATATTTTTTATACATTTTGCAGCTATTATAGACCTCTGAATAGTCTGAATAATCGTTTAGTGATGAATTTTTTAGATAGGTATTCATTATTTAATGGAATTAAAAAGTAGAATAGACTGTATCTAGTTTTCATCTTTTACTGCGACAATATTTTATATTTTAATATATTTTTTAATGTTTAATATGCATTCTGCTACCGAGCGCCATGTCACATGACCCGGGAAAAATGTCTCGAGGAAAAAAATTTATAAAACTTGGAATATTTTAAATAAAATGTTGTCTCCACTCTTCAAGCTCAAAATATTGAGTGACAGTGATAACAATTTCGACAATGGTTAAATAATATATGATATTATTTTTTTTAATAATGATTTATTTAAGTGATAACATATGCCATACTTTCCTAGAGACCGTGTTCAAGGTTCATTCGATTTTGTCAATATATGCACTATGCGGACGACTGGATGTATGGGCATGACGTCTTATCCATTCATTTATTATCTATGAGCTATATAATACCACAGGCTTTTATAATAAAGTATAGAAGTAAGTATAGAAGTCTGTGTATAATACCCACAGATATAAATAATATCTGTGATAATACCACAGAACAAAAATAATACGTATTCTGTGATAATAATATTATGTTTATCCATAGACCTTAGTATAACTAGTATATTAAGCTGTTCTATGGTATAAGGTATATGTGTTTATCATTGTTTTGTGTTATCTATAAAATATCTCTCAAGTCCGCGATCAACGAACTACACCCAAATTGTGGGGAATTTTGGTTCAACGTTCAACCTCATATCTACAATTCTGATTATTAGCACAGAATTATAGAATAGAAAAAAAAATAATAAATATTGTTTATTATAAGATAATAGATCCACGGTTACAGAAGTACAGACTATATCGTGCAAAACTGCAAAGTACGATAGAAGTTGACTGTTGAGTCGTTGACCTATTCAGTATTCTGTATTTAATATTTGTACGATCCTTAATTTTAAAACTTCAGCCGCTTTTCAATCGAAATGTATTCTAATCATTCATCTGATCCCAGAAGACCGGACAAAGAACACAGGTAAATTAATCACTTGAATATTTTTAATGATGAACCGTGTCAGCGTGTCACGTTAATTGTATTCTGTTGCAAAAAAAAACTTATGTACTTATTATTCAAATCTTTAAAGTTTGTAAGTTAAGGCTTTTAGGGTGACTAAATCAGTAATGTATATTATTCTATGACTGTCACAATTCTTAAAAATATCAAATTATTTATTTCTCAGCTTTTATTTTCTTTAATCCAACTATTTATACCAGAGGTCACATGTGCCCCTCATATTTTTTTAAGTGGCCCACGAGTAAAATTTATAATGCTTATTAAAATCAAAAACTATAATAATATGGTTCCATATCCCTGCAGATTAAATTGTTAAACATTAAAAATTATTGTTTGTTTGTATCTTATTAAATTCATAAATATAATAGTTATGAACTTAAATAAACTAAATTGTATATGATAATACATATTTGTTTCAAATAAAATAAGATACATTCAAATTGTGGCCCTTGAAAAATGTATATATATTTTTTGGCCTTGGCATCAAAAATGTTACTGACCCCTGATTTGCACAACTAAACAATGACAAAGCTGTTTTCGGAATATAGGTAACCTATAAAATGTTATTTACAATCCAGTTGCAAGACAAGTAATAGTAGCCTTTTAACTATGGAAAATTTTGAAGTCCTGATGAGAGTTTTCAAGACACTAGAAACAACTTTTGAAACCCGATAAGTCTGGATAATCTATTTGGTTCCAAGTTAATAATTAAAAATATTTGTGCAATAATCAGTCCTAGGGTTTACTGTCATGTTCTACAATATACCTTGTCATTCTTGCGCGAAGATATATATAGCTGTTTTTCCTTTTTTCAATAATCAATTCATGGGGTTAAACTGTTAGCACATGACATGTAGCATCAAAATCATTGAAACCTAATTTATAGAGCATGGACTATAAAATTGAAGCCAGGTGTACTTACCGATTAGCATAAATCATTTCCAAAATGTTGGTATGAACCAGATGATTGATGACAACCAATTGCCCAAAAATATTTAACTTGAGCCAAAGAAATGTGAAGTTAATTCATTTTATACAATATTTAAATAATGATTGCAGGTTCAAACCAAAAACAGTCAATACTGATAATCAAGCTCTAACACCCGGTGAAGACTTGACGTCTGACTATATGAATATTTTGGGTATGATTTTAAGTATGTGTGGATTACTAATGAAGGTAAAATTAATTTAGAATGAAGTTATCATTGTTTTAAATCTTTATATTTCAACGACTTTTAAACATTTTTTTTTTGTTAGTTCAAATGGGCAGCGTGGTGTGCTATGTTTTGTTCATGTATAAGCTTTGCAAATTCTAAAGCATCTGATGACAACAAACAAATCTTTAGCAGTTTCATGTAAGTATTTATACTTCTAGTCGCCTCATTCTGAATTTAAACTCCATTGTAAAATGTATTATCCGACACATCATCATTAAAGGCATGAATATTTCTTACCTGCGAAGCAACTACTTTAAATAAGTACCTACCCAAAATTTTTTTAGCACATTACTAACTAGTATAGCAGTTTAGGTCCTGGAGACTGGAGTAATTGGGATAACTTTTCCTTGAGGAGGTGGCCTCATAAAATAACTATTCATGCTACCACTGATCGTTATAACATGTTTGTATAGAACTGTGGTACTAAACTAGAATGTCACATATTACTGTGGTGTGTATTGTCAAAATATTAATTTAATCAATATGCTTTTAAAGTATAAAATTATTTTATCACGGTATTATGATGAAACAGTTAACACCACAGATAAGGAAAACAAATATGAAGATTCTAAAATATGTTGGCTTTCAAGAGCTAAAAAATTTAATTGTGTATTAAAACTTGAATTACATTTTTTTTTTAAACTGAAAACTAAATAATTATGTTAATTAAATTGATAGTGAAATGTGGTGATCTGAATTAGCTTAAATCGCTGACTTTTTTCAAAAACTAAATGTTTTAAATTTGAGTACCTATGAAGGTTCATTAAAACAAGTTGGTCAGCATTTCGATAGTGGATCTTTGTCTATCGTCTCTTCAGTCCTCGGACAGGATAGGCAATTTTACTGTATTCAATTTGAATGCAATAAATGCATCCGATAAAAAAAACAATTCTGAGCGGATGAGGGAATCTTTTTAATTTAATGTTATTCGTTTCTATGGTGATAGACAAAACGTTATAACAGCTTAAGAATGATGGATATAAATAGGTAATTTATATAATTATAATTTATAATTAGAAAATATCATAAAAATGAAAAAATCTCAAAAGTCGCTCAAATGTTTTGAAAATTTTACCATGTCTAGCTAAGGCTAATATAATTAAACAAACCAAATTTCAAGTTTTTACAAATGTTTTTAACCGAATTACAACAAAAAACTCCCAAAATTAAAATGTCTATAAATACCTCAAAAATGGCTCAAATTTTCTGAACTTTAAACCGTAAGGTACAAAATCCAAAATACAAAAAAAGATCTCTTTTCATTTTTCATTTGAAGTAATATTTCTAGTAGAAAACGTCCATTGTTATTTAATATTAAAAAATTGAAGTTTAGATGGAGAAAGTGTTTACAAAATAAAAAAGAAAAAGAAATACACATAATGATATTGTAAAACCAATACATTCCTTGCTCCACTCAGAATCTAAAATTATAATTCCTACAACTGATAAAATGAAATGTTTAAAAAATAGATTTATGGTTATCAGCTACAAAAAATGATGATTTTTCATTTCTTTTATTTTTCAAAAATCAATTGTATTGTATAACCATTTATATGGATCTAAATTAGGGTCTCATAAAAAATGTTGAGAACCACTGGTATAGATAGTTAATAAACTATAATTTCATGGGAATAATATATAAAATGTAATTAACTTATCGAGTCATTGCATTTATCATTTACATAGGTATTAATTATCTTATATCTATATGTATATTTAAATGGATTTTTTTTTTAGTAATTAAGTCGCATAAACTACCGAACCAACAAAAGTTATATCTATAGATCCTTTGAGATATGTTGGGTGTTTATAGTATATATTTTTTAAACAATATTGATTTTAGTTAACTCTAGCAATAGAAAATTGATATGATTATGACTTTTGTTAGATTGATCAAGGAAGTGAAGTGTGGGCCTAAGCCTCACACAGCTCACCTTCTATTCTATTGCAACATTAAACCCACTAAAAAAAAATATAGTTTTTCATTTTAGTTATTAATTTAGAAAATAGTAATAGGTTCATTAAATTTTTACAGGCTTTCCATGTCAGCAATTGTTATGTCTTATTTACAAAATGCACATCCAATGTCACCACCGTGGTCTACAGCATTTGGATAAGAATTCTGAATTTGGATTTTACAAACAAAAATAAAAATATGATTTTTATTTATTAGGGTTTACTAATAATATATTGATTGTTTTTTCAAAACTATAAAAATAAAAATAATTTGCATTGTTAATATATTTAAATAAGACTCTAATCCAGACAACTTAATATTTGTATACAACTTGAAGATTATCGCATAATAATTGTAAAAAAAAAAAATTCTCAATAATTATATCCAATTAGTAATTACATATTGTTTCAGCCTCATGATTTATCATTCAAGTTAACTAATTTATAACTATTTAAAGCAATCTCCCTCTACAGTAAGCAGACTCGCAATGACATTTCATATTTTTTCCTGGAACACTTCCTATATCATAGCTATAATCCCAAGTTAATTCAGTCCCAGCCTGTATATAATGAAGAGCAAAAAATGATACCCAAGGAAATCGCAAATCATGTGTATCCACAAATACATTTTGAACAAATGTATTAGGAGAACATGAATGATTTAAATAACGTCCAATGTTGCCACTAGTTTTGGCATCCATGATATATACGCTCTCATTGTCTCCAAAGTATTCACGCATTGATTTTGGTGGTGGTTCAGGGTTGTTTTTCATATTATTTGCATCTAATTTGGATAAATTTTGTACATGTTTATCATCATTTTTAATTTTAATTTTTTCACGTTTGCGTAACCTTAATGTCATTTCAGATCCTCTACCTAAGTAATAAAAACATTTATATATATATATATTATATGTATTATATCAATCATTAATTAATAATAAAAAAAATTACCATCAGATGTACTAGGATATGGTTCATCAGACGATTCGGATTGATATGCCTCAATTTCATTTTCATGGTCACTGAAAGATACATCACTCTCATAGTCTTCTTTTATTTTTTCAACAACTTCAATATAATCTAATTCTGCCAAATATTCATCGCCATAATTTTTCCCACCTTCATTAGCATCAGTTTCAGTCAACAAATAACCAACATAAATACATATGAAACTTCCCTGAGGTATATCATTCAAACATCGTACACCCCATCCTTTTTTCTCAGTCATAAATAATTGTAACTTTTGTGACAATGGGTTCTGTACTACACGATTTAAACATGAACTGGAGCATTTACATGTTTTATTGCATTCATATATACCTGTTAAAACACGTTCGGGCAGTCTTCGATAATTGTAACCAATGTTTGGATCTTTGTAAAGATTAGGTAAAATCTTCTGTCCTTCTATAGTCATCTGCCAACAAGCACATTTCGATTTATCTTGACAGTTGTCAGTACAGTCACATCCACATAAGAATTCACTCTCTACATTTATGTTAACACCTGGCATTGGTTGTCTAGTAGTCATGTATTCCATTTTTGGTGGTAATGTACTGTTAATAGTATTCACACATGGTATTCCCCTAAATTCTTTGCCTTCAGATATATCATTTAAAAATTGCACACTTTTCATAACTTTATATTCTGCAAACGGTTTGACCCAACTATTAAAATCAAATTGATCAATAGTCATTGTGCTTTTGGTAACAACAAGATATTCCAGCATCTGTTTCATATTTCGAATAGTTACACCACAAGGGGTTTTGTATAGAATACATTTTTGAGTATTATTAAATAATGCTAAATACCTGACGAAACCAAAATATAATGGAATAGTCAACATACTGATTTTCCTAGTTCTCGCATAGCTATAAAATGTCCATGCAATACATTTAGGGTTACATTTGTGTTTTCTATATTTAATTGGATTAGGAACAGATTTAGGCAATATTAGGTCAATAACCTTAGTAACGGCCTTATTTTTATTACATTTTTGAGTTCCCTCACCATTGGTTGAATTTTTACTGGTACTTTTACGTGCTACGCCTTTAGCTAAAAGGCGAGAGGGCTCTTCTTCTACACTTGTGAATTCCACAAATGGTTTTTTTAAATAAGCTAGTCCAGATTGTCTTAACCGAATGCCTTTTTCAGATTTGCTCTGTTTTTCAAAAATATTATACAAACGTGAAGAACCACGATATATCCATTCACTATGTCTAAAATCGTAAAAATATAATTTGACCAAAGATGCATCAACTTCAACCACTTTCGCCGTATACCACTGGTTTTGGAATTCTGCTCGTACTAAATGTTGATCAGTCAACTTAACCATTTGACGCTCAGGATACTTTTCTAAATAATTCTTTATAAATTCACGGCAATTTAAGTCTACATCTTCCCATACATCGCATGGATTTATTTCACGTACAATTAAACGAATATCATTGTGTTTTCGATATTGAACATAACCAACATCAAAAAAAATCAAATATCTAAAAAACAAATAATAATGAATTTAAAAAAGATATTGCTACTTTGCTATTAAATTATTAATCTTACCGAAAATTATTAACTATTTTTGGAGGTTCCGCTATTATACCAGCATAAAAATCATCGACACGTTTAGAATTAAGATCAGTAAACTTAGCTATTACTCTGCAACCCACAGGAAATCTGACTGAACTCAGTGAAGTGTATGCAATTTGTTTTGTTGTCAATAACTTTTCACCAGTTTGAAAAGTGACATGTACATAATCTTCATCAACTACAGTTTTGACTTTACTTCTATACCATGGATCTTTTATACTTAACTTCATTGCATATACAGCTTGTCCACTCACAATATTAGTATAAACTAAATCTCCTTCTTTAGGTAAACTATTTGGTGTAACACAAACCGTTGAATTCATAGTGATAACATCTTCCTTATTAAATTTGTCTAGCTTAATCCTTTTGGCTTCTTTAGGCATCTTGTTTTCCTGCATAAGCTCGATGATTTCTTCTCGAGACATCATGACTTCTTGTTTCTTATCTATATTCTCCTCCAACTTATTGATGTCCACAGTTTCTAAATCTGTTATAATTGGTTGATATGGGTCATATATTTCTTTTCTTAATGATGCCATTTGATTTTCTAAATCAGAAGCAAGTTTATCTATTTCATCCGCATCAATCAAACATTGGTTTATTCCTTGATCAATATATTTGTTGCATAGTTTAACTTGATGCTCAAAGAAACATTGGTTTTTATTAAAAAAAAAAGTGACTGCACTCTTGATAGCATTTTGAACATCTTGGTCAGGAAATGAACTCATCTTAGAAGTACTAGGTTTTGGTTCTAAATCTTCTTCTTCTTCTTCTTCTTCTTCTTCTCCTTCGCTTGACGATGAATCATCAATAACTACGTATGAATCAAAACTTGGGAAACTGGTATCCATAATACATTTTCCATCTTTCCATTTCTTTTCGAGATGCTTATAATGTTTAAGACATTCAGTAAAACAGGTCATGCAAACCTAAATAAACCACCATTATGTAAATTAAACTAATTATATGTAACTTTTAATTTTATACCAACAATATCAATTACCTCTTTGCCAGGTTTGTAATCAACACCATAGTGAATGCATACAAATTTCATCGCATTGATCAGAGTATTTCCATAAGTACAACGCCTATTTATACATCTGAGTTGACGCCTCTGTTCCTCCAATGTTTCACTGTTGACCTGATATGGTTCCAACTGTTTACTCGATGAGGCCATATTTGTTTTCTAGTTAAGAAAATACAAGTCATGAATAAATAAATAAAGCATAATATGTGTTAAGTTCTTATGGTATACCCTCTACAAAGATGGAACAACACAAATTGTGTCACAAATCAACCCTTGGGGTTTTTAGATACCCAAAGAGTAAATACATACCTAAATAGATTATTTACAGGACCATTAGTTGGAGTTAACTTGAAACCGACCCTACAAAGATGCGTGTATCAAACACTTCTTTTTTTTCGTCACTGGTTATCATTGAAACTAAAAAGTAACTACAATATTTTTCGAGTATAAGCTAGAAATGTATTCAGTGGTTCATTACATTATTATTTATCTACTGTTCGTTCGTACTGTCATAGAATAATAATAATACCAAGAAACCTGGACATTAAATTGTAAAAAATTACTAGGTGTATTATAAAATTATAGTATTGTTACTAATATTTAATTGTTGACATTTGATAATCGATATCACTAACGTGGTATCTATTTAGTATCTGTACCATGGTATATATCTGGTCTATACCTTTAGGTAATATGAATATGGGAGTACGGTTACCAAAAAATAAAATTTAAGTGTTAACAGAAAAATAAAAATTACAAGAGAAAACAAAATGACTATTTTTTTTTTTATAGAAATAAAAATAAACGTTATAATCACGTTATAATATTAGTCCGTGGTTATAATAATTAATAATGTTATCATAATATAGAAAATAAAAATAACATCAAATTAAATATGTATAATATTAATATATAAACATAATTTTGATTCTAAAAGCTTGAAAGCCTGAAATTATAATCACAGAACACGTAGCTTACAATTTAAGTCGTGTTTAAAATTATAAGTTTTACAGGAATTAATAATGTATAGCACTAGAGTGTAATTTTCAAGTAAATGAGTAAGATATGTCGAGTTATAATCTGAAAAAAATGAAAAATACAAATAAAATAAAGTGGGTCATTAAGATTGTCTATAGCAGTGCTATTCATGTGCCATTTAAAGTTATGGCCTCAAATTTCACTAAATTAGACTGATATACAAATTTATTTTTATGTCTATCATCAATTTTTTCTGTGAAGTATCTACTCAAGTTTAATATTTAGTTTCTGTTCAAAATATTAATTTCAAATTAAAAAAATGTGGACGATTTTATGATTTTGTTAACTATTTGGAACATTAATAAACATTTGGATCGCATTGATATTGGATGAATACCAAGAAAATATCTTTGTAGCATGCAAGATCCACTTGGAAAATATGGTGACCAATTTTTAAAACGCTATAGATTCTTTAAAATGATTTTTTTAGACAAATTATCAGTATTAAAAATTCATTCCAACAATAATCGTGGATTGCCTTTAAGCCTTCCCTTCATTCAATAGTTATTAGCATCAGCGGTTTTATGCAACGTCAAACTTTCAAGTAAAGTGTTATCAATTGATGGATAAAATTAAAAATATGCTTATTGTTTGTGGAGACTTAAAAGGAATAATTAGAGCACTATATCCAGAATTATTTATAGTTTGGATCAGATTGCCAGTTATTTAGGAGATTCCATTAAGTTTCCTCAAACTGAAGCTGTATGAAGTTATTCGACAAAATGTGTATGATATAGCTGGAATACCAGGTTTTTGGTGGTTGTATTGACTGCATTCATTTAAAAATCCAAAATTAGGTGATCTAAATAGAAAAGTACTTCAAAATTGTTATAGGATAGTTTACTTTTAACTTTCAAGTAATTAACATTAAAACAATAATAACTTATTATTATCTAGTTAGTTTGTGATCCACTGATAAAAATTATGGATTTGACGGTTAGAATGCTAAGTAGTTGCTTATTTGTATATTATGTATTACATTTAAATTCAATGATTTAAATATGAATATAAATCAATGATTCTGAGTGAAGACGTCAGCCTACTGGCATTATATACATTTTACACATAACGGAAAATACTAAAGCTAACTATCCATCACATAAAATTAAAACCTACATAATATATATAATTTTTTTATTATAAAATTAATATTGATATTGTTTTAAATTATCAATTAACCTAGGTATCAAATGTCAACATAACTTTCAATGATAAATATCTTACGCATATATTGAATATTGTTTTCCCAATTACCTTATTGATTATTATACAAACATCAATACAGCATACATTTTATCACCTTTGTGCTAACTTTTCAGTAAAATATACCTATTACTAAATTATTACACTGAATTAAAATCAACATATAGCTTATTCAATTATGATAGTTAAGTATGAAAATATGTACATGACATATGCATTGGCGCCACTAGGATGGCTCACCCCTGGCTATGATTTATCCCCCCCTCCCCCTAAAAATATTCTCAATTGATTTTAAATAATACACGTAAAATTGTATTTTGTCACTTGGGAAAGAAATGAATCCATCCTTGGTGTTCATAGACTTTGCCAATAAATAGTGTGACTTGTGAAAGTGATTTTCTGCGACGAGGCGAGTCAAATTGTGGTTACGGTCTACTATGATACAAGAACGGTTTTAAAATGTATCTATTATTTATATTGAGAAAGATATATCAAACAATATTGACAGTGAACCCACTATAAAGTTGACTTGTTTTCTTTTTCCTTACTCTTATTTACATTGCTCACGATGGCCACATACTTAAAAAAAACAAATTGTTATAAATCTAATATTGTGTTCTTCTCTTGGTTCAGAATCTAAATTGTATGTAAGTGGCGTTGGGATGGACACCTTTGCGATATTAAAAGTTATTACCCTAGTTGTGTCACTGGGTATATACCTTGTTTAAAATTATTTAAAATTAACCACCCACAAAAGTCTGATCAATTGCCCCAAAAATAATATATGTTCATAGAGTCACAGCGGCAGCCTATATCACAGTATATCGATAATATATTAACATTGATGGTAAAGTAATTTATTATATTATTAATATTACTTATGCTTATGACTTATTATGTAGAACATTGAACTAATTTTGTTAAAAACATTGCATTGAGTATATTAATATTAATATTTTATGATGTAAAATAATAGCCAATAGGTAATTTTCTATAGGTTTATATTTATAATATTATTTTCATTAACTTTTGAGTCAATAATGATTTACCAAAGAACAATGTAAAGGGCAATAATATAAAATTAATCTAAAGTATATTTTGAAAATGTTATTGGTTGTATAAAATATAATAATATACTTAAGCAGGCACAGTGCGAAGAGATAGGGAGACCATAACCCCTTCTAAAAATGGTCCAGAACAACCACTGAAAAATTTAACAGAATGTCACATCTTATGTGTTACCTACTTTGTCATAGTTTAAGAGTTAAACTATTAGTTTTATCTATATTATTATTGATTTTACAATTTCAACAAAATATACTTTGTGATTTGTAAAAAAATAATAAATATTTTATTCCTTTGTTATTGCATTTACTAGATACTATAAGTATTAATTATTGAATAGAAATAAAAATAAGTATCCCCAATTATTGCCTAAAATTCCAGTTAATTAAATTCAACTGTTTAGTACCTACTAGGAAAATTTGTAAAATTTGTACATTATTGTTAATGTATTCATTTTAAGTTTGAGTTCAAATATTTCCTTATTCACACGATGTGACATACTTGAAATTTTGTGACATCATCGTCTGGTAATTGTTCTCTTGACGATTCGCCATTTATGGGTGCGTCACGTATGTCTTGTTCAGATTTCAACTTTTGAGGCACGTCCAGTTGAATTTTTTTGAGCAGTTGTGAAGAAAACTGTCCCTTAATGAATTTAACAGCTATGACATCACGGGACTGACGACGAAGGCGCGGTACGACAGAACGTTTAGGTATAACTCTTATTTTATTCCGTAGGGGTTTGTTTCTTCGTTTATATTTCTTGCTAGCAGTTTTGCGCCATTTTTTCTTTTTCGATTCGGCAAGTTTATCGAGATTTAATTTGTCACCTACCGTTTCAAAATCAGAAAGCATATTATGGTTTTGTTGTTTCTCGCAAGCAGCTTCGCCAAATTTCCGCATACGTTCTTCAAACATTACAGTTTCACGTGTAGATAAAAACATTGCATACCTTTCATCATCAGTCGTCGTCGAACAGCATGCATTGGCTCTCTTGAATTTCTCGAATTCTTCACATTCGGCTGATATGCGTATGCGTTCGCGAAATGCTTTCTGGCGTTCAAAAATCGAAGCCATAGTAACAAATTGCAAGTAACTTGATTTATAAAGAAGAGTTTTAATGTGACTATATTGTAGCACAAAGAAGATTCAACAAGTAAAATTTTATCATAGGTATGATAAAAAAATGTATCCGTGAAGTTGCTATGGTAACAAAAATATATTATGTATCCGGTTGCTCGGGGCAACCTAAATACAGTAACTCGAATGACGCAACAAAATTGTCCAGAAAAAATAAGTTTTACCAAGCACAAATCGTGCGGTTATAAATTCCACTAATTTATAGGTTGTTGTTTTTAGTTTTAGATTTATAACATGTAAATTCTACCAATATTTTTTTTACTCAAAAAACACTGTAACTACATAGATTACCGTGATAACCACAGTTAACAGAGTTACCTTTATCCTCACGCTGCGCTTCACATAACGTACCTATCTATGAATCCGGTTTAACTAGTTATTATTTATTATTATAGTATATTTTCTTAATTAATATAAAAAAAAGTATATGTATTTATAGATAATATTTATTTATACTGCTAAATTGATAAATTATTCAAATGCATATTTTACTTTCTATAATAATAATTTTGAATATCAAGCTACGACCCGACATGCAAAATGTTGTTTTCTTTTAAATTTAAAAAAAAAAAATAAAAAAAATTTCCAACTATTCTAAAGGGCGTGAAAGTTCTTCCTGTAAGAAATGTTTTTATAATTTATACCTACTGAAAAACATCGGTTCCTATGCCCTTTAGACGTGGATTAACATGATTGGTTGATTATTAGGTTCATAAAATAATTCTCTCCATGAAAATCATGGAAAAGAACACTAAAAACTTAAAATGGCGGTCACTTTAAATGAGGCACCATTAGTATTAGAACCTATATGCGGCCAAAAGTGATAAATTTAAGCAGATTGGTAATGTATCATTTACATATAATTTTTCTACATGACCCGTTTAAAGTTAAATTTTAGACAATCTTATTGAGTGTAGAAAATTAAAACTATTTAAATAACAGTGCATTGGTTTTCAAGTATTTTCAGATACTTTTATCTAAATATGCTCAAGAGAAATCAGATTTTAAAACATCGGATGAAACTGAATAGTTTCTAAAAATCAATTTGGGCCAAGTATCTGCACCATTAGAATTTCAACAGTTAATGAATCATCGTTAGGAGCATTGCTAGATAATTTAGTTATAAAGGGTATGTCGATGACTGTAAGTTAGAAGCCGAATATTAGGTAGATATGATGACCAAAACATAAAGGGTGATGTATTGTATATATAATGCTAAGTATACTTTGAAACCAGTTAAGCCTTCGTTTAGAGCTGAAGAAATTGAGTTTCAGGAATATCTAGAGATGAAATAAATCCGGGGAAAAAATTTAATATCTAATACTAGTATACTACTTAGGGGCAGACCCAGTAAGGGGGTTTGGGAGGTCAGTTGACCTACAGTTTTTTACTCGGTAAAATTTGGACCTTCAAAATGACAAACTATATAAAAAAATTTTATTAAAAAAAAATTAATACAAATAATGAAATAACCAATAATAAAGTAACATTCAATTATTAAATAGGTAATAAGAATTTATAAAATGTACACGGACTCAAGAATGTTTTTATAAAAATATATAGTTATACACTTGAAAATATTATGATGTATGTACAGCAGTACCAACATTTCAGTATTTAATAAAGAGAGGAGGCAAACATTTCGATCAGAACAAATGGATAACTTATAAAAAACGACAAGCTATACTCTCGCAAGTATATCATGTTCATTATTTCCCACTTCCTTTACCCTAATAAAACATTAATATAACCAAATTTCATGAAAATCCACGCATGCGTTTTAATATTAATTAATTCCAACTATTAATTAGTAATTAACAATTTATCATTGTGACAATAATTTTTTAGTACACAAAATAATATTCTTCAACATTTTATAAAAATAGGCATGTTTTTTCGTTTAAATAATATAATGCTGACAATAACAAACTGGCAACTGACCCATCGGACTGCTTTTAAAATCAGACAATGGTAAATGCCCCGCCCATCTAACCGTCCAAGGTCCAACCAAAAACGAGTATTGAAAGATAAATTGTAAGAGAAAAATTGACAAGAAACCAAGATGGAACCAAGTCATGACCTGACTGGACCCAACTCGTTTTAAACCATGCTACATGTCTACATTTCAATTTCATATAATGTTATGTTACAGAATTTGTGGCTTCTACAATCGCGTAGATTTTAACATGCGTATTGTAAATAGTTAAAATATTTCAGCAGCAAAATAAATACATAGACTAATAGAGTTTCAGTTATAAGAAAAATAATTTAAAATAGAAATCACCTACCATACTTAACTAACAATGTATTTATTAGTTTAATATTATTATATTTTTTTAGCCTAGATACACGATAAAATGTTTCTGACCAATCGATCCAAAGATTTTCGTTGTAATGATTACTTATTAGTTATTAACAAAAACATATATGATTAATGGATTTTTTTCTGTAGATGAAAAATATGGAGTAGCGTACTAGCGTGTTATAGTAGGTTTACTATTAACTTCAGAACCCTTGTTCTCCTGATTATAAATTGGAAAGCGAAAACATTGCAAAAAACTACATTTACACTTTTAAGGGTCTAATCCAAAGGTAAGTAAAATAGTAAAAACTCACGTGAAAAAGAGATAAATATTATAGCATCATAAAATATAATTTAATAATCATACTAAATGATTTGTTTAAATAACCAAGTCAAAATGTTCGTCGTGAAAACCCCGAGTATTCGCCCATCCTATTAAACTAAAAATTGCAAATTATTATAATTATATTATTTATTATAATTTAAATAAAATACCTAGGCTGAGTATCTAATATAAGCATCGAATCAAACGCGTAAGGTCGATTTGGCGATCACCCCCTCGTAAGTCATGTTTTTAAAATTATTTTTATATTTTTATGCTGGACTGAATGCCGATATTTATATTATTATATTTATATGTTAGTATGTGCAATGTACTACTATATAGTTACTATACTACTACTACTATATTATAATAGATATTAGAATCGTGGTTTATACTGATTTGATACTAGTTACTCAACAGAGCATTATTTTGCATGCTTAACGTTTTTCTTCATCACGAAAAAATCAGCCAAATCAGTCGAGCTGTTCTCAATTGATGATTTTTCAGAACATGCTGCAAATGCTGCAATATATATTTTATATAGATTATAAAAATAAAAAATAAATAACTATGCACATGGCCGGCCGAGATAATGTCATCCCAGTTAAATGTTTAAAAGGCACCCATAAAATGTTCTTTAAATACAATGAAATGCATAGTAAGCAGTGGGTTTAACAACTAAAATACATTTAACTCGTAGTTGGGAGTTCATTCTTTTACTTAACTTTTTTATGTGTGTAGCAGTGTAGATGACTTGTAAGTTTAATATAAAAATTATTGCATAATGTATAAATTTAAAGTTATGTATGTAGGTTATTAGTATAATAAATGTTTAATTAACTATGTGCCCATGATACTTGTTTGACTCGAGGTCTACAATTATATTTATTTACACAATATACGACAATTTTACACTTGTAAAATACAATTTGTTTGGTCCTGGCAGTGGAAGATTCAAAGCAGTGGTTAAGGGTTTCCCCTTGACAGTTATAATATAATATTTGTAGTTGTAATATGTAAATGATTATATAAATCGTCAATCAAATTGCATCCAGACCAATACGAAGTTTATAATTGATTGTAATCTATTTCTTATCTATATTTTATATTTAGTGTTCATTGTTCAATAACTTGTGTTGTAATAATTTAATGTTATATTTGAAAATGTAAAAGCATTTATTATTCTGATAAAATATCTAGTTTGTGTGTGTTGTTTATTATATATTGTATATCGTGGTATTTTGTTAGTTAATCATCATTATTTCATAATATTTATACATAATAATGCCACAAAAATACCATAGTGATTTTTAAGGTGTTAAAAAAAAATGTAATTAAATGACGGAATTAACTTCTACTAGTATGTTGAAAATAAAATATATCGTCAGAATAATACTAATTTGTAATGCGGTCTGCGGTCAAGAATCGTCGCAACGTTGCTATAAAGCAAGCTCCCGGAAGTTTTTAGCAACAAATTCTCATATTTTCGACATGTGTAACTGCAGATCAAACAGTATACCTTGGACGTTTTTTCCCGTTTCGCCGACGAAAAAATCCAGTTTTGTATGGATTGTTAAAAAATCTCATTTGCCCGAATTTTATAATTCGTAATCACATTGGAACAAAAACCAGCTGCAAAATATTTTAAGTTTGATATTCTGTCTAAAAAAATGTTATCCATCTCCAAAAATGAGAAAAAAATCAAGACAATAGAAGATAGATTAAAAACTGCAAAAGAGTGGTAAATACTAAATACTAATTTCAAACAATTATAATAATAATATATTATTATTATTTTTTTTTAACTGCCTATGGCATCTTTATTTAAACGACCAAAAGTCTTTATAAATATAATACATTGTGGATGAATACAGTATAACAATAGTAATACATAAGTAGTAAATAATATATCATATAAATGTTTTAATTTAGATTTTGAAAAGTACAAATAAGTAATAACAATCATGAAATATCTAAATTCTAGACCCTATTATACCAGATACTCACATCCCACATGTCTATGTTGCCAAGGGCCATAAAATAAAATAAAACTGTTCAGCTTTTATATTAATTTATAAAGTAATAATTTTTTACGAACAAATTAATTAGTAGGTACACTTACCTTTTTTTTTTTATTATATTCAACTATATTTCCTTTTCGTTTGGGAACCTTACTAGGATAATATTTCGATTTTTTACCTTTTCGCCAACTATTTTTACAATTCATTTTTTTTTTTAAACAATGTAAAAATTAATACAAAACTTATTTAATAAAACAAAACATACAATTCAAACCGTCACGTTTTCAAGACACACGCATGTGCGCTTACCGTTCGATCTTCGATCATTTGGATCACTGAAATACTGAATAATAAACAATATAATATCTTAGTGTTTGTGTATTGTGTTTAGTGTTTATTTTACTATGGTAATACAATTAACGAGCCTGTATTGTAAGTTGTAACCACGGTTATCAGTTTATAACGTCGGTTAAAAGTAGATAACTATAGTTATTACCACGACAAATTAAATCGTTAGACTATTATCAATTGTTATTGTGTCAGTCAGTATCACAATTATAATTATTTATAAAGGTTTTCACAGAATGGTCATATTTATAGTATAACACCACAGATTCGGGAAATTAATATTTAGGTATCATGTCTTTACGCCAATGGCATCTACGCCGACGACATCTATACCAACAACATCTACACCGACGGTATCTACGCCGACGGCATATTCTACACCGACTAGTATATAGTGGCGGCGGCGACCTAGAGCTCTCGAATTTGAACGTGAATTAAGATTCACGTGATCACGTGTTTTTTGTTCACGAGTACTTAAATTTAAAAACCCGTGTAATTAATTAGTAAATCACGGATATTTATTTCACGTGTGCAGTGTGCTTATAACATAATATTTACTGAATTTATTAAATGTTAATAATATATTTAAAAATATATGTTAATAATATACGATAAAACTAAAAACTAAAAGAATTTATACCTACTATATTCTAAAAATAAATATTTCATAAACAATACTATCGTAAAATGACGGGACGGGTAGATTAATGTATATACTACACATACGCAGTACGTACACGACAGCGACGTGGAAATTTCTACGAATCGTTAAAGCCTACGGATTTACTACCTAGTTTATTATAGTAATTTTTTTTAATTGTTATTTATTGAAGCCTTGATGAGACAATCTTGGATTCACGGTAAATGTGAACTATCGGCATTAAAATATAAATTTTCTTTCTAACGCATAACAATGTCTAAAGTTAAAAGTTGGGTTTGGAATTACGCTAAACGTGTAGGAGATAAAGCTTACTGCGATTTATGCGAAGAAAATTCTAATAATGAATTTTCGTGTGATGGTGGAACAACTGGATCAGTACTTCGTCATTTAAAAAACATTCATAATATAATATCAAACCAACATGAAAGTAATAAAACACAAAGGTGCGTATTGTATAATAAGTCAGAATTAACACATAATATAGTAATAAAAATAATTATGTCTGTCGGAAAATGTTAATATGTTGATTTTTCTTTATCAAAATAGAAAACTATTAGAATGAAAATAAGAATATGTGTTTTTTAAGAAATTATTGTTATTCAATTTCACATAACATGTAGTATTTATATTTTATAGGTATAATATTCTAATAATAATTTATATTTAACACAAATAAATACACATGGATATCTGTTAGGATTTATTCAACTATACCTAACATATATATTATATTATTTATCATAATATCATATTAATTAATAATTATCACTATTGTATTATATGTATTATACGAGTAAACTATGCATGTGGAAAAATTAGGCTTATTGTTCAAAATTAATGAATAAATAAAATAGAATAAAATGTTCTTATTGTTATACATTTTTATGCTATACTTAATTGTTCAATTATTTTTGTAAATATGTAAAATGTTAATAAGTTTCAAATAATAAACATTTGTCAAAAAAACCACATTCTAAAATATTAGTTTTCCGTGGATGTTCTGTTCATAATAAATAATAATTGTTAACCGATCACTGTCATGTAAAAATAATTAAGTAGCCATTTGAAGATATTTAAAGTATTGAAAATAAAATTTTAAATTAATTAATAAACGCGTGATTTAATAACAAAATTCACGGACTCACGTGAAGTTAAAATTCACGGATTCACGTGTATTTAAATTCATAAATTCACGTGATTGCATACGTGAATTTTAATTTCATCACGTGTATCCGTGAATTTAACTACACGTGAAATAGAGACCTCTTATCTACACCGATGAAAAAAAGCCGACGACTGACGAGTATGTTTTTTTAATGATTTTAACAAAACAAATGAATTTCTATGGGACTAAAATAAGAATAAAAATTATCTAATATGAAACTGAAAATTATGGAAAAATAATTAGGATATTAGTTAATAAAAATGAAAATACCTATCTCGTTGTTGCCTTTTTTTTTTTTTTTCTTATTATCGACGACGCTGCCGGAACTGCTTGCGCATTACGTCAACAGCGCCGCCATGATAATGAATAATTACAAACATGCATACAATATTAACAAATACTATTTTCCTTTGATGAGCCGCTGTGCCGACTTCTCGGGCCGACCGGAGTCCGCCACCCTTGCCATCCCGTTCCAGATTGCCCCTCTGTCCGCGGTCCTCCTTCCGTCACTTCATAGCTTGTCTGCTAGGCTTCTTCTGCCTGTCTGGCCCTCCCTTCCTCTTCTTTGAGAGTCAGGATCTGTTCAACCATCTTGTAAAAGATCCTGAACGTCTTCTCCGCGTTTTAAAGAACATCGGCCTTAACTGAGTGATCCAACGGCAAGTCCTCGAAAGCAGGGCCGCAGAGAATGGCCGGCATGTCCTCAACAGCTGGGGGGTGGCCTAGGCGCCCACCAAGCTCCTCCCTTAGACCGCTCCAATACTGGCACTCAAAAAGGGTGTGGTTAACGGTGTCTGCGTCACTGTTGCAATGATGACAGCACGCGCTGTCAGCCCTACCCATCCGGTGTAGGTAATACTGAAAGCAACCATGGCCCGTCAGTGCCTGGGTCATGTGATACGACAAAGGTACCTCCGGGACCGTTCTCCCCAGCCACCTACCGATGTCCGGGATCGCTAGCCGTGTCCACGATGCCTTAGTTGTGGAAGACCATCTAACTTGCCACTGAGCGACCGTTATCCTCCTTTCTTCCCTCTTGATAGCGTCCTTGGAAAGGGGGGGGGGTGGATCCCCAGGAAGTGCTAGAGCGTGCGTCCGGACCCTAATTCTTAGTCTCTCTTTCGCTAAGAGATCAGCTGGAGGCATGGCGGCTAGCAACAGCCTCGTCTGACACCGTCCGGTAAGCCCGGATAACCCTTAGAGCAGCAGACCTCTGCGGTCGAATGAGATTAGCCCTGGTCCTAGCGGAGGCTGATACAGGGTTAATCCACACAGGAGCGGCGTACAACAGCTGGCTTTCTACCACCGAACAGAGAAGCCTCCTCTTCCATTGGCTTGGACCAATTATGTTGGGCATAAGCCTAGCCAAAGCGAGTGCTGAGCGTGAGGCTTTCTTGGCAACCGTATCCACATGTTTTGCAAACGTCAGCCTTTGGTCCAGAATAACCCCGAGGTACCGCAGCTGCTTATTTATCTCTATTGGGTGTCCACCTATCGTCAGGTTCGGGGGAGTATATGCCCGTCTCCTAGTCAGCATTACGGCCTCGCTCTTTTGATGAGCGAGCTGAAGGCCTCTACTTGACATCCATCCATCAACCTGCTCCAGAACAGGGTTGATTAAACCTTCTAGTAAAGATCCCGTTCTTGCCACACCAACAACAGCCAGATCATCAGCAAACCCAACCAGATGAACACCAACCGGCACTGGCATCGTCAAAAGGTCGTCATAGGCAGCATTTCAGAGGATTGGCCCGAGGACAGAGCCCTGGGGAACCCCACAAGTCACTGGTCTGGAAGATCCCTCATCATCCACCAATAATACGCGCTCTGACAGCCAGGACCGCAGCATCGAGACAAGGTACTCGGGTGTAGATTTCTTTCTGAGAGCAGCGTCTATAACGGGCCATCGAAGCGTGTTAAAGGCATTCCTCACATCTAGTGTTACGAGCACACATAGGTCTTTGGTACGCCCTTGCGTCGCAGCTACGCTTGCGATCTCGAGGACAGTTGTGACAGCTGTTTCTGTAGAGATGCCTTTCCTGAAGCCAAACTGATTCGGGGCTCTCCTTGTCGCTTGGGCGTCGAAGTGACTCTCTAGTCTTTGAACAAGCAGTCTCTCTAGCAGCTTTCCTGGGGTATCCAAGAGATATTGGCCGGTAGCTGGAGGGAGAATCTATGGGTTTCCCTGGACCCTTGTGCAGCAGCACCAGCTTTGCCCTCTTCCAGCAGGCAGGAAAACTCGTTGCCCGAAGACATCTGTTGTACGCCTCCTTAAAACAGTTGGGAATAGCTGCAACTGCGCGCCTCAGCACTTCATTGGGGATCCCCGATGGGCCCGCAGCCTTTCCCGCCGAGAGACGTTTAAACGCTGTAAAGAGCTCTTCAGTCGTAAACTCCGGGAGCGGACGTGTGAAGACTAGATCGTCCGTGTCGGGATCAAACGCGTCAAAGATATTGGATACAGCTGGGGAGGGCTCAGAGTCCCAATTTGTCACCGGGGCATCTGGAAATAGATGAGCAGCAACCTCCAACTCTTTCGCTTTAATCGCTAATCTAGAGGCCTTGTTACCCAGCTTCCGCATGACCAAGCGGTAAGGCATCCCCCAGGGGTCATTATCGACCTGTGAACACATGTCCATCCAACTTTTTTCCTTCGCTTTTCTGATTGCTAGGCACAGACACCTCCTCGCCATGGTATACGCAGTCCTTGCGTCGTGACTTCCATCTGGTCCATATCTTCTTAAGCATGCTTGGTAACTCCGTCTGTGATGGAAGACCGACCGGCGTAGCTCCGCAATGTCCTGCGACCACCAGTAGATCGGGCTCTTATTATAAGGGCCTGGTCGTCTCCGAGGCATTGAGATGTTGCATGCTTTGGTGAGATACTCATTAATTCCGTCCGCAGCCGCTGTGGCTCTCATTACGGGGTCACTGAGCTCCGGGAGAACCAGTGGGTTGGAAGTGATGAACTCTGAAAGAGCATCCCCGTTCAACTTCTTTACAGACCAGCCTGCATGCTGAATTGCAACAGGCTCTGGTGGAGGAGCGTCAAGAACGCTATCCGTCTCGTTGGTGTAAAAACTAAACTCAATATATCGGTGGTCACTTAAGGACACAGCATCAAGAACTGAAAAAATGTGGAACGCTTCACGATTTTGCGTGTCATCCTTGCGCAGGGGCCATGCTAATCTTCTCTGTATCGTTCCAATTTTAGTATATGTACTGCCGAAGCAAGTACATCTCGTTGTTGCCTAGTTTTTTTTTAATAATAAGTATTTTTTGGCACTAAAAAGGGCAATTTTTAAAACTACAAGTTCCCCAACTTGGCTACTTAGCAAGAGTAAAATTGGAAATTGAAAATTATGGGCGATTCCATGTAAATAATCGAAGATGTCACGATTCCCATAATCTTAAACGATTTCTTTAATCCGCAATGCTGTGTATCGTAACCTAACCCTAACCTAACCTAACCTTCGTTTATGTGCATGTGTTAATCGATCAATGTATTGATTAATTTGGAATTAATTTAGGCTCTGCTGATTTTGCAGACCCACAATGAATTTCCAAATAGACGGATGATTTGCTCCTAAAAGAGAGCTGAATCCTCGACACCAACCTTCAAATCGTTGAAGATATGAGAATCGCGACACGGCGACACCTCCAATTATTAGCAGGGAATCGTCCATAATTTTTAATTTCAATCTTGCTAATTAGCCAAGTTGGGGCACTTGTCGTTTATTATTAAAAAAAAAAACTAGCCAACAACGAGTTAGGTTATTTCTTTATAATTAACTAATAACCTAATTATTTTTCTATAATTTTCAGTTTTATATTATATTATTTTTATTTTTATATTAGTCCCATAGAAATTCATTTGTTTTGTAAAAATCATTAAAAACATACTCGTCGGCTTTTTTCCGTCGGTGTAGATAGTATAGATACTAGTCGGTGTAGACGCTGTCGGCATAAAGGCATGGAACCAATATTTATATTTATTTATTAATACTAAGCATAATTAGGCCAAATGAGTAGCCAATGAGGTAGGTACTAGAAAATAAGGTAGATAAATAATTATGTATTGTCAACTATTAACAACACCACAATCATTGATATTTTTTATTTACTAGTTCAATAGTTTTAGAATCGAACTCAAAAATTCTTAAAGTTTGTGATAATGAGTTTCAAAATTCGATAATCTTTTATGCTTCCTCCACACTCGCGAGCTCGCCTCGTCGCATGATTGAACGAGGCGAGGTGAAGCGAGGCGCTAGCTCTATACACTCGCCGAATCGACGCGAGTCAACCATCTACATTCTCGTTTTATTCAATTGTTCGTACCTGGCCGTGCAGATGGACGTGGTTGAAGTAAGTGCTGCAGCAGCATTGTGCGCCTTTGCATATTATAATTATGTAAATATTTATGATAAAAAAATAATTTTTTTATTGATAATTGAGATTGATAATTCTCCATAAATTTTATTGACAGTTCGTTTGTCCAGTCGTACATTTTTAAAATAAAATATTATTCAAATATCCAAAAAAAAAAATAATAGTTAATTACATTGACTAGCTGACAAGTTGCAAGCACGGTTATGAAAAGCACGTGGTTGCAAGGGGCGCGCGCGAGACTTTTCGAGAGTGTAATTGGTGCTCCTCGCCTCGTGCCGCGTGTCCTTTGACTCGTGACCAAAATACCGACACCGAACGGAGCGCGTACGAGGCGAGACAAGACAAGACGACATGAGTGAACCGACTACACCCTCGTGCTCGCGCTGCCTCGCTTCGCCTCGGCGAGAGTGTGGAGCTAGCATTAAGATTAATACTTATTAGTCTAGAGCCCGAATTCATATACATTAAAAAAGTGTCAAATATGATGCAAATATGCAAAGAAAAAGTGGCTAAATATGCAATTATATGCATTATGTTACACTTATAAAATATGTTTTTATGGACCCGAGTCGTGTACGTACTACGTATGTTTAGTATAAGGTCTATATACTAGTATAAGGTCTATGGTTAATACCGATCATATCTATTCATGCTCCGATCTCATATTCTCATACATTGAGACAATTTCAAAATTTATTGTAAATTAAAATTATTTATTTATTAAAAACCTATTAAATATGCATGACATATGTATTTATGAACAAATATGCAAAAACCCTCGAAATATACAAAATATGCAATATAAAATTTGGTAATTTTATTCGGTGTGATATGAACCGTGCACATTTTAAACCCCCATAGACCTGCATACACTTAGTACGAACATGCAAATGCATATAAATCCGGGCTCTAAGTCTTATTACTAATAAGTTATTAGTTATTAGTTACTATGCTATTGTCGACAAATTACATTCTGTCCATTCTTAACCAGACAGCGCCGGCAGGAGTTTTTGTGAGGCCCGGTGCAGATTTTTTTCGTAGGTACAAAACATTTTCTTGGTACATCATAGTAATTATTGTTTTGAATTTTTTTCTATTTAATACACCTAACTTGCCTAAAAATATTTATTGGAATTAATGTGCACATAACCTATTTTCAATTTTTTTCAGCGAATTATTTCGGACGTCGTTTCTCGGCATTATAATTTATTTTTAAATCGTTTATTATAATATAATATTCTTATTATCAGCTGATAACGTCCGTCGATCATTATCGTAAATTCTTTGGTAAGACGTGTAGAAGACAGGGGTTACTAAGAACGATATTCAATACACGACTATACTTTTACAACTTGTCGTTTGACTCCGAGTAACAGAAGGGGAACAGCATGCGGGCAAAACTACAAAAAAAAATAAAAGCGACTAATGTACCGGTGTAGTGCACGTGTGTGACGACAGTAATAATAATTGTTATTATACAAACAACAGACTTCAACAATACGTTAGATATTGTGAGTAATAATGCGAGTACAGATCGAGAACGTCGATCGTCAGGCGTGCGCATAGATATATACAACAACTAGATAGCCGTCTTTGTACTACAGTAGTGGCCGATATTGTAGTCGGCCGCCATTTACAAAGCAGGCAATGTTTACATTTATTATTATCATGAGGATACTGATAAATGATAATGCTAAGATAAGTAATATCAGTTAAGATTTCAAATTCATATTCAAATAATATTGTTTTATTCTGTTTTCTGGGCAGGAAACTAGGAAGTAGGTACTAGCGACTAGCTATTAGGTAATAAATACTTTAAATATTATTATTTAATATTTTAAATTACAATAAATAATATTTAATATCTGCCAATTTGTCATTATGCCAGTCTGTTCAGTGCACGGGTGTTCTAATAGACAGATGGTACGTGGTTGTTGTCAACATTTTTTTAAGTGAGAACTTTTAGACTTTAGTTATCTATCTGAGATGAATCAGATTATTATTTGTATTTGATGAATTGTAGGTTTCCTTTAAAAGATCCCAATGGACTACAATTATGGTTGATGCAGTTAAGCGTAAAGGATTTAATCCTAATAAATCTAGTAGAGTATGTAGTGACCATTTTTTATGCTCCGATTTTGTGGCAAGACTTGGAAGAAGTTATAAATTAATGTTAAAAAATGAATCATTTCCTTCACTTCTTATGTCTAGGAGTTTGGAACCTCCTAAAAAATTTTGTAATGTTGAAATTATTCACGAAACACCACTACAGAGTACCAGTATAACAATTACACCTAATTTAAATCCTATAGTTTTAAAATCACAGGAATCTGTTGAACCAGTTGCAATTGATTTATCAGTCACTAGTGCACCACTAAATGTTAATTTAACACCCATTGTATATATCTATGGGCGTGCGTGAGCGGATTAACAAAAATTTTACGAACGAACGGACGTTTCGAGAATAAAAAATCAAACGAGTTAGTTGACAAAAATGCGAATACTAAATCGATGAACGAAAAGACTACGGCGAGCGGCTCGAAAATTACGAGTCGGTAGCGAAAGAGAAAGCAACAACAAAAAGGACGAGTCGAAATTCATTAGGCAGTGTTGGCACAATAATTGTGTTCAGTGGCGTCGAAGTCCTAAAAATCTAGTAGGGCGAAAAATATTTCAAGAGGCCCAACATCTTAATATGGGAAAAAATGGCATGCCGTGATGAAGAAAATGATCAATATGAAGCGGCCCTATCTTAAATTTTAAAATATGTCGGGCCATGGCCCGACCTTAACATAGTGTTCGGCGCCACTGATTGTGTTGATGTAGATAAGTCGGTTAGTGGTGATGGCGCGCCGTATCGCAAGATTCTCCCTCCTCCCCGAAAGAAAAGCAGGACTACTTGATTTGACGTCGATGGATTGGACTTGCTACGTGTGGTCGGTCAGTGGATCCCTCCCGTGCGATGAATGGTGGTTTGAGTAGATCGATGGAAATCCACGCCAAGGACAGGCCGCGTTGCACCATGAACGTCATCTTCTGGTGTTCGAGTACGACGAGTGGACCCTCGTGGCCTCGTGACATGGCTGGAGCGGTAGCCTGACCGCGTCGATCCGGATAACAATAACCTGTGACAGGGCGCAACCATGACTTTGAATAAAACTTGTATTGAATATGCATCATTTTCATGTTCAACATTCTTTTTTTTTTTTTTTCATTAAGCCTCAACAACAAAGGTTATTAGCCATAAACATTAATATTTTTTCACACAAGTATTAACAATAATATATACATAACAATAATAATAGTATAACAAATGAGATTGAAATATATCTAGATTAAATTAGTTGATATAGTTTAGTTAGATTTAAATAATTAATTAATTTGTCCTCGTTGATTGGCTATGGACTTCTTCCAGTTTGTCTTCTATATTGAGCTTAAATCTGATGTCGGTGAATTTACGGCTGTGGCATATCAGGTGTTCAACCGTGAAAGTTTCACCCAAGTTTGGCATTGGTTAGGTTCAGATCTGTTCATAAGGTGTTTATGAGTCACCCATGTGTGACACATCCGTAGTCTGCTTAAAATTACTTCCTGGCGTCTTGGTAATGAGAAGAATGGCCATTGTGTGAGACTGTGGATTTTATTACAACATTCTTTTGCACTGTTGGATTTTTCAATACTGCTATTAGTACAAGGATTACTTAAATTATTTACCCGAGATGTAGCATGTAGGTATTACAAATTTGTCTATCCATAAACGAAAAATTATGTTTATCCGTTTAGGTAAAGTATTATAATTTACAAGTATACTGTAAAATTTAAAATACAAGTCATTTGTGAATGTTATGCAAATCTAAATACCTTTTGCATACAGTGTACTGCAGTGTACCTACCACTTGTGTTTGAGTTATTTATAATTAGATTTACAATTTTTTTCATTAATAATATTTAAAAATAGGATTCAGTGAATAATTCAACTTGGTCTAATTATCCCAACAGCGAACGCTCAAAGTATCAATTACACAGTCAATTTTCAATAATTTGAATTGTATTTTTTTTTTTATAATTATCGAATATGTGTATGAATTGAGGCAGAAACGAAATTTTTCGAACCTGTCGGACGATGATATTTTCTGCATTGAGTGTAAACACGGTTTAAACATGAGCACCTTATGATCCATTCAGTGTTATCAGTTATGAGACGTCCTTCGTTACGCGGCGAGAATTTCTCTGTCATACGTACTGTAACTTTATTCAACGGGAAATAACTTAGCGGGAAAAATCCAGCGGCTGCTTCTGACTGCTGACGTTCTGTTAAAGTACGATTCCCACTGCGATATTTGACCCGTTAGTGGTGAGGCGTAGCGCAGCGCCCGGGCTCAGGTGCGATAGTCGTGCCATGTTGGAAAACGTTCGTCGTCAGGCGTCGAAACCTCGAAACACTTGAAACTGCAATGACTTGCGCGGTGGTCGTCCACAGCAGTGGATCGTCCTGTTGTTGAGAATAAAACGATGATAGAAGTTCAGTGTACTAAGAAAGCGCTAAAACTGCAGGCTTGCAGGTGTCTGTTAATTATATAAAAAATATTTTAAATATTGAATAAAATAGTGCCTAACACTCCAATTATTTTGAAAGTTAAATTGATATATACAATTACTTAAATAAAATAATATGGTTATTGGTAGGTATAGTAAATATGCAATCACACAGAATATCATCAGTCAAGGATTTTCAACATTTATTTCGTGGGTAATAGGTATGGGGAAAGGTTCTAAAAATTAAACATATTATCAGTAATTAGTGCGTCATGACTTTTACACATTTATACAATTACAGGGTATGTATAATTAGATACTCCTCCGTTTACGTACTTACACGATAAAATACAGTACCTACCGGCTACCAATAGTTGAATAATCTACATAATCTACATTTAAAAGAATATTAAAAGTTATTGTTTAGTATTTTATCTTTTTAGGTTTGTGTTTGAAGTTTCAGCACACTCCTGAATCCTGAATTGATATTTCAACGAATATTAATTTCATTGTTTTTACTTTTTACGTACGAAATATATGTTATGGATTTAAAATGCATATTATCGTTTAATCTGTTTTGAGTGTGAGACTGATACAAAAACATGTACATTTATGTATTTGGAAGAAATCAATTGGATAATATTTCTGTGAACCGTCGCATTATAGTATAGTCGGTGCCTCGGTGGTCGTTAATTGCGCCGAATTATAGTGACACTATCTGTATAGAATACATCTATTGCACCGGTATAAAAAAAGGTGTACATTGATTGTGCTGGAGCATTTTAAAAATCAATGACACAAACCGTCTTAGTTAATTTTTAATTTTAATAATTTTAGTTTATATATAAATATAGTATAGATAATTAATATGGTTAAAATTTATTTTTTAATTTATAATTATATAAATAATATAATAGTATAATATGTTACAGAAATAGCTATTTATCAATGTCCAACTCTATATTCTGTATAAACACTATAAACCTTATAAGGACTATGACTCCGGTCCACAAAAGAACAAATAACATTACTGTTAGCATATTATATAGACTGACAGCAGTCAGGTACTATAAGGCAGTGAGCCAGTGACCGCCGAGGCGCCGACCGGTCCCGGTGGTCCAATTTCCTCACCCCACTTTGACCAATAGGTTGTACACATAAAAATACATACTTCTATGGTTTCGTGTGTAGTGTTGCTGAACAACAGAACAATAGCCGAACGTACCGTCTTCCAAACCTTTGTCGCTAAGTGGGGATACGCTGAATTGGACACGCTTTGGTCGAAAGGCGATAATTTTAGTTGTAGGACACTTTTTACGGTCACCTAGCAAAAATTTAAATTGCGGACTGTTTGTACCTACTATGTAGGTAGTTACAACCATTGTCAGCCTTGCCATGGCCGCTGGATTGTAAACATGGCCGAACCACTCCATTTTTTTTTTCAGGATTTCATAAATCTTTTATTCGTTTGTCGTGTCTGGTCTATCTAGGGAGTAGGGTCCCGTAAAGTAGGTATTTATGAAAATATTAAAACATACATAACTTTTAAGCCAACTTTTCCTAACAAAGCCCAGGTCTGTTCTCAGAATCTTCAGGACTTTGTATTTTATAATGGGGCCCCTTAAAGAAACTAATTCACAGACCTTTGATATGTCAGGTGGATATTGGTTACAACACTCAATATGGTGGATAGTTTGTATTATTTCAGATAGAATAAAATATGTTTACATAATATCACATAATTTCTTGTTACAAAACACGGGTAGTTACAGAGGCGGATAGGCAAAAAAAAATTTACCGGGAAAATATTTATGGGGCGGCATTAATTATTCTACTATATATGATATACAATCAGGGATACCAAAACTTTTTTTCCAATGAAACCTAAAAACAATTACACAGATATTAGATATAGATGAAAGATGAATAATATAAAATAATTCAATATAGGTAACTAAGTTTTTGAAAGCTTAAAAATTTATTTTGATTATACATGTTATAGGTATTTCATACAGAATACAAATTTGCTTAGACGCTAAGAAAAAATTAATTTAAGGTCCTAAATGTAAAAAGCCCTATGGATTCCATCTTGGAAAAATTTACACCACTGCATATTGGAAGGGGCGCCGGTAGGCGGTAATACAGGGGCGCACCGAGAAAGTCCCGGTATCCCGGTGTGCTTATCCGCCCCTGGGTAGTTAACAGACATAAACAAAAATAATAATGTTTATTTTAATAAATTCGTGCTACGTACAGACTACAGGCTTCATGAAATTTTTTCAATTTTGGCTTGGACTCTTTTCATAAGTTTTTCACGCATGCAGAGGAATTTGATTTGTTGATTCTCTACTATTAGTAGATCGGGGCTTTTGATATCGGTTAGTGCACGATTTTTCAGTTTTCATAGTTCATCACTCGAATCGTGGTTATGATCAGCCCATTTTTAAATTATTCATACTATAACATAAGTAAAAACTAAAAATATTTAAAAAAATTATTTTTACCAATTTATTTTCAACGTACAACGTGTCCGCGCCTCCGTGGTATGCGACTCAAATAATAGATAGTACTTTGTGTTGATAATTTTCTACCGTGGGCCGAAATATACAATTTCAATGAATTACACTGAATTATAGATGCCGGTTGTTGTAAGCATAAAATGATTTATAGTAGATATTTGAATTGAATGTAGGTGTTGTTTAGTGTAAATACACATCACATATGGATAAAAAAATTGTTTATGACATCAGATGTATGTGTTAAATGAAATAATGAATGCAAAAAAATATTTCACCTAGGCATTTATACACAGATTACAGTTTTATTCGGCATGTATATCGTTTGTATTTCAAATAAATTTATATTTTTTTAAACATAATTGCTTAGTATTAGTTATGACTGTTATGAGTCAGTAATAATTTAAAACTTTAAAATGCATCTGACTTGTTTGTTAAATCGTTAAATCGTCAAATAGCTTTTTATTTTCTATAAATTTTAAAATTGAACAATGGAATATTTCAGCTATTCAAAATCAAAAATAATAAGTATTGTAAATATAAAACTATATATAAATTGTATAATTTCTAATTCACAAAAAAAAATATACTGCAGTATTACTGTATCATAGTTTATTTATAATTTGCACACAATAATTATCTGACTAATGTTAAATTCTTATATTCTAAATTCTAATTCAGTATCTGTTCTGTTTGTCATCAGTTTAACAACAGTTAATACGATTTTCAAAATGGAATTTGTTAATAATTTTTGTAGCATTTTTAATTATTTAAAAATAACGATATGTTTTTTCAAAACTATATTGAGACTATATTTGACCTATACTTGTATTATAATTTGAAATAGTTTAATATAATGTATTATTATTATCTACTTGTATGATTATAATAAATTTATAATAATAAAAATATTTTTATATGATAAGAATATATAATATTTGTACATGGTTCCCAAATTGACGGAAACCTCTTTTCACAAAAATAAATTTTGGCGGAAACGGGAATCATACCTTTTTCGTTTTTGGCGGAAAAAGGCTATGCCTAAATCAGGGAACCGGTTTTTTGGCGGAAACGGGCGATGCCCGTATTTTTAATGTATTTATTCCAACTAATAATAGTCAATAGAAATCTGTATCTGTTTGACTGTATGTGTATTTTAGTTTATTTTAACATCCACTTTTGAATCATCCATAGATTTGCGCTTGAACTGTAATAAGAATGTTATAGTACCTACTCAGTATTATACTGTTTAAATTTATAATCTCAGAATCCTACTATTATGTTTAGGTACATTATCACTGTACTTGTATCAAGTATCAACAAGCAAACATATTTAAAATTAATCCTTGTAAAATTGTACTATAGTTAATTTTATGTTTAGTAGCACTATTCGCTACAATTAAAACAGTGTCGGTCCCGACTGCCTACCAGAAACCATCATATCTTTCCTCAAGGCATTAAATTTAGAAAAAAGCATATAATAATTAATAGTAATAAGTCACTAATATTGTACAAACTGTTTTTTTCTTCCTATTCTATGTAAATATTTATAAGTATATAATTGTATAAAACTCAAAGCTAATGGCCTATGCTGCCGAAACTGTAACGTTCAATAAAAAAAAACAAAAAAAAAACAGTGTACCTACCTATATAAAGATAAAAATAGATAAATAACTTACAAAGAATGCCTATTTCATTACTTTTAGTATTAAAATATAACTAAAAAAGTAAAAACGAACAATTATAATTGATAGGCTTAAGCACGTCTTTAAAATTCTCCAAAAATTCATTGTTAGATATTTATCAACCAAAAACTGAGTAAATTCCACCATGTAACAGTTTACAGATATGAATATAATATGATGATATAATGATATCTATTACGCATTATTTAATGTTATACACCTCCACTTAAACTTTGAGGTCTAAATTCAACACTTTTTATATGATTGAGCACGTTTGGAAATCAAATTTTGAAGTATCCATCTACACTAATTTATACAAAGATAACGATTTTTTTATAATAAAAAATAAAAAAAATATATATAAATCGTAGAAACTTCAAACATTACATTATTTTAAATTATATATTATGAATATTATGTAAAGACAATTCAATTTTCAAAATATGTTTACTTATAATTAAGCTAATTAAACAATTTTAACCTATTCGCACTTTTCTATATGCGGTGTATAGTGATCATACATGTGTATTGGGTATTGACTTATAAGTTAAAGTGAATCTAGTTGGTAATATGGCAATATGCTAAGTGGAAGGTCAAAAGCTTATCTCTAAAAAAAAATAACCGTAGATACATGACAATTTCAACAAATGATTTTATTAGTGTTTTCTATACACCATATTATAAATATGTATACCCTTTTAGAAATATTTATAAGTATTAGAAAATTTCAATTTTTATTAGATTTTTAAAATTATTTTAAAACTTAAAGTAATGCCGCTAAACTCAAATTTACTAATTATAATTTAATATATAATACGGTTGTACGCACATGATGTATTTTGTAATTTATTTCACCTACGCGTATTATACATAAAAAATGAATTATTTTTTTAATATCACGAATTCTTAAATGCGAAGGTATAGTTAGACAGCTTTCAAGTATATGCGAGTACGCTATATGCATGATCCGCGGCGAATATTATTATTATTATTTATTATCGTGAATTTTACATATTATTACACTATGTAGTGGCTCAAAAATCCAGACAATTTTGTATTATGCTACTAGGACCATTAATTTTACCTGTAGTATAGACTATAATAGTTATATATTGTATACTTGCGTAGGAGTTCGGGTCAACCCGTTTCCGGTTTTGTTCTTGTCTGGACTGAATCAAGAAAAAAAATTGCGGGGTCAAAAACGTTTGGTTTGCACAGCTTTATATTGCACAAAGACATAATATTATATACAATATACATAATAATATAATATTATAATATTCATAATAAACGTCGTAGATTCATGTATAGGTATGTAATATTTAAAAACATTCGCAAAATTATTATTTGCTAAACGTCTGTAGGAAGTATTGGAAGATATACAGTAGGTTTTTTTTATATATACAATAGTGTATAAAATATTTTTATTTATTACACTATTATAGTTAATTTTTGTATGCAGGCGGAGAAACTCGTCTTTTTCACTGCATTTTAACGCTGTTTATAAAACAAACAACATTATCTCATTGATCATTGTAAATGTGTTTTGTTGTTGTATATTTCATACCAGTTGGCAGTTAATGGTTTTATGATTGATTTTTCACGTGGGGGGGGGGTATATAAAATGTGTATGTAATAAATGTGTATTGTATAAAGGCACTATATAATTATTAACAAAGATTTAATTTACAATTACAATACTAAATTTAACTTTCATAAGAGCGTGACATAATATTAATTATTTCATAGGACGATATAATTATATATAGATGATACAAACATCAACAAGGCAATTGGCAAGCCCGCATTCAGTCGATTCTACACTCTACTAGTTTGTCTACACAAAAAATGAAAAGTAAATAAAATCATAATTCATAAGCCATTATATAAAACAAAAATATATTATCATAGTTTTAAATTTTAACACATAATGCGTTCATACTTCATAAATATAATGACAATACAATTTTGTTTAAATATGCACTTCAAAAATATTTATTTTTTCAAGTTCTACATGAGTTTTGTCGTTTGATGAACAAATAAAATAAAGCTGCACTATTTACAAGTAATAATAATAGCTAGGTACAATAAAGTAATACTATACAAAAAGAGTTACACAAAAACTTAACCTACATATTTTATTCTTTCGATGAAGCAGCAGCATATTATTATTAATATCATTCTAGAGTTTTGTCGGTTTTGATACCTAGTACCTACATAATATTATAGTTATGTCATATACGTTTAAGTTACAGACTAAGAATTAACTACTCAAATACTGAAGTATCTACCTTCTATATCGAGTTAAACCTCATACACTTTTACGTACCTATACGGCTATACCTGTATTTAGTATTTATATATTCAATGATACAATATTAATACGAATGACAAATCAATAGTATAGTTTTTTTTTTTTAAATAATATCTCATGTCAGCATTCCTATTTATATATTAATAAATACTTAGAAAAAAATATTTAACGTTTAGTTTTTACTTAATTAGTTTAGTTTAAAGTATAATTTATTATTATTTGGATACTTATAAAGATTCTAGGTATTTTAATTTTTTTAATCGTATAGGTACTTAGACAATTTGTAAATGACAGTACATCTATGTGGGCTATACAAATAACAATTAATAATATAGGTAGGTATATACTAATATTCTAAGTCAGCTAAATTTTTTTAAGGATTCAAGATGTATAGTTTTAGTTGTTCTAGTGACTAGTATCCTAGAGTTTTAAAAGATAGTTACAATTGGCTATATTCATCATACAGTACAGGTGATTACGTGATATTTTTGCGACGGTGCCATTTCTGACGATTTTAAAAATAGGTAATTTATGTTGATGATTTTTGACCTATACAATTTGACCTTATAATGTAGGTATCTATTATACTAGATTAAGGCGTAATAAATCTATTTTCAATAAGTGTACATATTTTTTAAATATAATTAATAAGTATGTCGATTAATGATAAATGATAATTACAATAATTAGAAGAAATGTCTGTTTTTAATAAGAACGGATTGATTACAAGAATAAAAATATTATTTTAAATATACTTATGCGCTAAACTGTCTACTATAGTATTTTATAAACTATAAAAGGTTCTAAAATAATATTAATATGTAATAAATAACAACACAATAATTATTACTCAATAATGTGGGGTCTAAAATCGTAATTAGGATTATTATAGTTCTTTTGTAAGTTTGTAAGATTTTGTATTCATTACATGACTACGTTTGCAGACGCGTATTGGCCATCTGTACATGGAATTTTATTATACCTACTCTAATATAATGATTATATAAGTATAGAGTATAATATATAGGACATAGGTGTATTCACTATTTATTTTATTTTATTGTGGTGTTTATACCTATAATTATACGCTGCTATTATATGAAATGGAATTTGTGCATACGAATGCAAATAAGATTAGCAAAAGAAATTCCTTTCGTTCCTCTTTCTATGTAGGGGGTGTGATACTGATACAAGTGTAGGTATTATGTATACTCATAAGTCATAACGTTACGGTATAATATTATGTTAATAATATACGTAGGTACCGTTTACCTACACAATGTAATCGCGTACAGTATGCTCAGCAGTCCGCAATTCTGTTATCGCGCATTTTATGATGTGGTCCAATGCAGTCGTAAACTCGCAATAGTCGATAGATCACGATTGTACTTTGTTGCATATTAAATTTCAAATTTTTTTCCATAACAACTTTTTACGTATATATAACATACTTAAGTGTATTGTATTGCTTTAAACGACTTTGGAATTTTAAATTGTTACCATCAGATCGCAGTAAGTTAAAACAATCATTATAATTATTAATTCCCTACCTATCATATTTTTATACATTTTGCACAGGTATCTCGTTTATCTAATTCACCAATTAACTATAAAACAAAAAAATATTTTACGATTTCACGAATAAAGATGATTTAATTTTGTAACATTTACTTCGATGTATTATTAAATTATTATTTTATATAAACCATCATATTATATTGAGACAGAAAAATTATTCCATCGTTATAATCCTTAATAGGGGGGACGCAGATAAGTATTACTTTAGAAGTAATAGTATACTATACATATCTATTATATAAATATATTGTAATATGTATTAATGTATTATAAATTAAAATGTATAGCCGTTAAGGTGTAATCTGCATTCTACTTTATTATAACTAGGTACCAATGTTAACGGTTTCTCCGTTTTAGTCCATGAATCACAATGAATCACTTAAGTAATTAAATTATATTTACAATTCCGATATTCCTACTTAATCTCTAATAATACTCTCATTATCATTAAATTTAAATAATAAATATAAAAGCAAAATTTCTTGGTATACCTATATAATTATAATATTTGCAAAAGGTATATGATCATTTTTAGCATTTAAAAAATTACCAACACAATTTTTATTATTCGATGAAATTTTCATACTACGAAGTCTTATGGACAAAAAAAAAATTGTATTATAGAGAATTTTTAAATTTAAATGAATAAATTTGGTTCTTAAAAATATTTCGTTAAAAAGAACATTAAATTTTTTAAATGCAAGTTGCAGTGTAGTTCAAATCTGTTAAATATTTAAAAATATTTCTATTATCTATAAAAACATTATTGTTGAAGATAAATCAATGCTTTATGGACATATTGGCATTTGGAACTTGTAAGTGACAAAAGAATAGCATCAATTATATTAATCACCCGCGTTTAATTTATAGTTTAACAATTATACAATATCGTGTACCTACGTCATCTGAATATAATAAGGTATATACTATATATATATGTATATTATTAGTCCATTATGCAATTAAAAATTTAAATATCAAATTACAATGTTACAATATTATGCTGGTTAAGCGGGTATGCACTATACTACAGTTCACGGCAATCGTTCAAACATGCGAAAAAAAAATTGATTTTTCGCATTTAGAATTTATGACATAATAATATACATAATTTATTTAGTGTCATTCATTGTGGTTATGTAACGGGTAGGTATCTACTGATACGTAAACGGGTTATATAGCAGTATAATTTGCTCATTTTAGAAAGATGAGTAATGCAAATTCCAATATCCCACCATATGTATAAATACGCGTGGCACTCGTCGTTGCCAGTCATGTCTTTTCTTTGTTTCATCGAGTACTGAGTATAGGTAGATTAGGTTTAGTCGCCTAGATGGTGATCACGGGAGAGAGGCTAGGTCTCCTCAAAATTTAAAATTTCCACGTTTGACGAGTATTTTTGTTCTAAAACAATTAATTATCATTTATAGTTAAGAAGTACCTACTCCTTCTTAATCATTTGCCTTCTGAATTTCTAACCAGTAAAAACATCAAAGAGAAAATTACTGACGTGCACTATTGTGAATAAATAAATTATCTAAATATTAATATAAATTTAAAGCAGCCACAGCTGATGTCATGATATAATACCATTGATTAAATATATATATATATATATACGTATATTTAGCCAATGATAATATTGTAATAATTTTGTGTTCGTGCGCAAGTAAGCGATTATCCATTATAATTGTATAATGCATATCGCCTGTAATGAGTAATGACTTATGAGTAATATTCAACAATTATTTATCACCCACAAATTAAAACAATTAATACCAAGATTAGTGATTAGTGACTGCAGGTTTTGAATATTCTGAAATATGATTTACAAATATTATAATGATTGACCGGTGTCCCCCGCTGGCCCAACTGTTGGCTTAAATCGAGAAAATATAATAATTTTCATCACCCACGTTGTGATTTTCTAAAGTTATCGGCCGTCTATGGTCTGGTCGTGAGGGGGCTTAGTACCATCTCCGACTTTGTCCGGTTAAATATCTGTTATCAGCTGATTAAGCATAATCGAAGTTTAACAGTAGACGGTACAACTTACTTACTGGCCCTTAGGACAGCGACCATAAACTAAGTTTATAGGATGTCTATGGCGGCGACAGTGGACAGATTGATAAGGTTGGCGTCGGCGCCGCTGATAAGCATTGTTGTAGTGTCGTGGCCTCGTGGGTCGGCGTGGCGGTGTCGAGAAGGGACGGGCGAGTGGATATTATTATCGGCGTCGTCGTCGCACGACCGTCCGCCGAACAGCCCGAACAGTGCCGGACGCCGGCGCGGCGGCGACATTAACGATACGGCGCTGTGCTCGTTCGGCGGCGCGTGAAATTTCCGAACGCGGAAAATACGCCGATGTCGGTACTAGCGGTCTCTGACGGTAATCGCGCGTCTTTCCCGTACTCGTGCAGTCGTCCGACCGTTCGCGGTTTGCCCCACCTAGTATCTACACAGTACATCACTACATCATTTAAAATCCGCTCGTCCGTCCGTTCGTTCGTCCGTCTCTTGTTTTTCTTTTTTTTTCTTCTTCTATTGCTAAGGGTAAAGAACTCGCCGCCCACGCCGCGACGTTGAAAAATCGTTTTAATCCGGTCATTCCGAAGGTCGAGAAAACGTAACGCGTCTACGGCGCCGTGCTTTTAGTTTACCGTGATTTACACCGCCGGTTTTATTCAATTCACTGACTAATTTTTTTATTTTTTATTTTTCCCCCGTCAGTCGCGTGTTCCTGCAGTACACACACCTAACCTAACCGTTCATGTTCGACATCTGTTTTCGCTAAAATATCGTTTAAAGTGCGAAACACCACTCGATCATCTCGACCCGTACCTACCCGGTGACCGTTGGGTCGTTGTCTGTCATTCGAATGTGTTACGGGATTCTTGCGGTCCTGTGACGTCCTACGCCGCTGCTGTGTTTGCTCATCATGCTTGACATTCAAATCGACGATTGGATACGTGAACCCGCTGAAGACGTGAGGTACAGCAGCAACTGCGGAGGAGCGACCGTCAGATCTTGGCGCAGCAAATGCGATCCTGGTGAATGACGCCTCCCTACTACAATCGTTAAGCGCCGCAAACGACCCAGGTGATAATGGCCGATCTCGTGGCCAGATTAAGCAAGCTCGTGCGTTTGCACGGTGCTGGCCACAAAAAAGTTAACCATCCAGAAGACCCAGTCTGCACGCCTCTCCGCAGTAAGTGATCGAAAATTGTTATCATGTGGTTATTAACTGCTTGGTTCCTAAGCCATGAGAAATATATTAGGGAACCCTACCTAACTTGTCGTATTTGGTGCGGAGGTTGACATTTAAAAAAACCTTTGATAGAATTTATTATGATTACTTAATACCACAGTATAAATGAAATCTTATGAATAGATAATAATAGATGCCATTTTCATCTGTTTTGTGCTAGTACCTAGTATTAAATAAGTGTTATAATAGGGATGTACCTAATATCACTTAGTAATAATTCTTTTTCAAGTAAAAAAAATCACTTAGGTAGGTAGGCAAATAATCAATGACTTTGTATTTTGTGTAATGAATGACTTGATTCTTAAAATTCAGTTTTAGCTTCATATTACCTTAACCAACTTCTTTAATAACTCTTGTTTAGTAACATTTTTACAACTACCAATATTGCAATTTATGATATTTTTTTACTTTAGAAAAAATTATAATATAATTAAATTATTAGTAGGTACCTATAAATATATTATATATATATATTATGATAAAACAAATCAAATGTTTAGTACCTAAGTATTTATAAGTAATGATTAATTATTGAATTCAAATTTAACTCATTTATTTTATTGACCTATTCAATGAAGGAACATTTGAAACTTATTGTGTAACAGTGACTTCCTTTTTGTTTTATACCATATTTACTGATTAATTTGATCTATCTCAAAAGCATAAATTATTGTTCCAAGAGTTGCTTAGCTTAAATTATATTAAGTATATTAACTTTTTGGTGCTGCTAATCATCTGAATCGAAAGCTGACAAAAAAAAAAAAACCGATACAAAAACCAATTTATTTGAGTGGTGTGGTCTGACCAAAGTGGATAATAATAAATCACCATCTCTAAGATTCTCTTATATTAAACTGAAAAAATCATAGATATGTAAATAGTTTGATTTTAAAGTTGCATTGGGTAATGGGTTTGCATAATTTTATAGCTTCCTACTCATTTCTTTAAACTGTATTATGTTAGGTAGGTATTTTACATTTTTTTTTAGTTAGTTTGGTATCCCATTCAAAATGTTGTATAAGTATATATTTTTTCTATAATTACTTTCCTGTAGGTAGTTCTGTACTATGTTATTGTCATATATAGGCAAGTAATTATTTTCTTAGATAACCTATTGATAAAAGCCTAATGAAAAAATAAAAGATAAAATGTTATTTCTTTCTATCAATTTTTAAATGTTTCAACTCAAATTTGTACAATTCTTTACTTTAATATTTCTAGCGTTTCAGCTATACCTATTGTTAATGTTAAATTTACTGTTTACCAAGTTGATTTTTATATTTAACATACCTAACTATATAAGTTCATAGTTTAATCAATGGTGTCTAGAAGATATCTACTAATTTATATCCTCAAAATGTATTGAGTATTTAAGTATGATATTTTAGATTATTAAGAACTAATAACATGCTAGTAACCAAGTGAGTAACCAAGCTTAAAAAAACAAAGACATTACAATATCACAATTTTATCGTAATAATTAATATCTAACCTCGGATCTAACATACAAGAAATAAATATTATTTTCTTAAGAATATTAATATTATTGGTTTTATGATTCAATATTGAATATTTTTTTTTATTAGGAAACTATAATTATTATACCAATTATACATAGATCACTTTTTGTATAACAAGTAATTGTGATGATAATGATAAATGATTTTAAAAAATAATGAGTGTGTTGATTCTTATTATCACTTGGTAGTGCTACATGTGGATTTTAAAATGTAGACATAGTTATAGGAGGACTGTTAATATCGAGGTTAATATACAGAGCCGAGAATCATAATCGATCATTTACAAGTTTTTTTGAGGTATTTGTACTAAAGAGTATTGAGACAATTTGGCAAAGGTATACATATGTATTTATACATTATATAGCTCATAAATTGAATATTAAGGGGGGTAAACCACTAGTCAATTTTGTGTACACCAGACTTCCAACCATGTGTACTTCCATGTATTTCCGTATACTTCCGTATACTTCCATGTACTTCCATGTACTTCCAAGTACTTCCATGTACTTCCAAGTACTTCCATGTACTTCCAAGTACTTCCATGTACTTCCAAGTACTTCCATGTACTTCCAAGTACTTCCATGTACTTCCAAGTACTTCCATGTATTTCCGTATACTTCCAAGTACTTCCATATACTTCCAAGTACTTCCATATAATTCCAAGTATTTCCATACATTACTTTCTAATACTTCTATGTATATTTCTAAATATTTAAATTTACTTTTCTAAATTACTTTCAACATGTTATACATAACATGTTAAAATATTTTAGTACAATTTAATAATTATTATATTAGAAGCTTAAGTAACTGTTTGAAGTATCTATAATTTTACATCAGATAACCCAAAAAACTCTTTAGATTTCATATATTATGTAATTAAAAAGTATTATACTTGATAGGGAAAAAAGCCAAAGAATATTGTTGTACTAAAAATACATTGAACCAATGTTCATTGTTCAAGTATAGTTAATCAAAATGTATTTTTATCAGGTTTGAACAAATAAGTTTATTAGTGTTAAATGCAAGTTTTAAGTAAGTACAGATTTAACACTTATATTAAAATGAATAAAATGTAGTTCCTTAAATATTAACAGGTACATTCTTGTGCTATAACTATAACAAAAACAAATTTTGAATACAAAATATTTAAATTCTACAATTCTACATATAACTGAAATAAGAGTAAACAATATGTGCTAATTGAAATGATAATAATAATTATTATTATAGATGAAAGAAATGTATTTTGCCTTTAGTTGTATTTTTTAATACAAAATATAAAAATTCATTACTTGTAACTATATTACTTAATTTTATGTTTAGAACAAGGTATTGATTAATAATTAAATAATGTATAAAAAGAGAAAAACCAAAAACTATTTAAATGAAATAAAAATTATAAATACATATCGTATCAATTTAAAACAAATTAAAAAATTTAAAAATTAAAAATTAAAAAACATTGTAACTATAATAACAATTACTGTAACTAAACAAAAATTTATTTTAATTATACTAAATCGAAATTCCATTACTATACAACTTATTTAAATTCTAAAATCTACCTATTACATATTTATAATATAATTATAGATTCTACTGACATATTATAGTTATTATATTTTATTTAAAACTTAACATTGAGTAAATAAATCTTAAAAACTTACCAATTGACATAGAATTATTTGAAAAACTGTGGAAAAATTAGGGAAAAATTAACTTGTGTGCTGTATGTGTGTAGACGTCATACAACGGACACGACTTCGATCGGACTGGAGACGACTAAGCAAATAATACTAAGCCAAACCCAACCATATTTATTTATAGCCAAGTTTAACCATATTTATTTAAAACTGGTATAGTTCAATTATTTTTAGAAATATTTTATTCAAAATGAAGAGTTATTATTAATTACTCAGGCCAAAATTATTTAATAATACAATAAACAGGGCAATATACACATCACACACATAATATTATTATTATGAGAGCATGGTAGCTGCAAAACACCGTTTCTTGTCATGTTTACTTTTATATTGAACAATATAGACCAATGGTTCCCAACCTTTTTTGGTTCACGGCACACTCACGCAATATTGACAACCACATTTCTCGCGGCACACCTAGAAAATCTCAGGGCACATTACTGTGCCGTGGCAGACATACGTTCTTTACTTGCTTCACTCCAAATAAAGTTAAATAATAATTATTTAATATCGGTACTTCCGCGTATTTCCATGTACTTCCACATATTTCCAAGTACTTCCGAGTACTTCCAAGTACTTCCATGTACTTCCACGTACTTCCAAGTACTTCCAAGTACTTCCACGGACTTCCGTGTACTTCCTAATACTTCCAAAGTATTTCCTAATATGTGTACACCTACTTCCACTAGTGGTTTACCCCCCTGAATATTATGTTCTATCTATCTATAATATTTATAAAGTAATGGGAAAATAATTACATTATTAAAACAAATACTGGTTACGCTTAGTTATAAGTGGGTGTTATAAAAGTCTTTAAAGTTTGAAGTATAAAGTATAAATTAATATATAAATCAAATCCAGGAATAATCCAAAACGAACAATAAATACAAAATTTCTTTGTTTGTAATGGGTATTTTTAGTTAAAATATTTGAGATATTTTAGGTATGGTTGAGAATATGGTAAATGGTTATTTGTACCTATGAGGCTGTATGGTAAGTTATATAGCAACAAAAGTATTCATTAATGTATTCATGACTTGACTTCCACTATTTTATTTTTTTTTAATAATTGATTAAGAGGATGCTACCCATGGATTTGTTGTTTCCAGCGTTTACGCCTTAAAAACGTTCAACATAGCAATCATTTTTCGTTAACTATTTTCTATAGTGTACTGTTAGTTTTGATATTAGAGTAGCATAATATCTACTATCAAACTTTAAGTTAAGAACTTTATCTGTGCTTAAGCATTGAAGATTTTTTAAGCAAGGTGTGGATATGTAAAATATCAAAAATTAAAAATGCCCATATTTCGATTGAAAATTAAAATATCGAATATAAGCCGACGCTTTAATTGGAGATAATGTTCTTAATTAAAAGTTTGATAATATCATGACTAATAGGCAACAGCACACTAGTGAAACTACCAGGGCCGTATTTAGGAATTTGACACCAAGGGGAAACAAAAAAAATACTCCTCATCTATCATTATACAAAATACAAATTTAAATTATAAAAAAATTAGCCGCCCTCTTCTACTCAACCGCCCGGGGCAACAGTACCCTGTAGCTCCCCCCTAATTACGGCCCTGGAAACTACTGAACGGAAATATGCTACCTCATGCGTGTATAAGACGGAGACAACAAAATGCCCAAGTCGCGTTATATTCAGAGGTTTATAAACTCATAACCATTATAACCTGTATGTATTGTCACCGTGTTACAAACATGCATCTTAGCAAAAACTGTTTTGCGCGGGACACTTTACTCCCTTTGTATTTATTGTAGAACTAGCTGATCCCCGTGCACCAACTCTATGGGTAATATGATTCAAAATGCGTGTTTAACTCGTCTCGGGGACGAGGACAGGTGGCCGAGCGGTCTAACGCGTCGGCTGTGGCTCAGCCGGACCGGGTTCGGATCCTCGACCATCGGGCGGCATTTTTCTCCAGGCAAGTCACGGTGTCTGGAGAACAAGTGTCGCCATCCCCCACTCCAGGGCAAGGCAGAAACCTACGGGTGCCCCATTAGAAATTCTGCCAAACAGGCCACCGGTGTAGGTTAGGTTAGTACACTCGGACAATAGCGCCATACGAGTATTTTATATTCGTCGTTTAATATCCGGCTAGTCATATTCTAAACTTCCCGTGACTAATTCCTGTGGATTTACCCTATCTTAATCTCCATTAAAGATTGTTAACACAATCATATAAAATATAGGACTAAAATTATATTCAATAATAATGTTTTTTCGCATTTTAGATTTTGAGCAGAGCGATGAATGTATTTATTTTACAATGATGTGTGTTTTTATACATAAATATATATTTTTTTTTTTGTGTGTGTATACACGATAAGGTGTCGAAATAATGCTTCGATTTTAAACTTCAGTAGCTTTTCCGATTGAAAAATGAATCTCTAGTTGGTGTATTCAGGAGTTAAAAAATTAAAAGGGTTTAAAATTCCCAGTAGTTTTAAAAAAGAGCCGGAAAAAAACAAAAAAAGAAATTAAGGAAAAACTAGAATTTTCACGCAAAATCGATTTCGGATATTGGTATAACTCTTAAACAAATTACTTCAAATTACCATAGATACATTCAATTTTCACTGAATGTTCATATTGGCATTTTCTATACTTGATTAAATTTTCCATATATTTTTTTAAAGTTATTAGTAGACATTTTCAATTTTTAGTTTTTTTCATTTTTTTTCTATAAATATCAATGAAATTTTATTCGTTTGATAAAAAAGCTTTAAAATATAACAAATGGCTTCTAATGTATTTTTACAACAATAGTTAAAAAATAATCAAAAATAAATAGTCATGATTTTATTTTTTAAGAATTTAAAGTTCCAATTTAGACAAAATACCATGCCCTATTTTTTAATGATCCCTGACACAAAATGTGTAATTCGAAATTGAAAGTGTGCACTACGGATTCGAGAAGTTTGTACCTACTAAATACTAATAAATAAGACTATACTTGCTAGATAGTAATAGGTAGTACAGAATACATTATACACATTTTTAAAAAATAATATATTTTTAGCCCCCCACGGTTCTGTGTATTATTTCATGGTACATTAAAAGATGTGTAGTATGAATTTTTGTGAAAAATAGGGGCTGCAAAATACGTAAAAATCACTAAAATTTGCAAATTATTTTAAGTTAGAAATTGATAAATATTTGCCTTTTTAAATTTAAGATTTGAAAATTTACTAGATAATTCATGAGTTTGTGTTTATCAAACGTCTACTGTAAAATCAAATTACATTTTTATGAGCATTTGAATTTTGAATTTTTATGACATTGGATATTCACCCAATTTCTTTTGTTTCGATGTTCTTATTTTGTTGTTATTCGAAAACGAATAACTGTAGAAAGTTACACCTTATGTTTATTTTATAATTTTTTGTGTAAATTTCTAGACTTGATAAAATTTTCGAAATATTTCAACTATTTTTAAGTTATTTAAAAACATTTGAAGTTTCCCGTTTTTTTAGTTTTTTATCCTATATAAATGCCAATAAAATGTATACATAATACTTAATGTATTATAATAAAAATATTAACAAGGGTATTAACATAATTATCATTGCTATTCTCGCCCTTTTTAATACACTGAATATATTGAATGTATTTTTATACATATCCTTACTACTTAAGTAAAAAATATTTTTATTAAAACAAATTACAACATTTAGGTACTTATACACATACATTAAAATAATTGTAACCGTCGTTACAAGATTAAAAATGTATTTAAAAAATCCCTAGTCCCTACTATCGAGTATTGAATGTATTCTAAACAAATTGAAATATCATCAGTAATGTATTATAATTACTAATTACTAATTCTTAATACTATTATTAAACCCATGTTCTGTAGGTGGAATGTGGATCCATGTCTACGGAAAACACGAATAATGAATAGTTGTTTAAACTTTAGAAAATAATTTCTTCAAATAACGTTTATAGAATTACCTATGTAGATTAGATACCTAAATTACGAAGGATTTAATACTTCGATCAAAATGCTCATAATTCGTTTAAAATTTAAACATCATAAAAAACCACCATGAAAACATGGATTTTATTCTTACTTTTAAATTTTATAATAGACTTATTCGTTCTAATATTAAAGAAAACTACATAAAATTGGTTCTATTAAATGCCAATTTGACTACATGTTATACGTTTGTAATGTTTCTACGACAGAGAACACACATGCGTGTGAGGTAGCACTGTCCTCTTTAGCACTTTTCAAAATGAAAATTGTAAATTTATTAATTTAATAAAAACAAGAAATATGAACATTGAGAGTAATATTTAATAATTTTACCATATGATATTACCTTATCGTATTCAATGTATTTTGAGATGTATTTCTACCTAATGTATTAAACGATTTTTATACAACTAGTAGGTACTTCATTATGTATTCATATCTCATAATAGTAGACAGTAGTTGTATACAACAACTGCGTTACTTCTTTAGTAAGTAGCTCATCTGATGGCAGGGGGGGGAATTACTGCCTCAATAAGGTTTAGTGGTAATAAACTAACGATTGCTTCGCTTCAAAACATAACGCTTCGCTGTATAAATTGTTACTATTCTAACATTTATGAAAAAATGTCCAACAATAACGGTATGTCGAAGAACTGTATAATATATTGACTTTCGATTTGTAATATATAATTTATTTATTTACTATTACTTATATAATGTGTATTATTTATGTAATGTATTATGTACTTATATACCTATGCTTAAACTGTGTTTTAATTTTTTCAGGGCCAATTAAAGAAGATTCTAAATTTAAAGACGATGAAGACCCATCTGTTGATTATGTTGACATTATTGGTACTGAAGAACAATTGGTCAGTATTTTACTAAGAATTAACTATATTATTAATAATAAAAATCAATTCTTATTAATTGAACATAATTTAGTATTTAATAAGTAATAACAATTTTAGTTTTTTAATTCGTTTTCAATTAAAAACGGCTTATGTTTTTTGTTTCATAATTTCTTCGGCCATTAACTATGTTTCGATACAACATTAAGTACTACGAGTGATATATTCATAAATTAATAAATCTTATTGTATAAGCTAAAAATTCAAAAAATAATATTATCAATATGTTTTTATAATTGAAAACAATCAAGTTGATACAATTTTTTTACGTAAATAATTTTTATTAGTTAGAATTTAATTTTAGTTATTATATTAATAGTTTTAGTTAAAATTGAGGAACATTATAACCTTGATTATAAACATAATATATCAACACGATAAATAATAGTTATGTAAATAAAATTTATTTGTTGAAGACTTATTAGTTGGAAACATTACATTTATTAGTGCTGCTCTTAAGTTTTAAGAATTTCGTCAACGAAATAATGGAAATCACCTTGTCTGAATGTGGCAGTTAATTCACTAATAATATTTTATGTTATTAAATTATTGTTTAACTTTTGTTATCTTTTCTTGCACTCAGCTAAAATCATAATTAAATTTATTAAATTATTAATTTCTTTAGATAGGTACTTATGACATGTTATCATGATAAAAATCATAATACTAAAATAAAACACTTAATTTATACTTTTTAATTGTAAGATTCACTATAGTCTTTGTTCTTTCAAACATAAACTGGTTAACAAAAAAAAAAATATATATAGGTATGTATATATAAAAAAGATTTGATAACGATGGTGGTGATACATCTAATACTCAAACAGGTTTGGTACCATCAATTTTGGGGTTAGTGGGTCATCACTGGGGTCATCACTCATCCGTCTTCTCCATCCCTGATTTTGGGTATATTTGAAATAGGTTTCTGTTAAGTACAGTTAAAATTTTCTCGGATAAAACAAAATTACACATAGGTACCTACACTTTGTAAATCATGTTCTTAACGTCATTTTCAATGCTGTGCTTATTTTATCTGTTATTTCAAATTACAGGGTATTACTTGTTACTTGAATGATTCGTTTTGTTGTATATTGTTCGTAGAATAGATAACACGATTGATGTTTATGCCAAATATTTATTATTTGTAAATACTTACATTACTGCCCAAATTCGGCCTTTATTGCAGTTGTGTAAGATTATTTGTCACTTGTGTAGTTATGCATTTCTGAAGATAGTTGGTAAACTGTCACCAGTCAACAGAGCTGGTAATATACTTGACAAATTATATGCCAGTTTTTAAATCGTAGAATAAATAGTCAGCACAGATAGTATGAGCATTAGTCGCAGTGAATAGGTTCAAAATAAACGTAATATATGCGTGGATACGTTCATCTGAGCACTTAATACGTACATTGCTCGCTAATTTCATTATTATGTACACGTGTCGTGGGAACTAGCCGAAGAATTTTTTTTCGGTTAACGTAGCATGAATAATATTGCTTTGGGAAAAATTGTAAATTTAGTATTCAATTATTGTTCTTGATTGGGGATTCGATTATTCATGTCAGAAAACAGTAAAACAATAGCAAGTAACAGTAGCAGGTAGAAATTAATAAAACAAATAAATTATTATAATTGCTAAGTACCTACTTTAAAAATGTAATAACTAATAATTATGCTATACAGTGTGTTCAACGATTTAAGTATAAGGTAACACAAAATATTTCGAACGTATGACTCTGAATTTCATTCAGGTTTTTTTACTGCATAAAAAACATTATAGTTAATCGCACTTATTTAAAAAAAATTCTAAGTAAAAAATAAATTCCGTATATTTGCATAAAAATTATATTTTTAAAATTGCATTTCATCCCCTTCTTTAGTTCGAATTTAAATTACCTAACTTATAAAGTGGTTTTTCGTTCAACTCATTAAAGTTTTGATTTATTTGCATGTTATATTTATTGTATTTTTTTACTGTTTATTTTCAATGTACTAAGTTCCTTGTGATTTATTAGTTATGATACCACTCCTACATATTTAAAAAATCTTACGAAATCATAAATTGATCTAATCGTTGATATACTGTTAAAAAATATGATGGAATCATATACAACAACATGCACGTATAAAAGTTAAATGTAATATCAAGTCCTTTATGCAGTAAAAAAAACTTTAAATGGCAGCGGCCATAATGTCCGAAATATTGTTTATTACTTATTTCGTTGAATACACTACATTATTATTGGACTACACACAGGTGTATTTTTAATGACTTATGAGCGGGGGACACATACCAAAAATTTAAATTATTGTACGTACCTGTTTCTACATATATTTATCATTCTAATTGCTATTGAACTGTTACAATTAAATTTCTGAAGCTGGGTATTACCGTATTGGTAACGTGTACATATGTTGTTTTTTTTTATTAGATTTTTATTTTAAATCTAGCTCAACAATTACAATACGTTAGAGTATTAACAGTCAGTGTACATAATATGTTATGTTATATAATTTGTAAATGCATGTATATATAGTATTGTAAAAATATTCTTTCCGTGAATGATTATTTTAATTTTAATTCTTTCTTTTGAGAGGATAACAAAATTAAATCATACTCGTAGACAATGTGTGTATCGTAAGTCTAAACGTAAAACTTTTGCTTTCTACTTATTTTTTTTTTTGTATCTTTTACTAGTTATATAGCATTGGTTGATTAGCTAATAATATAAATAAGTTTGTCACAGGATGTGGTCAATTTCATTAAATTAGAATTTAAAGCTTCAAGGTTTAGGTATTCAGTTGCAATAGACTGAGGTTTCAAAATATAATTGAAGGACATATTTTATTTTGCAATGATTGTGATAATCCATAATCCTAACTTAACCCTTGAAGAATGAATAATAATTATATTATTTTTATTGCATAATACTAATTATATGTACGTTTGTGAGACAGATGGTTCTACGTTAAAACAACCCGTTATGAATATCCCTAACCTTTAAATTAGTTGCTGAGCAATAACGTTGTAAATAAATAACTTATTTAAACATTAATTAATTTAATAACATTATTTCGTTGGTACATCAAATAAACTAATTATTGAAATTTTTTTTTTTAAATAATGTATAATTCAAATATTCATAGATATTTATTATTTATTTATTTATTTATTTAATATAATTTAAATGCTGAGTGACTATTAAAATTACAATGGCTAAAATACCTAACCCATATAAACTTTTAAAGAAATAGTGAAACAATTATAAATATAATAGTTTTAACAATAAATTAATAATTTATACAAATATTGTAATGTAGCAGCTTACAACTTCCGTAAAAAACAGTAACCATAAAATTATTGTATTAATTGACATAATTAAGTTAAATCGGTTATAAAAATAGTTATAACTCGTACGAGTAGCGCAACTTTTATACTTATAATCACAGATCTTGAAGTTTTAAATTAATATTGACGTGGGATATCTTGTTATCACATTTTTTTCTTTAAATATTTTGCTTTTAGTTTATTTTTCGGTGATATATTTTTACTGGGGGTATTTTGATATATCACTGACTGTATTGTCTGTATTACCACAACGGGGTCCTCTAAATGACCAACTTTTAAACTTTTCGGTACACCTGTAACTTATAACTCATTTTTAATAATTAATTATCCAAGTATCTTGTTTGTTCAGTTAATACAAAATAATAAAATGTATTGATTTTTCTATTAAAGGTTTTATATTTTACTTTTATCAATAATTTAAAAAGAAACTTAAATATTTTAGTCGGATTTTTATTATGAAAATGTTGTTTTTGCGTAGTCAAGTTATGCGTCAATGAATTTAAAATTAGTGTAACCCAATTATTTGTATTTTGTTGTCCGGTAATGAAATTAGAATACTTGGCATTTAATATTCGTATAAAAAAGATATTCTATTTGCTTTTTTAATATTTACGTCTTAGGTTCGGTGTTATCGTGTATGATTTGAATACGTATGGTTTATGGATAATGTTTAATTTATTATTATTATCTTCATTCATTAATTTGATTAAAGTGAGATACTTTGCTATATTTTTTTATTGTAATTCATGTTAAATAATATTGTGATTTCAAATACAATGCTAGGTATTTAATATTGTTAAAAATGACAAATTAATATGTGATACATGAATTATTTAAATTTAAATTATTAAAACAAGATGTTCCATTATTTTAAATTCGACTGCACAAGAAAAAAGTAAACACCAAAATTATTGAGATTAGTGTAGCGAATAGAAACTCATGAGCGATAAACAAAGAGATGGACAATCAAAAATAGACGTGACAACCCGAGAAAGGTCATATTCCAATGGTCATACACCAAGATAATATAAATAATAATATATTATAAGACAAAAAGAATAAATCATTGTATTCAAAAACGACTTCGATTAGATCTGAGCTAATATTATAATCTCTACTAAGTACTATTGTACTTGCTTATATTTTTCAATTTTTGGTTCCTAGTTCAACTTAATTTTACAGAGACAACAATCACAACTTAAATGATTTCTTATCTCTGAAAATACAGCATGACACTTTTGGAGCATTTCCACTACCCAAACAAATGCCTATCGGAAAAAAAAATATTTTTAAAATATAATTAATTTACATTTTAACATTACTTTTTTTATAATCCATAGTTATACTCAAGTTTATATATATTGTATTACAGGGGTCACCTAATGGCGGATAGGACAATCATTATAAATAGTACAAAAAAATTCGAAATTTTACCATGATGTGTATTTTAGATTCTGAACGAAGTGATGAATGTATTGATTATACAATTATGTGTGTTTTTTTTTGTGTGTCAGTGTACAGCATAACTAGTCGAAATAATGCTTCGATTTCAAACTTTGGGGGTGGTTTCCGATGTAAAAGTGAATATCCATGGTGCATTATAGAGGTCAAAAGTAAACATTTTCCAACAGTTTTCAAAAAAATCGAGAAAAACAAAAAAAAAATGACAGAAAACGGGAATTTTTACGCAAAACCAGTTTTCGACCAAATCGATTTTTTTATATGGTTGTAATTCAAAAACTAATCATTGTAAATACTTGAAGTTTTCACCAAATGTTTATGTTAGTGTTATCTATATACAGTTGAATTTTCAAAAAATTTGATTTTTTTACAATTTTTACAATAGCATTTGAAATATAAAAGAAATATATAGTCACACATTTTTTTTATAAGCATTTACAGTTCAAATTTTGACTAAATACATAAAAATTACGGCAATGTTCAAATTATCTTAGATCGAAATTCATAAAAGTTTTTCTTTTTAATTCTAAGATTTGAGAATTTAATACAAGGCTCATAATATATTTTTACAATAGCAGTTGAAAAATAAAAGAAATATATAGCCACATTTTTTTTTACAAGCATTTAAATTTTAATTTTGACAACATACGTAAAAATCACGAAAATTCGCAAATTATTATAAGCTAGAAATTCATAAAAAATTTCCTTTTTAAATCTAAGATTTGAAAATTTAATACAAGATTCCTTACAAATTTGTCAATCTTTATCACAAAGAAAATGTCAACCGGAAATTCAAATTAAATTTTTATTAGCATTTGAATTTCAAATATTGACAGAAATTCGTCAAAACCATGAATATTTGCAAATTATTTTGTAGTTCAAAATTCATAATATTGTTTGTATTTATATCTAAGGTTATAAAATTTAACACTAAGTTTTCCATAAGTTTTTCTTCAAATAGCTATAGAGAAAATTTGAAGCGTCATTATAGGAAAAATGTTTTGAGCGTTTGAGTTTTAAATTCTTATGAAATCGCGTAATGATAACGATTTATCTTCAAACGAGTCAAACGAATTTAAATATTATTTGTTATACTTCAAAAATTATAAGTCGTAGATACTTGAAAATTTCACCAGATATTTAGATCGGAAATTGAAAAATTGAAAATTTGTTCAATAATTGTACCACAGATTATAACACATATATTAGACGAGATGATTATATTGTGATTACGAAATGTTTTCATGGATATTAGAGATGAATTTGTTTAAAAATTTAATACAAAGTTCCTCATAAGTTATTCTTATAGTGATTAAAAAATTATAAGAATACATATGCACAATTTTTTTTTATAAGCGTTTATAGTTCAAATTTTTACGAAATCTGTCGAAAATGCGAAAATTTGCAAGTAATTTTGAAGCTGAAAAATCATAAAAATTTTTGTGTTTATAACTAAGGATTAAGAATACAACACTAAGTTTTCCATAAGTTTTCCTTCAAGTAGCTATAGAGAAATCTCGAAGCGTCATTATAGGAAAAATTTGAGGTGCGTTTGAATTTTAAATTTTTACGAAATAGCGTTACGATAACGATTTATCCTGAAACGATTTTAAATATTTGTTATTATTCAAAAAGTATAAGTCGTAGATACGTGAAAATTTTATCAGTTATTTAGATTGGCATTTTCTTTACATGATTTAATTTTAAAAATATTTTGACTTTTTTTGAGATATTAATAGACAACTGAAATTTTAAATTTTTTTGAAGGGTTGATAAAATTTTTTCGGCCCTATCAAAATACTTGAAAATTGAATACAAAGTTCTTCATAAGTTATTTTTATAGTAATTAAAAAATTATAAAAATACGTAGGCACAATTTTTTTTTTATTATTAGCATTTGAAGTTCAAATATTGACTAAATACGTAAAAATTACGAAAATTCGCAAATTATTTTAAGCTAGAAATTTATACAAAATTTTCTTTTTAAATCAAAGATTTGAAAATTTTTAATTATCTATAATATATCCTAGACTGACAAATCATCTCCGTTCAGAATCGTTTTTCGTATACAATGATACCTATCATTGCATTTAAATTTAACCTACTTACCTACCCTAGTCAGAGGTCCACCCCACCACCTAATGTACAGCTGAGCGACATCCACTTACCCGCTTTTTTCATTTAGAAATAAAATATTTTTGGCAAACCCGGCATATTCTAATAAATATTATTATTTTGAATTTTTTTGGGCCGCGAGAATTTTCCGAATTCTTAATGTGGCCCACAGAAAATATTAATTGGTGACCCCTGTTGTATTATAAAATATAGGCGTATATTCATTTTACAGGAGTTACACGGCTACCGACGACACATGGGATATACAATTATGTCTTGGGTAGTGACAATCATAACATGTGGCGCTCTTCGTTTAATTTTTTATTGGTGGCCAACATTAATGTTGTTTTCAACCCATATGAAATGTTCATTGCAAACTGCCGAAAAAATTTTAGTGGTGGTATGTTCATCTTATTTTGTTTGTTAATACATTGATTATCATTTTAGTATCTTATATTGTCGTTTTAGGAAACATATAAAAAAGATCATAGAAGTAAACATGTAGCAGAAATAGAAATCATCAATTCCTCTTCGCTATTACCAAGGTACGTGGTTTATTTAGTTTTATACTCCAGTGCGATCAAGGAGAGGATTCCTCGTGGACCAATAGGGCTCTCCTTATCGCTTGACGTAATAATAGTGGGCCTATTGTTTGTTGCCTATCCAGTTAGTGCAAGACGATTATACTGTTACCAATGTGTCTATCCGTATTGTGTTCAAACAGCGAAGCATGCCGCGTGAATGGCTGGGACAGACAGGCGTACTTTGAACTCAAATCACTTGGCGATTCAGCAAAACTACCAGTGCGAACACCAAGTGGAATTTTCAAAGGTATATAAAATAATTAAATTGTTTAATTGATAGTTGTTTCAATAAAATATTTTTACTTTTATTTTAGACCTGGATGAAATAAGACGATTCGACTTCAAGAAGTACAGATTCATCTGGGATGTGGACAAAAAGGAGTTCTATTTGTTGACTGGAATTGACTGTGGTATAGATACCCATGAATTGCATGAACAAAGGGGAATATCTGCCCGAGATCAATATCTGCGTCGTGCTGTCTACGGGCCAAACGTTATTGATGTTCCATTGCAGACTATTTGGTCACTGATTTTCACTGAAGTTCTTAATCCATTTTATGTATTTGAAATATTTTCATTTATACTTTGGTACCTTGACGATTATTTATCATATGCCTCAGCTATATTTGTTATGTCATTAGTCAGTATTATTACTGCTGTTATACAAACAAGGAAGAATCAAAGGAACCTTAGGAGTACCGTGCATTCCAGCGATGTTGCTAATGTACTACGAGAGAATAATGTAATTACAGTTCCTACAGAATTGTTAGTTCCAGGGGATGTTTTGGTTATCCCTAGTCATGGTTGTGTTATGCACTGTGATGCAGTCCTTCTCACAGGACATTGTATTGTTAATGAAAGTATGCTTACAGGTTAGTTGATGTTATATAATAAATTAAAGTTATGGATAAATTTAACTTTATGGATTATAATATTGGATTATATGTAATTTTAGTGTCAATTTAATGCCATGAGTACTATGCTATACCATGTTTGTATAATGATATACATTATTTTACATGTAATTTACAACATGAAAAATGATAAATTGATGATGACTAAAGTTAATTTTATTGTATTTTAATGATTAACATTAAATTTATTTTATTTTACTTTAAAATTTATGTTATATACTACATATATGTTAATACCTACAATTTTTTTTTACATCTTAACATAATGGGTTAAATATATAAGAAATAATTTATTATGAGGACGCTACACCCGCATGAGTTGTCTCCGTCTTACACGCGTACTACATAGCAAATTTTCATTCGCTAGATTCAATATTGTGTTGTTAGTTTTGATATTAGAGTGAATTGAGCCATTATCAAACTTTTAGGTAGGAACATTATCTGTGTTCTCATGTTGGTTTTTACGATATTTTAATTTTTAAATGAGTTATGTGAATTTTAAAATATTCACACTTACATGATCATAACTCATTTAAAAATTAAAATATTGTAAGAAACCAACATGAGAACACAGATAATGTTCCTACCTAAAAGTTTGATAATGGCTCAATTCATTCTAATATCAAAACTAACAGCACAATATTGAATTTAGCGAACGAAAATTTGTTATGTAGTATGCGTGTAAGACGGAGACGACACATGCGGGTGTAGCTTCCTCTTAAAGGTAGTGCTTAAATACTAAGATTATTACAAATTTATTATGTATGAGACCTCTTAATGAAACTTTTAAGTAATATTGAATATGCACATTTCATTTTATAAAACTTAATCATGATTTTCAAATGTAATATTCACATAGCAGTATACTGTATATACAGTCATAGTGTATTTTACCAATAAAATCAGTTTTAATAATTATAAATAATATATAAATAGGTATTACAACAATTATAGATATTTCTTTTGTGAAACTATTATTCAGGGAGTGTATTGGAATTTGAGTTATTGAAGTTTTAACTTTTAAAGATATGAAATTAATTTAAAGTATAATATTTTAAACTAAAAACAAAACTTTTATTTTAGCATTTAGTAAATTTGATATTAATTATAGACTTAAGAAGTTTCAGATCTTAAATAAATAGATAAACAAATTATAAATTGCTAAAGATTAAAATTATGAATTTGTTATGTTTTATTTCAAGGTGAAAGTGTTCCTGTAACCAAGACAACAATACCTGGAAACGCAGACCTAAAATATGACATTAAAGAACATGCTCGTCATACATTATATTGTGGAACATCTGTTATACAAACTCGTTATTATGGTGAGGGACGAGTATGTGCTGTTGTGGTACGTACAGGCTTCCACACTAGTAAAGGTTCTTTGGTACGTTCAATATTGTATCCAGCACCAGTTGATTTTGAATTTGAACGGGACAGTTATAAGTTCATCCAAGTACTAGCAGGCATTGCTACTGTCGGATTTATATACACCGTGTTTATCAAAGTATCTCGAGGACATTCTCTTGATTCAATATTGAAGAAAGCTTTTGACCTAATCACAGTTGTAGTCCCTCCTGCATTGCCTGCTGCTATGACTGTTGGACAAATGTATGCCCAAATGAGATTAAAAAATCATCATATATATTGCATCAGTCCAAGATCTATAAATGTGGCAGGGTCAATTAATTGTGTTTGTTTTGATAAAGTTAGTAAATGTTAGATTTATGAATTGCTTTTGAGTGTATTATACCTGAAGTATTTTTAACAGACTGGTACCCTGACTGAAGATGGTTTAGATATGTGGGGTATAGTCCCTGTGACAACATCAAAATTTCTACCTTGCTATAGGAATGTGAGTTCAATGTCATCAGACCATTTGCTCATGTCAGCTATGGTTACATGCCATTCTATTACATCCATCGATGGAAAGTTGTCTGGTGATCCTTTAGACTTGAAGATGTTTGAATCAACTGGTTGGTTACTCGAAGAACCTGAGACTAGTGAAGACAACCAATTTGATCTGGTTATGCCAGTTGTTGTTCGACCACCAAATAAAAACACATTCACTACTATTGAACAAGTAGAACTATTTTTCTAACATTAGGCATTTCATTCTCTTATGTATAATTTATAAAATTTAATACAATGTGTTTTGTAGATTGGACAAGAAATTGGTATCATTCGTCAATTCCCATTTAGCTCAAGTTTGCAGTGCATGAGTGTAATAGCCAAACATCTTTCTTCTAACTTGACACATGTCTATACCAAAGGGGCTCCAGAAAAAATTTTAAGCCTTTGTAATCCTAGTTCAATTCCACCAGACTTTGATCAAGTATTACAACGATTTACCAAACAAGGTTATCGAGTGATCGCTGCTGGCTACAGGGCTTTAAAGAATAATTTGAGCTATGTTAAAACACAGAGATTAACCAGAGAACAAGCAGAATGTGACTTGACACTTTTGGGACTGATTATATTAGAAAACAGATTAAAGCCGGAAAGTGCTGGTGTTTTGGACACACTACGGTCTGCAAATATTAGAATTATTATGGTTACTGGAGATAATATGCTTACAGCACTCAGTGTCGCAAGAGATTGTGGAATCGTGTTGGAAACAGAAGATGTTATTACTGTGCATGGAGTTACGGTGCCCCCTTATTTGTATTTCACAGCACCTGATATGAATGTAAACCAGACAATTAATTCAAATTCTATTGTAAGCTCTTAATTTTAAATTTAAACATCTAATATAATTTGTATCTTTAAATAATATTTATTGTTTATAATTAATTATTTTTTTGAAAAATTTAATACAGAAACTGAGTACTCTAATATCACCCAATTCTGATAATACTGTAAATTTGAATATGGATTTATTAGAAGCTGGATTATTAAGCCCCTCAAGTACTACTGCTAATACACCAATTAAGTATGTTTTATGCCTTTTAACATCTAATATTTAATTCATTTATTTAGTATTAATGTTTTTTGTGTTTTTATTAGATGTTCTCAGAGGTATACTTTTGCATTGACTGGAAAAACTTGGTCATTGCTTAGGCAATATTGCCCAGAACTCATACCAAAAATCATTACTAGAGCATCTGTATTTTCACGTATGAGTCCAGATCAAAAACAACAACTTGTTCAAGAGTTGCAGGGAATCGGTTATTATGTCGGTAAGTAAATTTAGCTTACTGAATATAAATTTAATCAATTTGTTTAAAACAATGAATGAAAATGTTTTAAGAATACTATAAAATTTTGACAGAGTTTCTATTTTCAATAACATTATTTTTTAATTTTATATTGTTGTAGGTTATCAATTTTTTGCACTAAAATCCGATTCATTACATTTTATTTAATTTTAATACATTTCAGTTTGAAGATTAAAATTAATTTTTTTAAATATTCAATATTTCAATCTAATAGCAATAATGGATTAAAAGTTTTATAGACTTATAGAAAATTATATGGTTAAACAATTGAACTAATATCAAATTTTATAATTTTTTTTTGAAATCTATATTTTTAAATATTTAAAATTAATTGTGATAAAATCCTTTTTTTAGCAGTTTTGAATTTGAATTGTAAAATCTTGTTTTTACTTGTCTTTGCTTTTTAGATGTTTCAATTTAATTAACAGCAGTGTTTTAAATTACAGCAATGTGTGGTGATGGTGCCAATGACTGTGGAGCTTTGAAAGCAGCACACACTGGTATATCACTGAGTGAAGCAGAATCATCTGTTGCTAGTCCATTTACGTCACGCAAAGCATCTGTTGAATGTGTTGTGAGGGTAATTCGTGAAGGTCGTGCTGCTCTTGTCACTTCTGTTGGCATATTCAAATTTATGGCTGGGTATTCACTGGTACAATTTATATCAGTTATCCTGCTCTATTCTATCGACAACAACTTATCAGATTATCAGTATTTGTACATTGATTTATTTCTTATATCACTCTTTGCATTTTCAATAAGTCGTACCTCTGCATATGAAGGACCCTTAGTCAAACAAAGACCTGAGACGTCGCTTGTCTCTGCCTTGCCGTTGACTTCACTTATTGGACAATTAGTTATTTCTATTGCAATTCAATTGATTAGTTTCATAGCCATTCGATGTAATGATTGGTTTGTGCCTTTTCAATATAAAGAAGACGCATCAATTGAAAGCTTTGAGAATTATGCAGTGTTTAGTGTATCGTCATTACAGTATATAATTTTAGCTCTAGTTTTCAACAAGGGACCACCATACAGACAGGGTTTACAATCAAACTGGTGTTTATCTATCATATCAGTAGTCATATTAGCATTTACTATCTATTTATTTATCTCTCCATTTGAAATTTTAAGATCCAAATTCGAACTCAAATTACCTCCAGACAACTCCTCTTTCTTTTATGTAGTTTTAGCATTAGGGTTAATAAATTTAGCATTGGCAGTATTCCATGAAAAAATACTTTGTGACCGCATACTTGTCAAATTTTTGAGTTCTCGGTAAGATAATATTTTAAAAAAATGTTATATACTTACTATAAGCAATTCTAAAATTTTAAAATGTTTAGTTCTCATAAGAGTAAAAGCTGGACAACCTCTTATGCTGGAATTGAGCATGAGCTTCAAAAAATGCCAGATTGGCCTCCATTGAGTAACGATCGTTTTAGTTCATCTTCGTCATCACCATTTTCGTATACATCACCTGAACAGCTGTCACCGACTATTCGATCAACAGTGCAACCAAATGGTATTGCATAGCATGGATATATTATATATACAATATACATAAAATGTTTGAGTTTAAGTTCAGTTATTTTTTTATTATTATTATGATAATTTAATATTTATTATGTTTCAGGAACAGCTAGCAATGGTGTAAATTTATCGTTACACCGTCGCTTTAATTCAGAGAGTGAAGAATCCAATTATGCTACTCCTGCTGGTAGCTTACAACATATTTGACAAAATTGTTATGTTTTTTCAAACAATATGTATGTACTTAAAATAGTAGTTACCTGTAGATTTTTCTTTTTATTGCCAGTATAGTTTATTTTGTATAGAATACATATAAAAAATACAAATATATTTTACTGTCTTTAATTGTCTTGTGCGTCTTTTATAGTATTCATATAGACTATATCTGAATAAAACAGAAGTCAACAAAATGTATAGATGTTTGTCATCTGCATAATAATTATTGATTATCGCGTTAATTTACAATAGAGTTAATGGTGTCTTAATGTTATTTACTATTTTATTATTTTTGTTTAACTTAAGGTTAAATATCAAATCGCCAGTATTTACATTTTTAAATTATGATTTATTATTGTTTTTTTTTCTATGGAACTAACGACCATTTATTAAATCTTTTGAGAAAAAATCATTTTTTATGTAAACAAAATACAATTAATTAGTTATAGGAATTGGATGTCATAAAAACAATTTGTTTTTTTCAGTGCAGTATTTGTTGGATTATTAAATTTTATGTATTTATAATTGTAATTTTTTTTTTGTTAATAAATTATTTTAACATTAACTGAATGTCTAAATTATTTACTTATTTTTAATTTTTCGTTGGTCTTTTATGTAGTTAATTTTTTTTTTATCAAGAAAGTATTTTGTATCAAAATTTCAAGTTAAAGGACGTTTCCATATTTGTGTAGTCAAGATTGTGAAGAACACAGAACATGTCACAAAAATGTATGTTTAGCTATTCAAATTTTGTGTGGCTAGTCTTAATATTGGAATGAATTGACTTATTAACAAATTTAAAGGTAAGAACTAAGAACATTATTTGTGTTCTCTCATTGGATTTTTGCAATGATTTTTAAGTGAAATATAATGATTTTTAAATATTAATATTTAAAAATGTATTCATATTTTCAAAATTTTGCAAAATGTCATTGTTACATGCTTTGAAAAATTAAATACAAAGAATGATAAATTATTAGTGAAACACTCAAATATAGTAGTGAAATTTGTGTATGAAATATCATATATAAATATGGAAACGTCATATAAGTAATAATTTAGATATTTGTGGTTTGTAGTCTCTGAGTCAGTGATGTTGTAAGAAATACTTTTTGTATATCAAAATGGTATGGTGACTAATTTAAAAACATTTCATGGTGTGACATGAAATAAATATCTATTCATATGGTTATTACTGCATCAGTTTCAAATATATTATTTTATAATATAAGTTCAGTGTTGGGCAGTGATCATTGACTAATATCACTATATCAGAGTAATGTAACCAATTTTTAAGTAAAAGAAATATTATATGTTACTTAAGTTACATTTAATATGTTCTCTGAACAATATTAAATAGCACTAATTTTACTTAGTTTGCATAATGCTGAATGGCCTGACTGATGTCAATAAGCATCATATACCTTGTTATTAAATACATTACAATTTGGTCAGCGTTAAGATTAAACTTTTTAATGTCTCCTATGAACATTCTTTCATGAGACCACGTGGATTTGAACTTGGAATACATCTAATTTTTTTTTTTAAACTTGAATTTTTTTAGTATTACATATTAAACAAAATATATTTATTTAATTAATCCTACATAAATTATGTTAACGTTAGATGATACCAATATCATTTTCGTTATAATTTAAAAAAATTTAAATGTTATGTTAAATTAATATCAATATATATTACAAATATTATTATTTTTTTATAAATATTGGTACTAGTTATACCATCATTACTGAGAACTTCAAATTTGAATCGTTCAATGACTCGCTTATACATTTTATTTCATTAACTGAGTACAATTGTTACTTATTTTTCTTTATTATTAATATAAATGTTATAATTGATTCAACTAGAGCAATAAGATACTTATGAGTTAAGTCATGACAATTAAATAGTATTATAAATAATATAAACTGATATTGATGTGTAAATATGCTGTTGGACATAAATATGTTACCAATATTTTGTCAAAAAAAAAAAAAAAAAATTAACAGTGATATTTTATGTTAGTTTATATTTATTTATTATATTTTATGATCAATTCTTTAGTAAATTTCAATATTGAAAATTTAATATCTTAGTTTTAACTAGAGCTTGAATTTCAAGCATTTTGCATATTTCTTTTGGTAAGTCTCAGAAAATCTAAATTAGCGTCATTCTATTAGACGTCACATGTCAAAATGTTAGCACATTTATGGTTTTAAATGCTAATTGCGTATTTAAAATTTGAAGTTTTTTTATGTATATTCTCACTTAAGAATGGAATCAAACATATTTTGTTAAATTGTTTTTGTATTCATGGCATAATATTATAGTTAGAAATAGAATTATAAGAAATGAATAAAATAGCTCAAGAACATTTTTTCAGCATATTTCATAAATTTTAGAGTTATTTACAATGCATATATTGGAATTTTAAAGTTCATAATTAAGTTTTAAAGAATACATTTATTAGTGCTGTAATTTTAGGCCCTGGTTATAAGTTATAAAATATAATAATTTTCTCATAAACCTTCATTCAATAAATATATGGTAAATTACTGTATAATTATTTTCTTGAAGAAATATGTATGATTAATAATAATTAAGCTTCTTAGAAATAAGAAATTAGTTGGATACACTTCCTTGATGGTAGGAACTATCAAAATAACAAATGATAGAGATATTTAATTAATATTTTTTTGTTTATTTGCTTAAAAAAAATAATTTACAAATTAATTACAATTTGTTATAACATAATGATATAGTACAAATACAGTGTATATGTGTTTTTGGTTGTATGTATGTACAAAGGGATTTGTTAACTTACGATATATTTGATATTTTTTCTTAGGATAAAGAATAAAGAATTTTTCTAACATTAGTATTAGGTAACATTGACAGTATTTTATTGACCAGGTTTAGTGAGCAAAACATTAATTATCATTTTCATTCAATAAAAAAATCGCACTTGGAAGTAGCATTTGCCAATTATGTAAATACTTTGTTGGAAACTTTGAACATATTGTTAAGTGTATTCCAAGTAACGTAAAGTGTAAAAATCACAGTATGCCATTAGTGTAGTATTGGAAACCGTCGTACAATTTGGTCGTGATTGAATGCAATGATGATTCAACCATGTTATCTACGAGCGATAGCAGTTGAGATTCCGTAAGATTTAAATGAAAACGACATTTCAAAGATCCAATTACAGCTGTTGCTCCAGCTCTAAAACAAGGTAACTGCGAATCTGTAAAAAAAAAATTTAACCAATTAATATTGAATCACATTTGATCATAGTCTTTAGCTGATAAAAATATTTCATACTAGCAGACTGCATGATTTGAACGACAGACAACACTCTGTCCATGTGTTTACGTGAAGCAATTAAGCCACGGAGTATTAGTAGTTTGAAGTATTTGAAACCATCCGAGTCAAGTCCACCCATTACATCAACCATTTCCGAAGTTAATTTAAAGGGCGAACTTTCAAATCCTAGATTTTTAGGGGACGCAGATAGTATGAATCCAAAATCAATATGTATAAGATTACCCTGATTATCAAGAAGTATGTTTCCATTATGTCTGTCTTTTACTTGGATCAAATAACAAACGAGCGAGTATGCAGCACAGCTTTCTATAAAGTTTTGTCGGGCTTCAGCCAAAGAATTTTCTTTAAATTCTTCTTCAAAATACATTGATAACGAATTTTTATTTTGTTTTTTAATCTGGTGCAAAGAGATAGAATTTAATACTGGTTCTATTAAACCGGCATCATTTGATAAACATAATATTTTATATGGAAAAACTTTTAATGGTACTAATTCCGACATCCATATACTATGCAATGTTAGTAATAATTGAGAGGCGAGAAGTTCTTGTCTCAAGTCATCACCTGTCTTTACAATAACTGGCAACAATTTCCAGTTGGCTAGACCACCATATGGAGATTTTTCTCTGACACGTTTTTCTTTTTCAGACCAAAGCTCTTTGAGCGCAGCAGCAGAAGGGTCTTCGGGATCTGTGGGTGAAGAACTTTTAATATCAGTAGAAACAGTGAGGCGACGTCTTATGTCACCAGCTACGATAAACATGTTTGGATTGTTTATTTCCGGTTTAAGGTCTTGGGGATCACATCGAGTGAGATTTTCTTCACTACGGGTTTGGCGAAGATTTGATACCCGGGTAGTTAAAGGAGATCGTTCAGCATCTTCTACTTCTGCTACTTCCACATAAATAATAAATGGAGCCTAAACATAAATTAATTGTTAACGTAATATGTCAAATTATGAAAAATTAAAATTGAGGTTAGATATCTAAGATTTTTGTTACCAGTGAAATATAATACAAATATTTAACATACAATTAATGTTTAGTAATTGTAATTAAATTAAATTATTTGAATATCTTACAATCACATACCTAAATATAAATAATTTACCTTGTCTTTAGAATTCAAAACAGCTGCTACACGTGGAGGTATTGATAAAATATGATGATTACAATTGTACAATGGTATCCAAACTTTAGCAGGTAAATTCTTATTAATTAAACTTAATTGGCTATATAGATAAGTAGTTTTTGCTTCTCTAGTTGATTGTTTAGCCAAATCACGTCCTAGTGTTGTTAAGCATTTTATAAATTCTATCTCGGAACACATTCTAGGAGCCTATAAAAAATTTGTTAAGTATAAATATATAAAATTGTATTTTAAAAATATTTTGGTTATTTGACTTACACCACATCGACACTCAGCTATTTGTTCAGTGCAACTGCATCTATTATCAAATGCCATACCAGAACTTAAATCCCCTAAAAAACTTCGTTCTCGCACTAAATATTAAAAGATAAATATTATGAGTAAACTTGTACAAATTAAAAAAAAGAAAGATTGTAAATTAAGTAAACTGTACAATAAAATCTTACCTATTTGAATTCCATTTAAATTGACCATCGAGCTGTCAGATCTTGACCGACAATGAGTCTTTTTTGTTAATAGGTTGAATGAGTCTAAAGAGGTTGGTTCACTTGGTCCTTGTTTGTAATGCTCGTTGAGAATTGTACTGATTAATTGACCACCACGAGATTTTGATTCAGTATTTAAATCATGGAAGGCATTTAATAACCATGCACATTTAATAGAAAAATCACAAGATTTACGACACCTAAAATTGTTATTTATTAATTAATATAAATAAATGCAAATAAAAATTTACAATACCTATAACTATGATAAATTTTAACATACCTATGTACCAAATACGGATCTATAGCTTCTGCTATGTCATCCATTTGTATGTACATACTAATTAGTTGTGGCAAGAAAAAATCTACTGAATTGTCATCAAAACTAAACAATTTATCACCTGAAAATTAATTTAAATCACTGTTTTTATAAATATGTAATATTTGAATAATCTAAAATGTCATTCAAATAACATTACCTATATATCGTTGGACACCAGGCTCTTTTGAGTTGAAAAGGTACATAATGGCCATTGGCATATCAAACAGCTTGGACTCAATCAGTCTGAGCAGAAAGCTTTTAGAAACTTTGTCAAATGTCTGAGTATCGTAACCTCCTTGTTTCGAAGGGCTGGGTTCTGAACAGCTAAGACTCTCTCGGCTACAGCTGCTCGCCATCTCTGAGCTATAATAATTTATAACTATATGACAAATTATTATTTGTTTTAATTTTTTTATCAAAATATTAATTACCTTCCAATACCCGAATCATCCGAATGGATATTTGGATCAGACATTGGTGCACATATTGGTTCAGGACATTCAGGACTTGGTATCACATCTACCTCTGGTATTTTAGTAAGCACAGAATCCAAACTACGGTTTCGGTGGTGTGATGGATGGCTTATTGTTGGTAATACAATACCCATTGACCTTTATGTTTAATAAAATTAGTAATAATAACACACCTCATAACACACATAGATAAAAAAAACTTTAATTGGATCATTCATTTAGAATATTTGTTTTGCAATAATTCTGAAATACTTATGCTATTACTTTAAGTTATTATAAAACGACAAATTGTCGTTTGAAATTTATAATTAATAATTTAATCAAGCTTCACTTGGCATTAATTTTATAAAAATGTTAAAACTGATTAGATCAAACCGTAACTTAAATTTTGTGCAGTATATTGTAAAAATAGAAATTCAACTGAAAATATTTTATTTTATTTTGGCCATGATTTATATTTTGAATAGTAAATAATTTGGTAAATATTAAATACCAGTAAGTTAGAAAAAAAAAGTTTGAATGAAAATTAAACATGTCATAAATTAGGCATTTTTTTATTAGGGGAATCAGAAGGTAAAAGAAAGTACTACTTAAGCTAGTAACATCATACCGAAAGTCAAGGCTAAGGTTCCTTTGGTGGTTGCTATTTCTGTGTTTGCTAAATTCCGGACGGCCATGTACTGGTGTTACAGAAGTAGTAACTGCCACTTTCGTTGATGCGTTTTCGTGCATTTCGTATATTTATATTTGTTTTAGTCAATTCTAGAACAAATCAAACGCGATTTAATAGTAATTTATGAAAACTGCACCAGAGAACATTATAGCGACAATTACTTTCAGATTGGTGTCGGAGTCCATTACAAGGCCGAGGCCAGAAATTCGTGGTGGGTTATAAGATGCAACGGTGAACATTTAGACAAAATGTGTTTGGCATAGCATTAAGATCTCATGTATATAATATGTAATTGATGTTGATCTTATGAAAAACGTCAATATTGTTTAAGTTGAAAAATTTCAAAATGCCAAGTATACAGAAAAAAGGGCGTTTTTGGACAAAACAAATGTTTGAGGTTAGAATGGTTAACCGAAAGCTGATGTTATCTGTTGCGAATGGTCTGTGGTTATGATAGTACGAAATAATATTGATGAAATAATAGAAATATAGAATATTACAGTATTACACATTCATACATACACAATATAGCTAGGTACCCATTACTTTTCTTTCACTTTAAAAATTATTTGACCAAATTCGTATGGATGTTCGTGTTTTTTCGTATGTAATTATTGTTGTTTACACTTCGTAGTAATTGTTACAATGGACCTATCTGGATTTTGTCGGTACTGTCTGACGGAAGACGATGCAAAAACGCCCATAGTCGAAGATCCTGATGGTCTGGCAGAGAAAATAAATATGTGTTTACCGAATAAAGTAAGAGATGATATTTTTATTAAATATTACTAAGTACAGTAATTAGTAATTATATTATTATACTGTATTTTAATTTTAATTTTTATCAATACCAATAATTGTCGTCCTGTGTTTAATCAGTTTTCAGAAGAAGACCCGTTTCCAAAAATGATATGTAATAGTTGTCATCGGAAACTTTTGGAGACGTATAACTTCTTTATGTGCATCCAGGAGACTGAGAATCATTTTCGTGGCATCTTGGATCAAATGGTAATGTCTTTAATGACACAAATAAATTGTTATATGACTCAAGTCGTTAATTTTATCTCTCCAATGTATTAAGTTTTCAACAATTGAAATGAGTTATTTATATTGTGTCTGATAATTTCCTACTAAAATTAAATAATACAATATGTTAAATATTTTAGAATCAGCCACCAAGTGATTGTGATGTAGGGACACCCACAGTTAGAAGGTAAAAACAATTAATACTTTTAATTTTAATTATTAATATATTGTAATTAATTTTAGACCAAGTAAAAGAAAATCAGGACCTTGTAAACGTTTGTCTGTTAAATCACCCAAGAAAACTGTTCATGCTGAGATAGTAGATGATGAAAATCAGAGCAAATCTGTGGACGAACCTTCAGATAGTTTGACAGAAAAACAAGATAAACCTCTGCATGTATGTGAAATCTGTGATCGCACATTTCAAAATCTTTTGGCATTTAACACTCATGTCTTAAACCATAATAATGAACCTCCTACTATTTCATGTGAGTCATGTGGTTATACTACACAGCATCGATCGTCTATGTACCGTCATCAAAAGCGTCATCTTAAGCAGTCCAAGTATACATGTTCAGAATGCAACAAAAATTTTATTACAGAAAGTTCACTAAATGAACATAAAAATAAGCATACTGGTGATAAGCCATTTAAATGTGAATCATGTAAAAAATCATTCTCTTTATCTCGATACTTAGCAACACACATGCGCCTTATACATGGTGATACAGTATCATACGTGTGCACTCAATGTGGGCGTAAATTTGATGATCGAAGTTCACTAGCTCTACACCGTCGAACTCATAAAAGAGCTATGTCTTGTCTATGTGACATATGTGGCAAAGAACTATCCAGCAGAGAACATTTGAAGTTACACAAACGATTACACACAGGAGAGAAACCAAATGTATGTAGCTTCTGTGGTAAGGGTTTTGCAAAACAATGTACATTAGTATTACATCTCAGGACTCACACTGGTGAAAAGCCTTATCAATGTGATCAGTGTGGTAAGACATTCTCTCAGCGTTCTTCTTACGTAATTCATTATAGAAAACATACAGGTGCAAGACCTTATGTGTGTGCTTGTGGTAGTGGTTTTGTATGCAGAGCAATGTTAACTGCACATGAAAAGACATGTGCTTTTGTTTTTCCTATCAACATGTACCAAAGCATGTATTAACTTAAAATAATTTTTAAATCTTATTCAAATTTATAATTGTTTCTGTAATTATCATTGTTATGACTTATAAATTATGATAATAATTTATAATACATTTTTTTTAAAGCCATAATTTTTGAGTCCCCTACCAAGTGTTTACTTCTTGATGATGGAATTTTTTTTTTTATACTAAAAGTGTCAAAATTAGTAGTCAACACTAAATGCAATAATGACTCATTCATTTTTATGCTTTATATATTTATCACTTAGAATTTGTATAGTTAGTCTAACAAAATTTTTTTTTTTGGTATGGTATGTATATGAGAGTACGTCCAAAGTTCTTGTTAGTTTGTCTATTTGGCAGAAATTTTATCGAGCACATGGAAGTTTCTACTATGTCCTATTTTGGAGAGATGGTGCTCTCTTACACTTGGCAGTTGTCTGTCCTGAGAGAATAGCCGGGTTTGCACGGCATCTGAATTGCCATTTTAGTTCTATTGGCCACTCTGTGTCTCAATAAAATATTTAATGTTTATGATTATTTTTTAAAAATTACACTGTTTATTATAATAATTAGGTTAATATCTGCATTACTATGGGCTGCACAATTTTCAAAGAATAACTAAATATTTATTTTGAGGGAATTGGAACTATTTATTTAATGTTTTAATATAATATTATTATTTATTTCATATTATATAATTGGAAGTAATATTGATGATGGTATGAAATGTATACTTTTTAAATATATTTACGGAGTGTTCCCATAGCTATTTATATAAACAAAAATGACAACTCACAACTTATTACATTCAAACATTATATTTAAAATTAATATGTTTAAAATGTTTCCTTAACATTAGATGTGTATGTTACATAATATATATATAATATGGTTTTTATTTGGGTATGTTTTTTTTTTCATGAAATTAAAATATTCTTTTCCAAATAACCTTGGTTGCCATCTATAAGAGTTTACAAACTTAAGCGGTAAGATAATATGTTAATGATCCCACCATTTTAAATTATTAAATTCTTATGGAACACTCTGTAATTAAATTTGTGTTAACTTGAAAATGGGTATTGTATTACCAAACTTAAAAGTTATGGACACGCTTTGTTTCATTGTGCAATACTGCAATACCTATGTTTAGATATTTTTGAGAATAAATTATTGTATGATATTATAATAATACTTGTTATTGTTGTGAACATATTGCTCTAGAGCATTTCACCTAATTCATCCTGTTCAAGCTCAGTTTTATTTTTTTCAAAACTTAAATACTTCAGATAAAGTTAATAGCAAAATTACTGTAATAGTAGGTACCTAATCAAATACCTAATCAAATTAAAATCCTCCAATATTTTACATTATAATTCATAACATATGTTTTTTATTAAGTAGATATTAAAGACACTTTAATTAGATACCTATTTTATAATATATCAACATATTCCAACGATATAGAATATCTAGATACTTTTGTTTATAGTTATAAAGATTCTTAAAACATTTTTCAAAATATTTTTATTATGTTTAATTCCTTCTGATTTAACATAGCCAACATTTTTTGTACCTACCTATTTATAATGAAAAAATTACTGGTTGTCTGGTTTTCGCCACAATTTTCTTCAAAAAGGTAAGAAATACACATTTATCATTTTCTATTTTCCTAAATTAATATTATATCTAATTCGAAGAAATTCTTTCTTAGGAGATTTCGTGATACCCTACATGTAAGGAAGCACTAAGAAATGATTTTTCAAAATACTAATTTTTAAGAGTTGCCCATATGATAAAAGGATTTTAAGATTCACAATTGAATACTTTTTTTTTTATTAGTGGTCGTGTTTATTTTTAATACCAGCATTTAGTTACAACTTGAGAAACTAGGTGTTACATTTTTTGATTTATTTTTATTTTGTTATGACGTTCTGAAGTATTTTACATTTCACCATTTTCATCCAATATGTGTAAAATGTATTCTAATTTATTATGTTATACGGATATTTCTAACTGCACATAATTTAAAAAATAAAATAAAACTACAAATACAAAGTATATATTATTATTATTGTTAAGAGATTTATTTGAATAACATATTACAACTTATTATTTAAGATAATATTATGTACAAACACGAAACAATAAAAATGTTTTTGAATTATTGTAACAAATTCAATAAATCTGATGCGTATTCCACTTTAGGTAAACTATCTACCGATTTAAAAAAACTTTTTCTATGTTTTATATACTAATATTCAAGTATCGGCTTGAGAGCCGCTTAACGAAAGTTATCCAGCTGACATGCCAGAAGTTCACCATTTGCTTCCATGGTCGACGACTCAACGTATATAAATATATATATTATATAATTTTGTCGCTCACAATCGCAAAATTCAGACGATACATCAGCCTCTTCTAGTATCTACCATCTCGACACACTGAAGGTATGTCACGTGCCGATCTCGATAATGAGGAGGTCTCAGACCACATAAAAAACAAATTTAACCGAGACCCGGGGTTCACGTCGAATTTAGTCAGCTGTTATGAACGCATTCGCTATTGTTATATAGTACAAGTCTATTGTATTATTAAAAAAAATAATAGGATATAGGTTCCTATAATACCGTGTGTAATGTGTGCATACAATTATTAAGATTAACTATTAGTAGGTATAAATAATTGTATATACATATTATGTTACCTAATCTTTATTATAGAACATATAAAATAAAATATTCAAAAAGTAACCAATAAATAATTATAAATGGTTTTAAACATTTTAATGAATCTTAAGAATGTACTACCTGTTTATTAAAATTGAAATGGCTAATGGCTATTTTTCAGTCAATTTTGAATTTAAATAGTTGATTCATAAAAATTCCTTAAACTAAATAGGCCTATCCAAATATGGTGTTCAAAATAGGTGTTAAGACATATTTTACTGCGCATATACGCATAATACCGAAATGATAAAAAATTTGTAATGTAGGTATTTATAAATGTGTGTTTGTAATTTTGTATATCACTAACTTGTAAAAATATCTCTATTTATTCCAATATAAACCGGCCGAGAAATTCAGTGTTCCCTAAATTGGTGAATGCACGGTTACGTTTTATACAATAGATTTTTACTACATAATTATAGCTAATGTGTTTATAACAGCTGACTGAGTTCGACATGAACCCCGGGTCTCGGTTAATTTTGTTTTATGTGGTCTGACGTCTGAGGCTCAGGCTTCATTCTCGAGAGCGACACGTGACACACCTGGACTGTGTCGAGGTGTTAGGAGGTACTAAAAGAGGCTGATGAATGGTGATCATCTGAATTTTTTAATTGGGAGTCTCCTAAGTATATATATCTATGTATTTATATACGTCGAGTAGTCCACCATGGAAGCAGATGGTGAACTTCTGGCATGTCAAATGGATAAATTTTGCTAAGCGGTTCTCAAGCCGATGCTTGAATATGAATAATATGTAAAGGAAAGAAAAAATTGGTAGATAATTTAGGTACCTTAAACTGTAATACGCATTGAATATATTAAATTTGTATCGATGCTTTCATAAGTAGAACTGGAAATATTCTCAAAACGACGATCATGTCCTTACGATCCGAGGCTTGGATTGTTGTTGGATTCTAAGCGACGGCTTTTAAATAATAAGTGACAATGACTTCGCCATGAAGCACATTTTTTCGTCGTACACTCTCGGCTTTGAACGATACTTGGCCAATTGTTAATGTTTTCCGATACCTCGTATTTCAAAGCAGTACGTGTAATGCCTGTTTTGGTTTGTGGTTGTTATGATGAGAAGGCGGCGGATGCACTTTACGATGGTTTTTTATCGTGAATGTTTGGGACCTTTTCGAAAAACGGAATCTATCAACTTCTGCAAAATATTATTACTTTTTTAGGTGAGTAAAATATAATTATGTTTTGTGGTGTACGATTTTGTATAATATTATGATTGTTTAAACATTGCGTCGAAAGTATTATAAGATATACATATACATATACATGTCTACAACTAAGTTGACGAACTAAAATGCTAATGTTTCACGAGAAAAAATTACAAAAATAAATTGAGCAATTTGAGAACTCGCCTATAATCGAGACGTGGTTGGAAACTAGGAATGGCTCAGAGCCGTCGATATTTAGTATTTTTTTCAGTTGAATAATATTTAACTTAAATTTTGATATTTTCGTTTTATCTGTAAAGAACCATGGTCATACTTTGTGAAATATCGTGTAAATGGCTAACTAAACTTAAAGCGAAATTATAAACGGCGAGTAGGTCGCGATATGAAAACTTTTAAAAACTAGTTGACCTATGGTGCAGTATAGATACAAACGCTGCCGCTATAGTCAGCAGAGCAGCACATGCCGGCCGTAAATTTATAATTTTTTGACCGAAAATATGCTTTGGTACTTCAAGTTTACTTCAGCTTTGGGTTGTCATAGAAACATAATTTTTTCACCAATATAAACGTGAGGAGTTTTCCTAGATTTAGTCGTTCCAGATTTTTGATATCTTTTTTTGTGAATTTTATATAATTTTTTTTTTTAAATTTAAACTTTTTTAAAAATGTTAAATGCATATATAATCGGTTTAAGTATAAAATTCGAAAATCTGGAACGACAAAATCTAGAAGAACTTCTCACATTTATTTTGGTGCAAAAATTATGTTTCTACGACTACCCAAAGATGAGGAAAACTTGAAGTACGAAAGTATGTTTTTACGGCCGTATATTGTTACCAGAACGGCCTCTTAGTGGGATATGGGATGGAATCATATTATTGTATTTTAATTTTAAATTTCTACTCTGAAATAGAATATACAATTAATATTTTATTTGTAGAATATTATGATATCTGAAATGGTAATGAATATATATATATTATATGTAATAGTATATACTATTTTCGTCCTTTCGTGTTGCCTAGCCTCGCAATTCGTGTGACCTTTTTAACTGATAGTCGTTTATCTTGCCCCGGTATAACAATGATATATATATAGTTTTCATACGATTCACACTATTTTTATGTGTACTTTAAGTGAGTTTAAAATAAATCTTTTATGCCCATATGGAATAACATAATATTATACACAATGAGATGCGCCTAACTGGAATTATATATTTTTATACTATGTTGAACAACAGCTTGAAATATTGGTGTAGCTAAAAATATTTGTTAGGTAAATAGCCATAATATATAACGCCTTATCAATTTATCATCATGTTGCCATAATGTTATATTATAGAAACTAAGTAACGTAAAACATTATTATGAAATTATTTATTCGTACTATGCATTATAATATTTTATAACTTATATTATGGATATAATTATTTAAATCTATAATAAATTGTACGTCGATATAATATTTGATTTAACTACAAGTTTACTAATTTATAATTATAAATTGAACTGCCAAGTACCTGTGTGAAAAGACCGTGATAAAATTGAACTTTTCGACTATTATTTTTGAAGCACATAATTATTTTTGACGTGAACCTTTTACTATATTGTCTGCGATATTTTATTACGAAAAGCTATATATTTCAACTTGTATTTTTCACTGTTATTTGTAAAAGAACATGTGTTATATGATATCACAACGTTTCGAACCAATTTAACCTATGTATAGGTTGCAATAGCAATAGCAGGACTTTCCGGTCTTTATTTATTTTCTTTTTTTTCACGTTAACTGTACAACATGTTTTTTTCATTATAATAATATATATTATGTGGTATGTATTTATATATTATGCGTGTATATGTTTGCAGTTTGCATGTGCACACGATTTCTACTTGCATTGTTATATAATATATTCCCAAATGGAATAATAGATAAGATACAACGATTTACCTATTTTCCGAAAGTAAACACTCATTTAATTTATCATGTATCCTATCAATTCAGATGATTTATTTTTGTTTGTTTAACTTTGAAACGTAATGCAAATTGGCTTTGCTCTCAAAGCTCGATGGAGAAAACCTAGAGCGCAATAAATGATTGTATTTTTCCAATTTATTTACTACTACAGTTCCTACGGTGGGTGTAGGTATTTCGTTTATGTATCGAACAACTAAAATAAATATAAAATTATTACGTTTCTTACATTTTTTATTATGATGATTTATCAGGTGTCCATCGCAGCTGTGGTGTTGTGGGCGATTAATCCAGTGTACGCATTATAGATTCACGCAAATTAAAATAATATTCTTAAAAAATATACTGCATAGCGGCATGCAGGTTACGTTATCGAGACAATCGAGTTGTCAAAACAAATAAAATTAGTTCTGCGTGATAGATAAATGCACTTAAGTACCTATTCTAAATAAAATCTAATTGCCAATATTTATTTTATTATGATAACATCTATAATTATTACTAATCATCTTTCATTTTGATTTAAATATAATCGCTTTTCTTCTGTAAAATGCAATTTGTGTATTAAAATAAAATATAATAAAATTCATCGTAAAAATAAATGTTAAGATTTTTAGTTGTGTTACATTTTATGGCTGTGATCCTGTGAATAATATATGATGTATTTTGTATAGTATACGATTTATAATTAAGATGATGTCTTACTAATTCATCCATATTTTACGAAGAATCCATTTTACTAAGGTCCTCTTAATATTTTAAGTTACCTACATATTATTCTTAATATTTAATTGAATTGACCTATTTTTAAATATAGGTAAGAATATTATTTAGGGCACCTTGTAAAATTTCAATTGATAATATTGTAAATCTTTCATTCATTTTAAATTGTTTCTAATGTGATTCAAATTCAAATGTAAAAACATTTTTCTTTTAAATTTGACAATATCTCAGTTTAAAGTCAAGTATTGTTTAAAATAATCAATTGTAAAATGGATTATTTTGTATATAAAATTAACCATTTTAAACGTTAGTATAAGATATAAGACCACTGAGTTATTATAAATTGTCATTAATAATATCTATTCGCGCTTCGTTTTGTGTGTATATTTACTATTTAGTATATATATATAATTCAGATATAAATGTAGGGTGGCTACCATAGAAAAAAAAAACTTTAAAAAAAGCGTGGTCAGGACAAAATAATATTATTTTTCTGCCCAATAAGTTTTAAGACACTAAGCCACGGAATTATACGAGACCTGCTACCGCTCGCACATACAAACCCACACAATTACACACAGACACAACACTCGCGTGTGAGGAAAAGGATAATTTTTTTTCTTCATGCGTTCCATCGCCACCGCCGCGATCTGGCGGCGGCGCTTTTCAGGGAATATGCACTTTCGCTGTATCGATTCGCCAGCCGGTGTAGGCGCGCGGAGCTTGGAAAAGCACTTCCTCGTCTGTGCCGCCGTCGCCGCGACGATATACGACCGCGAACGGACGGGACGGCGATTGAAGAACGCGGGCGACCTAAAACGTTTTTCGATGCATTGACCCAAACTGCAGTAAACTATTTCACATGCTCATGAAATAAGTCAACACCGTCACGTATTTCGTTTAAACGGTGTCGCGTATTGTATTGAATTGATGCGTTATAAAAATAAAACAATAAAGTCGGACCAAACCGTTGTGCTTGATAATAATATTTATGCCAAATCGAAAAATGTCTTTTAAAAACTGCATTTATAATATATTATTATGTCATCATACGAGCTCCTTTTTGTTGTAATATTATATAAATTGTAATTTATATTGTACGAAAAGTCATGTACAATATTATTATGGCATTGCCGGTTGCTGCGAATGTGACTGACGCTCGTAAAATGTATTTCGTAATATTTTGACTATGAAAATGTATATATTATTATTTATTTTTTTTTTTTTAAATATTAAATCGTTGCAGTGACCTCCAAAACATTGGCCGCGTTAAACGATCGATCGACTGTCGTATAAAACAGCTATACTGCTGGAGATGCGTCTATATATCAGTACTTACGGTTCTTGCTCGCGTGGAATGCACAATGATAAATTTATAACTGAGAGGGTTGAATTGTAAAAAAAATAAAATAAACGATTTTCGTGCCAACAATATTTATATACCATATTAAATTAATGATATTTTAATCCTAATTAGTTTATAATAAGAAAAATGGTTAAACTATTAATACATTTTTTGTTTGTTTTTTATTTAATCGTAGTCAATTTTTTAGAAATTTTGATTTCAAATAATTGATTTAACTTAAAAACAAACGTAGTTTTCATTAATATTGATGGTGAGATACTAAATAAACTAATAAAAAATTCAAATTCTTGTTAACATCAATAAAATATATTATATATACCATATAATTATTATATTGTATATTGATTATTCGATATTTATGCACTAAAACTTATATTGGTAAATAATTTTGTATCAGAATATGAAATAAAACAAAGAATAATAAATTTATTTTTATTGAAAAACAATTTAAAGGTAAAAAAGGTTATACAACCTTAAAATGTTCGTTGTCGTTAATAAATAATAACCCATAAACATTTAAATATTTTAAAATCAACAAATAATATTTTAATATTATAGTATATTATATTATTATTTAAATCAAATAACTATAAAACAATAAATAAAATAAAAATTTAACACCACAATTACTAGATATGTCTTAAACGAAAATTGAATAAGTATTATTGTCAGAACAATAAAATGCAGTAACATAATGCTATCTTTGACGAACATTCTTTGAACCATTCTTTAATACCATATTTATAAATCATATATACCTACATATATTTATGTACAATATAGGCACCAAGTTATGAAAACTATGTAAATAATCACCGGTTTTAAAAATTCCAAAGATTAAATACAAAGAAAAAGAAAATTGATCACTAGGTATTTATAGTATATTTTAAGATAAGTGAACTTCGTCATTGGTGGGTCATTATAATAATAAATTATTATTATTATTATTCATTTTACGGACTGGGTTTTTTATAATATATTATAAATGTGTCGAATTTGAATTTAGTCATGAATCATTACATAGCATTTATAAATAATGAATATGAGAGGAAACTGTGTGTCAGCTTCTATTTCTTGATATTTTATCATTTTTAAATTTCTGATGCATTTCATGCAAATGTAGAAAAATTGAATTAAGTTGTACCATCTCTGATTAAAGTTGACCGGAGTTTAATCGGCCGAACTTGCACGGTTAAATATCTATTATCAGCTGATTAAGCATAATCGGAGTTTAACCGTAGACGGTACAACTGGCCCTTAGCAAATTTACCAATACGTTTTCCAACTATATATCCCAATGGCCAATGATCAAGAGTTTTCCAATGTATAGATGATTTATTTGCTACATCTCTTATATCTAAACTACAAAGCTTTCTCATCGAGTGAAATTTTACAATTTTTATCCTCTTTTCCACTCAATCAATCTACCGGATCGGACGTAACCATGGTGGAGGTTGTCCGAATGCTTACTACCAAACAAAGGTATCAAGTTTTTAACACATTTTATAAATTTTAGATATCATCGACTCTCTTACTTTCCCTCTTAGTAGAAAACCTCAATTATATTTAAATTACCCAAACCAGACAAATGTTCCAACACTTAAGTGTCCAATCGCCTCAATGTCTGTGGTTTCTTGACTTTTTTCTAAACTCTGTTAGAAATAAGTTTTAAAATGTGTGAATCTGAAAAATTTATAAATTATTCGTGAAATTTAATTTCGGCTTTTTTGTAAATTTATTTACAATTGATTAGATAAAATAGATAAATCGACGTTATATCGTACTGCCTAAAAAAAGACTTTACTATCCTAAAGTTGTTATTGAAATCTCACAACATTTTGCTGACTCCGGTACTCAGGATTTCTCTCTAAGTTAAGAAATATACTTTAATAATTTTATGATAACTATTATATTTTTAAATATTTTCAATATTTTCTCAGTTAATCAGTTGGACCAGCTGACTAAAAACTGCCAAAAACTCACAAATATGATGTCGAACTTGTGGATACCTAAATAAAAATAAAAATAATGCTTAGCAATGCCTTATATTATGCCTTCAATATCAAAACCAAATGGGTAACTCTAAATTATGTCCCCCTTTTTTTATTAAATTAAAGTTAAAATCTTAATTCAGTTATTATTGGCAAACTGGTTTACTTCTTTCATATTTGAGGTATTTGGGATCTTCTAAAGGATCAAACATACCTACATTAAATCCATAGTTTTAAATCCAACAGTCTCTGAATTATTATGAAAATATTCCCTTATTACATTTTAAATCTTAAATTTTATCCTGACATTCAAGTTGATTCGATTTTATGCATGCATCTTAATTTTACAAAAAATTATCTAATCATCACAGTTCATATATTAACAATCATTTTTAACTAAAACAAATTTACAAATTTTCATTATATTGACACGCTTTACTTAAAAAAAATTATATCAATATTTTAAGTGCTTACTTACATAGATATATTACATTAAGCAATTTCAAAACAAAATAGCACGCTACTTGATATTTTTTCTCTGCGCAAGAAAATCTATGAATCATAAATATGTTTTTGAGGAGAGGGTTATCGTGGTAACAATAATGTTATAAGTGTTACAAAAATCGGCCAGAAAAAGAAGTCGTAGCCAGTCTCAAAACATAACTATGCTAATAAGAAAAAAAAAATTTGAATAATTTACACTGTTCCAGACTTTGTTGTATGGTATATTAATATCCTGAATCTTTATAGTAATTCCTAGTAGCCTTTATATTTATATAATATTGTTCGAAAATATTGGCGTTTTCCTCTAAAAGGCAATGAATTTGTTTTAAATAGAAAAATCTGCATGATGTTTGAAATTATCCGCATTTGATTTTGTGTGAATGAATGAACTGAATAAAACATACTGAGTTCAGACTTCAGAATATGTAATAAATAATTTTTTCTAAATCATAAATCAAATAGATATTCCTGACACTTGTTAGTATATTAAATCTGGCGTTAAAGTCTTTAAGAAAAAAATTGTCTTGATTACTTTGAGCATCTAGTTACATTAAATTTATAAGTGATTAGATTGAAAATTTATCAAATTAAAGATCCGGTACGAAACCATCTATAAGTCTTTGGCCACAACTATCTTCAGTAGGGTGATAAATATATGAACTCCTTCAAAGGAACTCGACAGACGTTTTAGACAGTTAGGTAAATATAGTCAAGACACTTCAGCGATAAATATAAGTCGTAAAACCGCTACGAATTTTTGTAATAATTCAGAAATTAATCGTAAAACAACTTACAAAGTTACTAATCTTAAAACTTGTGTAAAATATAATGGTATAAAATTATTACTACTAGTTTTAATAAATAAATAACGAACTATTCTTAAGCTTTATAAATAAGTATGTTCTTGACGTCGAAACAAGCAATTCTTGACATGCAACAATATTTGTTGAGCTATTTAAATTATATGCCTTGGACATGTGCAGTCGGCATTCGGGAGGAATGGAGCCACAATTATCCATTTTTAAAAAAGTATACAGTTACCACTATAATATTGTACATTTATCATAGGTATAGATCCGTTAATTGGGCCACTATTAAATTAATATGTCATATATTACAAAAATAAAGCAAGAAAATTAACTTTAATTCGAAAAAATTATATTTTTAATGAAATACAAACATGTATTTAAAGAATAGATATGAGTTATACGGTATTGAAATGCTCAATCTCCGAGTAGTGAAATGTGAACAAATATTTTATACGAAGTAGGTAGATAAAATGTGGCCCAATTACCGACCGTCCGGTAAAGTATATCGGTAAAGTCTATAATATTAATAGCGGATTTGTTGTCCCAAATTAATGTTATGACCCACAATTTTGTATTTGAACTATACTATACCATGGTCTGTGAAATATTTTTAAAAATCTGAATTCAAAACTAAATCTTAAATGTTCAGTTAGTTATAACGTTATAAGTACCTATTCTTGTAGTACATTTCTTTGTCTTACTATCATTGCGCTTGAGTTTGTTTCAAAATTTGTTATTATGACTAGTTTTAATTTAATGCAATAACATGTTGTATAATCCAAATTATTTTTCTGAATGGTTTGATAATTTAGTAACAAAATATTTTTGATCTGTTATCAAGTATATTGATATTAAACTAATATTAAATTATTGAAAAATTATGAAGTTGCTCAATGGAAGAGTATTAAACAGTGGATAAGTAATTACTATACTTACTAGGTATACCTAGCAAGTAATATGTAGTCTGAAAAGCTGATCGGCCGGGAGAGGATAGTTTTTGAATTTACACGTGTAGATGGTGCACCGGTATTGCTGGAATTCAAAAGCTTGGAGTAACCTAAAAATCACCCCTTCGAGAAGTCAAGTGAGAATACCACCGTGCTGATACACGCGAACATCGCATAAGCTGTGGTGGTTAATAGTAATTTGTGATTAATATAATTGAATATTAATTGTATAATGTTCGTGATTGACGATCGATAATCAACATTATAGGTATATGTATAGTATATTAACGTAATTTATACGCAATCGGCGAAAGATTAAACTATATAATAACTAACTCAGCGTTTTCGTTTTTTTAACAAATCCGTATTATTGTACAACACACACATTAGTGGCAATATAATTTTTTTTCATTCCATTTTGCGAATCCACAATAATACAGATTTACATTTTAGATTCTGAGCGGAGCGATGAATGTATTGATTTTATCATGATGCAGTGGCGTACCCAGGGGGGGGCTTAGGGGGCTTCAGCCCCTCCCATTGGCCATGTTTTGGAATACATTTTATATTAAAAAAGACAAAGTACAAACCATGATATTTCTAAAAAACGGTATTGAATACAACGTATTATCTTTAGTAACAATGACCTAGTATAAGCAAAGCATAAACGTTGTGTTTATTATGGTACCGAATACCGATATAGATTTAGCCCCCCCCATTCGAAAATCCTGGGTACGCCACTGTCATGATGTGTGTTTTTTTTTGACTTCAGTACCTCGTTCGATCAGAAAGTGAATCTAGTTGGTACTTTGGGGGGTCAAAAGTGAAAAATTCTAAATATTTTTCGAAATAATCGAGAAAAACAAACTAAAAATTAAGGGAACGGGAAATTTTACGCACACTCATTTTTCGACAAAATCGATTTTGGTTTTTGATGTAATTTTAAAACAAATGACCATAGATGCATGAAATTTTCATCACCGAATGTTTATATATGTATATTCTATCCAACATGCAATTTTCAAAAAATTTCGACTTAAGTTGAACTATTCATAGGCATTTGAAATTTTCGATCATTATTAGTTTTTTTAAATTTATATTGATAAAAATTTATTTGTTAGGCAGAAAAGCTTGAAAATTTAATACAAGGCTCTTAACATATCGTTACAATAGCAGTTGAAAAATAAAATAAATTCATAGTCACAATTCTTTTTTATAAGCATTCAAAGTTTGAATTTTGACAAAATACGTAAAAATCACGAAAATTCACAAATTATTTTAAACTAGAAATTCATAAAAAAATTTCCTTTTATATCTAAGATTTGAAAATTTAATACAAGATTCCTTACAAGTTTTTCAATCTTTATCACAAATAAAAAGTCCACCGGAAATTCAAATTCAATTTTTATGAGCATTTGAAATTCAAATTTTTACAACGTTGGATTTTCACTTTTAGCGATTTCCTTATTTTGGTGTAACTCTAAAACAAATGAGCGCAGATACTTGAAATTTTGACTGAATGTTTATATAGGCATTTTATATATTTGATAAAATTTTCAAAATATTTAGATTTGTTTTGAGCTGTTGACTGACATTTTAATTTTTCAACTTTTTTAGTTTTTTTTTTTCTATAAATATCGATAAAAAATTATTTGTTCGGTAGAAAAGCTTGAAAATTTAATACAAGGCTTCTAACACATTGTAACAATAGCAGTTAAAAAATATTAAAACTACGTAGGCATGATTTTTTTTATAAGCATTTAAAGTTCAAATTTTGACTAAATACGTAAAAATTACGGCAATGTTCAAATTATCTTAGATAGAAATTCATATAAGTTTTTCTTTTTAATTCTAAGATTTGAAAATTTAATACAAGGCTCCTAACATATTTTTACAATTGCAGTTGAAAAATAAAAGAAATATGTTGGCACAATTTTTTTTACAATCATTCAAAGTTTGAATTTTGACAACATATGTAAAAATCACGAAAATCACGAAAATTCGCAAATTATTTTAAACTAGAAATTCATAAAAAATTTTTTTTCTAATTCTAAGATTTGAAAATTTTTAAAAATCTATAATATATCCTAGACAGATAACCGTCTTTGCTCAGAATCGTTTTTCGTATACAATGATATAATATCATTGGATTCAAATTTAATTCCATCCATTACAGTAACCCGCTTGTAACCTTCTGTACAGCAGAGTGACATCCACGACTTACCCGCCTTTTTATTATTATTATTATGATAGCATTAAATATATGTATTTAAATTTTTTTCTTACGAATGAAAACATTTCAAGCCTTAAGATTATAATCGAAGGTTCTTCAGAAAAAAAAAAACATCTACATATATACCAACGTCTTCGATTATGTTTTTGTATTAACCTATATTTTAGTTAATTATTAAACCTTCAACTATAATTGGTCTGGATTCGGATAAGACATTTTAACACACTTTATACCTATTATTGTAGGTATAAAAATATATTTATTCCTTAAGTTAGAGACATTGAGACATAATTTTATATTATATGCGATATCATACGCATTTATTCGAAAATAAAATGAAAAATATAAATAGTAAAATGATTCAATAATATTACATAAATTAACCATTTTATTAAAGCGTAGGTGAAAGATATTATTATTATTTGTCATTTTGAATTCATATTTATAAGTTTTCGTCTTAATCGTACCTATAAATTATAATATGTAGGTATTTGTTATCGTGTCATTGTCTCAATCGAAAATAATTTACATCCTGGGAACATTTTGTTTAATGATATGTTAATTTTAAAATGTGTGTTTAAAACACTTGATCACACTTATTGCAGACTACAGTTTTCTAACAAAACGTAGGTATATACGAGACCGTATAATCAAATAAAATTTCAAGTCGATACAGTTTACATTCTACCGTATAAGTGATATTCGTTAAACGGGGATTTTCTTTTTTTTTTTAATTGCCATTTTATGACAATGAAAATTCATCAGGAAAAAGAACCATTATGTTAACCCGAGGTGCCCGTGTGTATTCTTTCCTACCTTGTTTAATGCAAGGAAGTCGGCAGAAATTCTCTATATTATTCCCCCTCGAAACATGAATAAACATTCAAACACAATATACACTTTGAATATGACGGAATTCAAATGGTTTTTTTTTTTTTAGGTTAAAATAACGAGGCTCGTGTCTTATGCGACACGTTTATTATACGTCTGTAGATATCTCATTACCGGTACACGATAATTGCAGTGTGGATTTAAAGTCTTCGAAGTAAAGTCATCGTATAACGTACGTGTATAGGACGTTATGTGAGTACACTAAATATATCAAATTCCGTCGAGTGTGTAATATAGTTGGCTGCGAAATGATTAAGCGGTCAATATAATATTATACATGTATAATATATATATATATATATATATATATATATATATATATACAGCGTGCAGAGCGGCGATCAATCATAATATTTCTTCTCCTTCTACCCCTCCCAGTCCTCATCATGGATATTGCGGTAAGCCAGGATAGATAATCGTCGAGCCCCGTGGGCAATACATCTAAAGTTATAAATAAAGTATGAGACTATTGCTTCTCCTCGGATAACGTTCTCTATATATAATATAAGTACGGGTGCAATTTAAATTTCTAATCCCGGGCACACCGAGAAAATTATTGAAGTACACGGAATTCGCTTGCTTGCAGATCGTGTCACCGTAGTCAAGCTTTATAATATTAAAGAGTCGACTCGATTCCTATGCGGCTCGATGTGTGGACCCGACCGTGATAATTAAATTATCACTGCGACCATAACCTCGGGACCGTTATCCGGTCTTGGGTATCATACAATATATATATATATATATTATATATACCGTAAGCTCGTTATACATAAACGTATTAGAGTCGTTTTCCTATTGATATTGATTATGGTTAGGTCATATATATATATATATATATATATATATATATATATATACACTTTGTGTGCCACCATTTACTAATCGGAGTCGGCGCAGGACAGAAATGCCGTACCCGTTGCGGTCCAAATATAATGACTACGATTTTGGTGCCGTCGCTTCAGACTCAGATAACACGTTTTATACTTACGTACGTATCAATCACGAACACAAATATTGTCTATGAGTATATATGATTTGTACGCGGTTAATAATAACCATAACAACTTACCGGGTGATCAATGAGCGTTAGGTATCGTACTTTATGAAATTATAACCCAAATTAATCACTTGATTAAAGTCATCAAATATATAATATTGTATCGCGACAATGCTATAATATATATTATTATTATTTTTCATTAGTTTATATTTTATATTTATTTTTAAAAATTTAGTCCGAAATTATAATTTTTTTGATAGTATATAAAGTTATATATTTTTAAATTAAAGTAAAAACAAGTTCAGTACACATCGTTGTCTGCTTAATAATAGAGAATTGATGTAAATGACTTGTGAAATAAATTATGCGTATTTTTATGAGATCTACCCTCGTCCATTTCCTCCTTATAACAAATAATTCCACACGTAGACATTAATCTAAGAATTAGTTAGTTATAGGGGTCACCTTAGTTGCGTTCGGTAAAAAAAGGTATACAAGTTTTTTTTAATGGATTCGTGTATTTTAATCAGGGGTTCTTTGGTTCTTAAACAACTAACAAAAATAAATAAATAACAATTATTAATATAATCACAAATTAATCAAAAAATTATTTATGAAATGTAATAAAAAGTAAACAAATGTTAAATCACTTAGATCTAATAAAAATAAAAATCAATATAGTTCATAATATAATAAATAAATAAATAAATAATAATGTTGTTGATCAAAATTTCAGTCAAAGATTAGGTTTATATTCCTTAAATAATAATATAAATAAATATTAATTTAAATAACGATGACATTTATTCATCATCGTAATTTATATCGTTATCGAAGTATCATATCAGAGCCCAGGCTCCCTTATACTTAATAAGGAGAACCCTGAAAACAAAATAAAAATTCTACTTCCTAACCAATATAGCGTGGGACGCTATTCTTGTATGACTTTTTAACGGTACGCAACTAAGGTGCCCCGGTTGATTATATCGCGAATGTCTTAATAATGATTCCAATTATTTTCACTTCTCTGAAACACTATACAATTATTATTGTATATGAATATTGAATATATAAATATATATTTTAGTAATAATGAGGAAATAATTTGCGCTTTTGTTACGTATTTTTTTTTTTTTTTTAGCTATTTTACGATTTTTAGCAACTTTTTTATAAATATATTCATTTTGAACTGGATTTATGTGAATTCAATTTTTGTTTTAAATTGCGTATAATTTATTTATATGGATAAGCGTGTGACAGATTTTACAATGAATTTAATCGGCGGGATGATGTTTATATTAACAATGATTGCTTTTTTTTTCAGTAAATTAGGTAGCTTTTTAAATTTTATGACACAATATTATTCTCGCATAATGAGTTATGGTTACATACAAACAAACAAACTAAAAACAATTTATAATAATTCATCAAAATTAAATAATCCAATAACTAATTTTGTTTTTTAATATAGCTTAAATAAAATTGGATTAACTGATTTATGAAAAAATAAAATATTTGATACCTGTACGGTTGTATCTGTAACCTGAAATATCTCACATAAACACATATTTTGATTACATATTGTCCAGCAGAGACAAAAAACTCGTTCATTTGTTTCTAAGAAATACTATATTACAATTTATGGCATTTCTTCAGATTATTGTTGTTCGAAAATAACATAATAACAATATGCATACTTTATAGATTCAATTAGATTTATTTATAGTACTTAAGAAGAGAGATATTACAGAGAACTAATGAAACATTGAGGTATATAATTATTGTAAATAAGGTATTGTAGAAGTTAATGTTTTGGCGGGGAAGCAATGACAGTCCACTTTGGGTTTTTATCAGAACTAACTTCCAGAATTTACCTAGATATAATAAATATCAAGATGAAACCCATCGAATGGTTGTGCGAGCGAGCCACCTTAACTCCAAAGAACGATAAGGCTGCCGAAATCATTGAAATTCTAATAAAGGCATTTAATGAAAAAGCTGTTGAATATAAATCTTTTGATTCAGTGATTCATTCGGATGATGCTGTCCATTATCCTTTAGAATTTCTTAATACTCTGAATCCTTCTGGTGTTCCATAACATAAACTTATCTTTAAAATTGGAGCACCTATAATGTTACTAAGAAATCTTAATCCACCTAAATTGTGTAATGGAACTAGATTGGAAGTTAAAGCTCTGCACAAAAAATATGTAATAGAAGCTATAGTTATCCCTGGGTGTCTGGGTGTGCAAGAGGAGATATAGTTTTAATCCTGAGGATAACGTTGATTCCAACTTTTATTTTCGATAACGATTATCCCTTTGAGTTTAAAAGAATAAAATTCTCACTAAAAGTTTGCTTTGCTATGACTATTAATAAGTTTCAAAGACAATCATTGAGCATGGCAGATATTGACTTGAGAGAAAAATGTTTTTCACATGGACAGTTCAATGTCGCATGTTCTAGAGTTAGCTCTGCCAGTAGTTTGGTTATTTTAGCCCCAAAAGGCAGTGCCAAAAATACTGTTTATAAAAAGGTATTGAGATGAATAAAATATGTCAATATAAATATTATTATTTTTTTTTGTTTATATAACACCATAATGTGTATATATATATATAATAATATTACAACGACGTTGTAAAACTCAATTAGTTTTCAAAGAGTTTACAGAAACTTCTATACAATACATGGGCAACCTAGGATCAACATATCTAAAAACAGCCCATAATAAATATAAAAACTGATAAAATAAAAGTAATAGTAGGTAACACAAAAAACTGTACACGGACGAATCAGTGCTATTCAGCTAGTTTAATATAAAGAGGATAAATAATAGCAACTGAAATATTCTCCATTCGATAATATATAAAATCAAAGTTTTGATTAAGTCAATGTTTATAAAAATGTTGAAATATTGTCAATATAACAGTCTTCATATGCATTGATCACTACATTTTGCCATAAAAATACAAAAAAAGTTATCATTTTATGTATAGTAAAAATATATATTTGCATTAAAATTATTAAATGTATACTGTAAAAAAAAAAAGCATAAAATTTATTATACATTAAAAAAACATATTTTATAATACGGTAACACAGATATAGATTGTGCACGTCAAAAGTAAGTGGAACCATATGTAAAAAAAATTACGTACCTATATTTATAACAGAATTCAATAAAATAGGTATGTAAAAGGTAAAATGTAAAAATTTGTAAAAGTCCGATATTCAGAGAATAACATAAAAAGATTAAAGACCTTGTAAATATAAGCTGTATGCATCGCGTAAAGAAAATTTCATCACATTTTAACTATTAATAAACGAAGACAGTATGATACAATATATGATCATGTACGATTTATATTTTTTATTTTCTTAAGAAATCATCATAATGTATATTATTATGTACGTATAATATATTAAACGTTATTAAATGTTATTATATTATACTAATATCATATTGTTTTATACCAATTTATATGTGCTAATAATGCCTATTTATATAATATACATTGGTAATTTATTGTGATGTACTTATTTTTATGTGGAATAATGGAAAGGAAAACTTTTCTCGTTCTAGGTATCATTTTAAGTAGGTACACTAAACGATGACGTTGTATTATGTTAAAATTGTACTATATTTTTACGAATTTATGTGTAATTGCAATGTTAAGTTATGCATATAGACAAGACGTTTCTCTGAACTGTTTAACATGCCTAATCGTAATTCTAGGTAAGTACTTGTTTAGCTTATAAGTTTGCTGCAGTCTTGTGTATCGTATTTGATACACGCTAATCTTGTGCACATTATTGCTCTTAATATTTTACTTAGACTTGCCAAATTCGCCTTTGAGTCAGATGCGAGATATTTGGCTAAGGTTCATAATATTACTACTGAGTGCGTACTTATATGATACTCAAGTCGTTCGTATAGACCGCAGCCAACTTGTTAATATTTATGTGCTTAGATCAGAAATCACAATAATTAGGGATTAGGTGCACATATTATGGTTGTATAGCTTATATAAACGTAATTAGTTATTAAATAAGTGACTTTAATTACACTCGTGCACATCAACAACTAAACTATTGTTGGCGTCCAATGTACGCGCGTGTTACTGGAATATTAAGTATAAAATGTCAAGTCTATAAAATACATCGACGTCTTATTCATAACACGATTTATATTTAGTGTTAAAAAAAAGTAGTCATTAGGTATACGAATTTGATAAAAATTTAAAATTGATAAATTCAGTTTGAAGTGATGTTTTAAGTGAGAAATTAATTGTAATTATTTCGTTGGTAAAAATTTTGGTTTTCGAATGAATTCGAAAGGATTATGTACCATTTTAGTCTCACGTTCATGAACGAATTTGACTGAATGACACAATAGTTATATAGTATACTGTATGTCTGTATGTGATATAATTATGGATATTAGAAGAATGCCTTTATAAACCTGATAAACAAGAGTCGTGTCCCCACAATAGAACCTTTAGCTGACACACAGATACTAATTAAAGAATAGCATAATTTAAAAGAAATACTATGCATAATACTTTTTTTTTTAAATGTATTATACTTGTGCGGTTGTGGGATTTGCAACGTTGATACGAAGCTGTGCTGAAAAAATACAAGTTATAATAACTATTAATCGGTTAGTTATATTTTCACTGTGGCGCTGTGAGATGATCACGGAATTTTTCATTCTCAACATTTTTTTTTTAAATTCTATTAAATGACCACATATAAGTAAACCCCTTTTAAACTAAATGTAAATATTAGGTAGCATGTACTAATACCTGTATTATTTTACTACGAATGAGTAAACACATGTCACAGAATATTAATTAACATTCGATGAATTTTTCTATCGAATTTATGTGCAACAAGTACATAATGTTTGTAACTTTTTTTTATTGATTATAAAATAAATTACATAAAATAAAAATCAATTTTAAACTAATATATTATCATTATAATATATAAAAATTATTGAGCTGATTATCAATGATGACGAAAACGTTGTTTATTGGTATACGTGACTTCATGATGATGAATACGAAATTGGTTCAATCGAACGTTTTGATTTTAGTTTGTCAATTATTATTTTGTATTAAACTTAATGAAGTATATCATTATTATATATTCATATCGAATCACTATAGTGTATCATGATATTAATTCCTACTAGTGTTTTCTGTATTAGTTCGTATGCTTTATTATGAGATCATGTGTATGGTACAAGTAAGAATATTTCTCAAATTGATTTAACTTAAAAAAAATAAAACATAAGGTTGGGAAATATGACGGTACATAGTAGGTACATAAATTATTCAACAGTTAAATACGTTTTTTTTTTTTTTTTTTTTTTTTATTTTAGAACCATCAGCAATAAAACTATTATAGTTCGACAATTAGATTAAAACGATAAATAGAATTTGTGTGTACAATTTAAACGATAACATTGGTATGAATATAATGTTAATAATAGTTTTAGCATATATAAAATAATAGAGAGAAAAAAGATAAGATAAAAACATAATGAGGTGATTATTGTTAACAATGATAAATAATAACAACTAAGCAACTTTAGTTAGAAGTGAATTGAGGACTGTGGTTAGCAGGGAGATAAGAGGACTAATAATAGCGTTTAGATTGGAAATAAAGTTGGACAGAATGGTTGAGATGGGTGGAGATGAACCATTCGTGTTGTGATTTTTCGTTGCTTCTGCGTAGTTTTTCGGTTTGATAGGAGGAGGTTCGGTTGGAATGTTGGCCGCCAGAGGGACTGCTGGAGGAACCGGTGTATCATTATTATCTGTGTTATTCATTTTCCGTGCAAGGCGCCTCTTGAGATAATATTTTTTTTTCCTGCTTGAAGGCTGGGCAGCCTCTATAGTTGGCGGTATGAGCGCCGGAACAAAGTACGCACTTGGCCGGTGTGGCACGAGATTTGGTGCATTCATCAGTGGGGTGGTTTTCACTGCATTTGACGCAACGTGGTTGATGGTTACACCAGTTACGAGTATGTCCGTACATTTGACATTTTTTGCATTGGGGAGGTTGGCGAGATTTTCTGGGCTTTTCGATTATAACTATGGAGTTTAATAACTTAGTTACTTGAAATATTTCTAAATTATGTTCCTTTGGTTCAAGGTTGATTAGGAATAGTGGCAACGGTGCCTTTGTTTTTTTATTCTGAATATTGCTAACGTTAAGGACAGAAAATCCCAATTCATCAAGGACTGTCTTGATATCCTCGGTGGGAGTGGAGTAGTGTAAGTGGCGGATTACAGCTTGAATTGGACGTAAATGTTGAGGTGTGTGTGTGTGAAAAGACACACGGCTCTTATTAAGAATAGACGCAGCATTAGCAAAAATATTGTAATTGGCCGAACGAATCGTTATGAATGCCATAGAAGACTTAAAAGTAACTGCGTCTGGGCCCAAAATGGAAATAATATCATACTTGAGCTTTGAGAAGTTAGTGACATTTTTAATGTAGATTGTCGGAGCGCTGTGGTTAGATCCGTCGCTGGTCGGTTGAGTAGACGTTTTCTTTGAATTATCCCCTTGAACTAGTAGCTCATCTGTAACTGGGGGTGGACTGAATACCTCTGGTTCGGAAGTTGTGCCATCCTCGAGGGCGGCAAACCTATTTGGGGTGACAAAAATTTTGCTTTTCTTTTCGTCAGTTGTTGGAGAAGACAGAGATGACGATAAATTGCGTTTATTGTGCGTGTTATTTCGATACATATCGAATGGCCGCGTACCTATATAGTTACGCAACAAGCAGGTAACTGAATATAAAACGCATGACGCTATCGGGTAACGATAAGGAGTAACATGCGTGTTTACTCTACGACGGTCGGCACCGAACTGAGTTAAATACGTTATTGTAACAATTATTGAAATTAAAAAAAAAAAAAGTAAACCGTCCATTCAATTTTTCTCGTGAATAATATGATTAGCCAGTAGTTAAAATAATTCTATTTCGATCGCATTATATGATTGCGGTTAATCGATGGCTTTTCAGTAGAATTTTAATTATAATACATGGGCTGTTTGATTATTTTATTTTCCAGTTGATAAATAATAATCAGCCGATGGTCATATAATTATTTTTGCGATTCCGTTTAGTTCATGTTCGATCATTAGTCGTGACAATATTTCAAAAAATACGTCTAATCAAGTATAATTATTAATAAATCGAATATCCTTTAAAAGTTTAAAGTAATATTAGTCAGTTTGCGCCGTTTCACATAAAAATAAAGACAAAAATGTGACGAGTCCGTAAATGCAATTCGTGAGAAATGTCAATTTTTTCACAGACTTAAATAAATAAAAAATAAATAATATCGTCGTAAAATAAACGCATCGTGAGCATTCATACGAATTTATTCGCATGGTATTTCACCATTACGGAATTTAAACGGAAACGCTCTGAAATTCACATCAGTGCGATTATTTAAAATGACTCATATCAATAGGTTTACAAATATTTTTACTGTAATAGCTCTATCAACTCTTTCTGCGGGTGATACGAAATATATATATATGTAATATTCGTGCAGAGTGATAATTTATTGTTCTTGTTTTAATACGTCTTACAAATATGTTCAATACTTATTATATCATTTTTAAAATATATAGCATACAATTTATGACATATTATTATTTTATTCAACAATTGTAATTTTTGTTGCATAAATCGTTGTTTTAGTGTTTTATATTAATAAACGAATTGTATCGTTTTAGGTAAAGAGAGAAGCTACATCAATATAAAATTGAAATAATAAAAATCTAATAAATTTATTTTGCTATACCAACTAAGAAGTATAATACAATCAAAGTAAGAACAGAAAAATGATATATATATATATATTTTTTTTTTCATTACAATTCTTTTTATAGTTAATTTCTTAGATAACGACAAATAAGTTTTAAAAATCCTAATTTTGAAGAAAATGTTTGTCTTATATATTATAATTTATACGTTATTGAATGAAACCCTGGTATCAAGTTAAACTTTAACTACCTAAAGTACTGTATTTACTTGATATATTAACATTATCCAACGAATAATATTTTGTATTAATGTATTATTATAAAGTTATCGCTAAAATACTACACACAACGTATTATAATAGTATCCTATTCCATAATAGGAATCAGCTATTGAATATTAATTGATTGTAATCTTCAGATGTGCTGGAAGAGTTATATGGTTATCTATTCCAAATCCCTCCCCCCTTCGTTTTACGATGTCGTAACGAATTTGAAATTCTATTATTATTATAATTTATTATTATCATCATCACCATCATTATCGGCTTCGTCATCAGAAATCAGTATCGATCATGATTTAAGCATGCGTCGCTGAATTGATATTAACGAGTATGCCGCTAACTATTCACATGCGGCGGAATATTATTATTATTATTGTTATTGACATCGCATCAGCATTAAAATAATATTATAACATTTTTCTCATTTTTTTTCCTGAAGAGTTGTGTGTGCGTATCGTCGAAACTGCGTTCCGCGTAAGCAATATTGACACGCCGGTCGCGTATAGGGCAAAAGACCCATTCAGTTTTAGCGCCAGATAAAAATGAATTATGCACTTTTGCAATATGCTCGCCCCCTATCGACAGTGATAATAACGCCATCCCGATATTATGATAATGATAATGTATTTGATGTCGTAATAAAAACACATCGTGTATTTATTATCGTATATTATAATAATATTAGTTTGTACAAGACGTTTTCGATTAACGATTTTGTAGATTTTTGCACGGTGATCGTTTTACGCAGTGATTATGTCGCCACCACCACAATCATCATCATCATCATCATCACTGCCATTGTTATGCACCGCCATGCATAAAATTGTTATAATTTGGTGTAAAAAAAGTTTCTGATGTATCATAATTTCTTTTACAGCGTTACATCGATACGACCAATGCCCAATATGAAACATATAATGATGGTTGAAGTGTACACGTGCGCCTATGACCAACAATGACGTACCTACGCCTTAAGTGCTATCGAAACCATTTTGGTGAATTTTTTTTGTTTTTGCAAGTGATTGCTGAAAACTTCCATATAATGTTTTAAAGTCGGTAAAGAACATCTTGTTCATCATGGAGAATTTAGAACGTGCAAGAAAACTCGACAAAAGGCAAGGTTTTAGATAAAGCAGGACCCTATCGCTATCACGCGATGCTTTTGTAAGCACTATATAAACGAAGTCCATTCACCTCACTTCCTATAGTATCACATATGTGACGACGATTACGGTAGATCTAACACGATTTATTGTACTCAGGGTCGGCCTGAAGGCGAGTTTGTGCAGTGGAAATTGACTCCGCGGCCCGTTGCTAAAGTGAGTTATCAGTTCCATATAGTTTATTTAATTAATGATTTAAATTCATCGATAAGATTAAAATAAGGCTGTCTCTGAGGAGGCCCCAAGTAACACCCACTGAATATACCGCGCGAAAACATTTCGTTTTATAGAATCGATATTCACTAAACTGTTGTGATGGTGAGATTTGTACAATAAAATATGTGGCTAATGGCGCAGACCCCACCTAAGTTACGACGTACAAAAAAAAAAAATGTACCTTGACGAACTGAATAGGAAGGGTCTAAAAAAGACGAATCTTTTCTCAGAGGAATAAATAAAAATAAAAAGTTAACGACCGCTTTTGCTTACGTGCACTTTCGAAGTAATTTTGTATCGTTGTCATGCCAACGTCAGGTAAAATAAAATTATATTTCGAAATTTCGAAATTGTGTTTTTTTCAGTCAATATCCCCGAGCAATAGATATACTATCCATCGCGATACAGGCGATCGCTTACCGTATTATAATATTCATACACTTCACCAACCATGTGCCACGCCATGGAAAAATTCAATTTATTCTTAAATACATCCATATTTGCCTATATGCATTTGGCAGTTGATCTCTCACACTTCGCTTTAGATGAAAAAACCATCGGCTTTTGTTAAGTGTTATGTAGTATGCACAATATTTTTCAGAATATTGAGATGAACTTCAAAATGATATTAATATTATGTTTCAAAAATGGACGTATTGATTAGTACTGTATTTTAATAGACTATTTCATTATATACGGCTATCTTGAATTGTCAATAGATTGAAATAAAAACATTCGAATAAAAAATGTACAATAAGGACTATCTATAAGTTATAAGTAGTATGGATACAATAGTAAAAGTTATTATAATCTATCTGAATCGATTAAAAACTAAAGGTCCACGTGAACAATAATATTGGGCTCTGGTTTATGATGACACGCGTTTTTCTTCAATAAAATGAAAAATTATGATAATATAACGACGTGTAATATAACGGATTCAAGGGTTTTCTGTGGTTTTAAACCTATATGGATCTCAGTGATGTAGGATGTAGCCATTTTTTTATGGGGTATACCATTAACGAAGTTAATTACAAAGACTTTCTTGCACTTTTATTTATAGTATGCAATTACTATTTTTTTCAAACTAACTGCAAAATATACAAATATATAGTTAAATTTTAAAAATGGTTGCGACACTGAGGTTAAATATGGGAATACAGCATATTTATCACAATATACTTTTTGTTTTTAGTTGTGTTGCATTTTACTTTTAAAATTGAAAAAGGCATATATATGGCAACGACCTGCAGGGTAATATTATTATTATAACGTATAAAGTTGATGTATAGTCCAATTTTCTTCAACGCATAAACTATATGAACGTCCTCTAAGTTCCTATATTAGCGTTAGTGAAAATAATATGTGTGTCACCGTACTCTAATGCTGATCGATATTCCTTTAATCCTCAATAAGAGACCGTTGCTTTCTACCTACTCTTTTTTGATTAACGCTAACGACTTGCTATTAACGATTTGATCAATCTAGGGGAGGGGATATTTACGATGGATGTGAATGTGAAGAGGGCGCGGTGAGATCGGTTTCTCTCTGTTTTTTTTTTTTTTTTTACCACATTAACATGGTAGTTGAAAAGAAACATGGAATTAGTAAAACATTTTCACCAGTGACGTTTTGGCGACTGTAATTTTTATTCGAGATATTTACATTGTAATGTCATAATAAAACTCAGTACGTATATCGTGTAAGCTCATTACGATGAGTACGTTTTATAGAAATATTTTACATTTTTATTGTGTATAGTGGTCGTTCGATTTTATAATATTATACGTTAAATTTTTTAGCGTATCATATGTATTTGTTTTTTGTGTTGAAAAAAATATTACTTAATTCATAGGCTGATCTCAACCATAAATATATCGACCACGACCGCCACCAGTTTATTGACTCTAATCCTTCAAAGTGTTAATAATTGATCGTAATGGATTACCTACTAGCGCACGACTCTCATTGGGCGCTGAAATCATCGCTCCTAATCGTCCTCCGTCGGTTGTTGTATTTTATTCCAAGCACGCAGTCAGTTTCGAAACAATGTTTTCAAATACTTTTATTTAACGATAAATTGCACATGCTCACATACGAGGAGGTAACTACATATTTTTATTAAAATAAATTTTATTAGTAACGAAAAGTCTCAATAGTGATTGCGTGAACGATTGAACAACATATACGATTTTCTAATACATTAGAGTTTGAATGAAGTACAAAATGGTTTTTATTATGAAAATATATTATATCTGCACTATTGATTTTATCCTTTTAGACTCAAGCATCGAATACTATGTTGTATGCTGCTCCTCTGTAATATATATTATTAAGTGTTTACATTGCTACACATATGATGATGTCGAACGTCTTCTTTGGAAACAACGCTCTAGCTAATGCATCTCTGAAGATGCTTGCCAATAAAACCATAATCTCTCATTGTCGAGGAAAAACATCGGTACAATTTAGTGAGTTTTTAAGTAGTCCATCATAATGTCCAGAGTTTTAGCGTCAAACACTCAAATACAATATGAATAGTAAATTTTATTGTGATCGAAGTACAATATAATAATAATATTACCATATAATTTTATGTCTTGCCGTTTTTAAATAAGTATCGTATATTATAGTAAGTCGGAATTGCGTAATTCTTATGAATCACAACGTTTGGCAGTAGTCCATCATCATTGCACGAGCACATATAAATCTTTTCTTTTTTGACGAAAATGTAGATACGTAGTCTGTGTCTAAATGTTGTTAGAAATAAGTAATAAACAAAATATTTCACGTGAGGTAAATTGAGTGAACATGTTTACCACTTATTCGACAGGAATTTTCATGAAGTTAATGTTTATTTAAAATCGTTTGCACAAAAATAAGAAACATAAAAAATGATGTGATGAGTGTGATCGACTCAACGACATTTAGTTTTAAAGTAAGTATTCTGCAGATGTTGAAATATTTTCTGATTCGTATACATAATATTCAAAATTTCAGTTTATGCACTTATGTTCTTTAAATAAACTAGTTGTACGCCGTTAATGTGTTAAATAATAATATTTATTGACAGACCGTGACGATTATGAAAGACTTAAATTTATCGTATATATATATACATATATCGAATTGAAAACATTACATTTCAAATAGTTTTACGATTTTCTGAAAATAGCTCAAATACAAATGTCGAATAGTATACAAATTGTGTTTTATAGATGTTGGAAAGTTATTTGCCGACACAGTTATGACAGAGTGCGTTTATATTACGCATTTCCGTGGAATGTTCACACGTAACAAATTCCGAGATTCGAAATAATTTTATAAAAGTAAAAACCCCAAAGTGATAATTACGTCCGGGACTTTTGAATCCGCTTCCTCAAAAGTTTTGACAAACGTTTAACGAGATAGAGGGAAAAGTTTTGTCACGAAAGTTTTACGGAAGACCGTGAATTTCGGGTGAGTACAAAACAAGTTACTTCATTTTGACTGTGAAAAAACAATTTTATTATTATTTATTATATCATACCATGGCGGTGAAATGATTAATTTTTCCCATTAAATTTAATTAAATCTTGTTTGTAGTTTGACTTTTTAAGACACCAATGTGATTTATAATATTTGCTATCCACACTATGTAGCCTAATAGCAAAATGTCATGTGATATAAAACCGGGGAAAAAATTTAGACTACTCTTTCGTAATATAATATTGTTATATTAACGGTTAAGTGAGTTCAGTTAGTTACAAAATAAATGGCAAATAAATTATACATTTTTTTGCATTCTAGTTTTTAACGTGTGCTTGATCAATTAATTGTTTTTGATCTTAATTCTTAGTCGTGCACGAAATCACAGAGTGATATTCAATGTTCAACTATTATACGTCATTATTGTATTTATAGCATCGGTGCCATCGTTTACATATGTTTTTAAAAGGAATAGTTAGTATTACTCGTGTATCGCGAAGGGCATGGACCAGTTGCGCCTAAAACAATATTTGTATTTTAGGTCAGTATACCAATTGCGCCGGTTAAATTTTAGGTCAGTTTACCAATAATAGTGTTACTTATACTCGTATTTTAGGTTCCTTATTTTTACATGGACATATGTAAGTTACTACTCAGCGGAAAAAGTTACATATGTGTATGTATACACAATTAAATAAATAGCTAACTAATATGCATTCAAATATACTTAATTTAAAGCAAATCGTATACGAAATTACGGGAAAATACGACAAGCTACAAGCTGATAATAGTACTTATCCCGAGGGCGAAATATAAAATATTTTATTTATTATTATTAAAGAACATATTATAAAGTATGAATTTGATTTTAATAGATTACTAGTATAAAAAGTTTTCATTATCATTAATGATCGTTATCCATCTATTATTTGTCTGCCTAATTTGTACGTTCCACACAATGTCTAATAGGTACTATACAGACATATTATATTTTTATGTATATTAAAATTATTTATAATTGACGTGTATCTATGTGTATGATTTGGTATAGATTTATATTGTACAAATATTATTACGTACATTGTATAATTTTTTTGTATTGACTGAAAAAATCTATTTATAATACATATTTTTATAAAAGTATTTTTTTTTACTAAGGTGTAATGTTGAATAATATTATAAACTCTGAAAACAACTGAGCGCAATTGGTATATTAAAAGGTCATTTTAAGCACAATTGGTAAACTCCCATCGCGATACGCAACGCCATCGCCATTGAATGTACTTACACTGCTATTAAATTCATTAGTAATCCTTTTAATGTACTATTTAGACATACGATGTTCGTTAATTCCGTGCAAGAGTGCACTTATTACCTATGTACATATTATAATTATATAAATCATAAATTATGCATTCCGTTTTCTAGTTAAGACAGAATACTGCGTCAAACCGTGTTTAGATTTCAATTTGAATACGCGCAGACCCATAATATTATTATGTTATGTAGTGTATTATATACGTACAAAGAAATTTAAGAGTGTTCATTGATTTTGGAATATTAAATTGAAAAGTATGCATATAGTTATTTAAGAAAAAACGAGTTTATAAGAACGCATTACATTGTAGTGATTATGAATTATAATATAATGTTATACGGTCAATACATATATTTTGGTGTTCGTAAAATACGATATTTGATAGGATGAGCGTGTTTTATTATTTTTATTAAATGTGCTCGTTGGGAAAGAATACATTTTTAAACTTTGGAAACCATGAATTGATTTGGTAGGAATTTAGAATCGTATAATATTCGATTAACATGCATCGACTTTGAATGAGTTTAATTTAACTACCTATTGAGTAATTATCAATTTGCTTTATATGTGTCAACCGTTATCATTGTTCATTGTCTCAAGTCTGCATTGAACGTTCTAAACATTTCAATAGCGTCAACATAATGTGGTCATATTATTTATTACTATCTGAGTTACAATTTTTTTTTCCATTTTCACGTGCATCAATCATTACTTTATTTCATCTTTCAAAGTAAAAGTTACCATATTAAAATTTCTAAAAATATGTATTATACATAATATTTTATTTGAAATATATAAACTAAAAATTTGGCAAAACAAACAAAAAGTTATTTATTGTAACTTTATATGCCAAATGCGTACAGCAAAAATATTTGAATATTTTGTTTAAATAAATAAAAAATTTTACTTTTAAAACTTCTTTGTTACTATCTACTTTATGTTCTTATTTTTTCATACTTTTAAAATATACACTTTATGGAACATGCAATTTAGTTTACCTTAAAATACAGTGCCTTTAGTATGTATACAAAAGCATAATCATTTTCATCAACATAAATTGTCAAATGCTTTTACCACGTTCTTCAATATTTAAGTCTCTTGTCACGATGCTATTTTGCCAAAATATGTTCTTCTTCAGTGCCACGTATTCGAGTTATTAATATTTAAGGTCTCGGTGCTTCAAAAAAAATACACACATACTTACCTATCTACCTTTCTAGTGGTTTTATAGATTTATACAAAGTTTTTTTTATTCCTCTTTCGTTGGTGGTTACGTCTTATTCATCTATCTACAATTCACGTAAAAAATAAAACATACTAAATACTTGAACTATTTAAAATGAATTGTTCCCGAATTTATTATTAGTTTTATTTTACGCAGGTGGAAATTAGTCTAAAAACTCAATCCATTACAACTATAGTCTATTGTTTAAAATTTAATTAGGGTTATAATTTAAATTGGCCCGGAGCTATTTTATTTATTGGCATCATAAACTTTTCTTTCTGGTCGGCTACGCTAAAAGGGAAGCTTTATATGTATACACTATACAGCAGCTGCTGTTTCCGTACTTCACTTAGTTTCATGGGTATTGAGTATGTGATGTCGTTGGTTGAAAACGAATGTCTTATAAACTACGATTAATTAAGTAATAAATTACCTATAATATATATATATATATTTGTTATAGATCTACATATTATAATGTAAAAATAATGTGCAAGACCGAATTAAATCCCATCAAGTAGTATAATCGGTTAAAAAAAAACAAATTATGACAATAATCAAAACAACAAGACTAAAATATAACTTTTATTAACCATTGTCATCGTGGTTAATTATCACGCGACCGAGTTGACGTGCAATTGACAAGACTTATTTGCTAATCATTCGCAAATAATAGCAAAAACTATCGTTGAAATCGCGTCAGCAGAATGATACAGCAGCAGCAACATATATTTTAATTCTAAGTGATACCGTATTATTGAAACGGCGTTCCGTGTATGCAATATTGATACAGCTGCGTGTAGCGTACAGAAACCATGCGTTAAGATACCTATGACTCTTAAACCTTTATAATTAGTCATAATAATTATAATAATTAAAAAGTAAACACAATCATAAATAAATTGATTTTGGAAGTTTGCAGTATTGTGTCAAATGATAAGTTAAATCCACATAAAAATATAATCGTGTTAATATTTTACTGTTCGTAAATAGGATTTCACGCTCAGATGTATTGTCAAATTCGGGTAAAAAAAAAAATCAACCGTACTCAAATGAATTGTCAACGGTAAAGCGTGTACCGAAATAATTAAATTTTATTTTTGAAAAAAAAAAGAAAAACAGTGTAGTAATAGTGGTAATGTTTCACCCGAATGCCTACGTTGAATCAGTGCCCCCTAAATGAATGGGGGAGGGGAAAGGATCCCACCATGGCCGTTATACTATGGTAATACATTTCGTCATCGCTAAAAATAAATATCTCGCATTAAAAAGAATAATTAAAAAGAGACACCGTACATCTTTAAATGACGACGTAATATTGTAATTTTTTAACACGAACTATGTTTTGCGTCTTACAAATAATTTTCATCGAGGTTTTTTTTGTGTTCGTTACATTCAAAGGAATCATTAATTCGGATTGTTTACACGATTTTAACGTTTGAACGAGCATTTGATTTCGAACAAAGAAATTGCCAATTTTTAATCGCATTATTTTATCCTTGTAAATCGACAAAAAATGTTTTCTTTCTCAAGCGCCATACAAAATAAATCACATTCCATGTTCAGAATTATAGTCTAATGACAAAATCTTGTTTTGCGGTTGTGGAACCGTTTCAGACATTGTCGGTAATATTAATATTGTTCGGATTTCGGAGTATATAATATTATGTTTTTGGTTAATACCTATACTTTAGTAATAATAATAATAATATGAAAAATACGTTAACACTATCATTGTCTATTGGCGTAAATAGGAGTGGCTATTATGTATGGTATATCAAGTCTCCATAAAGCAAGTAAAATACTATAATAGTAAATTTTATCATTATTTACTTCAATTTTAAAATAATATATAATAAAAAATATAGACCCCATAATATTATTAACTTGTAATTACTTTTAGACTAATGACCTGGGATGTTGAAGCCTTTTATTCCAATAAAAAAAAAAAATAAAAGAAATACTTAAAATTATTCCATTATTGTGCTGCAGTACTTCTGCATAGAAATTAATGTTTAATAATATTAACACTGACGATAAGAATCATTGGTTTTCCAATAAAAATATAGTTAAATAATAGTTGAAAACAAAAGTGTATTATACTGCACTAGCCGCTATCTAGGTATACAAGTAAATGTATAAGACGTTTTTGTTAGTTAATTACTGGCTTAATAGGTATAAAATACTAAATAAATGTTTAATATGTCTTAATTATGTAGATAAATCAGAGACTTTAAAATTTGGTCTGTTTACGAATTTTTATGGGTCATGTATCAGAACTGTACAGGTCATCAAACGCATAAAATAAAAATACTCAATCGATTGTGAACTCGACACGTGCGCGCTCGATAATCGTCAAGAAATCTAAATAATTGTTGTATAACAATGCCACCAGAATACTCAGTCATAATATTATTTATCATCTAATTTTAACTGCGTAAAACATTATGCACATTTTCACTGTGTACATATTATACCATGCATGCTGAGGCGACGCAATATTACCGTTCTCGTTTCAACTGCTAGCTCGTTTATTTTAACGATTTTCAAATTAGCAGCCCAGCCGGGCCCAGTTTCCGCCGCCGTAAAATACTGCTGTGAAAAGTTTGTATACTCGGTGGTGGATTTTCCTCGGCCAGATTTCCTTATAATTGATTTAAATTTCGAAATATACTGTGAGCATAGCGTCGATACCATTTCAACACCACGTAATCTATGAATTAATATAATATACATTATACGCAGCAATATCATTTACTTTTTCATCACTGATTCACTGTTTAGTATATTTATTGCAGTTTTGAACAAATTTTTTCAAACAAATGGAAACGAATAAAATATAAATTTTATAATAATTTATAATCTATGTCCATCTGTACATTAAATTATTTATTTCGTTGATCTGTTTGATCGTTCACTATTGTCCGATCATTGACTTGAATATTCTATAAATATACGGTTTTTTTTATAGACGTGAGTTTGGAAAATTTAAAACACATTACGTGATTTTATTTAAAATCCGTATAATTTGCTCACACTTATTGGATGAGCTATTATATTATCATAACCACCGCTTATGACTAAAATCAAGTGTGAGATATTGTCTCACAAGTTATCAAAAATTAAGTGTAATATTATGACCATTGACTGTTGTAAATACACCAGTAGATACGCTTGCTTATTAAATTAATCAATTTACAAACCCTTAGGTTTGACGTATCAAGTATGAATTACGTATACATAATAAATGAGTCATTTTACGTGATTTCAATTTTTTTTTTTTATAAAAAGCGTTTTTCTATTGTTAAAGCGTGAATCCAATTTAAGTAGCTAATCGTTTCCCCATTGAAGTACGTAAATATACTATATTCGTATAAATATCATTAATTTGTAATTGTTTTAATGTGGTTCAATGAACCCTTTTTATCGCGTCATTATCAACAAGAATTTAATTTATTTTTGAAAAAAACTATTTAACACGTTCACGACCACGTGCAAATTGTGTATCCTTAAAAAAAACCACCCTCATTTTATGAAAATTTATTAAATTAAGTAAAACACGATCTAGTGAAGTTATTCAAAAACCAATGATACCGAATGATAAAGAAAAATGTGTTGAAAAAAACCAAAAATTTATGTGGGTGTTAAAAAAACCACGTATCAGGAAACCCTATATACTTCAATAGGCTGCATGTCAACTATAGTTGACATTGGTTTTTTGTAAGATCCCCCATGTCAACAATAGTTGACATGCGGTCGTTTAAATACAAAAATATTAATTTGTTTAGAATATTGTTACAAGTAATAACTTTATCGTCTATATCCAGATATTTTAAAACGCATTAAGAGGACGCCACACTCGCATGTGTTGTCTCCGTCTTACAAACGTATAACATAGCAAAATCTGTTTAGCGCGAAACAACTTTACTCCCTTTGTATTTATAGAAGAATTACCAAAATTCCACAACGCATAGGTAAGAACTTTATCTGTGTCATAGCGTCGTTATTTTTTTGATAACATAAATATAATTAAAGTTATAAGCTTAAGAAAATACATTTATTTTTTATTTTTTCATTAAATTACTTAAAATTATTGGTTTGTGCTATCAAAAAAATAACGACGCTTTGACACAGTTAAAGTTCTTACCTATGCGTTGTGAAATTTTGAAAATTCTATTATAAATATTGAGGGAGAAAAGTTGTCCTGCGCTAAACAGATTTTGCTATGTTATACGTTTGTAAGACGGAGACAACACACGGGTGTGGCGTCCTCTTAAGTAAATATCTTGGGCGTCTATACAGTATTGACATTTTAGTAGACTTAGACCTTTTATTCAATACAATCTTTGATTTACGAACTTAGAATTTTAACTCCAATAAAACATGTCGAGTCTTATTTTCTAAAAACGGATTTGATTTTGAATGTAATATTAAAGTATGTGCACCAAATCAACGTAATAATCGGAATCGTCTAATATTTGGTTGTTATTCGGTTACGCAGACTTAGTATTGATTTTAGAAAGCATTTGTATTATTATTTAATCGCTAAATTTTCGTCAGCCTTTGACAGACTACGGTTGGCTTAGACTTTTCCGCTCTAAGATATTGCAAATGTGATTTTGGTATTATTTTCAACCACATAATATTTTAAAGGAAAAAACCACGACATCAAGTGCGTCGTCGATGGCCAATTTGTCTAAATATTATTGTTTAGTAAATATGCTTTGTCTAGACGAATCGGAATTGGTCGGCTTTCGATGCAATATGTTATACATTATGTTTAAAAACTCGAACTTCACTAATAAAAAACGGATATTAGGTCATACGTGGAACCAGTGGATATCAGGAATTTCAGTTGAGTGTGCAGTTTCTATATTTATAATATATTATTATTTTAAACGTGTACAGATGAAAAAGAATTAATGGTGCATAGGAAATGTCAAAGACGAAATCGTTATGATTATAATACATATTGCTTGCGTACTATTGTTCAGATCTGAGCGATTGTAGTACGAATACACGTTGTTTGCATGTGTAAACATATTATATTTTGTGTATTTTTTCGCCGAGAGCGAAGTGTGTAGGCGATAAAAAAAATATAAAAAACAAACCGTATGCGTCATTCCAAATGATTACACCATAAACTGCGAAATTCTCACAAACGATTCGGTCGTCCTCGTCGGTTCCGGTCGGCCGTCTCATAACTCACAAGTAGATAATAACCATTTTACTGCAAGAGCTAAATAATCGCGAGAAAGGATCGTAGACGATAATAAACACACACGGAGCAATTGAAAAGATAAGACCATAGAAAATTTATGTCGCAAACGGCTCTTGCGCACTTGTTCAATTTATTTTTTCGGCTACTTTGGAGAATATTCGACTTTAGCAAACTATAGTAAATAATATTACTGTCTGTGAGATTCACATTTGTATAGATATTATTAATAAAACGTTAATTTTACTCTGTTCGAGTTGTACGACGACGAGTGATAATCAATTGATATTATATCAGCGTCAGACTTCTTACTCTTCGATAGACCTATAATATGCATGTGCAGATGTATAAATATGCTATTTACCTGACATGGATCCAAAAAGAGGAGGGAGAGCTAAGGAGCTTGCTACATACGTTTAGAATATAATGATATGTCTCAATATAATAGTTAATTAAAAAAATAAATATAATTCCGTTATAAAAATCTTAATAAAAATAAACACTAATCGCGGTTTACCTAAGTAAATTATCTCACGGTCGCATAATATCATTATAATCCAACCTCATATCAAATATAATATAGTCGAAATTTAAGACTTAAGAATTAGTGAACCATAAAAGCAGAATTACAAATGAGGTGGAAATATCTCTGTTTTAATTACTGTCCTGACATTTTCTTTTTTAAATTCTAAAACGAGTACTATGATAAACTTATAAATAGAATATTGAATAATAAAAATAATATTATATTGAAATTTGGCTATTGGTTTTTTTATCGATAGAACGGCGTATAACAATCATAGATTTTTCATAGCATATATAAATTATAAGTATAATATTATTCCAATAAATTGTTTTATAAGCATGCACAGAATTTAATATTTGTCACAAAATAACAGGTTTCGTAAAATCGTTAAAATTATTTTGAATTTCTGAACATTTAGTTTACCGATATTAATTTTGTATTAACATAATCAAATGCAATACTGAAAATTACAAATCGTCCTACTAAGTCGATTTGTTACTTCGAATTAATAAATAAATTTCCCAAACATAATGTATTGTACATCGTTCAATAATAAGTTAATTATTTTTAATTCGTTTATTTTTATTTTATTTGAAAATAACAATATATATTTTGTTTAGTTTACTCGAAAAACCAAATTTATTGTAATAATATTCGTCCTTGATGCCAACACTCTTATCTGTACGCGTATACCGTGTAAATCTCTAATTATATATGCTAATCAGACCGGGCGTTTATTTATCATTGTCGAGAAATTATGTCAACTTTGATTATCAAAACCACAACTTCTGATTTAATGATTTTACGACCAAAACATTGCAATAAAAAAAAAATATTTAACAAATAATCCCTCAAAATTTAATTAATATTTACACAGTACTTTACGGTAGTGAAATGTTAAGCAGATTTTTGGAGATTATACCTACGATCAAGCAAAGATATTGCGAGAGTATTCAATTTGTTACTTTAGTTTTAAAAATCTAGACATCAATTTACACAGGAGGATTCATGGAGTGTTTCCAAAGTGTTTAGATTTAGCGTAAGCCTTTCAAGTACGCTATTGTGGGTTGAACTTAATTATGCAACCATCATAATACATTTAAGTAAGAAATATTGCTTACATTTTATGATTAGTACACATTTATTATTTGTATATAAATTAGTATAGGTATAAGGTATACATTATATATATGCTAATTGTATTCCTATGGTTCTGACTGTATCTATATGCGAATATATTGGTTTTACCATGATGCTTCTAATTGTTTTAAAAACATTTTTTATGTGTGTTATCTTGGTTTTGAATATTAAAAATGTTCTTCGATGTTGACATTTTCGGTGGATTGAAATTTTAATAATATATGGTTAGTAATGTTCAAAATGATTAGGGAAAACTACAAAAATAAATAAAAATAAATTAGAGAAAAACGGGATTATTTATTCAACTCTAGTGTTTGACAAAAATTGATTTGATTTTGTTTGTTTAATTGTTCAAAAAATAATCACCTTGGATAGGTACCACAAATATTAATATAACCTTTTATTCGTATTGTCATATAGTGTTCACAATGCTAGTAAAATTTGTATTTATGTCCAAAATAACCAACTATACTATATTATAGAATGTGGTACCGATAAGGACAAAGTTCCTTATGATTCATCAGGGTTTTTGGTCAAAATTATAGATGAAATTTAAACCATAGATGCGATTTTATGTTTCATCTTTGGACTTTGCCTTATATATTGCATCCGCATTGTTTTGTACGCATAGTTGTTATTGTTTTAAAAATAAAAGTCTTGAACGATGTGGAACACCATCAGAATTTTAAGTCACGATCAACAGAGCCTTTTGTACGGTGTTTACTTAAGCAAATTCTAAGATAGCTCGCTTTTGTTATATAGTTACAAAGGTTTTAGCGATTTAATGTATTCTCGGCTAGACCTTTCAACGCCGAAAACTCGTATCGAATTATCACTCGGTGAAATGCCGAGAATAATGTACGCACAGTATAATACGCATGGATGATAAATATTGTTGAATAGCGGACAAAAACAAGTCAGTATGCTCGCAACTAAATGTGCTATACCTACTATGCTATATATTACTTAATGATATGCCATCATCTACAGAATACAGATATTATATAGTTTTATATAATTATATTTGGCTCATTCATAATCCGTTTATGTCAGTGACTATAATATAGTCACTATATGTTATACTATAGTAAACGATTTGTTTTAGAAACTCTAAACGCGATTAATTATAAAATTATGGTTTATCATTACATTTATGTAGGATCAAATTCCAATATAATAAATTATTATTGTTTATTTGAATAAAGTAATAGCTGGTATTGTATATTACGTATGTGATATTGTACAATTTTCTACAGTACGGTGACGACGTTATTATTACAAAAAAATAAATAAAGTAAGTAAAAATAAAATAAAAACAGAAATATGTTTAATAATTAGACTTTTATGAACAACAGTTAATTACAATCATTAAAAAATATTTTAAGTGGGTACCTATTGAAATTAAAAAGTAAATAAATCCAAAATGGACGACTCATAATAACTGTTAGTTTTTAATTGTTTTTCATATCACTGCGTTATTTAATTATTATTGTTTTACTTAATAACGAGTGTTGTAAAATTTCAAAATATTATATTTCGTTTAAATGATTTTGCTCGCCTTTGTTTGGATACAAAACTTCAAGACGTGTCACTTGTGAAAAGAACAATATTTAAATTTGAATAATAATTATAATAATTTATTTTTTAATGGTAACGTATGCGAACAATACTTTCGGCAGCACGTCTGAAGTCTTATTAATAGTTGCGTAGGCGTTGATTGGGTGGGTGTGCTCTGGTGACATTGCCTCTTATTAATGGTTGCCGTACTTCTTGAACAAATTTCCCACTTTTGATGAGCATTATTATTTTACAGTATGTTGGAAGCGCATAATGTTATTAATTTAAAACTTAAATAACGCGTAGCTTAAACATCAATTGTATTATTTGATAAATCGGTAAAATACAGAATTTGCAATTTGCAATAACCTCCTGTATTATTAAACCGAGGTTCAAAATTCGAATAAAATATTATAAAAAAATGTTTATAAATTTTAAATATTTTTCGAAATCAGACCAATTAGATAGACGTACCTTTATTATACGAATTTGCTGAACGATCCGCAGTTTTGGTTGGTTACGTGCTGTATTTGCAGAGACAGTTAACGTTTGACCTGGTAAATGATCACGATGCATCATATATATAAAAAAGAAAAAAACACGTCACCCTCATAATAAAGCCGTACCTAACTAATTTTTTTTCCACCACTGAAGTCATAACAATAATATGTTTACACGGAATAATATGATTAATTCGCAAGTCACCCCGGCCGGAGCTCCGTCTCGTGTTTTATTAAAAATAATTTCGGAGGTTTCGCGTGTTATGATAACAGTAATATTATATTTAATACAAACGGTGGTGGAGGCGGTGACTGCGGGTGGTGTTGATAAATGGATTCGGCTATAGGTACGTGATAATACGCACTTAGTCGGCGAAATAAGACGAATATAATATCATTATACGCATATTACGTACATTATAACCGATAGCGTGATTCTTACGGAAAATATTAGGTGGGTATCTATACAGAATATTATACTATATTATGTAATAATAATAGTGTGTGTGTAGAAACTCGATCGTTGTCGTCGTCGTCGGCAGTGGCGGTGGCGGAATGAAAATAAAAACAAATAAATAACCGTCTATAAAACTTGACGTGTTTATACGTCGTTTATATAATATTATTTTAGCTGAAAAACCAACGAAAATCAATTTTTATTTTGTATTTTTTTTTTTTTTTTTAATGGAAGAAAAAACAGGAACGCTTATTCAATGGTATGAGATAATCGTTGCACTTTATCGTGGCGAAACACCTATTTATACACGACTGTATATGTGTTTGTATCCTAAATAAAAATAAAACGCCACACTCGACTATATTTATTATATTTACACGATGACATTGCCGTTGCGTACTATTTACGTTTAATGCAGCAAGACGCGCAGGTACGACAATTTGTTATAACGGGACATCATATTTTATTACAATTTATATAAAAAAAAGGAAATGTTCAAATGTTATACGGAACCTTTTTTTTTTTTACCTAAAAAGTATATACATCATTTGACTTCATGAAAAAAAATCGAATATTTGAATAACCTAAATAAATATAAAACGTAATAAGTTTATGTATCCCAGGAACTGTCAATGTTCACGCAGGTATATAAAATATTTTGTATGAACCGTTTTCATCAATACTTGTGTTGTATAATACAATTTATTCACATTGGAGAAGGCAAATTATTTGCTGTCATTGGAACTTAAAAGTGTTTTTTTGATTTTTCTTCGATTTCCCTTTAGGGGATTTTAAATTATTTGTGCTCTTCGTTGAACTTTTTTCGTTTTGTTTCCATACAAAAACGTTAAGTATTCATCACAAACGTGACCAGAATAAATTGTGAAATATAATATTATTTTATCACTGTGTTGTATACTGTAAGTAAAGTCATTGAGTTATAAAAAAAAAAAAAAACATTTTTCGTGAAATGTTCAATATTATAGTATTATGTGATTTATATTTTAGCAATACTTACGTATATAATATTTGGCTGAAATAATCAAATGCTAACATCGACGAATTTTATAAGACCAATATTGTTATAAGGGTTATATAATATTTGTTATACAAACGCAACGTAAAAACAATTATTTTATCATAAATAAATCCCAACAATTTTTTTTAGAGCATCTAATCTGCAGTGTTGTGGATATATCAAAAACGATTTAAGTTTCCACGACCTCACGTTTTTTACTTTGCACTCGCTGTCTCAATGGATAGCGATTAATTATATTATTTTATTCTCGTCGATTATCTACCTACTGTTCCAATAATGTGTCTATAAAAATCTCATTAATTCAATTATCGTTTTCATTACCGTCGTCTAATAATCATTATTAATTTTAAAACTCTCTCATCGGGAATTATACGCGTCTATATTATGTAAATGCTACGTGGATAAAATAAAATAAAAAATAATAGCTCTTTAAATTCAAACACGTGGGGGATCCGTCTCCGGGCACACCTTTACAACACGGTGGGATTTACCGGGTGAACCGTATTAGAAAATAATATTATATCGAATCTATTTCAATTGAATTACAACAATGTCACGGAAGGATGTCTACCTTTTTCCGACATACTGTACGTCGTACCGGACACGACAACAACGCCCGTCAGCTTTTAACGCGTGCAAATGTTTTTTTCGTGTACTTTCCGTACACGCTACCACGTTGGCACTAAAAATCCGTTCGAGACCTTAAATTAAATACATATCGTAACGTCCGGTTTGATTTAACGTTTGTTTGTTATTGTTTTTTTTTTTTTTTTTGTTACTTTGTTTGTTTCATGTTTGCTTTGACTGTCGACCCTTCAATTACTGCCGGCGATTATCAAACCTTCCGCTGAAAAATGTAGAGGTTTACTTACCTTCTCTACTTCGCTAATAAATTGGTCGATAACTGGAGGTAAAAAATAATACAGAAGCTGAGCGAGTGGTTGTTAATTATATGTTATTTATTACAGTATACAATGTATCGTTGTTAAATATTTATAACAATAATATTATGTACCATTGTATAAAACGGCCTTACATAGATGCGTCATTACCGGGTAGCTACTGGGGGTAGAAAATCCAACTTTACTAGTTTTACTATTTTATCTATCGGCTGCTCCCAGGCTTCATTAGACTACACACAATCGAATTTAAGATATTATTCAAGAGTGCTACCTCATGATTTTATGGCAAATTATGCCTCTGGGGTAAGACAGTTCTGCGGAACAAACATTTAAAAAATATTAATTCATTTTAATGAGTTTTGCGTGAAAAGTTAAACGCCAAATTACGTTTACTGGAATGCATCTGAGACGTGTAAAAGAAAATAAGTTTTGATCAACGAACACAGAGTTATGATGTCAATATTATCGGTAGCATGAGGTAATTATTATATTTCACGATAGTGATTTTATTTATGTGGGTGCGTTACAATTATTGTTACGGCAGCTTTTGTTTGCCAATTTTTATTTTGTTTTTCTTGACAGTGTAGTAATGTAATTGCGAAAGATGGGTAGGTACTTTGTGTGGGGACAAAGGTATAATTCTTGTCTTTTTCCCTAGATTTGTCAATCTTTTTATGTTTGAATCTTATGTCGCATTTAAAATTATTTATCAATATGGTTAGTGGGTATATATAGGCTATAACCTACTAATTAAAATTAGTTTTAAAACCTAATCCTAAGATTTGTGTAAAAACAATCAATTGGGTAAACATACAAAATACAAATATGTTTAAGCTGGACGAGGCTCAGGATTTTTATTTTTATTAGTAAATTATTCCCTCTCCCTTGTTTTTTACCCAGTTACACTACTACTTCAAGATATTTATATATGTATAGGACATAGGTGTAAAATATATTAGGTATACATACGTGATAGTTATATAATACTAATTATTACAATCGCGATATATTGTTGAAAAATAAGAATAATATTCAAATTGTTATCAGTTTTTAGTATCACAGTCGGTTTTCTTTCAACATACTATTTATGGTTATACCGCATAAATAGTTTTTATAGGTGTAAATTATAATACATTTTTGAGTGGAGTTTATGTTATCAACATATGACTTGTATTAAATATAAACGTCATGAGTAAGAAAGAGAAAATAAATTAACAATTAATATTGTGTAAAATACAAATAATTTTCTGAATTCCTTAATAATAACTCTTGCAAATGGATCACGCTGTAAATATTATGTTTTGCTAATAGTAGCAGTGCGTGGTGCAAGTTTGGGTCTCGGACCGTTCAAATCGCTTTGAATTTATTACGGTACGGATATTGTGTGATGCCGTGCGTCCTGGGGAAACAATCGAAAGGCGCATTAGACGAATAATAAACGTATATTTTAAGATAGGTGTTTTGGGAGCATCAGATCCCAGGATGAAAACGCAATATCGAGTTCAGCGGAATTTTACAAATTAACGGAGATAATTATTATCATCCGCCGTAAGGAGGGCATTACGTAGGGTATTTATGTCCCGTATATATATATAATTGTGTGTGTGTGTGTGTGTGTGTGTGTGTGTGTGTGTGTGTGTGTGTGTGTGTGTGTGTGTGTGTGTGTGTGTGTGTTTTTGTGCAGGTACTATATTTACTTATAAGTATTGAAACTCACCGTACAAGAGCACACTGCGCTACTGCTGAATATTAATTAATTTTATTTGTAATTAAATCAAATTTATTATACACTTCGATTTACAAACTTGCGTATATATGTGCACGTTTTGTATACATAATACATATAGATATGATGTAGGCGGGATGCGAAATTTATAAGTAAATCGATGTAAAATTAATTATAAATAAAATAACAATAATATATTCACCATTATACATTATCATAATCTACGAGTATAATATACTAATTTAATAATTTATTACTTGGCAATAATGTGATTAAAATTTTCAACCGTAAAGAGAATAATGTCTAATGCGAATTAAAAACGACAGAATTGTCGCACAGTGTCTTAATATTATATACCTATCTACGTCATAACAAGAGGCTATGATCCATTTAAATGTCTACAATCATAACTTCGAAAAGTTTGCATTTTTTGATGATATTATAATATTTTACAAGTAATTGATGTCATAGCAAGACAACATTTATATTTTTCATGTATTTTATAAGTGGAATATTTTTTGGAGTATTTAGATGCGTACAAATTGAGAACTTCAAATCGGGTGGCTATGATATTAGACATATTCATAATTCATATGAGTTACTACGTGGATGAGAATTATTTCAAAAATTAAAAACAAATACTCTTTATAGTAACCCTTTAAAAATTCTATTTTGATGTATCAAATTATTTCGAAATATATTTTTCTTTGGAACATGAAATTAAAAATGTAAGTGGTCATTAAAAAAAATATAAGAAATTCAAATGTAATGATTTAAATTTTTTTTGAAAAATATCTATTTATATCGAATTATGTAAAAATAATGTTTGCAAAAAATTCAAATTTTTTAGAAATAAACAGTTCGGATACATAAATTGATCACTTCTTAAACATATTTTAGTATTGGATCATTTTACAAGACAGTCTGAAATATTTAAGTTTGGTATTTAAAAAATTTTCTACGGTGGCGTGTTCGGGTTGCTATATGCATCACTATTTTATGATATATCACGATGACATCCTCAAATATACCGATGGAATTACAAATGAATCGACCGATTTCACTAATTGAAATTTTGTTAAATGTTTATGGTGACTAAATAAAACAACGGTGGCGATGGCGACGAATGATGATAATGTAAAAAAAATCTATATGCGGACGAACAATAAAACTGACTTTCCAGCAATATTGGTTTTACGACCATAATAAATTATGCGTTTCTATATTATATATGTATATATTTAGGTATTAAGTAGATTCAATATATTGAGTGCTTGTTTTTTCGCTTTGTCAGTGCAAGTTTAATCATTTGTTTATTTGGATATTTTTTCAAGTTTTTTGTACGTTATTATATTTTGGTTCATAGGTATTTATATAATAATTAAGTAAGGATGTAGATTTAAATTTTTTTTTTATTATTTGTGTCGAAAGATTCTATTGTTTAGTTAAAAATTTTTATATTATAATAAATAATCTATATACTACTAAACATCATTGTGTATTGTGCATATATGAATAATCATTTACTATGATATACCTACTTATAATTGCAATGATTTATTTTTGGGTAGATTTAAATTAATATGCTTTATGGGGTGTTTTTAGGTAATAAATTTAATGGAACAAAAAGTGTTTACGACTAAAGTCAAACATAAACACGCGTTTGACATAATACTTGTATTACAAGCATTGAATTACAAATACAGTTTTTAAAAGCCAATAAATTATTATAGATGGATACTATTAAGCGATACGTATAATGGCGTATATTATATTGAGTCGTAAAATTTGGTCTTATATTATGATGTGTTGTGAATTATGATTTGTTTCGGATTCCATGTATGAGCATTTAGGGTATATTTTTACTTGAACGATTTATTGAAATCGTTATGAGGGATACACATTATTACGCATGCAGTAAATTTACAAAATACTAATAAAATATAAGGTACCCTGAGATGTTTTATGAGTGTTAAATTATTGTCACTGTTTAGAGCGTAAATATAGAAGATGAGATGTATTTTACTTTTATTTATTTATACTACGTATTAGAAAAGTTCTTTTCTAAGTTAATTAGAAAAATAGTTTAATGCATCGTGAATGGGTATACCTCCTTTTCTACAATAGATTTCAGATAAAAATACCTATTTTTAATATTAATTCATGTATTTTTCAAAACACTATACTAAGATTTACAATAATATTTTGGTTGAACAAATGTCAAATAGATTGATGACTTCAATTATTTTGTCACTCAAAAATCTCTACTGAAGGGAACCAAATGTTGTTTTCATAAAAAAAATCGATTTTTTGTTAAAGATCAGTATGATTCTTAAAATTATTTGCGATGAGAATAATAAAAAAAAAAATAACATGATATTTTCTCCTCCGTGTTACACCAGCATGGAAGGACATTAAATAATATTTATGTTTTTGATTGTAACATAAAATAGGCTTTTCCAAATCATTTTGACAGTAATTGATAAAACCATGGGAGAAAGATATGTAAATTTCAAGCATTAAATATTTCACAAAAGTCAAATGTGGTATCTTATTTCTCAAAAAAAATAAAGATCTAATCACTACGTTGATAAGTTATTAGGTACACCCGATCAACACAGTTATGCTCAAGTTAGCAACAAATAACACCCGTTCGTATCGTTGACGTCTTGTCTTCGTCGGTGGTGACTTGTACGAATAAGTCGTTTGACATCATAGGCACACTATATTATTATAATATACTTACAACACGCACTGATACCGTACATATTCAGTGCTATCAATCATAGCACGAGACGCATGCAAATACTTGCGAAATAAGCAGGCGATTTATCGAACATTTAAGCTAATACGGTTGGGGAGCAATCATCTCGATAGTTTAATTCAACTAAAAATCTGCCGCAAACGCTACACGTGATTTTAATCACGTTTATAAATTATATAATGGACGAAAATAGGTCAATTCAATGTAACATTATACACACAACTACTATAGATAACCAGTGCGATCATTATAAAAATGTATTTTAATATCAGATCTCGATGAGATGTGTAGTAGTAAGCAATACTACTTATAGTTATGAGATTATAAGTTATAAATATGTATGTTCAGTTTTCTTTGACTAAATAGATAATAATTTATATTATATTATATTTTTAAATAACTTTTAATTAATAACTACCTATTTATCACTGTGACAATAATTTTTAAATACACAGTGCAATATTTTTCAAAAAATTGTATAAATGAGCATATTTTTGCATTAATATCATGTTTTTGCAACAGAAATATCCCAGTGCGAACCCATCTGACTGCTGTTAAAATCAAGGGCAAATTTTCACATTGCCATCACTTATGATTTTGAAGGAAATTCTAGCATTTTCACTTTTTTTACAATTTATTATGTTAAGTTTGTGATAATACGCACATTTATGTATTTATTCATGATGGGTCAAAATTATTTCAGATTTTTCTTATCTACTTATATTATTTGATTTGTACAAAGATAAAATACCTGGTTATAATCTAAATGCCTAAAGGTATGATTTTTGAAAAACATGAAAAGCGTGAATACCGAGAAAAATATAAATGAATGATAAATAAGAATATAATATAACATTTTTAATGTACACTACAATAATTTTCGTGTACTTATTTCAATTTCCAATATCGTTGAATCCTTAGCAATATTAATAAATTTTATTATATGCTTTAGAAAATAATATGCATTCGTTAATATTGAATTGCGTCCAAGAAAAACTTTCCCCAATGAATTCGTTAGAAAAAATGTTAATATTAATTAAATAAAATACCACTATTTTTTTTAGGTACTAAAAAAATATTTGTAAGTATATACTTTTATTTAAAGCAAACTAATTTTTAAATTAAATTAAAGGTATACATAGTTAATTTTTTGCAAATTAAGGATTTAAAAAGTTTTATGTAATTTGAATAAAAAGCTTTTTTTTGGTAATATTTTCCGCATATGAATTGGGTGAAAACTTTTAAAAATGTTACTCAATAAGAACATTGTGAACATTTAACTCTCACGATGACACCAGTGTTTTCTAATGATGTTTTATTTTTGTATGCATAAAATGTTACAAATACTACTATACTATATGTTGCTAATATTTAGATTTTTCATCCAATTAAATAATATAGCTTTCGACATTTACAATGGTAGGTGCATTATAATGATGATTTATACAAATTAAAGTAAACATTGGTGTAATAAATTTCAGTAATGGTATATGTTATAGCAATATAATATAAACATCATTTGTAGCATAAATATTTATGTTATTTACAACTTGCAGTGTATTATATTACACTATATTAGTGTAATGTACAAATACGGAGAGAATTAAATTATTTTATTTGAAAACTTTACGTTGCATTTTAAATGCCATCAACATAATATTTTTCTCTTTCTTTTGAATTCAAACTATTCCAACTTTTTATTATATATTTGTATGTCATTAAAACACAATATATTTTGCGTCATGCCACTTTTATCGCTATGAAACTGCGACAAAATATACATACTTATAAAATATACAATACTAGGGTACTATATCCAAAAATCACACAATAGTTACACTGGCATGTATAATATACAGACTTCATGTTGAATATAAAGAAAATAATATAAAATGTTAATATAGTTTTTGTAACTTAATAATTTTTTTTTTTTTAAAGATTTATTTGTTCTTATCATTGTGCAACATGTTTTTTTGCCGACTATGTCTACTCAGTAACTCACAACAATTATATTGGTGTTTAGTTTTTTGAATTTGAGTGAAATTGATCATAGCACAGAATATAGTAGTGATCGTTAAATTGTTCTCGATAATAAAAATTGATAGAAAGTGCTTATTTTTATGATTTAATCTACTCCAAAAGTTATGATAATTCTTCTAAAGTAGAATTAGGAAGTATAAAAATATGGGGATCAGAGAAAATATTTTAGTCAAAACAGTTGTTATGTAGATATTTTAGAGTAAAATAAAAATATTTTATGACTTATGACAGAAGTAATTTTATTATTTATGGTACATAAAATTACGTTTTTCAATCTCAAAAAAATAGTTATGTACAATTCATATAGTATTTGTCTGTTTGTCTGTTATATATTAACTATTAATTAATATGAACACAAAAAATAAGATATAATTATGTTTTGATTGAAACCATTTATCTTAAATTGAACAATAATTTCTTAATTGCTATAAAAGTTGTTAATAATTTGAATAATTACTTCACGCTAAAAAAGGAAGGAAAAGGTTGGAAAGAAATAAAAAACTCACTTCATTGACTTAATTAAAAGTTATTGCAATAGTTATTATAATTCGCAGTTTTCACTCACGGTACATTAACACTTTTTTTTACTAATATATTTTTGAAATTTAGTCAGTTGCGGACTGGGAGAAAAACACAGCCCGGGAAAATCATAATTGTAGAGGTCTTCAATAAACTAACGGCCTTTTAAATATATAATATATTTTTTATACGTCATGTGGATGCTATAACGGCCCATGTACATAATAACTATTTTAGATTCTGAGCGGAGCAATGAATGTATTGTATTTACAATGATGTGTGTTTTTTTACTTATTTTTTAGTCTTTCATCACCTTTTAGGACAGTAAAAATGCTTAGATTTTTTTCAACAGTATATTTTCTGATAGGAAAGTGAATCTAGTTGATACTTTTCTCAGTATAGTTCCAAAAGTGCCATGAAAAACAATAGAAAATTATTTTTATTTTTTGATGTAACTCTAAAACAAATGACAGTAGATACATGCAATTTTGACTGAATGTTAATATTAGCATTGTTTATATACAATAACATTTTCAAAATATTTCGACTTCTTTTAAATTGTTTACGGAAAATTTAAAATTTCATGTTTTTTAGTTTTTTTTTTCTATAAATATCAGATTAAATTGTATTTGTTGGCCCAAAATGCGTGAAAAGTTAATGAAATTTTCCTTATATATTGTTACAATAGCGTTTGAAAATTTTAAAAATGCATCGGCACAATTTATTTTTATAAAGCATTTAAAGTTTAAACTTTGACAAAATGTATTAAAATCTTGAAAATTATCAATCGTTGTAATTAAAAAATTATGAAATGTTCAATTTTTATAACTAAAGATCGAAAATTTAAAAAAAAGATTTTCATAAATAGTTCATGTTATAACCAACAAATCTAAAAAATATATAAACATAATTATTTCTTATAGACATTTTAAATTCAAATTTGGACGAAATTACATATTAAATTCAATAATATCGATTTTGGTTATTTTTTTGTAATTTAAAAACATTATTCGTGGATATAAGAAACTTTGAAGAGTATATTGACATATTGTAGTATTTTATACACACAATGGCATTTTCAAATGTATTTTTTGGGGAAAAATGAATTTAACCTACTGTAGAAGATACTAATGCCTAATACTACAATTAATTACTTTAACCACAATAATATTATAAAATATGCCAATTTTCAGGGGGTGTTAAATTACTTGAATAAGAGATATTATTCATTCATCATTGACCACACTAATATATATATATATATATATATATATATATATATATATATAATATATATGTATATAATATATAATATAAACATTTTATGACGCTTACTCTGAGTTTAGTATAGCAAACTTAAAAATATAAAAGTGTAATGAGGGTACTATTTTTATATTTTTTATTTATTTAATACGTACATAAAAAATTTTATTTTATGAATATAAATAACGTTAAATGTTTACGTTTTTGCTTTTAAAATAATAATATCATAGTAAACATTTCGGACAAATCTCTATTTATTGGGTAAAAATGGGTAACACTCTGTTGCACATTAGGTGTCTTTAGAGTCACTGTAATGGATTAATTGTTAAATTTAAATTCAATGATATAAAATCATTGTACAAAAAAAAAAAAAAAAACGATTCTGCATGGAGACTGTTTGCGAGACTATAATATTACTAAATACTAACTAAGTAAGTATATTTTAAAATAAATTAATTTTTGTTGGAAAAATCACATTAGAAAACATCATTGTGTGCATAAACTATAATGATATACCAATATACCTACTCTAAAAGTTTCAAATAGCCACGAATAATATTTTTAAATTATAACAAAATAACTAAAATTGATATTATTTGCTTAAATGTGTAATTTCTTACAATTTGAACTTAAAATAATTATTAAAATATTGGCTTATGCACTGTTTAATATTTTCCAACGACTTTTTCGTCAATAGATTATTTTTGACCTATCAAATACACCAACTAGATTAAAATTCTTACTAAGAAAGATACGGAAGTTGAAAATTAAAGCATTATTTCGACTACTTATTATAAAAGTAGCGATAGTGTAAAAGCCACTCCGCTCAGAATCTAAAAAAAAATTATCTATATATTATAAATAAATATATAATTTATCTAAAGATCAACCATTATTAATATGGATATCAAAATATTTAATAGTATTTACTATTTATTTATTAATTATGAACATATTATGTTAGAATACTACTATAGTTAATATAGTTAATGTAGTCTTTACTTGTTGTTTTTAAATTAATTTAATTCTTCAAATTTGATAATTCACTCAAAATAATTAATATAAGTAAATTTATATTAGTATAAGTAAATAAAATAAAATAAAATAACAATATGAAGTATGTTTCAATCCATAATATTGTTATTTGGCAGTGTACAATGTGTACATAATGAAATAGATCGACTTGTATGTTCAATTCGTTTTCATGTATCGTAGAAACGTTACAAAAACGCAATTTGGTGAGCTTAAATGTATATAGGTACAGCATTTGAAAAGGGATATACTTAGTGAAAAGGAGTGATGAAAAAAGGTAATCATTTATGTTTATAAGAACTTAAGTTCGCTTATGAACTCATAATTTATTAACGACACTTTCAAAATCTTAGAACGAATAAGTTTTTAGGTTTCGGTCGTATTTGGATTGTATTACGGAAACAGTCGTATCTTTAGTATTTGAATTTGCACAGCTATGATAATAATATATACCACATAAGTTAGGTAACGTATAACGCGATTGAAAATGATACGGCATGTACATGTTGTCTATACACACATACAGTTGATAACTTGAAGACGATCAGAATTTGTGATTTTCAATTTAAATATACCGATACATTATAATAATATAACGCTTTATGTAAGTATTATATGTACGTAGTTTTAAATTAGATTTCGAACGGTTTGAAAGATGGAGGGGTGCCCCTCAGCAGTTTTGTGCGATGAGTGTGTGCATATAAAATACTTTGGGCGTATATAAGTATATATCTAATATATGTGTTATGACAAAAACAATTGGATAGACTAGGAAGTCTCCAAAAATATTATAAGGTCTTTCGAATGGTTTTAAATACTATTCAGTACTTATAGAATATTGCGATCATAAGAATATTTATGGAAATAAGATAACAGCGTAATGTGTACTATCAATGTATCAGATACACAAATGTAAAGGAAATGGAAGAAATCTTACGAATGTGGTGATATTGAGAAAACCAATTTAACTGCATAGGAAATTAGTCTTTACTCGAATTTCAGAATATATTAAGAGATGAGGAAATAAAAAAAAATAACAATTATGGTATGACATTTAAGACTTGTACAACATGGTTTGAACTGGGACTTCGATGCACAGGAGTTCGCACAATGAGTATTAAGGTCAGAGTACATGGTTCTCTTATGGGATTAAATTATAAGAACTAAAACTTAAAAACAATAATAATAATAATAATAATAATAATAATAATCATAATATAAACATAAATAAGTTATGTTAATGTTGCGATTACCCTTGGCAATGACACAGAATTTACTTCTCTTGCTGCAGTCGTCTGCGCGCGCACGATGTCCACGTGACCCTTTTTCTTGGAATGTGCTGACGACCGGGGTTGGTGTTGGTTTTCGGAGCTCAAATAGTTCACTGAGTTAGAAGATTTGCCACTATTTCGGTGCATCGAGGGAGCCTGGTCGCGATAACTTCCAACTCCCGCGTGACCCTGGTTGAGGTAATAACTTTTTCCACCGCGCCAATAATATCTGCTGTGTTTGCACACACCACATCCGACTTGACCATTTCTATGACAACTGTAGTGATTGGCATGGTATCCGGAGTGGTGACCATGATGACTGTGGTGGCCGGCATGGTGACCTGTGTGGTGACCTGCTCCGGTGTTCGTTACCAGATACAGAAACTCCAAAAGGATGACCAAACTCACGACGCTTGTAGCAAGTACCATTCCAATTTTAAGCGATATCCATATATTATTATGATTATTGTAATTATAATTATACAATTTCGTGAATTTGTGACAAAAATATTATATTCGCATTCTGATTTCACGCTGAGCGTCGCCTATTTGTATTATGACATAGTAGTAACAACGACGACGACGGCGACGAGACTCGATATTGTAAAAACAGCTGGTTGATTATTACGATGGTTTATAAATTGTATACATGATAATCATTTCATAAATCGTAGTAATATTTTGATAACAGTTTTGAATCCTTTAGTTAACTTAAAAAGATATTTAGCACGTTTTGAATTTTAATCTATATAAACTCTTCAACATTTGATTATGAAATTTTGAATATTAAGTATTTTAAATAATTGTAAAATTTGAATTTGGCTCCAAAAATATTATATAGAGAAATAAACCTATAGGATCCCCTATCAACCCAGATACAGTCGAAAATGGGAGCCACGGGTGACCGAAGGTCAGACACTCGTCCGGGTTTTTGTCCGCGTTACCATCGAAATCCATGTTGTCTGATACCTCATTTAAACCAATAGCATTTCGCTACCATAAGTGATACAGGAACTTTTCGGTGGTATTTGCCGTATTTGGTGACCAGGGTGCGTATGGTGAGAAATCTGGAATTTATAGTATATCATTAGTTATATACACTGTTTGAATTAATCAATGTTTGTATGGACTCGAAGAAAATATACATAATAATTAATAGAAGATCCGCTCTTTATCCAGTTTACAGTATGGCCAAAACATATTTAAGAAACTCAAAAACATTTTTTCAAAGCATAAGATTTATAAGAAAATGTTAATTTCACAAAGAATATATTACGGCTCCGTTGTTTATAATTCAGCGAAACTAATCATTAAACAAATCCTCAACCAAATTCACAACCAAGCAATCAGACTATCTATAGGGACTTTTCGTACCAGCTTTATAGACAGCTTTCTACGCATTTCAGGAGAACCCCCACTACAAATTAGAAGAAATAAACAGATATTAAAATTCGTAACTAAGTTACCCTAATCAAATAATTTACAAGTTATTTAAATCATCAACACAAATTAATAGACTCAAAGAACCGGCAACATTCTTTGAAACATACACACGCATATGTAAGGAATTTAACTGCCTATTCAACACCGAAACATCATTTCCCTTTTCAACAACTCCATTCTGGTTATATTCTACTTAAGTTCACTGTAAACTTTCAAATTTTAACAAAAACTCAAATCATCATTCTATTATCAATTCAAATTTCAATGAAATTATAAACTCTGATTTTCAGGACTTAAACCTTATTTACACAGATGCATAAAAAAATACAACAGGCACAGTCTGTGCATTCATTTCTGGATCTGTAAAAAAACTTTTTAAATTACCTTCTAAAGCCTGCAGTATCTTCACGGCAGAAATAATAGCTATCAGAGAAGCAATAATTATCTACGTTGAATCCATCCGCATCAACAAAGCACTTATCATAAGGGACTCTCTCAGTGCCTTAAATTCTTTACTATCTTCCAAACCATTTAATGAAATCTCTCAACAAATAATTAACATTACAGCTAACTGTGCAAATACTATTGAGTTCATGTGGGTCCCCTCACATACTGGCATCAAAGGTAACGAAGAAGTCGACATACTTGCAAACCAAGCTATGTCATCAGCCGAATCAATTGTAATAAATTCACTACCATACAAAGACCTATCAAGAATAATTTTCCATCCAGCAGTGGAAATTCCAATGGGACACCATCTCCAACAATAAATTAAAAAAACCATCCAGAAATGTCGAATTCCCACCAATACAACTCGAAAAGTTGTCATTGTTACCACAAGAGCCAGAATTGGTCATACACATCTCACCCATTCTTATCTTTTCAACCACGAAGAACAACCAACCTGCCATAAATGTGACCTACCCCACTGAATATTGAACACTTGACACTTCACTGCAAAAAATAAAATGATGAACGAAGCATATTAAACCACCACACCAACATCGAAGAAGCGCTTGGAGAGATCAACACTGATGTAATATTTAATTTTTTCCATGCTACTAATCTATCCAATCTATTATAAACTATTATTGTAAATATTTTCTATGTATATAACCATGTAAAAATACGTCTAAGCTATCAAACACTAATTATTGTACAATGTGAAACTTTTACAGACTAATAACTTCTGTTGTCGAAGTCTTTGCTCTTAATAAAAAAAAATAAAAATTTTCTTAATTCTAAATAAGAAATTTATTTTTGTTTTTAATATTTTTAAGCGTACCTCATAGGTATCTAGTCACGGACATCGTGAATGTTTAAACTATGTACTTTTTTTATTTAAAAACAATTTCAATCAGTAAATGATTGTAGTAAATTTACAATTTTATGGGGCCAAAATCATACTCTACTTTTGTATCTATGTCATATTTTCAAGTACCCTTATAATATTATGATTGTATTAAAATTTAGGTATAGCATCCACATAATATAGGTACAAATCTGTTCATTATAAAATTGCAGCTATAAGTTAAAGTAATAGCACCGATTTGTAAAATTATACTCTTGTACTTTATTACGGTTATATGTTAGTATATTTTATTATATCCTTTATAAACACTTTACCGAAAATGTCGGCGTTTTTCTTCTCGACGTTTACTCACGAAAACTACCTGATCATTTACAAAAAAAAAAAAAAGAAAGAAAAAAAGACCCTTCAATAATAATAAATAATAATATAGTACGCCATCTGTGTCCACTTTCCAATCGATAGATAGACTACGTGAGATTCTAACATCTGTGCACAGCCATCATGTGAAAAAATCGCTAAAATCGTATAGGTAATGATAATATTATTAATATAAATACCGTAAAGACGATTAAAGCTATGCTGCGAACGGTTGATTTAATTATAGGTAGTTACAAAAGTAAAATTAAATAAAAGTCACCGTTCTATAAAATATAAATATATATATAACACGTGTAAATTAATTGTTAAAAATAATAACATATCGAAATCATATGGACGGGAAAAAAATAGAAACGTACAAACTACAAGAACGTATTGTGATTAACTGCACAGAAACCGTGACCCAATATATTAAGGATTCTATAGGAGTATTAGATATTAAGTAATTTCTTTGAACTTACGAAAACGTTGCTTAGATCTGGTAACTACGTCATAATACGTAAGAGAATCCAAAAGCGTTGTACGTTGTGACTGTAATGCGATTGAAACAATATCTGAAAGATTACAATTTACATTTAATTTAATTTAACATTAGTAGTACCTACTTTGCTATGATATTATTTCGTTCTGATTCCGAGTAAATTCGCAAATATTGAAACATCGAATCCGATTGATACGTGACTGTCATTATTTAATATCTGGTAATATAATAGACGCAGTGGTTGGCGTTGGCGGTTGCTTGTTTGTTGTGCGTCTCGCGGTATAGAAGATCTTCTAAACCGTGGTATGCCTGTCATCTATACCTAGGTTACCTAAGTATACTCTTACCGACTGCAAACGTAAAGGGAAATTCACACCTCATCGTTTCGTGTCGGGTCGTGCATTTTGTACTATACCGTGTCGGGCGTGTGGTGTGTTTTCTACGTTTTTCTCACGTACCAATGTTACCAATCTGTTTATTTATCAAGTTTATGATATTCCACGAGCTTTTTTAATCTATAAATAAATATGAAATATAACGATACAAAGTTTGAAATTATATTACCTAATACTTTTTTGTTAATGACATAAAATAAAATATCAAGTTATAACTTATACAATTAAAGTTTTTAACATATTGAATTAATCTATAACTACTCAACAATATAATCCAACAGTATAATAGAGCAGTTTATGAATATAACTGTGAAGAGCAGAGAAAAAAAGTTTGTATGATTTCTTGTTCATTGTTTTTACTTGAAGAGGTTTCATCAAACGCTAATAGAAGGTTTATTACTGATTTACAAAATCTTTATTGACTGTAGGTAGATGATTTGAAATATTTATTATGTGATTCTAATTTCCTCGATAAATAATAAATAGGTAGTATACAAATAGTATATTATATATGAATGTAGGTACGGTGATGTGAGTGGGCCACATGGCCTAGTTATCTATATAGTTTTCTAACTTATGTAATGTGTATGAATTGTTTATAATCCAGATGGCGGATACGTCCTTTACTTTGTGGACGTTTATAGTTTAGTTCATAGCCATTATTCCACAATGTTAAGTTGAACATCAACTATCCAATTCAGACAGCTTTTTTAATTTCGCAAGTTTGTCATCGTCAACCTTTGAAGAGCTTTTAATGCTGGTTGGCCCATATCTGGAACGCAAGGTTACTAGAATTTATATACTAAATAAATTAGAGATTTTAGCAATGACCCTGAGGTAAGTACCTATTACACAAATATAGAGATGGACTGGTCAGGTGGGACAATGGTAATAGTCCTACTGGGCTGCAGGCTTTCTAAGACCGACCGAACCTAACCATGTACATTTTAAACTAAAACTAAAATAAAATAATAATGATTATCAAAATAAATCTTTATGTATCTCAAAAATTATAATGTATAGTATAAAATGGTTATAAATTATTCAAGTTGTCATTAATCAACAATAAAGAAAATATAAATTAAATTCAGACTAGTTCAGCGATACTTCTATTTAAAACTTAAGTATATTATATTTATTTAATTAAGGATAAATTTGTTTAAATTTTAGGGTGATCAATTAGATACGGCTGCATGCAGAGAATTTATTGCTGCTCAATGTTTTTAATATTATTGACACCTATAATTATAATTATATTGGTTTTAAATACTTATTATATTCCTTAATAAATAGACTAAAAAACAGCGCTTGTGGCTTGAATAAAGGGGTGAATGATGATAGGATACCTATTACCTATTAATTTCTATATAATAATATTCTATATTTTTTGTGCCACTGATGATGAAGATGAATGGATTAAAATTGCAGATGATTTTGAAAGTAAATGGCAAATGCCTCATTATATGGGAGCTCTATAGTAGCTGATTTTTTTACATCAAAGATACTACTAGAACGATTTCAGGAACAGATTTTGAATTAGACAAATTTTCATCTAAAACAAACAAATAATATTATATCTCATATACTTATGTCTGTACCTAAAATTAAGTTTATAAGCATTATAATTGGAACACAATTATGTTTTGTGGTATTGTTGTTCACAATAAACGCATTGCATTTGAAGCAAAATTGTCACTAAAAATTAATTAAACAATAATAACTAAGTAGTGTGAAGGTTAGAAGAGATAATTATTAAGTTAACAAATATTATTACTTTAACAAATGCTATTTTTGTCATACTAGCAAGAATGAAATAATGTGAATTTACTAAGTTTAATTTTTAAATTAAGTTTTTGTTTCAAGTAGTTTATTTTTATACCTTTATCATATTGTTATATCTTTATAAAGTATTTTATTCTATAACTATCACATTTTTATCATCATATTAAACATATATAACAACCAAAGTTAACCACACGATAAAAAGTTGAATATATTCAACTTCACGGTATATGTGGGAACGTGATGGTAAGAGTCATTGAATCTGACAGTATACCATAAATTAACTAAATCTAACCACGTGGTTAAGCCAATTACAGCACTGAAAATATACACAACACGACAGAACACGCAGACTTGCGATGTGTGAATCCACGACTCGCGTGGTAGTAACTAGTAGTTATGTGTTGTCAAAGGTATTTAATAAAATAACTATTGCATTCTTTTTGGACTAGAATTGTATTATTTTAATCTTATCGTCATGACGTCTTTACATTTTGATATAATATTTATTATTTTAGACAGGGTACGCACTGAACTCTTTTTCAGCAGCGCTCGATATAAAATGCAAATCGCCATTGCTTTCATACGTTATAATTCTATAAATAAAGTGACCTATATAAAGAATATTTAAATAAAAAATTAAGTTGATGTAAGGTCTTTGCGATGAGCAAATTGTTAAGCCATTAGGGAATAATTAGTTCATGGGCGAGATGCTCGGGAAAGCAATTCAAAATTAATATTTCCCGAGATGAGTAAACACACTTATTTTGTCGGAAAACTCGATGACGAAGTAATCAAAAAGTTAACGTACTTAATTTAATATTTATATTGGCACATATTATATTATATTTTAATAAATTTATTACTTCGAACGAACTGTTGCAGGTTATGGTGTTTTGCAATGTGGAATCGGTTTTGTTTCAGTTAAAAGCGATATCATAAATAATTATAAATCCAATTGTCAAAAAACAACCGTCGTCGCGCGATTTGGTGATCATCGTTTTCGAATAGCGTTCATATGTAGTGCGTACCTACTACTCAAATTATAGGTAGGTAGGTACACAATGATTTAAATATTTATAGAAAAAGCGCCATTACCCATTGGTGTATGCTTACTATATCACAATATACAAACGACATCAAATATTATTAGGTATGATGTGAATGTCATCGAATATCGAAACATAATAATATTATTACAACATAATACATTTGAGAACTACATTACGCGTATGTTACCTTATTGTTATTATTATATTTATGGTGAAGACAATTTATGTCTCGTGCTCAATATTATAATATATTATTATCATGATTATTATTATTTTAACATCATGCGTTGTTCGACAATATTGTGTTCGTTTTATTATATCTCTTTTTTTTATTATTTATTTTTGAATTTGTATCAAAATCAAACCCAATTTTCTATTTTATACCGTGGTATAATAAACGGTATGGGCATAGCAATATGTTAGTCCGATTGCAAGGATGCGAGAAAAATTACGTTAGTTGTACTTTCTTGACAATAGAATTAATTTAATTTCTGTCAATGTTCTTCCCTTTATTATGTAAAACATTGTTCAAGTGTTGCAAATGTAACTCGGATCAATTTAACTTTTTGTCTCAGCGAACTTATTTTTGAAATAACAGTGAAATAAATTAAACGGAAAAATTAATAAACGATGAGATGAATATACTTGTTACTTATATATATATATATATTTATGAATACGAATTGCATTCTCGTTATGCTAACCTAACCAGGACTTTCTCCATAAATATTTATTATTCTTACTTATTAATATCAATACTTAATAATATTATTATTTTTTATTTTTTATTTTATATTAGCACATAATTCAGTATAAGAGCTTAAAACTGAAATTGCGTCCATATCAAATACCATGAAGTGTTCATTATTTATGAATAACTTAATGTAGTTTACGAAACTGTTTTTGACGATTTTTAATCCCTTTTAAACTCAAAAATGATATACAAACATTTTGTGTTAATGTTTTAATTTAATTTGCCATCAGAAAGTTTTGAAGCAAGCTCCGTCAATTGTAAGAATATTTAGTATAAGTAAATGTTTAACTTTCAACGAAGAGTACAACAATAGTTATTTACAAATCTGTGTACATACTACATATACACAATAAATAATAATATAATATATTGTTGGGGGTGTAGTAGCCGGGTGGATTTAGCCGTCGGTTGCGACGCGTACCGTCGCCTGTTCGAATTCCGGTCATGGGCGGCATCACTTTCTGGGCAGTTCACTCTGTCTGGAGATAGAGGCCGCCTCCCCCTCCCCCCCTCGGACATGGCAGAAACCTACGGGTGCCCATTAGAAATTCTGCCAAAACCACACACACGTGTACCAAAAACCTACACAACCTAAAAACTCTACAGCCGCCTATGTTGTCGTGGGTTGATAAAAAAAAATAAATATATATATATATATTTTTGGTAAAGCGTAAATAAGTTTTAGCTGAGTTCATATTATTATTATTATATTATTTACGGAGCAGTTTTACTTTTTTTATAATATAATATTTATGTTTTGGACTCGAGTTTGTATGTAATGTCACATATGATTTTTTAACTATTAATACTTACCTACTCAACTACTACACAATAATTATTCTTAAGTATTCAGTTTTGATGAATCTCATATATTCAAGAGCGTAATAAATAATATTCCAAAGTACAATGTGATTAGTACTTACGTATAATATTATGCTACGATTTTTCTTCCCTAGATTTTTTATTTTACAACATTTGTTAATAGTTATATTAACTGTATTAATTATATGATTTTCGTATTCATTATCCTATGGGCCCAAAATGATTATAATCGTAAATCAATAACCATAATTCATTTATTGTACGTTCTTGTGGTATAAAATTGAAAAATGTTTTGTTACTTTTTAAAGTTGTATTTTTTTTTATTGTGAAATAATTAAAAATTCATATTTTGGATTTTAGAACTCCTCAGGTAGCTAGGTATACTATAATTACTTACAAAAATTTAAAATATTTAACATGTACGGATTATTTCGTATACATTAAATAGTGTTTAGGTATACATTTTATAGGGTTAGTATTTTGTTTTTGAAATTTTTAGAATAATACGAGTATGTGTTGTATTGTATATCTTATTTTTAATATTATATTTAAATTACTTGGAATGATTTTGTTTTTCAAGTTATTTTTAATATCGTATTACACATTTAAATCTGCTTTATTTTCACTAATAACACACCAATCTACTACCACCACATATACACACCACATTTTTTTAAATATTGATTACAAATTTAAGCCAAATGATACAAAAATGTTAGGATACAAATATGTGATTAAATTATACGATATAGAATTACTCTTTTTCCAGTTTATCACAATTAAAAATTTGACACGAAATTAGATATATTTTGTAAAAAGAATAATGTATAGAAATCGTATGTGAAAAACAAAAACTCAAGGCTCTTTTTATTTCAATTTTGGGTGCACCTTATTGCAGTCATAAAAATCAATTGGCTTAGAGATAATGAAGAAAAATCAGTAATTTACATCACGTTTTATTTGGAACTAATAAATAAAGTCTTAAATTTTACCTTCAATGATTGCTACAGTAATGCCCATTTAGAGATATATTACCTGATTACTCAGGAAAGATCGTTTCTCGATGTACTAAAAAAGTAAAAAGTGAAGTGCCAATTTGACTCAACATATTTTATATTCTCCAAGGGGGTTTATTAGTTTTACAATGATGTGTGCTTTATTTTATATATTTTATAGTCACTTTCAAGGACAATAAAACTGCAATAAGTCGACTGAAGTTTGAAGCCATAAGTATTTATAATATTGTATTACTTTTGAGAGGTGTTTTCACCCAATTCGTGGTAGTAATCTTCGTAACACTACGTGATGGTACATTTGTTTTCTGTATCGAATAATTTTGTATAAATGAGCAAAATTGTAAAACAATAGTTACAGGTGTGATTAAATTTATCGTCTAATGAAATTCTGACTACTTAAGATTAAACTGGTTTCCACAATAATTGATTGTGCTTTATTCAATATATATGTATATGTATATATATACTGTGCAGGTTCACTAATGTGAAGTTATTAACACCATGTTATAGGATTTAAAATGATTATTATATGAGCATTATCATACATACATAAAATTAAGTCATGTTTATTTTTCTGTACGTTTTTATATTTTCTATACCTATTCAATTAAAAACAACGATAACTTACAAAACAGTAGGCTCGTTTTAGGACTATAAGACTACATTAAAATAATTATAGGGATCTATCCAGAATTTATTGAATCATTAAATTCATTATCATAATAATATATTTTATTTTGAAAAAATTTAAATGGTAGAAAAAATCAGTGAATTGAATTTTTTTGCTTCTTCAAAATTTCTACCGTAGTTTATATCACAAATTTAGCATGGTATGTAAGTATATTTTATCGGTGTAATATATAGTCATACGTACAGTGGAGTACCTGTGGGGTGGGGCAATAGGGAAAAAAGTTTTCGATATCACTTATCAATGTAGTATAATATGATTCATGTTTTAAATATTTAACAATAATTTATAATACAGTATCAGATTATATTATAATTTATAATTATAAAAAAATGTGCAATTAATACGTGCAAATACTCGTATAAATTATTTATAGGATTATTGATGTATATCAAAAGAACGATTCATAGTAATATTCATTGTATTATCCCAGTTTCAAACACAGTACACGTTATTATATCATATTCTAGTTCGTATTGAATTCAGTTTTATTATTGTCTTACACGGGTAAATAGGGTAGTTTATATTACAAAATAATGTGTTCGGAAATACTCGATGACAACATAGTTGATATAAAATATAAAAAAACTCATCACATTCTGTTTATACAATTTTAGTCATCCTACTTATAATAGTATTTTATTATAACGATATTAATTATTCTAGACAGTATTATTTTTTTTTTAAACCGAGTTTGACATACTTTCATCTGATTTTTATTCTAAATAAATGCGATTTAATACAACAACAGTGGAAGTGATAACATTTTTATTTTTATTTTCACGTGTTTCGTGTTACCTGTAAAATAAACAGGCACCCTTCATATTTTTCCATCAGTTAAATCTCTTTTCACCTCAATGTGCAAATATTCATTATACATACAACACTTTAAATGCCATCAACATTTAAGAAAACTATTATTTTTTTTCGTCGTGACAAAATAAAGTACTTACGTGTGGGTTATAAAATAAGTACTACTTAAAACAGTGATATCGAGTTAATATTTCAAACAAGACAAATACGTACATAGCGTAAGTAGATAAATTAAAATATTTTACCTATAACATGTATTACAGTTTTAAAATTTTAGAGAATTGTTATTTAACATGTAAGCCTTAATGTTGTTTTATACCATTTAATAAACATAAAACTGTGTTAATTGGAGTTGATAAAATATTTTAATACTTATAGAAAATTATTTGTTTTTATATTTTAATAAATCAAATAATATTTGTGCAATCTCCAACCTAAACAAGATCACTAGGAAAATATGTAATCAACTCAATGACCTTACTCAATCTGGCTATTCAATCACCTTGATTTAGATCCCTAGATACAACCAAATCTCGGGAAATGAAAGAGCTGACGCAAAATTTTTGTGTCCAGGGGCTAAATATCCCAACGTTGACCTGAAAAATGAGCTCTTGGCAGAGATGTAGCTAAATTGCCTGCACAGAACGCCGTATCACAATTTTATATTATTGAGTTTCTAAAATAATATTATAATAATATTTCTAAGAATCGAGAAAAATAGATATTGGGGTTGCATACAATATCTAGAGAAAAAAAATGGTTAAAGGTGTGTTGTAATTGTGCGTTGCGTTATAAATATAATATACAAGTATTATGACTAAGATTAAAGTATTATTGAATTATGGATTGAAACAATTGTTAAATAATAATATAAAATGTTTTAATAAATTAAGTTATAACTTATGATATGTATGAAAAGAAATCATTAACGGAAAAATACTTACATTTTTCATTCAAAGAGGTAGTAATTTCAAAACAAAGCATTATATTATATTGTATTTTGGATTTAATATTTTAATTTTGTCTCGATTTACGCCAATGTCAAATGTATTGTAATATTATGCTTATATCCTATAATCACTGGATGATCTTGCGTGTGTACTGTATAAGTATATAAATTATATTATTATGTATCAACAGTATCAAGTATCAATGGATCAGGATTATATCTTTGAAATATATACTTCACCATGTTGTATAAGCAACAACCAATAATATTGTTACATTATACAACAACGGGTGTTGTTTTTTGAATTCATAAAGTGTATTGATATGAGTAAATTAAAAAATTAAATAGTTTGATTATGAATTTTAACGATCAATTCTGAAAATGGACCATAAATATAATATTAAAATAAAGTGCGTAGTACGTTACACTGCAATTATTAAAATTATACATTTCTTCAAGATGGCAGCCCCTCTCTTATCTTCATCATACCAATGAACTTTGTATTTTCGCTAAAATGTTGAAAATCCTCAAAATTACCGTTATTTTTGTAAAATGATCATTTATTTCAAAAGCACATTTTTTTAGCTTTTACTAAATGGCCAAATGGTTTTACATATTTGTATTAAATCACTAGAAAACCTATAATTAAAACGAGCTGCTTCACTGTTTCATCCTGTGTTGATCTAAACATAAATTTTTATAATTTGTTTTACTATGATTAAAATATTAAAATATGATATTAATGTAATAAAATATCTGAATTAAAATGAAGTACCTATTGATATAAAATAAATTCTTTGAATCTTTGAGTATATAGATATTACATCCCAATTTGTATATTAAATATTGTGTGTCAAATATACATGACATTTTATATTATAATAATAATAATAAAAATAAAAAAAATATTTTAAAGAAAAAGTATCAAATTTTTTGCTTTTGTATAAAAATAAATTATCGGTTTCAACGAATGTAACATTATTGAAAAAGTTAGTATATAATAATACAATTACTTAAATTATTTATTATATTTTTACCAGTATAAATTAAATGAGTTTAGTCTACTATATTTAAATATGTGTTTTACAAATGAATCACAAAATTATTTGCAAGTATATGCTAGTGAGTTTAATAATATTATATTTCATTTAAAGTTTAATACAAATTAAATCAAATTAATTTCATATAATTTTTTATTTAAATTTGATATCGAAACAACAGTTTTATAAGAACTATTATTTCATATTTGTTGTTCATCTGGAGCTTAATGATATATCTAAATAAAACTTCAGTATACAATTTTATAATCCTCCAGATTATTAATTAATTTTGATACTAACGAAAAAAAAAAAATTATTAATTAATTAAATATTATTTTATTGGTTACATTATATGTTATTTTTATATTTCAAATGAATTACAGTATATTAGTAGTTTATGAGCATTGAAAAAGTTTCATAGTTATAATTGAATATAATTGAATACAATACCTATTGAAAATATTGAAATGTTAACTTAATATCATAATTTTTATAAATCGAACAACTTTTATGTTACGTAAATTTAATCTGTGTATGTTCGTTGATCAAATGCGCTTTAAACTTTTTCTCAATGCACTGTCAAACTATTGGTGAAATATGTTATAAATATTGTGTTGTAAATATTAATACAAACGTTTTCAATAATTTGGATTTAGTTAAATGAAAGTTGTAACAAACTTTAAAATGTTAAGAAAGAATATAGCTTTCGAGTGCTAATGTAGTTTTGTTTTGATTAAAGTTGTACTCCCGTGGACATTCAAATATTTACTCTCATTTTTGTATGTAAATCCTTACGATATTTTATATTTGTTCGATTTTAAATAAAATAATTATTATCAAAGAAAAAAATAACTATTCGTGTCAACTATACTTACGACTATTATAGTTTTTTGAATTATTATTATTATTATAAGATAAGGGTTTCAACATCTTGTGGTTATTAGCCTACGATTTTAACTAAATAAAAAATATGAACAAAAAATTTTTGTTACTACACTTATATTTAATGTAGTATTTAAAGATACTTACTTTTTGAAGTTTAAATTTATATTAAGAAAAATTTGTAGATTGCTTCGGAGTTGTCTTCGCTGAAAGCAAGTCGTAGGGATGTTGGGATGTTGAAAATTGTCTGTGATTCAGCGTATGTTAGATATCTATTGACGATGTGATCGATGAAGAGGTTTTTATTGCATGTGTTGCATACTGGAGTAGGTTTTTTGGAGATGAGAAAGGTGTGGGTGTGGGTGATCTATTCTTGGTTATGATGACTTCATCTCTTTTTTTTTTGCTATGGAAGAACGTCCATTTGTGAGTGAAAGGTTAACTATATTATTCTATAAAGTGTTTATAGAATTATTTGTATTATGAAATTAAGGCAACTTTTATTTATTTTTGAAATGTTTCAGAACGCATGTTCTCCCTGTCACATTCATCGTTGGTGGGTCAAAACGTATAAAAGTTTGCAAATCATCCAATATTTTATCGTATTTGAGTACAACTATAGGAAATCTAGTTGTACACCGCAACCGGATCATTGTAACATTAAACATATCAGTGTTAGTAAACACAGCCATAGATCACAGAATACTACATTATTCCGTATAATATCCGTAATAATATTCCGCAATAACTTTAGTGCTGAAAAATAAAGATGTTAAGTATGGCGAACCCGAAAACGATCGATAACTCACAGCGGTTAAGTGTATGTACGTGTTCCAAGTTATTATAATATAGCTTATGCAGGTAATCGTAATCACACGCGATCGACGTATAAATCAACTCGATGGACCGCTTGGCCACTATTATAATGCGTATAGGTATATATATTTTATAATATTGATAAATTATGGCGGCGCGCACCCGTCTTATACATTAACTTTAAAACTACTGCGAGATAGTGCCGTAGCTGACAAATGATCGCCAACGAGTGATACAATTTATAGAGGGTTTTTTTTAAGGATTTTTGTCGGTTTTATTTTTGTCATGGAGATTATATTATTTATCATACTACCGTATAAAACGTGTGCTAGGATCGGGTGGCTTGCAGTGCTTCTGTTTTTTGGTATTCCGTAAAGATATCTCACTTGTAGGTAATATAATAATATTATACTGACAGTTGAATCATATCCACATCATCAGCAGTTTGGTTTTATTTGAAATTGAATAAATAAAATAACCTTTGTTGATTTAAGTTATGGTGGAATATTTTCGTTTCATAACAATATTATCTATTTTATTTAATGAATACTTAAATAATATTATAGTTGTTGGCTAAAAGAATTAATTTTTTCTGAACTTCTAAATATGCGATGTGATAATTATTGCAAGAAATCCTAACAATACGATCGCGCAAATTTGATGTGTCTATAAAATCATAGATAGTATTATATAAATGGTTATTATGATACACTTATAAATCAATTTTATGGGAATTGATATCCTATGTATAATTGCAGTCGGTTGAGATAAATCAATAGTTGTTTGAATGTTAATATGAATAGAAAACTTGACAATAATATATATCACAGATAGGAAAAAAAAGACCATTCAAACCAAAAATATTTGAGTCAATGTCATATCTGCAGCGGCCGAACTAACCCATGGACTAAAGAACTACCTAGATGAACAATCTTAGTTCATGATCTAACTAAATGACTTTATATACTTAACCTTTACTCATAGACCGGCCCTATATGATTAGGACTAAACCACACTATTGTATACAGTAGATGTGAAGTGTAAAATGGAAATCGCCATTAAGTAAGTTTAGAGTTTTAAACTTTAGATAAGCATAAAAAGTTATAAAAATTTATGATATGTTTTGCATTACATTTTCAAGTTTTGACTTATTGACATTTTTTAAAAATAATCCGAAATTTCCATTGTTTGTAAATAGTTCAAAAACAGTCAAAATATATCCAAACTTATACCATGTATAGAAAATGCATATATAAATATTTAGTGATTATCTTATTCGTATTAACATTTATCTGTTTTTGAATCAACAAAGTAATAAAATTAGTTTCATCGAAAACTGGTTTTGCGTGAAAGTTTCCAATTATTTTTTTTGCAATTGTAAGATCCCAGTTACATATTAAAAGAAGCTTTTGGACTTTTTTTATAAAATTTTGAGCCACCAATTTTTTTCTTACACAAAAGATACTAAAGTTTAAAATTGAATAATTTTTTAAACCTGATAAACAGTGTCTGCATACAGACACACAAAAAAAGCACACATGATTTAAAATCACTTCATTTGTCTTTTCGCTGAGAATCTTAACTAAATAGGTGTTTTGGTATTCAGTTATATCGTTCGAATGAATCACATTTGTTCAATCATCACCAACAAAATCAGTTTGTTAATTGCCATGAATAACGTTTCGTTCCACGCACACGACTATGCCCGAGAACGCACCTTTGTAATGGATATGGTTTGCATAGTTATTTATAGTTGTATTGCGAAAAATCAAGTCTTTATATTACTGTTGTAGTAGCCGGTGACAACTCGCAAATGAACTCGTTAGATGCGCTCGCCGAAAAGAGAGAAAAAGTGATCATTTGTAGTACACGTATTATACACATTGATTCGACACGTGTGTAATACCGGTGTGTACATTATATATTATAAATAATTACTTACAAACTATATATCCATTCAATTCGAACGTTCTGGGTAGGTTTAATTAGCGAATATTGTAGTCGGCGGAGTATCTACGTGACAACAGCCTTCGTTAAATTTCACATTGTATCGATTCTTTTTGTCCTTCCGATGCATTCATGTAAAACGGTTTTTCGGAAACTACTGTTACACGCATCGTTGTAGTTATGTCGCACGGTTAACGTGAAACGTTCTAGAACACGAATAACCAGCGATAAATGATAATAATAATAATAACAAAAACAAAAACTCTTTGTAAACTGCACGAAATCCTGTACAAATGGGAGGGCTGACGCGTTTACGCCAACATAACATGATAGACATCGTCCGCATTGGAATCGCCACTCTCGATAATTTTTTTAAATTGAAAACACGTATTTAAAATCATAAGCAATAATTTATTATGATTAATTGCATATTTTATTCATTATAGCGATCTTCATTAGATAGTATTCTATGTTAGATATTATTATTATTGTGCTCTATTTATTACAAGTTACAGCTGAGCCAATTGTTTATTCGTTATTTTTACATACTTCACTCATTAGTCATTATCAATGTCATGTCACTCGATCAAAAAGTTAATTAAATAGGCATTTTATTTAATTTTTAGTATATTTCATATTTCATATTTAATAAGATTTTGTACTTTTTCTTAGACTTCCTATTGTAAAAGGCATTAGATATTGTACTTAAAATCCTCAAGAAAAACGCAAAAATATAATTTTTACATAAGTTTAGAATGGAAAATTAAGATCGAAAAAGTTATGACTAAGGTTATACACAAATTGTAAATTGTGATATTATCTTATCCAAAAGTTTAACCACGATGTTTTAAAAGGTGAATTTAAAATATAATTTATTTTTGAGTTATTCATCTCAGTGATAATGTGAAAGTTTTTAAAAAAAAATTACACTTAATTATTTAAAATCAAGTTGATTAAATACATTTTGGTGTTATTTTCAGTTATTTTTTTACACCGTTGACAATTTTGTAACCAGCAAGTCAATTAATAACATCATCCACTACAAAAAAAAAAAAATAATAATAATAACAACAACAACAAAATATATCTCACTTAAATTATAATAGCTACGTTTATTCTTCTCTTAATTAATCATAATATTTTTAACACAATCGAGATAATCAAAAAATCTGTACAAAATCTAAAAACTTTCATCAACTCTTTTAATTTAGTTGCTTTATCTTTGATTCGCATAATATATTTTATAACTATGTTAAATTAATTGATTCGACCATAACCACTGCATATAGTGCTCTTAACTGGATCGATGCGATATTCAAAACCCACTGAACGTGTTCCACTGTCGTCCATACGCGTGTTTCAGACGTTTCAGTGAACAATAAACTATATCGTTATATCACGCCAACATCATTATGTATACTGTATCGTGAATTGTATTAAAATATCTCTTAACCATCACGTATAGGTGAATATTTTAGTTTCACCGCAAACCAAATCCGCATATTAATGATCTTAATAAATCGAATAACTTTAAGTCTGTTATTGTCATCTTCAACTGTACAAAAAAAGCGAAACGTAGATTGGCATTATTATATTATACTACAGTATTTTATGCGTGGCATCGCATTCAGTGACCAGAGTAGCAAAAACGGATCAACAAAGACATCGCAACGAGTGACGGCGTCGAAGAGACCCGTCACGAGGTCTATTATTATAACTTCAACATAGGTCGACCTATATTGTTATACGATTGGGAAAAAATCCGCCATTTGAACGCAAAAAAACCGATGATATGGGCTACAATTAGAATAATATATTTTTTATTCACCCCGACTTGGTCACAACCGGATGAATATAATATGTATGTAGAGTCAAAGAGTGTCAAGGTCTCAAAAGCGATAACAATATTTTACTTCAATAATCAATTTGTCGAATTTTTTCAATAGTAATATTCATTTTTTATAATATTTAACGATAATTTTACAATTTTATTTTTGTCAGACACAATACATCAAAATTAACATGAACCAATTCCCATGAATTATGATAGTGGGGAGGGGCAACCCAGGCGTCACAAGTGACATGTGCACAATCACACAATACTATGGACTATGGTGTTAACCGCAATCATGAATGTCGATACATTATTGTATCCGTATTGCAATATTGTACACACAAAACGTTGAATGAAATTAAGTATAAAATAAAGATTCAAGATTGACACACGAGACGAATATTTATTTTTGCATTTAAATAATTTGAACTTTAATTTCGACGGCGGTCGTAGTTTTGTGTTGACTGTGTGAATAAGAAAAATATTAAAAATCGTATGGTATTAAATCCAAACGGTTTTAATTTTAATTCAATGTATTAATATTGTAAGTGCGTGTCCTGAAAGTTGTTACAATCGTACGTTTATCTTCGTATACAAAATTTGTTGACATAATCGCAGGGACAATCACATAATGTAATAATAATCTCGCGGGTTTTCGCATTAATTGTGAAAATCTTCCACGAATAATCCAATCGAATAAAATATTATAATTTATTAGAGCTGTTACTGCCTAGTGTCGGATGTGATCCATATCAAAAATCAATCAATCTGTTCGAAAACAAAAATCGTTAGTACATGATACCGTTCTATAACAATAATTTAGAAACACGGAAAACATGAATACATTAATTATTCATAATATTGTAATGGATTGTAATGGTACACAGTACAACAATATAAGATAGTAAAATTTGTATACATATATGTAGTACATGATGTTGTATAATGTTGGACGTTAACATTACATTACGATTCTTGTGTTAATCGGATCTAATGAAAGTAAATTTACTTTGTACAAAACAATTTAAACGCTCGTCAAATAAAAATACTCATTATTTTTTATTATATATTAATATAAGTTTTTTAATTTAGGCTTTTATTGTATTATAATGATATGTTTCTTGATGATTTTAATGAGCTTAATAAAAATAATAGTAATTTTAAAACAGATTTAAAAACTTTCTTAAGACTTTTTTTGAGTAAACATGTGGGGTTCAAGATTTTTATGAAACTTCGATTTGTTATTTAAGTTTCATCTGTCGAAAACTTATATACACAACTATCGTAAAATATAATAATTATATATTATTATTTTATTCAATTTTTAATTCGTGAAAATTTTCTACTCAAACTAAATTCTCAAAATGTTTGTGGTTAGGCTACCTAACTTAGGTAAACTTATCTCTGTGTAGATTATGTTTTTCAAGCGACGTATTTCCCAGTTGAATTTTCGAATCCGTTGTTGAATCCTCCAGAACATCCTATACATAATAAATTTTACTTTAAAAGTTAGTGGTCCAATTATTATTATAATGCGGAATTTTTTTGCACCGAAATTTTGTTGCAACATAATCTATTACTGGTCAAACCTTTGAAAAAGTTCGTCATTGAGATGGAAATTTCGACTATATGTGGGAATAGTGATGTTATCTATATTTCAATCTATATAATATATATTACTTATATATCTATTTGATATTTCAAAAGATACCGATGATAATGACTAATTATTGACTTTTTTTTTTTTCGAATTCGTTCGAACTTAAACAATTCCACTATGTTATCAATACCATTAACAAAAGCGTATGGTCAAAGATCAAAACTTGAAAATAATTGGCATCGAGAGCTTAAATCTTTGTTTCACGTCCAGCTAAATTATTGTTGCATGTTTTCTGGTCGGTTCAACAAATGTTTTATATACAATAAACATATTATATACTATAAATTAAATTATTTTAATAACAATATATATTTTTAAGATTATGCCTGACTTGGTGAATTTAAATCATTTTTATTTTAGATGTGAAATTAAAGTCTATAATTGTTAATGATTTTAAAAAGGGTTGATTTTTGGAATAAGTACACAACTATACCTATGGGTGTATTGGCTCTGGAACTACGCGTTATCCAATCATTCAGCGGTTTTTATTTTTTTATTCGCAAAGAGCATTGTAGAAGATGTTTAAGCATACAGGTTTATATTGCTTGCCAAGCCATCTTCTCAAAATTGACCCGGTTTTCACAGTGAATTAAAAACTTTAAAAAATCTATACGATCGCTCACTTCACCGTGTTAAAATCTATGTTGTTGTGAGGATACTGGGCACTAACACATTCTCGTGATCTGAGCTATACTTTTACTGAAATATATATTTTAAAATAAAACTTTAGCCAGAAAAATGTGTGTAATAAAAGTATAAAGGTATTATAAATTTATTTAAAAGAAAAAAAGAGAGTCTGAGAGAACTTTGTAAAGTTCTCTTTTAGAAATTTGACCACAGAGAAAATGCAATGATCATTAAATTATACCTTATACCTAATTTTGTTGATACAAATTTGAATACTAAAACGTAAACGGTTTCTTCAAAAGAGTTTAACATTATGTTTATTTAGGAAATAAAAACTTAAAAAAATTGTTCGCATTTTATATAGTATAATGCAATAGTGTTTAATAAATTAAAAAATATTTCATACTTTTTGTGCTAGTGGCTAACCCAAAAAATTGGTAAAATAAGCAGCAAAACGGTTTTGAATTGTTATTTCGATCTGAAATATTCACAGTTGTTGTTAATAGTTCCTTTCCAAGACTCGAGTTGGTCGACTTCGAAGTGTATGTTGTTGTTAAATTTTTTAATCCTCCGCAGACATTGAATTATCATGACACGTCTGCAGTGTATCTAAAATATGTTACCGAAAAACAAACGTAGTTGCGCATATAAATAACGATTTGTTATGCTCATTACCTCCACCGCGCGTTTCTTTCGAGTTGGCATCAGTAATAAGTTGCGCGTTTTATAGTTTTGGTGGTTTAGAGCCAAAACCCTCTCGGTCAGTGTGGTGGAAATACAATTAATTTGTTTCATTTTATATTTCCCTTTATTAATTTCGTTTCGAAAACTTTCACATCTTGAGCCAACTCTCTTCACCAGTCACCAACACACTTCGTCACTAAAATAATCCGACGCCGTACATGTTTGTCGACGTTGTTACCCTTTTCTGCCACGGTCCTGCTATTGTCACTGTCATATTATAATAACTGTGTAACATAATACGGAATTCCGGGTAAAAAATAAAGATTTCCTCAACCAATATTGTTGTATCTATCTCGTACAGCTGAATGTTATTTGTGTCGTCTAAAATCTAATTTTACTTGTACATAATATTATGTATTACGGACGAGCCGTTTTTCGGTAAACTGCATTTGAAAATTGGAACGTTCGATTTTTGAAAACCTTTTTTTTGTACGGTGTTAAATATGTAAATCTCATAAGAAAGCTAATAAAAACAAAAATAAAAAATATATAAAAACGAGCCATAAATTTAAAACCAAGTTTGTCGACGGACCATCGTTGTTTGGATAAACTGAATTTTAAAACCAAATGAAATACAAATAAATAACCGCTGAAGTAGATGGATAATGGAAAAAATAAATTTATCTGGAATATATTTTATTAACATCAAAATATACAGACAAATACGCTTTTAGTATTATTTTTGTTTCTTTTATCATGTCAAATAACGAATTATATAATATTATGTAGTATAGGAATTCACTAAAACTTGTTTCCAGATATTTTTTTTAAACTGAGTGTGCAATGACCAATTCATAGTATACTTATAAAAATATATGATGTGTTATTTGTTTATAAATATTATAGTATATCTCTTATATATAAATCTATTTATTTATTGATTGGGTGATGTATAAAAAAGATTATATTTTATAACCAGCGTAATTGTAAGTTTTGTTTGTTATATATTCATATTTGTAATTATTATAAAAAAAATTAGTACTAACAATATAATAACAAAAACTCAAAGTTATACATATATGAAAAAAACTTGGTCAATCAACAACATTGTTAGTAATTGAATCACAATATAATTTTAAAAAGAAATCAATATCTTATTTATTTCATATTGAAATATTTAGATACATAAAAGGTTGTATCTAGAGGACATATTATGATGTTCGCTTTTTTACCTTTTTTTCGTCACTTTTAATATTGGCATGTGATTGGTATAACTCAACTGTAAAAAATGATAAGTGAAAAGTTGGACTTAGTTTTTTTCACTACTCAATATTGTCAAATGAAATGTTCCTTTTCTTCGGTAAACTAGGCATGAGGGGACAAAAACAAAGGTATCGATAAACTTTGTTCTGTGAAAAACCAAATCGATTATGAAATTCAAAGATGGAAAATTAGATTAAGTCGACGTTGTAGGGCAGTAAAAGAAATGTGGACGAAATTATAATAATCATCGTGTAGACACAACTTGTGTTCACATTTAGCGATTTTCTTATTTTGGTGTAACTCTAAAAGTCTCAAACAAATGGCCGTAGATACTTTACATTTTCACTGAATGTTTATATAGGCATTTTCTATATTTGATAACATTTTCAAAATATTTAGATTTTTTTTTTTTTTTTTTTTTTATTAGGAAAGAGCCCTCGGCAGCATAGGCCATTGGGCTTACAAAATATGAATAGCTTAAATTAAATATTTACAGTAAGAAACGTACAAGAGAGAACTTAATTCTAGATTTTGGATTGAAGGTTTGCTGTTGTGATGAATTGGATGATGTCTGTTATGGCCTTGGGATGATTTTGGAGTATTTCGGAGAGTGATTCGGAAAGGTTGAGGCTTGATCGGATGTTGTGGTATGTGCGGCATTCGGTGAGTAAGTGTTTAATGGTAATTTGGACGCCGCATGATGCGCATTTTGGAGGATCTTCTTTAGCCATTAAAAAACTGTGCGAAATTTGAGAGTGGCCGATTCTCAGTCTCGTTATGATGACTTCGAATTTTCTGGGTGTTTCGATGGGAAATGTCCAATTGTCTGTGTTGTGTTTTATTTGATTAAGTTTGGTGGAGTAAGATAACCATTGCTGGTGCCATCTTAGATGACATTTGTTAGTTATCAGTGCTTGTATGTCCCTGTATGCGATGATATTGATGGGAGACGATAGTGTAGAGGTTATTGCAGTTTTAGCGGCAAGGTCGGCGCGCTCGTTTTCAATGATGTTGGAGTGACCGGGGATCCAGCAAAGTTTGATTTTGAAGTTATTGTTTTTCTGTAGAGTATATATTTTGTTTTGAATATGAAGACCGATGTCTGTTGGGTTATTGGTATTGTTAATATTGTTGATGGCGCTGAGGGAGTCAGTGAATATGATGGTGTCTTGGAGCTGGTGAACGGTTATTAAATCGAGGGCTTTGATTATTGCGAATGATTCAGCTGTGAAGACGGAGCAGGCACTGGGGAGTTTGTACATGGATTCCATGTTATTCCAAATAACTGCAGCCCCGACCCCGGTAGGGCTTTTGGATGCATCCGTGTATATTTTTTCGCTTTTTATGTTTTGTATTATGTGGAAATATTCTTGTTTATATATTGAAGGAGGGGTGTCTTTTTTTTTAAAAATGGAGAGATCAGTGTTTGCTACGTTGGGATTTGTCCATTGCGGAGTTAAGGGGGGAGAAATTGTTAATACATCTGAGATGACTAGATTGTTCTCCTGGAGTAGTGTTGTTAAAGTTTTAAATTTTGGATTGAAGTCGAGCGAAGGAAGAGTGTTAGCTAGCTTTAATTCGTGATTTAATGTTATTTTGAGTCTTCTTATATCAAGAGGAGGAGTACTTGATAGGTTGTAGATGCTCGGTATTGGACTAGAGCGATAGGCTCCAATTGACATACGAAGTCCGGAGTTGTGAATTGTATCTAGTTTTTTTGTAATCGATTTATTAGCCGTTGTCCAAATGAATGATCCGTAGTCGAGTTTAGATAGTATTAGGGATTTGTAGATAGACAACAATACGTGAGTTTTAGAACCCCATGAAGTATGGGATAACATTTTTATAATATTGAGACGTGGAGAGATGGCTGATTTCAAAAAATTGATGTGATGTGTCCAAGAGCATCTTTTGTCGAAAATGATACCGAGTATTTTGATTGTATTACTATTTATTAATTGATGGTCGCCCAATTTTATCTTAATTGGATTTGGAGCGCGTTTGCGTGTAAATACGATGCATTGTGATTTTTCGGGAGAAAAGGTGAAGCCGGATGTTTGAGTCCATTTTTGTAGGTTGTTGATGGCTTTTTGAAGATGGTATTGGACAGTGGCTAGGGATTTGCTCCGGCAGTAAATATTGAAATCATCCGCGTAGAGGGTAGATTTGACAGGGAAGGATATGTTTTGAGTGATATTGTTGATGGCTATCAGAAAAAGAGTGACTGAAATTGTTGATCCTTGGGGGATTCCGTTGGCTTGGTCGAATACTTTGGAAAGTGACTGGTTGATTCTTACTTGGAAAGTTCTTGTTTTTAGGAAGTTTCTGATGAAATTGAACATTTGATTTTGGCTAAGTACTTTAGAGAGACTAGTCAAAATGTGGGGTTTCCATGTTGTATCGTAGGCTTTCCTTAAATCTAAGCTAATCATACCTAAGTATTGATTTTCGGCGTATGTGTTTTGTATTTCTGTATGTATTTTTGAAAGACAGTTGTTTGTACCTTTATTTTTCCGAAATCCGCATTGTTCAGGAGTGAAGTAGTAGGACTGTTCTAGGAACCATATTAGACGTTGATTTACGATTTTCTCTAAGAGTTTGCATAACGTATTTAAGAGAGAGATTGGACGGTATCCTTCAGGTGTGAATTTATTTTTTCCTGGTTTACTTATGGGGATCACAATGCTGTTTCTCCAACTTTGTGGGAAAACGTTGTGGTTCCAGATATAGTTGTAGATTTTTAGGAGTATTTGGAGTGTATTAATGTTGAAGTTTTGGATAAAAATATAAGGGATATTGTCGGGACCTGTACTTTTGCTAGTGCATCTTTTAAGCGAATTCAGTATTTCTTCCATAGTTATTGGCGTGTTTAGGTCGGACTGATGTGTGTTTAGAGGTGATAATGACGATGGTTGGGGAGGGGGTTTGTTTGCATTCTCACGTAGGAAGTCGCGACTGTACATTTCATTACTGGAGTTTTTTTTGAAGTATTCACCGAGGAGGTGGGCGACTGAAGATGGATCGGTGTTTAGGGATGAGTTGGTGGTGAGGTAAATATGTTTGTGATTTTTCCGTCCCTGTAATGATCGAATTTTGTTCCACATTATGTGGGGGTCGACTTGGGCACCGATGTTGGCAGTGAAGTTTCGCCATGATATAATTTTTTTGCTTTTGACTAAGAATCTTGTTTTGGCTCTGAGTTCTTTTAATTTTATATGATCTTCCGAAGATCTGGTTTTGATGAATGTTTTAAGTGCTTTATTTTTAAGGGCTATATATTTTTTAATTTCATTGTTCCACCAGGGGACTTGTGGGTTTTTGGAGGTATGATTAGTGTAGCCAATTGTTTGTTCTGCTGCCTCTATGATGTTCTCTGTGAATTTGTTGACTGTTTTATCGATATTTATATCTTCACCAGAAAGTTTTATAGAGTTGATTTTCATTTCGAGAAGGTTTGAGAAAAGGACCCAGTCAGGGTTTTTGAGGTTCCATTTTGTTGTAGGATGGCTCGTTTGATTTGAGTTAGAAATAAATTGAATAGAGATAGGTAGGTGGTCACTATTGTATATTTCATTAAGTACTTGCCAGTGGAGTCTTTGAGCTATGGTGGGGGTGGATAACGATAAGTCGATAGCTGAGAGGGTTCTATTAGAGGGATTTATTCTGGTTTGCTCGTTGTTATTGAGGATTACAATGTTATCTTGTTCTAATAATTTTTCTATGATTTTACCTCTTGTGTCGGTTTTGTATGACCCCCATATATGACTATGGCTGTTGAAGTCCCCTACAATGATGAAAGGTCTTGGTAGCTGTTTAATAATATTTTCTAAGTCTGAGAGAGAGAAGTTACATTGATTTGGGATGTAGATATTACAGAGGGAGATTTTTGATTCGAGTGTGATTGATATTGCAACTGCTTCTAGGTTTGAATTGATAGGGATTTCCTCCCAGGGGAAAGAGTTGTTTATAAGGATGCATACGCCACCACTTGCCCTCAGGCAGTCTCTGCGATTTTTTTTTGCATATTGGAAGTTTTTAATTATTGGAGGGGATTCATCGTATTTTAGGTTGGTTTCTTGAAGACATATTGCAATTGGATGATGTAGATTGATTATTAGTTTGATTTCTTCGATATTTTTGTGTAAACCATTGAGGTTCCATTGGATAATGTTTTTATGTTGTGACTGCATTTAAATATTAAGGTTTGTGTTTGAATTGAGATATATATATTTATTAAGGATTGATTGGATCAGTTCCAAGGGCTTTGTCGAGCAGCGTGCTGCAAAGTCTTGAGAGCCTATTTTTTATGCTTTGATTTTTCAATTTGGGTTTTATGTTTTCGATGATTTCAATTATTTCGAATTCAGTGATGTTGAACTGTTCTAATGTAGGAGATGGGTCGGCAATACTGAGGGTGTTTTCAATAATGTACTTAAACTGATCGTAATTTATTTTTAAGCCAGGTGTTTCTGAGAAGAAGGATTTTACTGGATCAAATGTTTCGTCGAGTTTTAAAATTATTTGTTCTAAGGAATTGGTGCGTTTTATTTTTTTAGGTTTTGGTTGAGGTGTTTTTATAGAATTTGCGATTGGCGTGTTAATGTCGTTTGAGATAATAGTTTGTGACGAAGCTTTAGGGGATGGACAGTTAGTGGTTATACTTGATGATGTAGAGGAGAGCGCAGATCTTTTTTTCGATTCAGATGTGGGTATTAGTGTACTATATTCTTGTGTTGATTCACTTGTTATTGAGTCGTCGAGGAGAGATGTTTGAATTGAGTTTTGCACTTTGGAAGTATCAAAAGTATCATTTGCATTATCTGAAGGAATAACTGTTGACGGAACGATATGCCCGGTCTTATCTTTTGAGATGATTGATTTGCTTGTAGTGATGTTGGGGTCGGATGATTCATATAACATAGCGTTTGGAGGATCTGGTGGGGGATTTTTACACAGCTTTGATGTGTGTCCAGTGAGTTTGCATTTATAGCAAGTAAGGGTGTCGTCTGTAAGAAAAATTCTGTGAAGTTCGTTTTCGGCCTTAACCAGTAAGGATTCTGGTATTTTATGAAAGTCTTCATGGTTTATATAAACTTGCCGCCTAAAGCTTAAGATATGCGCTAGATCTTTTAAGTTGAATCCAGCGTTAATGTGTGTTATCGGTGATAGTAGTTGGATATTGCGATTATGTAGTTCAGCAATAATTATATCGTTAGGAATAGCGGGCGATACATTAGAAATAATGATTCTTTTGGTTGGGTTTACTAGCCGTCTAATTTTTATAGGTGTGAGATCATTTAGTTTGATAATAGGATGATTTTTGATTAGAAGATCAACAGTGTTTTTATCGTTGAAATAAACGCAAAAACGGTTGTTTGACATTCTAGAAACGAATTTAATATTTTTCGGTGGAATTATTTTGCTGATGGCTATGACGTATTCGATTTGTGGTATGTTATCGATAGAATCGAAGATGATTGCCTGTTCTTTTTTTGGTGTATTAACATTGCTGATGGTCTCGGCGAACGTTTTTTTTTTAAAGTTGTTTTTATCGGTTTCGGAGGGGTAGTTTTGAATTGATGTCGATTTTTCATTTGGAACGCTCTGTATATGGTTGGTTACATCGGTGTAAATAATATTTGCGTTATTTTGGTCGGATGGCTTGGATGTGTGGTCATTAGTGACGTTATCTGTGTTTGTTGTGACGATAGGCGGCGATACATTAGTTTCTTTATCTACGGTGGTAATGACAGTAACGGAAATACGAGTTGGCTCATTGGGTTTGTGTGTTTGGTTTTTTTTTGAATTTAAAAGTTTGTCTATTAGGTTAGGGGGGTTCTTGGGTGAATCACCCATTTTGGAGTTAATATTTCTATTAGGCGGGTAAATATAAGAAGGTGGTAGTTATATGAAAAATGTTCATATTACCTGATAGTCTTACGTAATTATTCTGAGTGCATACGAGAGCTAAAAATACGAGAGCGCGGTCGAAGCGATTAACATGTTGCTCGGTCGATAGTGCACACGTAACTGATATTTAGATTTGTTTTGAGCTGTTTACTGACATTTTAATTTTTCAACTTTTTTAGTTTTTTTTTCTATAAATATCGATAAAAAATTATTTGTTCGGTAGAAAAGCTTGAAAATTTAATACAAGTTTTCTAACACATTTTAACAATAGCAGTTGAAAAATAAAATAAATTCATAGCCACAATTTTTATTTACGAGCGTTCAAATTTTGAATTTTGACAACATACGTAAAAATCACGAAAATTCATAAATTATTTTATGCTAGAAATTCATTTAAAATTTTCCTTTTATACCTGAGAATTTAAAATTTTATATAAGGCTCCTAACATATTTTTACAATAGCAGGTGAAAAATAAAAGAAATATATTGGCACAATTTTTTTTTACAAGCATTAAAAGTTTGAATTTTGACAACATATGTAAATATCACAAAAATCACGAAAATTCGCAAAATATTTTAAACTAGAAATTCATAAACATTTTTTTTTAAATCTAAGATTTGAAAATTTTTAATAATCTATAATATATCCTAGACAGATAAACTGTCTTCGCTCAGAATCGTTTTTCGTATACAATGATATAATATCATTGGATTCAAATTTAATTCCATCCATTACAGTAACCCACTTGTAACCTACTGTACAGCAGAGCGACATCCACGACTTACCCGCTATTTTAAATATGAAATTATTTTTGTTAGATATTGTCAAGGAATCTGGTAAAACATTAGATCCTTCAACCGTTGGAAGTTGTTTGATTGAAACATTGAATACAACTGCAGTATGTATTAAATTGATTAGTTGTGTGAATTGAAACCAATTAATTAATTTAAAAAAACCTTAACGTTTGCTCTTGCTACCTATTTGTTTGCACACATTCAATAAATGTTTTGTATACAAAATATGTTTAAAATTTGTAATAAAAAAAATAAAGAGCTAATTTTAATTTTAAAATATTGTTTTATATTAAATTACTAAGAATTTTAGTAAGTTTATAATATATTGGTCAATAAAAATGGGCCTCCGTGTACCGTGTTTATAATTTCCCGGGCCGAATTTTGATCCCAATCCGTCCCTGGACACAAGCATTTGATTTAGTGACAGTTTACAAATTTTTAGGGAAGCAGTGTGTACAACATTAATGTGGAAACGTGTTGTTAAATTTAAACTACATGCATTATAGTGATGTTAGCGTTAGTTATGTTTTTTATTTAATATGTAAAAAAATAAGTATATATTATATTAACATATACGTCTGTGCTGATCATATTATTATCAATTTAATAAATGAAAATAAAAGATGACATAATATCCTATAATTACCTCATAACCTGATTTAAAAATAATGGTGTAATCTCTTGCAATGACCGTTTTACACTTTTACTTGATGACACAAGTTTAAAAAGCTCAGCCTTTAGTGGAAAAACTATTACTCTTATCACATATTTACTTAAATATTTATTTGATAAATTTTAAACGACATTTAATTTCCAAATATAATAATTTGTGATGTATTTTTTACAAATAAACTGAAAACACGTGTTGAACGCTTTTTTGCGCTGTGCATTTCCATATGACCACGCGGTATTGCAGATTTTTAATAAAAGCTCATATTTAACACTATCTCTTATAAATGTCATATATATTATATTATCTCGTATATAATATCTAGTATAAGAGTTAACACTGTCGGTATGACTGTGTAGTGAATTAGATTATCTATTTTTGTATCTTTCATGATATAATTAAACTGTCATTTAAATACTAAACTCTAATATTATCGTTGGTTGACACACTATATATTATGAGACATTTTTATCAAAATTCAATCAACCCTTATCATTGTTTTTAGCGAAGTAAAATCTAATCAAAAAACAGTTGTAGAAACTAGAGAAAAGTTGGGTTTTATCTGTATAGTATATCCCGATGAATTATTTATAGTTTATATAGTATGATGTAGTACGTGTACAATGTACATATATAATATTATACATAAATAATAAATATAATTAACTTTATAAAAACATGAAGTATGTTGAAATAGTTGATTGGTTCATAAATAAATCTAATTCTTTAATTTACGGGACTTGAATTTTTTATTTAAAATCACTTGTTGTTTTCGATTTAAACAGTCATTCGAGCTCACAGGAAGTGACAGAGTTCTACTGTAAAATGTGCCACATGGATTATATTATTTTTTTAAATTAGTAATTTATTTTGTTAATACACTTTTTAATAAGCGTTCTGTAAAATATAGTGTTTAATCATCTATAAAAATTAGGGATTTATTCACATTGGAGATAAATTTTTTTATTATTATTTTTTGAAACATCATTCAGAGGATAATCGAATCAAATTCATTAACAAAAAAAAAAAAAAAAAACAATCTCTTATTGAATTTACTAATAAACAATCCGACTTCCTAAAAATGATTACAAAAATAAAATATTATAGAATATTTTACGTTACTTCAATAGTAAGATTTAATGCTGTTTATTTTGAATTTAATTTGGACAAGATGAATGTAATTGAAATCTTGATTATACATCACGTTGGTATGATGTTGTTCCGTGTTTTAATATTAAGATTAAATTTTTGAAATAATTCAGTTTATAACATTTTACTGCCACTATGAAATAATTTATTCATCATGATTTCGATTACAAACAATTTGTTTGGTAAATAGTATTATTAAAGTACCAATTTGTATTTGTTTAAAATAGTAATAGTTAATAATTATTAAACTAAGGTGTGCACATTATTAAAACATAGAGATATTTGTTGTATCATCCATTTTATAAAATACAATTTTAAATAATATATATTTTTTCAAATAGATAAAATAATATCATGTTTGTCAACATGAAATACATTAAAAACTAAATTATCAAATAGGTAGTAATTATAATACTGTATAAGTTTCGCCTAACAATGTAGCTTGGGAATTTTTTTATTACATCTTTATGATCTGCGGAAAAATGTTATCTTAAACTTTAATTTGTTTCATAATAATATGTCTCTTTCTAGATAGCATAGGAAATAAGTACGATCAACTTTTTAATACTTTATTCGAAACTCTAAAATTAACATCTTTTCTACAGCCTTTCTAATAATGTTCTGAAATTATGCCTCAATAAAAATACTTAGTAAGATATTTCCGGTATTATATGTTGACATTATATTTAAAAGTTAATTTATTTTTATGTTTGTTGTTGGTTTTTGTATATAAAAAGTTTAAAAAAAGTAAAATCATTTCACAGTCGTCAACGCTAAATATCAAATTTTTTTATACTCAAAATATAATCTGTAGTACTCAATTAAAACGATTTTCGTAATGACACATAAATTAATTTGTATTTGCATTTTGCTAATTGTTTGTTGAAGTGAAATTATTTAAATACATTATAATTTATAATGTTTAGATTTTGCCCATGTATTAAAATTGTTTGGATGATAAATTGCATAAAATATAATAAATATACGTAAAATAATTTAAACTTAAAATAAAATACATAACCACGGAAAATCATGACTTATTATCATAACACTTATAAAACACCATTAAGACTTATTTTAAATCTAAAATAAACAATAACGTTCGATGTTTTATATTTATTATTCAGTATTTTATTGTATAATAATAATTTATATTGTTTGATAATATTTTAAAATATATGTTATTTTTATAAAATGCATTATCATTATTGTCGCTTATTAATAAAAATGGAAATTTTTTACAAATACCTATTTCCGCAATGTATAAATTACAAACATTATCGCCATTATTTGTCTCTAAAAAGTATAATATACCTGCACTTATCAGTAGAAAATATGAATATAATAAGCACCTGCAGGGCCATCCCTAGAATTTGCGAGGCTCGGGGCAAAACTCTTTTTGCGGGGCCCACAAAAAAAAATTCATACTCTCATTTACATTATTGCGGGCACCCTTATTCAGTATGTAAAGTATTTTTACCTATTACCTTTACCGCAATACCTCACATAACCATTTTGCACCAAAGCACCAAACACAAGTATATATTATCTATGATTAAATTGCTGTATATTTTTATAATAGATTAATAACATTATTTATTCTAGGTAACGACAGAAATAACAATAATTAAAAATTAACTTTTCTTGATTTGAGATCAGCAAATGTGCAAATAACATCATCCAAGTACAATTATTCATCTACTATTTCACGTTCTATAGATATTATTGCTAAATTTTTAGTTTTATCTTAATTTAGTGTTCTTAGGTAATTTTTTACCAACTTTAATTTTGAAAACGATCTTTCAGCTGTTTCTGTTGTAACTGGTAATGTGAGCACAATCCTCATTGCTATAGCAACATTAGGATAAACATCACCAACACTGTTGCAAAGGATTTTTTGTAAGACTCTTAAAGGTGATCAATTATTTCTGAAAGAAGGCAAAGTTCATCATACAATTCCACTCCAATAATATCCGTGTTTTCCCCTATTTGTAACATAATCTGTAAATCATGGCAACTTTTTAACAATATATTTGAATCAGCCGTCGATAGATTACCAATATCAAACAGAAATCCAAAATAATTGTTAAAACGATCTAATTGGGTGAATCGTTGATTTATAGATACAATTCCTTTATCTAAAATTGGTAAAAAAAAGCACTGACAAAACATTCTTCTTCATTTGTTGAGCATAATACAGCAGAACTTTCATAACTAAACATTCGTTTCTTTAAACTTCTTCTTTTAGATTTAAACTCTGGTGTTATATCAATTTGTTTGCAAATATGAATAGCTTCTTTTGCTTCATTAAATCCATTTTCACGATACTTAAACTGTTTCAGGCCTTTCAAATTGTTTACAGCAAAATCAATTGAAATTTTTTCATTTTGCAGAGTTTTGCTTACTTTATTAACATTATTTAATTTAATTAATAAAATTTCAAATAAAATAATATTTAATATATTATGTAAATTGTTGTACTTAATAAAGAAAACTTGGGATTTTTCATGTGTGTGAGCGCGGGGCCTAAATGAGAAGCTCAAAGCGCGGGGCCCGGGGCGTGGGCTCAGCTCGCCCTTGCCTAGGGACGGCCCTGAGCACCTGACTCTTGCTATTTATGTATATAACAGGTGCAACTCAGTTTCCAATGTAACATATTATATTACACCGTCAAATGAGCTTTAAATTGATACAAATTATTATTTGACCCTTTGAAAAGCATGCTTGAACTGTGTTTTGAGCAAGGTTCCTCGACACCGACTCTGCATTATAAATTTTATACTCGGGTATAAATATTTTTTGCAATAATGTTTGAATCTTCGATTGTAATCATAGTAATATAAACTGAAATAATAATAATTATCATTCTGTTTTGTTGAAGTTGTCGAAGATATAGGCGCATTGCAACATATTAATTCGACAAACATAATATGTCGTGTGTACGGATTAATGATAATAGCTATAAGTTTAGGTAGTAATACTATGGTGTCTAATACTGCAAGTTAAGACGTTAAGTATACATAAGTAGGTTGTATGACATACGTAATAGCCCCATGATTCATGGCAGTCATTATGAACACGTTTGATGGATGTACGAGGTAAATTATTAATTACATTTAAAATAATAATATTTGTTACAAATTCACAATATATACGTGTATCGTTATTTGGAGAACTGTATTGTAATTGTAATATTAAATAATATAATACGTCGACGAATGACGATAGACTTATTTACGCTAAGGAATATGAGATCGAGAGAGACACTGCTGCATTCAGAAATATCCTGGTCGATTGGTCTAGTTTATTGAATTATTTCGTTGTAGGATATTAAAATACACGTCTTATAAAAAATCGGAAATTTAGCGTCCTAACGTAGTGAGCTTTCCTAACAGCTAACTAAGCTTTCCTCGGAACAATTTTTTTTTAATTTAAAATTCAAATTAAATAATAATTAATAAACTAAAATTTATCTACGATATACAAGAACTATGAACAATGAACATCTTGTTTTCGTTATGTATCACAGTAAAAGTGTTCAATTGACAGTATTTACTTGTTTAAGAGTACACACTACGAATAATTTATTTTATAGCTTAAAAAGTTATAACGTACTTTTCGTATAATTTATTGACCATATACCTTTATTTGAGAATTCGTCCACATTCAAGATCCAGACCACGACACCGAATTGATGCTTCAAGTTTTCAACGAGCTTCGGACAAATCACCAGAAAAACGTCGGAAAGTCGTGGTCTCAAGAATTCGGGGGCACACAGTCGATTTAGGTCGATGCTTAATAATATGACAGAGCACACAATTTCCACATGCGATGCACTCGAGATCGGGTTTTCGTTCGTCAAATAGTTTAAATATGACACCTGTCACTACAATTATAGAAGTGTGTGTGATCAAGACGCAGTGTCAACCATCTTATTGCCACAGGTTTGGCGGGCGTCTCCCGAGTGCGTACCGTTAATCATATCGTCCTTTTTTATATAGTCCGATTGCGTCCGCGATAATACCGCAAATAATTTTGGTATATCCCTTGTGCGTCCTCGATATAATCGCAAATAATTTTGGTATATCCTATGTGCGTCCGCGATATTATTGCTAGCAATTTTTATCATTATGGATAAAAAGCATTGATATCTTATAATATTACACTGCGTGTTAATTTGCATTTACGCTACGAAATGATTTCGCTACGATTGAGTGATTTACGTAGAAATATACTATTCATATTTAGTCTTTGACAACCACGTGCAGTATGTGTAGTGACGTGTAGTGATGTGTATGCAGCTGACAGTTTTGTTTAAATATATTTAATTAACATTTTATATTAATTATACTTATATATATGTTACGGTAAATGATGTTATATCGGGAATTAACGTTATTCGCTTGTTATTTACGTTATTTACCTACGAATGTGGGAATCATCGTTATTTTCTAGTGAATAACGTTAATAGCCGTATGATTTGGGAAATGTTGATTTTATTTTAAAATAATGTCCAACAAGCAATGATAAAGTGATCGCTAAACTAATTGTGGTACTAATTGGATAAATCAATAAAACTTTATCGGCCACAGATAAGGTGGACACTGGGCCTATACAGTATACAATTACTATACATATTATAACATCGTTATAGCCGTGGAGATTACATTTGAAAATATTATCATACCTAACGAAAATTGATTAGAATAGGATTATTACTTTAATATGTGTACAACTGTCGTCGTATTTACCACATGTTTAAAATTGCTATCGATATTCAGACTGTTCGCGCAACTTTCAACGAGAGAATGAAAAATCTTCTTACGAGCAAACGAGATGACAATAACTCATTTTTGTCTACTAAAGACTACAATGATGTTATTGAACAAGTTAAAAAATCAAAAATGTGTTTAAAACTGTCGGTGAAGCTAAAACAATGAAGGACTATCGTGTAGTACGTAAGTACGATATTTTAAAAATAAATGGAAAAGAACGCCTTATTAGACCAGTTTACGACAAAAATGTTGTATTGTATTACGTTAAAATTGACGAACTGTTTGATATTCTTCACGAATCACGAATATTGTAGCAGAATTGCTATCGGCCACGGAGGACGAAATCGTATGATGGCAGAACTGAAAAATAAATATTGCAATATAACAAACGAAACAGTTATATGGCTTATTTAAAATTATATGTTCATATTGTGATAGACAATTGACACTGAGGGAAGCAGCTAGTAATAGTTCGGTTGCGGGCCCTCAAAGGTACCAGCGTCGCCATTGCAAGACTGGTTGTAATAATAAGCGTTGTGCCTGCCGTGGGGCTGAAAAATTATGTAATAATAAATGTCACGGGAGTACAAATTGTAAAAACAAATAAAAAATAATAACGCATTTTTTATATTTTTAAAAATACCTAGGTGTACATCATTTTTCAAATTGTAGTAGGTATTTGAGATTCACGTGCATATCTGGTCTATAACAACAATTACCTGTGTATTTGGTCATTAACGTGATTATCCGGTTTATAACGATAATTACCTGTGTATTTGGTAAATAACGTTAATAACCGGCGAATTACGTTAATTTCCATTTAACATAATTTACCGTAACATATATATATACTTAAAAGATGTCGATGTCGTTGCCGTCGAGTATGATCAACCAACACGGTAAGGAACTTAAAATTATTATGGGATATAAAATGAGATTTCATAAAATGTTGAATGGTGATGTAAAACTATGGTGCTGTGTAAACAAAACATGTAAAACTTACATGAAAATAGATACATGAGTGAGAATACAATTATTGATGGTAATAAATTTAAACCATAATTATGAAATCGAATCTGAAGGAAAAATGACGAGTCAAGTAATAAGGAACTATGTAAAACGAAAAGCTCAAGCTGGTTGTATGTCAGTTTGATGTGGACGAGTTTAAAATCGGCTCTACAAAACCTCCGGCCCACGATACGGCTAGTTTGCAGGATGATATGATAACCTGCGGTCGATGCAGTAATGCAGGAATGGTAGCGGCGGTAACCGCGGTCAGTCCAGTGGCACCGATGGCGCCAGTGGAGCCGGACGATGTGATTCGTCCGACGAATGAATTGTTGCGGCGCCATTATGATATACACAGACCGTAATATATACATAGTTTATAACTATAACAAATGTCTAGGCACAGCCTTTTAAACGTCACTGCTGCGGCCTTTGGACGTTTGTGGAGTTCTACCCGCTCCCCTCTCACCGTCATCGTCTCGTGTCTCGTTTACTCCGCTCTTTTGTATCCACGGCTGCACACCATTTATGTTCGCCGAACAATCCGTCCAATGTTGTTTTACGTCCGCCATTGTGCACGTTCGTCCTGAGTTCCTTCCTCACTTTTGTTTCCGGGTCGACGCCTGTTGTATTCGCCGGACAATCCGTTTACGTTTGCCATTGTATGCGGGTTCGTCCCGAGTTCCTTCCGCATCACTTTTGTGTCTGGCTCCCGTCCGTCGTGTCACTAAAATCTGTCCGAATCCGTTTACGTTCTCCATTGTAAGCGATTGCCCGTTTGACTTTTTTGGTCACCGAGTTTATGGCGACCAGCCCTATTCTGATGGCGAAAGCATTTCGTGTCGACGTATATCTCTGCACTCTGAGCACTGCATTTGGCATCTACCGTCAGAATCAAAGCATCTACTGCTGGACATCAATTTCGACGACCCACCTGAATCAAAAGGGATGTTTTCGTAAATGGGCTTATGTAAATAAATTATAACTTTAAATATTAGGATAGCTGCAGTACACGAATCAACGTTTTTGTACTGTTATCAATTAATTGATTTTTATTTCACAGTTATTATAATATTATTATTGATAAAGCGTGTCCACGCTGAGTCCATATCACTTATTGGACGTAGTACACTATTATTTACGACGAAATTAAATATTTAGTTTAGTATAAGATAAGAAGTATTTCAAAAACGTTGGTGTTTTCTAAAATAATGGCTATTTTATATAAAATAGATCATATAAATGAATAAACAAAGTTTCAACTTGAAATGTGTTGTATAACATTCTTTAAAAGATGAAAAATATTCAATTACAATAAAACGCATATTGTTTATAACGCCATCGACGTTATAACCACGATAATTTCTAGTTATTTTAGAGTCGAAGGATAATACTATTTTCTTGAATATTATAAAATATAAGTACCTGTCTACAAAATCATTTACCTGTTAAATATACCTGTTTGAATATATTATTATACATAGTACTTACATAGATATATATAAAACAAAAATTGAATTTGAATAAATACATAATTAAAGGAATATAATAAATTAAGTTGAGGATTGTTGGTGATATAGGCACACCCTGTAAGTATATGGTTTATAATACATACATTGCATACTTACACTGCAAAATTTAACTCAAAATCGGAAACGAAATTTAATATTATAACACACGCGTACAGTTTTACCACCATTTGTTGACGAACTTTTCCACTTAAACACTCAAATATTATTAACAAACCCTATCTCACGGCGTTTACGTTTATAAACCACCAACCGCAGTCGACTTATATAACGACTGTTTCAAAGAATATCGAACACTTGTATGCATTAATAATCTAAAGTTTTTAATAATAACGATACATTATATTTCGGAAAGGTATGGATAAAATTATTTTAATGCGATATTTCTCCGACGATATCGTGAAAAGTTCTATGGGTACATTTTGAAAGGCTTGCAAACCGTTGTATATAATTCGATGCATAATTAAATACACTATACGTTTACTTATGTTTACTGAACCCATTTGGGAACATTCTGTATAAATACATTTGATTTGTAAATAAGAAATGTATACACTTTTAATCATCATTGAATTAGATAGAATTGTGCAATTATTATTACAGTACTTAAACCTGACTGTAGATCGTAGAAAATTAAATAAATAACTAAGAAATAATTGTTGAAGTTTAGAATATGACGTTTTAGAGAAAGCATTTTAACAATAAAACAATTATTTTTCGGTTACATTTTCTGAATAACTGTTCAAGTTTAGCTAAAAATTATATTCAAACTTCACAATAACATAATATAAAAAATATGTTAATTTATCTGAGCTTAAGAAACAAATCCTGCCAAAATGAACGTTTATACGTGAACAACATACAGATGTACAATTTAACTGGATACGCTTAACGTAATAGTATAATATTATTATGTTAGTTGTGCCATTATATTTGCAGATTACGTTAACTTTAAAATAATTAACACCGCATCAGAGACCCGCTTGCGCAGTGTGTGTGTGTGTGTGTGTGTGTGTGTATAGGCTAAAATTAGACTGTTCAAATTTTGAGTGTTATAAAAAAAATGAAACCGCAATGATAGATCAAGAGGAATATTTAAGCAACTCGAAATATTTAGTACCCAATGTTTTGTTTTAATATAATTTATTTTGATAGGAATTCACAAAAAATGAATCATTCTAATAAAGTTAATATTGTCTAACGACTTGACCGACATTCACACAATTTTATTTTGTTTTTAAAATTAGCCTATGCACTAAAATAGCCGAGACGAAAAATAAACACGTGAACATAACTTTGACTCCGTACATTTACTCGGAGCGTATCGTTGAATTTTTATTTATAAAAATAACATTTTCACTAATAGGCATTTTATTGAAGTCCTTGGGTAAGTATTAATTATTATAAACGTGATAAATATAAGGTGCAATTATATTATATAAATGTTGGTAAAAATTTCCAAAAAAAATCACGTCAAATTAGATATAACAGCTAATGTAGTAGCAGCGATGTTGTGGTTGAATTTATTATGACGATGTATAGACAATCTAAAATTGATTAAATTAAATCAAAATAGGTAAAAAGTTCGTATAAGTCGGTACTTATGAATTTACTGTATGAACCAGAAGAGACGTGTTCAGGACTTTTATGCCTCTGTAATATTTAGTTATTTGCTCCGTTTTGCTTTCACTGTTGTAATTTGATAACAACAAATCATGTTTTTTTTAGACACTGTATCTATATATTTGTCAGATTTAGACAGATTTAAGGCCGAAAATTAAATACGTAGATGACGCATTTAATATATTATGTATGTATTCATTCACTTTAATTTAAAGATTTACTGTTTTAACACTTCAAAGGCACCTATGTTAATTTTAAAACAATTTTATTACTATATATATTTTTTTTTATGAGCATGAATTGTCGTTAATAACATCATATGTTATAATATTTCAGTGGTTTGATGAGTAGGGCCATGCAAGGGGCCAAGTCACACCGATTGGGACTTGGCACATTTAAATATTATAATAGCCAATAGGTAATACATATTTTAATAAAATTGTTAATTAGCATTTTGTTTAAAAGGACGCGATGGTAAAATCTGTTGTTTAATAGTTGCACATCAAATGATGTCAAACTACAGTACAGGGTAGATAATTACTACTGGAAATAGAAAGTTTAGAATCCATTCTGAATTTAACAAAAATTAAGACTTTTGATACAAAATATTATAAATACTTGGGTATAAAAGTTCTAGACCAAAATACGACAAATTCCGATGTTTAATACGCATTTAACTAATGATCACTTATAAGTATAGAGATGTGATTTTTTTGTCATAATTATTAGTTTATATTATTAGAAAATTAATTTTATATTTGTGGGATGGAAATCCAAAACATAATATTGACAAAATTAGATATCGATTCTTATGGAAAAAACATTGATCGTCAGAATTAATAAAAAGTACTATTTTCTGGTCAAACCGCTATTCAAAATGAATGGTTAATCCAAAACAAACCTTTTCCGTAATATAGAAATTGTTATTTGGACAATCAAAACCTTACTTTTTCTAGTGTCACACAAAAACATACTGCTACTCAAGTTAAAAGAATAGGAACCAACCATTAATTTAATCATTATTAGTTTTAGTTACTATAATAGACGTATCAGAGTTGTTAGCATAATTTTAAATAATAATTTTTATTTATTCTTATTAATTATATAATATTAATAATTATTTATTCTTATGGTTTTTAAAATATTTTCTGGAATTTTAAAGTGATTTTAAAATTGGTCATAAAATAAATTGTGTAAAATATCTGATAATTTTAAGGTACTTAGTGTTTTGTACGATATAATGCATACTAGTAAATACCGGTATGACACTTTTAAAAAAAAAGAATAAAAATTAAAACAATATGCGATATTTGAATTTATCTACTGATAAGTGAAGTTAACTAATAACCATAATAATTTGTGTACTTACAGTAATAGTAACTGTTTTAAATGTCTTATAACTCAAATAAATAAACTGATTTGTTTTTAAATGTTTTAGTATAACTTAATATGTTTATGGCGACGGATTTAGGTTTCTTTTTACGCATAATTTCTTTTATAACCCACGTCGAGTATTATGTCGGAAAAATATAAATAAATAATGGGTAATAACTAATAAGACATAAGGGCCGATAAAAATATTTCCAAGGACCATAGTACACCTTATTAGGTTTTTGGCTATCGAAACCCATGTCACGTGAAAAAATAATACTTTAGATATCGAACAAAGGGTGCAGTTGACAGCCAGAAAACAGATACACTCTGATGGTTGAACAACCGTGGAAGAATGAAGTTTCTCAAACGACAAATAACGAAATTCTTTTCGAAAGGACTGTATGAATTATGTGCTTTTTTTAATATCTAAAGCCATAATAATATTACGTAATAATCGTATTATACAGTCTTATGTAGGAAGGGAAAGGAAGTGCTCCTATATGATAAATCAAGTTGAACGCTAATAAAAATTGAAAAAATGTGAACATATAATAAATATTTTTTATTTTATAGTTTTTGATGGTATGTGTGCTGATAAACTTTGTGGGTACCGGAAAACGTTAGTAAATCCTGAAAAATCTACAGGAAGAATATTAAAATTTAAAAAAAGATGTAAAATAGAAATATGCAATACCTACGCAGTTTTGAAGCGATCAGCAGTGCGCTGAAAACGTATATTTATAATAATATTATAGGCACGATATAAAAAAAAAACATCTTACTTATAATATTATGGTCGATGACGACTTAACAACCGAGTATTCAATATGAGCACAAGTATTATGATATAATAATATACGTCATAATGTCGCGTCGCAAGCACGCTACAAAGTCGTTTATACTTCATTAGCGGAAAACGTATTAAGACATGACAAAAAAAATAAAATGAACCATGAAACTCGGTGCAATGTCGACTATATCACGACGATAATAATATTATTATGTATAATACGATTCATGATACAACATCCGGGGTGTCGTTCTTTTGTGAAATTCGTCGAGATATGAAAATAATCAAAATAATAAACGTGCGAAAGTTTTCCCTCCGACGAGTTTCCCACTCAAAAGCCGCTGCTCTACGATGCCTGTCAGCAAGCGGTTATGAATATTATTATTATTATTATTATTACTATTGCGTGGACGATATCCTGTATGCGTTCTTATTACATTTAAGTCGGTAGAAAACGATTTCGTAAATTTTCGGAACTGTAAAGATTTTAATAACTGTTAATATAACATACAATATTTCGAAAATTTTATAAATTATATAATTATATTATATATATATTATTTAAACGTATATGATATCGAAAATTGCGTACATTGAATACATAATACATCGACGCTATTCCGCATGATTTTTATGCAAAGTTGACAATACATAGATTTATATGGTATAATTTATAATAATAACATGTATAAAAAATGTATTGTATTAAGTAAAAAATGCACTTAAAGTCGTGAGTACCAGTGTCTAGTATATATAATAAAGCATATAACTTACTAGTTGTCCGGACCAATGATTTGTATTTTAATATAAAAATATATTTGTAAAAAAATGTAAATGCCATATTTATTCAAATTTCAATAGCCATATAATATTTAACCGATGGCAACCATTTAGACAAAAAAATAACTTTTTCGAAGGCTAAAAAAATGAAGTGTAGCTTTTCCTTTGGCCACCTAAAAGAGTCGAAAAAACACTATATAAACACCCTCCAAATCTCGAGAATTCTATTGATATAGTTTTCTTGAAAACGGTTCAAAAGATGAGTTTGAGTCTATCAACTTCGAACCGACATCCATTTTTAGTCACATAATCCGACTTTACCTGCAGTGTGAACATGGAAAAATATAAAATATACTGTATATATTATTTGAGCATATCTTTGGTTTTAGTGTAACTTAGTTGACGAGCAACTTTGCGTCGGTGTACTTTGATTTGGGAACTAATTTAAAAAAAATAAACTAACGACTTGAGTAAAGGTTTAGGCTCCCAAATCACCCTTTGCGTATGCCATGAATTGTAAGTCGTTATAATAATTCACGTTTTGTCTCTACATGTTTTTCAGCACGACAACGTTGCAATATTTTATATACCAATTGGGATCGTTTTTATATAAAAATTGAATTTGTGGAATCGTGTATATAAATCTATAAAAAAAATACAGTTTTAAAATTGTATATAAATGTTTTATAAAATCTACACGGTTCTGCAGTTTTGAGATTTTGCGGAATCACGGTGCACCCCATTATCTATAATTGTAGTACTGTTTTTGTTATTATTATTATTTAACCGTACCACAAAGTATTATATGTTTGTTCTTTGTATTGTATTTTTAAATATTTTAATGTAATGTAATTGTTGAGCTATAATTATAAATGAAATCTAATAAAAAAAATCGATAAGTTAATATCGGCTCATCGTAAAAAAAAAATAAATAAAAACTGAAGAATTCTAAGGAGCTTAGAATTTAGTGATTTTAATTTAGTGGGAGAATGTCATAAAACATCCATAAAATATTTAATTTTCGAAAAGAAAAAAATGGTTTTCATTCAAATTTAAAACTACCATATTGAGGAGCAACATTTTTTTTTTTTTATTAATCATTTTCGCTTTTTGCATATCAGCGCTACATCCATTTACATTTTTTTGATTTATATTTCAATATCGTTGTCATATATATGTTGTACATAAATTATATCATTAAATTTGATATGAGGCAAATGTATTCTAATATTTAAAATAACACACTAAAATTGATTCTTCGTCTGAACGTAAAATGTTGCTATATTATAGGATAGGTAGTTAGACGAAGACAATAACCCCGTGGTCCTTATATTGAACTCGGTAAATTATAATTTTTTTTTCAATATCAAATAACGAACCATATAATATTTATTTTATTTTGTTTATAAATTATTAGGATAAAATAAGTTGGACCTAAATACGTTTTAGTAATAATAATGGCATCAGTTTATATCGGACCAAACGTGATTATCGATAAAAATGTTTTTTTTTTTTTGAAATTGTTTTTAGACATTACCTATAAAGGTTTCACTTTTAATAATAATATCACGATTTTTTGATGAGGTCTTAATCATTAAGAAAGCGATTACTAGAGCATGATTTATATTGTCGGCATTGTAAAGATTTTTTTTATACGTGCTTTATTATGAAAGACTTTAATATACTCATACAACTGTTAACTTCATTAATTTTGTGGGTTTTCATCGATTAAATGTATAAAGTTACACTCGACGAAGCAATAGTACGTACGTTTTAAGACAGGTTTCTTCGTTATCTGTTGTTAAATGCGTATTGTAGAAAAAGAATAGACTATTCTTATATATTACTTGATTTGAAAAGCACATTTTTACTCGTATTTACGAATAATATAATTGGTGTAAGAAAACTGCATTGTTTAAATTAAAAATATATTTTCCAACTGAAAGAAAATCAGTACACTTCCAATAATTATAATATATCTAATATCTATAGTCTATAAAATCGTAGTCATACGTATCATCGGTTACAGGTCTCTAATTTAATTACTACTTAGCGATATCATATAATTTTGGAGCGATCCGCTTTTTTTCAAACAATTTGTGTCGAATAATAATTTTAATTTTGGGGTGAAAATGTACCTAATTTTTATCTCGATAGTTTTAACTACGTGGCAGTCTGTTTTAGCCGGACAAATGGCCAGGACTTTTTTGAAAGGGAGAAGGTATTTTTAATTTAGTGATCAAATACAACTTGGGGAGGAGCTGTTCACTCGTCTAATACAATTTTGGATTATATGGCCGTGAGGGAGAGGGTGGTCGAATGTTTGAACACCCAAAATCAACCACGCTCGTCCAACTGGCTACGCGCCTGCTCTTGCAGCTGAACTATCGCAAACTTTGTTTTATCGGGCTAACGTATTGAACGGGCACGGTAAGACCTTTACGTTTGCAATTTTTTTCTATACTTTTGAGTTTGAGAGCATAATTTCTAATCGAACAAGAACAACGCGTGCCATGTATGATATTATTATATAGGTAACTGCGGAGTTGCGACGAAAAAGTAATTACCCTACGGCCGAGACGATACAATAATTTTATAATAAATTGGCGATGACATGCCGAAAAATTCGATTTGTATGGATTGTCATTCATTGTGTTGGTGGTGCAAATGGAGGTGAGAATGACACGTATTGTGTAAGTAATATTATCAAAAAGAAAGAATAAAAAAAAAAAAAGAACAGATACTTGGAGTTTGACAAGCCTTCGGAGGCTTTATGCATAGTAATAATATGTAAATTATATATATATGTATCACTGAGGTGGGAAATGATAAATCGTCGCAGTCCCATCCGTGTTTGATTTTCTGTTTGAAGAGACACGGGAATGAGTGCACGCGACGTAAATGGAACAGTTGAGACTTTTCCACCATTTTCCGAACACGTTTTTTGGATAAACATAATTATATATACAGTCAAGTCTCGACAAATCGAATCTCGAGGGGGACAAAAACAAATTCGACTTAAGCATTTTTCGAGTTATAAACATCAAACAAAACTTAAAACACTTCAATGGACAAGGAGACAATTCGCATTATCAAGATTCAACTGAATTATGCTGACCGGTTTCCTAAAAGCCTTTTTCAATCGATATCTTTTTTATATCTAAATACTATATACGTAATACTATGGATTTAACACATACCATCGCGTATTTTGTCAAATACTTGTCGTGCACGTTTTATCTTCGAGTCCTTCTGTAATTTAATAAATCAAACAGCAAACCGAAAATCCAATCGTTTACAATCGCCGCCACTCGATTTCGTTATATTTGTCTTTTTGGATCTTTTAACGTATGCATTGTTTCCAATTTGAAATCTTTTGCATGCATTATCGTCTGCATCTGTAAACGTGCAAAAAGTCAATTCTATCGATTCATCTCTACTATAAACGTTCGAGATAAGATGTTTAGACGTGTCAGATGCATTCGACAAATCGTTTTTTTTTCTGTCCGTTGCGTTTTACAAACAATTACCGGTAAGTGCCATTTATTCAAACTCCAGTTGATGGTATATTATAAAAACATATCAGTGGTAATAATGTTAATACGCCGTTAGTGATTACTTAAAATAACATAATTATACAAATATGTTTTTTGCGTGGTAAGTACAGTGTGGCAGTGGGACATTATTTGGACTAAATATTTATTTCTAAACTACATAATATTGTTAATTTATATTATTATGATGGTGCGAATTATTATCGATTCTGTATAAACAGTAAATACATAGGTACTGCAATTAATGTGTTTAATCTCTTTCCTTTATTGAAACAAAATATCTCGACATTACGTTGACACGCTATATCGACACATTAAATCACGAAAACGTTTGACAACGTGTTCTGCTCGAAAATTATTATTATTTTTTTGTAAAAATATTTTTCAGAGTTTACCCATAATGTTTTGAAATTATAAATCATCGGTGAATTTAAATGTACCTACCACCAGCTTACATAAAAAAAATAAATTAATATATTAATCAAAAAAATGTACGTGGAAAAAAAATACTAGCCAGAGTGATGGTAAAACGTAAATCGAATTTACAGAATAACAATAGGTGTGACAAACGATAAATCCAGGTGTATTATAAATGACAGCGAGTCGAGGATAAAAATCTAAGGGAAGCAAAAAAAAACATTTGCTGAGATCATACAACCAAATTCGATCGGTCGGATTTCATCTGTCCGCAGCGACGGTCATACGCGATAACTTAATCCGACATAACTCTTTACGTCGTGTAATTTTATGCGATTGTTCTCATCAATCAAGTCCTCTTCCTAAGAGACGCATTATACTCGAAGGGACGATTGGTGGTGGATGACGATGATATGAAGTCTCCGTGTGTATAATAATAATAATAATAATAATAATTGGTGTTCTAACCGTGTTTGGAGTTCATCACGGTATCTACTATATTATATACGAGCTATTATGCGCAGTATAGATCGCATCCACTAACCAAAATTATACAGCTTACATAACTAATCCACACGTGGCCAAATTAGTTTTAGCCCCAAGGAATAACAACTAAAGGTGATATGATTTTTAAAAAAAATCTGTCGCAAGTTTTTCAGAACAATAATCCTATCGGGTTATCATCATAAATTATAGTAGATGCTTTTTAAAATTATTATTATTATCATTACCAATTAATTATTCTATTTCTATATGCGTACAATATTATGCTCCATAATAATTTCCAAGAACAAAACTGTCTGATTGTGAAATACTACCTATGTGTTTTTTTTTTTTTATATAATTTCGTCAAATAAGCTAAAACAATTTTTTTTATTTAAAATAATTGCATTAAAGAGGTACTTGATGAAAAAAGATTTTAATGACTTAAAAAAATGTACTAATTAATGAAGTTGTATATTATGGGTTCTTAATTAAAACTCGAAATATAATAAAAATTAATAATATTAAATTGCATAAATAGCGATTTAATATTATTATTTATGTGTTTTAGTTAGTAGGCAACTTAAGTCTTAAGTGCCTATACTTATGCAAGGGGAAAAAAGGTTTATACGTAGGTATTTAAGTTATGGCATGGCAAGAAGTATAATAATTAAAATGTTTATAGTCAATTTTGTTGTATATAAACCGTACATTTTTAATAAAAGTAGGTACAATGTTGTATATCATTATATACAACACACAAATATGTTCTTAAAAATTCCCATTAAAATAATATAAAAGTGAACCAATCTATTTATAAATTATAATTAAAAGTACATAGTGAGATCGTTAATACACTATTGATAGGTAGTCTCTAAAATACTATTTGATCGGTTGCGATTAAATAGTAATTGTATTCAATCGTCAAACTCGCAGAAGGATGATCTTATAAAATTGCATGTGTTTTTTCTAACTATTATTTCCAAATATTTATGTACGATTTGTGAGAATACACGTGTGAAATTATCTTTTATTTTTTAATATACTGGTTTGCAAGGAATACTGTTAAATTGAACGGCTGATTAAAATGAATGGGCTGATCATGGGTCACTATTCGATGATTAAGGGTCATTTAAATATTAAAGATCCGTTTAACTCTAATGGACGCTTGAACAACCCGAAATCGGTGTTTAAAATCATTCTATTGCAGCCATAATATCGTTTTAATGAAGATTTAATACAAAAAAATGTGTATTTTACAATAGGGTCAATAAAACACCAAACACGCACATTATATAAAAAAAAAACAATCATACATTACTTAATATTCAATGATTGAGTTAGTTTTTTTTTATGAACAAATATGTGTATTTGTTGATGGTGTCGATTAACACAATAAATTAAAGCTAAAAAAACTTTAAAATTATATAATATTAATCAAAGTTTGTTATCTAGATATATTGTTACAAGACGTTACAACCACCATATTACTATATTTTTTATGTTTTTTATAACTTACATATAAATCAACTGGGCAACATAATTTACAATTATTTTCATTTTGATTCCATGATTTATTTATTTATTTTGAAATTATTAATAATTTCTGCTTCGAAATCAGCAATTCCATGATTATATAATTATAAAAAGAGTATTTATATTAAATTGGTAACTTCGATAGTCCTTTTTAATAGCCTTTATCATAAAAATATATTTTGTTTTATTTTAAAATATTCTAATGCATATTCGGTTTTAATTTAAGAATTCTAAACGAGACATAATGAATTATTTTAATTTATGTAGTAAAATATTCCTACACATCAGTTATATTTCAAAATATTGGATAATTTTTAGACATTTTTACTATTGAAGGATAATCTAGTATGTTTAAGTTATAAGACATTGGAATTCATTTATATTGAAATTAGATTTTTTATTACTATTGTAGTTAGGTACAATCTTTTATAGTGTTATGTATAGCTAAAATGTTTTTGTAGATCAGTCATTATCAAAATGTTGGCTTATCATTATAAATTTAAATTATTGCAGGATCTAGTATTTTATAAATTATTATATCAAAGTCGTTAGTCTTTCATTCTAAATATTAGATTTGTGATTATTATTTTAGATACCGTATGTTTTTATTATATGCTCGTTTAAGAAAATTTGTTGAATGACATACTGTACAATTTCTAAGTTTCTATGCGTTATTCTCTTTCTGCAAATAGTTTATACGTTTATAAATATTTAAATAAAAGTTTTGACTTAATAAGTCATAATATTTTTATTAAAAACTCATTCTCGTGGTTTTGACTTATTTAATTGTTGTGGCTCCAATCGTTTAAATACTTGGAATTTTTGGTCTGAAAAAGTTAATAATAATATTTTTTAATATTTATATCTTATATGCATTATTATTATTATCGTACACATCACAATCAGTAATTCTTTTGTCGGTCTACAAAGTTGTAATTTTTTTTTTAAATTAAAACTATTTATGATTTTTTATAATTCACTGAAGCATGGATAATTTATTTAAAAGTCAATATTACACCAACTACCCTATAGAGGTGTGCAAGAATTGTGTAATGAGTCATGATATCATACTTATCATATTATGCCTTTTAATTATAAGGTTAACCTTAAAGTTTTAATTGTTTTTTTTGATGTTAAATAGCAACTTGGTTAGCAAAGACAAGGTGTAAGAACATTTATTGATTAAACATTTGAACTCGAACACTCCACTCTCCACTAGTAAATAAGTGGACAAAGTGAAATATTGGAGTAGGTACCTAAATTGAATATAGACTAGTTAATATATTTTTATGAGAATGATAAAATTGAAAAAACAGAACTCACGATGGTGGTGTAGCTGAATTAATTTTCAGCATAAAAAAATCATTATATATTAAGTATAAGGTACATATAGCAACAATGAACCAATACAGGATGAATATAGACGAATGAATAAGTGAGATATTATAATTAAGTCAGTTCGTGAATCTCATAAAAAAAAAACTTTTAAACTATTTAATGATTATAGAATACTCCGATATGTAATCTGTAATTTTATTATTGAGGTTTGAGTAACTATTATTCACATCACACATAATATAATGAAAAAAACTTCAAATTTCCTTTTCAAAGTCTTTTAAATGTCTAACCATTTTTTTGTTCTTTTAGGGATCCAGAAAATAAACGATACAAACACTGTCAATATAATATGTTATGTATTGTAATATTATTAATTATTATCATTGTGCAAAAGTATAAAGTACATTTTTTTATGAACTAAATTTTTCGTTTAAAATTTGTCAATGAATAATTTTAAATTGTATCCCAATAGGGTTAGTGCTCGCCGAAGGTTGCTTATGAAGCAATATCAGCGCTCATAATATCTGGTCCGAGAAAAATCGTTTCCAAACATTTTATAGTATTTTTTTTCTCTGCCACCATGCAATACGCGTTAATTTAATATTATACGTTGATGATCACAGCTTGGATTAAACGACGGGAAGCGTAAAAGTTGATTTTGTTAGTATCCAATATGCTACCGGACTATTTCGCCGTGTACAAACTAATTTGGTTTCTTAACACTTGACCTGTATTTTCGTTACAGCTAGCGAAGAAAAATCAGAAGTCTCGAAGGTTAGGTTCAAATCGATGTAATTTAAAGAATACATCTGCTGCACTTATTGTAATATAAAATATTTTGTCTTTATTTAATTAGTTTTATAATGTTACTATTTATAATTTATATAATTAGTTTTATAATGTTACTTTGATCATTTTTTAACTGCCGGTAAAGTTAAACCATGGCCCCAATTTATCATAGTTGTATGGCATTAAAAATAACAGTAATAGACCGTTCTACAAAGAATCCCTATGGTCTGACTCATATCGATTGATCGTCAACATCACTACGAAAATATTGGAAGAATAAAATTGTTGTAAAATCAGATAAATATATTTTTACTCACCCGTTTGAGATTAATATATAATTTATGTACTATTTACAGATGTTTTCAAACTATTATAATATTATTTAATTTGGTCAAGATAGTTTCAGAATATTCGTGTAATATTTGTACAAAACTCCACTTTTATTATATACATAATAATATAATATACAATCAATATCACTATGGTTAATCGTTACGCTATAGAAGTTATGACGTGTACGAGTTTTGAAAAATGTACTATTTAGGTACCATATGGTTTTAAACTCAGTAATATCAAACGTTGAACAACCGGAATGAAGCAATATTATGTCCTGCGATTGAAGAAAATGCGTTTTTGTTGCGTTATAGTTATTTATATTTCATATGATTAACATTTCCAACTATATTTATCAAACACTTAAATTATCAAATTTATCCGGGTACAAAACATATCTGATTATTAGTATTAAATACATTTGATTCTTCTGTATATTTATTTTTAAGTTCTACTATCCTATATTGGTATATACATTTTGATAACTTAAAAAAAATTCGTTTGCATTACGATTTATATTTATAAATATTTTCTAAAAATTATCTAGGTGCATAATAATATTTATGGTAAAATAAGTCGACTTAAACTTATTATCAGACTGAAGCACCAGCCTATGGAGTGGTCCGGAAAATCTCAGGTGTTAAAATAATATGACGTTAAGTATTTAACAGATACCTAGTGTATTTAAAAATTCCAAAATTTTGAATAACTGCATTACTAAAAAAAAAATGAGGGGTATGCTTGCGGTGAATACTTGGTATATATTTTTTAAGTAAAATATATTATACCGCTCATTTTTTTTTTTTTTCGTTCTAAACCGTATACCGGATTCAATGCAGTCTTGGTGTTTAATTGTTATTTACGACGATGAAAACGTCAGCGGAGTCCGCGTTGAGAAACCGTGCACACACCTACGTCTTGTACATATTGCAACTAATCGTGGCCTAAAAATAATGCGCGAAATAAATCACGAGCAACGCAGAATTTCGGTGTGCGCAATGAATTTCGATCTCGCCAGGGCTTTCGCAAGCATTAGCAGTTCTGAGGGAGAATTATTTAGCTACTCACATTACGCTGGAACAAAACAATAAAAAAAAAAAAACAAAAAAAGTGTCTCGTAATAATAAATCCGCAGATAACTGATGTAAAGTATCTAAGATATTATCATTATTATTATAATCATCATCATTATTTATAAAGAGAGAGAGAGAGAGAGAGAAACTTGGACTTTATTTGTGGCACAAAAAAAGAAATATAATGTATCAATGATGCAGTAGGTTAGACACGTATAATATCGTTTGTTTGTCAAGTATGAAGTAGGTATATAACCTAACTTACGATTGTGTGTTTAATATTAGATACTTATAACTTATGTAATAATGCATGTCGCCTAAGAATTTAAAAGATTTAGACTTAGATACATTTCTTATTAGACGTCGTTAGAGCAATTAAAAAATATCAAAAATACGTAACATTTTTTTTTTATGAGAATTTGAAGTTGAAACTGTGACGATATTCAAAACGTAAAATATTGATTTCATGGTTAAAACATTTTGTTTTTAATTCAAAAAATATAGATTAAAAGAATTCGAATTAATTCATTAATTGAATAATTGAATAAAAAAAAATAAGCGTTTTTATTGATTAAAATGTTAATGCTTGGCCAAAAAAGCTTCAAAATTGAATAAAATAGGTCCCTCATAAAGTTTTTTGACTAAAAAATAAAAAAATACTGAGGTGCCAATATAATTATAACAATATTACATGGTCGTGATTATTTTTTTAGGCGTTTCAAGTTCAAACATTAACAAACTTTGTTAAAATAACAAATATTGTCAAATTGCTTTTTTGTTAAAAATGTATAACATTTTCAATAATTTTAATAGCATAAAATTTAACATGTAATAATATAATGTCTTTCACATAATTGTTGTCCTTAATTCTTACTGAAATCTTAAAATATTGAAAATACATGCCGTGTAGAATTTTTCTTATAGTAATTCTAAGTTAGTACCAACAATTTTTACTTTGAATTTTTTCAAAATTTAATCATTACAATATATTATACTAATGGTTTTATTTTATTTTATAAGCAGTATTTTATTAAAATAATTAAAATAATTTTAAAATCAAATAAACCCTAATTAATTTTTTTTTTGTTGATACATTTAGCTGTTTTGGTAATATGTTTTGTTTTAAAACAGCATAGTTGAGCAGATTGAAGTTAATAATTGTATTGATGTACAAAATACTGTTCAAAATTTAAAACAAACAGTATAAGTACCTAATGTAATAATACTATCTATACTGTCATTCAATCACACTGATGGATGTTAAAATTTAATACACAACTCATATTATATTATTGTTAATAGTTTCATTAGTTTTATGTTATCGATTGAAAGTTTCGAAAAACTTATGATTTTTAATTTATTTTCGAACGCACCTCGCCATGAAAGATGTTTCTCAACCATCATATTAATATATAATCTATGTACTGTTATCCTTCACAGCAATTATTACTGTAGTCAATTACATACGTTTTTTGACGAGTATATTTTTATTCGACTTTGGTTTGATCTTCGGTTGAAAATCACACACACTGCTGCGAAATCAACGGTATGGTGATGGACTTAAAACCGATCGATATAGGTTTCCAGTAAGGTAGGGCAAAAAACCAAAAAAAAAAAAAAAAAACAAAACAGAGAAGAGAAAAAAATTACCATTGTGCCATCACTGTCTCGGTCCTTCGAATCGAATGGCGGCCAACGTGTGTAGTTTGCGTGTATGTGCAATGGCGTATACGATTACAGTGCTCTTCGTCGTCATTGTTGTTAATGTTGTTGTGCTGATGTTGTTTTTGGTTTTGTGTTCAACGGACAGTCCTGCCACTATCAGTGCCAAAAAAATAAAAAAATAAAAAAATAAAAAATAAAAATGGAAAGAATATAGTATATACGTACGTCAACCTCTGTCGAACACATAAACCGAGGGGATAGAAACTTTTTCGAAAACGGCCCATTTGTATCCTACCTATATCGTAAAGTTGTCTTTACTAAACGTACTCACACGAGCATACACAGTATTACAACCGTTCGATAATAATTTAACTCATTTAAGGAGTACACGCATCACATCATATATAGGTATACATTTATTCGTGGATGTGGAGCTGGTCTTAGATATATTATCTGTCTTACAACGACACAGAAGGCGTAAATAACCGTTACAGCTTCTCCTTTTTCCTGATTATTTCGTATAATTATACGCGGACTGTCAATAAAACCGCGAATGAATTGTATAGTTTTCTTTCGAGCAACGGACAATAAACTATTGTGTTATACTGCAGCGATACTCACAGAGAATATCATTATAAAGAAAATTTCTGTTAGCGGAGTAGGTCCCTTTTTTCGTGTCCAAAAATAAATAGGTTTGGTTTTGTTCTAATGAACTTTTAAGTAACGAAATCTTTTGTTTTGATCTACTGGAACAAATTTCTCTCAAGGTGCCAGTTTATAATACTCTTCAGTTTAAATTATTTCTTAACAGTTTGGGCAAGAATAATTTCGTTAAATACAGTCAACTTAACCTATGGTGATTTTTTGAAACAATATCTTAAATTTTGATATTTTATATGATAATTTTAACAAATCTAAGATATATATATACAGGGTGTCCAGCGGATATCTGACAAATGAAATAACTTTTGTTCTAATCGTTATTTTTTAAACATTTCTTTTAAATATAATTCATAGGCACTTGCGCTAAATTTTTGGAATACATTTTTTATTTTTTAATACTGAAAATAAAAAAAAATATTGATAAATTTTTTTTTCAACATATTCAATATAGCCAATTTGTAAATCTGATTTTTAGAAAAATTTATATGGTAAAAACACTTATTTAAGTCAAATGGCTGATTTATTACAAATTTTTTAAATATCAATATTTTCGTTAAGTAAATTACGATCTAGTTTATGTTAGAAACATTTTAATTTGAAAAAATATTTTATATGAACATTTTATATGTTCAAGTTAAAATCTAATTCATTTTTTATTGTATCTTCTATTTTATTATAATAATTTTATTTGGTTAATAAACTCATTATTTTAAATTCAAATTTTTTAAGTATTTATTAAAATATAAAAAATTAAAAATGTATTCTAAAAACGTAGTGCAAGTATCTATGAATTATATTTAAACGAATTTTTTTTTAAAATATTGATTAGAACAAAAATTATTTCATTTTTCAGATATTTTCCCATATTAATCTATTGCTAAATTATTTTATATCTTTATCATATTGTAATTTTAAATTTTTAAATTTTTAAGCTAGAAAATTGTATAATCTCTAAAATAATAATTTACATAATATTGTATTTAAACATCCTTTTATACTATTCTAAAATATTATTAACCTAATTGTACGCACTCTATATTTTTTCATTATTGTATGTTTAATATGTGTTTCTGTACCCAATCACTATTAGAGGGGTTCACTTAGAAAATAAATGAACATAAATAAATAAATCAGTTGGGATGATACTCAATAGTAGGTAGCCTATATTTTCACACTTGATATAATGATTTGATTTCTATTCCATTAAATTGATTAAAATAACTACAACCAACTCTAATTTTCAAAGATATCAGCTCTCATAGTATATCTCTATTATTATCGTACAACACTTTAATGAAGATCTAATGCAATTGCTGAATTGAACTTATAACATCAAACCACGTTGTTACTTCAAAACGTTTATTTTAAGTTATTTACTAATTTTCTAGCATATAATAGTACGCTAAACTACAAGCATTATATTTTATAATAATTTGCATTAATTATATATTCATTTTTAACTTTAGAACAATTACCATTTATCGAATTGATGAATACTACACATTATTGATTATTTGAACTAATTATTTTTAATATTTTCATTTTCATTCATATTGCCAAGTTCTTACCAAATAATAATAAAAAATGTCCATTAAAACGGTGTACTTCAGTCTTTCGTAGATATTTGTGAAAAAACCCCAATGATGACTTATATTTTTCCTTTTTTTTCAGGAATACCACACTTTACAGAGTTTTAAGAGTAATTTCACTTTCGTGATGACATATATTTCTCTCCACTTTCAAAAAAAATTTTTAAAAAGATTTTTTGAGTTTCCTAAAACTGAATGCATTTGATGAAATCTGAAAAACAACAAACTGTGGTGACGAAATAATAATTATAATATACAAACAAGTTCCATATTGTAGATTCTGAGCGGAGCGATGATTATATTGATTTTACCATGATGTGTGTTTTTTTTTGTGTGTCTGTCATCACGTTTTGGGGCAGTAAAAGTGCTTCGATTTTTGACTTCAGTACCTCGTTCGATCAGAAAGTGAATCTAGTTGGTACTTTGGGGGGTCAAAAGTGAAAAATTCTATATATAGAATAGTATATTCTATCCACCATGCAATTTTCAAAAATTTTCGACTTAAGTGGAACTATTCATAGGTATTTGCAATTTTCGTTCATTATTAGTTTTTTTAAAATTAATATCGATAAAAATTTATTTGTTAGGCAAATAAGCTTGAAAATTTAATACAAGGCTCTTAACATATTGTTACAATAGCAGTTGAAAAATAAAATAAGTTCATAGTCACAATTTTTTTTTTACAATCATTCAAATTTTAATTTTGACAACACACGTAAAAATCACGAAAATTCGCAAATTATTTTAAGCTAGAAATTCATAAAAAATTTTCTTTTTAATTTTAAAATTTTAAAATTTTAAATAATCTATAATAATATATCCTAGACAGATAAACCGTCTTCGTTAAGAATCGTTTTTCGTATACAATGATATAATATCATTGGATTCAAATTCAATTCCATCTATTACAGTAACCCACTTGTAACCTACTGTACAGCAGAGCAACATCCACTTTCCCGCTTTTTTTTTTTGTTTTGATGAAAATTAATAATATTTAGAGATAGTATCTTTGCTAAAAATTGTTTTACTTTTATTGTTTAAACATTTATATTTATTTAGAGATTCAAGGCTCTTAACTATATCTAAACCTTTATTACCACTCCTCCTTATGCATATCGCTGTCTTGGTTCTTTATGACAGAGGTGGCCAACAGGTCGATTGGTCGATCGCAACAACCTTAAAAAACTCAGAGAGGTCGATCCCTAGTCTTTCAAAGTTGGCCACCCCTGCTTTATGGCATTGATCATACTATCAAATGCAGGTTTCCAAGCATTTTCCAACACATTCGCCCATGCACTTTATAATAATATATAATTCAAAATTACACACTTTGGCGAGATAATCCATCTATGATTATCGAAGAATAATTTTTAATCGATGACGTGTCTTCTGAACGGTTGTAAACCATATATGTTGAATAATTAATTATATATTGTAGTAAATTTACTTGGAAATAAGTAGTAATCCAGCCAATGTGTTTCTGGATATAATTTTTATTAATTTATTTTTCTAACAACAACATTAAAAGATTATCATTCAAATGTTACACATAGGGCTCATGTTTATTAAACGTGCGTCTTTATAATTAATTGAGACATTAGGAAAATTGTATTAAAATTTAAAATGAACTCCACACCGTTCAAGAACGTCAAATTAGAACAAATTATGTAATAGGTCAAGTAAGTATCATTGAATATGAAAATGTCCCTCGAGAAATTGTTTTGAGGCCATCCTGTTTGTATTAAATTTTAATTTAGTCGGCGATTTAAAAGTTGACAGATTAGTTGTATATGCTAATAACACCTGCTTGTTTTTCACTGATAAATAATCCAATGGAGCTCATTAAAAAACCACAGTTGACGTGAACGAAGTTTATTAACGGATATGTGACAGAAATTTCATAATTGATATTAAAATAACACAGTGTTTATGAATATTCATATGAATACAATTTTTTAAATTCCAATTAAATTGCAATACGTATAGAAGTGTAAATGATAATAGTAGTATCTACTTAAATAAGTGTATAATAGTAATAATAATTTTATATTATGACATCACATCTAATAAAAAATATGGTAGAATTTGCATAGATACACATAATATTCAATCTGTATATTTTACGCATTATAGTCAATAACATACCATACAATTTTTTTAACTGAATAATATTGCACATTATATTAAATCATATTATAATATATCAATATACCTTCAATAGTTTAATTGGTTGTTACCACGATTATTTAGGATGTTTCATTTAGTGTTGATATTCTATATCACACTATAAATTGTAATTTAAAATTTATATATTTATATGTAGGTAGAGAGTATACGTTTTTAACTGGTAATGTATTAATTTATATGACTAACTTGATTTAGCTTAAAAAAATAAACAATCAAGTTTATCATACTATTATTTCATAGGATATGTAAATTTTAATGATTTCAATATTAGTAGAATTGTTACCAATTAACTTCATGCCTAAATCCGCAAGACTATTTTTCTATAGAATCAAATAGCTTATTACATGAAATAAATATATTTTTAAAACAAATATAAAATAATAACATTATATTCATTTTAAATTATTCTAAAACGCGTGAATAATATATTATTGGACGACATTCAGTTTTATTTTTATACTTAATTATTTTGGCAAAACGCATTTTTATATAATATGTTTATATTTGAACGCAGCATGTTTAATTTTGTGGCAAATTGATAAAAAATATATATACTTAGGTATCTATATACTAAACAGTCGTTTTTATTTAATACGTTTCTATGTTTTTATAGATAATTTTATGATTACCAAAATTTTAAATTACATTAGTGTTAATAACGTGAACTACACACTATTTACATTAAACGTTTAAAATACCGAAAAAGTAAGAAAAAATGTAAATATAAATATTATTTTTTTATTTTACCTTCATTTTAAAGGTTAACTACTGTAATCGTTTGAACTTTGAGCAGCAATATCAGTAGGCTGAATAATAAAATAATGGTTAACGGTAATATAGAAGTTGATATTGGAGCCAAAATGTTTTAGATGTAGCTCAATCGTATGTGTTGTGTTTGTGTGAAAAGTCACATGGGGAGCGAATAACGAAATAGGTATTTTTTATAAGCGTTATCAGAGCGTCCAAGAATTTTTATGTATCGCTATCAAAGTATTGTCTTAAGAAAAAAAATTAATATTCTGTATTGAATCATCCAAACCGGAATTTATAGTTTTGGTGATAATGTGGAATGATAATCAAAAATTATAGTATTATTATTTTGTAGATTTGCAGAAATTAGTACATTATGCTTATATAAAAATATTTGAGGTTGAAAACCGTCGTTTTTCTTTAGGGTTCTTAAATTGTAAACCTGTGACGATTATCGATTATGTCATATGTTCTAGATACGGATAAATTAAGTACGAGATATTAAACTTAATAATGTTTTTTTTTCATATTTCAAAAATATGCCTCAACTACCAGGGTTATTTCCGTTTCAAAATACATATTATAGTTTATTTAAATTTTACAGAATAACAAGTTGTGAATAGGTGATTTATATGATACAATAAGTTTAAGAGAAATATGTTTGACATTTTATGCGATATTCTAAGTATTGATATTATATTTTATGAAGAAGGTTGGTCTCTTTGAGACTTAATAATGTATTTGAGGTCGAAGACTGACGTTTATTTTTCTTTTATTAAGTTTATTTTTTTTTTTTAAATTTGGAATCATCGTGTTGTAGGTTGAAGTGAGCATAGATTTTAATTTACCTGTCCCGCGTTTTTTTTTCTGAGAATTCAGTTACTAGGTCACCTGTAAATGGCGTTAAATACCTAATAACTTCTGGTTAATTAATAACAGGCAATAACTTCGATGAGATTAACTGTCAAGAAAGATGAACTATCATTAACGATGGTATAGGTACAACACGCGTGACCTGGTAATTTTCTTAAATTTATTTATTATTTTACTTTTTCAAATAGTTGTGATTTAATTTTGTCACAATTCACAAAGTTAAGTTTCAGATCCAATACTCTAGTGAAATATTGTGTTAATTATTTAATTAAAAAAGAAAATGCGTTTCATGGCCACCAGATTTTTTGAAGTTTCTTGCGTAACCTCCAATGAATTTGTAAATTAACTCAATTTTACATTTTAAACATTTTAGTTTTCAAATTTGGTTACCTTCTCAAAATTGTAAAAAAAATCGTAAAAAAACTGAGAAAAGTGTAAAAGAATTGTTAGAATTTCCGTGTTTAAAGGTACAGATTATAAATTATTGATAATATATTATGTATTTATTTGACTGAATATTACATAATATTGAATTCCATGGTGAAACGGCTAATTACGCTACCACCAACCATCGCCCGGATTATCAAATTCTCAGAAAAAAACAATCTATATGTATAATAAAATAAAAAAAAAATTATGCATACTAATTATGAGTTATGACTAATGTCCTATGCTGTTGATGTCAAATATTATCAATAAAAAAAAGTATAATATTATGCTTTACATCTATTAAATATCGAATAACATGTTACATTAAATTGTATGACGGTAATATTGAGATTTGCAATGTAAATTTGACTTTTCTAGAATATTTGTTTAAATATAATATAATGATATTTTTTCATGGTTATTACTTGTAATTAATTTGACATTTATCTCAAAACAATTTTACTGTTAAAATACAATATAATGGAGTGTACAATTAGTATAATTGATACTTAAAAATAATAAAAAAAAACATTATCTTTTTCTTCGCTACATTGTACCGTTAGATGATCTTAGCCCTTGTAATATAGATATACTTTTTTCCCTATGTGAGGTATAAAGGGACATTGTTTATTTAAATCACAAATTGAGTCCACTTTGATTCTTGGTTTGAGTGAATTCACCACGGGGACATTATAACCAAAAGTAATTAAATACAGTTTTAGATGATGTACTTATGTTTTAATTATGGTAAAAATTTGAATTATTGCATAATTGCAAATATTCTATTTAAATGCTGTAAAATATTTAGTGACATAAATAAAAACTAATTTTATAAAATATGAAAAAAAATTAAAGTTTACATTAACTTTACCTACAGGCTACAATAACAATGGATTATTTATGCATATAGAAATATAATTTACTTAAACATTGAGTCACCAAAATAATTTTAAGCTATTCTAGCTGTCGATAAAGCATAATTATTAATTAATATACTAATGAAGACTTTAAAAATGTAAATAAGCACGATTCTGATCATGTATTTTTTTATCAAACTTTTCAAGTTCTGATCATTTTATTATCTTCTTAGTTCTTCTATTTATGTTATTTAGATAAATGTTATTTTTCTAAACTTATTTGCCCTAAAATATATTACAATGATAAATTATAACCATTATCATTCAACAGACGAATACGAAATGACTATTATATTACGATATTATACCATGTTTCAAGTTGTATGATGTAGGTAAGTCTACAAATATAGGTAAAATTAAATAATGATTGTTTAATTTGTATCTGTATCAAAATTAATTAATTATTTCATTCTTGTTAAAATACTATCCTTAGAGGTTGATATATTGTAGTCAAACCAAATTATATAATTAGTTTAATAGCAAAACACCTATTTTGTGTACCGCTTTAATAATTGAGAAACTGTATATTTTAAATTTAGAATTTAAACTCCACTCAGAGTCTAAAATTCATCTTTAAAATATTCATTATTTTTATAATTGAGTTATACTAATTTTCCTCTTTAAAAATCCACTTGAAATGTTATTTTAATTAACCACGGGAGTTCACACTTTTTGAACTTAGAATGAAAAGTGTAATTTTATGTACATTTTCTGGATAGCAATTGTATAGTTTTCTATACAAAAAAAAAATTAAAATTGGTTTATAATGATTATTTAAATGTAAGTAGGTAATTATTATAAACTTTAAATTAATAATAGCAAGAAAAAGATAACATTACTAAGCGTATCATATTTAATGACTCACAATAATTTTAATACCATCAATACGTCTTATGTTTAAAGATAAACAAAAATAAAATAAATCGTTACATTCTACCTTCATCTATAATGAAAGTATAATACCTAATTCAAGTCAATTTTGAATATAGGCTTATTCTGAATAAAGCCTAAGTCTCATTTGCAACGTATACATTAGACAACTTGTCGAATTAACTGCTTCGGAGGACGTGATGTTCGCATTTGTTATATCTACCTTGCAAAAGCTTACCATCTCATTTATAAGTCATATAGTATCATACTTAAATGTTCGTTCAGCAGAATCCAGTCTAAAGAAATTGGTATTAGTTGCAATACTTCTGTAAATTTAAAACAATCAACACAAAATTAATTACTGAGCTGCCACGCGAGATGTTCTGAGTGTATCTTGTCTTTGGGTAGATAAATGTATTTGTCATGGGTGTGTTAAATTTGAGTTTCTTGAAAAATAACTGCATCCAAAAACTCATCGTAAGAAAAGACAGTGGACAGCATCAGTTTCTAATAAGGATACTAATTTATAATTTATTGATATTGCTTATGTAGTAGGTACTTAATGCTATAGTAGGCTAATTATTATAGTAGCTATTTTCAAAAACATCTAATAATATCATATTATATTAAATTATAAAATTATTGTTTTAAACGTATAAATATGTAATTACTGATGTGTATATGCGCATATAATAACAGTATGAATAAGTTAATGGAATAAAAAGCTTGGAATTAGTCTATATTTTTAAAATGTAGAAAATAATTATAATATACCTACGTATAGGTAACTTTCAAATTACTTAACCAAATGAATTGTTGGCGTAAAAACAAGTAATATATTATAATGAATACTTAAATAATGTATTCAAAGAATAAAAAATGTAAAAGAAAAATACAAAAAAAAAAATTACAAAGTAGAGCGCACCTTAGAGTATTTTCTATGTCCTTTGAAATTTATATACCTATGCTCTCGGCCGGACGGTTCACATCTCGTTTGAGCGAGGTTATGAAACATACATAATACACCTAATATGCATATTGCATATATTTATAATATACATGTATATTGTATGTATATCAATAATAATTTACTTACTACTAATATGTAATGTTGTCATATTGTCGTTGGGAATATGCATAGCATTTTATGATCGTATATATATGGACATGATTTGTGGTCGCCGACTGTCGACCGAATGAGTAGATTATGTTGAAACAGAGAGACGTAAATGCGCTGTGTTTGGTATCGTATGAATAATAATAATAATAATAATAGTTGTAATAGTTTTCAGTGTTTATTATTTTCTCATTTGATCGATTGGAAATGTTATTTTTTTTACCTTATGCGCGTTGTGACACACAGCGTACTTATCTGTGTTCTAATCATCGCCCAACTGACGATTATATTATATTTATGCACACATGATATTGGGAATCATAATATATTATACAAAACACACATATTGTGTAAATAAATGTAATATTTAATAATACAGCTGGTTGATCAAATACTTAAAGTTTATCCCTGGACGAAAGAAAAAATGCTTGGCGTAACTTATAAATGTATAGCGTAGAAAATAAGACAGGTAGGTACTTTGTCAACTATTTAGTTTTAAGTTTTTAATTGTTTCATAGATACGTCAAAGGCTTTTAAGCCAGCTATAATAATATTATATAGTATATTATATTCACAGATGATAGTGTAACACTACCCCCTCCCCCCTACGATAAGGGAGTTTTTTTTATTAGACAACGATGTTATTTTTCTTAGAGTACGTCTAAACTAACATTAATATTTAATATTTTTAGATAGAATATTATACGTCTCACAACTTCTTCCTTAAAACCATCATAATAATATACTCACTCAGTGTTTTTTTTTTTCACTAACTTATTTATTGTAATGGAAAAGTCACGTGATCATACAAAGTATGAGTCATGTAAGTACTAAAGTTCAGACTTTCCACAATGTACCTTAGCTGTTTATTATATACTGTACGCATTTGACATTTGAGATCACCCATTTATCAGTTTGTTCTCTGACACTGGTAATAACTATAAAAATATATCGACCTTTTAAATTTTAGACTTCGGTTGCATTTAAATTTAAATTTACAAATTTGAATTTTAAATATCATTCTACGACCCGTGCTTTAGTTGCCAACAGACGTAAAAAAATTATCCTTCTGTCTATTTTAACTTTCATGATTTTATTCCGTGTGCCTTTTGGCTGGCGCAGTGTGTGGTCTAGAATTTTAAAACATGTACCACATTATCTAAATTATTAATTAAGTAGTTTGTATCATCAGTAGGAGATCTTATTTTTTAAATTATTTTCATATCTATTAGCCAATGTTTCACAGTGAGTTCGGTAGGAAGTAGTAGTTTCATAAAACGAACCATTATAATTCATTTAAATGATTTATTTTTACCTAGTCAAAATACTTTCGTAGCAATTATTAATTTTATTCATTTCGTTTATTAAACTCGAACCAATCGCAGTTGTTTATTTATTACGTATTTTAATTAATAACGAAATGCATAATGTATTATAATCAATATTTTATATGACGTTCACTTATGCGTTTTTTAAGCTTAAATTAATTATATCTTATTGTTCATGTATTATGTAAATACAATATAATTCTATTAATTTTCAAGAAACAATATTAATATAATTACTATAGTATAAAGTGGGTTAGGTTAGATTATGATTATTTCCATATTATGATCATAGTATTATGTTAGGTATTTTAAATTCATACAACCTAAAGCTCGACCATGATAAGGGAGGTCGATTAAAAATGCTCAATATAATTCTATTATATTTATAAGTGATTTGTGCTATCACATTTTTAAATCGTATGTTTTCTATAGATACTTATAAACAGGTAGTCGGATAGGTGTTCACACAGATAATTTTTTTAAAAATATTTTGTGTATTTAATTTTAAGCACTTCAAATCGTCGTATGGTGGTCATTTGAATGATCAAACATCAACAGAATAATATGATTTTGTTTTTTAATCGTTTAGACTGTTTAGAGCATTTTACGCTTTTATCCGTTCCGCGCAATTATAGGTAGATACATTTCGTTCTTATAATATACTATCTACCTACGCTTATTTTATTTTAAGAAGATATGTTAAAATATGTCATCTTCAAACATACGAATTATGACCATTGTAATCAAACTACTCAATAATGCCACACACGAAATAATATGGCAAACATGTTTTACGACGCACCCGTGGGTTATGAGGCGTGACGTTTCGTCCAAAGCGTGTCATAAATTAATATTATTTACACTCGTTTCCGTGTGTTTGTGTCCCATGTATATTTAAAACCCGAACGTTACACACCGAAGTGTGTCGTCCTAAATACAATTATTGCAGTTTTTTTTTTTTTTTTTTTTGTCACTGTTTACCACCTGAACCGTTCGCGTATTCTATTTTCATGTTGTATAGACCCTCGCAATGGTTATATTCGATAAGTTAATCACATTGTAAACAACGTAGTTGTGTCGTGGACCGTGGTTGTCGTACTTTGTAGGTTAGTTATACCCACTTCAAAAGTCATGATTTCTTTAATTGCCACTACCTTTGCTCGCTTGTTGATGATTTGTGTAAATATCATCAATTAAATTATGCACCTATGCTGCCAGTATTCTACCAGAAAGCTTTCGCGAGGTTTGAACGGCTTGATTCCGTGTGTACGCATTTTCTAAAGTAGTCTTTAATGTGATTAATATAACTACGAATAATATATTTCTCTAAATTATTTCACCCGTAGTATATCTACAGTGCTGTGAAATAATTACAACATTATTCATAACGTTCGTTCAGTGATCTTCATTTTAGGAAATTATATTAATATATAATGCACCTATAGACTCTATAAAACTGCAGTATATTCAAGTAGATACCCATTTCGCTTTTATTATATCTTTATTATTGTATTCATAAAAATGTTGGGTACACTTTTATTTTAATGTAATGCGCATTTAATTATAACATTTGAAAACTGGAATTGAAACAAAATTGTTTTATAAAATGCCGTATAAGTTTGTTTTTTTATCTGTGTTTATTAAATAGTGGGTACCTATTAAGATTTATCAATAACAAAAAAAAAAAAAAAAATGTTTAACATTACATTTTAGAACATTAAATATTAAAAACTTTTAAAACAGAGTAGAATTTTTTCACATTGAAACTGGGTGAACTCTCTCCAAGCTCTTTGTTTTACACTAAGGTTTTTAAATGAAACTTGGATAATATATGTAAATTGGATTTTTTTGTTTTTGGTGGGGGGGATGTAGGTATATTATAATGAGATCGTTTTTGAATACATAATTTCATTTTTTTTTTTAACCACTACATATATAATCAATCAACATTGTCATATTATGATTCTATACGGTATATCTAAAACGTACGTATTATTTTGGAAACTTATCTCTGTATTAGTATGTATAAAATAATGTGTATTATCATTACCATCTTAATATAGCGCTTTCCCATGGTTAGACGAGAACATAAAATAATAAATTAAAAAAACCATTCACAACAATTCGTCATTGTCTCAGCAAATTATTAAAAAGAAAATCATAAACTGAGCAGTAGTTCGTTAATACGCTTTTATGATGAACAATTATTATGCTCACTTCAAGCGGAGGAATGGGGGGTTTTTTAAAATTTTTTTATTTTTATACTAGAATACACAATATATGCACCAATTATTATTTTATTTCGTGAGAGACATGATGTAAAAATTGGAATTTAATTCGATTTTATATATTATTTCAATGTTTTGTTAAATATGACTTAGGTATATATTACATTAATAAATTGCGTTGTATAAGTACCGAAAGTCGTGGAAATACTTTAATACAAAACGGGATAATTTTGAAAATTCATGAATAGGGGGTAAGTTGGGGAGCTGTCCCGTCTACCCGCACGTATGTATATATATTGATATAGTCAATAAACGATGGCGGGCGGCACCGCGGAAGCAATGCGAAAGCTGTTCCCGCGGTGTCTTTGGTTAAAAATTAAAAAAATTAAAAAAAAGGTACCTACCGAAAGTAGTTAAACGCAATTTCGTATAGTATTTATTATATTATAGACTATAGTACTTAGTAAATATGTAGAAAATATTTTATCCAGGACAATAAAATGGTTAAAAAATGAATTAGTGTAACGAAAACAGACTTAACAATATTATCAAAGCAATAATAATAGTTCACCCATTTTATTTGTGGTAAAATTGGCTTTTGAGTACTGCACCTGGACACGCGGGTTATCTCTGATGCGTATATATATACTTAATAGTTATAAGTTATAATGTATGCGTTTCAAAAGTTTCGTAATCAAATAAAATTCATATAATTTACGAGCACAAAAAACTTTTTTCTCTTTTTATACTATTTAAAAATATATATTTATATATACCCGCCTACCGTCCATAAATTATATTAGCTTATGACAATAAAAAACTGTAACCTATCATAATTCCTTTTTCTCAAATCCAGGCCCAAAACCCTAAAATACCTGCTGATATCCAATGTAAAAAACAAAATTCTGTTTGCTAAAGTAATTATCATTATTATAAGACCTGTGATACAAATAATTTATTATTTTAAATTTGTGCTAGAAGATATGATTTAATAAAATTTAGTATTATAAATTATGAAATTTTTTGTAAATTTTGAGTGTTATTTTAGTAAAAAATTTTTATTTTTTTAAAAAATAATTTCTATAAGTTAGTCAACACTAAATTTAAAAACAAATGATATTATTCTTCACAGCTAGTATATAATTACTAATAACTCGTGTTAATTAAAAGACTTAGCGATTACTTCTTTTTGAAACATTCCGTAAATCAATAAATTAATTAGAGTATAAGAAACTGAAAATTAAGTAACATAATACTTTAAGTGTATGCTATTTCTTACCATAAAAACGCATGTCTGTCATATTTCAAGTCACCTTACAATTTTTATTGTAAAGTTATCAAAGCAATTTTTTTTATTAATTCGTTATCATTTATTGAAAGTGTGTTAATAGATTATTTGTTCATAGAACAATGATGTGTTCAAATATTTCATACCCAAATTCTAGAAATATCGAGTTTAGATATGGAACATTTTTTTAGACCGGGTGGTTGGTTCCTGATCTCCAATGATTCTAGAATTATTTATCTAAAATGGTTTCATTATCACTCCAATACTATCATAATTTTCACCGACAGACTATGAATTGGCCAAACATTATACACTCATGAGCATTTTATGAAGAAAAAGGAACAAAGGATATGCACCTCATGTAACACCGTGATCACAGTAAAACATCTTTTAACTGGATGCCTCCTCTGCACAGAGGACGCCAAACACAAACTGATGTTCCCCAACAATCTGTGTGAAATACTTGCACCAAACGAAGAAAGAACATCATCACTTTTAGAATTTCTCAAAGAGACCAACCTTCTGTATTAAATATAATAGCATTTTAGCAAAACTTAGAATATCACACATAATTTAAACATATTTCTCTTAAAACTTTTAATATCATTTGTTCACCTATTTAGAATTTATTATTTTGTAAAAATTAAGAAAACTATAATATGTATCTTGAAACGCCAATAACCCTGGTAGTTGAAGCATATTTGTTGAATAATAGTAAAAAAAACTCTCATCATTTTAATTTTTTTTCTAGAAATATTTTAATTTGTGTACATTTTTTATGATTGTCAAAAATTTAATCTTAAATGGGCAGATACACATACGAATATATTATTTACTATTACTTATTGTTAATACGGTAGTCAGTAAGTTGAATTAATATTATTTACATGTTGTCTTGAAATTATCAGTGATAATGAAAAAACTAAAATATTATATTATGTATAATTTTGTGATTTTTACGTATGTTGTCAAAATTAAAATTTTGAATGCTTGTAAAAAAGAAGTGTGACTATGTATTTATTTTATTTTTCAACTGCTATTGTAAAAATATGTTAGGAGCCTTGTATTCAATTTTCAATCTTTACCCAACAAATAAATTTGTATTGATATTAATTTAAAAAAAAACTATTAATGATCGAAAATTTCATATGCCTATAAATAGTTCAACTAAAGTTGAAATTTTTTGAAAATTGCACGGTGAATATAATATACTTATATAAATATTGGTTTAACATTTCATTTTAAAGTTACATCAAAAACTAAAATCGATATTGTCGAAAACCGACTGTGCGTAAAATTTCCCGTTTTTCTCTTAATTTTTAGTTTGTTTATCCTGTTTATTTAGAAAAATATTGAGAATTTTTTACTTTTGACCCCCCCCCCCCCTCAAGTACCTACTAGATTCACTGTCTGATCAAACGAGGTACTGAAGTCAAAAATCGAAGCACTTTTACTGTCCCAAAACATAGTGACAGACACACAAAAAAAAACACACTCATCATGGTAAAATCAAAATATTCCTCGCTCCACTCAGAATCTAAAATATATATGTTTTATACACCAGTGAATAATTTAAATATAATATATTACTAATAGCCTACGACGCTGAAGTTTTCTTAAAAATTATATAGAAACAAAAAATTAGTTTCTTTTAGTGTACAAAAATACTCTAAAAATAGAAAGTGTTTTCTTTGTTGACGCACAGTAACATAATATTGATTGTAAATTTTCTTTTTCTAAAAAAAATAATATTATTTTCATTCTTACACTTGAATAAATATATTATATATAAATAAATATATATAATATATAACATAATAAATATATATATATATATATTTATTTTTCTAAAAGTTATATATAAAAAATATTATAATATATATTGCATGAGTACGTGGAATTATGCATTTATTGGCCATTTAATTTTCTCAAAACAAGCAATTTATTTAAACAACATAATATGGGTGTTGTATATATGTTAATTATGAACATATAGTTCATGCCCCGTTTCGACCGAAATTGCACTGTATTGTACATTTAATGTTTTCGTTTTAAATAAATGTTCTGAATGTGATATTACTAGTTTTCTATGTGTATCTACTACACAGATATTATATATTGTCGTATATTGTAGACAGTAGTAAAATTAATATTATGATATATAATATATGTGTGTAAAATTTGAATTGTAAAATATTAAAATAGGTCATTGAAGCTAGATATGCTGAGGTAGCATAAATATTTCCTATATAACGCCGCCAGACACACGGGCGCAGGCAGACCCGTTGTCGCCGAGTGATTCGGCGAGAACGTGGTACGACGGTTGTACGTGTGAAACAGCGACCGTAGTAAAGGCTATGCAATTTGGATTTGCAAATTGTTTTATTTATATTTGCTTTAATTTAATAAAATTGTTTCCTACCTGAAAACCCTAGTTTAATATTATTATTTCAAGTCTTCTTCGTTCGTACCTTTATATTGGAACAGTGCTCGGACACACAGACCTATAGTCATTTTCAATATTAGGAAACGGACGAGGAATCGACAAACGCACACCATCATACCTATAAGTTACAAGCGCTAAACTAAATTTATTTTAGAGAGAGTCACTAACTTAGAACGTACGAAGGTGAGGCGTATAGTTGATTCACCGCGTAAAAGCTAATACGGGGGCGGGGTGATACCACAATAAAATGGTGTGTTGGCTTACATTTTAATAATAATATTCTATAACAAATGAAGTATGCACATTTTTATGATCACATTATATTTAATAATATTGCAAACTGTAACCGGATAGGTATAATTAGTTAAAATGAAATACCGTTAATAATTTGAAGTACGTATTGTACACGTGAAGTACTGAAATATAATGTAATTAATATGTTTTGAAATTGTTCACCGTAAAATTCGTACGCAAACGACGTGTGGGTATTAATAATCTTGAAACGTGAATTCAATTTCCTATTAACGAGAGTAAATTATGTGTGTGTTTTAGTAATTATTATTTTTAATAGGCACGAAAAATTCATCACATTGACTATGCATATTGTGTTGTATATATGTTTAATATGGTTTTCAGTGCATAAATATAGATTAGTTGATAGCAGAAATCAATATTTTGGTATTATACCTATATTATTATTCTTACAAAATCGATACTTTCTTATTTTATTAAAAAAATTCTGTACGATTTTAAATACTATCCCAAATATTACTCTCAATCCCTAACATATGTTTAGCTTAAAAAATATATATTGATAATCATACATTTGTTTATAAGATTGTGTTTCTATATTGTTAATTTATGAATAAAGAAAAAAAATTACGTTTTACTCTTAACTTGTGTATAGATCGTAATAAAAATGTAATGATTTTAAATAAATATGTACCTAGGTACTATTAGTAATTACACGTTATTGTGTCGTAAGGGAACATACAAAGCAAAATTTCGCTTTAATTAAGTTTAATTTTTTAAAAGTAAAGTTGTTTACCTAGTATATTCAATATTATGCTAATATTATATCAAGTAAATTTGTCAATAGTTGTGAAATTGAAATCACAGTACAATAATAATAGTGGCCTTGTATGGCATGGTGGCTATCTCAGTCGCAAAACGTATTCAGTGTACTAGCACCGGCTGGTGTCACTAGTTCCCAGATGGGTAACCGGGTTTTTAGTGATAATTATCCTCGCCACATTTTTATAAGTGTACAAACAACTGAACCCTCTCCGCAGTAAAAATCAACTTGAAATAACATTCACCCAATGACCAATGTTGCCAAAGGTTAATTAAAAAAAAGCGGGTAAGTGGGTATCGCTCTGCTGTACATTAGGGGGTGGGGTGGACCTCTGACTAGGGTAGGTTAAATTTGAATGCAATGATAGGTATCATTGTATACGAAAAACGATTCTGAACGGAGACGGTTTATCTGTCTAGGATATATTATAGATTATTAAAAATTTTCAAATCTTAGATTTAAAAAGAAAATTTTTATGAATTTCTAGCTTAAAATAATTTGCAAATTTTCGTGATTTTTACGTATGTTGTCAAAATTAAAATTTAAATGCTTGTAAAAAAAAAATGTCACTATGCATTCTTTTATTTTTCAACTGCTACTGTCAAAATATTTAAGGGGCCTTGTATTACATTTTAAAATCTTAGATACAAAAGGAAATTTTTTTATGAATTTCTAGGATAAAATAATTTACGAATTTTAGTAATGTTTACGTATGTTGTCAAAATTAAAATTTGAATGCATGTAAAAAAAATTGTGGCTATATATTTATTTTATTTTTCAACTGCTATTGTAAAAATATATTATGAGGATTGTATTTAATTCTCAAATCTTAGAATTAAAAAGAAAAACTTTTATGAATTTCTATCTAAGATAATTTGAACATTGCCGTAATTTTTACGTATTAAGTCAATATTTGAACTTCAAATGCTAATAAAAAAAATTGTGCCTATGAATTCTTATAATTTTTTAATCACTATAAGAATAACTTATGAGGAACTTTTAATTAAATTTTCAAGTATTTTGATAGGGCCAAAAAATTTTATCGACACTTCAAAAGAAGATTTTCATAAAAATTGGAAATTTCAGTTGTCTATAAATATCTCAAAAAAGTCAAAATATTTTGAAAATAAATCATGTAAAGAAAATGCCAATCTAAATAAATGGTAAAATTTTCAAGTATTTACGACTTATACTTTTTGAATAATTACAAATATTTAAAATCGTTTGAGGATAAATCGTTATCGTTACGTTATTATTTCGTAAAAATTTAAAATTTAAACGCACTTAAAATTTTTCCTATAATGATGCTTCAAGTTTTCTCTATAGCTACTTGAAGGAAAACTTATGGAAAATTTATTATTGTATTTTTAATCCTTAGTTATAAACACAAACATGTTTATGATTTTTCAACTTCAATATTATTTGCAAATTTTCGCGTTTTCATCAGATTACGTTAAAATTTGAACCATAAACGCTTATAAAAAAAAAATTGTGACTAACGATTTTTAATTTTTTTTAGCTACAATAAGAATAACTCATAAGGAACCTTGTATTAAATTATCAAGTTTTTTTGGTGATCCAAAATTTTTTTACCGACACTTCAAAAAAAAATTCTCATAAAAATCGAAAATTTCAGTGGTCTATAAATAAGTCGAAAATTTGTGAAAATTAAACTGTATATAGATAAACTAACATAAACATTTGGTGAAAATTTCAAGTATTTACAGTGATTGGTTTTCGAATTACAACCATATAAATAAAACGATTTGGTCGAAAACTGGTTTTGCGTAAAAATTCCCGTTTTTCTGTCATTTTTTTTTTTGTTTTTCTCGATTTTTTTGAAAACTATTAGAAAATGTTTACTTTTGACCTGTATAATGCACCAAGGATATTCACTTTTACATAGGAAACCACCCCAAAAGTTTGAAATTGAAGCATTATTTCGACTAGTTATGCTGTACACAGACACAAAAAATAACAACACACATCATTGTAAAATCAATACATTCATCACTTCGTTCAGAATCTAAAATAATTATAACAACTAAATTGATCTCGAAGTTTCATAATATTCTTTTTGAATGATGCCTCTTCGCATTTTACTTATCAATTGGCCAGTTGGACTGTTCACTCGGTAGTCGGTCATAATCTATAACAAAAATATACTATTATTATGCAAAATGAATGTCCTTAAGCAAACAAATCCAACGAACCAATTAGAAAAAAAATGTATGTCGATAGATTATATTAATATAGTTATAAAGTAAATCAAATGCATGTAAGGAAAAAAATTGATTAAAGTATTTTTATGGATTTACCTAAAAACCTTATAGTTTTAACCCACAATATTATTATACTCGTATAGTAGTTATGCGCGACAACGCAGGTAGACTCGGAGAAACGACTCGCCACGTGGATAAGTCTCGCGAGACTTTCGACGAAAGGTTAGTCGTGCAACCCGCTGCAGACATATATCGTTATACGCGAATAATACGTAATTACCAACTGAACAAATCCAGTCAACCTGTAACTATAATGTGCATATAAATACAATACTTTGTACGACACTCTTGCTGTTGCTGTTGCTGCACCGCCGCCGCGTCGTCTCTTTATTTCCGTTCTTTTTCCAAGTCTCTCACGTGATATTTTCATTACCATAATATGTATTATTGGCCCCGCGTACTCGTTCGCCGAACAATAGATAATTTACATATTATTCGAAATGTCATTTTGCCACTGGTCTCTCTCACTCTCTCTGTCAGTCTGCGTAAGCTGCAGCAGCACGTCAACTGACGCGTTCTGAGTTGTACGGCAATGGCGGCGGATCAGAGTAAAAGGCAACTTGAGATTTGAATGCGAATTTCAGGTGCGAGCTGAGACAAACACTTAAAATAAAATATCGACAAAAACTGGAATGGCGGAACCGACGGTGAAGTTTCTACCGACTGCTGCTACGACAACAGACGGAGGAAAAGTGAATAAAAAAAACTCGAGTGCGCGCACACACACACACACACACACACACACACACACACACAAAATATGATTTAATATTATACTATTACTATAGATATGCCCAATACTCGTGAGTTATACGTAACTAGTTGAGTACCACGTGTTACTGTGCAGTGCATGCTCTCGGTCTCGTTTCATCCAATAACATCGCAGAATTTCCAGAATTTCTGCATATTTATATGTCTACATATTTTCAAAAATGGAGTTATCAGCAGAGCATGGTATAACGAGTGGAAAAAAAAAATAATTTGATATTATATACATTTATATAGTATGCACACAATAATATTTGATTATTTACAATAAGTACACCCCGGTGGGATTCAAAACCAATTAAATTATACGCAGATCATCATATTTCAGTATATTATGTATATATCGGTGCTATGAAAAATCGTAAATCGTTTAAAATTATTTTACTACATAAGTAGCTAATGTGTTTATAAACTGTTATATATATGTTACCATATATTATATGCACCTGGACTTTTATTTGGGCTTGCAAATTGTCCAAATTAAATTTGATGATCAGATATGATATTATATACGTAAAACACAATTCACCGTTCAACCATGCAGCATTATTCAATTTACCAATTTATTTTGGACGAGTTGATGTAAATAATAAGCGGTGAATACATCAATTCGACCAACGAATCAAATTAAAACCATAAAGAGACACACAGAAAATTACACAGTGATTAAACAATTCTCATGAAGTAATAAAGCATCATTAAAAATCACTGTAGGTATTATAAATAGTCATGAACGCTGATCAATAAGTTAAAATCATTCGCTTTGGGTAACTACGTGGGATTTTAAACATCAAACCAATACGTACATTACAGGAGAATTAATTTTTTTTTTTTTTGTAATTAAAAACGAAAAAAATAATGTTTTTTTAATAGTCATCATTTTTAATTAACAAAAAGTTTAATTCATTATTTTTTTTTTTTTAATTATTATCTCTATTGATCCAATACGATTTCGTAGGTATTCTATTAGACATTAGACCTTGCAAGACTATTGACTGTATCAGTTTAAACAATCAATTATGTAATGCAGCAAAAATTATCAAGATAAAATTATGATGTTAAATGTGTTACCAATTTTCAAATGATGGTTAATAATATTAATGGACGTTTAACAACACTGTTTTCTTTTACACATTAATTTACCAAATAAAAAAAATAATAGTTATTACACTTTAACACAAAGTCTACAAAAATGACAGAATATTGTTGTAAAAATAATTGTGGTAAACGTATTATATTCATCAATATAATCGTAAGTAAACAATTCTCTGAATTTCAGTTATATGCTTATACCGGGTCCTATTATATTTTAGGGATAAGCTAAAAAAATTGAATTGCAGACATCATGTATTATTTGGTCAACGCCTACGTTAAAACTTATCGTTATCTCATAAACTCGTATTATATTTATTTTTTATTCCATCTGTTTAAAAAATGTATTATATACTAAAAGACTCTCTTACTACGATAGTCACCCATAGTGGGTGTAAGAAATATTGCCATCTGAGGTTCTGTTTTTATTACTCTTATGGAAAAATTATACTAACCTTACAGAACGTCTGCTTCAGATGATTGCTTCCATCGTTTTAATGACCAGAGCTTCGAGGATTTTGTTTTAAACGAATCCCTATAAAATAAGACTTAACAATTCTTCAAATTATTTTTATTCTATTCACAAACGATTCCATGTAAAAATCGATTTAAATTCTAATCTTCATCTAATTTCAAGTATATATCTGTACAGTGTATATACCCTTCGTAACCGCCGACATTTAAATAATATAAAGTCATCTCAGGTTTCCCAAATAGCACTGTGTATAACTGTCATCCGTGTTTTTTCATCATATTTATATTTTAATTTAAATAAATTATTTGTTGTACTAACTATATAATGAGCGTCATATTTTAATTGCTCATGAATAAAGCTAATAAAAAAAATAATAATATACATTCGATATGCTTACATAATACTGAGTACCTATGACTGGATATTATATTTTATGTTATAATTTATGCTTTTAAAAAATGTATTTGACACATACATTTTCGCTTTATTTGTTGATGAAGGCATGGTATTTAACACGTTTCGTCCAAAAAATATGAATTCATTTATTTTATCATAGATTTACAACTTCGTGTTACTTGTAACTTCATATCATTAAAATGTTATTTAAATACACTTTATTTATCCTACTTGTATAGGATTTATAATATTCCCAAACATTTGATATGATTTTCATCTACATCGGTTCTATGAAAAATAATAAATAATATAAAGGCAAACATTACAATATAACCTGAAGTACAATTGTCATACTTTGGATATAACATATTGAGTGGTCCCGAAATATATTATAAATAATGAAAAAAAAACAAATGCATGGAACTAGTGAATTACTATAGGTATAATTGCACTGAGATATCTATCGGGGTAAAATAACCTTGACTTTGAATCTTGGAACATAACCTGAACGCACATTCATTGCACTTATACTATTTGTAGTAGGTATATTTTATTATTTATGAATATCATTCAACTGAATGCAAATATTCATATCACGTATAATGCATATTGTATTGTTTTATTTCAAATCGTTACTTCAAGAGGATAATACTGTTGACATAAAACAGCTATATATTCTATATTATAAGTTTGACAAATGGAAAAATATCCAATTCGAAAAAAAACTATTTTGTCGTCATCATCTGAAAAAACACTGTATTTACTAAAATTATTCAATATAGAGTCAACGACAATTTTGTTTATTTTTTTGGTAACCCCGATATAAACAAATAAAATATGTATTTTAAATGTCCGTTCGTTGATCACTTTATATGGAATGTTACTTAGATATGTGTGGAATGCTTATAAGAATTTTTTATGCGGTGTCAAATACTAAACGTATTATGCTAAGTATTTAATATACGGGTTTTTTTAAACGGATAGGAATTCAAATAATAAAGATTGCAATTATACAATATTAGTGCTAACCATAATGATGTTTAGAGTAAATTATGGTTTGTAATTAAAACTTATAAATTTTTGTTTATTTATTTTTAGTTACGCAAAAAAAAAAAAAAAAAATTAGAAAACAAATTTATTTTAAGTAAATAATAATTATTACTGCATTTTAAATCATATTCAAAGATATTCAAATTGTATTAAATCGTTAGAATTCTAAGGGTATGAAAAATGTTTTAATTTAAAACGCTTCAAATTTATTCATTCCTATATAATATAAAAAAAAATCCTTTTCTTTCAGTGTTTATTTAACAAAATTAATATTCCATTAAATTTAGCATAGTAAAATAAATATTATGTAAATTTAACTACTAATCATTGCTATTATTTATTTAGAATTGATTATATTATAATGTTGAACATGAATTATATTAATTCTGTCTTGTTATATTATTAACTTTAAGTAAAAGTGCTTGTTATTTTATATAATTATTTTAATTTTAGATTAGCTCGAATTAAACATTGTTTACCTACTAGGGAATAACTGTTGATAAATCATAGTTCAATTGGCGTTTTATATATTTTTTTAAAGATTTTAATTTAAACTAAATTTAAGAATAAAATTATTATATATGGCCAAATTTAAAAACAATTAGAAACACACTCATTACACAAAAACGTCGTTTTTCTTAAGCTTAAAACTTCTCTATGATAAAGCCATATCTCTTCTTATTCATTTATGTTAATTCAAAAGCTGCAATAATAGCTCCTTTTTCATTTGTTAAAAATCTTATTAGTTAAATTTCTGTAAAGTATTCATGGAAACGAAGAGGAAACTATAATAACATTTACATCACTGTTCAATAATATTATCAAACACCATTGTACGTAATATCATTGTTATCATTATTAAACAACTTTGCCAAAGTATAGGTACGACAAACAACTTAAATTGATTACGTAGGTACTATGATCTATAGGTATCGGTATAATTTTATCTACTCGTGTAATCTGCTGAAAATATAAATATATATAGTACTATTAGTGTAATTTTGTGCTCAGGTGTAAGTAGTATTGTGTAAACAATGGCATATCCTAATGAAAGGGTTCAAATTGATTAATCTCTCATGAGATATAAATGTGAATATAATCAAGACGTATATGCGGCAAGGAGTTCTTTAGATTTTGTTATTAACAAAAAAAAGTTAATTTTCATCTCTTTTAGGTATCAAAGGGAGAATTATCGCCTCGAGAGATTAAGCTGTCCTTTAATCTTCGTAATGAACCAATGAACTAATAAAATAAAAAATATTTTAATCAAATGACGTATCGTGTTAGTTATTTCACGTACTAACGTAAAATACTATAAATAATTTAATTCTCAAATTAATATTGGTCATAATATTGTAACGCTATATTATATAATTGTTAAACTTTTGAATATATTATACAAAAATTAAAACAGATGATACCTACTATTAATACAAAACTATAAAATAAAACCAATTTTTAGTTACTCTCTTATTAATAAATACTATAGGAAACAAGTGGGCAATATTTAATTAAATAAAACATTAAAAAAAACTGAATAAAAAAATTAAAATACATATTTAAACTATTCTGTGCACAATGTTTCAAATGGTTTAGTTTTGTAAAATGTTCTAATTTAATGGGTTTTATATTGTTCGTTACTGATAATTATGTAGTTTAATATTACAGACATAACAACAATAATATTCTCCGATATTTTTGTCTCGTTAAATAGAGAAAATAAAATAATGCCTCAAACAAAAACCACACGGGTTTTTCTTCAACAACTAATATAATAATAATATGCATTAATCCATTTACGGGCTTAAAATCTTAAAATATATAAATTTATATCGCACGCTCGTGTATCCGTTTATATGTATAGGTACTCCATAAAACTATTCGAAATTCTTACTGCAGCTGCTGTTCTATAGTTATGATATGTACTAAGTAGTATACTATTTATATTTATATTAATACTACCAACAACAGATTGAAACTGCCTACGTTTTGGTATAATATGCGTTATGATTAATAAGTAACAATAAACATACATTGATAATAACACACGGATCTCAAATGCATTACAGCTCTTTTAATAATATTTGACGGTGTCTGGATTAACGGATACAAATAAGTCACGCCATATAGGCAACAAGACGATGCTTACTGATCAGTGTTAGTCTGTACCATGATTGAAATATAAAATGTCATTACGTGTTGCATTTATACGCATTACAAAATTTTGAATGTTATTAGCTTTTGCCACCGCATTTTTGATGATAAGAAAAAGTGATATCTAGTTATGATATCCCTTTATAGTTTTCAGTGTTTTAACAGTCATTTTTTATCTGATGATAAGAATCCAAGACTATTTTACTATGCTGCAATAATCTATATATGTATTCTAATCATGTTAATATGAAACAAAAAATAGTTTGTTAACACCCCCAAATAACTTAATTAATTATATACCTAAGTCTTATTAAATTGACTAAAGAATATCATGGCAAAAGATCGATTTCCAGAGTTGATTCCCGTTAAACACTTGAAAAAGATTTAACAAAACGATTAAAAAAAAAAACTTAATTAGGTATAAATTTGCGACTGAAAACAGAAAAATAAGTATAGTTTATTATTTATTATTTAAATAACCGATAGTACTATCATTGCATGTAAAAATATTGCGAATAAAGGAATGCACAAAGTCATTTGCATATATTGTAATCTCTGTATATTATACAATTTTAACAGTCTCGAAATTACAGTTTCCGCGTCTAAAAGCTCGAAGCGGTTGTACGATAATGTGGCTGCAGCTGTGAGTGCGTTAATATAATAACAACATCGATTGACATCATTTCGATACACTGTGGGGAGGCCGCGGTAAAGTGAACGACCATTACAGTGTACAATATCGTTATTGAATAATAATATATTGATATATTATAATAATAATAATATGGCCGGATGAAACTAAAACACAACGTATCGCAAACGAGACACGGTCGTAATAATTAAACTACGGCGTGCACGTGCGAACGGCGATGGGCCAAAGTGTGGGCCGCCAATTACGCAGAAAACGCGACGTTATTGGTGCCCGCCAACGTGTATAGAGTTGCGCGGCCGACAAGTGTGGGACGCGTGCGCCGAATAATATGACTATTAAATACGTTTCAAGTGGCGACAAATCGTTTGGACGAGTAAGCTCCGCGAGCGTGTTCGATACCGAAATAATAATAACACAGGCACCCGCAGAAATTTTTCTAGGGGGGGGGGGGATTTGTTAGGAATTGAGGATAAATATTATGATTTTACAAGGTGTTTTAAAATAATAACCTTTTTTACTATACTCGTATACAATATATTATATTTTATAATATTACAACTTATTTTATACTTTAAATTTGTTGTATAGTATATAGTAATTTATCTTAAAACATTCAATTAAAAAAAATATTTTGAAAAAGCCAGGGGGAGCAAATGCCCCAGCTTGCACCCACCTGCGGGCACCTATGAATAATAATAATGTCAATAATTACATAATATTCTGTATAATTATTAATGACGTGCAACTCTTTAAAATGTTCAAACGCTGGCGTCCGATCCACGTTTTAATGTACACGTCACATTATAATATAATTTCTCGTTAGGCGTTAATAATAAAATGTTGTTAGGCGATAAACGTCATGCGCGATGATCACGGCTTGTTTTTTTTTTTTTTTTTTTTTTTTTTCCCCAAGACACGAAAAACAGAAAATCGTTAGTTGCATTATTGCTTACGAGTGCAGCAGTTAATCGTTTGGACAACGGCAGCGTTACGACACTTAATTAAAAATGTTGGCATTAAAAAATTACAAACGATTCAAAATAAATTTCTCAGAATAGCTTTTAAAGCCCCATGGTTCATGCGAAACACACAACTCCATAATGACACTGGTATACCTTACATAAACACATGGATAATTGAACAATTTAAAAAATTTCACACGAAACTAAAAACAATAGAAGGCGCCCTTCACTTCAAAATTGGGAAAATAACTAAAAACCGCAGACTAAAGCCACGGCTACCTCAAGACATCTTGCTACCTCCAGAATCATCCTCATCATCTTCATAATCGGTATCATCAGATCAATGACCTGACTAAACAACTCAAATTTAAATTCATTTTACTAAAAAATAAAATAATGTACAAATTGTATTACTCTATATATGAAATGTATAAATAATATAAATGTATAAAAAAAAAAATTGTAAAAACAATCATTTTGTTGAAACAATTATAATTAATAAATGAAAAAAAAAAAAATGTTGGCCATTAAAACGTATGCTGGACATGTTTCTGTAGTTTGTTCTAATTTCAAACGCTGTCGTAATACTCGTAATACACGTCATTATGCAGTGGTCGCTGTCGTTTCTTGACGGTCGGCAACGATTCTAAATATTGCCAACATATAGGGAGATAAATGGGAATTAGCAAACAGCTCCCAGTTATCCACAGCAATTGAATGTAACCACTTGCGATAACCGTTTTCTCTGCAGGTCCCAAAACCTACTGATTAGCATTTTCGAACGGCAAAATTATAATTGTTAATTATAATTTTATATAATACATTAATTGATGGCGTATTAACATAATATAATATATGTCAGACTACTAGGTGGCAGCGTGGTCTTGTACAAGTCGGTCAAGCTTTAGGGCGAACATATATTTTAAGTAGGTATATATACATGATAATATATATTATATTTTCTGCGATATTTACACTTTTCAAACGGCCGCCGCCGGTCATTTGTCTTTTGGGTCGCGTCGTGGAGCTATTTTTGAATGCAAAGCTACTAAGTGTTGGCACAGTTTCGTTACGATTCGCGTGCGCAAGATCCTAAAAGAAAAGAAATAATAATAATAATAATAATAACAATAAATAAATAAATAAAAAGTAAACCAGAAAACGTCATGTATATGCGTATATAAAAATGTATATAATGTTTCATATACGAATGATATATAATAATATGACTGATTTACGGCAGATTTATACCTGTCATGCCGACTTCTACAGTTCTTTTATACATGTATGTATACGAGTAATATATAATATTCTTTAAGTCATATAGGTACTGTATGATTTAAACGGAGCTCGGTGGATACGGAGTGGTGAGGCAGGGACGTTGAGTACGAACAATAATATTTGGAAATGTGTTTTATCGGGTTGACTAAATCGGTCTACTAAAGCAGTACCGAGGAGCCTTTGAAACGCGCTTCGGGGCTGGCTTATTTTTCGGCGGTGTTTAAATAATTGTGCATCTGGTAATATTCGGTATCCTCCAAAGCGGAGTGTTGCGCAGTCGTTCCTGTGCGAAAAGGGACTACTACATTGTAATCAAATAAAGGATTGCGAACACGTCACGATTCATATTTCCGAATTGTAAATTCGAAAGCCAAAATATGTGAAATAACATAATATTAAAATATATGAATCCATATTATGTATTTTTTCGTGTAACGTGCAGGTATATTGTTTGATAAATACCTGCACAGAGTTGACCTAGCTGAAATCGATAGCGATCTATTACAATATACTATATAATATAATGCACCAGTCAATCTACACGGCGTCAATTTTCAATAAAAAGGTTTATAGTTTATAAAATCATCGTCCAGTATCATATATAGCATCGGGTCCGTCATTAAGGCATGACGGAAAATATATTTTTTAATTCTGTAACTAAAAGGTTCCTCTGACTGGATAGCTTCGTTTTTCCACGTCACCATGTCCAATATAATATGTTCGCCTATTTGCTGGTCGTCAATTTTTTTTTACAATAAAGATTGTAAATATCATTTATTTGTTTAATAATAATAATAAAAAAAAGGTTTGTACCTGTTTGGCGCAATTATATGATTTTCAGTCGACGTTTGCCAAAAAACTATGTCTCAACAGGTTAGAAACATATCAATACTGTATATACGTTTTCCAATATCGATATAAGTATTGGACTTTAATATATTTATTATTATTCGATTACGTGTATTATAATATTTAATATATATACATATATAACAGTCGGCGATTTAGATTTTTGGCATTGTCACGAGTTAAACACGCGTCGTCTGTTTATTGGCACGGATCCCTCGTATATTATTATTTTTTCTTGATACGCGTTTCGTAATCATCAAAATAAATAAGCCTGACATAAAAAAACACACATCGGTCGACGCCGTCACATCGTCACTGTGCCATTATAGCAACCGTTCTATGCATCACCGTGAGACCCGTTTACTGTATGATTACAGCTTTTATTCTGATGTGTATAATATCAATTATCATTAAAAATTACATTAACACGAATGCGTCTAGAAACAAAAAATTTTCCATCAACTCAAATAGGACAACAGAAAAATGCTGAAATTCACAAGTCACTGGCCCTTCCCACCGCCATGTGAAACCCGCCAATATGCAAAGCTGTGCTCGATCAAAGCATTGCTTTCTAGATCTATCCTATTTGAAATCTCCTTGAAAATATTTTTTCTAATTAGCTAAGTAGTAGATTTTCAAATTATAATATTTCAAGACAATCGCTTACGAATGTTACAATAGTTCCTATAATTAGTAGGTAAATAACTAAGCTATTGGTGGGCTTATTACTTACACTTCGCTCAACCACTTTATAATCCATGTAGAAATGTATATCATACTAAACGATGCACATTAATTAATTAATATTGATCGTATATAATATAGACACTGTTATACTATATTTTGGTCTCCAGGGAATCCTGCACTCAATATTTGAATACGTCACCGTCACTCTCTCCATTTGCCCTGGATCAAAATTTTCTCCACATACGGGTTCAGTTGTTTGGATTTTCGAATTTGTCGTATTTCGCCAAAGCCCAAAGGTAATAGTCTTGTTATTAAATTGTGTACACGAGTTTGTCTAAAATTAAAAACTTTATTCTAAGACGAATTCACTCAAAATGTATAACCAAATAAAATGGTTTTCCTGACTTTTAATTACTTCGTCTGTTCACTGTTGTCTGTTGTATAACCGTAAGACTGTTGAATGCTAATTATATTATTATTTTACATACTAAACAACAGTAGTCAAATTGCAGTACAATAATAATTGTTATTGACATTTTAAAACAATGTTCTCACAAAAAGTGCGCACATTATGGACAAAATATATAACTACTGTGTGTCACCAATATTTTACGATTATAAAACTTTATTATTCTCATCCATTTTCAAATTGGCCACGCTCACTATCAAAGCCAATTGAGTAAATGTAATATGAAGTCTAGTGTTTTTTTTCGCAATTTATTTTTACACACTTTCTTCCTCTCACAATTTGTACAAACTGATTTCTACGTATTTTCAGTGCAGATTGTATTAAAAAAAAAAACAACGTGATATGAAAATATAACAAACTTTGTCCATATTATAATGGCTCAACACGTCACGAATTTTTCTTTTTAAACAATATAACTGTTATACTTCAATATTGAACAGTTAATTTTTCAGCCGACAACACGTAAAATCTCGTTTACATAATATGTACATTTTTAGTTCAGGGCTACAGTTTTAGAATAACTGACTCATTAAGTATAATAATAATATGCTATTAGCCATTTCTAAACACATCATTATAAATGCAGACTGCAAATTCGATACGTAACAGCCTCACAAAAAATAAATGTTAAAATTCTTATGGTAACACTTAAATAATATTCAATTTTAAATTGTAATTGACAAAATTTAATAAATTATTAGAGTAAAATAACTCTGGTGAAAAACTAAAAATATTATTTAAAATATATTTTGACAAACGTGATATTTTATTCATGTTTACATCGATTTTAACAAAATATTTAATTTAATTTAATTTGTATAATATATTATTTTTCTTCTAAATGTTATAATATGTATAATGCAAGTATAGCAGTCTTCTGATCAGTTTTGTTTTAGAATTTAGACGACACGTGACAGGAAGGGATATTAGGAAATGTGAAAAAAAGAGAGATTATAAATAAATAGTATGTTTGGTAAAACTCATGGATAAATATCATAATATATTTATGCTATTGTCAATAGTGTTTTAATTTTCAGCAAAACTTTTAAGTATTAATTTTGTTATCGCATACTTTAATGGATTACAATTAGAATTTAGCATTTGTAATTTTCTTCCAAAAAGTTATTGTTAAATAGTGCATTCATGCAAATACTTTAACTTACTTTTATTGAAATTTAAATTGTATATTCGGAAATATCCTTGCTGTCTGCTACAACATTAAAGTTTAGTATTATAACTTAGGAACTAAACCAAAAATAGACGTCTACGACCTTGACTGGTACAAGACCTATTCCTCATAATATGACAGCAAAACCCTTTCACAGATGAAGATGATTAAAAACGAAAATCATATAAACTAACAAAATCATAATAAACCAACGTCTAATAAAGTACCACGTAATTACGATAATAACGTACATGTATGGTATTATATTGCTATTGTCTATTACTGCCTTGAATTGTATATTATTTTATAGTTATTATATTATAATTATAAAAATATTAACGAAACGCCTCAAAATGTTAACATGAAATATCAAACCTGTAATAACAGAAATAAGCTAAAACGTTTTAAAACAAATTAAAAAAAAATAATGATGTGTTTTATAAATACATGAATAATAATGTAATAGTTATCACTAATTACTATTAGATTAAAATTATTATCAACCTGGTTAAATAAAAAACATATACATACAATGAATATTATGATTATAGGTACCTATTTATAATTACCCATATATTATAATATAACATAATATTATTTATAATTTAGTTTATAGATCATAACGTATTCATTGTTATGTAGAATAAGTAATGCATTATATGGTTTCATTCATTATAGTTTTAAAGATATAAATTTTTTCAACGATATAACTTTAAGTGTTCCATCAGTTTTTAACTTTGATTTAAGTTCCGTCAAAGTTGTGAACTACCTGTGTGAACAAAGTGTACCATCATTTCGGAAACAATATTTAAAAACATGACGGATTGATGGATGAGGTTTAGAGAATATTGACAAAAAATATTATATGCCCATGAGTATAACTTTTGTCTTTAGTTTTTTGTTTAGTCGAGGACTGAATAAAAAAAAAAAATACAAGCCTGCATCAAATCACGTTTTTACCAACGAGAAATTTAAAACCAGAATATTTGTATACAAAAAAATGTTTTAGTTGCTTACATTATTTTAAATTAAAACATCTAACAAACTTCATGTAAATTAACCAAATTATTTTTACTCGTATAGACAAGCTTAATTCGTGAGATAAATAATAATTAATATCGTTATCGTATAAATGTAATTTTATAAATAAAATGTATAAGATTAAAAACTGAAAACGGTGGAGGGAATCGTTCTGCTGATTTTCTGCCAAAAGATTTAGATCGAAAAATACAAAGAAATTGGTTATTCTACAAAATAACTATTACTGTGCTCGTGGCGGGCGAGGAGTGGTTTGGTCAGTAATGTGCTGTATGTACACAATACACAATAAGTAGCCTAATCTGCCTAATCTGTGTGTGTGTGTGTGTGTGTGTGTGTGTGTGTGTGTGTGTGTGTGTAGGTATGTGAATAATGTCTATAATTATTATTATTTGTTATACAATACACGTGATGAACAGACGAAATTTACGTTCGAAATATTCCAGAAATCAAACAGTGTACACATAGTTACTAGGTAGTTAAACGTTGGGATTTGGAAAATTTCGGATAACAGCGACGGAAGTCAACCTTGACATGTATGCGAGTCTGCACAATGTGTATATATATGATTGATACGTACGCAGTCCTAAGAAAACAACTTTCAATCCCAAAAACCTATTATGGTATTTTAATATACCATAATATAATACCATTATTATACCAGATAAATAGATAATATATGTATATTATATTGTAATATAATTATCAATATTACGGAGACACGAAACTCTTCGGGTTCGAAATAACCGTAATGAGTATCATTTATTACGCGTAGCCATTTCGAGGGCAAATTTGATTAATTAGTGCACAAAACCTTTTCGAATGGAAGAACATTTTAACCATTATGTCAATTTATTCTTGGAAATAAATTGTAAAACAATAGTATAAAATAGGTAAATTATCATCATATTATATTAAATGTTGATGTTGTGAATATCTCTGACCGAATTAAATGCGGAGGCAATCAGCTACCAGCCTGTAATTACACGGTTTCCATTAAACACAATCTATGGATATTCATTTTATTCATCTACAACCTGATTGAAGTCTTGTCGCTCGAAGCCGTTGGGTTGTACTATCATTGTGAAGTTTAGATATGTGATCGACTGCAATACGTAATGCACACAGATACATTTAAAATAATAAAAATCGTATGAATTATGACCAATATGTTTAACAAATAGGTATATATAAATTTGTAGAACATAGTTTGGTATATTTTAAAGTTTACGGGGCGATTAATAGAGGTTTACTGTATGCCTAATCTAATTTGATGGATACGTCAAATCAATCAAAACATTTAAACAGTACGTCATACTGCAATAGTAACCGGTGTAGTTGATATATATATATATATATTATAAAAAACGGTCGTGGAAAAATTTGAAAAATGTTATAATATTTATGCGCATAATAGTATAATTGTATATTATAAATAAAATAAATTGTCATTTAGTAAACAAATAGTAATCGCGGAAGCATGGCGGAAAAAAGGACGTATACTCATTACTCAGTCCCAAATCGACTTCTCCCCGAATACCCGTAGGAAAAAAGTAAAATGCGCATTTGAGTGTGAGCTGCAGCAGCGGTCCGGAATGAAATAATAATAATTATCATTATGAAAATAAAAATAATAAAAACGAGCGAACATCTGCAGTCAAATGGACGAATAAAATATGATACATAAAAATACCACTACGCGTTCAGCGCTGTTTAATCGGATGTGGTTGTGAAGGTGGACACTGGAACAGCTCAAAAAAAAAAGAGAGAAAATTTTTTGCTGTAAAATATACTGTTTCAAAATGTACCTATTGTACTTTATTGATGAGTTGAGCAAGTATTACGTCATAGTGTTGAATTCGAGTCCAATGATAGGTATAATATTATTCTAAACGAAAAACGGTTCTGAGTGAATACCGTTTTTAGCCTTTATTCCTGAGGATATCTTAGAACTAAATTGTTATGTACAATGTTATTTTTAAAAGTGATTTTATTTTAAGAAAACAAACATTATGACGTTTATAACACACAAAATTACGGCAATGGTAAATAGATAAAATAGAATAAACAAAAATTAGTAAATATAAAATAAGTTTTTCGTTTTTATTAAATTAATGTGATAACCTAACTTTTGTAAAAAAAAAAAAAAAAACATTGCATAATATTAAATCATGTTATTAATGATTATTATAAATTATTATAATATTATTGCGATCAAGTTATAAATCAATACTAACGTATGGTAGAATTTTTATCTTGCAGTTAGACCAACACGGTATTGGCACTAAGAAAGACCAAATTCAAAACATCACTAGCAATATGCAAGTCTCTTATAATGCTGAAAAGTCATTTTTAATTTTTTTTCCCAGAAAAATACATTTATTGTGCAGGTTAAATGTACTAGTATTTAAAAACTACAAAACTACTATACACTTGACATTTATTTTTAACACAAATATTATAATTATAAGTTATTATTACATTTGGTTGGCTTTCGAAGAAATATCATAAACTAGATGATAAATAATGGGAAATTGAAATACAAAATATGTTATATTATACCTTAAGTTGTATTGTATTAATTATTATAAACTACGGTTTATAGTTTAATTTAACGAAGTTCTCTAAAATATGATTTTATTTTGCCAACAAGACTTTGTAGAATGGAAGTTCCACTACGCCGACATAAACGATGATGTACGAGCACAGTATACCTATTACCATAATAAGGAGTAAGTATTTAATCTGTGGTAGGTATAATTAAAGTCACTAATATCAATTGTTTTAAACCACAATATTTATTTAAGTATTTATATACAACATACATCCTACTTTAAAAATATAATACTAATAACAGGAAGCCATTATGTTAGGTATCATATTTTGTTTGTTTGTATTTCGTGCGTCGTTCATGTATTATTGTAATATATATTATACAGTGTATTTATCGTGGTATTATAGTTTTGTATAGCGCTTCAAACGTAATTTGCGTTTATTTTTTAACTAGGTATAATTTAAAATATAAGTCATGAAATTGGCACGGATGTCATAAATATATGAGATTGATAGTTATTTTATAATAGCAAGTGTCGTAACAGTATAACACATAACCAGGAAATAAAAGTATTTATTACATTCGTACAGTATTCTGAAAACATTTTCAATGTAGGTAATGATAAATAATTAATGATTAAATAATTATTGTACTGAATTATGTTTAAATTATAGATATAATATTATACTTGTAAAAATATGTATTGGAGATCATTAAACAATCGTTTAAAATTATAACTATCTAATTAATTATGGTATTTACTTTTTTTTTTACAAATTTGTGAATAAACCAAGACCAACACTAACAGGTGTGACCATTGTACCAGGGTCGAGTCCAAAAGAACAAGACTATGCAAATTTTAGTCGTGGCCTTGGTGTGCTCGTCATTAATGATGTGCCGAGATTTGTGGAATAAGATATAAGAAGCTTAATAAGATTAGTACCAATAAATATCTTGAAAACATACAGAGAATACAGTACTTTTGACGATGCTCCCGCCACCACCACTCGCGGTAATACTAACTAGATAGACTACCAACAACTTCTCTCAAAGTTAAAGATTAAACCATCATATTTTCTTGATTAAAGCGTCATCAAACAAACAAAAACATTGTAAACTTATACTGTATAAGTTTTTCACTCTAAATAGTACCTACAATATTTCAAAACTTTGCGCCTTTAAAATCTTGCGCCCGGGGGCAGATGCCCCCTCTGCCCCCCTTTAATCCGGCCCTGCTTATACATTAATTCGCAACTCCCCTCAAATTCTGATGCACTATGTTAAAGACGGGATAATCCACGCAAAATCAGTTTTTGTTTATTTCCAACAATAATTCGAAAAAACTGAATTACCACAGACTTAACGTTTTCTCCGAAATTTCAATGTAAACATTGTTTGAACATAAATTAATATTTAAAACGGAGGCTTGGTTAGGTGCAGTCGTGCGCTCTATCTGCGGAAACGCATTGAGCGTACGCACCGGCTGCAGTTGCTAGCTCCTGGATGGGTGACCAGCCGGGATTTTCAGCAACATATCCTTGACACACATACACAAACACCTGTTACCATCTTACCAACAAAGAAATCCTACAAACAAAAATAACTCCTATCGAACCACCCCAAACCCAATGGCCTATGTTGCCGCGGGTTCCTACTCCTAATAATAATTTAAAAATATTTTTCCGGTTTTTTTTTTTTTTGACAGACATTTCAAATTTTAAACCTTTTTATCTTTTTTTTTTTTTATGTTTTTAATCATCTACAGTAAATCATCTATTAATGAAAAACATGAACATATCATGATACCTCGTTCTCGGTGAATTGTTTCCACCCTGATCGCAGGATAAACGTTTAAAGTTTTGTCCATATCCCATAGGCGCTCAACAAACGTGGCCGAAAAACGCGAACGGTCGACGTGTCATCGTCCCTACAATAATATATCATTATATTTATATTGCGGTTGCAGACGGCGACAAATGTGCGTGCGAGACAACAGCTCGTCCTGTGGTACACTGACGACGATATTTGGGGTTAATAATTAAGTGTGATACGAGTGACAGGTCCGACACGTGACAGACGTGTCGGCACTATTGCAGCAGCTTTGGCGTGCGCTCACTCGCTCGACGTGTATCGGTCGTATGGAAATAATAACACGATGATGTATATCATCGTCGTCGGACCGTCACCGATACGTACACAAAATATTATGACAAAACCGCAGTTTCGAATTCAAAAAACGACATTTTAGTTTTTTTTTTTTTTGTGGTGCCCATGATATTATCAAGTTTTTGAAGTTTGAAATTAAAAAAAATACATTATTTCACAACATTTTAAAGTGGTTATTGGATTAATTTTTATAACTCTTTTGGTCGTATTGATTATGGGAAACAAAATGACCCGTGAGCTAGATTTTCAATACTTTGTTGGTTTATTATATTTTATACATTTATAATTTCATAAAATAATATAAAATTGTTTAAAACAATATTATGAGATAACTGTAGTTATAATATTCACTATTCAGTGTAATAAGTAGATATATTATATATGTCATATTATATATATTTAATATAAAAAAAAAGTCTTAAATGTCTTTTATGTTTTTTTAGAAAATTATAATTCTAAGTAATTATGTAAAGCGTTTTATAAGTTGCTATAATGTGTCTTTATCTGTTATCTGCGTTTTTTTTCTTGTATAATTGTATAAAAGTCGTTTGGCGTTGATTATGATAAATAAATAAATATTATAACATAAACGCAGTATAGATACATATACCTTTAAGTGTTATGAAAGTTGCCCCTTTTCACCGCAAAACAAGATGCCATTTACGCATAGACCGTTTCGGTCAAATAAAGAAGGACAAAATTCTGGTTCGTTTTTGACAGAATGTGTTTAATTTTTTGTAAATACTACGTTGCTGAATAAGTTTTATTACCTATAACAGCGAAAACCAGTCTTTTTTCGTAGTATCTGTACTATGTAATGGTATTTAGAAATGTAACACATAGATACCGGATATTTTTTAAAATATTTGTAAATTTTGATACGGCACAAACAACAACACATAAAACGGCCGTTCTCACGGCCACCAATTGAATGCACATATCAAGACAGAATCATACGAGCAACCGTAAATACGGATAAGAACTAGGTGATTCTTCACAAGTATGCTCAACGATTATGACGAGCGAAAATGACATCAACGGAGCAGAATAGATCATAGGATCGATGTCATATTCACTCGTCATAACAGAACTCTCCGCCAATGAAAACAGCCACAACAGCAAAAACTGGTATATATACGGGTGCATTTTACTGATCGTCACCCTTTTTTTTTTAACCAAAAAAGCTACCCGCGTCCGTGGTATGCTTTACCCCTTACTTAACCGTACTAGTCCCGTTCCGCTGAAAACAAAACTTAACATACTTAAACTTTACGTGACCCCATACTTACATATGCTGGCTCTTCCTGGGCACCCTTTATCGGCCCCTCCCATTGGAGACGTATTGAATCCGTCCAAAACATCGGCATACGCACGATAACCGGTATGCCCTCTATCGTTAGAAACTCGGCCCTTTTAAAATCAGCCAACTTCAAATCTATCCAAAATTCCATTTGCTCTCAATCAAAAACAATGTTCTACAATAACTCTTTTTCCGATTACGATCATATCCGCCTCTTAGGTAAAACCCACTCCCCTCCAACCACCAAACGTTTACTCAAACCATACCCATTAAATTGGACTGACTAACATAACTGAACCTACCAATCAACCACAAAATCCATCCACTAGTAGAGGCACAAGCCTGGAATAGTAAACGGCATAGCCACCCCTCCCAAAGCAAAGCAAAGCAAAGATCGTCACCCAGTACTCCTTCAACCTTCAAGACATCAAGAACTTATCAAACAAGATTCATTGCTGTCTACAAGAAGGAAAAGGAGAACGACCGACGACGAAGCCAATTTTTCAACACGTTGCAGTGCATTAAGAAGCGAATCGGACACGACTAGCCAGAGTCCAGACCCTCGAACGGCGACGATCTTTGAAGCCAACGCCGACCACACCGCATTATTAAAATAGCCCGTTTCCGGGCTGATAACACCGACGCAGCTTACGAGCCGAGACGAGCAAGAAACTTGCGGAAACCTCGCGGCTCGTCGAGCATTACAGTCAGCGCCGTCAACAACACCAATAGAACGAGCAACGTAACGGCTCACCAACAGATCATCACCCGCAACTCAATCCGTAAAGTTGCCGGATACCTAAAACGGCCCTTTTAAGGGCCGATAACAAACGTGTACTGTCCGCCCCCAAGCGCGCCTGCCTAGGCCACGCTTCCCATCCGGAACTATAGATCGACGCCACTTATTCGAGCGGGCTGATCATAGTCAACCGGGTCGCCGCCCCTTCATTGTTCAATTAAACCTATACCCAACTTTGTAAGGACCGCCGCGCATCCATACACAACCTTGTCGGTGTGGGAGCGCGAGCCGTCCACTCCCCTTATATTGTATATAAATATTTCTTTATCATAGAAATAAACCAGCAGATGATACTATAAAGGCATTTGTATACTTTATTTGAAGTAACGGATGTTCGCTTCCGGTGACTCCGTTACAATTTATTAGAATAATATGTACACATCGAACTAAAACTACCTAAGACACTTACGAGATGATATCACCCAATCCCGAGACGACCAAAATACTCTTCAATTTAGTTAACTCAACAGAACTGCGTCAACTGATTTGAATATTCTAACTTAGAAATAAATGTAAATCTGTATATAGATAAAAAGTAGAAATTAAGCAAGTAAGTAAAATATTAATGTAAATTAAATATATAACGCCAGCTAATAACCATGCAGTTGATTCCTCAAACAATTAATAAAAAAAATAATATGCACACGGTTGCTCGTACAATAGTATTAGACTTAATATAAAAAAAGTTATCAACAGAGTTCAATAATCATTTCATAAAACAACAAGTAATTGTTCACTTATGTTGTTGAGTAAAAAAAAAAAAAACTGAAGCTTTCGTCGGCGTTCACGGTAACGCATTCAATATTGGGTTTCAACAGAAATTAAAAAAAAAATATAATATTAATACGGAATATTATGAGTTCTCAAAAATTTATTAGCCTGATTTTTCGATTGTAAGAGTTGGTAGTTACGGTTAATACGGTCGATTAGGAACACGTGATGTTTGTGACAAGAATTTGTCTCTAAGAAACTAGTTGGTCCACCGATTCTCGGCGTTCTCGCATAGGTCGGTGCTGGCACTCGGTGCATATCTGTGACTGAGGTAGACACCTCGCCACACTTCGCCACAAATGTATAACTGAATTATAGTTAAGTTAAAATTGATAAAGTATAGATGTTATATAAACTGTTTCCTATATTGACGATAATTGCTATACATTGTTTGTGGAAGAGCCCGCGATTATTCATCAATTTCCAACCACTATACCTTTTGCATGGTATATCATACAACGTACTTTCCATTTACCACAAATTCTACGCGATTTAATTGTGTTATACACTTCTTGTGTATTACCTATCAATTTTTGTGTTATTTTGGTATTGATATATTATAATTTACAATTTTTAAACTTATGTAATTTACCATTGTAGTTAATCCTACGTTTCATAAATGCAATAAACCACTTTATACTATCTATGTCACAATGGCGTTTATAAACATTTTAAAATATCATAAGTTTTAAATATTTTAAAATTGTATATTTCGTGAAATTAAAATAAACATTTCTGTTTACATAAGATTTTTTCGATATAATTTTATTGCGCAGATATTATTTAAAAACTTAATTGATATTTGTGATATAAAATTTAAAACAGATGTAATTAATGTCAATAGTCTTTAATCTCGTTATTAATAATTGTTGGTACTTAATGAGAAATATATTGTGAATTGACATTGTCAAATATAATGATACCATCTTTATAATTAAAAATTGAATTATTTGAATCATATCTGATTGTAATATTTCGATGTGCAATCATATTTTATTGTTAATACTGTTCATGATTGTTAATGATCATATTGTTGTGATTCATTTTTTTGTAAGTTCATTATTTATACCGAATATAATTATTCTTGATAACAATATTGAATTATATGTGCGTTTACGATGAGTCTAACTTTTTGATAGAAAATGTAACTACGTAAGCGTAAAAAGAAATTGGAATTTGCTTCTTTCTTCATTTCGTCAAAAACCTAGAGAGGTGGCAAAAAAGTTTAATCACTAAGAACGCCAAAAAGCTCAATACGTCACTGTATAAAACATTATATAAAAATTAATATTATTTTCATGGTGCTGCAGCGGTCGATTTGATAAAAACTCGCGATGATGGTGGAAAATAATGATTATTATTGTTAGGTACGAGAAAAAACTTAAAACAAAAACGAATGCGCTGAGTCCCGTGTCTGTTATAATTACCATTGCCGACGATGACGAGACTAGGTTAGGTTGTTATTAAATATAATACGTATATAAGTACCTATATGCCATACGATGATTTGGCCATAATATAAGTAATAACATATTATTAGTATTATTATTATGTGTCTGACAGAGAACAAAATAATACTGTTTTTGATGATGATTCACTGGAAACGCATTTAGAAAAAACATAATACGTAAACGTGTAAAAATATGATTTGATTTAGCAATAATTATAATATTATAATATTGTTTAATACATATTTTAGCACTACACGTTTTACTTATTTTATTGTTGCAGATACCAATATCATTACCTGCACATTTACCATACTAAATTTCCCCTCCCACACACACACCTTCCAGAAGGCTAAAACCAAGGTAACACCATAGTAAATTAGATCTGTTTTATAAGTCACAGACAACACGACACCATATCTCTGGTTTCTTAGTGCACTTGCAGAATGCATACAGAGCGTATAAATAATGTTGCAGTGTTTATTAATTACTCATTAAGTAATGCCAGAAATGATAATTGCAGAAAAATCACTTTCAGGTAAACATTATCAGATAAATTGGTGTTCTACAAATATGTTTTTATGTGGTTATAAGTCTTAAAAGAAACTATCATCGTTAATATTATTTACTACCTATAGTTAACTTCAATAAATTGTCAATGACCGTTGTTTTATAACTTAATGTATATGGTGATGTATATCAAGTAATAAGTTAATCAATTCATTTTCGAAGGATTAACATTTCAGACTAAGTCTGAACTTGACAAAATTGCATCAGTCATCAGTTATAAAGTATTTATTTAGCACAGTGTCTCATATTGTTTATGATAACTATAATATATGCGTATAAATCCCCTAATCACTTAACCTCTTTACACTAAGCCTGTAAGACCAACCGTAACCGAGATACCGGGACTAAACTAAGTCTAATAAAAGTTTGGAAAGGATTTGCGAAGGTTAGAAGAAAATCAGACTACATAGGCTAAATAAGATATTTAAAATTTAAAAAAAATTATTTATTACTACCTATATTAACGCATGTGAAATTATTCCTCGTGTTTTTAAATATTACTCAAATATTCACAACATTTTGCTAAATATTTAAAATATGAAAAATATAACTGAAATTAAATGTTATTTGGTTTTTAGATAAACTATTTTTATCCTCTTCTAGAGGTTAGTTAATGATGAAGTAATATAAATTAAATATAATTTCCAAATATTTATTTTTGACTTATATTTTAAGCTCCGTCACTCCAGCACCCCAAGTTTAAAATTTGGCGTAAAAATTTTAAACTTGGGGTGCTGGAGTGACGGAGCTCATATTTTATTAAGGCCTTCATCTTTCTTCTTACTTGAATTTGATAACATATTATATATTATTGAATACGAATTAAGATATTTTAAATAAAACTGTTAAATTTTTAATTTTCTGTTAAATTACAGGTACAAACACCTCGTTTAAAAACCTATTTAAGTACAAAATACTTAAATACAAAATATAATATGCGTTGAGTCTATTATTTATTTATTAACGTAAATTAACGTGAACACTTCAAAGCAGTATTTTTATAAGAAGAAAAATAATACAAACAGAAATAATATTATGTTTCTACTAGTTTTCTGTTATGCATATAGCATACTGAACCACTTGGTTTAAAATATTAAAGCAAAGCTAATGCTAGACTTCTTTAAATGTTTTGCTATTAGACACCTGGGTCATACGCAATATAATTTAGAATCAACCTTGTACAATTGAAAAATAAATAAATTCCTAAATTGTTTAATGAATGTATTAAATGTAAAATAATTTACAAAACTACTAAATTATTGCATTGTTCCAAAGGAAAAATAAACTTCAACATAATAGTCAGGTAAACATCAAGTATATTTTATGTCAAGACAATGCTCAATTAATTTTAATAACGTGGAACTTATGATATGATATATGGCTATATTTTTGTTTTAAACTTATGATTTAGAGAATAGCTAGCAAATAATATTTCTCAAGCAAAATACATTTTCACCGAAATTCATAGATAAATTCTATAAATTGGTACAGAAATAATGGCATATGATGGTAACATTTTTATAATTTTACAATTCATTGATTTTAGTTTTAAAATAAATTTAGTATTATAAAAAAATATTACTACCTGCTTAATAAAAAAATATCACTTTGACAATTACTATATATATGTTACTCAACTTATTTTTTTATTCATCATCAAGATGAAATTAAATAATTTGTAGATGTATTGTAAGTTTAAAACACATTGTAAACAAAAATATCATAATTTGATGAAAATAATAAGCACATTATGAACTTATTTAAAAGCTCATATAAAATACCTATTTCAATAAATCAATAAATGTAAGTAATACATTGGTAATATTAAATTACGATTCAATAATAATAAATACTGAACAATATTTGTTGACCCAACATATTTTATACTTAACACATTGCGTTATATTATAAATTTGGGCTCTTATTTAGTTATTTTAAGCATTATTAGACAACATCAGCATCTCAATATATATTATACTAATTTTGTGACTTATTTGAACGTTAAACGTTGATTTTAAAATACACTTGGCTATATTTTTAAATATGTGATTTAACTAGTTATGCAATGTGATAAAAAAAAAAAATAGTTAATATTATAAAAAGAGTATAATAATAATGTGTATTACGAGTATTTCGTATAAATACTAAACTATAGTTTAAAATATTTACTTACAACATGATACTTTATACGCATTATACGTATACTATTATAATGTAACTTGTAAGCTAAACCAATAATTCATTTATATATTCATGTGAAAATAATTGTGTAATAATTATATTTAAGAAGCATAATCCATCTAAAATACCATTTAACTTAAAAAAATCCTAAAAATATACCAATTCAACGTGAAACAAACTTAATATTTGTAATAATTATACTCGAAAAAGATGTATTTAGAGACATTTAAAAGTTTTCTTAAAAAAATAAAATAAATGAGAGGAAGTAATTGAATAGTGTTGATTTATTCTAATAGCTTTGAAATCCATCAAACTGAACAACTAGAGTCTAAGCTGATTAAAAAATATATTATACCAAAGGGTTAAATAAGCAGCTTGCGTTAAAGCTTGACAAACGGACGGAGATTTTTTATTTCATTTTCATCCAACACCTAGTCTAACGAGTATAATAATATATTATGTAAAAGTTGATTTTTTTTTCCAAGTATTATAGGATTTTACTAACCTTTATTATTATTATTTTTTTTTTTTTTAATAAAAACTTCTAATGGTTAAGTAGTTGAATTCTGAAAACTATTGCATAGTATATTATCATTAAATGAGTTAAAAATAAAAAAAAATAAAAGAAAGAAAAATACAATCATAATTATTGTAATGCCTGAATAAGATATTGTATAGTTGATGAAAAAAAATGCTTTTGTTTATAACATTTAAGTCAAATAACAAAAAAAGAATCAACTTCAGAGTTAACGCTTCTTAGGTAGATAAACATTAACTCAAAACAAAAAATATAAAAAATCCAACTAATAACACCTATATGAACTTTTTTTCCCTTTTGTATTGAGAGCCACAGAACCAGAGAAGGAACTGCGTTAGCATTACTTCTCCTCTGGCTTCCCGTCGTTTAAACACCTATATGACTTATGTTGTATACTAAATAAATTGTATTAATGATATATTATAAAGATTAATGTAAATGTTTAGTTTTATAATTATAATTCAAAAAACTAACTATCATCATTTGACCCACTAAATATTTCTGTATGATTTAATGATTTATAACTGAACATTTACTGTTTCGCCCGAGTATGTCACGCATTCTTATATCAAAGTCCTGCGTAACGTTTATGATATATATAATAGTAGGTAACATTATTTATGTGATAGCACCTGCAAACTAGTTAGTCCTGTGGACTGTAAATTTTTTTCATCATAATATTATATGTGTTTTATGTTCAAATTACGCAGGAAACAATAACTAAAAACATAAATTCAAAATAGAAATGCATCGTTACGATGACGTTTTTTGAGCTATTTACAAAATTTAAACGAAATTTATTTTTTTATCTAGGAGGGTAGGTATGTGTAATATATTACATTTTGTGATGTTTGTGGAATTAATATTCACTATTACCGTGTATGCATCTGCGTTTCTTAAAATAATATATGTTTATATAAAAAATAATATGTAAATATTATTTTGATAATTAAAGTCGATGGTAGAATAGGTGCAAAAATGAAAATCCATTAATTTTTTTTTAATATTAGCTTATGTTGTGTAGTGCATCATGAAAAATGATTAACCTATTAATATTATATCGTTACATCAACGGTATAGTGGACGCACTATATGAACGAAACTAGTTCCGGAATTCTTATTATATAGGTAGGAAACTTATTGTTATTTGTTAGTCATGGTTTATTGTTTTTGTTAAATAATAATAATAATAATATTAATATGAAATATGCATGTTAAGACCAAAATTTTGGAGTTTTTAGTGAATATCTTGAGTTTAAAACTATATACACATGTGGATGTACAATCACGCATGCAACATAGAAACAACATAAAAGTGCGTAAAGTTTTTTTCAAACATTTTCAAGGACGCATTAGTCAAGAAAAGAAAGATTTATAACGCAGAGTTATTCGCATAGCTGGAACTTTTTGGCGTCGGTTGTACATCGCTCACAGAGACAGCCAGCTAAGACCGGAAGTCTTCCGGAAAATCCTAGGTATGTCAAGTCGAAGTCATCACGTATGCTCAACGTGACAACATTATACATACCATACAAATACAATACCTGTGTGTGATGGATAAGGCGCTGGAACTTATTTTTTGAGGACATAGTTACTTAGTATAAATATAACTTATAATTATTTATAAACAATAAATTGTTTGGAAATAGATATCCGATAAATTAAATCGATTATCGTTAAAATGGAATCACGCATAATATTTTACTTAAGTATTGTTACCGTATTGGATATAAAAAGTGGAGAGGTCAATACTTCTCAACAAATTCAAATTTCAATAAATAATACGATTTTACAATTCATTATAAAATGCATAAAACCATTTATAATTATTTATTATTGATTACTTTTGAATATTTTCACGTATTTATTTTTTAACATGTTATAAATAAGATTGACATAATATGGATATAAAATTATTTAATTAAAATTGATTATAACTGTATAGTAAAAATACTCAAAAAGTAATCAATAATAAATAATTATAAATGGTTTTATGCATTTTATTTGTAATAATTGTAAAAATGTATTATTTATTGCAATTTGAATCGCTCTCATTCAGTCAATTTTGGTTTTAGAGCCACAGTTAATGGGTCAAAATGACTTAAAAAAATCCAGTCTACCGAATTTGGTATCAAAAATACCATTTGTTATTAAAAATATAATAATAAGTTGCAATGCGCATGCGCGTACCGAGAGGGTTAAAAATTTGAAATTTATCTGAAAATGTGTATTTATATACCACTAACTTGTAAAAATAAAAAATTAACGTTTAATAATCGCCGTCGGTGTAAATGCGTTAATATTAAAGGTTAATATTATTATTTCTATAAAAATAATAAAAACTCCCGTACGTATAGTTATCATATAATATATATGTTGTAAATTAGTGAGGTATAGATTCTGGTAACCTGCACTGGTATAGATTATGTACCTATCTACTTAACACCAAAAATATATAGTAGGTACAATCTAATGTAGAAGCGAAAAGTTTTATAGTCTGTTGTAATTTAAATTATTCCACGCCATTAGCTGTGATGTTGTATTATGTAGTACATGCGTTGTAGTTGTCGTCGGGTGAAACTACATATACTTGGGCGTTATTAAAAACATCATATTCTTCGGATTTCGATAATTATGTGAACCGATTTTCACTCATTCGTCCACACAAATATGTAATAAGTATAATACACAACCACATCGATGATTATAAAATATTACTATGTCCTACGTCCATCCGTGGTGGTTGCGGCTATTAAACATTCCGCCGAGGAAACTTTGCTAATTGTTACACAAGGCCCTGTGGATTTTATCACCTAATGCGAGTAATGTCCATTTAATTTAATGTAATTGGTAAAATTTCAATAATGAGAATAATAACATCAGAAACAACAAAAGTAATGATCAAAGAACCGAAAATGGAACTATTCGACGATATAATGTACCTATTTGAAGTCCTAACCAGCTGAATTTCCTATTTTGTCATTCCTCCAGCAGTTAAGATTGTAAAAATATTGATACAAAATAATTTATAAAATTGTTATTTTTTGATTATTATAGTAAAGAATCATTGTTATTATTATTATAATTCAATAATTTTGCTATGTATACAAAAAAAAAAAAATAATAATAATAATAATAATAATAACAATGATAATAAAAAACAAAACGATAGTGACAATATTTCCAAATTGTCAATACATAATTGTTCAAAATAATTCTGAAAATATAGCCAATAATAATACTTGGTATTATAAATTCATAGTGAACGAATTATTAGGATCTCACGTCGTATGTTCTATTCATTATAACCTTCGTCGTTTTTTTATTTGAAATTGTTTGATTGATTCGTAGGTATAGCTAGTCGTATAGAGTGTACGCGTTCTATGTAACGACTAAACATATGATTATGATTTAAATTCATCTATAATAAGTAGGTACAAATTTTACAAAGGATTTTGTATTTCTCGTTAATAATATGTGTATCTATTGGCTGCCTACCTATCTATGTTAATATGATTCATTATTCTGACTTAAAAGTATTTTATTTTTAAAATTAAAATGGAAATATAATATAATATGTCACCACATTTATACTTCCTCGAAAATGATGTATACTAGTTACAAAACTCAAAAAATTATTTGCAAAAAATAATCAAATTAAATTCATTTGAGTTAATTTTTAAAAATTATGGTAGTATATTGGATCAAAACGAACATAAGATAATTTATAAATTATTGATTCAGTTATATTATACAAAAGTGCACTCCGCGATAATAGTAGTTATCAGAATAATAATATAAATTAATAACAATTTAATAATTACATAATTGCATAATAACACATTACTTAAGATTTATTATTGTTATTGATTTATCATGATTGTATTGATTTAATTTATAATATTCTTTATTAACCACAGAAATAGAATAGATTTTGCACTTAGGTACCTATAAACCATATTTAAGCAAGCCAGCAACTATTTTGTGCATTATGTATTGTGTTATATATTATACTCGTATTATATACATCAGTAAATTACCAATGATATATAAAGAGTAAGACTTTTAGAGATTGCTTTTAGAGTAAGGCTTATACATATCTATATAAAATATTGCACTGATGTGCGTAATAGCGTGTATGAATCTACTTTTTATTTTATTTATTCGATGAAGTCAAGCATAATATCGTATTCAACATTATATTCATTAATACATACTATTTGTTCAATAAATATGGCATAAGAATAGAAGTATAAGTATTTAAGTTTTAATTTATATGATTTTCAGAAAAAGAAAAAACAGTTCAGAGGTAACTATGCATATTATACTATTACATTACATTTATTATTATTATCACAGGATTACGACATCACAGTATTATGGTCTGAATTTCAAACTCTGAAAATAACATGATCGGTTATAAATGTGAGTAATAGTTATTTTAATGGTGTAAAGACTGTAAAGATAACATTATAATAATAATTGTGTTCATTTTTATAGAAAAACATAGTTTTATTTAAAATTTTAAAGCGTGAAAAAATCTTTAAGCATTATGAAACAAACGAAAACATAATACAATACTATACAATAAATTAATAGTTCTGTTAAATATTTTTATTTCACTATTGAATATATTACTGTTTGATATCATTATTAAACTGTGATTGTGCGTTATTTCTAGAATAAAACTTTGTATGAACTATAATAATATTTGTTTTTTGTTTGTGTTGATTAACCGTCGTTTTAAGTAAGATTCACCTATAGAATAAATTAATTTAAAAAAATATAAGATATTTTTTATGCTATAAAAATATGACATGAATGATAAATTTTTTTCCAGGAAAAAACGAGTAAAAAATATTGTTAGGTTTATTTTCTTTATTAGAATTTTGAGATGCATTATCTTATAAGTTTAATGCACTAATAAATGTATTATAATTTTAGTATTATTATATGTATCGATTTCATAAAGAATTTGACACTATAAAGATGAAAAATATTAAGCGCTTAAAGTTAGGTATTATGGTAGCCGGTATGTGGTAGTGCAAATTTTAACATTATTTATTTCTTTGTTTTTAGAAGGAGAGTGGCTCTAAGACATATTGAGTGCTATTACACATAAACTCTAAATTATAAGATTAGTAAAACAACAACTAATAATAATAATTTGTAAATATTTTAAGCCTTGAATTAGTCAAAAATGCTGTAGTCAAGGCTGACGAGCCTATATGATGAGTTAAATCCTTGAAAAAGCCCTTGCAACATAGAAAATTGTATTAAAAATCCTGAGAAAACCTAAGTAATATGTTTTCTGTGTTTTACTATACACCTATTAAGTAAATCGACTTCGCTTTTATGAAACATTTGTGAACCTAAGAAGAGATTGATAAGGTTATATAAAATATTTTACAGGAACAAATTACACTTATTTTATAAAATATTTGATATCATTAATAATCGTCATGAAAAAGTATAAATCTCAGACCTAATAAGTACTAAAATACTTTTAGTTATGTAAAAAAAGTACTTCCAAGTCAACATTAGACAACTACAGATTAAATATTTTCTATTAGAGCACTCCTTTCGGACGAACCTATCACTTAGCCTAGACATTTTTGTGTGGCAGATAATGTTAAATAGTATGTAGAACACGTGACCTATTTAATTAATATATCATTTATGCGATCAAATGACATTCATAAATATAGAGTTTCTTTATTGTTAAGTATCAATTTAAATTTTTTTTTTTATCTCAACTCTCCACTGAAAAATTAAAAACAAATCTTTATAATACATATATTCATAGATGCAACATCAATAGTAATGTAATGAAGTTTTACCGTACAAAACTGAATGCGTATTATTATAGGTACTTTCTACTATATTGGAATAATAGTGGAATTCGCTTCACGTTTTTACAGCAGGTGAGTAAGTGGGTGCATGAAACGAATATTATGATGCCACTTAAGTGGACATCTCTGTTAAGCATTTTTTAGTTTGATAAATTATTATAACTTTAACACTTATAAATATAGTATTATAATATAATAATATTATTATTATTTAATATAACCTTCATTATTTTTACTACATAATATCTATAATTATTTCTATACTTTCTAAGTTATACATTTCTATAATTGCTTATTGAGTCCCAGTAAATAATAATAATAATTAATGTTCAAATTTTGTTGAATTCATTATCTGGATAGCAACGATAATAGTTAGGCACTATCATTAAATAGCTGTGGCTTAACGCAATACCGGAATTGTGAAATAAAACGTGAATTCAAATGATGACCACTGTTGTACGAGATTGAAAAAAATAAATACAAGATGGCGTGACGGGGAACAAGATAAGAGCCGTACCACTGTGATGAAACATATTTCACATCATTCGTGGACTAGCTGCAGTGAGCAGATGAGCTTATCGTGTAACAGATTGTTGACAGAATTTTTTGGCGATGGTGCAGCATAATCGCATGAAACCGAAGCTCAGCACCGAATCGCGTATTGTATGCCATTATATTTTACAGATGTTAATAAATTTTAAATTATTTTGACTACTGACCACCCATATCATATGAAATTTTTGATACTATAAAAAAATCATCTGCAAGCCATACTTCGCCGCCGGCATGCGATGTTTGTTAGTAATATTACTAGCTGCTCTAGACTTGACTTCATCGGGGAAAAATTAACGTAAAATACAGCGTTACGGCAGTGTATTTCAATTTCAATGTACCTATTTCAGTATAGGGAAAGTTAGAAGCAAATAATTTTAATATATTGCAAGTCGTTCAAGAAAAACAGAGTGTGATGAATCATGGCTTATCGAGTAACAGATTTCAACGAAAGCCCATTATATAGCATGGCGCAGCTTAATCATATTAAACTACCAACCAAATTGCGTTTTGTACTACGCCACAATATTATACACATTTTGATCATAAATAATTTTGGCGACCGACCGTTCACATCGTATGAAATTTTTGATGCTATAAAAAAAATCATCCTGCACCACATCGGCGTGTGAGGAATTTTAGTATAATATTACTAGCTGTACGACTCGAATTCACCAGGGTAAAAAATGAACGTAAAATATGGTGCTATATCAATTGCTATAAATGCTATAAAAAACAGAACTGTGAACTGATTTGAAAGATATGGGTCATCTATCCGTGGTAGATTAGATATAGAATTTGGTATATTTTTTAATGTATTCATACTACAACTATCTACATTTCCCAATTTCTATATAAAAATAATCTTTGAAATTTTATTTAAAATTTAAATCGGTCGAGTATTTTTTGAGTCTATAAGCTACAAACAAATAAGGATGTTGCTTTCCGTTATAGGTACATTATTTTAATGACAAACATTAAATCAAGTACATTATTTTATTTTATTGAAAAGCAACACATAGACTTAAATTATTTTTTTAATTGTTTACCTATAGTCAATGACAACCCTAAATGTATATTGTATATAAATGAAACAATTATTCGATTATCACGAAGGAAACGAAATTCGCGTACATGTGTTACTTTAATAACCTATAGGAGTTTGATACAAGTTATAAAGGGATTCAAAAAGAAGCTAGAACACCATCAGTGTTTCAAGAAATCTATTGATATAACTTTTATTGAAATCGGTCACATGCATTACTTTCTTCTGAGATTAACTGTTAAAAATCTTATTTCACATTTATATGTTTAAATAGATTAAATAGGGTACGAAAAGGTTATAACTAATAAGGTTAGGTAACTTATCTATGTATTTTACGTCATACCATAGTTGAATTTTTTCTCCAATTAATTTCAATAATTAAAAATAAATTTAAATATATTATAATATAATATGGCTATATATTATATAATATAGTTCCTTAATTTTTACATTTAAAAATAGTAGCATAACGAATAATTTAATTTATAAAAATATGAATTTTTTTATTTCTTACCAAGATTTTTAAATATTTATTTATTTAGTTTCAAATTCATAATATGGTCTCATTCCATATTTCATGTATAAAATAGAACTATATAGATACATAGAAAAATTTAGATACCAAACTATAGAATAGCATCGCTGAAAAATATAAAAATTAACTCTAAATTGTTGTGAAAAATATACTAAATGCAATTTTAATCATACACATAATATTTCTAATTTTGTAAACATTTATTTGTAAAATAAATACCACAATGTGAATAAATTCTGATAGTCCTGAGTTACCTACAATAATACACTTACTATTTATTACATTTTTTAAATTAATATGATATACTAAATTAAGTGTGGGTGATACAATTTATAATGCTTTATGTTGTGGTTAATAGTTTCAATGTGAACATTATATTACATTATAATAGGTTTAAGAATATTTCATAAATTTACATAATTTTACAAATTAACACCGGGTTTTATTAAAATAATTAAAAAATATAAATATTTAATTTAATGAAATGTATAGTTTGTAAGTTATTTTAATTTTAGATTTATCTTACGAACACTGAAAAAACTATGATTATATATGTTATAGTTAGTACCTAGCTAATACATTAATATTTGGTGGGCAATAGTTCTTATAATATAACGCAACTAAAATATTATTATTATACCGCCCTGGCGGTTGGTAATTGGTGCCATAATATGTGGTTCTGAATACTTCATTTGTAACAATTTAACACAAGCTTATAAACTTTTATAGGAAGTAAAGTTATCAAAATAATTATTATAAAATATATTCAACTACCTTTCTACTGTCCAGCACTCAGATAGGAGTCACTACTTCTGTTTGCAGTAGGAGGACCACTTCGTAGTTCATAGCAACACCATCCCACATCCCAGCGTGGTGGTTCCGGTTCCGGATAAATGCGCCGAACTATATTAAAATAATGTACTAATAATAATATTATCTGCTATATACTATAGCAGGGATGGGTAACTCAAAGTAACTAGCGGGCCACTTTTAAGTACTTTAAAATCTAGCGGGCCGCAATGCATAGGAGAAAGCAAAAAAAAAAAGGTCCTTTAAATTTACTAACGGCAGTACGGATATGACTAAACCGAAAATGAAATAAATACTATGTTAGCTACGCCATTATAAATATATATTTAGACATTCAATAATTTAGTTTCGGTTTAAAACTAGATAAGAATTTATATACACATTTTATCGAAAAACATAATAAAATAAAATAAAACACAGATAAGCGCTAAAATTATATGAAGTAATTTGAAAATGTAGCGCGGGCCAGATAAAAAAGGTTCGAGGGCCGCCAGTAGCCCATCCCTGTACTATAGTATTACAGTTTGACATTAGCAGTTTCTTAGGATGCCTCTCGAGTTCTCGGCATTGTGATATCAAAAGCGGAATGATTCTTTAATGGTTGCAAGTTCATTGAAAATTTTGAAATTTTGTGTTACACTTTTTCCTTCCAAATTATCACTAGGTAGTTTTAAGGTTATATTGACAGAAGTATAATATAAGCAAAACAATTTGGAGGAATTTTGTGGGTGTAAGAAAAAATGTCCATTATAGTGGACAACGAGTTTATAAAAGTACAAAAATAAAATTAAGCTTGGACGCTAAATCAGTTATAATAATTGCGCATTATAATGGATATTAGGCCTCAAAGGGTTAGGTTTTCGGTTAAGAATATTAATATCAAATTATCATCGAACAATTTTCGCATTTCTAATTTATATTACACCGTGGTGTCTTCATGGTTTGTTTTGCTAATTCAAATATAAATTCAACTCGATATGGATCCAACAAAATAATAATATAATATTACGTGGTCGTATTTCTATCTTGGTACAGATTGAAATGACTCCTCGCTTGGGCACAGACTTAAATTGTCGGGAGTGAAAATTCATAGTGAACATTTACGAGTTTATAATAAAGGTTGTGATACAACCAACGACGTGGTCACTGATTTCCGCAGAGTTATTTCACATTTTTGTTTGTACGTTTAGGAAATAGGTATATAGTTTTTATATAATATAATTTTGTATATTCTGAAATAAAGTTTGTTATCTCCAACATTCAGATATTCTTTAACTTAATACTATAATATTAATAAATAGTAGAGTATAAATAATCATTTCTTAAACGTTATTCCAGTATTATCGATAACGTCGGTTGACCGATCCTTGTACTTATAACAGAAATTTACGACCATTTTATGTAAAAACTTTCGTAGATTCCGTTAGGTGATGCGCTCTGAAGTGAATACCAGTATATTTGGTGGAGCGGAGCACACGGACCGACTGACACCAGTGGCTATAGTGCCCCTTGGTTGAGGTACGTCATCAAACATCGGATATTAAAATAGATCGGACATACGTGGAAATTAATGGTAAGTGAGCACGCCTCGGTAATAATTATTATGACTGCGCTCTGCGATGGCTTTTGTCGCGTATACCTATTACCTACCTAAAATAGCAGTTTTTTCTCGTTGTGGCGCTCGTTAATCGATCGTGACGTGTGCAACCACGTGGTATAATTTGGAATTGTTCGTATTATTTGCGCAAAAGAAACGAAACAATTAAATATAAGATGCTTAAAATATGAACTTTTCCGACATAAAAATGAAAGAGACCCTTGATACAGCACTTGGACTCGAAACTAAAGACTACTGAAAAATGATCGAACTTTTAAAAGCATTGCAACTTAATAATTTAATTTAGTAATATCTTCCTCTTTCTTGTGTGAAATAATGCCTTAAGCCTTTATAGTTATATTATAATCTTGTTTTTTATTACATGTGTAAATATTGTAAATAATGTAGTTATCATAACTATAACTAATATTGTCACCCTACTTTTTACTATTTTAACTAAAATTTATCATCCCTATAAACACACAAATAATTGCAATTACCATAATTAATGGTCATAAATGCCGGATTTTTAACATAAATAACAAAAAAAATATTAAATATTCGATCTTTCACATTAAAATTTTTATATTAACTCTGTATAGCAAAATCATGTGGGTACCTGTACACTGTACAGTGTACAGCGCTCACCACCATCTAACGGACGCTTATAAACATATTATACGGCGATGGACAGACTATAATCGTATTATTCGTATTATAAGTCATATAACGTTATAACTTATAAAATACAAGTGCCAACAGTAGTCTTCGGCGTACTCGGATGAAGGCCATGTCAACTACAACATATTTATGTCGAACGATTAAACAAAAAGCACATTTTAAATATATTATATGTTATCTTTAATGACTTTATAATAATAATTTCAGTGCCTTGAGCTAATAAATCATAAACTTTGGATGCATTTATTTCATAATATTTTAGCTGAACAAGGAATATTTCGGCGCAAATTTATGATATTTAATAGCATTTCATTTAAAAAACAATACTACTCACACATGCTATGAAGAACCTTCTATTTTCATTATTATAAAATATAAAAACTGCATTATATTGTATACCATATTAATATATATACGACATACGTGTAGGTATATAAAATAATTGAAACTTTTATTGTGAGAAACATCAAACGTTTTTAATATAAATTGTTGTTTTATTCATGAAAATATTTATAGTTCAGTTAAATTTCTGTGCTATTGTTATAATGGTTTCTATATACAATTTGATAATAATGTAGATTATGGTATATACATTACATATATAGTAAATTAGTACATATAAAATGTAATATGCATAATATTAGGTAATATAATATAATATAACATAATACGTCATAATATGTAATATAATATTTTGAACTATTTTAATGATATACATTTTGTCATAAATCAATATATTATTAATATCATGTAATGCGAAATATGTCAGAATCTTATATAACTCGATATTTGTAAATTGTAGATGCTTTAGGTGTAGGCGTTCATAGTTTTGCCTTATTTTTGTAAAAATGTTGGAGGTAATAATTGTTGTGTTCTACAATTTTATGAATTTTTTTTTGATTCAGGAAAGATTTTTCTGGTCTTTTGTTTTATATTCATATAAAGATTTCCGATTTTTTTCGGTTTTAATAATTTTCTTTTTTTTATGTGAAGTTATTGATTTTATAAACAAATACAATGCGTAGTGTTCTCTAACGGGACGTGAAAGACTTTTCTGATTTAATATTTACATTTTTATGTGAAGACGAAATTAGGTTTATTTGTAGGTAGGTACATAAGATGTTTTTTTTTTACATGCGTTTCACTGAGACTTCCGTTTTTACGGAGTTCATGCATACCTATTAAACTTTGCACATTAAATTGTATCCAAGTATCCAAAAGTTACAAATATTCAGTGACAGATTAGTACATTATTTAATAGTTTAGATAAAAAACACTTGGGAGCCATTAAAGATAATCACTTACAGTTAGGTCTGTATACATCATTATTAAAAACAACGTATTATTTTAATACATTTTATATCTTTCATATCTGCTTAAAAACGTCACATTTAAACGATTGCACAATAATTACAAGGCACTGAATAATGTCGAGCTTCTATCAATCATTACAACGGTAAAACTCTAAGCTCATATATTGAAAACATACTCGTATATTTAGAATGGGATATTGGGGTATATAAGTAAGTAAACGATGAAATAATATACTTAATAGTGATCACTTACTCGTTACGGAGAAAAATATAAAAATAAAACTAGAAAATAAGATTCAATCATATCAAAAAATAAATTTTATTATAATATTATAATTTTTATTTAGTTTTAATAAATATGAATTTACTTAAAATCCCAATTATAGCTAAATAAGATTGGAAAAATTGTTATTTGAAGCTTAAAAATGTATTTAGAAAAATACAATAATTACAAAATAATACTACATACACAATAGAAAAAATATTTTTAGACAAATTATTTCAACTACAGTCATAACTTGTTCATACTGTTAAATCGTTAATTATATTTGCACTATTCGTGTATAAATACTACAACTAGTATTATTCGTTAAAATGATAGCTAACCGTTTATTAATGTAAAACCAAAGTAATTAATTAAATATATTTTAAATGTTATAAATAATTTATTACATATTAATTGTATTGTTTTTTAAATATATATATATAGAAACATAATAATAAGAACATGATTAAAATCTGAAAAAAACCATGTTTATTTTCCATTTCAAATATAAAATCTATAGTTTATGAAGACAATATTATAATCTCGATTGTATCAGTCAGATGTAGGTCAAATGACGGATGATAATATTGTAAATAAAGAGTTCAATGTGTATACGAGTATATCCAAGTTTTATTTAATATTTATGTGATGTGTTAGTAAAATAAGCCGTAAACTAATGTTTTGTTTTTATTTTTGCGATTGCTTGTCTACGAGTTATACGTTATTGATATAATATGAACAATTTTCAGTGGTTATAAAGATAATGATTATGAGCTGTGTAGGGGGCAAGAACGTGTAGGGCAAAATGCAATTTGCCCACAGATGCTTTCAATGTTTTCAGTTTGATTGTATTTTTGTGCGTTTTCTCAAATGTTTGCCAAATTGTTTTGTCACCCGTGTAATTGATGGCGTCTTTAGTTGCCATTTCTGATATTGAAATACTACTGAAGTATAGAGTAACTCACCAGCTGCTTTTTGGATTTTATTTTATTGTATTGAGGTTAGACAAAATTAATTTTGTTCAATAAAATGTTCTAGAACTATTACTGAAAATAATTTAAGAAATAAAATTCTAAAACGAAAACATAAAACAACGTTTCTTAAAAATACTGAAATGATCGAGGAATATTTTTAAATTCGTCGAATTAAGTATATTTGTTTTTTAATGTATGCAGTTAATTAATGAAGTTGATTCAAAAACTTTTTTTTAATTTTGAGTTTTATTGTCATAAAAACATTAAATAAGAAAAATGATCTAAGTTGATGTATTTTACCATGTTTATTTTGTGTATAATTGTGTATGTAGGTAACATTATAATAATAGAATATCATGTTGAGAAAACATTATTTGTCACGTCACATATATCATTGTCATTAATATTGCAGAATTATAACGTAGGGCTATATACTGATTATTGTAAGAAAACATCAAGCTTAAAAGTCATTAGCATCGACCATTGCCATAATATTAAAATTCCATAAGTATGCATACGACACGTCATGCACATAAAATAATATGACGTAATAACTGTGGTTATTATTAGACCGCAAATTATTATTACCGAGCATTATTAACTTATCGACGACAGAAATGTATAATTAAAAAATTATAAACCACCTAATAAGAAATATTGATATCACTTGAAATATATAATATGCAGACTATATTCCCAACAACTTGGCTTGCAAATTGGATGCAATGTAAGCGTCTGTAGTCGTGCACTAACAGTTTTGAGTTTCGCTACAGTATAGGTACCTCACGCTATGTATTTATTAATAAATAATAATAATAAACAAAAATAAAAACCTAAGATATATTTATAAAAATAATATATCATCGATGAATAATATATTATATTATTATTCATCCACACAAGCCACAACGACAACAGTATTATTATTATTTTTTTAAACTTTATATCGTTGTCAATATATTACTAACATTTAATTTTAAACCATTTTCAGGTTCGTAAAATAATTATGACGTATAGGAATAATAAATATAGGATGGAGCTATAAAGCCATAAATATATTTGTAAACAAAGTCTGTGGTGGCTGACACCGCCGAGTGCCGACTGATGACCAGGGTTAATCATAGGACTGTATATGCATGTAAAATTAGCTAATTATTTATAACAATTATAATTAACTTGCAACAAAATATCGGTAGTTTTAATCTGATTATTATTAGCGTGTGAATGCATGTTAAACGTTAAAAACGTATAATTATAACTGATTATAAGTACAATTACATTATATTACAAAGAAAAACAAAACTAAATTGAAATTATAAAATTGAATTTTGTTTAATATTGTGTAATAAATATTATTGGTTATTGCACTTACGGTAAGTATTGGACTTACCTACGGAATTATAAAAACCACTTTTTAGTGATCCACCTATCGTCGGATAAAAATGATTGACCTATATAAAATAGCTAGTATAGGTACACTGAACAACTGCAGTAGATAGTTTCTATATAGGTAGTGTAGTGCAGAACGTTTCCAGACGAACGAATACATATCGGTTTCGACCGCAGTTAGTATAATGTACAGTGTACACGTATGTTAAATTCTTTTTTGAACAACAAAAATATAAAAATATAATATTTAGTAACTATATTGCGGTAAGGAGTAGCGAAAATACACGCGAAGAAGAATGACGATATAATAAAAATAATATTATATAAAACATATTACAACGTACCGTGTCTCCGTGTCTGTGCAGCAATATGCGTTAGGTATGTGGTATGTGGTACGTCAGTTTAGTTACCTAGGTATACTTACTGTTTGAATGCAGTCCATTCGGATGAAAATACGTAAAATAATAATTAGCATAAAATTAAAAATTAAATCGCAGGTACGAGCCGGAGATGAGCGTGTCACGATAAAAATAATAATAATAACAACAACAACATTAACAATACCTATAATAAAAACAATAATATACGAGTCATAAAATTGCGCGCGCATTAGCCTACGGTAATATTTTATTGCGGTGCTCGCGATCACTGTACGACGGCCGCGCCAAAGTTGCCTAAGCACCGGAGCGGCGGCCGCCGACGCACACGGTAGCGCAGTAGTTCCGGATTACCCTCCAAGCGCGCCGCCGACCCGCGTAGTCCTGCGACCGCGTCAACCGTTCGCGCCGACGGATAACGACGAGAGATATTTCGCGCGATTTCGACTTCCGTTCACCGTTCGAATAAAAAATTCCTGCGCGGATTATAAATTTTGTTGTTGTTATAATATTATAAATATTGGTTTATTTTTTCGAATTTATATTTTCATCGATTTTGGTGGTATTCCGTCGGGGCAGTGAACGTCAGTTAACACGCTGTCGTGAATACATCTTGTGCAGTGTCCGAGTGCGATTCGGTGTTTTTTTTTTTGGCGTTACGTGATTATCGAATCCGGTTGTGTGTGTGCGTATTTTTTTAATTTCGATTTCATAGCCGTGTCGATTTTACTTATTTTTTCAAAAAAGTTTTCCGCAAATGGTTTAACTATAATATTATACTCGACGGTTTTTCCATTGGACCGAACGGCTGAAGCTACCACCGCTGTCGCCGGTACCATCCCGTCAGGCGAGAACCTAGTCGCAGTTAATTATAGGTAGGTACTTACTGCTTACCTGGGTTATTAGGCAACCGTAAACGTCAAATAATATTTTATTGTAGGCAGGCGATAGTACTGTATATTAGAATAAAACTCGAAATGTATAATATGTATGAAATGACTTGTTTTTCTACCTCGTATATTTCATATTATTATAAAATATATTATAATATATTAATCGATACGAGTATACGACTAGGTACTTATTATAAATAGTAAAATTATAAATATTAAAACGTTTCAAAATATGATTGTACCGAACTAAATGATTGTCTTTGTAGAATAAAACTCCGAGCGGTAAATATTATGAAGAAAAACCAGTAGGACCTCACGGAGTATCTAGATTTTAGGTGTTGTTTTAAATTTAAATCTATTTTAGTGAACAACGTTGATAGGGACTTTTCAATATCGGTCGAGAACAAACGACGACTTACATGTACCGCGTTACACGAACCAAAGAGTACATTAAAATAATTTTCGGAGAATTTCCGTAGACGATGCTTGATGATTTAATGCAGTACGAGTTTGTATAATATTATATACCTAAATCCAGTGTCGCGGCGATATCGTTAGACGCAACTTGCGTGATGATAACTCACGATTTCTGTTCACGACGAGCATTAGCGGCGAATGAAAATCATAATATTAATTGAAAAACAAGTAATTCACTACGACCTAATAAAAAAAGTATGATCTTTGTGTAATAATAACTAAAAACAAAAAAAATAATAAACGTTGAAAAATTAAGCCGCTTGACGAGTGCCGACCGATAAAAAAAAAAAAAAAAAATGAGAAACACTGGTGGAGTTCACTCGATGGTAATTGACGTTAGGTGATGGGTTACTTCCGTACTGGATTCCCATGTGTGCGTGTGTGTGTGTTTTTATTTATTTTTTTTTTGTCCATTGTCCGCTAGAACGTATTCGGTTGGTGTAGTAGCTCTACAGATCACAATGATCGCATGTGCATAATATTATTATAATAGTTGGTGTGTAGGTATCTCGTTTAATGGAACATAATATTATTAAGTTTAGCTATATAATATGTCGCACGTTTAAAGTCATATCTACGTGCTATGCGAATCGCTGGTTCTATAGTCTGGACGTTATAAAAACCTACTGCAGTTGTAGAAACCTGCATTCGTAGTGTGATCATTATTTTAGCTATATTTTATTTGAAATTTGGATCCCTAAAAAAATTTCAATTTATTTGGTACATATAATAATATTCGCAGGCCTATTACTTTGAACTCCAAGCGGCATTGCGATATTGGCTAAAGGGCGATTATTTTTTTTTTCGTTTTTCTTGTTACTGAAAACCACTTCTCTTTTGGGCCCTAAAAGTGGACAGCCATTTGTACAGAACTCTTTATAGTGTCTATATTGATTGGGAAGTAGACACATAATATGCAATTAAGCAGGAGGTCAAGCACTATAAATATTCGCAAATTCATTTTTCTTCATTGTGTCATAAAGCTATAAAATTAAGATTGAAAAACTTCCTTTTTTTTTTGAGTAAGGATCATAGTATTAAAAGCAATGTATTCATTTAAATTATACTTGCATAATATTTTTTTTAACATACTCATATGTATCTACATCGTATAAATATTTAAAATTATTTATAAATAATGAGCACTTATGAAATATTAATATTACCTACCTAATTATTTATATTTACATTTATCTTTTAAAGTTAAGAAAGAAGGTATAAAATCTAATTATCGCTACTAATACATCAATTATGCTATAAATTATAGAAATTACTTAGATACGTGTTATATACTTAGGTATATATTGTAGCATAATCAATAATGTTTAACTCAAAATCATAAAACTACAAAAGTAACAATAAACGTAATGAAATTGCAATACATAATTACCTATACACAATAGGTACTGAATTGATTGAAAATATGTTAGTTGTGTAAATGATGTAATTAAATATCTAATAAGCTTTTGATTAATTATTTAAATGTTCTTATGTTACGATTATGCTATTTATTTTAACCTATAATAGCATTTAATTAATTAATAATACCTATTTGTAATCGGCACATAAATAATAAATGAAGACTTATAATTAATTATAATTACTCAATTAATAAGCAATATTTAGTAATATGGTAGGTAGCTTTTCGAAAAGCGCATATTGTAATAATGAGAAAAAAAATAATCTTTAACCTTATACGTTTTAGTTGGAGTTTCAATGTAACAAAATCACAACAAAATTATAAAATATTTTTCATTTGATTATCTAGAATATTATTTATTTCAAAAACCAATGTATAATTTAAAATTAAATTAGTGTAGATTATTGGTTAACTATAATCTTATAACTACAGTATTTACTATTTTGTGATTCAATTTTGACAGTTTCATTTTATTCTTAGGTTCCTATATACATATACGTATTTAATTATTTAATTTATTATGTTGAAGCCCGTACCGTATACCTACATAACCTATAGATAATTCACGAGTTCTAATATTTTCTGATTTTGATTTTCCAACATTTTAAGGTTTGTCAGTACTTTTCTAGTATACTAATAAAAATAAAAATTGTAACATTTTAAAATTAGCAGATAATTTAACTGTTTAAAATTAAATATGTCAACATCGTTATCTGAAAATGATGGAGTGTTAAGAAATTATTAACAATTCACTGTTAATACTAACAAATTTTATGTCTTCGTGTGATATATATTTGTCATAAAAATTTAAGGTAAAAATACCTATACAATTTGTATTTTTTTAATTATAGGTAATTATAACAATATTGTATATTACATTATAATGATTATAAATAGTTTAAAATAACAATCATAATATTATGACATAGAGATACAACCATGTGTTTGATGATCCATGTATATATATACATATATATATCTGTCCTAGTACCTTAAACATATTATTTTCCTACCTTAATTTTTTTTTTATAATATATTGTATTATTTTTTTAAATTATATATATTTTTTATTTTAAGACTTTTAAGTATAAATGTATATTATAAGTATGTTTGAAGTTGTAACACGTGAACAAACTTATTTATAAAATAAGCAATTTTTTGATTTTAGAAATACTTAAAAAAAAAAAAAATGCTACCATAAATATTCTAGTTATATTAGCCAATATCAAAGTTAACCTGAATACTGATGACAAGAAGTTTTTAACATAATACATAAATAAATGATGTTCTTGTATCAGGTTTTATAGGAGTTAACTTAACTTTGAATTATACAGAAACATATTACTTTTTAAACGTTTTAAAAAAAAAAATATTTTTAATTATACTGTAATATGTACTTATTTATATTATAGTGATTAATTTATACGTGTAGTAGGTTACCTATACAATATACACTAAAGGTTATCTGTCCGCCATAGATTATTATACAAAAGTAATTAAATTAACAGTAGATATTATTTAGGCCAAAAAAATACTACATAAAATACATTTTCATTGATGATATTAAATATTCATTTATTGATTACTGTTTATATTTTAAATCCTAATGTTAAAATTATGAAATACAATAATAATATGTATATTTTAAATTGTGTATAGAGTTGCATTATATATTATAATAAATGTAGATATATTAGATTATTATTATCATTAGGGAAAATTTCAATTTTTTTTTTCATAGTACAGGAATATAATTTTGTTTTCATAATATTTATTCACAGTCATTCAGTTATTTGTGTATTTGTTCTAATCTATTTTTAGATAGTTCTTATACCTAATATATTTTCGTTATACGTTGTTATATTAGCCGAAATAATATTTTATATGATTTAAAACTTAAGTACCTACCTAACATATTAAATTGATAAAATAATTTATTTTTTTAGTATTTATGTAAAATACTTAGTCATCATTTTGTTATTCTATCGTTTTCTTTAAAAATATTTGTTAGTAATTTTTTTTCAAAATTCAAAATCTATATAAGTAAAGCATGTACATATTCATATTTTTTTAAGGTGCTTTAAAACCACGCGTATACCTTTTTTAATCATTCTCAATGTAACAATATTAGAAAATAATCTAAGATTATAGAACTTGAATTTGTCCATTATGATTTTTAATCTTGATCAATTTTAATTTTATTTACCAAGCAAATGCTAACTTTTTACGCACGAAATCACTAATCAAGTCGACCTTGTTATTTATACACATTATTTTTAGCTCCTGTTTAATGTATATATTTAGCGCAGTATGAGTGGTCAAAGCAATTAATTTGTGTGACAAAAAGTTTAATAATTTTACCGTAGTTTTTGGGGGTAATTTTATTTTTTTAATATTTATTATTTGTACGGAATAGTTATGGGTACATTGTTAGTTTTATCTTCTAGTATTTTTGTGCAGAATACATACTATAATATTATATTTTAAAATGTATTTATTTGTAAATCGTTATGATTTTCTAAAATATTAAGTTAATTTTATGTTATTATCTTATTAAATATTTATAAATGTTTAATTTCTTGTTTAACTATAGTCATAATAATTTTATTTTATAATTTTAATGTCTATAATTTGTTGAATTTTACTATCATGTTAATTTATCCTGGAAACTATATACAATTTGATGTATTATAGTTAATTGTTATATTTATAAATGGGTTATATTTTAATTTCTCTATTTTTTAATGATAAATGATATTAAATTCTTAATTTACTCTATACAATACTGAATACACTATGTTAAATCATATAAGATAATCAGAGATTTAAATAAAATTGTGTTGTATTATAAATGCATATTAATATTCTGTAGTATATTAAAAAGCGGACAGTATTCAGAACCTTGATGATTAGCACTAGTCTCGCTTTTAAAAACAATCTATTTATAATATGTATGTAGTAATCTTAAAGTGTCAATAATTTTCAAGCAATTTTTCATTATAATAATATTATAATGGAGATTTACTGTAGATATGGGAGAGTTAAATTATTTAAGATTTGTTATTGTTTTAAATGTATAAAAATATCGTAAGTCAAATATTTTCCTATGATTTGGTAAGTTTTAATTTATTAAAGTATTATTATATACGCATTTTTACATGCGAATGTATACTACTATTATTATAGGGCAGTGGCGTATATAAGGGGGGGGTTGGTGGTTCAAACCCAACAAAGTTAATTTATAATAATAATTAAATTCCTTTTTTTATCCCCCCCCACCCCTAATTAATTCCGATAATATACGCCGCTGACCACTAGCCACAGTTTGTATGAACGAGTGTGGTAACTACAAATGGATATCCGAGTAGATATTTTATATTAATATTGTGCTAATTATGACTTAGAAATAGAAATTTATCGACCATACACGATTTTAGTACCCAACAATAGTTTATTTGTAGTTAAAAAACTCAAGCGTGTTCGATTATTACGGACGTGCACACGTATATTATTGTATTATTGTAGAATTTTGTATTCGGTAGAATTTGTATATTATTGTAATACCAATAAAAGTCTTAAAAAAATATGTGTTATGTAGTTATAAATTATAACACTGCTATAACCTAAAATATATTATACTCGATATTATAGGTATATAAAATATACTTACTCGTACTTACGATAAACTATTATACGAGGCATAGATTTTTTAGAAATGTGAATGCATACTTATGCTATGATACCATTAATAAACTTAATGATAGTTATAAACGTTAATCGATTTATAATTGTGCATCTCGTTCGTCAAAACTACCCATAACTTTTTCAATACATTCAATATATATTTTTATTAGTATTAACTGATATGTTAACAATAAAAATTTAAAATTATATAATATGATTTATATAGGTAATTATACAAAGATTTTGTAAAAAAATTGATCATCATACCGTATTACCTATACAAATATAAATTACTTTTAGTGGTAATACATATATTATGTTTTGAAATAGTCTTAAATATCAATATACATTAATATAAATACACGCTCTATAACCGCAGATAATCATTTTTCGTGTATACAATAACTTACCATTGAATTAAAATTATATACACCCATATAATTGAATTATTACAGAGTACAGTAATCTATTCAAATTCGAAGTGGTATCAACATTTTGCATATTCCTTGCGCCGTTATTAGTTAATTATTATTTCTCTATAAAATTATTCTTACAATATAAAATATAAAATTCTCTGTGAGAAAAGTATATCAAAGATTTTTTTTTTACTTAAGAATTATACAATTTATGTCCAAAGGTATAATAAAAATATGTTCTATATTAAATTAATACATGACAAATAGTGAGGGAAGAAACCATTCAGTGATCGCACTTATTGTTTACGAACTACGAGGTGATTAGGTATTAAAAACAAGCATTCAAAATATCAGCTAACATCCATTTTTCAACATTTAGAACTAATTTTTTACTATTTATTATATGCGTAGGTATGTATGAATATAATTTATTCTTAAGTTTACTGTTTATTGTGATGTTACCATTTGGAGCGCTGTACATTATTTTTTGCTAGTTGTTTCATACGTCACTTTATCAGAAGCCAAATGGTTTATTACAATAAATCGTATTATTATTTTTACAAGCATAAGAAAAGTTTATGTCGTCACATATTTTACTATATTATGTTATTTTACCTAATGCCTAATGAATGAAACTAGTGAGAATAATATTTTTATCTTTTTTATTTCAAATCTCAAAATGTAGAGTACATTATTGCAGATTATTTACAGAGTTATTATGGATTATAAGTTATAAGTTATTCATTTTGTACAGTCATTTTTAAAACGTGGATGATACATTTTAAGATCATTAATATTTCAAGAAGAAGATGTAAATAATACAATCATACTAATAAACATAATATGTATATTATAGTAGAATTGTATACAAAAATTAATACTAACTATTACCTAATTCTATATATATATATATATATATACATATATAATACTAACAAAAAATTAAGATCCCCGAAGAGGACAATTAGAAAAAATATAGGATATAGACAAATTAATTAAGCATTATATGCTCTAAGTTAATATCAAACCTTCGGAATAAAATTAATAATTAGGTAGGTACATATAGGTACTTATTGCTTTAATTATTGTTGGTATTTGTTTTTTTTATTTCACATCTTTCTGTCTTGTCATAAGTGTAGGTCTGGTATAAATGTAATCTTATAATGTTAAGGGAGATTGGATTAGGTTTGGTGGCATATTGGTTCTTTAATATGAATAAAAATATACCAATTTATCGATTTAAGGGTTTAAACTAACTACAAAAAGTAATTTATATTATGCCCTGTGTGGATGTTTTATTTCATGATATGATTGGGTTCACTAAGGCATTAATACTCACTATGGTTTCGATCTTTTGATCTTAATATTTTAAGGAAGAAAAAATAAATAATAATAAATATAAAATTAAGTACCAATTTGATTCCAATATTATTGGCTTTATACAAGTATTTTATTACATTATTACATTATCACATTTATTAATATATAGGAATAAATTGTATATAATATACAAGAATACAAGAATAGGTTAATTTAGTTAATACTTGGTATATACCTAGGTACAAACAAAAGATTTATTCAATTTAGGTTGATTGATTTATTGACTTTATTGAATAAAGGTCGAATTATGTTTATTTTAACGAAAATAATTTTATTAAATTATATGAAGCCGTTTTTTTTGTTTTACTCAGGGCAGAATGAATTATGCTATGAATTTAGTTGCCATTTTAAAATATGTATCATTGCAATATTTTTCTATAAATCTTATTGAATAGCCATCTTTTTTTTCGTTTGGTATTGCAACTAAGGTGAGAACTATGATAATCAATATAAAGATATACATTTATTGGTTATGTGTTTTATGAATTTGATTTTGATCTTTTTCAATAATTACTTGTAAGGTGACTCACTGCCCAACAATGTCATATAATACTATATAATCATAAAATATCAAAGAGTTTTTTGTATTTTTGTATAAAAGGTAGTTTTTTAATTTTATCAAAAAGTAATGCTGTTTTAAAGTGTAAGAAAAAATAATGATAGATAACTACCAAGTTATTTTTAAAAAATGTCAGCATCATGGTTTTAAGTTTTAACCGATCAAATTCTGTTAAGAGAGGTTTTTAAAGCACGATGATTTATTATTGCTTTCAACATAAATAACAAAAAATACTATACTATATACTAATTTTTTTTGCACCACCGCTATGCAGTTTACGGAACAATGCAGTGATTTAGGTTTTTCTGATTTCCTTATATTATAATCAACACTGAAGTGCAATACATGTTTAATTTAAATATCCAAAAGTTACTGTTACTACCCAAAAACTCGTAATTAGGAACACTACTGTAAAATTGTTTATTTATATTATCCTTTGCTTTGCTCTGAACATAAATGTACAATAAAATGACCGAAGTGACAAAAGTTTAAAATTCACAGTCTGACTACAATAACTGGTATAAGTAGTTTAAATTATTCATTAACTTGGTTAAATATAATTTCAAGATTAATTTAATTATTTTCTTTATATCACACTTTATTGTGTGTTTGACTTTACTCCAAAATTATTATTGATGATGTTATATTTTAAAATCATTATTAATATTTATATAATACATATATTATAGAATTTTATTGAATATTCTTTATTTAATACATTTTGTTTAGTAGTTGTAATAATGTATTTTTTGTGTGTCCTAAACCGTGAATAAAAATTAGATAATATTTATGATTTGAGTTAATATATTTTATTTTGAAATTATCATATAGGTAATATTTTAATTTTTAATCATAAAATTATGATTTATATATAAAAAAAAACTCATTATTAATGGTGTGATGCAAATAAAAATGTTGTCATTACAATTTAATCAGTAAAAAAAAATTTTCTACTGATAAATATAATATTTAAAGTTTAAACATTGAGGTTTTACTTATTCAGATATGAGTTAAATTACAAATTTCAAATTTAATTGTGAAATTTAATATAATTTTAAAAAATAATATTTAAATACATAAGTATATATGATTATTTCAATGAAATTAAATGTGGAAAGTTTCAATAATAGGGGTGGACTTTTTAATTAACCTGTGATATCAAGTTTGTGAAATAAAGTTATTTAATTATAATCGTTGAAAATTATATTGTTTAATTTATTTATATATTATATATTCAAGATTTAAATCATAATAATTTAAGTTTGTATTTGTTTATAAATTGTTAATTTTTTATGTTTCAGATATTCAATCAATTAAGAAATACAGGTAATACTTTGTTTTATATCATGCATATTTTATTAGGTATTATAGTTTAGTTACAAAATACCTATACACTATTAATATATATATATATATATATATGCATATGCATAAAAGTATTTATAAATTATATATGTTGTATAAAAATAAAAATATCAAAAATAATTTTGAATATATTGTATGTATTGAAAGTTTGATAACAATGTGTTGGCTATAAATAATTGTAAATATCCAATGGAAGAATAGATCGTATTGTAACTATGAATATAATTACAAAATTAATTTAACACTTTTCCTTTGTTCAAGATTTTATAAAAATGTAATTCTCAACCTTTTATTATAGAAATACTTTGAGGTGCAGACACAAAGGTATAACATTTCTTTGAGAACTGTAATACTTAAACGAAAAGATAATACATTTTTCTTGGGTATTATGAACATAGTATTTAGGTGTATTATTATTTCTCCTAAGATTTCACAGATAATAATTTTCTTAATTTATACCAGATTATATATCTGAAACTATTTTAGTTAAGTTATTAGATTCGTAATATGTCGGGCATAAATATATGTAGTCTTAGGTACAATTAATAGTAATATACAAGTATAGTTACGTTACGAGCTAAACATAAATACCTACGATAAGTCTAAAATTAATGCATGGATAGGTAATTTTAATGAAAAGTAACAACATTTAATATGGTTTATCTATACTCTTTCCACAAGCTATAAAAGATTTATAACATATTTAGTTTCTGTAACAATAAGCTACGATTAAATATATCGTGATAAATGCATCAGTGTCAAATATATTAATTTAATATAACATAAAAGATTATTATTATATTTATTTATTTATTTAATTATCTATTAACTGTATGCAGTATGCATATTTGTAAAACAAATACCTTGTACATTTTTAATTATACCGAATGTTAATGTTTAAAAATACACATATTTAAGATTTACGTTCAATATGGAAATATATTATGTATAATTATTTGGTATAATATCATCATAATTTAAATGTGCATTACTTGATAAAACATTAAAAAATTCATCGACTATCCCTTATTTTGAATTTGTTTTGACTCTAATCGATGAAAAATCTGCATGTATTACATTTAGTTACTGAGTAACAAATTAATGTAACTATATATTTTTTACTAAATTCATTATTATATAGGTAATCATTAATCATATTTTACTAACATATTTTAAAAATACTTGATATAATATAATTTGGAACTAGAGAGTAGTATAAAAATAATAACTAAGATGATCACATTAATTCATATTATTTTTTAATTCATCATATTACATTTTTAATTTATAAAACTAATAACCTACCTATAATCAATTTCTTTTCGATTCTCATAATGGGAATTGCTTTAAATTTTATATTCCCCTGACAGCCCGTTTTGGTAGAATGATTTGGTGCAGTAGGAGGGGTATTTAACATTCTTAGCATTCATGTACGAGTAAAACGGCACGCCAGGGACACGTTACCGCGTGTGGTATACCAACGAGTCTCTTTCTATCATTGTCCACTTTCCTTGCCACCACCATGCAACGTTTTGTAACGCACAATTCATCTTTATTGCCTCCGCTTTCTGTTCATCCATCGTAGGGTTTAAACAGAATAAACCAGGTAGTGCCACCCATTTCACAAATGCTATTAAAAGGGCCACGTACTTGGGAACCGTTTTCCACCTATCCTTTTTTGATAGTAATGCACCTTATTTCTATACATTTATCTATACATAATGATGAAGGTTACCAAAACAACAAATGATTGTTGTGCTTTTGTAGAACACTTACAAATAGTCTTATTTTATTTTTCTGTACAATTAATTTTTTTTTTTAGTTTATTTATATAACTGTTTCAATACACCTAATATCTTTACAATATTTTTTTTTTTCAAAGTTTATTAAGGCTTCAACAACACAGGTTTTTAGCCTACTTTAGTTAAAATTTTACAATATTATGAAGTTAATTAATTAAGGTTTACAAATAAGTTTACGGATAAATTTTAGCTTGATTATGAGTCTTTATTGTCTTCTTCTTGAGCTTCAACTGCTTCAAGTAAAATATATTGGGGTAGCCGTGGCTCTTTAGTCTGTGGTTTTTGGTTCTTTTCCCTATGTTGAAGTGAAAGCCACTTTCTATTGTTTTAATTTAGAATTCATTGATCCATGTGGTTGGGTATGGCATTCCAGTGTCTTTATGGGTTGTGTGTTTCGCATGTACCACGGGGATTTAAGAAATACCACGAGAAATTTGTTTTGTATCGTTTGAAATTTTTGGGGTAATTTTTTGTTTGGGATGCGGCTGCCCATATAAGGCATTCATATGTAATTAATGGTATTATTATTGATGTGTATATTAGAAATGGACATTTAATCTGAAGTCTTGAACTGTAATTTATTACGGGGTATAAGATTTTCAACTGTGTATAGGCTTGGTTTAATTTTTAATTTATATGTATTTTCCGTGTTAATTTTTCATCAAGATAAACTCCAAGATAATTTAATTGATTGATTTTTATTATTTCATAATATAGGCTGATTTTTAATTTTTAATCGAGTTGGATTTGTATATCTCCTTATGGTAGATATTTTTCCTTCGCTCTTAACCCAATTAAAAGTGAGTTTCCATTTTACAAACCAGTCTGAAATGTATACAAAAATAATAAAATCAATAAGAAAAAAAATTATATTTATCTTAAGTAAACGTAAAAAATTAAAAAAAAAATTGATTATTTTATTATATTGGTTTTTAGTTATCAAACATGATGTATATGTTACTATTATACTATTTTTTATATTTATTTATTATGATCAATAATAATAAAAACATAATATTCGTATTATAAAAATATAAAGTAGTATACCTAGGAACTTATTACAAAAGTACCTATGCATATATTATATTTTATTCTTCACGTATTTATGTCATTCTTCTTATTTGTTTAGAGTCAACTTTTGGCGTACGAACATTGAAATTTAGAAAAGTGTGATTAAGTACTGACATAAATCATTTTCGATCCACCTAGACCTAAATATTTAAATTTGATAATTGTTTAGCTTCGCATTACAATTTGCCGTTACGCGGGTTATGACTGTACATAAAATGAAGCTTAAGTCTGAACAACAGATAAATATACGAGTATATATAAAATTAAGTACTAAATTTACTTAAAGTTTGACATTAATTTGTGGAAATTAACCATAGGCGAAGTGCCCTCTCGTAGCGGAATAGCACCGTGGTTCATAAAAAATGTTTTTAAAATTATTAAAAATGTTTTTTATGAATTTAAGTATTTGATACGATTGACGAAATAAAAAGTAAATTATATGTGAAATGGATTTTTGTTCCTTGGAAATCTTAAATTGTATATGGAATTGAAAATGAAGATTTCATTACTAGCTTACTATGTTTAGTGTGAACTCATTTCGTACCTAGTTTTGATGATTTACCTAAGTTTTATACTATAGATATTTGAATATAAATGTGCATATTTAAGTAAAACTTTTGTAATTTAAATAATATAATATGCAAACGAATACTTTTTTCGAATGTTTTCAAGTTCAAATAAAAAAGCGGTAAGTGGATGTCGCGCTGCTGTACATTAGGTAGTGGGGTAGACCTCTGACTAGGGTAGGTTAGATTTGAATGCAATGATAGGTATCATTGTATACTAAAAACGATTCTGAACGGAGATGATTTGTCAGTCTAGGATATATATTATATTTAAATATTGTCATATATTCTATTTTGAAACAAATATTTTATTTTTCAATTAGGACGCATTTTGCATAAGGCATGGTTAATCAATTTTTCCAAAAACATTGCATGTAGTTATCATAATTCATAATACCTTATATTATCATAGATATACATAATATACCCGATTTCATAAAAATTTAAAACTCAAACACTCAAAACATTTTTCCTTTAATGACGCTTCGAGTTTTCTCTATGTCTACTTAAAGAAAAACTTATGGAGAACTTAATGTTGTATTTTTAATCGTTAGTTATAAACAAAAAAAATTTTATGATTTTTCAACTTCAAAATTACTTGCAAATTTTTGCGTTTTCGACAGATTTCGTAAAATTTGAACTATAAACGCTTATAAAAAAAAAAAATTGTGACTTACGATTTTTAATTTTATTTAGCTACAATAAGAACAACTCATAAGGAACCTAATATTAAATTTTCAAGTTTTTTTGGTTATCTAAAATTTTTTTATTGACACTTCAAAAAAAAATTCTCATGAAAATCGAAAATTTCAGTGGTCTATAAATATCTCAAAAAAAGTCAAAAATTTTTGAAAATTAAACTGTATATAGATAACACTAACATAAACATTTGGTGAAAATTTCAAGTATTTACAGTGATTAGTTTTTGAATTACAACCATATAAAAAAATCAATTTGGTCGAAAACTGGTTTTGCGTAAAAATTCCCGTTTTTCTGTCATTTTAGATTCTGAGCGGAGCGATGAATGTATTGATTTTACCATGATGTGTTTTTTTTTTTTTTTTTTTGTGTCTGTCATCACGTTTTGGGGCAGTAAAAATGCTTCGATTTTTGACTTCAGTACCTCGTTCGATCAGAAAGTGAATCTAGTTGGTACTTTGGGGGGTCAAAAGTAAAAAATTCTTAATACTTTTCTAAATAATCGAGAAAAACAAACTAAAAATTAACGGAAAAACGGGAAATTACGCACACTCATTTTTCGAGACAAAATCGATTTTGGTTTTTGATGTAACTTTAAAACGAATGACCATAGATACATAAAATTTTTACCGAATGTTTATATAAGTATATTGTATATTCTATCCACCATGCAATTCTCAAAAAATTTCGACTTAAGTTGAACTATTCATAAGCATTCGACATTTTCGATCATTATTAGTTTTTTTAAAATTAATATCGATAAAAATTTATTTGTTTGGCAGAAAAGCTTGAAAATTTAATACAAGGCTCTTGACATATTGTTACAATAGCAGTTGAAAAATAAAATAAATTCATTGTTACAATTTTTTTTATAAGCATTTAAAGTTCAAATTTTGACTAAATACGTAAAAATTACGGCAATGTTCAAATTATCTTAGATAGAAATTCATAAAAAATGTTCCTTATTTTATATCTAAGATTTGAAAATTTAATACTTGGCGCCTATCATATTTTTATAATAGCAATTGAAAAATAAAAGAAATGCGTAGTCACAATTTTTTTTTACAAGCATTCAAAGTTTGAATTTTGACTAAATACGTAAAAATTACGGCAATGTTCAAATTATTTTATGCTAGAAATTCATAAAAAAATTTTATTTTAAATCTAAGATTTGATTTTTCATAATCTATAATATGTCCTAGACAGATAAACCGTCTTCGCTCAGAATCGTTTTTCGTATACAATGATATAATATCATTGGATTCAAATTTAATTCCATCCATTGCAGTAACCCACTTGTAACCTACTGTACAACAGAGTGACATCCACGACTTAACCGCTTTTTTTTTCTTTTTCTCGATTTTTTTGAAAACTATTGTAAAATGTTTACTTTTGACCTTTATAATGCACCAAGGATATTCACTTTTACATCGGAAACCACCCCCAAAGTTTGAAATTGAAGCATTATTTCGACTAGTTACACAGACACAAAAACAAAAAACAAAAAAAACACACATCATCATTGTAAAATCAATACATTCATCACTTCGTTCACTAAAACTATGTTGATACATCTTTCAGATTAGATTTTGTTACAAAAAACTTAATATTGGGCTTTATGTGTTAAGATGTAGTTTACGGCAACTTATATGTTATAATGTAACAAAGTCTAGAAAGAATTGGGTCCCCGAAAATATTAGAAGTTAAAAATAAAATAGTCAGGGATATTAAGGGATAATAATATATTAGAATTTTCAAAATATTTTCTATGCCTCAGTCGTTGTCTGGAATACATACTTATAGAGAAAATATTGGATGACTTATCATAAATGGTAATTTTTAACTCTCATTTAGTTTATAATAAACCAACTTTTAGCACATTATACGAAATCATCGAATAATTTCACATAATTTCTATATTATTATTAAACTCTTTACTCAACTTCATAAAGCATGCATAACCTTTATGGAGTTTAGAGAAATTATATAATATATGTGGACATTGAATATTCCATTTGAGAAATATAAATGCGCATGTGTTTCTATTTTATAGAGAATTTATTGCCTAGAAATAGGTCATAAATTAAATAAATAAAACATAATTTTTAAAACAATATAATATATTAAAGTCATATTCTATGGAACTATTTGACAGACCTTAATAATAGTGAGATTAAACGGACTGTCACCATTTCACGGCAAAGCTTCTTTAGTTATATTATGCCTTAGTGGCCACAAACCTAATAAAGCCGTTGACTTTGAATCATTTCACCCAAACATGACCTGAATTAACTATCAATTATCAAAATGGAAATGCATTATTCAATAAAGTATATTATTTACATTGATTTATGTAGACATCTAGAATATCATTAGGTTTAATTATTTTGTTTTATGATTTTCAAATTCAAACAGTTGTTCAAGGAATGGTTTTAAGATATTAAAAAACATTTTACCAGCTAACGTAATGAGTATTTTTATTCGTATATTCGAAGTCGTAATTATAACACGTTTAGCTGTAAAAAAGTACCAACCAATTGTACTGGATAGTTTAATGCAATTTTTGACGATAATGGTATAAAGATCACAATTTTATTATTGACAGTATCTAAGTAATTTAGTATACCTTTATGAATATGAATATAAAAACACTTATGACAAAAAATTCTGATGTAGAATAACTCGATCCAGCAATACTTAATTTAAATGGTTTAACCAATTTGGTATTCTCAGTTATAACATATATTTTTCATGTCTACTAATACATTAATAGCCTAGAAATAATTATAGGATCTTGATATGTTTTTATGATGCAAACCTATCAACTCATGATAATACGTTTGGTAAAACCATTCAACTTAAAACTTGCTTGCCATAAAGCCATTTGTATACATAGAACTTCATCGAAAACTTTGTAAAACTTTTTCCTCGACGCCGATTCGTTAAAATATACTAGTCTCACTATACATTGAGAGAGCCTATTGATATAGTTTGAACCTTGGTTTGAACGATATTATATATCATAGAAAACTCCCAATTGTGATATTCGATATCTGTCCAAAATAAACGCCGAAGTTAAGTATTGAACTATAACAGTCAACGATGCGACGACGAATATTGTTTAATGCATGTGCCCGAGAAATGTAATTGTAGTATGTGATTCCGTTTTACGTTAGGCGGCCATACACTTTTGAGCATCGTTTTTTTCGTAATATAACGAGACACTTAATCGGAACTAGTCACCTCGTTTGGACAATGCATGGCGATGAACTACACAGCTATACCTACTGTGGAATATTTCTATTTGGGTTTAATGTGAAATTGAGCTGAAAATTGATTGTACAAATAATACTTCTAAAATAGATGATTAACTTTTGAAAACCTAAAATAATGACTCGAGGGCGTTTTGTAGGAAAGAAAAATATAATAAATAAATAAATAAATATATATATATAAGTGTATTTCTTTTAAAATTTGGTTATTTTTATCAATTGAATTGTAAAACACTTACTTTAATAATAGGTAATAATAAAAAAAAACGTATTTCATTTTAGTCATTAGCTCATTACTCATTACTTACAGGCTTATATTATTATCGAGTTATCGGAAAACAGATTAAACAAATTTTGAGAATAATCAGAAATTATTGTTTGATATTAGTATTTTATTATATGTATAATATAAGATAATCGATTTTTTTATTCCTGAAATATATTGTGCAATACAGGTAAACAGGACGAAAAAATGTGTTAGCAAAGTATAAATTCTTACCTAACTTAACTTAAATATAAAATGTAATCAATTCATATCATGAATCAAAATAGTTATTAAAAAAAAAGTAAAAAATATATTATGTATATATTATTATATGGATGTATATATTAAAATACAGAACCTTCTTGAATATTTCTGATAAGATTATTATGATTATTTATTTTTTTTTTTTTTGTATATTTTTAAATTCGTGTTTCGAATAATAATAATAGTTAAACTAATGCATTCAAATACTTTCTTTTTTCTATAGACATTTTTAGTTACATAACATTTTATCTTCTATCTCATGTATAAAAGAATAGATTAAATATTTTATTCTACCAACAAAATGTATACTGAACATTTATTACAATTACTTATTAAAAAATGTTTTCTAGTTTTTATTTTGCTTCTAATAACGAGAAACTCGTTATACCCGAAATATAAAAATTCGATTTTACAATAATAATTAATTAACATAAGCTTTAAGATTAGACATAATTAATGATTTTTAAAAATTTTTATAACGAATTAATATGTAGATATAGAAATTAGCTTATCTTAGTGCAAATTAGTAGGTTTTAGTTTATTTGGTGTTTATGATTGTATATAAACGATTCAAAATTAGAGATTTGATAAAATATTATTTTTATTTTTATTCTCAATACAAATATTTAACTAATTAAGTCTTTAATATATATATTTCTTTTAGATTATAAGCGTAGTGCATAGAAGTATTATATTTATAATGATGAGTGTTTTTTCTGTCTGTCATAAATATTTTTGGTTGTAAAAATGCTCACAATATCGATAGTAAAAACTAAACAAAAGTGAAAAAATATTAATTCTTACGCCAAACCAATTTTTAGAAAATTCGATTTTATTTTTGTGTTGTAACTCAGAAACCAATAACATAAAATTTTTATAATAAATACAATATTTTTGAAAAACTTTGATTCTTTTTGTGCTATTTATTATTTATATAGGCTATCATGAGCAATTTTTCGAATTTCGTTAATTAATTTTAAGTTTGAAATTTGAATAAAAGTTTTTCTACCTCTATCAAAAAAAAGTTCACCATATCTGTGAGCTATTTCCGATTTTTTTTTTTTTTTAATTTTAAAATTTGATTATTTATACAAGTTTGCCAGGACGACAAAACGTCACGGCTCAGAACCATTTTTCGTATACAAGATTTATCATTGAATTCAACTATATCATATGCATTACAATTCCGTGCTCGACAACTACTGTACAGCAGAGTGTTACTAACCTTTTTTCAATTTATCTTATCGAAAATATTTATATTTTGTATTTTATATACAATTATAGTGCTTACTAGCTACTATGAATGCCAATCCATAAATTTTTAGCTATAATTATCAACTCACGATTTCTTTAACACAAAATAATAATTTTTTTTAGCTGTCAATATCTGCACTTCTTATATTCATTCCTTCTTAAACAATTAAAAAATCTTGTAGGTATTTATGTTACCAGGAAGAAATTTGTATGGGATTTACACCGTCGTTTCAGAAGATGGTGGTGCTATGACTTATTGTAGTGAAATTAAAAAATAACCAAACAACTATATAAAACATGCTTAGATTGCATAAATATTAGGTTCATCAAATTATCACTTTGTTATTTATATTTTGAATAGTAATAATTATAAAATTAATTATATTTAATTGCGAATTTATACTAAACTACAAAATGTATTATCTATATATATATATAATGACTTCTGGGTTATTCATCATCGCCTAGTTGGAACCACTGAAGCTATGAGTATGAAATGTTGATAGTAGTTTTGTTTTGTGATATATAGGCACCCAATAAGAAAGGATTTTTCAAAATCCGACCCCTACAAGGGTTAAAAGGGTTAAAAATGAAAAAAAATGAGATTTTTTATAGTAACAATAAATATTATTATATTTTTGTTTATTATATGGTTGCTTTTTGTTATATAATTTAGTATGGATGAATAAAATTTGTTATAATATACCAATTTAAAAAATAATGTTTACAATTATTATTGTATCAGCTTTACATACATAAATATGAGATAAAATATAATGATTTAATATAATTTTAGTCCTGTATTTTAAACTACTGTGTTAAAAATCTTTTATGGAGATTCAGATAGGGTAAATCCACGAGAATTTGTTACAGGAAGTTTTGATCATGACTAAGGCGGGTATAAACGACGAATTAAACAAACATTTTGAACCATATATAAAGTCGGTATTTTTAATAGGCAACGAAGTGCAAAACTATAATGTGGACGCAGAAAAAAAATGGTTTATTTAATTTAGTGAAGTTCGTAATTGCCTCTGTGATAGAGATGATTGTTAATTCCGAGGTTAATTCTTTCGTTCCTCGTGAGAAATTGAATTAATTCTTGTATATTTTTTTTATAAAAATAAATATTAAATAGTGTTTCACTGTATACATACCTATTTTTCTTTACAACATCAAAATATATAATTCAATATGTTAGGTGGCTTTTATTTAAATTTAAGAAATTCTTATAGTTTTTAACTAGCAATAATCGCACTTCGGAAGGACTTCATTCGTTACGGTATCGCAACTGCGTATAATAATAATTTTAATAGTTCATTACATAATTTAAATTTGCTCTGTAAAAACTTAAAAAGTACAATAAAACACACGATGTTTGTTAAGTATTTTTATAATTAATTTGGGATGAGTGAATGATTTGAATAATATTTAACTTGAAAAATATGAATAGATATTTTACTGCACTGACTTTTGTATCATATGTTATCAAAACGATTCGAGTGTCTACACTTTGTTACAAATCATTTTAATTTTCAGATGGTTTTAATTTATTTAAATTATTTTACGGTTTTATAAACACAGTTGTAGTAAAACCAACTTAAGACTACAGTTATATTCTATTGAATGCATTATAATCTTTTATAATAAAGTTTGCTTTGGGGCCTGTATGAAAAACAAAACAAAGGTTGAAGTAAATTTATACCTTATACATTGAAATACTGAGTCATAAGAGAGAAAAAACTATGCGCTGCAAAGATGTGACATAAAAGCATGTAAAAGATGAGTAAAAATACGTTGATTAGTAAACTGCAATACGCGCAATCGGTTTATGTATTTACAATTTGTATAAAGAAATGTGTGTAATCACTATATCATGTAAGTTTGCCAATTTCTTAATATTTATTATTGCACAAAATATAATTTTTAATAATTTTTAGTTAAATAAGAACTATATTACGGTATACATTTTCATTTTTTTTTTAATTAGCTGGGGGTAAAAGGTAATGCAATAAACTAAAAAGTAATTAGCCAAATATATCTATATTGTTTGTGTCTAATGGGAATATCTGTGAGACAGTTGGTGGAATGATGAGTTACTGTCTAGGGACTAGTAACACGGCGGTAACTTCAAAAGCGATTATTGCTGAAACTTTACAGAAACAATATGTATAGAAATTAAAGAAATAATAAAAATATAATGAAAATCAAGAGTTAGATTTTTTTTTTCTGAAAATCTTAACAATAGGGTTGTCAGATGAAGTGTACATTTTTTACTTTTATTTTTTTGCTTATCTAAGCAAAGCAATATCGATCTTGTCTGCAAAACGTATTTGACATTTTGAACCTGTGCCAAATTTTTTTTTCAAAAACCTCGTACATAATTTTTATTTTTTCAAGAAATATAGTGAAGGTACTATTTTTAACACAGAATTTACGATTTTTATTTTCCAAATAAAATATAACCATAATAAATAAAAGACAACAAAGGAAATATTTCTGACACGTTTTTTAATATTATTTATCTATTTGGAAATATATTACATCGCTTACATTTATTGTTATATTTACTATTGACATATTAATGTATAAAACAAAAAACCAAAATTGATAAAAATTTTAATATCCTTATTTAATAATTATAATATCAAAAGAATTAAAATAAGGCATTTATCTACTACCTATATAATGATTAATCGCTAGCACGGCTGAATAGATTTACAGGGAAGGGGATTTCTCATCAGGGCCTCTGTTCGTATTTACAAGCATTTTTGAGGCTTTTATTCATCATTGACGGTTGACGTACCTATTGTCGTCACTTTGATGCTGGTCAAATATAAATTTCAATTACTAGGTAACGAAAACCGCCTTTCCAGTTTCTACCAATATTATGTTATCAAAATTATATCTTTTGACACAGAACTTCAAGTGACCATGGGCAAAATATTTTCAAAAGTGATCAGTTTAATTTCTGTGTTTTTATACTTCATTCTTACATTATTATCATATATTCTTATTTAAAATTGATCCATTATCATTTATAAATTTATTTTGGAAAAAAATTGTAAAAAATAACATTTAACCGCGCATACTGATATTGCTATCGGAATTCCTTCAAATGTTGTAGAAATTAGACGAAATAATAATTATAGTTTAAAACGGATACATACTCAAACATAATTTAATAAAATGACATGCTCTTAAATATATTTAAATAGGCACTATTAAATTATATTATATTACATTATACAGAAGAAGTAGTTCGTATTGTTCACATAACTGATAAATCAATATATTAAATTCACTAAATATGACTTAATATTGTATACGATTGATTACAATTATAATAGTATAGTGTGTAAATAAAATGCTTAATATTATAATCACAGTTACAGAAAATTTGAAGTTAAAATTGAATATTTAGTTATAAAAGGGATAAGATAAGAAAAATATCTGGATTTAGTGGAAACTAATAAGTAATAATATCTAAAGGTGTTGCACAGATAAAACAGGAGTACGGAAGTGTAATATATAGCGTTAATAGTTCTAATGATATGTCAGCCTAAAGTTTTGAACTACCTTAAGATATCTGCTTTAATCTCTTAGTAAACTTCAAATCCTTCGTATCTACCTTGTCTATAGAACGAACACATTCAAAACAACACCTCTGGATGAATATAATATAAGTTGACTAAATTCATTTACGACAAATATTTGATATTGGTTTTACAAAAAGTGTTTATATAAATTATAATTCATATTATAACACTGTTTTGAAAAATACAAAACGTATGTGGACAGTGGACAGTAAAATCAATAAATATATACAGTATACACTATTTAGTAGCCAATTTAATATAGTTCTATATGTAATACTAAACCAAAATAACTAAGAATTCAAATATCCTTACTTGATACTGCTATCATAAAACAACTATGGACTTTGTCTAATACTTTAAAATTTCACCATATCCTATATTTCAGTTTCTCAGTTATTGGTGATGAATTCACAATTTTTCAGTATTATCTTATTTATTTATTTATTATTTTGAACACTTTTAATGCAGTATACAAAGAGAGAAAGAGAAAGAAAGAGAGAGAGATAATACCTCTCAATACATTTCAGCTAGGAGCTTTAACATTTTATGTAAAGATCATTGGATGAAATCAAGTTAAGTTCACACAGTTTTGATGTTATTAATAGTTTTTCAATGTGTAGAGAAATAAAATAATCTAGACAAATATCAAAAATAATTACTTATGAAATTTGTGGTTTTACTTAAATACAAGAAATTTTACTTGAAATCACTTTTCGAAAACGATAGTATTATTGCTTTCCAATTTAATGAAAAAACATTTCTTCTGGACAATCCTAATTTATTCAATGTTTTCTAATATCACTGTATTCTTTTTGTATTTTTATGCTCTTAATTTAAGCTAAATTGTAGAATTAATACGTTGTTTATGGTATTACTTAACTTAACTTTAAAATATATATTTAATGTGATTGTTTATTTTTCCGAAAGAAACTAAAACATTCGTATAATACATATTGTTATATTAAATTAAAATATCAAATGTTTGATTGGTGTGCGTATAGTAAATTTTTATCATTATACAATTTTCAAGATAATAATTATTATGTTAACATTATTGTTATTACTTATTACTAATGGTCGTTGTGGCATACCTATTGTATATTGTAGTTAGACACCTTTCATTACTTTTAAATCACGGTGGTTGTGGATAAGATCTAAATCCAGGATTTAGTAAAGTGTTGTTTCTAACCAATCCATGGCATAATTAGCTTAGTGTGGACGTGTAAATAAATAAACACATTGAAACATATGACTATTATATTATTGATTCCATATACATATAAAGTAAATAATATATAAATAAGTATATATCTTTTTTGTATACACTTACACCCACATGATATTGCTTAGATTTTCAATACCAATGGTTTAATTAAATTTTAGTTCAGATTTTATAAATATTATATAATAATATACTCACATCGTCCGATCATCGATTATGAAAAATAAGAACCATTTAAAAGAGGGAATCTATAGTAAATTTCTTAACTAATATTTATGAGAAAAATAAACAAGATAAATTCAGAAAGTACAACTTACTATTAAAGTATACATAGGTACTACTACTAAGATTTGCTTAACTTTAGAATGCATGCTCCTACGTTTTTTGAGCACTCTTTCCAATCGCAAACCTTTTAGGTAGTTATAAAATCGGAATACACCTTTTCTCATTGCATGAATTAAACATCAGCTGTACAGTCACGCTTTTTTGCTTGTAAGCAGCTGATATTATAATATATTTGACAAAAACCTCATGAACTAAATCTAATAGTAGGCAAGTGTAATAATGATTGTTATATTTTCAATTTTGGGACGGATTTTAATTTTAAGACTAATAGCTGTCCTTCAGTTATAATTTACAATCTTTGTGTCGTATTTCTGATAATGATCGTCATATTTATATACGGGTCTGTGTTAAATGCCATACTCTTATGAGCAGTACCTCAATCAACTCGTCAAATAAATTAATGGACAAAATATTAAATAATATTATATTGATTGCTATCATAGTGCTATGTTGTCTAATATGACTAATTTATTTACTTTCGTTGAAAAAATAAAATAATAGGTTATAATAAATATTATAAACAACCCTTTTGAAATATTTTGTTAATACAAACGACTATTACTATACATTAATTTTTTTATTTAAACATTGTGATTACAATTAGTTCCAATAATTATTTTATATAATCGAGGTTTCTTACATGAAAAAAAAAAACATTAACAATATGTAATTAAATTAAAAATACTGTATGGTTAAAGAAAGGTAATATATTCAGTTTGATGTTTTTTTGTTCGATTGAGAATTTATTTATAACATCAAAAGATATATTGGTAGTGTTCAAAATAGACAATAGGCTGTGGCAGATGAAGTGGCTTATATCACTGACCACTGGGTCATTTTGCTATTAAATTTAAGATTTAAACATAATTATAACAGATAAGCGGTATGGTATTTTTTGTTCCGTATTTTAAGCATTGTAATGATCTTGGCTTAACGTTAATCCACCAGCATATCTACATTCAACAATACAATATATTATGTTACAACATAATTAAATAACACTTTTAATTATTATTTTATTTTTATTAACTCAATACACATTTAGAGATTAAGTTATGAAAAAAAAAGTTTATTTTAAGCAATATTTAGAATATTAATATGCTAAACTGATAAAAATAATAAGTTTATAATTAGATTATATTAGATAATTATTATTTAGCACATTGTTAATTTATAGGTACTTTTTTTGTTACTTTTAATTTTTAAGTAATTTTCATTTAAGGTATTGTATAATTAGGATATGGTTGAATATAATAATACATTTAAGTAGGTTTCTACTCTGTCAAAAGTAGGTAGGCATTTTAAATGTTTTTTTAATAGTTAGAAAAAGTTAAAAATCTTTGTGTTTTTAATGTATTTATGTATAAAAACTTTTAACTAATGGCTATTTTTCAACAATAAAAGATTAAAAACTAAAAGTATTTTGGAGTTGTAAAGTAGACTCAAAACAAAAAATCCTTTTTTGTATACAAAATTCGAATAAAACCAATATTACAAAGCTTATAAATTACTAATTTCTTTAACTTAAACATGTTTTAAATTTGTTATAGATTTAAGGTTTTAAGTTTTAATTTGTTCTAAATCATTATAATGTAGAATTAAGTGGTATAAATGTACCTATTAAATATAATTATCTTGTACTTCAGAAGTTTTTATTAACAAATTAATAAAATTAGTTTTTCTTTGGATTCATCATAAAGGTATACATAGAATATTTTTGTTTTGAGTAGTATGATTCATTTTATTTAACATTCACATAATGTCAATTACATTGCAATAAATTAAATTGCATTTAATAGTAGTTAATGTATTTCCACATAAAAAATTGTTGTAATTTTCCATAATGATTAAGAATTTGTTGAGTTTTGAGTTAAAAAACACATCATTATTCAAATTATTACACTAAATTAGATAGTGTTACTATCATATTTGTATGAAATCGTGAACATTTGTTTGGTATTTATTTTGGAGGACAATATACACCTAGGTATACTATAATTTATTTTAAACACTATTTTTAATTCACATCCAAATGTAAAAAAATCGTTCTGCTGTGTAGTAGGTTTTAAGTGGATTACTGTAATGGATAGTATTAAATTTTATTTCTATGATATCAATATCTTTGTATGGGTACGAACAACGATTCTGAGTGGAGTCGGTTTATCAGTTTAGAACATTTGAACTAAATAATTTGTAAATTTTCAATTTAATACATTTTATCAAAATTTGAATTTTGAATAGAATAAAAAAAAACACGCCTATATATTTTTGATATCTTCCAACTGCTATTATATCAATTTATATAAAATTTTCAAGCTTTTTGACCCAACGAATACAATTTTATTGACGTTTATAGAATAAAAAACTAAAGTAATAAACACCACTTTGCCCAGAATCTAAAAAAATGTGTGATAAATTTTGATACCATATAAAAATATTTTATAAATCGAAAGTAGATGAATTATTTCAAAACAGTTCCGTAGGTTTAAATATAAAACATTTACCTGACCAAACTGCTTGAATTGGAATTACGCATTATAAGTGTTCAAAACCCTATGACATTATGCATAACCTTATATATCTATACTAATTATGTTACCCATAATGTAACAATAACTTACTTAGTTAAATTAAATATAGTTTCTCTTAGCGGATTTTGTAGGTATGCGCCTAAATAATGTTACAAATAACATATATGGCATTACATAATATCGATGTTTATTGGCGTTAAATGCTGGCAATAATCACAATTATACAATTGCCTGACATAAATACTGTACAAAAATATTATTATATAACGTATATGTCAGCATTTGCATGTGTGTTGCGACCGTGTACACTACATATAGCTTGACAGCGACCAGATGTCGTTTGTCCGGCGACGTCGGCAGTGTTGGTTCGCAGTTTTTCTCGGCCCATGTGCGCCGACCATAGTTACTGTCCAGATAGGCACAGATACACATTAGCATGAACTCTCAGTTTGTGGTCACGCAGAGAAAAAAAACTGTCAGCGCGTTCATCACTGTTTGTTTTGATAATAAATAATGAAGACAAGCGGCTGTGTGTGTTTAAGGTGGTAGGTGCGATCCACTCGTGTGTCACTCGGCGTATGAAATCATACATATTATATGAATATACGGATATATGAGACACAGCGCGTGCTATTTTTGAAAACAATATATCGGTAGATGGTTAGCACACACACTGCTATTAGTGTTTACCTACTTGCAATGAGGTTGTATTTTTCTTTGAATATACACGTATAGAAATATGTATATAGTTTTGCAATAGTTTTCAATCAGTTAGGAACTATAGCTAGTAAAGTAATTTTAAAAAAATATATGAAATTATATATAAATTATATACATAAATTATATTAAATAGGTATATATGTATTTTTTTTTATTGACGATATGTAAAATAGGTATATAATTAAATTATTTTTGTGAATCATAACTCACACCGTAGTACATTCTAAATTGATTTAACCAAAATAATATTGAATTTAAAAAAAATACTATTTGACTTAGATAAATATTTTTACCATCAAAATTATTCTTAAAATCAGATTTTAAAAATAGACTATATTGTATTTATACAAACAATTTTTATTACATTTAATTTTTTTATTTTCAGTACTAAAAAATAAACATAAAAAAAAGATCAAACATGTAGCGGTAGGTCCACTTAATGAACAAAAAAACAAAATAAATAAATAAAAAATATTGATTTGAACAAAAGTTATTCCAAAAGTCATTTGAATCTATTGCGCCCTGTATACGTCATAACAATTTTATTAGAATAATATGTTTTCAACACTCGAAATGGTATTTAAATGCTTTTATCTATTAATTTTAAGCAAAATAATTTTTCTAAAGTATACAGAAATATAAATTTAATTTACTTTTTACTTTCCACTTATTTCGTGACTAATACCTATTATTTATTTTTTTTAAATGATTAACAACTCCCCATTCTCCCCTCCCCGATTACTTGTGGTATGTACAGTTAATCCACAAAATAAAATGCTTCAGTTTAAGTTATTAACCTATGTAGTTGGTGCTTGACCAATAAAAAAAAATATGCTTCTATATAGGTTGTCTTATTAGACCCAAGTTTATTATTGCAATGTTGAACATTCAAATCATCACTATTCCTCTTGTAGGTTTGTAATATGTATTCATTAGAAATTAACTATAAATAGCCAAATAGGTATTTCATTGTAATCATGACTTATTTATATAACTGATGAATTAAAATCATTGAATCGCGTGTTTATTTAAATATATATTTTTGTCGATTTATATAGCATAAATTAATTTCTCTTAAGCAATGAATACAATTTTCTAAAAAAATGTAATTAACAAAATAGGTAGATTTAACTATGTAAGTGTTCAATCAAAGTTATTTGAAATCATTGATTTTGATGGTTGAATTAAGTACTGAAATAGAAAACATTTAATGAGTTTCTTCTAAACATTATTCATCTAAACGACATTAAATTTGACATAATCAACATAATAATATTTATTATACAATATTTTACTATAGCAGTAGATCTAACCCACTTAGAGCTTAATTACGTTAAATCACTATTATATAAAAATATTAGGTGTATTCGTTACAACAATATTTGAATTTATTATTTTTTGCCCATTGTAGTTTAAAATGCTCTGGTAAAATTTAAATAATTACTGCAATATTCAGTAAATTTGTTTTTATTAATTAATATATTAGATAAAAGTTTAAAAATTTGCTTTTATAGCAATTAATTTATTACAAAATGTATTTTCATATTATTTATTACTATTATATTAGTTCGTTGTTGCTTTAACTCCACGTGGGCAGGAAATAACAAAACAAATAATTTTAATCAAACACTTAAGTTTCCATTTAATTCCACGGTTATTACTATTATGAAGTTTGTATTCAACTATTATAAACTGCTATATTTTATCTATTAGTAAAAGCGATGATTTAACTGGAATACAATATACTAGTGAAACTTTACAATGCATTTCAAACACCTTCCAAAATTAGTATTTTCATAGTGGGAAATCCCTTTGCGAAACGTGCATTGACAATGATAATAATATTGTAAGCAAGCCTAAGATGCAAATAAAACTAATCACATAAACAAATTCCGATGATAAATTAATTGTACAATATTTTTGTATTTATTATAATTTGAATGATCTTAATGTGAATGTTATAATTATTTGAAATGAACCACTTAAAGAAAATGCTTAGTTTGGTATTCATAAGCATATGAATATTTCAGCCTATGTTTAACAATATATTGAAACCAATATAAAATTAAAGAGTTAATATAGGTACTTCCGTTTATTTTACATCAGATTTTTTGATTTTTTTAAGATCATAAAAATTTAAATTTAATGTGTTATACATAGTATTTAAAATAAATACATAAAAAGTTAACCGAATTACTTTTACAATTAAAATATAAGGAGTTTAAAGCTTACACACGATTTTATGTAATAAATAATACTATAATATTTTAGAAATAGGTACTACATACAATATACACATACCTATATTATGTATAACAAATGTAATGGTTTCATTATGTAAATTAATTTTAATTTACGAAAAATAAAAAAATAATAGGTAGTTCAAAAGGTTTTTAAATATCACATAAACCGTTTAAGTATTTTTTTAATAGTGCGAAATTATTTTTTATCAAACATTTTATCGGTAAAATACCAATTTTTTTCGAAACAATGTTTTACCTAAAATATCAGCTTTCATGTAAGTTATGCGAAAATGTACGCGATATAGTAGTTTTGCATTGTATTGGTAGAAGTTGAGACTTCAAAGTTTTTGCTCAAAAGCCTTGACCGTTACTGACCCAGATTTATTTCATACTGTAGAAAAACTTTGAGTGGCAGTAAACTATTATCATAAAAAAAAAATAAATAAATAAATAATAAAAACAATTTACATGTACATATTCATTACTCTTATTTCCTTTCGAGTAATGTGGATGTGTGTGGGATGTACGGCTATTTGTTATTTTCAGATAGAGTAACCAAATGTGACATTATAGATAATAAAAAATTGAAAACAAATCTAAAGTGTCTTATATATGTATATATTTTAAATTAATTATGAGACAGAAACGTGTATTTTATACATATAAAAGAAACTGAGAAAAATTAACCAGACGCCCAAAGTTCCACCCTACCTATGTCACTAGTAATTTTGACTTGTATATTACATAGAAATATTTGGGTTACACGTGAAAATTTCGAGCCAATTAAATACTAAATACTTAATACCTACATCTATGCATAATACTTTTATACTTTTTTATTTAATTTTTTTAAAGACTATAAGTATTTTAGTCATGCCTTTTATTTTTTCATCTTTGACTAATAATCAATGTAATATTGAATTGGTATAGGTATGTAAATTATCTATTATATTGTTATGTTTTCGTAAAAATTTTTTATTTTAAATGTCATTAATTTATGGGTACATATTATATTAATGTGGCTAAAGCTTCTCTTAATATTATCCAAACGTGTGCATTAACGATACTTATTTATTACCTATGTTGTAAAAAATTTAAGTATTACTTACTAATGTTCCTTAATAATGTAATATTATGTGAAAATTGTCATCTAAATCTACGTAGGTATGTTTTCAATGGGGAAAAAAATAGTTTTTTGAATGTATAAAATCAATTTAGTGACTATTAAGTAATCATTTACATTTTATGATTGTGTCCGGTATCTATTTCTATCCAAAATAAAATAAATTAAAAGCTTTTTTTTATGTGATAATTGACTAATTAATATGCTTAGATTTATTTTATAGCTTTTAGTCTTTTTCCATATTTACAACCACACGACTTAATCATTAATGTTCCTTGAAATGTTGCATACAACTTCATATATGTTGCATTGGAATAATATAAGTCATACTATGTAACTAAGTACCTAATAAAATCGGAGTTGTTTGTGTGTGTCGAAACTAATTTAAATTAAAAAAAAATCTATAGGTATAATAAATAATGTAATTTTTTTTTTTTTGTAAGGAGAACCCGCGGCAACATAGGCCATTGGGTGTGGGGTGGTACGGTAGGGATTATTTTTGTATGTTTGTTTGTAGGTTTTTAATTGGGTAGGGTTGTAACACGTGTTTGTGTATGTGTGGCAAGGATATGTTGCTAAAAATCCCGGGTGGTCACCCATCCGGGAGCTAGCAACTGCGGCCGGTACGTACGCTCAGTGCGTTTCCGCAGATACGACCGCGCCTCACCAAGCCACAAATAATAATATAATTATATTTCAGTATTTCACGATTATTATTTACATATGTTCTCACGATTATATATAGCCACTATTTATTTATTTATTTTTAATTTTTTCTTTATTGGTCGGTGACTAAGGCCATTAGCTGTTGGGTTTATGAACTGTGGTAGGGGTAAGGTTTTGGTACGGTATGTGATTTTTATGGTTGTTACGGTTGTTATGATGGGTAACAAATACGTGTATGTGTGGCAAGGTTTTTTTTTTAACTACTATGAACCTGGGTGGTCACCCATCCGGGAGCTAATAGCTGTGGCCGTCACTTACTCGCAGTCACATTCCGCGATCGGTAGCAGCCAACACACCACGCCAAGTCACAGTCACTATTTTATATTACCTACAAATAGGGAATGTTATACAATTTTGATTGATTGTTTTCGATTTAAATTATTATTGTGGTTAGTGGTTTGTTAATATTTGTTGGTCATGAGAAATGAATTAATTTTCCCACCATAAGAAAGATAAAGCATCAATTAATATTTATTTCTCGAAAAGAATAAATGTAGATGTGGTGTGCTAGAATTAAAAATACGTTTGTTTTGAAAACATAAACCATAACAATGTCTTAAATAATACATAATGGATAATATATCCTATTTACCGGATACATATATTGAATAGTTGATACAATTTAATGATAAAATACAAATATCTTACTTAAAAAATATTTACTGGACGTATTTAATAATACAAAGTGTAAGACATCGTATTTAGGCACATTTTTGCTCATTTCAAATACATGCTGAATGTTTACGCATATGCTCTATTTTTTCTTTGGCAACAATATTCAGTCGTTTAAAGGTTTTGCAAAAAGGGTTTTTTTTTATTTCATGTATATACATATATTAAACCAGGAAAAGGTCGAACCTTCTGAAAAGCTATACGGCAACTTTCTAATAAATGCCACCAGTCCATAAATATATAGACTTGGGATGAGAAATTTTTTGAACGTACAGGTTTTCGAGTGGTCTCAAAGAATTAAATGGAATGTGATAGGATCGTGGAATGAATGAACAGTTTTGTAACGGAATATTGTGACTGAGCGCATTTTCACAATTGAATCAGAAAAAAAAAATAATTATAATTATAATTTTCAATGAAAAAATTATCACCTAATACGATTTTAGTGAAATATTATTATTAATTGTGAATAAAAAAATTAAGAATTATTTATTTTATACTTTTCTTTTATACGTTGTTTTGTGAGAGTTAGGTTTCAAACATGTTTATTAATGAACCGTGAAAATTAATGTTTTCCTGAAATATAATGTAATGTTAAGATGTTAAACGTGGTGTGAAATTAAATTAAAAATAAAACAACTCACTTGTTCGACTTAAAAACAAAGTAATGTAAATTAAAACAATTTTAACATAAAATACGGTTGAATTCTGCAGTATTAAGTATCATTAACCGTCACAATAACTTAATAACTATGTCACAATATGTTTTCAACTGAATGCAATATCTCAGTTTTGTATATTATATGTATATATAAAAAAAACAATAAAACATTATAACAATCACAAAAAATAGTTAACAGTTTTTGTTTTTGAAACCTTTTTGTAAACGGTAATACTGGTTGTCGAGACTGTTTCATTGGGCACTTGTAACTTATTAAATATTCTTCTGTACTTTTCAAATATTAAAATTAAATTATTAGATATTTTTTAGGTATTTAACTAACACCGTGTAAACTATGACACTTTAAAATTCAAAAGACGAATTCATGTTTTTTATACAAGCCATATCCATAGAAATCATTATATTAGATATGTTTTAATAGCATGCCAATTTCACGGTTCTGAGAACTTATTTATACCTGTATGTTGCGTGTAGTATGGTTTGTTATATGCATTTATAATATTTTAAACTACTATATCTTTATTGCCCCATCAAATTACTAAGCCGAATATATTTAACGACTTCGAGCTTATTATGGTAATCATAATGAATTTCAAATTTGAAAGAATTCTGTTTTTCTTATATGAATAAAGATATTAATCTAATAATATTATTAATATAAAAAATACATTTGATTTTAAAATTCAAGCAAGTGTAAATGCTGGGTAAACGAGTATGTCATGTGAAAATTTGCAATCAAAGTATTTTTGATGATATACATTGCTGGATTCATAAAATAGAGTATAAATTATGGTGTAGCTCATGAATAAAAATATTGTTTAAAGTACTATTTGCTCAATATTTTTTTTATTAAATTTATTTCACTCATAAGACAGTTAAAAAATTAAAAGACTTTTTACATTATATAATTATTATATCTAACATGAATTTAGCTATGCTTTATAATGCATAATAGCATATTCGTATATAGCTTTACATAACTGATTGACTAAATTTGTAGTTTTGTATTATAAATTTAAATTTAAAATCACTTACAATTTGTTGCGAAATTTGCCTTATTTGATATTAATAATGAATAAATATAATTACGGTATCTGTAATGAATTAAAAATTAATAATTGTCCCCCAAATAATTGTTAGTTAGGAAAATTTTATACATTTTTATTTTTTGTATATTATTTGTAAGATGGAAAGTCAAACTTTAGTAATTTTATTGATGGTTAGTTGAAAAAAATTGCTTTAAGTTTTACTTAATATTTAATTAAAAAATAGTACAAACATGATCAGTGATATTGTATTATGTTGAGCACTCTTCTAGTTATGTTCACTTCAGTGTAGGACAATGTGTTATTATTTATTACATTAAACATTTGAAAGAAATGATAAATCATCGCATTTGAAAAATGGTTCTGAGCTTAGCTTGTCTTATTAATAAAGCAATGTTATAAAAACATCAAATATTCACACCGATAATAACTCTTCAGCCTGATTTCAAATTTGATTAAATTTATAGTAATTAAACAGGCTTAGATTTGAATATTTAAATTAAATATATTCAAATAAAATAATATTATTCAAGATAAAATAAATATCTTGTGTTGTAAAATTAAATAAAATTTAGTTTTTTGTGAGTATCGTCATTAACACATAATGTAACTTCAAGACCTATTTTGGAATTTGTTTTCTGTTGACATTTCAACCTATTAATATCTGAAACGGAAGGTGAGATTTTTTCTCGAATTTAATAAAAATTAGCTTATAATTCCAAAACTATAATTTAATACATTAATTTAAATAAAACCGTAATATATTCTTTGGTTTCATATTAAGATATCTAATAAATAATAAATTGACTTATTTTTTTACTGACCATATCTGACACCAGTAACAAAGGCCATTAGTCACAATTAGTAGTGCATAACTTTTTTTTAGATTTTATCATATAAATTGGGTTTTTATTTGAATTTGAGAACCCGTCTGACGGGGGTAGCGTCGGGTCGAGAGCTGCGTCCAACGTGATGGTTACGTTATATGGTTAATTTGGAAGTGAACATGATCACAATAGACTTATGATCATAATACTCTACAACAATAATAATCAATGCATGTTTGATGTTTATAAGAATATCGTACAATATTGTAAAATTGCATGTTATCCATATCTTAACTTTTATTGGGTTAATTATTTTGTGTTTTAAAGTCTATTATAAATATTAAAATTATTATTATAAACACTTTGCAATATTTCATTTATTCCAATTATTTACAACTTGATTAAAATAATGTGTTAATTAATATAGAGTGCTTCAAGCAATATTTTAATATATTTGTATTCATTGTCTTATAAACACATACGCATTTCCTAACAGTATGAGATATATATATGTATATATACATACAGCATGTCCCTTGAGGATATACCAGTTAGCCGTAGAAGGGACTCACCGCATGGATAAAAACCAGTTTTTTGCCATTTTATCTATCAACTAAAAAATTATTAAAAATTGTAAGATTTATGAAAATAAAATACATTTAGCTCTTGTCTATGTGAGTCTAATAAAAAAAAAAATTATGATATATTTATTATCTCAAGAGATATCGCAATTGGTAAATCCTGGTGGAACAACTTGTGTATATTTAAATATTTATTAAATTTTAGTTGTTTTTTGAAGAGTGTAATTATTATTATAAAATTGTTAGATAAACAAAAATGATAATATATATAATGTTATTTCTTATTTTGGTCCTTATAGTTATGACGATATTATTATCTTTAAAAAGATGTTGTGCAATATTTTGTTTGTCTTATTTGAGTAATTTTTGTTTTTAGTATCCTCTATTAGACGTGAAAAGTAGTTGTGGATTAGATGGGCGATGCAATAAGCCAATCATTCTAGTGCCACCAGTTAGAAAGATAAAAAAAATATATGTTTATAAATAAAAAGCTACATCGGCGTCCCGAACCCCATCCATTAAAACGAATTTGTATTTTTTTTTTTATTATGTTTCAACCCGCTGATATGTTTTGCCAGGGCAAATTGGGTACATTATCGTTAGCTTCGGTTGATGATGGCTTTCGTGTACACGCCCTATTTTGATGATACCCTGCACGTAACCTATTGGCACCCCGTCCTTCAAACTGTATGCGAAAAAAAATAATATCACGTTTGAGTATTTACAAATGGGCGATATAGGGCAAATGGTGGGCAAGAGGTTTTCCGCCGTTTTAATACCTAGTGAATTGTTATCGATAGGAATTTAGTGGGCGTGAAAAGAATGAATGAATGAAAAAAAAATCTCAAACCGTATACATGGCATAATACAGAGACGTGATAACGTGACTTATTTCCTAAACAACCGATACGTGAATATATTTATTTTCTTCCTGGCTTGTTTCCCATTTTTATATACAATCCAAATGTTTGATTATACCATTCTTAAATAATACAATAATAATACACACGAATATTCTTAGTTTTCCCTTATTTTCTTTCAAATGCTATACACATTCGTCTACTTTTAACAAAAATTATTATTGCATGTAGGTTGTAGGTACTTACTTGTATTTAAAAATAGTTTCGTGTCTTAAAGTATTCGGAATATTTTTTATTCGTACATTTATTTACTAACTAGGTTTTCAAACTACAAAATAAATAATAAAATTTGTGCCTAACAATATTATATTATATTTTAATCATAATATACCTATAACCTATGATACTCGGCACAAGTTGTATGGTTTCTCTAAAATCGAATTATATGGTTTCTCTGTGGATTTTATATCACGTACGTAGTCGTGCTGTAATATACCTGTAAATCATGAGTTGTGGCACTAAATAAAACGTAATTTTGTTGCTACACAAGGTTTTCTAAATAGATAATGATTTATCGATCGATCAATAAGTATATTTTTGATTTGACGTAGGTACATCCTGTAAAATGAATAGCTTTTATCGTTTTGAGCTTTTTTATTGCCTCAAAATCGCTAAAAAATAATAATAATAGTAATAAAACCAAATAGTTTTCTCTCTTTCTCTAGTAACTTAAGCGCAAACTATAATCTTTCGTTGTTGAAATTTAATACAGATTTATACTTCAAACAATTAGTCGTAACTAGATATATTTGTAACGTTAAAAATATGAAGCATAGCAGTAACGTCTAATAAAATATTAAATACAATAATTTGTGCACAATAATTTTAACATAAATTAATTAAATTATTAATTAATTAATTATTATTTTATAATATACAACATATAACATATATTTAGTTATATTTTTATAGAGGAAGTGGAAAAATAACTCAATCTTAGAAATTCGCAATGAATGAAAACCAATTTCATAATTTTATTAGACTTCATCATTGACATATTAATTAGGTAATGTATTTCTTCTTAATATAAATTTAATTTGAAAAATATAATTTTAGTATAAGATAAAATATAAATACTTTATTGAGTAAACTTTGTAAAAAAAAATATTTATTTGCTTTAATACAATTCTAAACAGTGCCACTAAAATAAATTATTTATTGTTTTGATATAGTTAAATAGATGGAGAATTGTACTAGGTATATTAAAACCTAAGCTCATTGTTTTTATATGAACTGAACGTAATTTTCATTCATAATTTTAGTTTGAATAATGGTAAAAATAACTTTCTTCAGTTGGTGTATAATATTTATTATTTATCAGAGTTGTAATGTATATTTTTTCAATTATGATAAAAGTAAAATTTATTATTATAATGCTTTTATTAAAATTCTGATTTATATTTTATTGTATCGAGTTAAATTTAATTATAATTTGCATTTAAATTAGTTTGGTTATTTATAAAGTATTATTAGTTATTTAAAACTTAAATTTGAATATTTAGCCATTAATGCAAATCATTGCTGTATTAGATCTCGTATATCAACTATATGTATGACCATATAGTGTTCGAGGAAACAATAAATGCATCTTCAAAGTATATAAGCTTGTTTACATATGTAATTTAACAAAATTGAATAAATGAAGGACTTTAAAGTTTATAAGGATGTATTTTAGTGTAGGTATTATTAAATTATACCTATACATTTTATAATTTAACGCTATTATGTACGCAATTTATACGTATTTCTATCTAAAACAATATACTCATCAATAAAACCATAATATATGATAGGTGTATCTGTATCTGTAATAAACTGGTTATTCCTGAATTTTTAGTATTTTTTTTTCTAAAGTTACAATCCAACAATTGGACAGAATTCCAAAACTTGAGTGTGTGATACGTTAGCACATAATAATATGTAGTGACGTGTGTTGTTATATTAAAATTGAAGCAATAATAAATTCTTGTGTCCAAATAATAACAATTTTTTGGAAGATTTAAAGAAATATCTTCAATGTATTAATCATATTTTATAAAATTATTATACATCATGATTTTTATCTACAAAAATATTTAAACACTTCTTTAAAAAATATTGTCAGATAAATATAAAATAAATAACATCCATGATGAATGTAATATAATTATATATGTCTCCTTCATCTATAATTTAAAACGTATCAAATGTATAACATTTTTTAATTTTATTAGGTACGCAATGTTTGTTAAATTATTACGATTTATATGCACCCCGCCTAAATAAAATGATTCAATAGCAAACTTGAATCAAATTTATAACAGTTTTTTTTTTTTTTAGTAACATAAAGGCTTCAATTATTTGGATTATTAGCCTATAATTACAAAATGATAGTTATACAATATAAAGGTTGACATTGTCTTTATAGATTAACTTATTATTATAATTATTATACATTATACATTTTAATTTTATTAGGTACACAATGTTTGTTAAATTGTTACAAATTATACGCACCTAGCCTAAATAAAATGATTCAATAACGAATTCGAATTCAATTGTTATGGTAGACGACCATGTAAATAATATATGAGTTATATTTAATTGTTAAACACTACTCAGTAAACTTATATTACAATCGCAGATATATTTTTATTTTTATAACTCAATCAGAAAACACAAATCCAGACACTTATGTTTCAGACACACACAAATGAGATTAAAGAATACACCTCGAAAAGTCTAGTACTTCAGTGACTTATTTAAGAGAAAAACTTCAAAATAAAACAATTTGTACATTTGAATATAAGTTGTATAAAGATATAGAAACACTTGATATACAACTTCATGATTGATTAAGGTTTTTTTACAAATCGTTGTTTTAAATATTTATCATAAGTTTTTTAATACTTACACTACATTGTGATTATCAGAGTCAAATTTATGGCGTCCAATCAATAATATGGAACACGAAACATAAGATAAATTGTGTTTATTTTTTAAATCAAGTTTTAATTTAAATGTGTTTAATTGATGTGTTTGTTTTTCAAAATCGAAAAAATGTCTATCATCCTGGCTACTTATAATACGGGAGAAGAGTGGTGGAAAATATAATTTCATAACTCATAAGTTTAGATATAATAAGTGTTAATATCGTTGTATTATTATTATTATTTTTTTTTTGTGGCACCGTTAAGATTATATTAATTAATATTATTTGTATGATGTTATATATTATGTTATTATTTATAATATTGATTATCCACAATACCTTAATACTAGTATTATATGCTTTTGTTAGAAATTATGATAGTCATATTATTATATTAAATTTACCATATTTATTATTTTTTAAGCAAATATAACATAGTAATAAACACTTCTGTTTATGTAAATAGGTACGCCAATTATTTTTAGTAGTATTACATTTTAATGTGTATACTTTTTTAGTAGCGCGTTATAAATTCGATTTTTACGTTATATTATTTTCTGTATTAATTAACTTAAGAATTCAATTTGCTTTTTAATTAAGTATTAAGTTTTCGATGACATTCGTGTATTATAAATACACTAGTTTAATTATCTTCTGTGAAATATTTCTTCCGGCTTCAAAACTTTGAAATTAAATTTGTTTTTAATTGCATCACAAAAATATGCTTAGATTGCCAAACCGAAATTTAATATAATGTGTTTTTCTATTAAAAATCTAGAATTTTATTTTATTTCAAAATCCTTTGTTAAGATTTTCATAAGCATATTTTTGATGCATGCAGTAAGTTTATTTTTATTAGTTTATTTTATTGTTCTGAATTACCTATAACTACTATAACCTATACTTATAATTAAGATGATTCATCCGTAGTTTGTGTTAAATAACAGAATTATAATTTTATGCATTCATAAATATTAAATACACTATAAAATATAAATTCAATAGGATTGATCAGGATAATATGTCTTAAAATTAAATAATTTGATTTTTATCCTTCAGTGATTAAATTAGGTTTGTCAAAACTTAAAACTAGGTATGATGATTATAATACTTATAATCTATGAGTTATGTTGTAGTTAAATAATCATTTTATGAGGTTATAGTTTTTATTAGTTAAATAGTGAATGTTGGTTTGGAAGAAACTTGGATCTGAATAACATTGATACTACCTTTGATGGATTGATGAATGCGAGTTACGGCTGCATGCTTGTTATTTTACTAAGTCAAAATATTGAAAGTTCAAAGCTAAGTTTAAGTTTCTATTTTCATCAGTTATATCTTGTGTATACATTGATTTTGGTTGGACAATCCATCTGCCAATACGCTACCGTTATTTTCACATAATATAATAAGTAATATTAACATATATATTGTGTCTTACGAGTTCATGTATGGAAGTATAATATATATGATGCATCACAACGATAATAATATTATAGAATTATTATTACTAATAGTTTCATTAGTAAAATTAAAAAACTTGATGTAATAAAATAACTAATAGTAATTGACAATAGTAAAAATACACCTCCATAAATTACCTAACATATTTTAATTATTGATTAAATATATATATATATAACATTAGGTGACATAAATAAACTATTGTATTGTATTATCACTAAATTAAACTAAAAATAAATATTTTTAATAAAAAATTGTATGAAACTAAAAACATGCGGTAAAAGAAGAAAAAAGGTACAATGATAAATTAAATATATATATATATAAAAAAAAACCCGAGGGCTTGGAGTTAAGTGATTAGCTTCATCTGTGGATACTAGTCGTTGACTGTGAGAAGAGGACTACCTAGTACTAGTGAAGGTCATAAATAATAAGATAATGGACAGCCCATGTTTACTACACGATAACTTAGTGATCGGTTTTTATATTAATATGGAACTTATTGTTTTTATAACCTCGAAATCTCTGTACTTCTTAAAAAAACAAAACAAAAAAATTTCCATCTTTCTTCCCTCATAAAATATTCACGAATATTATAATAAGGACCGAGAATAGCGTTTTCAAACATTACGAGATAAAAAAAAATGTACTTTTTAGCGCGAGTGCAGCACAGCTAGTGTTGTCTACACAGTTAGTGTTTTCCAACGAAAAAACACGAACTAATCAGAACTTTTGTGAGTTTTAAATTTTGATATTTAAATATTATGTGAATAGGTATATTCAAATATTCTATGAAGTCTTAAACACTCAATTACAAATAATTAAGTGTACAAATTTATTACATTTTCAAAATGATTCAATTTAGTTCCACGTAGGTTCAGTTATTTATCTTTTGATTTGCTTGTAGTTACCTATTATGTTTATACATAAGTTTTACATCTGGGCTTACTATAATTAAATAATAATACCTATATCTACTTTTTGTTTTAGGTCATTGATTCATTTATTAAATTCAATGTTTTCAGATTGATTGTTCAACTATTATTCTACCAAACTGTTGTATAATGAAAATACCTAATAAGTTTAAATTACGCTTACATTAAACCCTAAGCTGCTTTATTTTTTTTAAATTGTTTTTACAGACAAACATTTTTGATTTTATATCTTTTAGTCATCTATTTTGAGTACTGGCAAAGTACTTGTCCAACATAGAAGTAATGAGACGAGGTTTTTGTGTAAAAAGTTAACTTTTTCTTATTTATTTGCATCAAAAGTCGTGACACAATTGGTGATTAGAAAAAAGGACAAGAGCAATATGTAGAGGTACACATATGAATTATCAACATCTTCACAAAATTTAAAACATTTTTATGGCATATTTTGTACTTGTGGTTTAAATTTTAAAACCAATGACTATTGTACTCGTTGCTTAATAAAATTGTATATAGTGTCATGTGTGGTAGATATTTATAATAGTTATTTTCATTATGTGCTCAGCCGAAAGTATTGTATAAAAGGGTCTGGTTCAAGCTTGTTATCTTAAAGTCTAATTAGTTAAAATGACTAAATATTTTATTTCATGCAAATAGAGAGATTAATAATTATGAATTTCATGATTATTTTCATGAAATTTATCCCAGAGTTTATTTTATCTATCATAATACACAATTATAATAGCTGATGATATTAATTTGTAACGTTACGTAGAACAAATTTACGTTTTATTTCTCATGACGTGTCGTCGTGGTGGAACAGTGTACGGAAATGATAATAATCGCTTTACATTCTTTGCAGAAAAACTGAACCCGATCGATAAGAATAATTAAATCTGATTGTTCTTGCAACTGTATACTGTAGAAAATATAATAATATCACAAGAATTGAAATTTCACCCCCAACGCAACTCCCATCGTACACCCCTTATCCACCCTTAACGCTACTCCTCTTTGAGCACACAACCGAGACGGTTGCCATCGTAAATACTTCACGGACGCATGCTGCAGTTACGTTATGGATTTGATAGCTTAGATACGCACACACGCGATATTTATAAACATATGACGCAAATCGCAATGTCGTTCCGTGTTTTCGGACCGTTTCGCAACAGAAACGATAGTTTTAATCACCACGTGAACGACGGCGTGCATGCGATCGTTGTCATAATCATAACGTCGTCGTCCCCGACCCTACACTCGATCTGGTGCGTCAAATGACTGCTATTGCAACCCTTTCGCGACAACCGAGAGGAACACACGCGCGCTCATCATGAGTACAGGTCCCACACGGTCAACGAAACGAGCTTTGAGTATCCAGAAACAGCCTGCACTTCTGTACACGACGATTTGCCGAGTACGCTCGCAATTGTATAGCTGGCATATCGTTATATTAAGCCTGCCATATTTTAGAGAGAAAAATCGTCGGCTCTCAAAAAATGGATTGAAAGAAATTCTGATGTTTATAATAACTAAATTATCTCGCGTTGCCACACTATTATTGGTTTAAATGAAATTTAAATATTATAATATTAAAATAGGACTTGATTAGTATTATTCATCGTGATTAAATATTCCAAAAGTTATGTAAGAATTTTACCAACGCGTACTTTAGTACATATTCTAAAACGGTGGTTATAAAAGTGGTTGTGGACGTATTCAAACTGCAGTACATTATTATTGTATATTAGTATGCACGGCGCACCATATGTGTACGATGCGACATCATGTCATTTTAAAAATCCGCATACATCAAAGCACGCGTATCATACCGAAACGGTGAATGTTAAAACTATATAGGTGTCTATGGATCCCGAAAATTGTGTTTTTTGACGAGACTTGCTGTTGAACGAAGATTTTCCTGGACGGATATCATTCGCTTGGGAGTGTGTAATGCTTGAAATTATAATAAATAATCCTTTTAATATTTATCTAGATAGCAATACATAATTTTAAATTATTTAAAATTTAAAATAATCATTATGATAATACCTATATCCTATACATATATTATAATATAATTTTCTTTTCATATTGGAATAATTTACCTGCAAACTTTGACTCGAGGTATAGAGACATTACACCCAATATTCTTAATAATATCTGGTTCAGCAAATTAGACCTGCACAGATCACATATTACTTAATTTAACAGATTACGCATAGACACTCTTTATTACCTAGTCATTCGTTCAAACTCGGTTTAAACGACTCCCCTTTCTGTACACTGCATCTCTATGAGTGTGTATTTGCGATCTATATCATATAATATTATTTGATTGCCCTACTCTGATATCCGAACGTCTTGCCTTAATTAATTCCCTTAGATCTTTCAATTGTTCTTTTATCTCCACTCCATTCTCAATACTAATTTCATCTTCATTATTAAATGTATTATTAAGTTCATTTTGTATGTTGGTTTTACTATATAAAATCTATTTTATGCTTTAATTTAATTTAAATTGTACTCTTCTATTATATAATTGATGAGCTATATTAGTTAAAATTTAAAGCTATAAAAATGTTATTTTCAATTTTTACACTCGTAAATTAGACTTTTGTTTATTGAATACAATTGTCCAGTTTGATTTTTACAGAAAATAATATTAATGATACACATGAATATATTAAATTAAAAAAAAATTGTCAAGATAATTTATCTTAGATATGTAATCTTATCCCCCCCCCCCATTATATAACAATAACCAGATCAAAAACACCTTAAATTATTTTTATCCATATACGCTAATATTAGTATAGATAAATATATTTTGTATCTGAATACATTAGCTGTATAATGATACACAACACTGCTAATGCGTTTTGACATAAGCGAACTGCGTATGTGCAAATAGTCCCTCCCCCCTCCTGGTTTAAGCGGTCTCTACGATTTCAATAGTCACCAAAACATTTTCTACGTCAATTGTTGATCTTTATTTCTTATCAATATTATAATTAATTATATTATGATAAACCTATGTTTTTTACTTCCAAAAATGTTCCATTGAGTACCTACGGCTTCATTCTATTTATCTGTCGCTATATTATCGATATAAAGTACCTATAGGTACTAATTTTCGTCATCTCAATCGATCAAATACGAAGTAGGCACGTGGAGTTTAAAATAATACGCTTATAGGTAAAATGGAAAATGTTGACAAAAAAGGCGGGTACACGATGTCATAATTTTCACCATTCTAGGTAATAATAATCGACGCAGAAATTATTTCGAGAGGAGGCTTCGTCATCGTTGTCGCGAATTACGGACAAATTGTACTACGAACGTCGCCATCACGTCTACTGCGGTTTGGCCGAGTTCTGTTTACATTTAATAACTCGACGCCCGAATACAATATCAAGTTACACAACAGTATATGTGTGTGTATATGTACGTATATGTTTATACGAACGACTCACGATCTATCTAGGTGGCGTTTTGTACATTTAATAAAACTACACCGTCAATTAAAGTCGTGCACGTGAGCTGTTTCGTTATGTTTGGCTTTTAAGTCGTATTATACGTGCTGTCCTATAGGTACATCCAAGATCCCTTAAACAAATATATGTCACACGAAGTAGGAGTTCGAGTAATCGGGTCAGTCAACGAGGTTTTTATCATTAGTCGATTATTTACTGACTACTGTTTTCTAAAATGTCAAATATTCGATTGAGAATATTTGAATTGTCGAGTTTAAAATATTATGGTTCAAATAATAACACACGTTAATTACGAAATATCAACTACCTAGTGAATTTCATGTTATTATACATTCTGAAACATACCTATAATATCATACAAAAACAAAGAATACAAATTATGTGAGAAAAAAAAATTAAAGTCGGAACATTTGAATTTCAATAAATATATATTAGGGAAGGAGTGAATGTGCGTATGTAGTTGTTATATTAGACTAGAAGTGTTTAAATGAACACATAGATGTGGTATCCAAGTAAATTCCTGTTTGAAGAGTAAAAACAACACTATAATTCATCATAATAATATATCCATACTATATAGTATTGAGTAGTTTAAAATTAAAATTATTCATATTAAAATCTAATTACTTCAAATTCTACTAAAAATTATATGCATTTTTAACTTTTAAATTATTTTAAGGTTTACATAATGATCTTAACGAATATTTTCAACATTTAAATTCAAATTGAAATTTGTATAAATCATGAATCCATATCATGCTTTTATTAGAATTTCTAAACATCACTCAAATAATAATTGTATAAACTAATAGTACCAATATAATAATATTTTCTATAATTACCTCAATATTCTGTTTATATACTTATTATTGTTTATTGATTCATTATCGATTATTTCATTATTATTTATGGTAATTGAATAAAAATATGTACTTACTTTCAGTATTTATTGGTAGTTCAATATGTTTTATTTTATTTTAATTCTTATTATTTTAAGGTGTTTCTTATTAGTAATATTCATGTACTAATATATTCTACTACATGATCCGCTTTTTTACATTTACGTTCATTCAGTTGATTAATGAAAATGTCAGCCTGTGGGTACATAGTGTTAAAATAAATTTGCATAATGTATATTGACGGATGTGATATGTTTGTTCGATCTTTATAACAATGAACAGTACAGGACAAAGATGAAAGGAAATTCGAAACAGTTGAGGGCATTTCACATGGAACCTGTAATTAGAGCCCTTCATTAGATAACCCTTGGAAGCTTGCAGCGACGGGAAGAAGTACTAATATTTATTGGATCATCGACGATCGACTTGTGTCTGTTGAAGTTTAACGATATACTTGGAATCGTATAATTTGTAACCACAAACTAAATTGTTGGTTTACGATCGTAATGTAATTTATATTTATTTTCTACCACTCTTCGGACGTTAAATACTACTCTAAATAGGTGTCATGTCCATATTATTATTACCAATTCTTTTTATCAATAACGTAAAATAAACTGCAGTGTTAGACATAAAGAAATAAAGGGGAAATAAAATAAAATTTTAATATATTCTAGTTTCTAGTACCGCGTGTTTTAGTCGTTCGTTTATATTTTTCTCACAAGTGGTTTTTCGTGAATTTTTATTGCATTTAAATCGTTTCCATTAGATACAATTTATTTGAACTCCGTTTAGCTGACAACTCTCAAACTTTATACGGATATTAATGAATTACGCTTGCGATTCGATTTTCTTCTTCTTAAACCATATACGAACGATCATGTGAGACAAACTCAACAAATACTGATAGCTTTGAAATATTTTTTCAGTGCGTCGGGTAATGCTAAAAGTTTAAAAATAGTATTATGATAATATAATATTATAATACTATTAAATTTTAGTTTGTTCACATAATATTATTATTGGAACTTATCAAATTTGATAATGAGCCAACTATTATTATAGACGTTTGATGACTTTTGACATACCTACCTTTTGTTTTCCATTTAATAATTACTAAATGAAATTATTTACCTAATAATAATATTATTAGTATGTAAGAATATAATTTGGAGTTTGGTTATTTTTTTTTATTTTTAGAATAAAAAAGATTATTCCCTTAAATGGCCTTATATTATTAAAACTGAATAAGATAAAATATCGTTAAAGAAACTATATATTAGTATATTACAATTATTATTGCAATAGAAAACAAATAATTTGGATTAAAAATATTAAAGTAGTTATGCGAAAATACCTTAGTCTTATGAACGAGCGTAATATAAAAACAAGTAAAATAGTTAGTTGCAAATATTTAAAATGTGGTAATTCATATTTTTTTTTTTTAAAGAATTTCAAAGATTTTTATTTTTTTTGTTGCATTCAAATACGATATCAAGAATTTATGTCGAAGTAGATATTTTTGTTGGAAAATGATTACACCCACGTACAACATAGATTATAGTTACATTTCGTAACTCTTTTAAAAAAAGGATAAAGAAAAATACTTTCTTTTTATTTAAGAGTTTTTCTTCATTGTTTTATTATTTCATTGTAAATTTATTAACACTCCTAAGACTAGTAGGTAGTTCGTATTTTATCTCCGTGAAATTTATGATGAGACCCGAAACTCATATAATATAATAATAAAAGTCTGATTTTTAGATGCCTTATTTTATTTAGTTTAGTATTCAAATGTACAGTACAAAATTTCATATTATTTAAAATTTCTCGTCGCCGAGATATGGTTATTTATTATAAATATAAAAACACATTTGTTTGCTACAGTCTGCAATAATGTAGGAGAAAAATAAAACTACAAAATAATTTTAAATTATTGTATTAAGTATTGATCAAAACAATTGTACATTATACATATACATTTTTTAAGCCTTACGCATTTTTTTCTATCGTTTTTTTTTTTGTTTTTAGGGGACATTTCATGACCAATAAATTAGCTTAAAATAAAAACTTTAATTTTTGATTAATTTGATAGATAATTTTTAAAATTTTAAACTTGTATATTGGTGTTCTTCCTATTAAGGAGTAGATTAGATTTTTAAGTCTTTATCTTTATAAGAAACTATAAACATTAAAATAATTTTACTTACGTACACTTATTATTACCTCATGATAGCCAGCCATATTCTTTTAACTATATATTTTTTTTTTTTTGAAACATATTTTGGTATTTGTTCAGAATATGAACTTGTATTGGCAATTTATTTAACTGATTAACAATGTATTATATTTTCATTGTTTTTTATAACCGACTGTTACAATACTTTTAAAAACCGACAAAACAACATTGTAAATTGACCACCGCTCAGTATCGTTTTCGAATTTGATAATTTATTGTTATTCATCTCTGCTTTCAAATTAATTTACAATACCTAATACATCACTGTCTTACTTAAAATAAGTACCAAAACTCAGAGATTGTTCTGTCTATAGTTTTCCTATGCTTTTAAACACTAAGTGAATGGTTTATGCAAAATTACCTTGCAAAAAAATTAAAAACTTTTCAAATGACTAAAACAAGTATTTCGTGAAAATAATGCTTCCCACATCTAATTATTAGTTTCATTTAAATTGAAAAAAATGATATTAATATATTTTTGTTCGACACATAAGATTAATAAAATTAGATATTAATGGTTTTAGAATACTTTATACAATACCTACATCTAGTAATATACATAATATTTTTTTTAGCTAACAGTTAGAGACTAGTATAGCTTGACAATTAAATAATTTACATAATGTAATATTACATTTACATTAGATACTTCTTAAAATAAACTTCATATATACATAATTTATAATCATATATTGAATGCTACAAATTAACATTGATTATAAAGAAAGTGTAGTTTTCAGGTTAAAAAAATTTAGATTTTAATTTAGATAAAAATTTATTAAGTTATTTATGATATTCTATATATTTTTTTTATTTTTAACAAGAAATGTACAAAATGTTGTTATATGTAAAAAAAAAAAATGGTCGACGATATCATTTATTGTTTTTGAAGAGTTTGCACCTAGGTTTGCACCTATATACGCACTAATTATTTGAATTTAGTCAATAGTCATTTTTAATAACGACTCCAGTTTTTACAAGAAAATGAATTGCTATAATTTAAAAGTTACTATCGATTTCTAGTCAAGACATTGTTACATTACTTAAATGAGACGGTCCGTTAAACTTTATCTACCTATGTTTTAAAATAACACGTGTTGAGTAATTGCCTAAATTTCTGTAAACGAAACACGAACTTTAATAACTATATAGAAATGCAATGTCTTACAACCAATCGATTACTTCCACAAAGATAGAGTTTATTATTTTACTTACTTTTTCCGTGAAAACTTTTTTGTGTCGAACATAATTGCTCGAAGAATCTGATGTAATGTAATTGTAATAGGTATCAGAAACACCTCGCTCGAGTTTTGTATCCTGAAATGATGCTTTACATAGAAGTGATTTTTCGATCTCCTTAATCAGTTCCCTAATCGTAAGAAATGATAATCATGGTCAACCAGAAAAATATTTTAAAGGTATTTTAAGTTCGTTATTAACTGCAGAGCTCTGAAGCTCGGAGTTGGTTGGAATGCGATGATTTATTATTGCTTTATCTTGTGCTGGGTTGAGAAATTAAGAAAAATTTGGAATGAATGCAGGATAGTATATTATGTCTGATTTCTGAATTGTAATATTATGAACATACCGAATTTTCTGATTTTAGAATAAACGTAATGTTAAAAGAGTCAAATAGTTTTTAATAAAACGAGAAAAAATCTAATACTTCCACATAACACAAATATTCTCAATCTCGCATTAATTTCTAGATTAGATTACAATTTATTTGTAATGTATTATACATTTTTTCACTTTTTCAATTTAAAAATAAAATAAATAAAATAATATTAATTTATGTACAAATTTACAATGTATTAAATTTATATTTATAAATCCATGTATGATTTTCACTATACTAAACAAAGTCTCAAAGTCTTTGTTTGTTATGTTTATGAAATTTATTATTTTTTAGGTTTAATAAATGCTGAAGAATGTTAAAAATGGATAGAATTTAGAATTGTTAAACCTTCAAACCTTTTTTTTTAATTTCTACCAATATTTGAATATTATTCTTCATTGAAAACTTTAACCCACCAAAAGTTCTCAAATATCAATTCAAATATTTTACTTAAGTATTTATTTATTCCTTTCGCTCCGCTATTTTAATCTATATTGGAGTTTGAAAAACTTCACGGATCATAAACTATTATAAGTTATAAAGAATTTAATATTTTGCAGTGTTTATCGTACGGAATCTCTCGTATATATTTAGGTTGCTACATTATTTTCGATTGTTTGATCGATTTAGTAAGTAGCAATAGGTATGAAAATATTATAAATAAACATACCTTATTTATTTTGTTGATAATCGTATACTAAAAAAAATATAATAACAACGAAGTCTTGAGCATAAGATATTATTTTACTGTTATAATAAATTATACTAAAAAAAATATTCAATATGTAAAAATTAATATGTTTGGTATGTTCCAAAACTCCTAAATCCCCTTAGCTGATTTCCACGGAAAATTAATATACTCAAATGTGATTTTTTTCAATAATAAAATATCAGTTTCAGCCTGAAAATACCTATACAATCATACCTAATAAATGTTTATGTTTTAATATTAATACTGATAGAAACAACAATATCTGTGTCTTATCGTTAATTGAGCAACAAAATTGGTTACCAATTTTTAAGTATTTTAAATATCGTAAATAGTAAACCTCAAATTATGAAATGGGGCAAATAGTCGTGGTGTTAGAAATTTAATTTATTAAAATAACACCTACATATATAATAAAACAAATAACATTTAAATACGATAAAAAAATGTTTATTATTGGTAACTTTTTTTACTCTAAATGGCCAGAGGTAAAATAAGAACATTTTGTTTTAATGTTAACTAAACCAAAGAGTATTATTTAAAGTTTCTTATATATTTTAACCAAAGCGAAAGTATTCAATGTATAGGTAAAATATAGTATGTTTTTCTTACATAAGAATAAGAGCCCTTAAAAGCGATTTTACAAAAATATAAATAATATGTAATATCAAATCTGTAGTATTTATTACTTTTGGGTCATTTTTTATAATTGTAAATATTGTAAATTCGTAAAAATTAAAATAAATGAATATAATTTTGAAATTACTTTAGTCCTATATCTTCAAAACCCAATTTCACAGACTATTATCAATAGTTAACAAAGTTAATTAATTCAAAAATAACTAGTTCAAATTTTGATTTTTATAAATCGTAATGTTTAGGAAAAGTAACCTATTAAATAGTTAAAAATCGAAAAGAGAGTTATTTCGAAGAATAGAAGACTGTATCACCACAATCCATTCATTGAGAAAATGCTACAATAAATCTTAAAAGTTTGAAAAATTGGTCTCAGTATATTCTTCAAAAATTCCAAAACCATACTTCAAATAACAGCATTATTGAAGCAGAAAAAAAGGTTTTTTTTTGATAAGTAGCAGTGTATTTAAAGGGAAAAGTACAAAGGATAAATTATACATTGTATAAATTTGTACAAATACTACAAAATATAGATAAAACATTAAAACAAATCCATATGTTTCATATCTTTGATGATATCATTTTAAAATTATAAAATTCAACGGATAAATTTTAACACATATGTATATTATATGTTTTTGAAACTAGTTTCGAATAGTTTACCGATAATTCTATAATAAATAATTATGTGCATCACTATTTATTATTAAGTTAATATTTATGTAGAAATAAAAATATAATAAAAACAATTTTTGTATAAGAATACATAATTCTATATCAGGTAATTAAAAAATAAAAATGCATCACTTTTCCGATTTAACCGTATAACTTTTTTTTGACACTCATTGCTTCGGCGTGTTTGTTTATCATCACTGTATCACCATAAGATTTGATGTTTTATTATGATTATAAGGTTACTATGTGCGTAAACATAATATCGCATATTACCTACGCATAATAGAGTAATATGGAGTAGGTATTAAAAACGATACAATATTCATAAAAATATATCGTGTTACACACATGACGAAAAATTATACTTTTGTGGCAATATCTTGGCCAAATCAGTTCAGTCGGATTTTATAGTAATACATGTATTCTATGATAACATATTAACTTAACAATAATATATAATTTACGTGATAAACGTGTAATCGACACATTGATTGAATCGTGACATAATCGTTTGAAAGTTATGCCCATCAATGATTTCGTTGTATACTTTGTTCAACATCGGTTTGCCCTCGAATAATGGTACAACTGGTGGGATGGATAGAGTGTGTCAAATCAATGTGAAACAAAAACTAACATTTCCAACTATCATAATTTTTCAAAAATTTACATTGTACGTATATATATATATATATTATGCATATTATAATAAGGTTAGGTCACTAACCTATTATAGTCACTTTATTCAATTTAATGCATAAGAGTTTTCCTACCCTGGTAGAAATTAGATATATATTAAAAGTCACTTGGGACACATTATTATGCATATTAATAATATTATGCTACTATACATTTGATAGATTTATTCACATATGTTAAAACTTTTTTTTTTTTTTAATAACCCAATTTTTAAATAATAATAACAGCATTATAATTTTTTTATCAATTGGAATTTAGTTGTGGAAGTTTTTAACTTTATATTTGGTGTATTAAGTAGCTACATTTTAATACTGATATAATTGTAACTTATATCAAATTAAAACTCTCTGAGTTATTCCTATACTAGTTATGTATTGGAAATATTATGTTATGTAAGAATATAATTTTTGGTTTTAGTTTGAAATACCTACTGGCCTACTTAATGTCCTAAAGTTTTCTTCGTTTTCATAGTTTTTCAAGATTATTCATTAAATCTTTTAAACTGTAATGATTGCTAAGGTTTTATACATTTAAATATAATCCTTAAAGACATAAAACAGAAAAAATAATTTATAGTTCAGCCATTATCACTATTATAATCAATTCATACGAATTTAAATCGATATACAATTTTAACACATTTCACAAATCGCATTCCATTTTTAAATGTTCACTTTTAATAAAAATATTATATTGAAATAAAATATACATTTAGTTTCGGTAGAAAAATATGTGTACCGAGAATAAATAATAATGTAACCTTTGTTTAATACTTTCATATTCGTCAGATTGAGTCAAATGTCCTGTATTCGGCCTGTGATTATGAAATCACCTCTCATATATTTTCTTAAAAGGTCTATTGTTTTATTATTCGAACCTGGCTTACCAAATATCTCGACTTGTAACAAAGAAAAGTAAAGTTTGTCGAGTTCCCATCTTAGGCAAAAATGTTTTTTTTTTTTTGTATCGATCTTTGCCTCCACTTATCCTCATCTCTTTGTAAAGCGAATTTTACCAATACGCTCAGTCCAATATTTCACAGACAAACGGAGTAGTGATTTTCTGTTCATTGGTGATTTTCAGAATAATAGTTATTATTATATATAGTATCATTATTATACTGCTGCAGCTGTATTACTATGTGTGTGCATAACATAAAAATACTGCAGTCTGCAGAAACTTGAGGAAAGCGGAAAATACCTTTAAAACTACATAATCCTAATCTGTCATTGAAAGTTTTTAATTATTTTCTAACTTAAGTGCCTAATTATATAGTGTTAAATTATATATATATTTAGAGCGAATCGATGGATTTGTAAGTATTTGAATGATTTGTGTTTTTGGAGTTTCTGGTAAGAAAAAATGAGTCTAATTGGAACCTTGGTGGGTAAAAATTACCAGAGTAAAATGATTGTCAACAAATAATTCAAAATATTTATAATAGCTATATTTTCAATTCATAAAAATTTAAAATTGTTATGGTTTTTTTAAATATATTTAATGACGTTTTACATGCTTGAAAATTATTCAATTTATTTAAAAACATGGATTAAATTATACCATTATACCCATTTCACAAACTAAATTAACTATACAATTCTGTTAAATAAATTATTACTAAGTAACATAGGAAATAATAAAAATAACCATCAATTGTAGTAAATTAGAAATGTTATCATCATACCTAGTTTATCCTTACAATATTATTTTCTATGAATGCAAAATAAAATATTTAGAAACAGTTAACCGTTTATTTTTTATGTCGGCAATTCTCCACTAAAATTAAATATAAAATCTGGCTTATACTAGAGAATTTTAAATAATTCCAATAATTGATTTTTTTTGTTTCTCGTCTATGTTTCAATTCAATGCATTTTATTATATAACTGTTCATTAAAAACTAGGGATTATTCCCATCGAATTAATATGATTAGACATCTGTCTGTGTTTGGTAATACATATTTCGCGTTTGCAGCAGCATATAGAATAATAATATGGCAGTAGAGTGATTAAGAAGCTTAATACAGTGGTGGAACATAATGAGCCAATGATATCCCGGTATCGAGGTGTTGTACATTTACGTATTATTTGTTTTAAACACTATACACAAGAGCCGAATAATATAATACCACCATCGATACACACTCAAGTACCTCTTAATATATATATTACGTGTGATTCTAACATATATGTATATTATATGAGAAATAAGAGGTACCTATCTCTATCTGAATAACTTGCGTGCGCATAATAAATGTGAGTGGTGCATAATATGACGACAACGAAATGTATATTATTGTGTGCCTAGTGCATGCGAGTGTATTAATTATTATGTGTACAGATGAGTTTTATTTTAGCAGGCAAAATTTGAGGTTTTTTTTTCATTTACATCACAATGGATATGATGTAGTCGCTGGTAGGGAAACTCGTCGTCGTTAACCTATAAAATCGTTATTGTTTATACTGTAATCAGGGGCTAACTGAGACAATATATCAGGCCAGGCCACCGGGAAATCTCCCATCGTCGCGTTAGGCCACCCTTGTCTGTACACTAACAGATATTTACACGATATGAACACAATACAAAAGAAAAAAATATGTTCTGAGACTAAATAAAATAAATAAAAAAGACTTAAATAACAAATAATGTTCATTTTTTGTATCTTGTGATAGACTTATTAATAAAGTTGTAAAAAAATAACACTAAACGAAAGTGCCGAGTATAGTGCCATCACCGAAAATATTTGACGTGTTGTTTTATTATTATTTTTATTTTCTAATGGATAAGAGATTTCGTTCCGAAAACTCGTCGTCTCTAACATTAATTTTTTTTTTATTATAAATATTATTATTAATAAAAATACTATAGTGACATTGGCTTATATATAAAATATAATAAAAATAAAAATAATATATATATATATATATAACATGTATTGCAATAATGACTGGGATAAAAATATTATTCACAAAAATACACCTATAACTCAATTCTATAATTATATTAAACTAAATTTGTGTGCTTATTTATAACAGTTTTTTATTTTTATAATTTGTTTTTATTTTTATTTTTTGATGAGTTTTATAGTGGCTGTGAGTGAGTATCTGTTGTGGCTGAGAGAGATTCTGAAAGGTGTTCAGGAAGTTTGGTGGTAGTTCTTGGTTCGGAGTATAAGAACGACATTTCGTCATTATGTGTTTGATTGTAACTTGTAAGACAGGTGCTGCATGAAAAACATTTTTAGGGGTAGTTTTACTCATTAAGTGACTGAGTAATTAGCGTGAGCCCTATCCGTAGTCTCATTATAATGACTTCAAACTCTCTAAGAAAGTCTGCGGGTTATGGCCATGTGAATACGTCTTTTTAAATGTCATAAAAAAAATTCATCATTGTTTCACACTTTACTCTATATTGATTTATTAACAATAAAAAAATATATGTTTCCCGACTTCAATAACTAATAATAAGTATGTAATTCGTATTTTGAGATAGACATATTGATATGGTTGTAAAAAAAAAAAAAAACCATTATACATTAGAGCAGAATATAGTACCTACCACTATTGATAGCGCTTCTCAAGTATCTCTGAATATGGATCTTATGTGTAATTCCAGAAAATATGTATATAGGGGAGAGGTATCTGAGTTGCATGTGGTGTGTGCATAATAAAATATGTAAGTGAAGTTACATGACTACAACCCAATGTTTCTCATATTATATATATATGTGTGTGTATTATGAGTATATAAATGTATTTTATTTTATCAGAGTACATAATATTTGAGGTTTTTATTTTATTTATTTTATTTCCTAATGGACTGGAATTCGTTAGGAAAACTCGTGGTCGCTAACCTATAAATTCGTTATTGTTCACAAATTGTACGTCTATATTGATTGGTGAACAATAATTTTTTTTTAAATTTATGTAAAAACAATACAAAAGAAAAACAAATATATGTTCCCCAACTTGAATATAACAAATTATGTTCGTTGTTTGTATCTTGGGATAGTTGTAATATTGTTGTAAAAAAGAAAACTTACTATACATTTATTCAATGATTGATGAAAGTGTAAATCTAAATAATTTATTTGTTCAAAACAGTAATTTTATTGGTATGAAAAATTTCGCCTTTGGGAATCTTCCGTGGTTCCTATAAAAATGCATATTTGTGTTAAAATAACCGTAAATAGAGCGAGTATTGAAAAGTTTTTCGTATCTTTTAAAATAAACAATATTAACGGAATGGCAGTAAAAATATCACCCGGGTAATATAACTCAAATGTCACAGTCCATGGTCAATATATTCGAAAACTTTACAACTATGCAAAGAAAACTCGCAAAGATTGAGTGTGCATATTGTTACATAATATATTTATTTATGTACTTAGACGTCTTTGTCGTTTTTGTTCTAATAATCGAAGTTGTTCTATATATTTTCTACTGTACCTATCATGTACAATACAAATTAAAGGTGTTTTTCACTTACGCAAATATAGAGATCGAACCAAAACTACATTTTTTCCTTTTGACTTTATATTTTTTTGGCGTGATTAAAAAATGATTTTAAGATTATCACTACCTATGCAATTAATATGTCAACTAAAATACAATTTAGTTACAATTCGTTTATAATTAATAATCACCATTAAAAACTAATCATGCAATATCATGAATGAAACTAATTATATTAAATGGCCATTCCAATTAAGCTTTGTGTATTGAAATCTATAACTACAGTATACCACGAATAATACCCCTGGTTTCTAACTAAATCTTATCAATACCGCACAATAATAACAAAAAGTGTAAGTAATAACATTGAGTGAAAGACTATTGTTAGTCATTCTACTCTATTATTTTTAATTATACAAAACAAAACGAAAAATAATAATCCTAGATCAATATAATATTTGCTAATCATAAATTATTGTAAGTTTAATGTATTTCTGCTGTACAGTTATAAAAACATTCACATTAAAATATTGAATTCTACCCACGTTTTATTTCTTAAAATAATAAAACTAATAGTATATTTTTACTACTCTGCGATAATATCTATATGACTTGCATAGTAACTTGCATAAGTGATACAATTCTCAGTTGTGATAATACACCAACGAGTGCTACAAGTATGTCTGTAGAATATAATACAATGTACCTATAGGTATATGCATTTGAAAAATCCTATCATCCCTATGAAATCATTGGGCCATCTGTAGTAAACAACTAGCTCGACAACTATCTTGTTCAATGAACATTCTCTTTCGCTATTATATCGATGTATAAAATATAGTAATATTATGAATAATGAGTATTGTACAGTGTGTAATTTCATCATTATCGTACTAAACAACGTTCGTTTCACAAAGACAATTGAAACCGTTCTTTGAATATTATAATTGAACATTGGCCATTTGTTAACGATAACAACAACTTTAGAGCGTTATAAACAATAATAATGATAATATATTATATATTATACATACCTATATATACATATATTGAACTTGCGTGTTTACCCAGGGTAAGGCGCGTTAACTTTGCATTTCCCGGGAAAAAGCTTTTCGCAAAGAATGCGGTTAAAGTTGCTCGCACCAATAATTTCTTTATTGCATGAAATTTACATAATATCCTATAACAATGCGTTTGAAACACTGAACATCTGATAACCGTATACCTAATACCATCATATATATTTGCATAGAAACTACGAGTATATTGAATAAGACATACACCGCAGTACCTAACTACAATAATAATGATAATATGAAGAATTATAATAACTGTATTTAAGCACTTAAAATTAAAATCAAATCCCATATAATATATATGCCTACTGTCTAGAAAGGGTTGTTCTAACATTTGTTGGCCTTTTTAGGTACCTAATTCTGAGGTCACAATATTGTTCGGTAGTTTTAGAATGACTCAGTTTTGAATTTTAATAACTATTAGCAGCTTTATTGACCACATATTCTTCTTTACGTTTGAAAATGTGAAAATGTTAACTTAAATTTATTGTAAGAAGGGTTTAATTTCAACCATAATAATATAGAAAGATAAATTATAAAAGTTGTACAAACTTTGAAAACCTAACAAATATTAAAATATTAATACATATTACATATGATAAATATATTACAAGCACGTCATTCTATCTATATATGCATTCATTTTAATGGAATTTAAGGTTATTAAAACTAACATCCGACGTTAGAATGTGCGCTTGAGGTGTTTATTGTTCTATCGTTTTGGATTACTATAGTAGATAGAATATAGCAAAAAAACTTGCTGTTAAAACGTTTTGAATATCGCATCGATTCATTTAATATTATTTTATTGTTTTATATTAAAATTTCAATAATGTTTACACGTTATTGTTTTTGTTTTATTGACAATTATTCATTGCAAAAAAAAAATTTAAAAAGAAAAACGCATTTCTAACTACATTTAGTCGTGATATTATGACGTCATGCAATGAACTCGCTAAGATATTATAATGTTATTGCAGTTTATGTTACTTGAAATATATTTTTTGATACGATACATTGACGGTAATCCCATACATGCTCAGTGCACACATTATGTTTCCGTGTACGTGTCCATTGTGCGTTCGCTCCACTGTCATTATTTTATGACTTATTATGGGTGGTCATGTGTTGTAAGATCTTCGTGATATTGTATATATAGTATGTTTGTAAAATGCCTACAAGGTATCATTGTGGTTTCGTCACCGTGTTTCTTTTTTATTTTGTTTTATACACGTTTAACAATAAAATAATATATTTCGTTGTTCTTCGTGCGTATATTCCACAGAATTCGCATTATCGCAGTCTCTTGGAAAATTGTGCATAATTCCACTTCAAAAATATAACATACACCCGCAGATTGAATTATTCACATTCATCGATGATGTGTAGATTGAATTAAACGCATATTATGTATTGTTTTTCGAATAAACTTCATGGTTTTTGTTTTTAAATAAATATAATTGACATTTTTAATGAATACAATATTGTAAGTGCCCCACATCCGGGCTAATACTTGATTTACTTATTATAATTAGAAGAGCTTTGCAGTTTAAGCCTCCTTACGTGTTTTTCTAGTTGTGTTGTTGAGCAAATTATTATCGACTTCATTTTATATGAACTCTATTACATAATAATTCAGTGCAAAGAAATATATTTTATTCTTTCTTTTTTATATTTAATTTTATTTGTAAACGAGTAGATTATATTTTTGTTTATTTAATTTTGAGTGCTACACTTATGTATACACTTCGAAATAATAATAAAAAAGGAAATTGAGTAAAAATTAGTAGGTACATTTAAAATATGATGATATATAGATTAGTTACAAATATTTAAAAGTATTTTTTTCGACATGTTATTTTATTATATATCACGTGATAATTCCACGGTGTTTTATTTTATCCAATTAAAAGCACGTTTGCTGATTAAATAATCAAATCATATCGTTGAACGAAGAAATCCGTTTTAGATAAATATATTTTTTCATATTACTGTTGTAGATATAGGCATCTTGAAATAATATACAACAAGAGGTCGGTGGCTACGAATAATGACAATCAAACCTGTCACTACCACGAGTTCTCAGTTTCACTTAATCTGGTTGTGTTAGAATTCGCGAATGTCAAAACAACAACCGTTGATACGTTTATATATATATATATATATATATATATATATATTTGTATTTTAATATGTGCTATTTGCATAGTTAATGCGAAATCTATATTTATAATAATTATATATTCACAGTACATCTCGGGCAATTATAATATAGAGTAAAATCTTTAGAAAGTGTATAGAAGACAGTATTTCTTGAGTAACAGGCTGATGCATAATGATGACTTCCAAAAATACTGAACGGTTTTCCGGGGAACTGAGCAATGGTTTCTGTTTTGGTTATCATAAATTTAAACTAACCAGCCACTCGCCTAAAACCGTATATACAATATATGCGGAATAACTTGATCAAATTGTTTTATGATACGCAGGCAACTTTACCCGCAAAGTTTGTTGTGCAATACGTGTGGCCGACTTTATATACGTTCACCGGCGACAAATCGTCCCTTTGAAAACTAGCAACTATTATATAAACAATTGTAATGCGCCTTGAGGTCGCCCATTCGGTTCCTGTAATAATATTTCTCATTTGCTAAGTCTGAAGAAATGCAAGCTCGAGCAGGAGTGGTTTTCGATAATTCGAAGAGTCCTGAAGGCTCCGTTTTCCCAACGAAGTAACATAAATGAAATTTAGGCACCCGGATTTCAACCCTTCTTCTGACAATCGGAGTCATCGGAGTGTATATAATACTTCTAAACACGTAATATGTTCTACTGTTTATTTTACGAATTTATATACAGAGGTGTACCAAAACGTATTTATGCAGTCGACAACCCTGTTCGAAATGAATACTTATCATTAGGTAGTGAATAATATAATAAATTATATTAATATTGTTCGTATAATATTAAATTGTAGGGAAAAAAATCATTTCGGGAAATACATACATAATATATAGGTTGTGATTCAAAATTTCCAATTAAATTTTTTTTAAAGATTGCTGAGGAATTTTACACATATTCCGAAATGAGAGAATGGTTTCACGTGATAATTTATTTTCTTTACGAGCATAATAAATAGTATACAAATTTAAAAGTGTAACACTATAATGCGTGTGTGTGCCTATATGCTATAATACTGTATTGTCACAAATACTAAGCACGAGGGAGGCTGCAATATGTTGTTCGAAACACTAATCGATGCGCGGCATGGTTGTATACATGTATATACCTACGTGTATATATTGTATGATATATATATGAAATCAAAACCAGCTTGGTATATAATAAAACTGCTGTGGCCATGAAAAGTGAACGTTGACCATCACGCGCCTAGCGGTATTTTCAGTTGGGAATTAATAGAACGTATTATAAAAATCTTCGGACTTTTAAATTATTTGAAATATTATTTTTGATCAGTGAATGATCAAAACATGTACGACTTTCAAATAACACAGTCAGATGATTTACCATACCTACGCTGATTATGATATTTGTATATTATTATTAGGTATTAGGTGTCTTTTATGTCCCTATTGTTTGGTTGTCTCGCCCAGTTAACGTTTGTGAAATATACTCAAACGCAAAACTGTTCGGGACTGCGATAACTAGACGTACTGAATATTAAGATCAGCTATTTTTTAATTCAAATTGTAACAAAATATAATTTAATAATTGTATTTTTAAAATCGTAAAAATTAAATATAATAATACGTATGTATAGTTTCTGTGATTTTTTTTGTCCCATTAACCTTTTATTGTGAGTTTTACATTTTACAGTGAACGGATGTAAATCATGATTTTTAAATTGATTCAGGAATTAGAAGTAAAGGATTATTTTCATATTATATTGAAAACTATCTCTGTCATTTGAACTTTTTTACCTTATTTATTTTAAATAAAAAAACATAATACTAGAATAACACCACGTAGGAAATATTAAACCATATTGCAAGTTGACAGCTATTAATCACACAACATACATTATAGTAACTGTTGTAGTCCATAGATACTACATTCTTATCCTTTTATGTTGTTCAAAACGTTGTTTTACCAATCAATTATAATTAATGAAAACACATTATGAATTAAAAACCGTTTAATTAATTACGTTTATAAGAGGATAATTTATATTTTCTTCTATAATTTATTATTGTTATTATTACTATTATTTTTATTGATAGATAATTAAAAAATGAATATCAATCATAATACTTTGTGTGACGAAAACATGACGGCTAACAACATAATTTAAATAAAAATATAAAAATTGATATTAACCAAATAAAATTGGAATGAGCTGCAGCAATCATTCGATTAATCAAACTGTTTCGTAATTGTATTGTATATACCCCTGTAGGATCGGGTCGGCTGTGGTGGAAAACGACCACACAAAAACTGATAAAATGTCTTTCAGTTGAAAAAAGAAAATTAACTTTTGGGCGGTTTTCCCGGATGACAGTCCCTCGGGTGGAGGTTTTGATAAATTGTCGGTTCTATCGTTTATACCCTCCGATAGCTATGATTCTTGCACGTCGGTGTGTCCGTATCGAAACGATTAGGTACATTTACAATATTTCGAGGTCAATATTGCGTGTGCAACTCTGTCAGTGTATTTATATTATTATGCAGCCCCATATATACCAATTATATACGACTCTGCTTGTCACTCTAACTGAAGTGGTTTTAACACGTGAGTGATAAATCACCGTGCCTTATCGTAAGCATAATAGGACGCAGTGGGTAAAAAACAAATAACGATAACGAACAAAAAAAAAACATAAAAATGTATGTATATCCATATTATGTACGGTAGACATGAGTTTAAGACATAAAAATTATAAATAAATATTTTCCAGTTAAAAATCCGTGTGTTGTAAATTTGTAATTACAAATATTAAATCGCAATTGGCAATATTTAAATTTTCTATGACCTATGAATTTTTTCATAGCTGGTATAATCAAAATTATTATACTATCAAATGTTTATATTTTTAAATGTTTAATAATAATAATAATAAAAAAAAACAGCATAAAATTGTGCTCCATTAGGAAGTGTGTTAATGTTTAGATGAGCGAAATGGAGTAATAGGTATAGGGACAACCACAATAAATGTTTTCCACTTACTTTGCTAAAATACTTATAATTTATTTTTTTTATTATTATTAGAATAAGCCTCGGCAGCGGTGGCCATTGGCTGACATTGTTTACATTGATTTTATATAATTTTTTACATAGGTAGTTTAGTTTTTACATATTATTTTATACTATTTGTTTACAATAAATTTTCAATTTCATTTTCTTTTATGAAGTTTAGTGTCTGTTTGATGGCTAATACGTTTGGACCTAATGATTGGTATAGAAATTCTGGGATGTTGTGTTTGGTTCTTGCATTTTCTGTTTGTCTGCATTCTACGAGTATATGTTTTATAGTAATACTTTTAATATTAATCTGCATACTAGTACAAAAATTGGTATTTATACATCAAAATATTCTAATCTAATTCGACCATAATTTTTATGTTCTTATTCTACAAGTAATGAATTCTTAAAAAATAAAATTACCTATATTAAATTTTTTTTTTCAAAATCATTAATAAATATAGAATTTTTTTAAATCAATTTTATTTAAAATAATTTGAAAAACATTAACATGTACTTTATGAGAAAACATTAATCTTTATTGTTAAAGAAACCTACCCTGTAGTATATTTTATTAATTATAATATTATATTGATTTTATTGTATTATGACTTTTACGGAATGAAAATTATAACTTTTTAAATTGTAGATATCACATACTTTTGTATTGTGAAAACTAAAATAGGTACTTTATTTATACTTATAAAAGGCAGATTTTGTTACACGAAGGCACTATACAGATAATCAGGAATAATATTTATGTTATTTCAAAGTAAATAAAAACGTTATTACTAAATTATATTCTAAGAGAAGGAAATTATACTCTGTGTGTAACGTATATATAATGTATATACCTAACCACCAATGTCGGCAATCAGTAATTTTCAGTAATGACTAGTCATTATTGACAATGGTTGATTTGGTTAGATAATATTGACATTGAATAGACATTATATCAATATTACGTAATAAACTTAAATTGACTAAATTTGGTAGTTGACAATATTTAATAGAATACCTAGGTAATAATATTATGTACTTAAATTGACGAAAGAATGATTATTATTTTGAAGAAAATCTTGTTTATTAAGTTATTTTATTTATTATTATTATTATATAAAAACAAAAAATGAATTAAATCTTTACAACGCCTATAAATATCTTATATACCTAAGTTCTTATGTAGAATTTATTTAAATAAGAAATAAGAAATTTAACATTTAATTAAATGTTCTAAAATCATAGAATAAGATATTATAATATTAAATTATTTTTGTTTCTTGTTTCTATGATTAATATTTTACGATTTATAATAAAATAACGAAAATACTTACATGATAAATATATTCTGAATATCTAAGATCGTTAAAATTTGAACTTCCAATTGCTCACCAAAAAAGCACGCTAACTTTTTTTAAAATACATTTTATACAACAAAATAATTTGCAAATATTGATGATTTTGATTAATTTTGCGAAAATTTGAATTTGAAATGCTTAAAACAGTTTTAAAATGTATTTAACCGTTTTTAATTAGAATATGAGCAACTCATGAGAAACATAGAGTTAAATTCACAATACTTTTTACTCAAAAAATATCAACTGTCCATAAATAGCGGAAAAAAAAATTAAAATAAAAACATTTTTAAAATATAAAGCTTAAAATATGTAAATATAAATATTTGGTGAAAAATTAAATTCTACAATCATCCGAATTACTAAAAATGATCGAAATTGGCTTTGTGGAAAACTATTATTGAGTAAAAATATTTGGTTTTCTCTATTTTTCTTCTTCTGGAGAATTTAGAAAATAACTGAGCATTTCTTATTGACCCCTTAAAGTGCCAACCTTGTCCAATTGAAAATTAAATATTTTTACAGCTCAAAAGCTGCATCGCATACACAAAAAAACAATGCATATTGTAAAACCAAGAATCTTGAATATTTATATTACAATGATATATTAACAATAAATATTGCTATCATAATTTTACGACAACGAATGTTGTACATTATTTTAATATGGTTGAAACTGGGTGTAGATAGGTATGCGTTGTCGTAAACGTACCTATTATAAGTTTTACTACATATGAGATAAGCAAACAAGAGATAAAAACAAAGTAATGAAGCTGGACTATCTGGTAATTAAATTTCATATTAAAAAAAAAATAATAATAATAGTAATAGTTAATTATTTTTAAGAAAACGAATCGTATATACATTTAAAAAAAAAATATTTTTTTTTTTTTATTAATGATGAAAATTTTTTTGAAATAATAATTCATAGATTGTATAATTAAATTTATGAAAAATTGATATCGTATTATACCTTGAATATTATTGGTAAAGGAAAGATAATATTAATTCTTAAATTTTCTAGAGATTCCAAATTAATTTAAAATTATTTTAGTTCAAAAATTGACAAAAGATTTCTAATATTTTATGTGCATTTTTTAAGGGGCAGTTTTTTTATTGTATACTTATTAAATTATCTTGGTTTATCTTTGCACGAATACAATACGTGCATTATTATGTTCAATAAAATAATGATTATTGAAAATAAAAATATCGTTTACGATAGTTATTGGATAGCTAAATAAATTATTTTTTTGCTTAAAATATAGTTAAGTGAATAGAAATATACAACTCAAAAACATATAATCTGAATTACACACTCAAATAAAACATAACATTAATTACATTAACAAAGGGTCAATATCATAATTGGTGTAGTGGTTCGTCCGGGTCTTGCCAATCATTGATTATTTAATAAAATATGAAACATTATCTATGTCTCTCTGGTTAATTGTTAGGCATGTATTATAATGACACAGGTGATAAACATGGGCATGTTAATTGGCTAATAATATTATCCATCCAACAGCAACGAGTAAAATCAATAAATTATTTTATTTTATTTTTTTATTGTTACAGCATCAAAATCATGGTTATTAGCTTACAATCATTGTATTCATACATATTATGTAAATACTTTTGTCATATCCAGAATAATAATAAGTCACATACGACTAATTTTATTTGGTTGATCAAATGAAAAGTGAAAAAGCAACCCACTCAAACGCATCCGGTACAGTTCACAACAGTGATTCTTTCGCGATCCCCTGTTTGCAGAAAGGAACGTGTGGTTCCGATTCGGTATCAGAGAATGCAGTAGAATGTCTTATACATAGCACCTATGCAATCTGAGATCATATCATGTTAGGGATATAGTATTATAACCAATTATTTTTGATTTTGAATATCTATAGATTTTTTTTTTATTTCCCGTGTATTTTTTGAGTCTGTGCGTAATAGATTTAATTTTCAACAAAATGTCTATCACAATACTTATATAAATCTTGTGTTAACTTCACTAGTAAATTAATTGATTATTTTCTACTTTGAGCGTTGTACGTAATTATAACTATTTTAATACTACTCGCTACGTATAAATATTCATAAATCTATTACTCAGTACATTGTATAAATAATAAATAACTAGTAAAACGCGTTGTGTTCGGTTATTAACAATATTTCCTCGACTTTATACACTTGAGTTGTGACAGCTCTCCGTCGAGTGCGTTTGAAATTCTATGATGGAAATTATGATCAATAGTTAACCAGTGAAAATTAATAATCAATACATTATGACGCGCAGATACAATAGTTACATAAGCTACCTATTCTTTAAGTGTAAAGAACATAATTTAAATATGGCAAGATATAAGTTTCGTATCCCAGTTACATAGTGTATAGAATAATTGTTTGTTATGGATAGGCCTTAATGCTTTACATTAATCAATCGGCATTGCTGCACACCTACGTTTAGATAGTCGTACTAATATAATAAAAGCACCTTGGATCCATATAGTTGTTGTCATCTATTGTAGGAAATATCTCTGATTTTCACGTTTTACATTGAGGCAAAAACCGTTAAAAATATGAGCCTCAATTAATGATTTTATTTATTTTTATTTTGTAAAATGTGTATGTAAATATTTACAAATAATATTATTGTACGTTGATTGCAAAACAACTTAATAAAAAAATTATATTTTAAAAATACAATCAGAAATGCCGATGTTATAAAGCGATTAATCGCAACGTTACAAAAAAAAAAAAAATATATATATACTAATGCAATACAGCTACATATTAGTTAATTGTGGTTTGTGGAATGTTTCAACTTTTTATGGTAAATAACAATAAAAAAATACGATGTACCTACCGTTAGGTTAGGTATATAAATCGTGTAAAACATCAATGTAGGCCTTGAATATCTGTCTCAAGATTAATATTTTAATTTGATTGGTTTTCATCATCAATGCGTTTTCCCAATAACCATATACCTACCTATAAGTTTTTTCAAAATTAACTTAGCTGGTATTTTAGTTAGGTATATTTTTCCAACATGTAATCGAATTAGTATACGGGTATATTGTTTTATATTATTATGTATGATGTATCATCATATTATATTTTATTTTATCTAATGGTTGTACGAGTCTGCTTCAGTATCTACGATACCGATATGTTATTCCTTATTACTGTAGCTGATATTATTTTAACCTTCTGTAATTCAGTTTAATTTCTTCATTTTATATATATTTTCCATGTTATTATGTTTTCGTCATAGGTTGGATTAGGTAAGGTACCATATCAAACAGAATAATAATAAACAATGATATAAGTACATATAATATAAGTATTCGAATTATGTAAATATGTAAGTATAATAAGCAGTCAACGATAATATTCTGAGTTAACCTTTGAATTGGTGTATATATACCTGCATATTATTGTGATCAATATTTGTTCAATCAAGTCCAGTCATAGTAAAATATTATAACGCCTCCCCTATCCCCCAGGCATATTATTTATAGTATCACTTAAACTATCAACAATATACGCATTTCATTCATGATTGAGTGGTACCAACCTAGATTTTTAATATTTTCCTAGACGTTTAATCTGACTAATATTATTATTATTTTTTGTATTTTATTTTATTGTTACTTGTAGATATTATCATTTATTATAATTATTAATTGGTTACTGCCTTATATTCATCGAGTATTTTGGCTTAGTCCTTATTGTTAAATAAATATTATAATCTTAAAATCTAACAACTAATGAATGAAAAAAAATTATAATTTCACTTAAGCTGGTTTGTGACTTTACATATTATATGTAATATATACATATATAACGAATTAATATATTTATAAATTTTTTATCTCAATCGATTGTGTACATTAATATATAATATGTTTATACATCGGTGTAATAATGTGATCATATTTTCATGTTTTAAAAGTAAAATATTCTTAGTTATAATATCATCTATCCCAAATTATTCAAAATATTGTGTTTCAAAAATTAGTATTATAAGATACTTAATATTAAATTACATTATTCTAACATTTAAATGATCATTAAAATTAATTTATATTAAACATGCACCTTTTATTAATTTTGTAGTTAAATGGTTCAACAGCACATCATTTATTTGTGTTTAATATTATCGTGTTGTCTGTGCAAATTATAATATATTAAATGTGATACCAATTTTATTTTTAATGAAATATAGTAAAAAATTTAAAAAATTATTCTAATATTTGATAATATCAATATACATATTATGTACAATAATTTAATATTATTTTGATATCTAGACAACGTTTGTTTGATAACGTTTGACAGTTACTTACCATAATGATAACTGACAGGCTCTTATGATTGTATCTATTATTGATAATTATATTTTACGAAAACACGTAATAATTTTTTAATTATAATAATTTTTCTCAAACGAATTTTTTAAACAAAATTCTAAGTTAATTTTTTTATATTAATTATTTAAAATATATTTATACATTTATCAATATTCTATAGGAAACATTTCAAGATAAACTTTCCGTAGAATAAAAGAAATATTATCCAATATCCATAGTCTATTATGCATAGACTCATCAGTTCCGTTAAATTGCGTTAGGAAATCGAATCACAGATTAATAATAAAATCAAGTCATTTATATTGAGATGTTAAAAAAAAAAAATGATTTAACTGACTTATTGAATTATTTTATTTTAATTGTAAATCCTTATCGCGTTTACAGAGTACCTACGCTATACATTGTGTATAATGTTTATTGTATATTTTGGATAGTAGAATAAATTTTTGAATTTATTTTATGTGCTGTGTTTAATCAAAAATACGTGCAACAGTATACAACGTACTCAATTTCTAAAAAAAAATTCACTTAAATTATAAACAAAATTATTCGAATATTCGAATATATGAAAAAAATACTCTTTTAAAATGTTCCTAGGTGCCATAATATTTTACGACGTATATTTTTTCGTCAGAATTCTCAAATTGTGTACATTAATTTGTAAATTATGCATTTTATTATGTATAAAGTAAATACTATTACTGATATTAATATATACTAGGACGGCACTCAACGAACCCGTCTCCGCAGGATATAAAAATGAGATGATTCATTGTTCATTGGATCGTATATTGGACAACATATAATATACATTTTTATTTCTGTCTTTTGTAATTTAATTTTTGACGTTTCCCATTGTGGCATTACAGAGAATAATGTTAGGACACGGGCCGAGAGAATAATGATCAAAACGAAATAAATATTAACCATGCCGTTAGCGTTTCTTACTTAAAAATCGGATATTACATTAAACAATAATGGTACCAAAATAGTTTTGCGTTGTATATTGATATGATTAATCACCGATATGAACCAAATAGTAACTTTTTTTTTCACCACAAAAAAAACTATAGTCTGGGGAGTACTATTTATCACAATACTGCCACCCAATAATACCTATCTAATTTTAAAAACACTTCGTGACATCTACATTTAAAATCTCCGAGTATACCATACCACCGCGTGGAAACATGAACAGTAAATGAGTACACTCATATGGTTGTACAAGTACAAAATATTATGGTATGTTCATATAGTGCGTGAAGTTTTGTGAAATAACACTCATGCACGCATATGCATAGGTACAAATTTTACGGTAGATAGTATCAGTAGTAGGTATAAGTATGTGTATAAAAATATAATGTGGTATATAGACTCAAGGCAACGGTCGTCAAATTCGTTATTAATTATCATAATTCGCACACGATAATGTTATTACGATCTATAAATAGACTAGTGTTTAAAACAATTATAATCAATACAGTGAATTTTCTTACATCACTCGATTTTACAACAAATATGCGAATGTGTTTATACATATTTTTTTTATTAATAATTATAGCTGTATAGCAGACGTCATGTAGACAGCAAATTTGCTTACATCTAATGTTAAACTCGCTATTGTAGAAATATAAGGTCTTCATATTATTATACAGGGATTATACCAATTATATAAGAAGGTACTTACCTCGGTACTTACGTAGTTCTTATGGATATTGATATTGGTATACAATACTATAATAAATAAAAAAAAAACCGTACAAATGATATTGATGTAAAACTGCACAATTTTATATAATTTTTATTTTTATGTTCAAAATTTGAGTAAATCATCTCATTCAAAAGTCGCACTTGGCTTGTTGTGATGTTTATAAGACGTTTTTTGAACTATATACTTTAAACGATCAATTCTAAGATTTATATTTATATATGTGTGTGCGTGTGTACATAGTGAAAAATATATAATACAATTAACCTTTCAAAAAATTGAAGCTTAATTTATTACAGGGATTAACATTGTGTTTTAAACTTAAAGAGGCTTACAATAGATATTAAAAAAAAAACAGATTTTAATTTGCTGTTTAAATTGGACATTCAGTCGAATAAAAGTTATAATAAATAAAAATAATTAGAATTTTTAACGTAAAATTTGATTGGGTGTTTATGTATTTGACAAATAACTACTTTTTATTTTTTTAAATATCCAGTATTTAATTGACAAATAAGAATACTTTCAAGAAATAATTCAATACATCTAATAACTGTTAACTTTAACGGGCTGCGAAGAGCAAGGGGATCAGCTTATTATACATAAATACTTTCTAGCGCTTAGCTGTAATGTAACACTTGGAAGGTAACTACGCACTATAATATATTATTATTATAATTTACATACCATCACATGGTAGTTCATTACTGTTTCGTTTTATGAATAAATAATTAAAAACCATTTAACAAATAGATTAGTATTTTTTTTTTTTAGTTTATTGTTAAATGTAAAAATTATTTATAGTAACAGACGCATGTGACTGCTAATTTTTGTCAATTTAAAAAGGCGAGACTAAGTAAGTTGTTAGTTGTATATGTTAAACATCAAGATATTTAAGTTCATTATATAATTTTTTTGTTAATTAGAGTTTGAGAAAATTTTTTTCATTTTTGTATTGAAAATTTAAAAATGTTGAATAATTTTTTCTCTTATAGAAAAAAATTATAAAAAAGCATTTGTAACTGGTTAATGAATTTCAAAAAAAATAATGGAATACTGCCACGAAAAATAATTAAAAGTTTTACTGAATGAGACGCTATGATTAAAACTTTTGTAGTAAGGTTTCATTTTTCCCCACAGCATAACTTATCTTTACACGAGTATTATAGAACTACGAAAATGCATGCATGCTTTATTATAAATATATTTTAATGATAATATTGGTATAGGTTTCATGATTTTTTTTATTTAAGACAATGTAACAAATATTGTATATCAACCTATCTAATTTAAACTAAAACATGATTGTTTATTAATCTTTTGATAATAATAATGATATAATGAATTAGAAGCAGTATTTTTAAATATTTTTAAAAAAGAACAGGTCCTACAATATGATCAAACATTTTCCTATCTGTTTAGAAAAAGGTTACCATTATTAAAATCTAATGATTCAAATTTGCCAAGAAAGGTATATAGTATATTAAGAAATAGTTTACGTCACAGCATGGAAAATTAATTGTTTTCCCCAACTCGGAGGCGTCGGCTACGCTGTATACGTTATACAATCCCACTGAACATACCTTTTACAAGTTATAGTGCATTACGTATCTTAAATATATATGTACTTATACATATATTTGGAAACTAAATTAGATAAAGATATATCATTTTTTTTAAATGTTTATTACTTTTAAACTAAATGAAATTGTATATAACAATAATAACTCTAAAAAATGATTCAAGAGTGAATAATTTTAGTTTAAACTTCTCCATCAAACTCCATGACGTGTATCTGAATCATTCATTAGTAATTAGTAGTTTTAAAGTACTCATTACTAATCAAATTTTATTTATTTAATATAATGTGCACATGAGGAATCTGTGGAGTTTTTCACTTGTTTCACATACAGTTTATACGATTTTAATCCTATTAAGGGCCTTCACGTACATCCATTCCTGCGTTTGTGTGTTCCTGTTTCAGATTCGACGAAGTTATCACAGTGATTGACGGTTACGTGGGTAGGTATCCACACATGCCAAAAGTCAGTTCTATCCTCCCCACACATCAGCGCGTGTAATTGAGTATCTACTTAATTTTTTACGAAGTCACGTTATGTAGTTTTGTGCCCAGTTTCAACTGTAAGATATTAATTGCGTTACGAACATTTGCTTATGACCATAAATTTATACGTATAGCTTATATAGTGCAAGTAGTTCACTAAATGTATGTAACGTCACACACACCACACACTTCGTTCTTTAAATTTACCAAATTTACAACTATTGTGCTATTTTCTATTTAATTTGTATATCTAAGTTTTTTTTCATAACTGGATATTGAAAATATTATTATTTTTATAATTGTCAAACTCTTTATTTGCGGTAGATTGCATATACCTTATATACAGTATTCGTTAAATTTACGGTAATCCGCGCACTACATAATATTGTGCTAGTATAACATACTATACATAATATTTTATTCAGATGTTCTAATTATAAAATCTATTAGTTAAATTTATTATTCTATTTAATTATATGATATATTTTTGTTTTTTCTTAAAATATTTAAAAAAATTGTTTTTGTTCTCACAATCCTGCTTATTGGCTAACGGACAGTATATTCATTATAATTTCATGTCTTGTAGCTGATTTCAACGATGTCCCAATACTAAGGAAAACAAATTTAGTTTTATATTCCTAAATACATTTATATATTTATCTAACATTTTTTTTGTGTTACATAAATGGGTATATAACCAGTTAAAAATAACCATAGCAAATAATCATAAGCCAAGTTAATTTTAATTTTTTTTATGGTATTTTTTATAAACATTACTGCTATAAGCTTCTTTACAAACACTTACTTAGGACTTAAATATAATTTAATGTAAATATATAACTTGTAATATTCTACTTGTTAATTAAGTCAAATAATTAACACACATATTTCGTTTTAAGTGGTTATCAAATACTGTTGTTATATAACTTTATTAAAAGCATTTAAAATAGATTTGTTCAAATTATACATTAATTAGATTTCACTGTCAAAATTTCCTGGAATAAATTTGTAACACTGATTAGAGAATAGTTATAGAAATTTTATTTTATTTATCAAAATTTAATTTATGTAGATTATCTTGTAATTATTTCTTTCATTATATATTTAAACAAATACAATTTGGTTATGATTAACTAATATCGTTTTCTTTTAAGAGTAAATTTTTTTGACTATCTTATTTATTGATTTTTTACAAATTTTTCCTGCACTTGAAGCTTTTTGTTACCATAAGAATAACGCTTATAAAGACACTAATTAAAACAATTTAGATTTTTGTGATTATTTATCACTTCTTCTTCTTCTTCTTGGCTTTATGACTCTCCAAGAGTCTTCGCCGCCGCCGTCAAAGCCTTTATTTATTTATTATTTATCACAAAAATATAAAAATAAACTAAAAAATATTTTTTTTTACATTTTTTCTTTCTATGACCAATATTTCAAATATTTTTTTTTTTTTTAATGTGAAATATGTACATTTAATTTTCAAATGTGTTTTCCATACAATTATATTAATATATTATAAATGTTATCATCGGTAAAAAGAATTAAGTAACAAAAAATAAATACACAAACAAAAAATTATTCAATTACTATTATATAATGTTTAGGTGTCAAAGGAGAGACGGATGGTAGTTATATGGCAATATGTGTAATAGATAATATAAATTAAAATAATAGAATAATATATTTTTTAAAGAATGTGTTATTTCCTGCTAATTTTTCTTATTTACTTTCACTGAATTAATACAACAATTAACAGAGCATGTAGATATGCGTTAAGGGTGATGGAAAAATCAATTGATAATTTACGCATAACAATATTGTAGGGTCCAACAATAACACAATTTGTGTTGCGTATTCCATTGCTCTATACCTTACGGTGATAAATTATCACTGATAACTATAATCGACTATAATTATATGTTTTATTTTATTTCAGATAATAGTACGCAATTCATAAAGTCAGAAGAAAAAAAAGTTATACAATGCATATCAGGTAATTAAAATACGATTTTATAACAAATATTGTATATTGCTTATATATTTTGTAATATTTTTAAAAACAAAAGTTTAACCTTCACGTTTCGAGATGTTGGCCTGAATTAAAAAGTTAAAGTTGTGGATTCAATAGGGCTGTGAGTTATGTGACAAAAAGAAAGTTTAAATCTATGTGAGACATTTAATTTCCCTTATAAATGGTACTGGGTGAAAATCGTGTAGGTGAAAAAAACTGTTTATCTGAGGCGGTTGATGATAAAACATCATCTGGAAAAAGACGCATAGTGAAGGCGAGATTACTAATGGAACAAAAACCTTTGTTATGTTTGTACGTATACATGTAAAAATCATGTTTGAAATATATATTTTTTTTATCACGTTTTTCTTAGTTATTTAATACGAAAATTATTTTAATATCAACTAGCTGAATCGAAAATTTATCCTATAGCTTCGTAATTATTATATACCTCTAGATACAAATAGTTTTCACTTTAGCAGTGACATGAATAATTAGTACTCAAACGGTAATCAACCGATGGCCGTAGTTGTAATTTTAATTATTTTAGAATGAATCAAATGCAGAAGGGAAACTGTATAATTTATGTGAATAAAAATAATTCAATAATTTTTTTTTTCATCTAAATATCATTGGTTTAAAATGTATGAAAATAATATAATTACTAGAACAGTTGATGTAAATTATTATTGCATTCATGGGATTCAATATTTCGATGAACTCATTTCACTATAAAAATGTATTATTTGTAGAAATCATAATAAAATTATCAATATAATTATTGATAGATATGGAATAAATTATCATTCGTGATTTAGAAAGATTAAAAATATAATACGAACTAACGTTTTTATAAAAATTAAGACTTATAATTATTAAAATAAATTATAGATTATGATAAATTAATTAAGCAATGTTTTATATCAATAAAATCCATTTTTATGACTTAATCATAATTTTTTTTACGATGGTTTGCACCTTGTTGTGTATGTTTTCACTACGAAAATGATGACAAAGATGTTGAATGAATTATTTGGTTTATAGTTGGTTTATTAAATTGCACAAGATTATTAATAAATGCTTATTTATATATTATAAATATAAGCTTATCTACTATTAATATTCATCTTTCATTATTCACGAAGTTACGATTGCTATATAATATGTTTAAGCACACTACATAGTTATAAATTATAATATGTGTTTATATATATATATATATATAATATATATATATATATATATATTATCATCTATATTCATACTAAAACACAGTTAACTCGAGTAAAATGTGAAACGCTAATAATTAAAAATAAATCTTTTTTTTTTTTTTCTTTTGTGTTGATTAACTCGATAAAGAAATGCAAAGTAATAAAACTTCAGCAATTAAAATAATCCAAAGCTTGATTTTAATTTGTGTGTACAAAAGAGCTTCAAAAGCAGTCGTGTAAAAAATACTTTTAAAAAGTATATATTTAAATACTCATACTTGAATTTGCACGAAAAAAGTTTTCAAAATACATTTCTAATATTTTTATAAAAATTAATTCTACAATTAATAACTTAACGACATATGAATACAAGCGTAAGAATTTTTTTTTGTTAAATTTTTTACACCTAAATATGGAATATTTTTCATGCGTTAATATTGTATTCATTTAAACATAATAGGTAATATACTTACAATATGATCATTATTACAATTCTTAGGAAGAGACAAAAAATGTGTTTTTTCAATAAACCAAAGACGATATTTTTAGATGTAGTATTATATTTTACCTTTTCTTGGGTTAGTGAATGTAAGTATGTAAGTTACAAAAAAAAAAAAAATATCTAATACGCATGCTCTAAAATCACTAGATTATTGGTAGATACCTACCTATATATTGTAAAATAAAAAAAAAAGAATTCTGTTTTAATAATTCTTTAAAATTTAGTATGGCTTGGCTCCTAGTATTGACAATAAATATGCATTTTCACTTTTATCCATGAATAGCAATTGTTTATAGCAGTAATATATACTGTCTGCTTACACACCTACCGACATTTATAAATAATTTAAAATCAAATATTCTTGTATAAAATATTATGATTGAGAGTATAATATTGTTATTTAATTAAAAAAGGTTTTTAATTAATGTAAGTGCAGTAACATTTTATACGTTTTTATTAAAACGTTTATGATTTTTAGAATTTAATGGAAATAATTTCATATTCCCATTTATTTAAGAATTTCATACATATAATAAATTATTTTTATTATTTTTATTTGTTATCCAATTTAGTATATTTGTTTGATTATGTTGTAGTGTTTGAATTATGTTACTTTATACTTCCAAAGTATCCATCATTAATTAATACATCACTCGCAGAAAATTTTGTTTACACAATATACATCCAATATTTTAATACTATCTATTAAAATAACTCTGACTCTTTAATATTAAGACGCGTGTTATTAGTATTACATTACACATCAAATTCAAATCTGTTTTAAATACTATATGAACGTCAAACAGTGATAGTTAGATTCCAAAAAAGTATTCGGCTTATTTATTTGTTTTCCAATAAAACTAAGATAAAATTAAAACGTTGTGATTTACAAGTTATTTGCAATAGTAAATTGTGAAATAATTTCTTTCGAATATGATTTCATGCATTGAAAATAATCTCATACTTCATTGGCTTACTACTTAAGTGTTTTTAGTGAAATTCTTTAAATACACCGTTTCACCTCACCGTGAATATAATAATAATTGATAATTAAATATAGCTTCACTTTTAATGCTGGATTACTACACGGTAGTAACTATTTACAGTTTACACTTTAAATCAATTGTTGTAATGTCAGTTTAAGTTATGTTCCCAGCAACTGGACGTTAACATCTAAATGATGTCCCTTATGTATGTACCTATGCAATTAAGATTTTGTGCATACATTTTCAAATATAACTTATTTTGTGGCATATTTTATAAAATAAAAAACATTTTTATCCTAATTCGAGTACTTAACTAAAAAACTCGAAATATTATGTAAATAATTAAAATTAAAATTAATTAAGGATTTCCGTCGTAAAATGATTGGAGTAAATTGAAACAAATGGCAACATCATTAAGTACCCATAATTTAAATAAAATGACATATTATGAATATACGTATAGTTGATTCTTTGCTTACGTTGTAAAATATGTTTTCAAAAGCTGTAAATCGGATCAGAATTGAGTTTAATAAAATGGAAATACTTGTATAATATAAGAATGAGTGATTTCAAGTCTCTCAACGATTACTCTGTCCGTTATCGATCCCATTACAGTAAGTCCTCGGAGTGCACTTTCGTAAACCGTTTTATTGCTATAAATGTTACACCGAAAATAATAAGATGGAAAAGAATATAATATATTATTACTTTCAGTTTGTTGCAGTTAATGTATTAAATCGTTTTCGAGTTCAACTTACATTTTAATTCGATGTCTTATTGTTTCGATTTTGCCATCGTTTCGTTGTTTTCATATTACATATTGACGTATTTGGACATGTGGATGGTTATTATTAATACTTAAAGGTGTAATCTCGAAAAAAACGTTTGAAATGTGTTCCATATGCACATTTAAACAAATCGAGACACATTGGAAATCCAGAACCTCTTTTTTGTTTTTGTTTTATTTATTTCATTTCCCTTTCTTCATGTCATGCTATTGCCCTCTTTTTTCACCAGCAGTCCTCGCAACATCACAACTGCTTCTCTACCAGTCACTGTTCTTGGGTTTTTTTTTCACTATATCTATTTATTCCTTGATCCTTTTACCTAACTATATATCTACATTTATCGATCTTACCCTCGTTTCTCTCTTCATATCTCTCTCACTTACTGCTTGTGGATGTGTATCAGATCTCTTACCTCGTATACCAATTCTACATTTTACTCCTGTCGTAGTGCTACAGCTAAATCGATTCGATCGCAGGCATATATGTGTTACTCCTGTTCAGTTGAAGTCAACAATCGATTACACGTTTTGTTTCTTATGAGAGGCTATTTTTTCTTCGGTAAAACTACTATACTACGTGTACGTTTTTGGTAACTACTCGACGTGAATGTCTACTTGCTTCCTGCAAACCACACCCGCTTGTCATCGATGAGAAACGTTCTTATTTGGCAATGAGGCTGGTTGAATTTGAGTACGGGTGCGAAGGGAAACGTGGAAAAAATGTGTAATTTCTCACCCAGGTGCCCTAAAGGGGAATACACCACCGACACATAGACACACCGAAACAGGCACACGCACACGTATATAAACATATATATTATAAATACGTATATATCTCAAGCTGATGTTTCTGTCGTGCGTTATAGTACTCTTTTCTCAAATTCACGTGTAATGCTTGTTGTGGCTTTGTGCGTGTGTGTGTGCGTGTATCGTTCACTTCGTTTTTTCTCTACTGCTCAAACGTATTATATACAGCCCGACCTCTATTTCTTTCCTTAAGATGTTTTTATTGTCCGGTACTATTTTTATGGTGTCCCACCACCTTCTGATTCAAAATCTTTGTGGTTCACTGGTGTTCTCTCATCTACCCTTTACACTTAAAAACGTACATGCACACGCAAACATAATGCGTCTTGAAACACAGTTTTGAAACGTTTTCACCATATTTGCGTACTCTGTAGTAGTGGCGATGACGGAGAAGGTTGTGGTGATGGCGGGCAAACAGACAAGTGCAGTGAGCTGTGGCTTGTGGCCGTGGAGCTTAAATATACTTACCGTACTCTTTCCGCCTACATAGTCATCCGGTGTCAAACTTGTTCATGCATCTACCAGATAGATTCTACATAAACATACACAAACACCTACACACACCCATTTTTGTTGTGACTCAAGGTATATAAGTATACTATTGTATACGATTTATTACGATATAAATGTTAACGACGTGTGCATCATCTGCAGTATTTCACCACTGACAGCAGTGGCCCGTTTTACCCTTGTCGGAACTCTGTCATCGATTTCGTATTATTATTATCAACTACCTAAATCTTATAATAATATTTATTTATTTTTTTTTTTTTTTGACAGTATTCGAATCAAAACAACATTCGATCAACTTCGTTAACTCACCAAATATATTTACGTTATCGATTACAATATCTTCTGTATTCAATTCGCGTTCTAGGTATACGTCACAAAACTGTGGTTCTTCACGCATTAGTGTGTATGTCATAGTTATTTTCCCTTCTTCAATATAAGTTTTAATGTTAACGTGAAAACTATCACTCGAGCTCACTAAAATACATGAGTTATACATCTGCCGTGGCATATCATCATTATATGCGTATATGCGTATTTCTTCGTATACAATATTGGACAACATATTCTTGAATCAAAATAAGTAACATGATAAATCGCCAAAATATTATACCTCCTTTTAATTGTTTTTAAGAACTATTTATCATTCTTTTGTAGCTTTTTGCAACATATTTTTGAAGGTTCCTTATTTTTATAATAAATATGAAAATGCACGTAATACTTTATTGTACTTATAATGAATTTTATATTGTTTATAACACCGTGCAGCCTTATAAAAGTGGAATGGATCATTAGGTATTACAATTGAGTAGTATCGATTAGTGACTGATTCAGGTAAACTTCGCTTACTGTATATTATAAAATAACTAATATCGAGGCTTATATTATAACAATTTTGGATTATATTTCCTATTTTTAATTAAATGGAAAATATAACTTAAGGATTATCTTAAAAATGATTTCTATCATTTAAATCTGAATTTCAAAGTTAATTTAACGTTTAAATTATTAGTGGAATTTACTAAGATTGAGGATTTATATAATATTCGTATTTTAATATTTATCTAATTTTTTGCATAAAATATTTTTTATTTTAAATAAGCATAATTTTTATGTATATAAAAGCATTCTCGCTCCATTAAATTATTATATTATTTTATTATTGGAAGTATAAAATATTATTTTATGATAACTCGTATTTTATTAATACTCTTAGACATAGAGGGCACATTTTTATTTCTTCATAGTGAATAAATATTCTTGTTTTGTTTTTTTATAATACAATGGAATCCAATTTATATATATATATATATATATATATATATATATATAGCTTTTTAAAATGTAAATAAACAACATAATGATGGAGTATTAAAAAAACGATATTTCTATAAATAATATGTGATAAATATGAAATATAGATGGAATTATCAAGGGTGGAGGTGTCAGAGTCATATTATTATACTATATTTCAAATGGGAAATATTCAGGGGATAAATATCGACAGAGAAAATAATACAATATGGAATGATATACCTACCATTCAAAATAAAATACATTAAACTCTATGTAGTATAATATTATAATGAAACATAACTTCCGTCATGATTTATTCTTTTATTTTTGAAAATTTGATGTTTATTATACGTTAGTTATGATGTATCTTTATCCAATATAAAAATGTAAACTAAGTAAAAACATGTTATTAAAAAAAAATATTTATCCATATGGGTAGACGTAATAAATTAACTTTTATAATTATTTACGTACTACGTGCGTTTTCAGATACAATTCAACAAATAATATCAATTTTACGTAGGTTCCTAATTTTAATGAAAATTTATTTTTATTTTCATTTTTTTGTTATATGGAAACACTATAATACGTTATCATTATATAGGTGGTGTTTTTGTATTACGCGCGATCGTTAAATATAATTTTTAAACATTTGGACTACAATATTAATAACTATCTAATTAATAATGATTGTAATTTCCATTTACATCTATTCACAATCAACATCTAAAAGGAGGAAATGAAAAATATTTTAGCTTATCATATCTATACGTACAAATATGCCACAACAACAATCGCAATAATAATAATGATACAGAAAAACTTTCTTGTAAAATTACTAAGTCTCAATGGGCTACGAAAAAATAAAATGTTATATTATATTGAGAAGTTCGTTGAACAGAATCATGTTCATTTGAATCTGCTTTGATTAATTCGCTTCTCAATGTATTTTGATAAATATAAATAATACCGTCAAATAAAAATTCTAATTTTACGGAAATTTCACCCTAATAAAATAAAAAACTCAGTAACGCAAGTTCGCATGGGTGCTCTTTATAGTGTGGGTTCCCTATATCCCTGCATTTCCGACATTAACCCATTACAACCTTCCTGTACCTGGAATATATATTTATCTTATATTATTATTATTATCATTATTGTTATATAACACGATATGTGATAATAGCATTGGAACAATAATTACCACATTTTATGCAGAAACACCTCGATGCGTACATCGCGGGTGTGTAACTAAGGAACCGTAGATTATCAAAACGCACAATTTGACCTGGTTTTTTCTTGATGGTACAACGCTTAGATAGATACCAGCTACCGACATCTCGTAAGCACCTATAATACCTATTCTATAACGCACGCACAGACAAAAACGTCAGTAATATATATTATTATTAAGTATGTGCTCGGAGCGAAAATGGAAAATTTGAAAACGAAATAATAATATCAATATTATAATGTATAGTGTATATTATATAGTAATAGTGGTAGCGTAGGTAGAGCTAGTACCTTACGTGCAGTATATTATTGTCTAGCGAACGTCATTATTATATAATACGATAATTTATCTATTATTCGTGACCGATTTCCATGGGATGGGAAACGCTAAGGGTATGAATTATAATAATATCCTGCAACGATGTCATCAACGACGCCTCGGGCCACTCCGAATACCACACCTGTTTTCGGACGTCGAGGGCGATTCTCGAATATTATTATTATTATCATCGTCATCGTACGCGTGCACGTGACATTCGTGAACCCGAAGCAGGTAGGTGCTATGGTGCTGTCGACTATTATTATTATTATTATTATTATTATCGAGCACTGTTACTGATCATCTTTGATGACGATTTGCGTTAATGAACGACCAGCCTTCGATGTATTAATATTGTTGTGCATAATAATAATATGGCATAATATTCGATACAATAAATATCGTCCTCGGAAACTCAGTCGAACTTTATATACGTACCCGCCCTTATTATAGTAAATTTATGCACATTTTATTATAAGATGCGATCGATAGGTATACTATTATATGCGCGCAGATTGGTCGTGATATTTTTAAGTTCACTCCAACGTCACCGTGGTATTATACTATAGTAATATTCTCACGTGTTATTTTGAAAGAGTCTCAATTATTGATTTTTCCCACATTTGTCGCCGTTTTGACCTTTAAATCTGACCAAACTTAGCTCTCATAATCGCACTCACACGGTGAATGTCATCGGCAGACCGTGGTGTACACTTTCTACACGTAAATACACGCATACGATTATAAGATAATTATTATTACAGACGGGTAGTGTTCGTGGAGCAATCGACCGCGGGATTTTGCCACACGCGAAATGAAAAGAAAAATTTCTATAGATATATGTTTCACTAAAATATTGCTAGCTTTAGCTAACGTTTCTCAAAAATATAACACCAGTACACCACATCTAACTTTCTTCCATGCTCGTAATATAATTTAAATTTGATTGTGAATAAACAAAATAAGTCCAGAATCATAGTTATAATTTTTCGAAAAAAAAAAAACAGCGATACTGTGGTGATAATCTGAGGCATTTATTGCATTTCTACAGCAATTACCTACCGTGAGCTTTATTTAATAATAATAAAAACCAAAATAATTATTAGAGAATTTTAAGAATCTGAAAAGTAGTAATTTTAAAATATTTCTATGATAATTTGGAAAAATTCGTTATCATTAATTGTCTTAATACGCGACAAATAACCGTTGACGAAATATATTATACTATAGTCTATAATATAGGTAATTACTCAAATTTTAAATAATTTCAACGAGACAACGACATACATTTTAAATACAAAATCGTACTATCATAGAACAAATTATCATCTCATTGGTAAATAAACGAATAAATCGGGTATTGTTTTATAAAAGTATAAAAATAACAGATTCCTACCTCCAAAGACGGTTTTCTCAGTTTCGATTGAAAAACCATTCAGGTAACCGAATTATAATAAAGTATAATATCATTGTTGTCGCTGTATAATAAATTGTGTTTGTTTAATCATAGTAGTAAATGTACGATGGTATTATGCGATTTTCTCGGATATTGCGTATTGTGAATCTAAATAAAACAATATGTAAGTATTATTGTGAATACCTATACTGTGTATATGTCAGGCGCTTGTTGTAATCAAATCTTTGTTATTTTTCTCTAAATACGAGTATATTATTCTATATATAACATTAAAGACTGTATTAATGACAGCTATTGTTTGTTATAATTGATAAAAATTACCTACACTTTACATAATATATAATATAGTACGCTCTCTGAACAATACGTTATATAATTTATTATGTCCATTAAATTATTGTTGTAGACTATAGAAATGTCCAATGACACATGCATGCGAAATTAATAATGGGCATTGAAGCTATTACTAAAAATCATCTTTGAAACCAACATATTATTAATTGGGTTATCAATGAAAAGGCTACTAGAGTATACTGAATAAATATATTTAATAATCATTGTTTCCGTTCGAATTGAAAATTACTCAATGAAAACGTATACATTGTCAACGAGATTTCATGATATAAAAAACTTTCGTTAGTTAGAAAATGGTGATCGATTTTAAAGATTTAGATCCTAGCTAAGAGAATCAAGAGTAGTTAACACACATGCCATAGATACTCCAAAACGCAATTAAAATATCATAACGTTTTTTTCGAGGGTAATCAATTTAAAAAATACTCAAAACATCCGAAAACAAAATACAATGAAATAAAAATCTATCCGTGCATGTAACACAATAATTCGCGTAATAATTTTACCGTACAATAATACACATTATATGAAATCAACTTGTTTTTTTAATATTTCATCCTTTCCACCGTAAATGTATATAATAGTGTTAATTTATCGGCCAATTTGAGAGTAGGTTTGTATTTTAGTGTCTATATACATACTGTATAATACAGGAACACCAGTTCTATTTCATTTTATATCGATAAATTATGTAACTGAATAAACTGCAGAGGCACACAACGAAACTCCAATTCGGATAGCTGCTCTTCTCGTCCCCCCGGTGAATAGTGATAATTTGTTTTAAATGGTAAATATTGATTCAAAACTGTGGCAGCTGCCCATTATAGACGGTGTACATTTTATTATATCCCTTCCTTAATACCAATATGTATGGAATATGAAATCGATAAAATAATAGCAGTGTTTTGCATAAATAAAAAAATAACGACTTTGTCTACGCGTTATAATGACGCTTTTGAATCCAATTAAATGTGCTAATACGAGTATATTATAGGAGTGAACTCGAAATAATTATTAATAATATACAATAATTTGTATAGTTTTGTTTTCACAATTTAAAACAATATTTTCAACATATTTGGCAAGATGAAGCTCGAAAATTATTTTTGGTTATGTAAAAATACAAAAATACTCAAAATATATCAAGAAATTTCATTAAAAAAAGCAAAATATACCGTTGAGTTAGTCAATAAACTTAAAAAGAGAACAAAAATTGTTTATCTTCATTAAATATTTTAAAGAATAATGGGTTGTTCATAGTAAATTACAATACTATTCGAGAAATGCTTTGTCAAATACTGATATAATTTTAATAAAAACCAAATTAAGTTTGTCGCTGAACAAAACCATGGTCAGTTAACATGTTTATCAAATAACATTTAAGATGTTCATTTTACAACCTGCAGGGTAAGAAAAAAAATAGTGACCCGCTGAGTAATTACTATAAGCTGAAAACGAGATTGATAAATAAGTACATTACGTGTATAAATCTCGAAAAACATTAATTGGTCCTGCCGGCCAACAGTAATATTCTCAAATGAAAAAAACAATAAAAGACAATATTCACATTATACATAAAAAACAACTTCCTATTCTACTCCGTAAATAAATAGATGCCTTAAGTAGTTATTTAAAATGAACTATTATTTGGTTAATAAATATTATTTTATGCCATATTATATTATCAATTCATTGCTTATATCAGAAAATGACAAAAATTTCACAATTTGTTTTCAAATGTTGAGTACCCTATTGGTATATGATATGATATATACTTTGAAAAACTATAATCATTTGAAATCAAAAATCTTAAATTGTATTTGCTGTATCCACCTATTCTGTCTATGAGATATTACATCAAATGTGTTAGTTTTAAAATAAACTATGTAACAGCATAATGTAATCAATATTCTGTTATTTCTAACTACCTTTAAACACATACAATATAGTATAACCATTTTGTAATCTCAAATCTCTCAATCGGGACCCTGGTGCTATCTCTACGACACTATCAAATTCGTTGACACTGTCAATTTACACAACAAACTTTAGTACTTATCTCTGATCATTATGTCGTTTATGTGATATGATATGTGTATTTTGTTGTATCATGTAATCCACATGCAAACAAATATCTATAAATCACTACCAATCGCCACTAATGCGGAAGATAATTTTAAATTTAAAAATAAATAATGTTCATATGGCATTGTATTATAAAACTAAACTACGTTTTATTTAGAACAATCAATGCCAATTTAAATCTGTTAATAATTTAACTGTGTAGTAATAATAATAATTATCATTATAATAATTATGTTTTAATAATTAAAATTGTAATAATTATTTTTTTAATTATTTCACTCTTTGGCTCAATCATAATAATATTTGAGGAACTGCATTTTGAAAATCCGGGATTACAAAAACCACTTTGTCTTACAATATATCGATCCAGAACACGTTGAAGAGCTTATACGCACTCGAAAAAATGGCGGTGAGAGAGAGTGAGACGGGGACAGATGTAAAAAAAATTATACATAGCATACAACCCTTTCAACCACAGTTAAGGTCTCGTAGTAGCTGTTTCATAGCCATGGCCCCAGCTTTTGTTCTAAAGAATTTTTTCACTCTGTTTTTACCCCTTAACCCCTATTTCTTAGCATGTAGATAGTGTTTTTTTTTGCTTCTCAATATATATATATATATATATATATATATTATGGGAATCCATGAAAAAAAAAATAATAATAATAAAATAAAATGTACTACGTTTTCAATTTTTCTTGTTTCAATCCCAAACTCGTTAATCAGGTCTATTTATCAAGGATCGATAATTGTAGAACAACTCACATACATTTACAAGCAAATTAGGTACCTATTTTATGAAAGATATTGCCAGTTATTTTACGAGTGTATAAAAAAGCGTGATTCGTTTAGCAGGTAATTGTTGTTGAATCACTGTTAAAGCATGTACATAAATATATATATAAAAAAAAATAACAACATAAAATAATAATCAAAATATTTTTAGCATCCACTGAATCATAAAATACGTAATATAATAAACACAAAATCATCTTAGTTTTCGTGTGCTAGAGATGCCAGCGACATAAATCAATTGGTTTCCAATACCTACTTCGCGTTTTTATGTTTCGGAAAACTCTTTTCGAGATAGTAAAATCGTGCCAAAACATTTATAAATAATAAATTGAATATCTGTTAAATATATATATACATGGAAGATTTATTAGTTTTATACATTTTTTTATGATTTTTTTCTACTTTTCAAGACCTCTTCGAAAGATAATAAACAGTAAATATTTTTTTTCGCTTGAACAAAAACAAGTTTAGCACAATTGAAGTTAGGATTAATAATAATAATTATTATTATTACACCTAACTCAGAAGATGTATATAATTCAATTAAATTCAATGGCCCGTCTTTCCGATTTGAAACTCGTTGACTATAGTCGCTGCTTGCTTATTTTATCGATCGGTTATATCTATACAATATATTTGTGTGTGGGTGTGTGTTAGAGAAATTTTTCACAAACCCTATCCGTTTGGGACATATCCCTGAATGTCATGGTTTCCTACACGAACGAATTTTTACTAGACAATACGTTTCAGCTCAAATCGATATACATAAATAGTGTAATTAAGAACTGGCTTATATGATTATTTGTGGATTCATTGGTAGTTGTATGAAATCCCCTCACCGATTTTCCAGTACCAATTTGTTCTGCCAATTTTAATTTTTTCTTGATCGTTTAAAAAAAAAAAATAAATAAAATACAATTACCCAAATGCAATTTTTTTTTATGTTGGGTGAAATGAAAAGACTCTTTGTCTTATTTTAATATATTTTTTTTATTATTATTTAAACTATAAAATTACTTTTGTCAGGGATTAAGCTTCTGGTAAAAATTGAGGATATTCACACGCTAAATAATTTAGCATCAGCGTAAATTTCAAGTAACTGGTAAAACTTCATCACATACCATTCCCACCGAAATGGGAATATAGATTGTATTCAGGTCTGTACACGTATTATAATATTATATATTATGTTTACCTGTCAGTGGAATATTTTACTCTCCAGGTTCGCATGGTCGTAATGGTTTTTGGTTTAATTTAGTTCATTTTACGGTAACGATAATGTCTATAATGTATTATGTTGTAAAATGTATACCTACGGCATAATATTTTTTCTATTGGTTTATTTTAGTGAAAATATCAAGTTGTTTCCATTCACCCACAATGATGATTAATGGAGTTCGATATTATATATATATATATATCACATATCTTGGACATTATTATATACGAATATAATAATAAATCGAAATTATAATATAAAAGTGTTCTCTTAACATTTAAAATATTTAACATTATCATGTGTAGTGTACAATTTAATATCAGCAATCAGAATTGTGTATTATATAAGTATACAGGAAAAACAAATTACTTGATATTTGATGATTTACCTCCTCTGCTAAAAACTTTACTCATAAAATACCATAAAGTTAAGGCACTGAGATTCTTTTGAATATGTTAAATAATTATAATTTAATGATTATTATTAATCAATTATTTTAATACCTTTTTTATAAAAATCATTATCTCATTATCTCCATAAATCGTGAACTGTATCATTAAGTAAATCGAATATTTATTCTCGTTAATTAATATTCCATAGACATGGATTTTCTGGTGTCTTGTCAGTGTGTTGAATGTATTTGTGCTAAATGAAGTGACCGATCAAAGTGTGGAGTTTTTGCGCACCGACTCGTCAAATAATAGTTTCTTTTATCGTACGAGTAATATCAATGCTAAACATTATATTGCATGATTTATAATTATGGATAATTTTTATGAATTACTGAATGAGTATGAACCTGAGACAGAGGTTGAACAACTTACTATACGTGGGTTTCCCTTACTGAATGCATATTACATTACTATGATTCACGGCTAGATTCGGTGTAACAAATCAGCAAAACTATGCTATTAACGAATGTTAGATTAATGGTGTTAGATGCACATGTATAAATTATGTAAAATCTTGGGACATTTTTGTGTTTTTTCTTCGAGGTTGGAACTTCGAAGTGTTGCTGAAGTGGACATCATCGATGTCCTCAGCTAAATTCCTTAGTCTACTGTCTTAGGGGAAGTATTTGGAAGTTGACGGTTCTCTTAAATGGGATGATGGCAGTTACTTCATGGCTATCAAAGGTGTTGAAGATGCAAGAAGGATTTAAGTACCATGACTGTGAAATTGGGTACTTGTTTTTTTGTAAAATATCGCCACGCCCTAATGGTACGAGTATGTAAGTCGATATTTTAATCAAAATATCGTCGGCTGTTCACGGTTGGTCTGTGATACTGGTGGATACCAGTTTTATTGATTCTCTTAAATTATATTGATATTTAATTGATGCTTGTGGATGCAATAAATATTTATTTGGATTTCGGAATCTCAATCCTAGATAAATAATACACATTCAAAGCCTATGTGGCACAAAGTTATTGATGGAAACTTTAACTATAATTAAACATCACGTGCTATTACCTTGTTGTCGGAATCCAGAATGTTTTCGCTTATCATTAACTAAAAAAGTCAGCTGTAGCATTTTTCATCGCCTGGGTATAAAAGCAGCGTTTCTCGTTACTCTGCTGTATAAATTATTGTTTAGCTTTCATATTTTATGACATTAACGTTGATGTAGACATAATGCAGTACGATAATAACAGTTTAAAAAAAAGTTGTGATTTGATTAATATTATTAAATATACGGCCTCTAATGAAATGTTTAAGTTTTAATATTTCGATGTTATGATAAGGGTTAATTGATTTGTTGTTTTAAAAACATAGTTGATATTGTTGTTAATTGGTAAAAATGTATGTCGGAAACTAAATATACTCAATTACTGGAATAATTCATGAAAACTAATAATATTATTCTTCGTCTTTTATTGAACTAACAATATATAAAATGTGTGTTGTTTTAAGGCGTCAAAATATAAACTCTGTATGAGCACTTATGCAATATGTATTCATTGTTAGTGACTTATTTGTATGCAACTTTATATGTCTTAAACATTTTGGAGCTTCTATTAATAAGTCACATGATCTGTGGGTGTTAAAATTGTGTGTATAATAGAGAAATGTTCTGCAGTGTAAATAATGTTAACTAAACACTTGAATGATAAAATGCATATAATCATGCACGTCAGAGTTTCAGAAACTACATACTTACTACATACATAATATATAGTAGAAACTGTAGGTACAGATAATATTTTAGTGACAGAGTATATCTAAAAGTAAATTGTTAGACATTTTGGTTAAATCGAGGTGGAAATGCTGCTAGAACTCATGTGTACCTATAAAACTAATAGGCAATTATATAAAAAGGGCTAAATTGGTTAGAAAATAAATTTTGAAAGTTATAAAAAAAAAAAAAACATCTGTCAAAAACGGAATATAATCAGGGAACAAAAAAGAATCCGTTTCATATTCGGATTTCCATTTTTTTTTTTTTTAGTATCAAACATATTCTTATATCTATTTTACCCATTCAGCAAGACTGTATAAAATATTTCCGTAATAGACAGATTTCCGTTTTTGTTCAGTGTCCGATTTGTGATTTTATTTTGTGACTACAAGTATAATTGGATGTCGTGTTCACAGATATATAAACATATATATATGTATGTTTATATATCTGTGGTCGTGTTACAGTTTTTCAAGATAACCATGACTATTGTACGGTTTATTTCTAAATTGATAGTTACCAACATTTTAAATCAATAATATTTAATATTTATTTCATAAATATTAAAAATTGTTAATTTTGTCAACCTACAAATCCGTAGGTTTTAAGTTTTTCACAATTTTTTTTTTTAGTCTTCTTTGTTTAGTTTACTGTATTCGTATTATAGTATATTTGTATTTTATCAAATTAGATAAGCTATAATATAATTGTCCAATAATCAGTAGGGGAAGATTAATTTATCTTAAATCATAACCACTGAAGGAACGTGAACCTGACTTGACAACCGAATAAATTGTTCAATATGTATACAAACTCTAAATGTATTTTGCGAGATAAGTCATCAGCAAGTTTCGGCTTGTTTAAGTAGATAAATGACAACAAAGGAACGCAGTTTGACTTACCCAAATTCAAGTCGATTAGAGTGCCTTAAAGTTTGAATGAAACAAATCTTTGAATTGCACAAAGTAGATACAATATAAAACTGTAGTTAAAATTTGAATTTAAAAACACCTGTCATAAGCTATTAGACTATTTGCGCATTTTAAACGTGTCGTATAAACCCAGGAAACGGCAATGTCCTAGTCAGGTGTATGTATTGATAAATTGTACGTGCAGATGACGTAGAAAGTGGAATCGTGTCAGAGACAAAAGACATTAACAATCGTCCCCCGTTAGAACGTGTCAAATGCTTTTTCTGAAATAAAAGATTTTATTAGTGTCAGGTACCGAAATGGTAGAATAAATAATTAGCACAAGTACTTTACTGGCGTATTATTTTCAACCTTAATATACTGATTATAGTTTACGTAAAACTATTTAATTTCGAACAATTACTTTAGTTTCGCACATCATTAGACACATTATTATACCTTTGTAGCTGTTAATATTCTACTGAATATTGCTACGCACCAAAGAAAATTAAAATGGACTATTGTTACGAATAAACTGTTAAAGAACACCTGTACTATTTTTTGTACAAAAATCATACAAGCAAATATTTAAACTGGTAGCTTTTTCTGAATAAAAATGCAAAAAACCGTATTTCTTAATATTAGATTTTATAAGATGTTATTTATTGAGTAACTACAAACATGTCATAATTTAAATTTCAACCGGTTTATTTTTGTAAAATTAAATTATTATGTTATTTACATATTTTTATTATAACTCAGATTTAACGCGGTTTCTGCGCTTATTATATTCAGAATAGACGTATTGCTTAATATAGGTATAAATAAAAGACGATACGTCATACTTAATAATGATATTTTTGGTAGATGAAGCATACATTTTGAAAATGATTTTCAAAATAGTGGTTTCTGGTCACCGATTCGATGACAAAAGTATGCATTCAAATTGGATAAGTAGGTACATTATGCTGCTTGGAATGATATCAGCCATGCTATATTCTAAGCTATACACAGCTCTTTAAAATTTAAAAATAGCATTTTCATATTAGTCACTCCATGCGTGTACAACTGACAAATATTTCAACGAAAAATGTCAAATTCTTATTATTTCCGTATTTTGTGAAGACGTAGGTACAATTGTTGAACGGCATAGTTATTTTTTTACGCATAAAAATATTATGTTATTTTTGTAACTTAATATAAAATTGATGGAACTGTAAAATTCCATACACGCGCACGTTGAATAATATAATATAAAACGTACATTGCATAGTTAGTAATGTACACAACTTGTAAGTATGTAGTTTATGGTTTGATTTTTATGGCAAATCATGATTATCGTTATGAATTTTATGATTATAAATTAAAAATTGATATTTTTATCTTTTTAATAATTGTTATCTACGAAATGATAGTGTATTACAATGAAGGATGTCTGAACAACCGGTATCTTCCTATAATACAATAAACGATAAATTACTTGAACTTAAACATGGTTTAAGTACTATGACTTATAAAATTATATTTTTTTTTTCAAAATTATTTTTGTCTGGATATCGGCGAATCAATAAGAATATAACGTTTAAAAAACGATATAAATCATATTATATTAGATATTATGTTTATCGAAAACGAACAGGTGTTCGTTGTCTATCGCACATGAATATTAATAAAAAAAATAAAAAAACAACGAACCCCCAGTATTTATAATCGTATATTTAATTACAATAATAAATTATCCTAACAATGTTCTATCGATATATTTCGATCACACTCGTTCGTGATCGGAAGTAACTTCACGTAGGTATAACAATCAAGGCTACCGTTGTCCGGTATAGCACAACGAATTCATTCACGACATTTTACACAAGCTGTACGTCACAGCCATGTACGACACATGCATAATATATAAAAATTGAATAATTATTGATTTCTAATAAATAAATTATTATGTTTTTTTTGGTGTTAGAGAATCATCGTGTTAAACACTGCTTACAAACGTTTTTTAGAAATGAATAATGTATATTATATTGTTGTTGGCTATTTAAAGTGTTATAAACAATATTAATAATAGAAGTACTAGCGTACGAATTTTTTCATTTTAAAATGGTATTTTTTAAGTCATGTCCATTATGTTAATATCGAAATTGAATATTGCATCTATTATATCCAATTTAGTTCTCATGCATAAGTATTTCAAAATTAAATTTATAACGAGCGTAGAACAACAGTAAAATTCTGGATATACATCAAATTAACTTATTTTAAGTCTACAACATTATTTTATATTTTTAGATGTCTTACAATTGAGCTACGTTCAATAAATTAGTAACTTATTATAATGTTATATCGCCTTATATTTCTGGCATGATATCAATAGTTTTGTAATCAAATCCAAATACCATTGTTATCGATTTATATAATTCTGTTATTTTTCTAATTATTTTCATAGCATGTACTTATTGTACTTATATTTTACTGAATTAATATACTATATGTCTTTTATGCATATAATTATTATAAAATGACAATGTGTGGTTTTTGAGTTATTTTAAGCTTTTTTTACTCATCTTAATTAAAAGTATACTATTATACATCCTGAAGAAGTTGTATTCTATTCTTAAAACCTAATGACATTCGCATAGTTTGTTAAACTTAATAAGTATCAATAGTGGAAACTATATGAAGTATATGAGTAACTATAACTTAAAATAATATGAGTTGAAACTAACAATAATTGTATGGTTCCAATTATCGTTGTTTCAAACTTTATGACAAAACTGTATTAAAAGTAAATCCACTTATTTTATTTATGTAAGGTCTAACTGATGTTAAATAATTGTAACATTGTATTCTCAGTTATATTATATGTATACGTTTATATCAGAAAATTAATAAATTGCACAAATTTAAATAGAACATTATAGTTTAAAGCCTGTATTTTATCTGCTTTGTATGTTCAATATTGTAAAGTATTGTTTTTTTTTTTTTTTGGGGGGGGGGGGTATTTATATTTTTCTTAGCAATAAACAAGTGCTTAATGATTACCTAGTGGGTTATCTAATGAGTCAATACATAATAATTCTAATTAAAAAAAAAAAACACGTTTAGTAATTTATTGCTATACATTGAGTTGAGGTATCGAAAAAAAGAAAGACATTCTCATAGAGTATAGATATGTAACAACCATAATATTTTCTAATCTCTATTAACTTCCTTAGTATATTTTTGTGAACGCAATAAATATTTTTCAAATCCTTATAAAAAAACATTTGAATTATTTTTTTTTAAATCCAATATAATATTAGCAAGTTGATGGTATATTGGTTAAAAGTAAATGAAATCTCATAATTTATCATATTACAACACGTATTATAAATAAAATACAATTGTTACGTTTTCTTTTCTTTTGGAATTATATTGCTGGAACGGAAAAAAATTTAGAAATAGGTTAAGTACATGTAATTTATTTTTCTCGTGAAATCAAAATTTAAACTCTATTACGACTTCTCATTTGTATTGCTTGCATTTATATTGATCAATTATTCTTATTATTTATTTTATTGATCAATGATAAGAAATGTATAAGTATTAAATAATCTGCTAATTTTATTTGTTTACATAAGGTTATTATAGGCTACTGTTAACCCGCGTACCGATTAGAATAGGATGATATATTTGGGTTTTATAGATATTTTGGAATCTTAATCAGTGTAAATATTTTTTTTTTCACTGAATATTGACGGTTTACCGGACGTGTGAGACTTTATCTTGATATTTGATTACAGAGACTTTACAGTCTATGTATATTATATTGTAGTGCTGGTCATATATTTGTTTTATTCTATATTAAAATAAAACGTATAAAACACACATGCGCTTGTTTTATTAAATAAATAATATATTAGAGGTAACGTATGGACAACTTCGGTGAAATAATAAAAATTATATTACTTCATAACCATAACAAAATATTAAACCTTTGCGACATTTACATATTATATTATTCGCTATTTTATCGTGATAAAAAAAAAAAATTGTATGTAAAAAATAAAAAGCTAGTCTTATATTTTAGGAATTATACATTTTACGACTTTTCTTTAATATATACAAAAATGAGAAGCAGCAGGTACTTTTTAAATTTATGATTTTATGATATCCAATTCAAAATCTTTTTTTTATTCGTATTTCAACATGACTTTTGTCCAATTATATTGTTTGAATAGAACATTAAGTCGGTCGTGAAATTGAATAAAAAATGTCTTTTTGAATGTATTATACTGGTTTATTTGTTTACGCAAAGAGAAAATCAAATATTATTTGTTTTCTAACCACATAATCTAATGACATTAATACATTTTTTTTTGGATAAGTCAAAGAATAATAAAAAAAATACAATTTTTAAAGATAATTGTTATTTTTTTCATACGTGAATTGAAATTTAATTTAATACGTTTTCAAGTTATCTAAATACTAATCGTTTTGCAGAAGGGTACATGCAAAAAAAAAAAAAAAAAATTTAAACCTCAAATAACGATGGTATAGCACCTTATGAGAATAGTCATGCTTTGATTTAATGAAGGGTATCATAGAGAAATCATAGTCAAACAAGGTATTCTGTTAGTAAAAGTTTTGGAACCATTGATTTGTGGAACATGCTTAAAAATCTAATGTTTTTTTTTTATAATAAAATATATTAAAATTAGTAACTGTTTTATAGTAGATGGACAGGTGTCAAAGAAAGAGATGGAATTGAGCCAACGACCATTACCTCGTATTAGCTTCTTACTACACGCCTTTTGTATATTCATTAAATATTATATGTTTGTCTTACATTATTAAATCAATCAAAAAAAAAAAAATATTTAGAGCAATGCATTACATTAATATTTCTACAACTAGAGTTATAGGAAAATAATGTTTATACCACTTGTATAATTAATATAATAATAATAATAATAAAAAAGATTTTGAATACCTAATTCTACATGTACGTAATTTAAAATTTCATTTGTACAGTAATTAAATATACTTATAATTCAAAGATAAGTCTGTAATATAATAATAATATGTATTCGTCACGCGATTTAATAACACATTATATTGCATACACACACATACAATACATAATAGAGGCCTCGAATTTTATTTTATTTTCTTTCTAAATTGAGTTAGATATAATAAAATTAGTAGCGCGATTATAATATAATATTATTATTTTAATATTGTCTTGTATTATAAATGAATACTCTGTTATAAATCGTTTAATAATGGACATTAAAATTATTAATTTCATAATGACTATAATAATAATAATAATATTATTTTCATTTCTGGTATACCTAGGGTAGGCTTTCAAAACGAATTTATGTTCGTGCTGGTTTGTCATATTTTGGAATCTTGACTGACGTTTTTTTTTGTAATAATATATTTACCAAGTTATTTGATAACTTAATAATAATATACACTATCGCGCGGCGTCTTGAATAGGCAATCTAGCTACACCTCTACTGTGAGTGTCCATTTTCCTGGGTCTAACACAGCATGATATTAATCATTATTATTTTTTATTTTTTTATTATTTAATGATAACCCTCGGCATCAATGACTTTGGGACATGAATTTTTTTTTAATACATGTTACAATGTCGTAATTGAAGTACTAATGCCAGATAGAAATATATAATAAATTTATAAATTTAAACATAATTATAATAATGTAATTATTATTATTTCATTTGTTATAACAATATTATTATTTTATCTAATCTATAACGAACAAAACGCAAATAGTATAATTCTGTATCGTTGTAATCTCGCAGTCATCGTTTGAGCAACTGCAACGCTTGCATAATAAATGTCAACGTAATGTTCAATATATACACGAGTGCGCGAGCGTGTGTGTGTGTGTGTGTGTGTGTGTGTGTGTGTGTGTGTGTGTGTGTGTGTGTGTGTGTGTGTGTGTGTGTGTGTGTGTGTGTATACGTCCGTGTATACGTCCGTGCGTGTGCGTGTATTATTCTATTTCTGATAGCGGGTAGAGTGTGGTGGAGCGACTTGTGGCCTGGCCTGGATGATGGATAGTGGAGGGATGAACGCATACGATACGCGTTGACGAAGCAATAGTAATGGGAATTCCGACATACCACAAGGAAATACCATTCAGTAGCCACGATATTAAATACGTTCCGGACAAATCGGAATATTATCAGCGAAAGTGGGGTGACGTGGAGCACAAACCGTGACTTGCAAAATAGGCGGTAATCAGAGTGTATTTTATATATTCATATACCTACATTATATAAGGAGTGATCACAACAATTGGAAATGCATACTTGTCCAGAATAGTTTAGGAATTATATTATACATAAATATATTCAGATAGTCTTGTGGTGACGAATATCGTTTGGATTTGGTGATATGAAGAGAAATAAAAAGAGAGAACGTGAAACAGATAGAGAGAGAGATAGATAGAAATAGAGAGATAAGGATGAGATTCTATTGAGCACGGGGTGAAAAGAATTTCGATGAAACGACAGGTAGGCTTCACTGTTAGGGAGCTTTTCTCCTTTCTTTCTTCCGTATTTTGAGCCCAATTCCACTGTTCACACACAATTTTTTCCAGATGTAGTCCCATTGACCGAAAATAACCCGATAAATTCCTGCCATTGTGATCATGTATATTACTAATATCACACATTATGTTAATATAATTTATTCAATTTTAATATAAATTATATTAAATTATTTAGTTTTTTTTACTGCATGGGAAATAATTACGTTTCTGATATTCACTTTTTAATAACCAAGTATTTTATCATTTACGTAAATTTAGATATCCAATTTCAGAAAATTTCTTGATCTTCTTACTATTAATATTCATTTTCACTTTCAACAAAATCAAATACATAATATATTTGTATTGGAATTTAGCCATTTATAATAGTTACCATATTAATATTTTATCAACACATATCCGTTCACCCGTTCGACGCACAGTACCATGTTATTCTGGCATAGCACAGCGATGCATCTCATAGCTATTAAAATTTACAACTATTGTAGTACCTACTATTAATATGTATAATAAGTGGGCGAAAAACGGTCAACAACAGATTTATATTGGTTTGATATTGTATGTCTTCTCTCGATATCGGCGCAAAACGTCCCGTGACGGACTAAAATATTATGTACAAAATATGCGAATGACACGTTGACCGTTTAAAATATATAACCGTAATAATATTGATAATAATAATAGCATACATAATAAATCGTTATGATATATCGTGGGCATAACATGGTCGTTATCGTAATGTTAAGTTATTACTTAATAGAGTGTACGGACGAGCTGACCGCACAAATAAGAAGTATTTTTTGGTGTCAATAACAATATTATTAATATAATATAATGGATAATAATAATAATATTATGACGGTGGAATCTAAATGATATGTATAATGTATGAATAAAATTATTAATGTCACGATGAGTCACGTATCATCATTATAGATATCGTGCTATTATACTATAATATTATATTTTAACGTTTTTTGTTGACGATGCCTTGTTAGTTGTTAGCAATAAAAATATAAAATTACTATGTTTGCTTGCCGTCGAATTCTTTAGAGTTTTCGTCTAAAACATATTATTATTTCGTTGAAGATATTAAATTGCTGATTATTTTATAGATTAAATTGTGGTATTTTAAATTGTTCATTTATTAGATTTTTTGTATTATTATTTTAAACTATTCAAAGATTCGATTAACAGTGTGAAAAAAAAATGTAGCTGCTGTCGTTAGTCGATATGCACAATCTTTGAAGTTTTGGCAGACGACCAAAGAATTTGCCAAAATAAATGCCACCAATGATTAAAAATGCTACAATCTTTCACCTAAATAAAATTAAAAAATCAACTGGTAATTGAATTTATTTGTTAAATTAAATATAGTATAAATAATGTTTAAAATGAATGCTCACATTAAATATTTTGTTGCGAACAAAATTTCTTTAACGTCGAGTGAAACAAATTATCTCAGTTTACAAAGTTTATCTATGAACTTTAAAAATGTTAATAAAAAAATGCTTTTGAGGTACTTACTTCAGTTTAGAGAAATATAAAATAATGCATGGTTAACGTTGAACCACATTTATACTAAGCATTCTAGCTGAAAGTTTAAAGCTGTAGATCTTCTTTTTTCTTTGAAGTATCTACCACCAAGGTGTACAAATAATTTATGATATAGAAAAAAATGTTGGAAATTATATTTTGATTTTAATATTAAAAATTAAAATATTTTGATTATTTATTTCACGTTGAAAAATCAATCAAATATGTCGTATACAATATAAACGAATATAAAATATGTCGATGAAACGAATAATAATAAAATCATAATCAATAATAGGTACCTATTCTATGTAGAGTATCACATCGTAATATATATGATATCGTGATAATGCATGGTAAGACTGGCTACCGCCAAACAAAAAATAAATAACTTCCATCTAGACCTTTGGACATACAGAATAAATATAAACATTTTTTTTTTTTTTTTTAATACCATACATTTAAGGAGATAATACATTTGGAATAGCAACCACTGTCTCTAAAGCACGTAATTATTACGTAGGTAGTAAAATAATAATATCATGTTATATTAGTATACCAGCTATTATGAAGATATTTTTTTATGGTATTAAAGTTAGCTAGAATTGAAAAAAATCATTCATATTTATTTAAAGAAATCAATGTAAAATGACATCAAAATTATCAGACCTTTCCTTTATAACGAAAAAAGCAAATATATCTTAAATTTTGATAGCTTAAATGCAATAATATTAAAATGAATTGATTCCTGTAATGCCGTATTATGAGTTCCAAGATGTACTTACAGAATCTGCTCTGTTGTTAGATGGAAAATATTTAGAATTAATATGGAAAATAAATTTAAAGATAATGACATTTCTCGTAACTCACCTCACTTTTGGAAAAAAAATATCCTGATAAATATGTCGAGTATGTGACAGTATGAAAACGTTAAGATAAATAAATATTGTTATATTTTAGGTACCTCGCATATAATTTGGTTGAATACTATTCAATCCCGGATTCAAATAGTATATTATATTAATTTATTACGAAATTATACTAATAATATGTCATTTTATCGTGCTAATTATATAATCAAAATAACATTAGGAAACTAATAGTCATATCAACTGGATTTTAGATCTATAATAAAAAATAAATAATAATAATAATTGTTATTTATTTTATTTTATTGTTCTGCACTACGTCATCGTCGTTTCAAGGCATAAAAAATTCGAAACTAGGACATCACATAATTATTTCTATCCTCCGACCGGGATGATCATCGTTAAACAATAATATTATGTATCGCAAGCGCGTGTTGAGTTGACATGACTTTCTATGTCTAAAACTATCTCTTATCGCGTGGACACCGTAATACAATACAAGTAATTTACCTAGGAGAAAGTTTTTTTCTAAGCAACCTGGCTGAAGTAAGATGTATGATATTGAGTGATACATTTATTGTTTTAAACATTGCTATTTCTGTCTCTCATTTGGAGTCGCCTTATCCGACTAGCAGCTTCTTCTCTTGCAATGAAAATGTACACTCTTGTTAATTTTAGTTTATGAGGTGTTTCACCAAACATATTTATCATCTTTTTTTTATTTAATAATTCAGTTGTTCAAATAAAATTGATTTTTTGAGTTTTTTATTTTTGATATATATCTTCGCAAAGACCATAATATTTTGAATAGGTACTTGAGATTTTTTCGTACCATTCATGGAGGCGTGTTCTGTGGTGATACAAACTTTTGTTTTTTTAAGCCAACCTTTTTTTCTTAAATTATTCAGCAGATATTTTTTTATGTTGATGTACTTAAATCAAAACCAAACGACTAGTTTCACTAAGAATAATAGTCTATGACTCTAACCCAGGCTATGATGATTGTACAACAAATTTAAATCTGATATGTAAATTCAATTTTTATTTTGTCATGATTATATTCTAACAATCATTTATAAATTATACGATACTAACAAGATTAATTTTATAGTTAACTTACTATAATTTTTCAATCAATAAAATAGCAAACAATACATATTATATTATTTCTGGGTCTTATAAATTCCTTGTCTAATTTTTTTTTCATAAATATAAACAAATAAATAATATGGCATAACAATTTATTTTGTAGGTGTATTATGGTTCGGTGTTTGACCTCAGTCACAAATGTGTTTATAGGTTAAGCATTGCCCGATGCCGCTAATACTCGGATGAATGACGATTCATGTTTTTTTAGTGACGAATTCTCGCCCAACATGTATGTGTGTTATGAAACGTACGTATCCCCGCCTACAATAAAAAAAGGCTAATAATTACCACTTAGTGCCTTTTGTTGATGAGGGTTGAATAAATAAGAAATATATTGTATGTTATGTACATAAGCATCTATAGACATATGATCGTAAGTACCTACATAATGTTCAGGCGTGACTTGTTAACATTTTGATTTAAATTAAAAAAAAAAAAAAATTACTGAATAACTTAACGTCAACAAGAGTTATTTTTATTTGAAATTCAGAAGATTGTTACGCTTTAGGACAATCCTAAAACGGTACAAAAAAAATTACAAGTGTTAGAAAATATGGTCTTAAGCTTTAACTATACCGTGTGTCCCAAAAAACAGGGGCCACTTTACCACTCATTACCATGAAAATATTTTTCAATTCTGTTTGTGGGACATTAAACTAGACTAATGGATCATACATTTCTATGACTTTCAATTTTTTTAACTCATGTATCTTGCGCATGCGCAATAAAACTTACATTTTTTTTTATGGCAACCTGTAATTTGAATATCATATTCAGGTTTATCGATTTTTTTCAAGCCATTTTGATGTATCAACTTGTGTCCTAAACCCAAAATTGACTAAATTAGAGCTATGGAGAATTTAAAAAATTAAAAAATTAAATTTATAATAAGTTCAACATTTTAATAGGTATAGGTAGGTAAATAACAAAAATAGAAATACCAATGCTCATTATTATTTTAATAGATACTTAATTATAGGTAATTCTGATGGAAACAAAAATACACTTCTTCTTCTTTTTTGGTCTCGGCCAATTAAGACCATATGCAATTTCATAATGTGTAATAATAAAATAAGATAATAATTCATAAATAGTAAATAGTTAATTAATTTAATAATAATAATTTTGATTGTTTGTTGCATGGTGTTTAAAAAAAAAAAAAGTACGTACTACAGTTAGAAAAAAAAAATTAAATACATTTAATTTTTTAATTTTTTAAATTCTCCATAGCTCTAGTTTAGTCAATTTTGGGTTTAGGACACAAGTTGATACGTCAAAATGGCTTGAAAAAAATCGATAAACCCGAATATGATATTCAAATTACAGGTTGCCATTAAAAAAAATGTAAGTTTTATTGCGCATGCGCAAAATACATGAGTTAAAAAAATTGTAAGTCATAGAAATTTATGATCCATTAGTCTAGTTTAATGTCCCGCAAACAGAATTGAAAAATATTTTCATGGTAATGAGTGGTAAAGTGGCCCCTGTTTTTTGGGACACACGGTATATGAAAATTCTAAAAATCCAATTTTAAATTACATACTTATTACAGAAAAAATGTGGCTTAGCATGCTGGGAAAATCATACCATATTATTGTAATTCATTCAATATAATGTATCCATGAATTATCATTTTTCCAATATATATTGAAAAAAAAAAATTAGAAAGTTACATCAATAGGCACTTAATGATATTAATACATTTTAGTGTTGATGCTCCCAACCTTGTTCCATCGAATTGACATTCATACGCAAATGAAAAGTTCCTGTTATTTTATTGTTACCGTTTTTCTATGTTGTATTTTTTAATTTTTTTTTTTGTATTTGAACGTATGAAATATCAGCGTCTCCGTAAAAAATTAACTTTTAATGTTTTGATATACTGTTATAATATTTCAACGGAAACTTAACGGTATCCGATCTCTTGGTAAATTACCCTTCGCGCATTGTTCTGTGATCTATGTGTGCACATAACTCGTTCGTCACAATACACCAAGTCCTTGTTATCTACGATATAGTTCGTTGTTGTAACCGAATATTGCAGATATAAAAGTCCATACGATCTCGAGAAACTGCGGAAGACTCAACAATACCCGGAGATTTCTGTTCTTTTGCATTGGGCGATACTGTGACTGAGTTATACGAAAACACGAAATTATACAATATTTCAACACCTATAATATTATATAATAGGAATCGATCAGGGAGTACCCAATTTCCAAAAACATCAGTTCACAGTTAAGTTTTCCTGGGAACAGACAGTATATAATAATATGATGACGTAGTGGTTTTAATTTTGCAGCTCAAGAAAAACTTGTTCTGCACCTAATAAAAAAATAAAAACTTTTTATTTGTTTTTAAAAACTCAGTTTGCAATAGAAATCATCCGTCGCTGCACAGCAGCATAATAGTGTATAAGCGCACATAATATAATATTTATATGTCATCGCAGTCTCGACAACTCGACGCCAACGACTTCATATTTTGAATATTCCCATTGAGAATACTCATATATTAGATTCGAGCTTATAGTTCAGTCGCTAAACGTATCAGCTATTATCGATATTTATTGTAATTGTTTGATTGATTTGGCTGAATTAAATAAATAAACATTCAGCTCTTGTTCATCGATGGTACCTAAAAGTGTTTGCGATTTTTAATGATTTTATTCGGTACGATTTTTTTTTAAGCCACGTATTTTTACGTGCTCTGTTATTGTAGTAGATTAAAAGAAAAATGCCTCATACAAAGTTCAACATAATCCATTAATTTTTCAAATAATTTCCTCGATTTATTTTCTAAAATTTCAAATTTTTAAACACATTATTATATTTTATTATGATACACCAAGTTTTGTTACAATATCACTGCTAAGTTATATATAACAACTTGCTTATCTACCCACTTAAAGCGTTGGCCTACTTAAAACAGTGACCTTAATCTATATGCAAAGTATTTTCAACTCCCGAATCGTTTGTATACATTATTTCGTTTCATAAAAAAACTATTTCAAACTCAAAATAATGTGTTATGATAATATTTCACGCAAAATATTTACCACGGAATGACAGATAGATGGATGGCTGGTAAATTGTAGGTAGGTAAAACTTGCTGAAAACTCTTATAAGCGACTTGATGAATCGCTCCGATAATCTTTACACGAGTTTCTCTCGTGGATTTGTCTGCAATTTGTGCTGAGACCAACGTACGAAACATCGTAATTTTAACCACAGTCAAAAATTTTGACATCAAACAATTTCCTTGATGTAGTGAAACAACACAACGCGACTATCGTGAAGAATACTATCCATAGTAAGCGAAAAAAATATTCGCTTTGAGACGAAAGTTTAAATAATTTTACGTTTTATTGAAATACGCGTAACGTAAAGAAGCAGCACCGTCATTGTAATGATATATGTTATATATGTTTAAATATAACTTGGAAAATTGTACCTTGACACGTATTTATGTATAATATATATAATATATATAGGCTAAAACCTGTGTTGTTGAAGCCTGTTTCATCTAATAAAAAGACATATATATATATACTCGTATATTACATATATATTATATTGTACACTTATGGAATTTATGACTAAAACTGTCTTTACACGAAAACCGTCAACAAAAAACTTGAATGCAAAACGTGTGAAACGAACCACTACAGAGGAGAAGTTGTGACAAATAAAAAAATGTTATATAATATCTCATCACTCTTATCGCTAAATAATAATATTACTATGCTGGGCCCGACACATGAGCTCCACTTCGCTGAATCTGATTGTGAATTTGTATTTCACTAGAAAAATAAAAACAAATGCACCGTGAGTTTTGACCTTTACTTTCAATGAATAAATTTTATTCAAATTTCTAAGATTAACCCGAGTATGAAGAATATTCAAAATCCTAGTAAATATTATATTTTTGAAATAGTCATGATTCTAGTCTACTTGACAACGCCATTTTGTATTTCGTATTCGAGTTGTCAATATTATCATATGTAATGTATACATAATATGATCATAATCCACTGCCAGAGAACTATTTGGGGCTGAAAAGGATCAGTAATACTTTATTGAATAAAATGTGCAAGTTGTAATATATAATATATATATATATATATACATGTTTTAATACTAGCATGGTAGACTACGGAATGCAAATGACGCAAAAATATATTACTCCTGAACTTTTTTACCCCCATGGAGGTCACATTAATGTAGTTTTCATGATCCTTATCAATAACCAACAAATTTTTATGGAAGGTAAAATTAACCTAGGATAAATTAAGCAGGGGTAAAAAATCTAGGTCATAAGGAACATTTTTTATTTAAATAATTGAAAATTCTAGTTGAATTATTAAATTTATGTTTGATCTCAACCCATGCGAACTAATCACATTAAACGTATTTACAGAGACAGAAAATAAAATCACGGAATTATAACTGTTGAGTATTAGTTTCATTGAATCTTTCCATGAAATGGACGTGTAAAAATGTAATCCACTGATAATTAATTGTATGAAAAAAAATAGTCAACATTATCAATTGTTATTGGTAACGACCTAAACAATAGTCAAACAAATTTTATAATTATTTTCAGTCAAAATTTATTCATTTGAATTTTTGATCAAAATTACGAGTTTGTAATTATTATTATTATTATTATTTTTTTATATCTTACAGACAAACGATTTTTTTCTAATACCTAAATATTTCTATCTCAGTTATTTTTAGTTTTTTTATTTCCTGATTGTTTGAAAAGTACGTATTGGATATTTAATTTAAAAAAAAAAATCAAACCTATATGTAATTTTCTACCAGGAATCAAAATATTTTTGTAAAAAAAAATTAATTTTGACAGTTTGAATCTTTAATTAATCGTATAAAGCGTTCGATAAAATCTTTTATCAAGATTAGGCATTTGTTCTGCTTCTGGGATAATATTATATGGACTAAGTTACGGTATTTGGCTTTATTTGCATTGACAATATGTTCGACAGTCGTTAGATACAGTCACGCATTTGGGCAACAAATACTTAACGATACGGTAGAATATTTTATGTGCAACGTCTAGCCGAGAACTAAATTAAAAACGAGTAAAAAATAAAAGAGATTACCCAAATTATGGTTGATAAAATTCCATTGGAACGAAAAAAAAAAATTTATATATTATCGTCTTTGTATAGTTAATAAAATTATAATTTATAAATTGAGATGAACACACGGCTGAAGTTAAGGCATGGAGTCAGTTCGGTACTGTATTAATTGTTAGTTTTGTTGTATGTTTATATCTACATAAATACATATTCATTTAATATTACAGTCATATTATTCGAGAATTTCAGAAATATTTACATCTATATATAACAAACATTGAATAGCTTTTGTCAAATAAAATTTGGTAGGCAGTTTAAAAAAAACTTACAGTAAAATCCTCATAAGACTAAAATAGATTGTGTGTATTATATAAACTAGAAATTAATTAAATCCTATGTGTACCTACAAATTTTGATTAAAAAAAAAATAGTTCTGAAATAAATAATGAGCTTAATATTATTATTATTGTCTGACATATAAAAAATATACTGATATGTTATTTTACTATAGAATAAATAAATTATAATAGAATTAGATGGAAAAAATGATGCTTTTAAACTTTAAAAATTATTTCTATAAATATATTCTAATTTCTAATCATGATTTAAAAGTGTTTAAAATTTTAGTTTTTGAGTAACTATAATATCTTCTAATATCTAAGAATGTACCTATTTATGTCGATCAATAAAATAATTCGTGTACTACAGTAAATATAAAATATAAATGTTTACTTAAAATGAGTTACAAATATGATAATAAATTTGATCATGTTCGTCAGTTTACATCGTTATAATATTCATAAGACATTTACATAAAATTTATTAATAAAATGGGACCTATAAAATTGGTATTCGTTGTCTAATATGTCTAAATAGTTTAATTAATCACAGAGTTTAAAAAATAATTTAATGATGAATTAACAATTTTTCAATTGAGTAATTAACATAAACTAAAACATTTTAAAGTTAAAACATAAAATATAAATGTTTTGTTGATACAGTGAAAACTCTTTATAACGAAACTCGTTACAAAGAAATCTCTATATTACGTAAATAACATTAAATTAACTTATAATGGTTGGTTTGATTAAAAACCTATTAATTACTCTCTATTATGAAAACTCTCAATAACGAAAGAAATCGCATGGTCCCTTCAGATTCTTTATAGAGAGTTTTCACTGTATATTATAAATCATTATAATTTATACATAAAGTTGATTTTTTTTTTCGATTTTCCATGAGTTTAGTCATATTACGTACCAATACCATAGGTTAGACATTCAAAGAAATCATTATTACTATTATTCGTTGATATTATGGTCGAAACATAATATCTTCTTGCCTCAATGTAATGTATTTTAAAATAACATAGTGTTCGCAAAACAGAGTGACGGGTTAAAATGTATGAGACCTAAACAAAATCATTTATTTGAACATATTTAAAATTTGAGGTATATATTAATATTTTTATAATATTATAACCAGGTGTGATTAATAATAATAAAAAAGCTTGCACGCACGCAGAGGATTTTCCGTCAAAATTTGATTTTATTATAACGGGTGTATTCTGTGGCAATCGAATGACCCAGAAAATGTTGTGGAGTCGGACATAGGTACTGTACAAATAGCAGACGTGATGTCATCATGTCAGAATATTTTTTCGTGTTAAGGTTAGTGAAATAAAAGGTCAACGCTTCATATAAAAAAAAGCAAGTACCCATCATATTATTTTCTCCCAAAGCAATGTACATTTTTCAACTTCATCTACGAATGTACCTGCACGTATACATATATGCATATTACGTTATGACATAGTGGATCTGTTAAAAATATGAAATCTAATTACATTTGTTGGTAGAACCGAGAAGATAATAACATTACTGCTTTCGTCCGGTCAACGTGTTTTCAACGTAAAACAAGATCAAATCTTTCGTTTGTTATTGGTCATCATGCGTGACACTGACATCAGTCGAATGACGAAACCACTGTCCATCCTCCGACTGTAAATATTTACGAGGATCACAAGTATGTATATGTATATATATATATATATATATATATATATATTTGTGACGCTTCAAAGTCTTAACTCGTGACAAATCGTATTGAGATTTTGGTCCGTTGAAAATCGCAATACGTCATATAACTATAACTATTGCAAAATGTTGAATGTACATTTTTAGATTCTGAGCGGAGCGATGAATATATTGATTTTACCATGATGTGTGTTTTTTTTTTTGTGTCTGTCATCGCGTTTTGGGGCAGTAAAAATGCTTCGATTTTTGACTTCAGTACCTCGTTCGATCAGAAAGTGAATCTAGTTGGTACTTTGGGGGGGGGGGGGGTCAAAAGTAAAAAATTCTTAATACTTTTCTAAATAATCGAGAAAAACAAACTAAAAATTAACGGAAAAACGGGAAATTACGCACACTCATTTTTCGACAAAATCGATTTTGGATTTTGATGTAACTTTAAAACGAATGACCATAGATACATAAAATTTTTACCGAATGTTTATATAAGTATATTCTATCCACCATGTAATTTTCAAAGTTTTCGACTTAAGTTTAACTATTCATAGGCATTTGAAATTTTCGATAATTATTGTTTTTTTAAAATTAATATCGATAAAAATTTATTTGTTTAGCAGATAAGCTTGCAAATTTAATACAATGCTCTTAAAATATTGTTACAATAGCAGTTGAAAAATAAGAGAAATTCATAGTCACAATTTTTTTGTATAAGCATTTAAAGTTCAAATTTTAACTAAATATGTAAAAATTACGGCAATGTTCAAATTATCTTAGATAGAAGTTTATAAAAGTTTTTCTTTTTAATTCTAAGATTTGAAAATTTAATACAAGGCTCCTAAAATATTTTTATAATAGCAGTTGCAAAATAAAAGAAATACGTAGTCAAATATATATATTAATTAATATGTTCCACTATTTATGTCTTGTTAAGGTAATCATTTTTGATTGTCCTTAACTTGATTTTTAATTTCATAATAACTGATTGAACTTTTGGGTACCTAAAAATTTATGAAAAAATGCCATCGTTAATATTACCACAAACAATGTCTCACCTTGGTTTGGCTTACTTTACAAATGCATTATAAATAGTTCTGATATAAGAATAAGATTGGTGAATTTTAATTTTAGTTTTACCTCACGAGTCCTCTACTGCAGTCCGAACCAACCATAGCAAAAAATAATGAAATAACATTTTATTCTTATAATAGTGTTACTTCAAACGTTTTGAACATTATAATTTGGGTTTTCTGTATTTTCAAGTGTTTGTATATTTGTGCATCTGTTTAAGTTTACGTACACAAACTTGTTTACGACGAGTATAAATCTACTCTTTAGTCATAGAACCGGCCAGACATGTGTAGACAAACGTCTAACTCTTGTATTAATAATGCGTCTTGTAAAGATAAATAAAATAATTAGCGATGAAATGTACATTTTAAATAAAACATGAATTTATTATTCAATACAACAATGGTTTTGTTTCCGTTTTTCCTTTAATATTAATTATAATGCGCTGCACATAAAATACACCTTTCAAATCGAAACGTAATCTGGTACCCTCACCCCCTCCAACACAAACCCCATACATTTACAATTTTTCTTCGCAAGAGAAAAGTAAGAATATAAAAAAAAAAAAAAACCGAAAAAAAAATAATAATAACAAAAACAACAATAAAATCCACAGCAATTATTGCGGTGTAGTTACATCCGGAACGTCGAGGGTATTCGGAAAACTCGTGGGTTTGTTTGTTGCGTGAAATAATATACGACTTCTGTGGGAGGAAATTAAAATTTATTCAACTTCCTGCGGAATTACGGAGCAAAATATAGATTCTGGAAATATATTATTTCTGATATTAGATTTTGAACTACTTAGAAAACAATAGTAGATATTAGGTATTATATTATTATTATAATACCTACCTGTGTTTATTGTACACAATAACTATATATAAATATCAAATAAAGGTATTTATTATGATCATGAGTAATTGCTTTAAGTACCGATCGTCTGCTAGATAATCGTTTGTTTCATTGGTTTACCAAGCTGACTTGTACTTACGTATACCTTCGACTTTCCGTAAGTACTAAAATGACCCGTTCGAGTTAATTAACTCCAATAATTTTGTAGTAAATGATTACTTTCTCATAAATCTAACATATACTATATATATATATATATATATTCTTAGGAACATATTTTCAACACTATACAATGTGATGCATTAATATTGAAACGGCGTGTATACACTTTTCAAGTCCGTCACTGACCCTCAAATAACTTGATTTGGAGTTTTTTTTTTATCTAGTTATCACGAATTTTTAATCATACATATATGTGTAAATTATAAATATTGGGAGAGAGAGAACGGATTTATCTGGCTGTGGCTGGATAGACCTGAAGGCTTTCGGAGGTAACCGACGCCATGAAAGTGTAACACTATTTACATTCCATCAGAAATAAGTAACGTCTCGTCTACAATAGTTGAGGTAGAAGCGTCCGTCATCCACAGATTCGCTTAAACAATGGCATTTGATGTCAGCCTGGGAGACAAATTTTAAGCAACCATTTAGTGGGTGACTGCGTTTGGTAGCTCTGAAATTAGTTGTTTTTGAGTGTCGCTGATTTTTCATTGGCTAGACCATATTTAATTATTCCAGTCTTGGAATTCCTTATTTGTGACCATCCATGAAGTCCCAAAGTTTCTTCGTCGATAATTGGGTTCCAGAATAGCCATATGAATTAATATTCAATAGTAAAAAATACTCGTTCGAGATTTTCAATTAATTAATTATAAATGAGAAAAATTTGGTCGAAATCCCAGTTTGCTTAGTGAATCACAAAATATTATATAATAATATATAGGTAAATTTTTTATTTGTTTATCGTCATCAGAAATCTTTGGTAAAATCGTTATCGTTCCAAAAACCACTGTTATTTATAATTACTCTCGAGGGAGGTAAAAACGGTCCAATATTGTAAATAATTATTAACGTTACGTATCAGTTATTGCATCACCATCAATCGAAAGTAAAAATAAACAATAATTACGATTTTCAAGAAACCTTTAGATATACTGCTACTAAATTTAAAAAGAAATGGGTAGGTTAGGTAGGTACACACTATAATTATTTTTTAATAAAAATAAAAATAATTGTAATCGAGAATTCATTGCTCGGTAATATCTAGACTAGGTGCATTTTTAAATTTTTAATATTTTAAAGTTTTAGAGTGCAGAAAAAAATTATATAATGTATACAACCTACTTATTAAACTTGACTATCTTAATTTTCTAAATTTTCATTCACATTTATTTTAAAAATATATATATTTATTTTTATACCTACTGCTTATACCTACTAATTATTATTGTCATGAAAAAATATTTTAAAAACATACGATGTGACAAAAAGTACATTAGGTCATTAACATAATGAAATGCCTGCGAGCTAAATATATTATTACCCGGTCATTTGGTCTTAAGGTTAGATCTGGTTATCATCTGACGTCAACCTTCAGTGAAGATGAGTATTGACTTGATGGGGATGCGTAGAGGATAGTATTAAAAATTTCCGATTTATAGCCCTACATCAAAGTCCGAATAATCGGAAGTGGCACAGCGACGACATCGTCACGCGTTTGTGCCTATTTCTTCGACTTATTGATGTCGTCGACGGTCAGCACAATTTCAAGGGCTCACTGACAATATTTAATACGCATCATGTTCACCCACCGATATCTCCAATCAGTTACTTTTCAAAGTGCTGGTACTTCAAAGTCTGGATATTCATAGATTTTTATATGACCCTAATTACTATACGTATCTCATTGAATTTTCATATTCAAATGTCAAACGATCCCATGAGGTGAAACATCACCGCTGATCACCCTACCCGATGAATTAATGTTTTGTTATATAAATTGACAAGGAACTGTGATGTCCAACAGAAACCGTAGAAACAACGCTCTAGAAACAATTTCACAATATTATGTCTCTAGTGAACACTTGCATCCAGTAGACACCTTTATCGGTGGCTATATCCAATATCGACTGAATTTTCTCGGGGCCATATACTTTTGTTGGGAGCCTATTATACAGTTGTATACTGTTACAACTGTTCTGCACGGTCGCGAATGAGATATGACCTTTTCGCCGTGTGTGGAAAGCCCCCCGAGTGCTATTTTCTCCGGCTGACCTGCGTGCTGCGTGCGCGGTGGCATATAAAATAGAAAAATGGTTTTCCTAGCGAGTCGCGCGAGTTTCAATCCCATTTCGCCCGACCATCATTTTTCAACCCCTCCACTCTCCCCGCACTGACTTGCAACATCATCGTGGTGGTGGAGGTGGCGTTCAAGCGGGTGGGCACCGGAGACGTGTTTTTCATACAAACTCAATTAAGCCTCGACTACTGTAGCTAGTGCCGTACGTGTACCACCCATTGCGTATTTATTGTACCAAAGCAGACGTGGAGGTGGTATATATATAGGTATCCATAATATGTGGACGTTACACGCGCACGTCAAACATTGAATTACCGTTGCGCATAGGTTGTGGCCGTGCTCGGTTATGTTATAGGTACGTGCAAACCGTAAAAAACCAACCGAAGGGATTTTATGGGCTTTGGAGAAAAAAATTAACTCATAAATTAATATATATGAATTTAACTGAATAACGAGGGTCATATAATATTAAAATATTACGTATTTGTTTTGTTAGTATAATTTTATTTTTATCATTTAAATAATATTTACTATAAATTACCGTCTCTGTAAATACGTCTGTTATATAATCATTATAATCTCTTAAACCCTACACATACACACACACAAAATCGATTTACTTCGTTTGTATTTTGTTTAGTTTTTGGTTCTGTATTTAAGATGTTTTCTCAGCCTTTTCCGCTTGCTTTAGCCCGAGGGGTTTATTTTTATTTTTGATGTTAACATTGTCTACTACTTTAATACATCATAAACTCAACTGACATAAAATAAATAAACATAGATATCAACAGTTGTAGTTATAAAACAAAAATGGTATACATTTATTTTTTCATAAAACGCATTTTCATTTAAACATTACGATATAGTATTATTACGAGCTAATACCTATATTATGCATGCCTACGAAGGATAACAATATTTTAAGTGGCCATTAAATACGTAATATTATAATCTGTTTATGCCGACTGGAACGGCAGAATACATTTATAATTAATATTTCGTAAACCATTAACATGTGATTAACACAGATCATTGTTTAGATAGATGAATCTCAATACGATAAACTTGTGAATAATATTATTAATTGTATTATAGACCTGACGATGACGAGTCTCGTTTTGACGCATTGCCCTGAATGCATGAGTAACTGAAACTCTAGGGCAATTCGTTGGACTAATTATCGATATTATAATATTTGCCATCTGAATTTTGTCTAGTCCGATAAAACGGAATTAATGTACCTTTTTTTTTTAAATTACATTTCAATGAGCGGCAGTAATCAATATTATGTAATTTAAAAAAATTAGAAATTTTAGTTCAATTTTAATATAAGTTAAAATTAATTTCAAATAATATTATTAGAGTAATTAGTACTCGATTACAATACAATTATTACTAAGTAATAGATTTAATTTGCCTACTTATTTTATAATCATAACAAATTATAGATTAATATAGACGAGTTTAATATTAATTTGTTTGTATAAAATATGCCACTTATAAGCAGTAGTCATAACTCATAAAATCACTTCGAAAAATGTCTCTTTTTTTTACAGCAACGAAAAAAAAACCAACTGCTTATCTGGATGGATATAAATCATTTATAATTTAATTAATTTTTTTCATTTTATCGCGGCATACCTAAATTATTATTAAACCATGACAAATTGTATAGGAAGCGATGAAGGCATCGATCATCTATTGTATAAGTTCCGATGTGGTTCTCGCCTAAGGATAAAAGTAACGCGTTTATAATTATACAATTCTACAACATATTAAAATCGATTCGTTTGCATAACGTACGTAAGAATAATGTAATATATCGGTATACCACCTATGTTTTACTAGTAACAAAATAATTATTTATTAAAATTTTAAAATTGAAAATCAAGTTTGGTACCCAATTATTCGATTAGTTTTCACTCGCATTTTCTATGTATATATATATTATTTTTTTATCATTGGCACGCACGTGTGTGTGTATGTACATACAATGTATATTCTATAATACATAAATATAACATCCATTTACTCCATCACGACTATTGTAACGTGATCAATTTCAATTTACATACCTGCAATTTAACAGTGTATAATACAATATGGTAACGTAAAACTCCCTACGTATTATTTCCTAATTCACGTGCATCATCTTGGGCGTATTTAGTGCATGTTAGAACTTAGAACACAAAGAAATGAAACGATTGCAAATGTGTATTCAGCTTATTAACATCTGACATATTAATTAATTTTAGTTCCAAACAATTTTTTTTTAAATCTGATTCTTCTGTAATATTTTTTTTTTTTGTTTTTCAATTTTTAAACATAGTTTTGAAAAACATTTTTTCCATGAAAACGTTTATCTAAGTCAGGTGGTTTATTTTTTTATGGTTTTTTCAGAATAGTTTCAAATGAGACTCAATTGTTTTAAAAGCAAATAATTTTACTTCACAAAGTTAATGAGATTTTAAGATATTATAAAAAAAAAACTTTCTTGAAAATCAAATTCGATACCCAAGCCTTCTGGCGGTTTTCATTTGAGCTTACATATAGTTTATTATTTTCGTTAACACAGATTCATATAGGCACATGTTATATACGTGTATAGCATCGATCTTTTCCATCACGACCATCGTGTTGCAATCAATTCCAGTTTATATACCTGCAATTTTTAGTTATATATATAACCTATAACATAAAACTACCAACGTGTTATTCTCTGGCTCACACGTGCCTATGGTATATTTAAGAGACCGTTAGACCGCAGAGAAATGGAACGACTGAACATTTATACACCTATACGCGTACATTATATATAAATATATGGCTCCATTGGGCTTGGGGTCCGTAAGCATTTCAATTTTATTTTATCGACGATGAAACGTTATCACGAAAATCTAGACAGATCTCTCAACACAGCAGACGCAGTAATACGTTTTTCACGAGAGCCCTGCGATGCGTAAATCTGGATTTTGTGGAGTTCGCCTGTTCAGACACATACATACACACACACACACACACACACACACACACACACACACACACACACACACACACACACACACACACACACACACACACACACACACACACACACACACACACACACACACACACACACACACACACACACACACACACACACACACACACACACACACACACACACACACACACACACACACACACACACACACACACACACACACACACACACACACACACACAGGTATTAAATGTATTGCAATTTTATTTTTATTTACCGCGTAAATTATTATTCAATATAATCCAATTTCAATTCAATATTGTTACGCTCATGATACTCGAGAGTAAATAAAAATAATGGTATTATATATATATATATTTTTTTTTTACTTTGATTTTATTCTAAATCAAACGTGTATATTTTTTTAATTTCAATAAATATCTAAAAACAATGTATTTTAATTGTTGTTTATTTATAGACATTTCACATAATTATATAATAGATTGTATAATATTTAAATTTGCTTACCAATATGATATTGGGATATCAAAAATAAAAACAAAATTATAAATAGGCATACGGCATACCTATACCTCTATTGCATTATACATTAACCACTGGAGTACAATAGGTATTATAGAATAGTATATAAAAACACTAATATATGATTTGAATAAATGTTTTTGTACTCTATTATTATAATACTGTACACTTTGATGGTTTGACCACATTTTCGAATGTCGTTTTAATTGATAATACTCGGTTATATTATTCAAGTCAGAATATAACCTATTATATTATGTATTAAAGTTAGCGAACAATTTTCAAAGAGTGATGGCCAAAGTGAACGTGAAAGGAAATACCAGAGATGGCAAATTGATGGTTCGCATCATAAATCATGAGGATATACACTTTTCGATGGGCAAAACATGTCTTTGAAAATAGTGGCAGTCATCGGGGATCAAGAAAAAAAATTCGCACCTGAGGAAATATTACGAGAGACGTATTGATGGGTGTTGGTTACTACGACGATGTTCCATTGGTTTTAAGACTTTAACGTCGTTTTATCACAATTCAATAGGTATTGTAATATGCGCAATAATGCACGTGCTATACTATAACCCAATTAACTTCAAACTGAATCGTATCAGCGTTTTGTATATTTTATTTTGATGACACTGGTATAATATTCTGACAACGTACTACGCGTACAACACAGTGACAATAAATGAATTATAAATTAAAAGACAAACTCAATTTACACTTTCTGATCCACTGTCCGGTTTTCATAGTTATAAGTTACGAGAAACCAAAAGAGTTGTAATTCAATTATCAATATCTTTAATTAATGTATAATAGTAATACCTATATTATGATATGCTAGTATTACCTAGTTTTAGTTAAATATTTGTAATTAATTCGTATTCATTTATATTTAATTTTACTTTAGCTAATCAAACTCACATTATATACTGTGTTTAACAAATATAGATATATATATAAATTATAGAAATAATAATAAATTAGTATAAAGTTTTAACTCCCGTAGATGAGTTCATATTCCTGGCGATGCCTTTGACTGCCTGTAAAACTACAGCCTATACAAACATTAAATATTCGTGAATGATTACATTCAATAATTGAATGAATAGATATGTTAATTTATAGTGAACGACATTTATGTTAAATATAAAACTGAGGGGACAATAAAAAAAATATGCTTATGAGTACCTGTTTATAGTAAACGTAGGTACTAGATTTCACTATCCAAATATTGTTTTGCCCGTTTGGGGCGCAAATATAAAACCCACATGTGGTGCTATACTGCAAAAGTCTTCCAGATATTTTCTATATTATATTCGTGCGATTTTAATACTTACCTGATAAACGAAAAATCAAGTTAATGATGATGAGAGTTGAAAGAATATTTATGATATGCTTTAGATATATCCATTCAACGTAGTTGTCAAATCACCACGCGTGGTGACCGGAAATAAATGAATTATTAAAAAATAAATAAAATCTGTAGATATCGTAAGAACGCGATTCGTTTCTGCTGCTAACGTCTCCTCCTTCAATCCTCATTACGCCGTGTTTGCAGCCAACGCGCTCAAAATGAGAAATCATCGCCATGGATTAGAATTGTTAATGCAGAAAAGCTTCTAGGGAAATTTTCCACAGCGTTCTTTATGTATAGACCTCTCGCCTTGTGATATATATTCATACGTTCATACACTCTCCCTCTCTTACTCTCTCTCACACACACACACACAAATGTAACAGATGTACGTGGCGGGACGTATAGAGGGATAATTTATGCTGGCCCGGAAAAACGAAGGCTTTTGCTCGTCGCACCGACTGGATAAACGACACGCCATTAATATGGACTACATATATGACCGCCTCTTCCGCAGCAGCCGCAACCACCGTGTATACCGTAAGGCGCACACTACTGCCACCGCCGAGAAATACTTATACTTCACTTATACCTCCATATATACAGTGTGATAACAACACTGTTGTAGTGCATAATTTTTATTTTTACGAGCGTGATAAATCCAAAGTGTTTTGGCGTATTCGTGCACCAGTTGATCTACTACTAATATATAGACGGTTAATATCTACCGATTAATGATGGAAGTAATCTACAGAAAAAATCGAACGCATACGCTTTGATGATCGTATAAATTATAGTAAAAATAAATCAAAATATAATAACTCACTAAAAAATACACTGTTTCTCCATAAACTATTGTAATTATTGCGACACTTTTAAATTACTTATATGTTAAATTTATACTTCTCAGATAACATTACTATCGAGTAAATTCCGTGTATGACATACGCAATAAGTAATATCCATATAATTAAAATTATAATAGTCTAATCAGTGTTTTATCGTACTTTATCAACTCTACTACTTCTACTACTACTAGGTACTACAAAAGCAATATGGGTATACCTTTATTAGTAGCTAACGGTTTGGTATAACCAACCATGTTGGCTGTTGTTTTGGACGGCAGAAGCTTTGACAAAGGATGGAATCACTTTTCGACAGTAGTTGAAGAATCGTCTGCATCAGAAAGGCCTCTTGTTGGACATTAATGAATCGGAGTGTTTGATCCGGTTAGGTTAGTTTCGATTCTACTCACAAGTTTTAGTCTATATAATGTAGGTAAAGTCTTTTATTTCTCTGCGCCTTTGCGTTATATTATTCTTGGTCTCAGCTGGGATTGGCTGCGGTATGCTGACATAAAACGACATGTGTGCGTGAGATTTATTGTTCCTTATACGCCAATATGCATTTCGTTCAGTTTTGCCTATCCATCTTATTTGTACGTCTTCCAATTATATTAGTCGTTATATCATATGGTATAGTTGTGGTGACTGTCCCGGAATAATGTACCTAACTTTTTGGGGACACAAATATCAAAAACAAAGTGCATTTTTATATTGTTTAAACACATATAGGTATTTTAAAATATAATGTTCATCCTTATTTACCATAAACTAAATAGATTTTGTTCATTCGGATGTGTAGTATTTTACCAAGTAACTATTTTGTTGCTGTTTTATTTTATTTTTTAGCCTTATATTATATGGACAGTTGTAAACTCCTGCACGATTATAGGGTCGTAATAATAAATCAACACATAAATTACTAACAAGTAACAGATATAGATAAATAAATAAAAGACAATAAAACGTAGTATCTAGTATATAGTTTTATATAGTTTCCTCGTTTTGTAAATAATTTATTTGATATTTTTACAGTGAATAATATCCATTATAAAATTCTTACATTTTTATTAAACCGATAAAAATTACATACAAATCGATAATCGTAAAGTATAATAATTATAATATTATATATATATATAACCTAACCTAACCATCACATTACTATTATTTATATTTAAGTACATCAAATACGAGTAATTAGGTTGTCAAAGTTATAATGTTATATTTTAAAAAAAACTCAAATAAACAAAAAATGTCATTAACCTACTATAGTATAGTTGCTATTTTACTCGAGTTTCATATTTTTTTTTGTATACCAAATTACCAACTAAAACATACATACATACAATATTATATTTTGTATATTAAAAATTCAAACTTTTTGGTCGCACTCGACTAGATACACATTTTTCCATCGCAAATTCGCAACGTTCTTTCATTAATAAACATACTCATATTAATATATTATTTTTTTACAATATAATATATTCAATATTATATTTAATATTTATATATACATGATTACATGTTACTAACTTAAATAATAATATAGAGTGCAGAGATCATATGGATGAACGTTTCGAGTGATTAAGATAAAAAGTTTCCCATATTTTTTTTTTTTAACATACAATTGGTCAAGAGCATACCAACTTTAAATTATAATTAATCATTATTATTAAAAACTAATTAATTTTATTCGGAGTTGGAGAAATTCATGATATTTACCAAGTTCGTTAAAAATATTAACTATTAATGTCTAGGTTAAAAAAAAAATGAATATAATTTATTGAAATCGCTTTTTGAAAAGTTCTGTTTTGCGTTTCAACTGACCTACTAAAAAAATTAATAATCACTAGTTAGAAAATATTTCTATTTTAATAATTTTCTTTGCAACTTAGGTGTCTTGGTATAATAACTCGTGAAAATAAGCTTTTTTTTATTAATTAGGAATTTCTGACTTCAGTACACTGTGATCATATTAAATTAATTTCAAAATAAATAACGGTTGTATTTTATACAGTTAAATATCGATCCTATACTTTATAACCTGATGTAAAATTAATATATTTAATTTTGCTTATAAAATACGTCAATACATTATTATTGTTAATATCGTAGAAATTGTTAGCAAATTGAACTTTGTTCGATAGAAATAAAAAATATCTTTATAGCAGCAGAAACTTTTCATGGTTGGGTTAGTTAAAAGATCAAAGCCAAAACAAAAAGACCATTCTTGTAAGGCAATATCGAGGAATTAATATAGAAACAAAATAAACTAGGGAAACCGCTGTGCTGCATACCAGCTATTAATACACGAATTCTTGAATTTTTATATTAATAGAATAAATATAATAAAAATTAATTGAATGCGCTAATCTTAAATTATATTATATTTCGTCGTCCTTTCTTCGGGATATTGTAAAAACAGTTATATTAATAGATATTGTAAAAATATTTTAAACCAATATTTTAAAATGGAATTAATAGTTGAGAATTGTAGTGCATCATACAATGGTAGAAATAATTTAACGGTTGGTGAAATGTTAACTGAATTTCACAAAAATAACAGAGTATTATTTTATTTTATTTTGTTCGTTTAAATTTAGAGTTGACTTGGATTTATACAATAAACAGTCCTAAAATGAAAATTACACATTTTATGATTATTTTACATAATATTATTAAATATCATCAATTTACGTGTGCTTACTTCATTTTTGAGTTATTGAACGATCATAAGTTCTAAACTCATATAATATGAGAATTCTTAATTTTTAAAAGCGATATGTTTTGATAATATATTATATGGGTTTTACTTGAATAATATTATAATTTTGCTTAATTAATTCCCACACATAATCATAAACCCAAAGTTTAAGTCAATTTCAATTAACGATCAACTTTGGAAATAACTGCATACATTCTAATCTATTAAATAAGATGGAATATGAATCATCTCGAGAGATAAATCATATAATATATTATTACTTATGTCATAAATATTTTGATACCTAACAGGTTAAATGATCAGAATAATAGGTATAAATAAATATTGTATTTCATTGAAGCGTTGGTCGGTTTTCAGTTTTGACCAACAAATTATCCACTGGATCAAATCTTGGTCTAGTGTTCACACCCAATAACAATAGTTTTTGTAAATTTTAAAACCTGGAAAATATGACTCAATTATAATATAATTTAATGGTTATAATTTCATTGTTTTATGATTTTTCCAATACACGTTTTTAACAATATAAACCTTAGCTACAATTATTGCTTTTCTTAAATAAAAATAATCGTTTCCCATATTGTTGTATTAAATTCAAGGATAATGAATAATGATAAGTAAAAATATAAAAAATAATAAAAATCGGGTGGTCAATATGCTCTATAATAGGTTTCGAGTGTATCTATGTGGTCGTTAAGAAACCAGTGTTTATAATGGATGTGTTAAATTAGAATTTGATTATTGCATTCAAAAAACGATTCTGAGTGAGAACTGTGGGTAACAAATAGCATAATGTATTAAAATATTTTAATGTCATATATAATTATGGGTAGTTATTAAATTATATAAATATGAATCAAATCTTAGTCAGTGTCTAGAATAGCATGAATTAGAGTAATTAAAATAACTTAAAATCAATCTAAATATAATGGTATGTTTTACTTACAACATAATGTTTTAAAAATTTTGGTTTTTGTTTAAATATTCAATTTTGTGAAAATATTAAATTAAAATCTTCATAAAATCAAAAATAGTGCCTGAGTATTTTTATTTTTTATTTTTTTATTAGAAAAATGTACGAGGAATCTTTTTCATAATTTTTGGCCAAGGTACATTTTTTTTATCAACGTTTATATTTATAAACTAAACAATGTTCAAATCCTAATTGTGTTTATAAAAAGTTCTATAATATATATAACTTAAAAGTAGACATTTTTTTGTTTTTTAAATATTTAAAATAAATTGAGAGTAGAATTATTCAAAAATCTACGATATGTATAGTATTATTTGGATTACAACAAATTTCAATTGTTTTAGAAAAAAATCAGCATAATATAATTTTGAATATCCAATTTCATTAAAATTTAAACTTCAAACACTCATTAAATAGCCTTATACTATGCTTTGTTTCGATACCAGTTAGGACATTTTATGAATCTTGTATTACATTTTCAAGTGTTAAGTATGCATATGAGATTTTTATTAATTTGAACTACAAAACAATTTACAAATTTTTGACGATATTTGTCTATAATTTGTTTTACTTCAAACGTTTTTAACAAAAAATCGTGGAAATATAAACTATACATTATTTTTATTATTCAAGTACAGTTCTGAGGTTCTACACAATATCAAATTGAGGAAAAATATGTAATTTACTTAAAAAAAAAACAAACCAAATTTAAAGACTTTATACGACTGTTAATAACTTAATAATATAAAAAATAGTTTTAAAATCATTTAAAAGTAAGGTTTCGCAAATATTCAATTTTTTCAATGTGATTGCACTGTATAATTTATTTGTTATTCTCATATATTTTACTTGGCATTTTTTGTTTTTGATCACCAAAATATAACCCATAACCAATTTTCTACTAGAAACCACCTACACTATAAATTATGGTTAAATAATTTTTATAGAATAATTAATAGTGTCTGACCGGGGGAAAAAAATACTATTTTAAGAATAATACATTCATTGCTTCGCTCAGTAATGGATTGAACTTCTAATATAAATTTAAATATTTCTTTGCCTAGACTATAATGACTGATAATACATGGATATTGAATACATTAAAATATTTTTGACCCTTAATAACGTGTTTGTTAATTTATATGATGTATGATAAGAACTCTGATAATTTTTAATTAAATTGAAATTTACTTATACATTAAAGTGTATCTAATATTTAAAATAAAACAATTTAGAATATTATGATTATAATATATTTATATCAATCGATGATTATTAATATTTATAAAAAAAAATTGTTTCACATTACATATATGACGTAATATTCTAGCACAAGCATTGAATTTTAAAAATCATTTATTGCAAAGTACAATAATAATGTTGTGGATTAAATGCTTACCAAAAATAAAGGAATCTTATCATGATTGTTCTAACAACGTTAAAGTAAAATAGTTTTTTTTTTTTTTAACTCTCAATGTATTATTATGTCTGTGTAGTTCCGTATCAACTATTATTTATTATATCATTTATAGAGGTAGTTAAAAAGCTTATTTTTTTACTTTTTATCCCAACTGTTTTTAGTGTGTTTCATTCGTTGCTTTTACAGAAATAATAAATAAATTGCAACAACTCAATAAAAGTATATAAACCTTATATTAATCCCGCTGTGCTTAAAAATACATTTTAGAGTAAGCTTTAACGTAAATTTTTCTAGAAACGATCCATTATAAAGATGTACAAACCCAATGGCTAATTTAATTACATATTTGTACCAATCAATAATAATATAGTCATCAACGTTAAATACGTAATAATATGTTCGTGGTTCTTTTAACGATTCAGAAAAAACTAAATGTACGTACGGTTTTTTATAAGAATACATAGTCATAATCGTTTTTTTTCGAATAATAATCATTAATTAGTTGAAAAAATTATAATATTACGGAAATAATATTATAGTTATAATAATATGACTTATATGTTAATGTATTTTATTTATAATATATATTTTATTAAAAGGGTGAATGCTAATTACAATTTTAAATATACATCATCGTCCCCAACAATTTGCGCATTCAAATACGTTAGTACAAAATATATGGATAAAAACCGAAGAGAACTTAATAAGTCATAAGTAGGTAGGTAAGTACTTATAAAGAACGCTGTCGATGAATGGTTTTCCTACTTACGCTCATCAAGCCAAATATGCAAAATTACACTTTTCTCACATTGACTTATTGTACCTACCTATTTTTTGTACCTAGGTATAGATTGAAAATAAAGTTTTAGTTAAATAAATCATATTTATATATACAAGTGTAATAATAAAATTACAAGGTGTGAATTTCAATAATACATTAATTATACAATTTTTATATATCTAATGTCAATTGTTATAGTGCAACTGATAAATGGAAATAATACAATGTACTTTAAAAACTAACTTAAAATCTTATAATATTACATAACGTTGTAAAAAGTTTAAACAAAATGTTAAAATTAATTAAATACAATACATTGCAGGTGCCATTCGAAAATCATAATAATTAGTTTTACCATGACAATATTTTACGTATATTGTTCGGAATAATAATTTACTTGAACAGCTGTTTGACAATAAATATTATTGTACTTACCTTTTTTTATAAGATTTGAAATGATCTAAAAAAACTCACCGGTTATCGCCTATGTAGAATTACACCCATATTTATATATTGATAAATTAGTTCGAAAAATATGGCGTTCTAGATGCACTAAACTACGTCTATGTATACAGAGTGTGCTGAACGGTTTTTTCATGTGTTCCATAATAAATGTCTGCGAAAACACCACTGCAGTTCATGTATATTTAAATTTACGAACGAACGGTATATACAGATGTCCCCTGAGCATTTACTAATTATATAGACGCGCGGTATCCGTGTGCGTAAATTAGTAAATCCTCGAGAGACACCTTAGGTATGGGAATGTCCATTTGTAAAAACTATAAATGCATAGTATGAAAAAAAAAAACGTGTACCCACTTAAATTTAACACGTCCAATATACGCGTGAGTGGTGTATGATTTTTTATTGTATTTAATCTTCTACGAAATATGCGTAACGCTTTGGCATTTACAGAGGTAATAATATCCTTTTATTCGATGTTTTTGAGTGGGTAAGATAATTAATAATAGTAATAATATTATTTTATGGAAATCGTTTTCCGATAAATCTTAATGTATAATTGTATAAATAATATTAATTAGATACCTAATATATTAAGGCATTATTATATTTTCGTAGTATGTATAAAATATAACCACTCGATTTATTTACAGTTCCAAACTCAATACGCATAATATTATATTTAAATACTAATTATAGATTTTTATTTTTTATTTTTATTATTAATAAAAACTCCCACGATGACATAGTCCATTGGGATACTTATTATAAATATTATATACTAGTATTAATAATTAATTGCATCGCCAACATTCATTTAAACCTAATATTTGAATCTTTAAATCTAGCTGTGTGGGTGTTTATTTTTTTAGTAATTTTTATAAAAGCATTTGAATGTTTTTCCTACGTTATACAACAACAAACTTAAATGCACTTTACCTCTATATCGATTATAGTTATTATTGCTATGCCACATAATAGTATGATGATGATGATGATAATAATAATAATAATATATCAAACACGCTACACATTGACGATATTTCAAACGATGAAACCGAGTTGGATATCTCGCGAGGGTGTGCCAATAAGATATTGTATGTGTATAGTGTGTAATAATATGTACGATAGCTCTTATACATATCTAAAATTGGCGATGGTTAAAGCTATTCTTGTATAATAAATTATAGTGCAATGATTTATGGTCCATTGACGTTTGATAAATTAAAGTTATTTTATAGGTTTACTGTTCCATATTTTCTTCAATATTTCGTTCAATGGATGTACACGTTTCACTTGTGCGGCATGCTGGCGTTCAGTGCATATTATTAAGATATGAATTATTATCGTCCATGATGACATGTGCCGCATTGCAAAACAAATATATATTATTGGCGAAATTATCAACGACTCAGCTATTAAAAATTATTATTATGTAGGTATACGCATCATGCTTTGAAACGAGTTGGAACTTTATTTGTATAAATAAATAAAATATATTTATATGATTCTTATGGTTCTTACAATCTGCCCCCCTATTTCTTTCTCATAATCTCTCTCTCTCTCTCCATATATCTTTCATATAATCAAACAGCGCGCACCCTTTTTGGCACATTTGTGGTATGGTAATCGTCGACCCATTTTATGCGTAAATTGATTTAAACAATGTATAAACAGTAAAAATTTTATAAAACATGACTTTATATTTGCGTCTTGTTTTCAATACGTATCACTATGAAAAATAATCTATAGATTTATGACCATACCGTATTCCGGTATATTATGCTCTTGCGTGATTATTGGCTGGTGTTTTTGCAACTACACTGAATTCTATTGTACAATTTTACATTTTAACAAAAACTTAATCCTCTATAAAATAGATTCTGAACGGCTCGAGTTTCATAAACATAAATATAATAATATCTCACATGTGCGTAAGAACATATAATATAGTGCACTGCGCTACTGGACCATTGAACATGACGTTTTTCCACTACGTTACATTGTTAGATTTAACGGGCCACATCATTTCACAAAACTGAAAAACACATTTAGAACTTTAAAGAAAAATCAAAGAAATTCACACGTCATGACATAACTGTGTAGGTGGTCCTGAATTTATCTCGACACAAACAAATGGGTTAACCGACTCTAATAACGTTGATCACTCCCAGGCGTGGTGGCTACGATTTTTTTATGATGGTATCTCTATTTTTTATTTAAATAAATAGCACATATGGGGGACATTATACACGCTCATTGCATAAGTCATCAAATATGATCATGTTAACCATATCAAATAGTATGAATAAAGATTCTATACAAATCTGAATTCTATGATAGTTCTTAGATATTATAATTTTTTTGCATAAATACGGTCAATGGGGGGAGAAGTTGATGAAACATTGAAAATACTTATTTTTTTTCCTTTAAGCAGCATAACTACAAGGGGATTGAACTGTTTGTATTTTGCATAGCCACCATACAGCATTATTTATTAATGATGCAATCATATTATGTACAACGTGAGATGACCTCGAAGAAGCTCGATACTACTTTTTTTTAGCGTGTTTATCGTATGCATGGACTCAATAGTTAATGGATGCAGAATTTGTTAAAATTTGGTTGAACCTGAAAAGGACAGACGAGGAGGGCCCGCCTTAACCCCTTTCAGATTTACGACTGTTTAGGTTAACGAAAGTCCGTTGCAACCAATTGTCACTTCTCGGGCTGACCTTAGTCCGCCCACTCTAGGAAGTGATATTACAGTGATCATAACACCTCATAACCACATAAAAGCTGACAAAAACGATTTAGAAATTAAGTGTTTTGCTCTAGACGAAACCATCGTCTGTGTAATATTCGACAAATTGAATTTGTATTTAACCTCGCGGGTGATCGCCCTCACAATTTCACGTGATTCGAATTACTAGGAGAAATATTATTTTATAACAACATGATATCGTGGTGAAATGTTGTAGTATATTTATACCAATTACATGCCTATAATGTTATTGTTTAATATATAATATACTAGTAAGAGAACAATATAGTAATATTCAACATAAATCTAAAATAATTGTATATATTATGTGCATATTACGCACAATACTCTTTAAATTATTGTATTAATTGTCCATAAAATTGTTACATCGTAAAAGAAACGTACGAATACTTCTTTACACGTTTTAGAAAACATAAAAAACCCGTGTTTTGTTGGATGAAATATAATATATAACAACGCAAGTCATAAATTAAATCCTAATCCAATTTAAAAGTACGAAAATAATTTAAATAGCGTCATACATTTCAATGAGACTGTCGTTTTATTATTTTTTAATCATTTCAATTGTTTTTTTTTCATTAGTTCCTCTTTATTTTTATTCTTGAAATACATTTACAAACTTTTTTTTTTAAGTAATTGAATTGAATGTAAAAAAGTCAAGTAACATCTATTCACAATTTTTACCTTTTTATTTTTGGTTTTTTTTTTATTTTAGAAAATTATTAGAATTATATTTTATATGTACCTATATTGCAAAATATAATAGTTTAGTGTTATGCATTATAATACCATTTATAACATAATATGTTATTTTGAAAATTAGGCTAAAGTTTAAATACTTTGGTATTTGAATACAGCGAATGATACGGTGGTAGTAGCAAAACAATCGTTACAATTGATGAAATAATTTTGTGCCATATTATTTATTATATTAAGCTAAGCAGTTTCGATTATCAATATCTCACGAGTAAAAATATTTGTTCAATAAGTTATTACAATTAATTAAAATACACTAAGTGGTCGATAAGAAATATTTTTGTTTAAATACTGGGAATGCAAGAGTCATTAAAACTCGTATGAAACTTTAAACTTATATTTTATAATATACAATACGTTTAGTTGGCCATGTCTTCGAAATTTAACATCAACTTCCGAACATGTGGGTATCCTTCGGTCCGTATACATTAAAATATGTGTCGTATCGTTAATCTCTCGGTGTTGTCTTCTGACGTCTAATTTTATTAAATTAAATAACTACTGGCTCCTTTTAACTAGACAAACGCCAAAGTTAAGCTAACGAGCGAAGAACCGAGAATATTCCAAGATGGTTTTTTCCATCCAAGTGACAAGTAATTTGTTATGAAAGTATATTATACCACGCACGCATACACACACACACACACATACACACACATACACACATACACACACACACACACACATATTCATTACATTTTTTCATCTCGCTAGTAACTTTAAAGTATAGCAGTTGAGGTCATCTCAATTAATATAATATATATATTATACTAGTTCATGAGTCATTGTCACCGTTGCTTTACTCTGCGGTTGTTGGAATTAGTTAGAAACTAATAGTTTAATCTGTACAAATTCCTAAACATATTATATTATATACGTGTTACGTTGATACGCATTAATTTCAATTTGTCACAGAAGTTTTTGTATGACAATATAATATATAATTTATATGTATGTATATATGTATATATCATAGTTTTTTTTGTATCATATACACAATTTTTATTGCTGACGTTTCAGAAAAGTTGTATAGAAATTATGGCTCAAAATGTTCATGATCCAATATAAGTTTTTTGTTACAAAATTTTCGTAACTGACAGAAACTAAAAGAAGATACATAGCATGATACAGTGATACACGTTCGAAGTTTTGGATCTTATCCAAAAAAATAATAATAAATGGAAATGGCGAAAAAAATGTTTGGAAATAAAAGAAACAATTAATATTGCAGACTGATAAAATTCATCTTAGTCACCGAGCCCAACAGACCAATACAATATACATATTGTCTAAGGATTCGTATTTTAACCATTCTTCATTTTATCAGTAGGTAAAGTATTCTACTCCTCTGAGATAAAAAATACATTTTTTCTATACATTTATGTTAAACTTTGCATTTTCTCAAATTAAATATAATTTTCTTCGTAATAAAAATAATAATATTATACCTATATATTACCAAAACGAGGTTTTGTAAAAAGAACAATACGATGATCATATTAGCTATTGCAACTTAAAAATAATTTTCAAACAATTCAACTACAATATCAAAATAAAATTTATTTAATTTAAAAACGTTCGATAAAGTATATATAATGTTTATTAGTCTATATGAGTAAACATTATATTTAGGTTGGTAAAAATGAAAGCAATTTTTTATAAACGTTATATAATGAAAGAGTGGCATTCGATGAATGCACGGATATGCGTATTTGAATACCATAGATGTTCTTTATATTTTACAGTTTTGATATTGAAATATTTAAAACGGTGTTTTTAACGAGAATTTAAAATACAATATAAATAGGTTTAAATTTTTTATTATAAAAGTGATCATTTTTAATTTAAAATGCTCCTTAGTTAGATAACATATTTATTGAACATTATTATGAGTACCTTAATGTTACCTAATTAATTTGACTTATCTTATACATTTTCTTTAACTGAATCATTTTTAATTGAAAAAAAAAATATTACACTTTTTACATTAAGAATGTTCATATTCGTTTTCATTCATATTAAAGAGAAAACAGAAAACGAACACATATTAAATTGTGTTTATGTTTAATGATTTTTAATATATTATAGTTCATGTCTATCGAGAGAACATGCTGATTATGCACATATTTACTTAAAACCCTGTCATCGAGACCTATTCCATCATGGGAGGGTGGTTTTTGGTTTTTGTCAGGTTTTGACGAGTTTTTTCGCTGGATGGAGGTTATTTTAAACAGCGAGTGACTGATTGTAGTTAACTATAGTATATTGGTGAAATGTTTTGCATTTAATGAAAAATTTGGTTTATGACGCTATTAATGTGATGTGACGTAAGATACGATAATACTATAATATTATGATTACGAAGCTAAATACATTTGATGCATTAATCAGAAAGTTTTTTTTAATTCTAGTTTCCTGTTCTAAGTCGTAAATATGAAACTGAAGGGAAATAAACCTTTTACGAAACGTTTAACTTGTATATGTATATTCTTGATATTTTAAATGTTTTCATTATTATTATGATTGCTAAGGGCAACGAAGTATCTGATGAAGTTAAAAAACATAAAAGTTTGGTTTATTAGTATTATTTCTATTATATTGATGTTCTGCTGTAATAAGATTAAAAATTTGACGATAAACTTTTATGATATTATAACCAGATGCGTGAAAAATACAAAATAAATATACTTTCAATAGAACCATCATACTGTAAGTTATGGGTTCTCATCGTTGAATTATAAGCTATAATTGATAAAAAAAAAAGAGAGAAGGACTATATCATATTATATTGAAGAATTATTTTCGTTTAGCTATAAATAATTATTTATTTTACAAGTATACAAGCATTATCTGTAGACTGTATTATCAAATAATGAAATATTATTTAATTTTACAAATATTGCATTATATTTCATCGTTTGTATTTTGGTTGAAACACATAATTAAGATTGATTTTTAACTAAATCGATTAGAAATTGAATAGTATGCTAAAAAAGATTTTTTGCAAGTTATAAACCCATTTAACAGGTGAAACTGAGATAATCTTAAAAGTTATGTGTTAAGAGGAAATGTTTTGTAAAATATTGTATCAAATTAAATTATTTAATGTTGCTTATAATATCTTTACTGAAATTCAACTGACAGCAAAATTGTAAAAGTCGGTCAGTATTTCACTGTTTTGTTTATATTCAAAGTTATTGGTGGATGTAACTTTTAAGATGCAATATTTATAATTTAAATTAAACCAACTATACGGTGGCTTATAATTTCCATTCGAGAAACTCGTCCGGAACTACCAGATTAGTTCAATGTTTGCGTGTTAAATTAAAAACTATAAAAATACTTTTGGAAGATCATGATCCGCTTTTATTGTAAAAGTTGTTTATAATTTATCTAAACTCCTTGCAAGTTTGAAAATCGATAGATCGTTTCATGTGATATACTCAGTAATACACAGCAAACATAATATAAATATAATACTGTATTTGAATTATTTAAATTATTAAAAAGTACTGAGATTTAAGACTCTGAGTGAATACAATTTTACTGCAATTTTGTTTTATATTGAAATTTAGCGTTTTATATTTTCTTCGGTAATGACGCTGAAAAAAATGATTTAGTTAAAAAACGGATACTTTAATATCTACTTTTTATGTTTTAACAATTTTCCTAGCGTTTTTCGTTATAAAGGGTAAAAATGTTAATTATTGGCAAACTCTCGACCGCTGTAAACACTGGAACTGCAACCTCGACCAATTTTGGGTGAAACTAAGCGTATACACATTTATAATTGTGTAACGTATACAGCTTAGCGACTAACGATCGTTTTACGAATACGAGAAAAATTCATTCCAACACCGTCGTGGTCCAATATTGTGAACAAAAAAAGTATTATATATGTACTGCGCATTTTTTATCCTACAAAACTCCTCTTTATATATCATATAAAAATGGAAAAAAAAAATGATATCCGTTCTCTGTTACACGATTATCGCACCCGCACGACTCGCTTGTGAATATTATCACGTCACGTAATCCGGCTATAACAGGCACCTTTACATAATATATACATTATATACCTAAATAACGTCATATATACGCCAACCGTACACATATTATAATATAATAATAACATGTAACTGTACAACGCTGGGTAGTATTTTAGTCGCCGCAGCGGGATTTCATTCATTCCTCCGTGGTCGGGGTCAAACACGCCGAATATAGCGCCATAGTATTATTATTATTATTATTATTATTATCATCATCTACGTCATTATTATCCAGTAAAACGAATTAATATTGTCGTTTCTGCGTCAACTCAGTCAACGAAGGTTTTATGATATTATTATCGTTAGTTACGCAACAATGTTAAATTACAATGCATGTATAATAATATAATATTATATATGTGTAATAATAACGTAAGAATAATCGACGGACCTATTTGAATAGTTGCGTTTAAAACGTTTTATTAAGGTTAAAACGATATATGCGTACAGGCAAACTAACGCATAGAGTATTATATTATAATTAGCGTGAGATTGAAATACGTTTTAAATAATGACATACGGAACTACATTATAAACAGATCCTCTTAACGACATTTTGTTGTGATGATGTAATATAATGTATTCGCGTGGGATCAGATATTTGATTTTTTTTTTTTTTTGGTTTGGTATCTGAGCTTTGGAAAATATGGCCATTGGCCAATAGTTCATTTTTTGCAGGATATCAAAGTTGGTTGAGAAACTGCTCGTATTTACGTGGGGCAATATTATTTGTTATTGAGAACCCGTTTGGTCACCCATCCGAGAGCTAGTGACATGAGTGACATTGGTTTACAGCAGTCCACGAGAATCAAATATTATGAGCATCCGCGTCTATTATGGTATGGTTGATCGAGATGAAACGTCGTGCAATATTCAAAAGTCATGCATAACACACGCGAAACGGCGCGGTGTTGCGTATTGATCAGACCGTGTGTTCTGTATGCTAGGTATATTATGTAGACAAATGGAATAATATATTCAACCTAGATTTTCTTTTTTTTTTAAAAAAAACGAAAATGATTGTACTCTGAAATAAACGTCAACGCGTCATATTACATTTCTTTTTAAATTATTTTTTTGCTTTACAATTCTAGACGAAATATTCTATTATGATATTTTGGGTAAAAATGCCGCTAAATTGCCTATACGACGCGCCGTCTTACATTTATTATATTATATTATTCTCGTATTATTATATTATCATAAAACTGTTCTACAGTTATCGGTGACCTTATATGTACAAATAATCTAATCTATTTCATGGGCTTGTTTAAATTTCCATCTACTTATAAACTATTGATCACACCTTGACCTGAATTATATGATCGACCGCAGTTTCGATACTTGAATCAAGAGCTGTTACATACAATGAAAATCATCTTAAGTATTATATAACTTTTTAGCAATTGTTTATACGAATTAAAAGATTAAAAAATTACGAAACTATAAAAGATATAATCTCTTATAGTTGTACGTATTATACCAAAACTGTTTTTTTTCAATCTGTTTATTTTATTTTGAAAATAAAAATAATATTTGTGGTATTTATTTTACTACAATATGGTTTTAGTCTAAAAATGAAACATTTTTTTTAAATTTCTTTCTCTACTCTGATGTAGTCATTATTTTCATAAATTCTCACTTGGTAATTTTTCTTGATTCTTCGATGGCTAGTGTGCTTTAATAAAATTCATTCACACCATTGCATGTACCTATTTATTAAAGTATGAAAAATCGTAAATTATATTCGTATTATCTGTTACGTTATGTTTGGATGTAACAATATATAATATTATTATATACATCACACGAACGAAATTTCACATAATTGTGTGTATAACATGTATGACAATATAATTGTACGTATAACATGACAAAAATATTTTTTCTGTATATTTTATTAGACCTTACAAATTACAATAAATAAAGCTTTTACCCCAAAATGCCGAGAACACCAATATTGAGAATGATCAATATTTTAAATAATTATATAAAAACAAAAAATATGTTTAACTAATGTTTTTAGGGTAAAATCCATAGGTAGTACTGAAATGTAATTATTATTTATCATATATAACCATTTAACATTTCAATCGCATTGCTAAATACGTAATTAATCGCGCTCAGGTATAGTTCACTACACACTGATATGAGTGATATGACATTGTTATGTGTAATTCAGAAACAAAAAAATGTTTCCAAAAGGTTTGATTTATATAACACAATCTCATTTTGTAAAGTCACTTTTTGATATTGTCAAAATTGATCTCTCCGGTTCATTAAACATTGCTGTTGACAGTGATAGGTAAGTGAGGCTAAGTGAGGGGGAAACGATGAGTGGTGTGGAAGAGGTCACATTTTTCCAGGCAACTGACACGTATGTTTGATCGCGTGACAATTTGACCGCATGTCATTGCAATTTATTATAGAATTCCCAATGAATTAATTATCATAATCAACCGTATCTGACATGATCCAGTAATAGCGTGTCATTAACTCGTACTTCAGAAGAATGATTCAACATTGAAAATTATAACAAATTACATTATTTTATTTAATCAAACCTGATTAATGTGAAATGCAAATTTAGCACAGTGACAAAGAAATGGCAAAATTATATATTAAATAATCTATATAGTTTTTTTTTATCAGACCATCCATAAAATATTTATTTACATCAACCGTATTAAATTTGATGTAGTTAGTTGATGAGGTAGAATTATGGTATTATCACTAAAACATTACTCAGCAATCAGCAGTAGGTAGTACTATAGATATGATACAATACATAAGTATATTTATTTATTATATTTTTTGTTAATCTGTTAATATTATTATTTTTTATCAGATCATTAAATCACTACACCATCACCTGCTCCTCTTAAGTGCCTGGGCCGGTATCTGAATGTAAAGCTAAATTTAACTGTTTGCAAAGTGGAATTGAATGAGTTATTGGGGGTAGATATTAACACCTATAAGATTGTTAGAATTTTTTGATTCAATTAGGGGTAATCACTTTTTTACCATACGTCACGATATTAATAGTATAAGCTTGTGTGAAGTTAGTATTTAATTTCTTAATTCTTTGCTGCACCTTACGTAATAATATATAGAACAAATTAGGTAGTTAATTTTTTCATTAATATGAAAATTTAAAAGATAACAATTTTCGTCTTTGTGCTTCATATATTTTGCATAAATTCAATTTGCATCATACACACAGGTACCTACTCGTACAATGCAAAGTATAAAATCTACAAATATCTTTAAATATTTTAATAATCTCATTATAATGTTATTTTTTTCACACGTATTTTTTGAAAAATAATGGACATTTCTGGATTATGTACAACTTTACTCTGTTAGAAAAATATTTGTACATTTATGTAGGTACAAGAAATGTTCAATCGGTTTACGTGTATCAAAAGCGTTTTCAGTGAAAAAAAAAAAACCAAACAATAACAGTTTAACACAGGCTATAGTAAAACTAATAACTCTGATGTAATTTCTGATATAATTCTAAAAATAAATAATGATTTTTATGGTTATTTCAAATTTTGATGGAAAAACAACGACCCCGATGAATGCTGGAATTTCTTGGAGGTATATTATGTGTACAGTTTGAGGGTAACTTTTTAATAAAATATACGATTCTCGTTTAATTAATTCTCTAGTTGACTGTACGGCGTGAGTTTATTGACAAGGTTTACTAACAATTATCTTTTGTGTGTAGGAATCTTATTGACAAGAGATAATATAAAATGTAAAAACCTTTTAGATTCTCGAGAAACTTAATGACAATCTTCATGGAATCTGGCTATGACTGTTAGTTACTGAAGATTCTATGGAGAAAAAATATTGTTACACGTAAATCAGCTATTATATAACAATACTCGGTAAATGTATAATGAATTGGTGAAAAAAAAACGTACTGCGCGAACAATATAGCCAAGTAATTTTTTTTTCAACTATCTTATTGAACGTATTTTTGTCACTGCGTTATGTATTCATATTGTCTAACTTTGAGTTTTCGGTTATCACTATGAAATGTTTTCCAACGTTTGTAAATCGTTATTAGTAAATTATAAAAAGGTGCATGTACGTTTTTATTTCTAATGGCATATTATGTAATAAAAAATTGAAATACAATCGATCTATTAAAATAAATAATAAAATTTTTAGCAAAAACGAGACACGTGCGTGTACTCCAGTGCGATGTAATATTGCTATTAAGCCCGTATAAAACTAAAGAAAATTATTCAACTTTTTAGTACTACACATACAGAGTACTATACTTACGGAGAGCTTTACAAACCAGAAAGATCTCTAGACTTGTTATGAAGAATCGCGCCGAGTTAGTGACGGGACGTACATCCATATACATACCATGTAGAAACTTGTGTATCCACTTTTATACTCAACATGCAACCTAAATATACTTCTCATCTAAACCCTCGTAAGACTTCACATATATTATCTAATCTAAGCCCATGTTGAACTCACATTTATCTTATTTAAACCCGTTCAAAACTTGTATAATAAATAAAACGTATATGTATTATTTGTTTTTTATTCATTTATTGTTATGATCTGATAACACCAACATCGCTGTGCAACAACAATACATTAGCTATATTATTATAAATGTTGAAACATTTTTAAAAATCAGTATATAAAATTACATATTAAATATGGATGTGTTTATTTTGTCTTGTAAAGTTTAAAAAAAAAAAAATTCGACGGAGATACTAATTTTAAAACAATAATATAAGTAAACATTTTAAGTCAACAATGAATCTTTTACTTAATGTAATACTATTTACATATTTTCCTCGATATTTTCCAAAACACTACGTAAATATGATTAAATATAGTGTTATAATTTTTAAATATATGTTTTTCTTTTGTTACAGAATTTGGCGTTGTACCTAGACCGATTTGGTCGTGACACTGAAATCTGCAGTGATATCAACTTTCCGAAAAAATTGTCACAAAAACATTCGGCTGGTGTACCACCTTCAGCGATTATAACCACGGTATTATAGGATCGTATACCACTGTGTACCGCATACCGTCCGGTATGTCAGCGGACGGCCACGGTAACGTCCTGAACCGAACGTGATCGACACGATTGTTCGCCGGTATGGTTAAACGGCCGGTGACCGAGTACAATACTCCGGTTACTTCTCAGACGCCTATTATACCGCAACAGCGGTCATGGAACATGGTAACGACATGTTCAACCACACCCCCACGTCCATCGTCACGACACTCGATCCCAGGGACTCACTCTACCGGTTAAGTGTCATGGATAACGGCACCGATCCCACGGTCCAACAGGTATTTTTTATATTAGATGATTTTGAGTTATAGTATTTGCATTTAAAATTTATAATATTCTACATAGGATAATCATAATTAGAATTTATAATATTAGTCTTAGTGCCTGATATTTGGGTGTTAAAGAGTATTAGGGCAAAACAGCGTTTGAATTTATATCGCTATTTTATATGGCATCAATGTTGTAATATTTTTCGGTTTATACAGTATAATATTTTGTTGTAATGGAATAGAAATAAAGTGAGAAAAAATTGATGGTGAAAATTTAAAATACTGCTTATTTTAACTTTAAGGATTATTATCTGTAAATACTGCAGGTATGTCAAATGTCCCGTCTGACACGACGTTTGGTATTCGACTGGGAGTCTGACAGCCTTATATTATCTTTTCATGAAGTGAATAAGATTCATACATAAATTATGTGATAACCACACTAAAAAAATACACCACTATAGTATATATTTTCACTCTAGTTGAATGAAATACTTGCTTATCATTTATGTATACTAATTCCATAACAGTAGATTGTTTTACAAAGATATGAGATTACATTGATACGAATGTCAGTTTATTCAAACTTAGAGCTAATCCCTATAGAGTTCAACATAATCTCAAAATTATGTAAATAAAGTATACATTATACAGACTCAGTATTATAATTATACCTTGTTGGAATGTACGTAAGAAGGTTATTTAATATTGTAGATAATATATATTTTTTTAATAAATCAGACAACAATACTGAATAATTTCACACGGATAGTTATTGTCATGATATTAATTGGAAATATTTAAATTATGTTTTTTTTTTCATATTAAAGATTATTATTATAGCTTAAATCATTAGCAACATGTGGGTGAGAGATAAGTGATTTGTAGATTGAACTTGCATATATCATGAAGCGATTCCTGAATATCTGTTAGGTTTTTATTTCTAATGTATATAACTAAGCAAAAAGTTGAATGTGTGTTTTAAAAAAAAAAACTATTTTTGAGAATGTCAATAAAACTGACTGAATGTTTTTGTACTCTTCCGTCCATTTCAAATACTTAACTGAGATTGTAAACCATCCCTACGTTTTTCTTGTGTTCAATGCATATTGCAGTATGAAAATCTGTCCGGCGTGATACAAATTGGTAAACCTACACCGTAAAATATTAAATAATTATTATATAATTTATGTAGCTTATTAAATTATGTGTATAGCAGTCTTTGATAGTGATTTTTTAGTAGTTATCAATATTATTGTTAATCTTCCGTTATGTTATTGTATTGCAACTTGCGAGGCACTTGAGTCAATTGATTACTAAAAACATTGTTGACTTTACTCAAACAATCTTAAGATAACAACATACCATTAAATTGGACCGCTAAAAATATTTCTGGACACCATTGAATACGACTACTTAACCTTTTTCCGAAAAAAAAATTCGGATCTGGTAAAAATGCAGCTGTAACAGTAACGCGCGCCGGGTGGTTTGAAGGGCTTATAATTTAATATCGCGTCGTCGTCGTCGTCATCTTCCGCGTAATAACCATATTTTCCGATCATTTTATCCTTTCTATAGCGTTGGTTGCCCATCCCGACCGTCATAAGCCTCCCACGGATATTACATAATAACTTAGCGCCGTTGGTCACGCAGCAATTTAAACTTAAAACCCTATCGTCTATAGGTATATAATTACTGTTACGATACAATAATTATCGTCTTACCGATCATCTATCTTAAAAAAGTTGCTTCGAAAAATCGATATGAAATTCGTTAATATTGATAGGAAAAAAATCGAAAGATACAAATTTTGCAAAGCGTCTGAAAAAAAAATTAGTAAATCCATTACTGGGCTGCATATTATTAATGCTACAGCGGTCGCGATTATCTCTTCGACCGTATGTGACGTGCGTGCTCATTTGCCCGGAACTTAGGCGATAAGACACGCGTGTTTAATAAACGTCAGCCTTTGACACGTCGGTTCCTGGTTCAACACGATACCAGGTAATGTCTCATAGATACCTACAACCGGGTGTCAGGTATATTTTCAAGCGATTTAAGTATACGTTTATTTTAACTGTTTGGCATAAAATCACTAACGACTCTGGTAGGTATAAATCGTACAGCATAATATATTTATAAAATATGATAAATCTTTATAACATAATATATGATAAATTGTTAAAACATTATTAACTACTATATTTATATTGTATTTTGTTGTGACTATTCTGCAAATGGATCACATGCAGGCTTAATTGGCTCGGGTGGTGTTTGCGAGGAGTACGAAAGATTTTCGATTAACCTACTCATAGAAAATTCTGCTCTATATAGTTGTTGAGTACGTTTTGAAAGTCCCATCTGCATATAATGACATTTTGAGTTTATCCAAAACGGAATATCGGTTTGAGAGAGAGAATAATATTAATTGCGTGTATACGTAATTTCAATTTGTACACAGCTAAACTTCCCGTATTTAGATCGATGTGAAAACTAAAAATAAAAACGTTCTGATTTCGTCCATATTAAGGAAAATAAAATTTAGAGATTTGAATTAAACTATCTACCTTTAAATAATCATGTGTACATTTGATACATCTTTTACTTATTTGTAATTATGGTAAATGTATTTTAACTTTTGAAATATAATTTGATTTACGCCTTTACGGTGAAACTAATCATTTTGATAAAATGTATAATTTTTCTTTAATTCCTCGTCGAAGACAGCGTTTCAATACTAAAAGCAAATAATTGAAATAATAAGATTTCTACATGATATCATTCGTATCAAAATATATTATAAACTATAGTCCCCAAACGTTTTTAAAATTTATTTTTTACCAATGCCCAAACGAAAAGTACAAACGAAATAAATTTAAACATTTCGGTAAGATTCTTATCTCCCTCACGTGTAATTTATGTGTGTTTGTGTAATTAATAACATATAATATGTCTGAATCACCAAACCTATTTTACCAGAGTAAGAGGACATGATGACAGTTCATCAAAATATACAAATTACGAGAAAGGCTTCAAAGACTATGTAACATTGTTAAAAAATAGTTTTATAATTATTGAAATGTTGGACGTAGGTACCTACATTAAAAAATATAAATACGGTGATTTTTTAAGCATTCTCGCCCTATTTTTATGCTTAAATTATAAATAAATTCCAACTATGATTTTTGGAATTTTTAAACAATATATGTTTAATTATAATTATTTTTGTCTACTATTATTTTTATCACAATATTATTATGGTAACACGCTTCTATAATAATTCATAAAAATGATATATGCTTAGTGCTAATCTTTGAATTGAGGGGGGGGGGGGGCTAGATATTCCTCGATTCCCTCTCAGCTATTTGTAAATAATAATGTTTATATAATTTTATTATTATACAATATTATGCATACGTTATCTTGTTTGTATGAAATTGTTGTTCTTAGAGCTTACACAAATTATACATTTAATAATATATAATACTATATTTTTTCTGTATAATATATTTACATAAAGCTTGACAAATTGAATAACATGAGCATTAGCTAGCGCCGTTAGCATTATATCCTAATCGTTTGAGCCACCCACACCCTATGATCCCTAGGTAAATCTTTCAGTGCCGAACTTCTGAGAAAAGATTATGAGATATCTTCTTTAGTTTTATCATCTCGTAAATCACAAGTATTCAAGGAGATAATATTATTAAAGACTTGGTTACAAAAATTTTGTATTTTTGATATGAAAACAATATGTTAAAATATGTTATCATGATTTGTAAAGCATAGTAAAGCCTCGGTCACACGCGAGCGTTGAAAGAACGGACGTTAATAGTTATAACGACCGTCGCAGCACGTATCGGACGTCATCGACGTCGACCGGACGGTAAATCCAACGGATGTCAAGTGTTTGACCGCCGTGCAATAAATCGCATAATTTAACAACAGACGTCAGTAAAACGCTCGTGTGACCGAGGCCTAATGTGATCGCGTATATTATTATAATAATTTCAGTAAATTAATAATAGCAAAATATCGTTGTGTAGTGTTTGTACTTTTAGATTTTACGAAAGGTTTTTTTTTCTTCAAATTAATCCAATACAGAGGGTTAATCGGCTTTAAACGCTTGGTTTGACGGGGATAATTAAAAAGTATAGACTCGACATTACGATTGAAAATAATCTTTATGAAACATATAATATTCACAAAGTTCTCGGTATTTTTTTTTTGTACGTTGTGCACTTTCGGAGTACCTTCACTAACTATTACAATATACTTCCACGAGAAGTCGCCTATACTTCAGTCGTAGTTTTTTCATTATTTCATTGTTGAATGCCGTCCGATAATGCGCCTAATTCAGTCCGATAAAACAACTTTTTGATTTTGGATTTTCTCCTATTGTTATATTTTTATCCACGTCGTTCATTGTACTAACGATATGAAATAATTACAGCGTATGATGAGATGATTATTTTCATACAAATACATTTCACTGAACGATCGTGCTTGGTAGCGGATATTTTACAATAATAAATAAAATGAATAAAATAAATTAAATTAAAATAATGTCCAATATAATTTGTGTACCTATTAAATAAGTTGTTGAAATTATATTAATTTTTAGCATTTAATATTCAAAGGTTAATATTATTTCAACGAGTATTGTATTTAAAAATCCTGAGTCTGTAAAAAGGAAGGAAAATGTTTTTTTTTTTATGTATTTACTCGTTTATGTTATTTATCGGGATATCGAAAGATCTAGAATTCTAGAACGTTAACCTCACTTTGCCAATAACGAGTGAAAACACTTAAAATTCACAAAGAACCCACCCACTGCTTAGCCAAACTTTTCCACTACTTTATCACATTTACCCCACGGGTCAGTGTACTCACAGTGTTTATTCGATTAATAATAATGATTGTAATTGAAAATACGCAGGTGACCGGCGAAATGATGGACTGGTCCGATTACGTTTCGGTGGCGCTGAAAACGTCGATCATGGCCATCATTATACTGACATCGATCGGAGGCAACCTGCTGGTGATCGTATCCGTCGCTCGACATCCTCGGCTTCGGGTGATCACCAACTACTTCGTCGTGTCACTGGCGTTCGCCGACATGCTGGTGGCCATGGTGGCGATGACGTTCAACGCCAGCAAGCTGATCAGCGGCAAGTGGCTTTTCGGTTACTTCATGTGCGACGTGTGGAACTCGAGTGACGTGTACTTCTCCACGGCTTCCATACTGCACTTGTGCTGCATCAGCGTGGACCGGTACTACGCCATCGTCAAGCCGCTCAAGTATCCGGTGCTGGTCACCAAGCGGCTGGTGGCGTTCCTGCTGCTCGTCACGTGGGTGGCGCCGGGTATCATCGCGTTCGTGCCAATCTTCTACGGCTGGTACACCACCGACGAGTATCTGGCTTACCGGATGGCGCATCCGGATGACTGCGATTGGGTCGTGAGTACCTATACTACTTATTTGTTTATTTATTTATAATCATCAAAGACGGTGTGGGGTGAGCGTGAAGACATCGCGACCTGTTATAAAGATTAATTTGTTATCAACATTTTTTGTTTTTCAATCGACTCACAAACTCGACTGGATTAATTCACTGGAGGCATTAAATATTAGTCAATTTATTCAGCTGATTTAAAAATAATCTATCAAATTAATATAGTATTAGTTTTTATATTTTATAGGTCAAATACCTATATCTAAATACACGGTTTTAAATTTTAAAATAATAATCCAACACTCTGATAATACTTAGTAATAATATTTTATGCTTGTTGTTTTTCTTGATAAAAAATATTACTTAAATAAATATCCACAAAATCCTAATAATGTGATCCGCAGACTAATTTAAAAAGTAGGTTAATTTCTCCAAACTGAGTTTAGCTGATTTTTTATTTCCATACTAATTTTAAACTTAATGAGTTAAATGTATTGTTTGTTAACTGTTAATTTCCAATTTGGTGAACTCATGTTTGCTAATCTTAACTTAAGTCCATTATTTTCATTAACTATTGTACCATAATTTGTGTATTATATTATGTACAGTGTGTAGGTAAGCTTTTCGATTGGTCATGTGCAATTTTTGTGTGGTACAAATTATAGTCGTATGTTTATGGTCACATCATTATTATGTATGGATTGTCCGATATACGCTTTTTCTAATATGATTTTCAGACCGTTTCATCGTGATGACTAGTTTGAGAACAGAGCATTTATAAATTTGCAATAATCATTGAAATATATCATATTGTGGTACAATTATATGATCTTCAAATATTTGTCCGGATTATTTAATTTTTGGATAAACAATGACAAATATTACAAAGTTATATAATTTGTTTCATGATATATAATAATTTTGAAAAATGTACAATGATTATAATTATGACTGTGATAATTTTTAATTCTTATAAAACAATATGAGTTACCTTTACCTATATCATAATAGTTTGTAGGATTCATTTTCGCTCATTTTAAAACTTGCATGTACTAAAGAGTAAGTTTCATTAATTTTGCTTTTATTTTATTTGACCTCCCATACGGCTATTTAAATGTACTTCAAGAGTCGTTTTATAAAAAAAATTTGGTATTATGCTGTAAAAAACTTTTGGTGCAGTATGTATGATTTAAGAGTTTGGACGTTTGATTTGAAATTGTTTCTATAGTTTAAGAATTGTGTTGGAATATATCGAAATAAAAGGAAATATGTCGGACCTGTCAGAGAAATATAACTAACAATTAGTTAGTAAATAAAGTGTGTAATTATGGATAAATTATAACAATTATATAATATTTTTCCACTGCTATGACAGTGTCAACCATACCTAACAGCAGTAAAATAGATATTTTTAAAATAATTATATATTTTTCTGAGACCTGCTAGAGCAGTTGACAATAATTTTACCCAAATTGTTTCCATTATAAGTGTTTTCCACTGCATATGACATTTTACATTATATTGTAATATATTGGTACGCTATATTATATAACAATTATATAATATTATAGTTATATTATAACTAAACTAAGCTTCGTGTATCGTGCAATTTTTTTTTTTTGCGAGGGTTCGTTTGCGTGATAAATTCATTTCATGATTTTAATTGACGATTTTACACTTCACATTTAAGTATACTTTAATTTTATTATTGTTATATTAAATTATTATGATAAAACATAATTATTAGTTCGTAAATTATTTACTATCCAAAAATGAGAGTTGATTTTACTACAAAATACCTGGAACTCATTTAATATATTAATAGCAAACATTTAAATTATAATGATTTTAAAAATCTAAAGGTAGTCAATTTTTTATATTTTTTAATTGTTTAAATACTATTATATAAACATACAAAGTATAATATAAAGTATTGAACATAAAACTGATAAATTTATTTTAAAAACAAAATTCGATAATCATTTTAAACGATAACCTCGCTAGTCGTCTTTTACAACGAATAATAAAGATATACAATAATGATCGTATGCGCGGCATCATAGATAATATTTATTCTACAATTTTAAATTTCACTTATAATACGATATATTTATGGCCAAAAAAAAAAATATAGCCATACACATATTAAATAGTTTTCATAAGTTTTGCACAACTTCTACAAAATTCCCAAGACACGTAATTTTAATAAAAATATGGCTCAAAATCTAGCTAAGTACATATATACTGATAATATTTAAATATAACGTAAAATTAAAGAAGAAAAGTGTTCTTTTATTTTCTTGAATCTACCTAAAAATGAGGTAGCCGTTCATTTTTTTAGTTTAACATTAGTGTTAGATAATATTTAATATTTAATATAACAATACTCTAATGCATTTTAGTTTCTTGTAAGTTTTGCCACTGACTAACTTATATAATATGTGAGTTGTTTGTCATGGTAAGAGGAAAATTTATTGAACAATCAATATAAGATGTTTTGTCTGTCACCAAAGAACCCTAATCAAAGTCATCAGTTCATTAAAACTTAAATTATTTTGCTCTCAATATCTCAGACAGACATTCATTGTTTGACATTGTTTTTTCGAACTCAAATTAAATCCACACTCAATGTACGATTTCTAGTTCGTTCGATATTAATACCATCTACGTAAATTATTTTATTTTTTACCTAATGTCTCCGTAAATTGATAACCTCGTTAAGTAATATCATATGAATAAGAAATAACTTAACATTATTTCTGTTACATTAATTATTTTAATTGTTATAACAAATAAAAGATGAATTAGGTTAATTATATGTAATATACTCCATTAGTTATTGCTTATTGAATTTAATTATTGTTAATATTTCTTAATACTTGTAACATGGTTATGATATTATAACAATCTGATTTGATGATCAATACACAAACAATGGATGGCATTCTTTAAAACTTTTCGAAATTAGAGGGAGCTTAAATAAATTAATGGCACGCATGTCAGCCCTTCGATCTCAATGGATGACGCAGGGATATTGCTTATATAATAATATAATATTTGATAAATTCAAAGTTCCGTAGATTGCGAAGAGCAAAATAAATACACCCCGCACTGTTCAAAACTGATATCTACGCGTAGACAGTGTTATTAGTAAAACTGAAAACAAAACAGACAAAAGACTCGTGTCACTATAGAACTGTGCTAAAATAAATACATAGGAAACAATGTCTCGTGAAATAGCTTTGTGGCGTTTTGAATTCTATGCAATTTCAGTTTGTTTTGTTCTATTGTGTATTTTAATTACGTGGTTTACTTAAAAAATTTAAAAAAGTATATTAATTGCTTAAGTGAAACTGAAAAATGAAAAATCTTATATCTTCGCATCAGCAATTTCTCATACGTAGCTCATTTTATTTGTGGAAGATAGTTTCTATTATAGTAAATTCATAAATTATTTATTGATTATAGTAAATTGTAATTATATAATAAATCCTTTTTTCAATTAATCAGATAAAAAAATTATATTTATTTTAACGTTAGAATACGTATGATATTTGTTTAGTTATTCTAAATTAAAAAAAAAAAATTGTATTCATTTTATTTTAAGTATGTCAGAATTTACAACAGTAATTTTGTTTTAAATTAAGCGATTTAATTGAGCTGATGATATTAATGGCGAAGTTTGTCGAGAGAGTTTGAATAATATTATAATTAAATACAACTGGAGGTGCAAATTGGTTTATATTTTACATCTCATAACAATATACATTTCTATTCCTTTTTTAAGTTTCGGTTATTCAAGGTGATTCACCAAGTATGCTCACAATTATTTTTTGCTTTTAACAACAAATTTAACCAAATTATGATTTTTGGAGTATAATTTAATTTTAATTTTATATTTATACCCACTTCAAGACCTTATTTTAATATTCTTGTGTTTTTTATTTTTTAAACTACTTAAAGCAGACCTATAACGATACAAACTTTCGTTTTTCAAATTATCACCAACTTTTACTTCAAATTATTAAATAGATAGGAAATAGTTAAAACATCGAACTAGTAGTTTACAAAAATATAAAATATTTACATACGATTATGTAAAATTATATCAAGTATTATTGATAGATTAATATTAATTACTACAATTTTTAAATCACCTTAGCCATGATATCTTTCAAACCTAATAGCCTTAGGACATAATTATAAATAACTTAAATACTACTCGAATAAATTTTGATTTTGGTACATTTACATTTGCTAAAAAACAAATTTGTATCATAACAGGCTAATCCTTTAGTAGTAAAAATAATCTTAAGATTTGGGAAATCCATTTTGTAGGTAGGTATATTTTAGAATTAGCTGCATTATTAAAGAAGTAAAATAAGTGACCATATTTAGTAAATCACCGTGTATTATAATATAATATTTTTTATTAATATTAATATTTAATTTAATTTAATAATACAATAATAGTCATTTTTTACATAAGAAGACCCACAATAATATTTTGCTATTGTTGTAATTCAACTGTTAGTATCTTATTATAATAATAATCAGTTAATATTGTAAAAATCATGTGTTTAATAATTTATGATTTATCATAAATTTTACTGTTTGGATATTAACCCGAGAATATCTATTTACATGCGTTATTTAAGGAACCACCTACACTAAACTTCCCATCACATTAATTGATGGGAAATTTTTTAAACATCGCTATTTGAAAATAAAATAAAATAGAGTTATTGTGCAATAATTACATTCTGCATTACTTTATTGAATTTTTCCATCGTTGAATAAGTATTTTTTAAATAAGGCTAAAAAAAAACTGTTACCTATTTTGGGGTCTGTTCGATTGCGTCGCATTTTTTGAAACCAGAAATAGGTTCTTTTGTTATACCCAGACTTATTGTATTCATGTCAGACAATAATATTACGAAATGTTCTGTGATTGTTGTACCATTTCTAAGAAATATTGTATTATTTATGTCTTACACAAAATTTAAAATAATTGAACTGTGCTAAAGGGTGTAAAAGAATAATGAATTTTTAGAGTTAATAAAATACTAGTAAATATTTGAATTCCACTATAGCAGTTGCAGTATAGGTACTTGTTGTTTATTGATGTTTTCATACACTGCAGAACTCGTTGTTATCGAACAGCATATTTCAGATGTGTGTTGATCAATGATGATGATTAATGATATTTTTTGAGTGGCGACATTTTTTTTTTTTACTCTAGAATGCTAAAAAAAAAAAATAGCAAAGTAAAAGCATTTTACAAATTTTAATGCATTTATTTTGTAATATTTTCGATTCTGTAGCTCTTGTTCGTGCAGGTCGCTTAAAATATTTTAAACGAACGGCTCGCTGCAGGCATTAACTTTCACACACTATTCAATCCGTCGTTTCCGAATACGTCTTTGCCCACAACAAAGCATATTCGTAGTTTAGCTCTGTTCCTCCATAACGTCAAGTTCAACTATACCTACAATATAATGATCGATTTTCACCGAATAATTGTGTGTGTTCGTATTAAAAACTTTCGTTCGTGTTTCGTTTTTCAGGTGAACAAGGTGTACGTGATCGTGTCGTCGTCCATATCATTTTGGATACCCTGCACGATCATGCTGTTCACGTACCATGCGATATTCAAAGAGGCGAACCGGCAGGAGAAGCAGATACACGCGAGGATCAGTTGCGGACAGCAGATCAACTACAACCGGGAGCTGGCCGAGAATCAGCTGCGATCGAACGGTACTGCCAACGGGTCTTCGTCCAGGACCACGCTGGCGCCAAACGATCACCACTCGACCCCTTCCCGGGACAACAGGAACATCATCAAGATGAAGCGGGAGCACAAAGCGGCCAGGACGTTGGGCATCATCATGGGAACGTTTATCGTCTGCTGGCTGCCCTTCTTCCTGTGGTGAGTGTCCCGATGCCGTTTTGCGTATTTAAGGTACTATTGTAGTCGGTAATTATGTCCAACTGCAAATTACGTTTTGTGTTGCGAAAAAGAATGGTCCGAATTTAGAGAAACGCATTTTGTACCTCGAGTAGAATTTCAAACGTGGCATAATATAATATAGGATAAGATGCAAACTGCAAAAAACTTAATGTTATGAAATAATTTTAACTTGGAATACGCTTAATAAAAAAAAAAATTACCTATAGAAAAAAATTATTTTTCTAAATCAATTTTTTAATTACTACACTTAATTTAAAAAAAACTATTTTTCTAAAATATTTACCACTCTATTTATATTTACTTATCTTATTTTTTTTTTTTTAATATCATCATGCTTACAAATTACAATATATCAAATTTTTACCACTCGAATTTTTTTTGTTGAATGAATCGTCAAAATGTATTTATGGTAACTGCCTATTAGCATAATGTTTAAATTTTTGTTTGCTTTTGATAATTCTGTTTTGATATATAATAATTTAAACGATGTTTCAAAATATCCTGACTTCGATCGTCCAAGGATAATATGATAAAATGAAATAACAGCTAGACTAGAAGTATAAATAAAATTTTGAATTTCATTATTCTGAAAGTATATTTTTCATTATCATTTTATCATTTTAGCCAGGCTTACGATTTCGCATTAGAATACATCGAGTAGCTACAGATAAGTTTTCCAATTCTATTATTGTAGAGTGTTCATTCATGGGATTTTATGGCACTGATTTATACATTTTAAGTCACCCTGAAGCGTATCCTCTATATATATCAATCTCTTTGATTGACATGCTTTATATATAACTAAAAATAACATTTCCAGAACTTTAAATCTTTTAAAAATACAATTAGTATTATTAATATCACTGATAACGGTTTTGTATCAAAATTAATATCAGTTCAGTTGATCAATGTAAAAGTTTGTCGTCGTTCACTAAATCTTATCTATAACAATATTTAATTACGAAAAATACAATATTATATCTCGCCCTTAAATGCTTTCATGTTGATTTTTTTTCCAAGTATGTTTCAAAGCTATTGAAACTACTATAAAAGCAATTAATGGAAATTCGCAACAAAATAATACTATGTTATTAGTATAGGTACCAAAGAGATTAAAATATTCTATCGAAATAACGTTTATATCAGTCATTTTATCGGAAAAATTCGATTTTAAATTTAAAGTATTTGTAGTAGGTAGTCAGCTATGAATAATCTGTATTCTACTGTGAGTCATACTAGTAATTTCTTTCTTCAAATGAGCGTAAACATAGTTTCCAGAAATTTTCACCCTGTATAAAATGTTAATATTTTTATTAATTATTGAGAGCATAATTTATTTTTTGAGAATATACATTTTCCTCCTAGTCCATCAAACTTTTAATGACGATTTTTAATTTACGAGCAAAGGTAATTATTAATATTTGTCTTAATTTATTTTAAAGAATTTCGTCCGAATCAAATGACAAAATATATAAACGAAACTCAATTAAAAATTAACCACGCCGTGAACTCGGATATAACTGTTTTCTTCTATTAAATATAACAACAAATACAAAAACTAGATACCTGCTTGATTTTTTATTATTTATTAATTAATATTTTGATTAAACGTAATTAATTCTGTTTGCAAATATATTTTTTGTTCAAAGGTTAGTCCATTTTTTTCTACAACTAAAATTAAATTATGAATATTCTGAAACGAATTTTTTTCATTTATCCGGTATTTTTGCGAAGATGCAATCTTCGCGAAAAATGTTTATAATCTATAAAATATACATTTATATATTTTTTTTTATTTTTTTGTTTATTTGCTCGATAATAAACATTCGAATATTTAAGAAAAAGGGAGAACTAAATATTAACGAATATCATATCTTATTATCTCATACACATCTATCTAGTAAAACACCATCATATCTTATTATATTTGTTTCATAATTCTTTTATGTTAAAATATAAGTTTTTAATGTTTATTTTTTCTTATTCAACAAAGGTCAAACTGGTATAGTAGTTAATAACATTTTCGTTCCTACTATTAGTTAAAATTGTATTTTTTTATGGCTTATTATAATATTACAGTATGTATTATGAAGTTTATTGTAAACATTAAGATTCTAATAGAGATGTATTTTATATAAATGGCTTAAAAATTATATAACAGACAAAAATATGGTTTTTTTTAAAATTTAAATTATAGTGTTGTTCTAAAATTCAATTAATATTGATGTATCATCAAAATTATAAAATTTTATCAAATAACATATAATTTACCTGGAGGAAATAAAATATATTATCTATCTTAAATTTTTAAAATAAATTTTAAAAACTATGTTATTGTTCCTAAAATGGGTATCCATATGCTTCGAACGTATACATTAATATTTATTTTGTATCGAAAAAAAAAAATTAAAATAAATACCTATATTTAAATCATAATATATCACTGCCTACTGGTGTACTATTCAGATTCAAAATTAGATAATAATTTATAAATTGGAGTGGATCCAGACTCCAGATTATTATATAATAAAGGTTTACATTTTAGAACTAAAATTTTAATTCCATATTTATATTTTTATAGTTTTTTTTTTTATAAATTATACAATTTACATAAACACAATATACATTAAAATGTCAGGGGTAAGTCCAGTGTTAGGACTTATCTAGATAAATTGATCTAGATAAATTATCCAGATAATAATTATTTTAAATATTAAATAAATATAAGTTATCTAAGTATTTATTTTAGATAAATATTTGACTTATCAAGATAAATTTAAAAGATAAATTGTTTAGTGAAAATTAGATAGATCTGTACCAAAAATATTATTAACTATGTGAATTTTGTTTTTGGTCCACTCGACAACTTCTTCAGCAGGGTGACTTCCCAAATTGTTATTTATACTTTGTTACTCCCTAGAGTCCCTTGGATCATATTGGTTCCTTATATAATTATATGTGTTGAAGTTAATGTTTGGTGATACACATCATGATATAATAAGTTAAGTCGAAAATAAACATATTATATAGGCATGTACTTACATGACATTATATATGTTTTTTTAAATTAGTTGTTTTAATTTTAATTTCTATAATTATCTGTTATTTATCTGGATAAAATATTTTTATCGTTTATCTTTTTGTTAGATGAATTAAATTTGTTTATCTTTTATCTGTATCTTAGATAAAATTTAGTGTTGTTATCTTTATCTTTATCCAGATGATTTTTTTGTTATCTGTTCCTAACACTGGGGGTAACACATATGGCATTATCTTATCATGGTCGATCACCAAACTAATTTTTTCAATGTATATTTTCATTAACTGAAACATATAAGTAGATGCATAGATCACATAGAGGTAAATATAAATATGGTAATTTTTAAAATGAGTTTTATATTATTTATTGTTTTATATAAAATTTACAATTTTATATTTAATATAATAATATATATACATATAAATGTTTTGTTTTGTTATAAGTATTATTATGATGACATTTCTCAATGATATTACATCAAAATGAGAAGCAAAGAAATTGTTTTCTAAATAGGTGCGTATGTGTTTTTTATAAAAGATCACCATAATCGTAGTCTTACAAAAGCAATATTACAACTAACAATAATAAGGAAGTATTAGCTTGTTCTTATGTGCATACACAACACTGCAGAAGGAAAATTTAAGGCATATCCTTTAAACGTCTAAATTATTTTAATTATTTTTCTTCATATTATTATTAGTATTTATTTATTTTTTTATTATTATTATTATTATTGTTGTTATTGGAACATCTAAAACATTTGTTGTACAAAAGAAATGTCAAGGGTTTCGCTTGAATTAGTCTGTCAAATGTAACAAAAGCGAGACCTTTTCCTCTCATTATTATACAACGGTTCGAGAAATTCTCAAACGTTATTTTTAAAATATTTAAATTTATCCATGGATCTGAAGACTCAATCTACAGGTAAATATAATTATTTAAAGCTTCCAATGATTACAATTGTTTTTTAATGCAACAATAGGAAACCAAAATGTCGTCGTTTTTCCTTTAGTATTTTCATTATATTGAATGACAAATATTAATCTTAGTGCTCGTAATTAATTAATATGATTTGAAGTTTTTTACCTAAATGTTCAAAAATGAAATGCTAGTATATTCAACGGTACATTTTCAACATTTTTATTCATGCATTATTTAAGTTGTTCAATTTATTATTCTATATAGTATTTCGTTAGCACATTTAGATAACTGATACGCGATGCAGTTTTACAATTAAAATATTAAAATATTATCTGAACATACGAAAGAATTACAAATAATCAAAATAAAATCGTAAATGTTTGATCACTAATATCGATTTAATGTAACTTTAATTGAACTATCGTGAAAACAATATTTAAATTATTCGTTTCCCTCTTTGAACCGTAAGAAATGTTTAAATCATAATTTAAAAAAAACGGGTAAGTGGATATCGCTCTGCTGTACATTAGGTGGTGGGGTGGACCTCTGACTAGGGTAGGTTAAATTTGAATGCAATGATAGGTATCATTGTATACGAAAAACGATTCTGAACGGAGATGATTTGTCAGTCTAGGATATATTATAGATAATTAAAAAGACAATTTTGTATAAATTTCTAGCTTAAAATAATTTGCGAATTTTCGTAATTTTTACGTATTTAGTCAATATTTGAACTTCAAATGCTAATAAAAAAAAATTGTGCCTACGTATATTTATAATTTTTTAATTACTATATGAATAACTTATGAGGAACTTTGTATTCAATTTTCAAGTATTTTGATTGGGCCGAAAAAATTTTATCAACCCTTCAAAAAATTTTTTTAGAAAAATTGAAAATTTCAGTTGTCTATTAATATCTCAAAAAAAGTCAAAACATTTTTAAAATTAAATTATGCAAAGAAAATGGCAATCTAAATAACTGATAAAATTTTCACGTATCTATGACTTATACTTTTTGAATAATAACAAATATTTAAAATCGTTTCAGGATAAATCGTTATCGTAACGCTATTTCGTAAAAATTTAAAATTCAAACGCACCTCAAATTTTTCCTATAATGACGCTTCGAGATTTCTCTATAGCTACTTGAAGGAGAACTTATGGACAATTTAGTGTTGTATTCTTAATCCTTAGTTATAAACACAAACATTTTTATGATTTTACAGCTTCAAAATTACTTGCAAATTTTCGCATTTTGGACAGATTTCGTAAAAATTTGAACTATAAACGTTTATAAAAAAAAATTATGCCTATGTATTTTCTTATAATTTTTTAATCACTATAAGAATAACTTATGAGAAACTTTGTATTAAATGTTCAAACAAATTCTTCTCTAATATCCATGAAAACATTTCGTAATCACAATATAATCATCTCGTCTAATATATATGTGTTATAATCTGTGGTACAATTATTGAACAAATTTTCAATTTTTCAATTTCCGATCTAAATATCTGGTGAAATTTTCAAGTATCTACGACTTATAATTTATGAAGAATAACAAATAATATTTAAATTCGTTTGACTCGTTTGAGGATAAATCGTTATCATTACGCGATTTCATAAAAATTTAAAACTCAAACGCTCAAAACATTTTTCCTATAATGACGCTTCAAGATTTCTCTATAGCTACTTGAAGGAAAACTTATGGAAAACTTAGTGTTATATTTTTAATCTTAAGTTATAACACAAAAATTTTTATGATTTTTAAACTTCAAAATTACTTGCAAATTTTCGCGTTTTCAACATATTTCGTAAAAATTTGAACTATAAACGCTTATAAAAAAAAATTGTGACTAACGATTTTTAATTTTTTTAAGCTACAATAAGAATAATTCATAAGGAACCTTGTATTAAATTATAAAGTTTTTTTGGTGATCCAAAATTTTTTTACTGACACTTCAAAAAAAAATTCTCATAAAAATCGAAAATTTCAGTGGTCTATAAATGACTCAAAAAAAGTCAAAACGTTTTGAAAACTAAACTGTATATATATAACATTAACATAAACATTTGGTGAAAATTTCAAGTATTTACAGTGATTAGTTTTTGAATTACAACCATATAAAAAAATCAATTTGGTCGAAAACGGGTTTTGCGTATAAATTCCAGCTTTTCTGTCATTTTTTTTTTGTTTTTCTCGATTTTTTTGAAAACTGTTGGAAAATGTTTACTTTTGACCTTTATAATGCATCAAGAATCTTCAATTTTACATTAGAAACCACCCCCAAAGTTTGAAATCGAAGCATTATTTCGACTAGTTAGTAGTTATGCTGTACACAGACACAAAAAAAAAAAAAAAAAAACACATCATTGTAAAATCAATACATTCATCACTTCGTTCAGAATCTAAAACTATTTATTATATCAGCTTTTAATATTGATGATAGGTACTTAACTTAACATTTTTTTTAATACAAAGTGCATTGTAAACATAATACTTAAATGGTCGTTTGAAAAAAAAATTATTTATTTATTATAAATTCATAAATTTGTAAAAAAAAAGTATTTTATTATTCATTGTAGGTAGATCATATTTTTTGAAAACGTTCGATATTCAAAACTATAAACCATATAGTTAAGAATGAGCTTTGAATAATATTATACTTAAAAGTTCTTATTTTTAATAAATCAATTTATTTTTATTTAAATATAGAACTCTACGTGTTACTTTAAGCTAAATATAAATTTATTGTTATATTTTTTTAATATACTAAAAATACAATTTTACAAAATAATTAATTTTTTTTTTAGTTTTTTTTTTAGATGTTTACCTCTTTTTTACATTTTATTTTCCACTTTGTTGAAGTGTGTAATAAATCATGACTATCGCTCATATAATAACTATACACTACCTATTTAAATTATTATTTATTATCCTAATTATTTTATTTTATTTAACATCGTTTAATTTAGTACAATATGTTTTTTGTAACTACATAAATAATAAAAAAATATTGTATGGATAAAAATACAATAAACATGAGAAATTCCATAGGTCATATTTACTTAACGCTTCATTCTATATTGAACATAAATTTCAAACGACAGACAGATTGTACGATAAGTTTTATTATAGGTTACTGCAGTAACGTCTGACCTGTGTCACGCGAACACATGTGGCCCACCTACGCATTAGCACTTAGAAGTGAATCGTGGCTTATTTTTTTATTATAAACGAAATTTAAAAATAATATAATTATTTCCAAAATATATCAATTTTATGTATATTATTACTTTACATTCATTTTTTATTAGATCTTAATATCTAATTAATACATGCTCCAAATCCAAAATCATTTATCTGTGCCTGTTAACTACACGTTTAACAGAAGACTTCAAGCGTTGTTTTTATCTGAATATTGGATCTACTTGTTATTATAAGATAGTAAAAAAAGAAAATTCCAAAAACGTTGGGAAAAGCAAAAATAAAAAAGCAGCAAAGTGGATGTCGCTCTGCTGTACAGTAGGTTACAAGTGGGTTACTGTATAATGGATGGAATTAAATTTGAATCCAATGATATTACTTATATATCATTGTATACGAAAAACGATTCTGAGCGAAGACTGTTTATCTGTCTAGGATATATTATACATTATTAAAAATTTTCAAATCTTAGATTTAAAATAAAAAATTTTTATGAATTTCTAGCTTAAAATAATTTGCAAATTTTCGTGATTTTTACATATGTTGTCAAAATTTGTGACTATGAATTTCTTTTACTTTTCAACTGCTGTTGTAACAATATGTTAAGAGCCTTGTATTAAATTTTCAAATTTTGAATATAAAAGGAAAAAATTTTATGAATTTTTAGCGTAAAATAATTTGAACATTGCCTTAATTTTTACGTATTTAGTCAAAATTTGAACTTTAAATGCTTATAAACAAAAATTGTGACTATCTATTTATTTTATTTTTCAACTGCTTTTGTTTTCAAGCTTTTCTGCCCAACAATTTTTATCGATATTCATTTTAAAAAAACTAGTAATGATCGAAAATTTCAAATGCCTATGAATAGTTCAACTTAAGTTGAAAATTTTTGAAAATTGCACGATGGATAGAATATACTTATATAAACATTCGGTGAAAATTTCATGTATCTATGGTCATTTGTTTTAAAGTTACATCAAAAACCAAAATCGATTTTGTCGAAAACTGATTGTGCATAAAATTTCCCGTTTTTCCCTTAATTTTTAGTTTGTTTTTCTCGATTATTTAGAAAAGTATTAAGAATTTTTTACTTTTGACCCCCCAAAGTACCAACTAGATTCACTTTCTGATCGAACGAAGTACTAAAGTCAAAAATCGAAACACTTTTACAGCGCCAATACGTAATGACAGACATGAAAAAAAAACACACACACACATCATGGTAAAATCAATACATTCATCGCTCTGCTCAGAATCTAAAATAGGAATTGTAATGCATAATAAATTTTGACAAAAGGTATTTAATTTTTGTTATAATTCTAAAATAAATAACTGTAGATTATTTGAAATTTTCACCATATTTTCATTTTGATATTTAATTAGATATAAAATAATTTAAAAAATATTTTGGTTCACTTATTTGTAATATTAATTAACATTTAAAACTTACAATTTTATTTCCGTACTTCATTTTAATTGAATATAAGACAAAGATAAAAGAGCAAACGAATAAAATCGTAGGTTTTAAATTAATTTGACATTCGACTATTTTTGGAAAACGTAATTAATATATTGTTAGATGATATTTAACTATATTTTTGTTTATAAAACTGTCAAATAAAATTGTAAAAAAATACGCAATTATCTCATGGTAAACTAAAAAATGTATAAAAAGTATTGGTATAAATTAATATAGTGATTAAGTAATCTTACTTTAAAATATTTTTAAACCTAACCTTGCCGATTTTTGATTTTATGGTATAATTATCTGTTAAGAACTTATACTTTACACTGATGTTGAGGGATATAATATTCAGTCTATATTTCTGTCTGTATAGAACGCGTATCATCGGAAAAAAAAAACTCCTATTTATAGTTGTAGAATTCTCAATTTCGTAGGTTCTTATAAGATAGAGTTTATTATTGTCAAATAAGAACAACTCGAGCAATGATATATTTCATATTCCTTGTTTCAAGTCCAACGTAAATTATTTAACATCAACGCGTTATAATATGCCTCGTCCACTTTTCTAAAAACAAGTCATATTTTATGAACTCTCTAAAATCATGTCAAAAGTTAATCATTAAATAAAAACGAAAAACTTGTAAGGATCGATATAGTTCTCGCTGCTTTCAATTCGGTAATAGCTGACCCACGATTTTTCTCTTATCTTACGCCTACACATATACACCACTGCTGTAAATATATAGTGGCCATCTTCTTTCATCCGTATTATTTATGTTGACTCCATACTGCTATAAACCGAGATAGATAATGTAGTCCGAATTTAGGAGCTTCGTTCCAACATATAGGTAATATATATAATATATGTTACGGTAAAGGATGTTAAATGGAAATTAACCTTGTTTACCAAATACACAGGCAATTGTTGTTATAGACTAGTTATGCACGTGAATCTTAATTACTACAATATTTAGTAAATGACGTACCTAGGTATTTTTGATTTTTTAACTTGTTTAATAACATCATTGTATAATCTTTATTAGATAAAAATGAGTTTATTGTCATCTCGTTTGTTCGTAAGAATATTTTTCATTTTTCGTTTAAAGTTGTGCGAACAGTCTGTAGGTACATATATTCCATCGGTAACCATTTTAAATAAGTGGTAAATACTAATTACTAAGGTAATAATCTATATAAATTGTTGATAGGTATAATATTTTCAAATGTAACCTCCACGGCTCCACCGATTTTATAATATGAATAGAAATTGTATACTGCAGTACCTATACTGTTTAAGGTCAATTGTCCACCTTATCTGTGGCTGATAATGTTTTATTGATTTATCCAATTAGTACCACAATAATTAATTTAGCGATCACTTGACCATTGCTCGTTGGCCATTATTTTATATATTCAAATCAACATTTCTCAAATCATACAGTTATTAATGTTGTTCACTAGAAAATAATGATAATTCACACATTCGTAGGTAAATAATGTAAATAACGTTATAATTTCCGATATAACATAATTTACCTAATATATATATATATATATATATATATTATTAATTATTATTATTACTGTATTATATATTTTATTGGTTTTCTTTATCTAACACGCACGCGCGATGGACAAATTATTATATTATGATATTTCTGAACGATTTTTTCTATTGGGCGAACTTTTTGCGCCCATTTCTCTCGTTTCATTGGCCGTCTGCACTGCCGATAATAATTAAAGTCGTTAAAATAATCAATAACACGGTGATTATAACATTGTAAAGTAGGCACAAGGGTTATTTATTATTTTTTATATCACGACCTCCTCATCTGCACGGCCATTATATTATTATATATACCTACGCTTTTAGCGACAACCATCATACAGTCGCTTTCCGACCGCGGACCAGGTCGATTGGCATCGTACGACTACGACGCGTGTTGTATGCGTGTCTACAAGTGTGCCGTATAAATAAAATATATTATAATCATATAACATATTATTAAAATTCCATCGTGGTATTAATATAACATCGTCGATTTATTATTATTATTATTTTGTACAGTGCTTAATGTGTTTAAAGCGTGTGTGGACCACCGCCGCCACTGGCCGTGAGCGCTAGGCCGACGGCGGAGGATGGGTGGCTTTAAAATATATTATAACATGCGCGCTCGTTGGCCCGTTTCCATTTCGATTCGGTACGTGGGCGGGATCGGCGGCGAGAGGATCGAAAGATCGATATAGGAACGAGGAAAAAAATATTCCGACATCACGCATGCTAAGAAATAATCGGCTTTCCCGTTTTAATTGTTGGCTACGACCCACACGCCCCTCTAGCATACATTTGTAGCGGAAGCCCACCTCGGCGATCGTAGAACATAACGCAAAGCTTATCATAATAATTATGCGGCCATTCCCGCAAAATGTTATCATCACCAGGCATGCGGTGGTGGTGGTCGTCGTCTTATCGTGTTCTAAACTATAACGTCATCATCGTTATGACTTTCAGCTAACGAGGTGATGATATTAAATGTCGCTGACCCTATATATTATTAAAATTTTGTAATTATTATTTCAAGTCTTGTGTGGCATATCAATAATATTATCACACATCTGACTGTTTTCAACTTGTTTGGATTTTACACGTCATACAACATCCGTCATCACGATTGATAATTATATTTTATTCATTAAGTACTTACTATAGAAGCGAAATCAATATTTTGTTTTTAAATCAACATTTTCAAAATGATCATGGATATACATATCAACAGACCTTGAGCCGCATAAAAACCAAATCTAGATGACCCACAGTCGTTATTTAAGTGCACAGACACACAGTACAGGTATTTAATAGATAATGCCTAATCGTAATGGACGTGTATTACATTTAATCGCAATTCTGCCTATAGCTGGTTCTTTTGAATTTGATTTTAAACAGCTATAGTGAAGAATTCTGTTCCGAAAAGTGAGGTTATTTCAACGATTTGATATAGGGACCTTTGGAGCGTGAACATGTGTGGGCACATATTGTGGTATTCAATTGCGATTATAATTATCATAATTATGATATATAATGATGTATGGTCAGTGGACGCAATTAGAGTATAATTCGAAAATAAATCGTTGGCCAATATGAATAGGAAATGTGTGTGTGTGATTCCTCTGGCATTGGCCACTGCAGCACTCAAATAATGAAATAACACCATATAATTTTGATATCAAACGCGTTTAATCATAAAATGCAATAGTATTAATTATACCTATACCTAATTACCAAAAAGTGAAATCAAATGTTCGAAAACATTACCTTTGCATTCGTTAAGTATAATAGTCATCGTGTACTATTTATTGATTTATACCGACAACGTTTGATGTACATAATAATTCATAAATAATAACGAATAAATATCATTGCGTAATATTACCACCCGTGTGATTTGAATCTGTCTGATTGTAAGACTTTCGAAAAAGTGTTTTTTATCATACCCGTAGGCGAGTTTCGATTGAATAGCTTAAAGGAAGTATATGGACGACGACGTTGAACACAAACATATATAAAAAAAAACTGCGACCTCGATAAAACTGTTTTTTATTCGTCACGTGGATGTTTTTCGTTTACCACTATAATACATTTTTGATTTTCCACCTCGTTGATAACGATAAAAAAAAAAAGAAAACAACTACTTCTATATTACCTACCTATACTATTTAGGTTCGTTTTGCAGTAGGTAGTGACGATGACGTGTGCTCGTCGATTTATTTACAATAATATAAAAGCCAAACAGTCGAGGAACGCCGACTTCTGTTTATAAAATAATATCACCTCCATTGCAGGTGCGCACATATTATTATAATATTATATTACTAATACAACCTTGGGCAATTTAACTGCATGCGCGGCGTAATCACCACTCGTGTTAATTAATAAGAGATTCGTTTACGTGGTTTAACTTGTACTGTATAACTGTACTATGTATAGTCACTCTGACGTCGAGGTCACGGGTCGTTGATTCAGTTGAAATCAACCCAAACGTACTCGTTCGTCAGCTTTCTGCGCACGCGCGGACTTGGGAGTGTGCATAACCGTAACAATGAAAATTAACAACATTATTGTAGCACGCTGCCGTCTATCTAGTACAAATTAAGTACATCATATTATTATTATTTTGCAGGGGTGGATGAAAGAACATAATTTTGTTGTACTGTGTAACACTTTGCGCCAGGCACTTGCTCGAAATAATTTCAAAACTTAAACGACGACTATATAATATATGGTTAAACTATATTAGTTTATTACCATTATTATTATTGTTATTATTATAGACATGCTTCAGCTGTCTTGAGTTTTTTTTTCGTATTAGACATTAATTGCATCGTATACCGTAAATAGTTTTAATCATAAAGAAGGGTATTGTTTTTCTTTTTTTTTTCTTTTATAACTTCGTTTAAGACTAATTGAACATTTAGAAGATTCCCGGGGATATATTTTTAACAACACCTCTTCGTAATTAGTCAGGTTAAAAAATCGTTTTTTTTTTTTTTTTTTCATGTGCTGCACCGTTTGAACATCGTACTCAATGAAAGCCACGTAAAATTATATCATAACTTATAAACTAAAACCTGCCAATTAAAATTTCATCCTCTTGAAATTATATGCTCTATCAATAACATACTATAATCATAAAACTTTAAAGTTTTGATATTATTCTTAAATAAGGATATGAATATCGGTAAGATGATATTTATTGGATTCATTTGCATTAAATTTTTGTTTTAGATCAACCATATTATTATAAACAAAATATTATATCATAGGATTAAAAAACATAACTTATCATCATCACCGAGTCCACTGAAAAGTATTTGATTTAATTTTAATTTAAGAATAAGTACTCTTAGAATAATTTATTAGTATTTATAATTACATTCTAAGCGAACATAAACCTAAGGTCGACGATCAACGTACATTATTTAATATATATTAATTGGATTTCCTGAACATATTTTATTTTGCTATTCATGTTAAAGTACTATAGTAGAAACTAAATGATTCTATCAAAAGCTCGCGTTTTTATGTCAGACTAACACCATGTACGTACGCCTGCATTCCTTTAATTGGATTTCTTTTTCTTCGCTCATAAAAATTGAACTTAACACACGACTGTTCGGTATCATATATGTTGCATAGAACGACCTGTTTAAGGTTCTTATTCTAATTTATTTTTTAAAACGAATCGCATCTATGATGCACTACACGGTCGTAAATGTTACCGACTCGTTCACGTCTATAATGTACATTGTGCTGCGCACAATAATAATAATAATAATAAATATTTACCGTTGCGTCCTGCTTCTTTATTTAGGCACCTAACGATGCTCTTGAAATTTCAAGTGTTGCCGAGGGATAATGTGATTTTGGAGTACCTACCTATAAAAGTTTATTTTGTGCGAATGGAAAATATAAACGGTCGATTTAACAGATCCCGGTAAGACAGAAATCTTTTTTCTGATGATGACTATTATTTTCATTCTGTCCTGCAGTTGTATAGCAAACTTCTATTAGAGATGAAATGTGTCTTATTATTATCATAATACTCTCCGATCTCATTTTGTTCTGACAATAGGATATTGACCGATTCTTAATGTTATCTGCTATTGGATTTACAGTGATTGCAGTTAATGTAGTGGATTGACATAAATGAATTGAATATATTATAGAGCTAGTTGCAATACTGCAGAAAACAATTCAACATTTTCAATAGACAAATATTTGTCTTTTTGTGATTGATTGAGTTACGTAAATGGTGATAGATAATAATATGTTGTGAGCAAAAAAAAAAGTTAAGTTTGCAGATGACGAGTATCATCAACAGGATAAATCGCATTATCCATTGAGTTATGCGATTGAATATCGATACATTATCAATACATATTATTGGTATATTTGACCGACAAACAAAAAATAACCGAAAAGTGTGCTCTTAAAACGAATAACCAACTTTACTGTACCTTATAATATCTGTTATTGAATGCGTATTTTGCAATATACATTGGTCGCATATTAAATATTTTTTTTGCATTTATGTGTTCGCAGGTACGTCATCACGACGCTGTGTGGTGAGGCGTGCAACATTTCGTCGTCGGTAGTGGCCGTGCTCTTTTGGATCGGTTACTTCAACTCGACGCTGAACCCGCTTATCTACGCGTACTTCAACCGGGACTTCCGGGAAGCTTTCAAGAACACGCTGCAGTGCGCGTTCTGCAACCTGTGCAGGAGCCCACCGTCAGACTTGGAGGCGCTGGACGCACGGAGGCCGTCGCTCCGGTACGATGACCGCACTCGCAGCGTGTACTCCGAAACATACCTGAACCACTGTGACAGGCGCCGGTCCAGTCAATTCGGCAGCAGCTTATGATCCACCGCGCCGCCAAGATCCCGGCCCCGAATTTAGAGCTTTTTTCGCACATCCTTCGCCGCCGCCACTACCGCAACAACCTACACCGACACCCCCCCCCCCCCCCAAAAAAAAAAAAAAAAAAAAAAATAAAATAATAATAATCTCCAAAAAGAAACTCGCTATTCCAGAGGGTTACGGAAAAGAAGAAGACATTTTGAAAATCAGCCGCCACGATTATTATTATAGTTTTACCGCACCCATGTCTCGTCGTTACTATATGATAATAATGACTAATATTATAATATTGTTGTAATAATGATGATATGATAATATGATGATACTTACTTACCTGTTTGATTTGGTGATATCAACAAAACGACAGTTATATGATTATAATATTTATATAATGATGATATTCCATATGCTGCTTTTACCTTTCGTCGATTTGGCAACTTTTCAGAAAATACAAGGAAATTATTTTTGTTTTTATTTTTCTTATGTCTAAAAACATATTAAGGATTTTAAATTATTTTGTGACTATCAGCAGTATTCGTTCTTAAAATTAAATTCCTTGCATATTCCAAGACGTAATATTGCGCCCGGTTCGCGGAGATGAATTAATGAACATCGTCTGTATAATATTAATATAATCAACTGACTCATGCGAGTTATTTGCGCGTCATCGGCACTCGTACGATGGTAATAATATAGATGAAGACTTATCATAATTCGTGTACGAATATATTTAGACGATATTCTACTCCTCTTAAATCGTCATCCTCCTCCATTGCAACTACCTCACGACAGAGTTCTATAATTAAAATTACTACAATCCTATCGTTAACTGTAGTTTTTGAGAAACACTCATCCAATGGTCGCCGTGATATCATCATTATCAGTTATCACAGTGCCGTGAGCTCGTCAAACCTGCAGGTGATTTTATGACGATCTGTCGTTATTGTGCCCATCATTGCCCGCCACGTGGGTTCGCCAAAACTACTCGAACGAATGAACGACATCGTATTATTATTATTACAACGCGTGATGATAATATTATAACAATGATATTTTTCCAGAGACTTTCAGACTTACCGTGTTTCTAACGCTCTCATCGCGATCGTTTTGCATTTTATTAGGATTATAATATTTTTTACAAAATTAGTATTATAGTCGTCGGTAGGCGCTACAGGTCCTGAGTTCGTTATAACAATATAATATTATAAATAGTATATTATAGTCGCGCATTCACGACAACGACTGCGGTCACGTGTCGATCGCGAGCATTAACTACCTAACAATAATAAAGAGTACAACATATTGTAATGTTCTAATTTTTTATGTTTCTAAGTTTTTTCTAAATTTTAGTTGGATTAGAAAATAATAATAATTTGAAAAATAGCGTCGATGTCAATACGACCTGCAGAGTTTAGTGTAATAGATTGACATTCGATACATAAATAATATAATGTAGCGATATAATTTTTTATACGACGAAAACAACAGTGATTGCGAGGGTTTACACTCATATTATAAATACCAAGATCGTCGAATTATGGATACCGCGAGACGTAACGTTTTAAACGAAAACATTTGACGACGTTTTTTATTATTCTAAACAAAATAAATTCCGCAGTGTGGAAAACCGTAGAAAATAACGAATAATGTACTATAGCGATGTGTTTTTAAAATGAATTCTACCTTCCTCCTGGAATTTTTCAACTCAAAATAAATATTATATTAACATCGAATCCATTATAATATACTATCAAACCCGGTTAAGAACAATAACCAACAAGACTGTATAATTTTGTTTTCGTCTTTGTTACAAAATAGCCTTAATGATAAAAAAAAATATATTTAATTATTTTAATCGATGTAATATAATATTAAGGTGTACAATTTTTAAAACAAATTAATTATGATGTGAGGAATCGCTAACTTTTTACAGCTTGTTTTTTTTTTTCTTTCGATATTGATGACTATTATTAAAATATAGATTCAACAACTATAGCATAATGTACGTAGACAACGTAAATCTACGAGTCAGTTGTGCATTGTAATAATTGCATCTCAGTTTAATTGTTCACAATATCTCAAAGTGTTTCGAGTCCCGTTAAATTTTTTATTTATTTATTCATTGAAACGACCCCTAAGTTGACCTCTAGGTCTAATGCTTATCACAAGTGGGTAGTAGGGAGATCATGTGATATATTTATCTATGTATATATCACTATGTACATGATACTACCCCCTTCTCCAAGAGGAGACATGTGCGGTCTTCACTCTCAGTGGAGTGGGACCTAGTTGGAAACCGGATGACGCAATCAGACGACAGCGTGGGGATTTAGTGATCACGTAGAACCACTCAAATTTTTTTGCAGTTTGCTATGAATTGAACCAATGACTGTGTGAGTCGTAGTCAATTGCGTGACCACTGCGCCACTCCGGCCTCCCAAATCCCGTCAAATGAGAGTAAAAATAAAGTAATAATAATAATAATAGTAAATAAATGATACATGATGCATTTGGCACAGACCACGAAAATATGATGAAATTTAAGAAAAACCTTCGTAGTTCAAATATCAACATCTCGTGTTGGATGACTAGCAATATATATCTGATGATTTAAGTTCTCCTATAGAGTTATGGTTAGATCGCAATTATTATACCTATCCATTTTGTCATAATAACGATTATAATATATAGAAAAGAATATTTATAAATAAAATAGAAGTGATACGTTTTCACGTCGTGATTAGCTGATGAACTACACACTTTAGATGACTAAACCGTAACCATACGAAGTGTACCTATTGTAATATGTACAACATACTAATTATTTTTGTACTAACTGCAAACGTGTATGTATTATACGATATTATGTTAACAGTCAACTCGACGATTAGTAGTATATTGTTTCACTCGTATTGTCTACTGCACACCAAGGCCTATATAGTTTAATTAATTTTAATTTAGTATCGTTCCCACGGTGTATGTTGTATTGGGTGGTCAATTTATAGTTAGTTTCGGGTAAATTAATTTACACACAAATTATAACAATAAAAACAATAAAAAATAATAACAAATGAGTATAGGTAGAATTCGGGTTCTCGGCGGTACAGTTTAATAAGATAGTTAATTGATTAATTTGTTGTTTTTGTTTATTTTTTTTTTGCGCTTTAAAATATTTTTGTTAATAATGAAAATGTTATCATTAATAATTTCTAGCGTATTACAAGAGGAAATGTAAGTTACATTTTTCATGAAAAGGGAGATATTTTAAAAATTAATAATTTACAATATGTAGATAGTTAATACTACTTCCGAAAAATAGGGAAAATAATAATGTATTATTCTTTATTATCATAATGTAAATATTCGAATTAACCATTTGTCGAAAATATTATAATTTGTTATTATTATTATTTTATTTTTTATTTTGGAATTGTTTTTTAACTGTAATTATATTGTACATAATAGAGTTTGTTTTTGGTAATCTCTCTCTTTTTTTTAAATAATGCAACAATTATTTATGAATAAATATTATACCTACATAACACTACAAGTACCTAGCAATTTTGCAGTGTTACAGCTTACTAAATTTAAAGTATAAAACATTCACACGGCAAATATAAATCACTTAGTGAACACAAATTACCAAGAAATCCTTACTTCAGATACCTTAATCCATAATTATGTGATAATAATGTGATCCACGGATAAGAACAAAAATTAGGAAAATAAAATATTTTGAGGTGAACTCGTTTTTCCGAGGAAAAGTATAGGTAAAATATGTCACTGATTCGTTTGTATTTTCTTCTAGACACCACTCATTGTAAAGCTTAAGAAAAAATAATTTTTCTTATACATAATATTTTGTAACCATTACAATGAAATCGATTCGTTTTTCTGCACGGAAAAAATATAGTACAATTTACAATATTTTAGTAACCGTATATGCAAAAGTACACGTTAATACTATTGTGACAATATAGCAGGTAGTTATTATTACGATTTTTGTTATATAAAATATATAAACTTTCAACGCTCTACCTGTACTCACGAATCTAAAACAGTCAAATATTTATATTTTTTGTCCGAAAACACTATAGCAATATTTTTGGTAAATTATATAGATCTTTTTTATCGTTACTAATTATTATACTCTACGCAAACTTGGACCAAAATATTATATTGTATACACAATACATTTTTTATTATAATTTAATCTACATTCGCCGTCGCTGACCTTGGGTTAACTATGTCCACCCTACAAAAATAAAAATAAAAAAAATAAAAAAATAAAAAGCTTAAATTTGCATCGAAATTACGAAATAGAATATGTTTTAATGTGTTTCATTCAGAAAAATTAATTATTATGCATGGACGACGCTTTTAAACGGATTTTACATTCATATTTATTAATCGTTTACGATGATCGTTTATATAACTAGTGAAATTACTGTTCCTTCTTTTAATATATTAATAATAATATTGTATTATGACATACGAATAAGTATGCAGTACGTTATAATACTAATATTTACATGTACACAATGGTTATGTTTATTTTGAAAATATATGTGTATATGTGTTGTTTTGTTACTACCATTATATTAATAACAATCGCTAGTGGAACGATCATGTAATACTATTATTATACTAATATTTATGTATATTATTGTTTATGTACTACGATATAGTAATAATTATTATAAATAATAATATATTTAATATTATAGATGCAGTCACATTTTGTACCTGAAACTCCTAAAAAAAATTGTAAAAGTAGCATTGATTATTGATTCTTTATTTATAAATACATTTTTACTACCTATGTATACAATAAATATTATATAGTTACATACATGTACAAATTTATATCAGAAGCATATATTATATTATATCTAAAAAAAAAAAAATTAATAGTAATAAGTACCTATAATATAATATTATGTATTATGTGTATAATTTAACTACTATATTTATTATTAATTATAGCCCACTTATGACAAAAAAGAACTATAGTGATTCTAACAGATTTGTTATGTGTTAAGCCTTGCTTGAAATTTTGAACTATTGTATAATATAATATAATGATATTAAATAACTCCGTATTGAACGTATTGATTTTTTCAAGACTACGTCTTGTGCACTTGTGTCACATAGTTTTTATTTTATTTTTTTATTTAAATCCCTGAAAGAATATTCCACAAGATTTAAAAATAAATGTTTTAACAACTTTTTGTCATCAAAAAGATAGTTTTTCATATTTTCTTTTGAAAGAAAAACTTTTCTTAAATATTGTTTATGCATATTGCCGACACGCACACGCAAATTATTTGTATGTGTTTATATATATATATATATTTATTTATTTTTTAAGTATATAGTTTTATTAGTAATTCTTTCAGTTTACTTATAATATGTTGTTCGTTTCATTTCATAAATTTTCAAGAAAAGCAAACAATCCGAAATACAAAATCGTGCGATAAACAATGATTAGTTTCAAAAAAAAATCCTAAAAGTCCAACATGCATCAGAGTAAATTAGGCTACAGAGGCATACATTGCCAAACCGTATGATATTATAATATCTTGATAGTACGGATATTGTTGTAATTCAAAAATGTGCATGAACATTCTTATACTTAACTTTCAATCTAGAAAATACTTTGTTCTATGTAAACCATAAACAAATTATTTTCTATTGTATCTAATGCAATCGTTGTAACATACCGGAAATCTCAAACACTGTTAATTGATGATATTTTTGAAAAGTCTCTCGGTGATTTCTGTACCTAGATATAAAAAAAATTCAACGCAATTTGTGAAATTTCCCGATGATATTTTAAGTAAATTGTTATTGAAACGTTATGTTAGAATGGTAAAATATAATATTCACACGTACTTTCATAGGCTATGATTTTTTTTCATTAAATAACCCAAATATGATTATTTTGAAATAATTCAATAATTTTTAAATGGCTCGGTTAAACTTATTTAATACATATTTTATAGGAGCAGAAAAATGGATACGCATTACGCATGTTATCCTTATCTCGTGGAATCGACCACAATTAATGCCTCCTTAAGGGCGATATTGAAAATTTATAATATAACATCAAAAAAAAGACATACCAAGAGTTCGATCAAATAATTTAATCTTTTTTTGGTATACATTGACAATTACAATAGTTATTTACTAGGCTGTCAGACAATTTGTGATTCCACCCGACCCTAAGTCATATATCTGTGTATCTTAAGTGCAGTGTTCAGTGGTTACAATAAAAATAAATAAATTACATATTGTTACTTATTGACATTTGAATGTTAAATAATAATCGAAATCTGAATGTTTCGCTTAGGAGGGGTGAGTATATCCAGGGGTATGCTTCATACTTTAAAGCTAAACCGACAAACCCAGAAATAGTTGAGAACCACTGATATGCTATTGTAATGTAATATGCGTTGATAAACAATGACGTTCCAATTTTGGACGTCAAATTTCTCTATCAATGTGTATGACAGGATGGCGGTAGCATGTGCTCTGTTAGAGAGTTAATTCACATCCCAACTTTAAAACCGATTTTCAATCTGCCAACTGACAATTTAGTAAAGTGCCATAATAGTTTTGGTCCCGTTCTTAATAAGCTTTTCTATTTTTCAATTGATTCGTGAACAACACTATAATAGTCCTACGACGTTAACGCTACTATATATACACATAGGTAATACTAAAGGATGTGAATTGTCAACACAATACATTGATAATCAAAAAATAAAATCACGTTGATATATATTATTATACATCTAATTTGGACCAACAATAGGTAATATTATTTTTATTTTTTATTTTTATTGTTTAATCAAGTTAGAAGATATTGGGCTATACAGTACACATAACACGCGAGTAACGAACAACAGCTGTTTTAATTTATAGAAGTGATTTTCATTATTTTAAAAATATTTTTATTTTGTTTTATTTAGCGACACGTTGATATTATTTTGAAATGTAAATAGTTAATTGTAATATTGAATAGTTAACCAACAAAATAAAAAACTAACATCTTGATGAATTAATTATTAAATAGGTAGTATAAAAAAAATATACATTATATATGATTAGCAGGTATTTCAAGATTTATAGAATTAGATTGTTGTTAAATATTCTAGTTTTTTTATTTATCCATATACTATCACCAGAATCACAATACAACCCCAACAGTAAAATATGTTTTACACAAGCTCATAATGCACATCAAGTCAAATCTCGGTAATATAACAAAAATTTTATAGCTTTTTTGTTCGTTGGATATTTTGAATTATTGAATATCTATTGGAAAAGCTAACAATAAAAGTCATTTATACTATTCTGACACAATTTTTTGTGTGACTCCTAAACTGCGTTTTTCCAAAGTGATAATAAAAATATATATGCACATTGACGCTCTTTGATATTAAAATGATTTAAATATATTGTTTTTCCTTTGTGAGTGACGAGCTATTATATAGGTTCATCGCAGTAATCTCAAATGATGTGTTGCGAGTGAATTTTCTTAAACCTATGCAAAAAGATTTATTTATGTTTTTTAAATATAAATTGTTATTCATAAGCGTATACATTTGTATATTGCATAGTATAACATTTTACATTTTATACCATGCACATCTATAGAAAAATATGACTGAACAAATGAAAGAACGTTTTGGATTTTGTGCGATATAAGGGTTACATAAATTGGTTTCATACGTCGCGAGTTTATATTATCATATGGGCAAGACGGTGAGAGAGGCCTATTATTATTCATAAAACTATTCCTCTAAATTCTTCAAGTAGTATTCCAAACAAACATTTGACATTTATCACATGTTTAATACTCTTTGGAATGGTTTTATTTTCCATTTGCAATGCTTAGCTTGACGATAAAAAAGTTATAGGTGAGCAATCTCGTTTTTAACTAAATATTAACCAAGAAGTACACAGGTAAAAAATATTGGTTGAAAGATGGAAAGGTCAATGAGTTTCTTATTATTTCAATGCAGGTAAATTAATTAATCATAATTGTTCGTTATTTTAATCGTTGACATTGAAATTAAATATATTAAATAATATTTTTATTCACTGCATGTATGAATATACATACAAATGAACTTATTTTTTTACTTCACTAAACGATAGAACATTTGAGTTAAGCTAGGGAATAGGTTATAAATGACAGCTGTTTCCACAAAATTACAAAATTATTCTCCATGATATAAATGTTAATTTTTCTGTAAGCTATCCTTTCTAAACATTTCATAAAATGGAGTATCATATCTAATTACGTTTTTAAAATAAAAACACTTTAATGAATTTTAAAATACCATTTGTTGCCCAGCCATATTTTTTTATAACCAAATTATTTTTTGATCTTAACAAACTTATTTAAATATTCTTATTTTATCTAACTAAACTGAACTTGTTCATTAATATAATTAATGTTAAACTATTGTATTACATATTATATATACAGTAAACATACAACAAACTACGATGTTATTTAAATAAAATAAAATAATTATATTTATACATATAATATTAAATAACTTTTTATAATAATTGTGTACACATTGCATATTGAATAGTCTTACAACTGAAACTATGATACTTTGAAATTTATACACACAATTAACATTTGCAATACCTATTGTTGCTTAAAATCATTAAAATCATATTTTTACCCTTAATTCTCCGTAAAAAAAATACAAAAAAAATAAAAATATACTCACTTAAAAACCAATACATTACTAAAATAAATGAAATAATTTAATTCATTTTTATACAATGAGTTATGGGTTGAGAATTTTCAAATGGGCTAATCTTCATTCGCTTATAATATTGTTTATTTATTAAAAACGTACGGGTTGCCTCTTTTTATATATGTGTATAAGAATATATTACTGCGTGTCTATATTTAAGTAAATATTTAATTTAAAAAAATTGAAACAACGATGATACAACGATGATACAAAAATAAAAATAAACACGAAAATATAAAAACACAACCAAGAAATAGCGGTGCTCGTTCGCTAGGACATATTATTATGTCGTTTTGTTAGTTGTAAATAGCTGTCATTAAATCTTTAAGAATAAAATATATCAAAAGTATCATAAAAACGAGATGAATATAAAGGGTCATTAACATTATGTTTTTGTGAAGCATAGATAGAGAATCGATTTGGTTTTTTTTTTTTTTTTTTTTAACAACGAACCTGAGCTCCAATTTATAAATGTTTAATAAAAATTTTAACTGCAGTCAATGGTTTTTGGTTATCAATCGAGCTGTATGTATTGTAATATTAAAATCAAATATTTATTCGAAAAACCGTATTGTCAAAAGTTCATGACGTGTGTTAAGTATTTTATTGCATACACTAACAAATGAAAATTCGCAAAATGTATAATTTACATAAACCATTGGGTGTAAACCTATACACAGACCAATTATTTATGTTTTGTTGTGCATATGAATCATTACTATTAATGAATACGCGCACACACACACACATACCATTCTTCGGCGAAAACCAAACATAAACATATTCTTTTTTTTTATTTTTTATTAGCCTTCAGTCATCGACTATGATGGCTCAACAATTACAACATTATGCGATTAGAATAATTACCTGATAGTACATTACATAATGGAACAGATATATAAGAATAATATTACACAGTGAAAATACAGATAATAGTAGGTATTTAAACAGAATAATGAAAATAATGAACTTTTAATTATACTGTAGTATTTATATGATGGGAATATTAACACTGCGTTCACACTGAGTATGAGTCGAGTCTATTATTGATTGAGGTGGATGTTACATTGTTTTAGGAAAGAGTGAATTAAGAGTTGCAGTGAGAAGGGAGATTAGAGGGCTAATAATGGAATTGAGATTGGAAATGAAATTAGATAAAATACTGGAAATATGAGTGAGTGAAGAATTATCTTCAATTTCGTTGCTTCGGCATAAGATTTGTTTTTGAGTGAGGGTTGAGTGACCGGCGCCTTGACAATTGGAACGTCTGGGAGCACATTTTTTGAGACGACGTTGTTGGTAATTTTTGAAGAGGAGCGTTTCTTATTTTGGATATTGATAAGTTCTTTGTAAGCAGGGCAGCCCTTATAACTTGCCGTATGAGCGCCAGAGCATAAGGCACATTTTGCGGGTAGATCTCGGGACTTGGTTTAATCTGTGGTGAGATGAGTTTCACTGAATTTGACGCAGCGAGAAGTGTGTCTGCAATAATGCCTGGTATGACCGTACTGCTGGCATTTTAGGCATTGGGGAGGAGAAGGGGATTTCCTGGGTTTTTCTACAGTGATAATAAAATTTAGTAATTTGGTTAAATTAAAGATGTTTTGACTGAAAAGCCGAGTTCAGTTACAGCTGTCTCTATATCAGTAAGTGCGATAGAATGATTCAAATACCAAATAACCGCTTGGATTGGAGTGCCACTAGGTAGATGGAAAGAATGAAAATCAAGATCTGTAGCCACGAAGTAAACATATTCTTTATGATTGCAAATTGAATAAAATTGTAGGTATATAATTCTGTATTGCACGTGGTTAAATTACAACCTAATCTATATAAATATGAAAAAGAATGTATGTTTTAATGGGGTTTATAGAAACTATTGAACCAATTAGCATCAGGCCTAAAACATTAATTCCTCGAGACTGGTCTTCGTTTTTTGAATCATATATAGGTTGGTGGCTCACAAAAAAATTTCAATTTGTTACGTGGTATATATCCAATGTGCCACAGGCAGATTGCCTTTCTGGGCTTAATTAGTTCACAAAGCAGAGTACAGAGGAGTAGATTTTGAACTGTGGTATACGTTAACACAGAGAAAAGTAGGTACACCGGCTAATAAATTCACTCATATTTTTTAATAGTTGAAATGAGGTTATACCATAGACTTATTAATAAATAAACTGAGTGTCTTCATACCTTTAGGTACTATATGTTGCCAAGTGCCCACATGGTTAGAAATAGATGGTCTAGCCACATGTAAAAGAACTGGGTCTACCTACCTAAGGCGTAGTCTCTATATGTTTTTCTAAACATTTTGTTGTAGGTACTATTCTGTCTCTCTCTCTTACTATTAAATGTATTTAAATTGTACCTAAGTTGTATGCTATCTCTTTCTAATAACGTTTGCCCCGGACGGACATCTCTCTCTGCTATCAGTCCATTTCTTTATATATCTATCATGGGTTGTACAGCTATTATAGTTAAGTTATATAATGTATTAATTAATCTAACCTGTATCAAAAAGATTGATATTTTTTTTTTCAAAACCATTATCACAACAATATGTTATATTTAAGTAGGTTATTTACTACAAGTTAGGTTATAAGCTTGCAGACCAGTCGACATCGCACACGCAATAAGGTAAAAGAGAGGACACGAAACGTTTCGATATAATGAATTACAAACGTTTTGAACGACGTACAGCCTCAGTGTCGATGAAATTTGAAAATGATAGGATTACAATCTGAACAAATTATAAAGTTTACGTTACGCATCGCTAAAATGAAATTCAAAACGCGATTAGCATGCCACTGTTGCCGACTTTGTCAAAATCGCCATAAATTAATAAAGTTGTTGTCCGTCAACTGTGCAGAAATTATATAACCACCACCACAAATCGTTTGGATTCACTACGACATTTTGGGAAACTGTAATCAAAGTTATATTTTAAAAAGATATAATCAAGACTATTTAGAACATTTTTTAATTTCTACGAATATGTGTAAGTAGGTATAAATTCAGATTTATAAAACAATAAATTGTTAGAACCGGTCAAAAAACTGACAGTCAAAATTTCGTTACAGTAAAATGTTGATGTCGAAATATCGAAAAGTACCAAATGCTGAATAAATGTAATTTATAAAATAATATTATTTTATTTCTCTAGCGAATGGAAAAGTATTGCAAAATATCACATCTCATGTATCGTAATGTGGATTTATAGTACTACGGTCGATTATTGAAATATTGATTAAATTATGATATTATGATTTAATGTTTTGCGTCTGTACATTACGAGTATGTTAAAAAATCGAATTTATTATAAACTGAGGTATTTAAAATGTCTACGACAGCCAGCTCATCAAGTCGGATGCGTAAATTTCACCACCAATATGTTACGATAAAAATATAACCTAAATCTACGTCACAGTAAGTTGTACTACACTTAAATCCACTGGTTTTTGCGTGGAATCGAAATTGTTCGGTTAAAAGTTATACACGTGTAAAATGAAACACAAAAGTATTCGGTGGCGTTGTGCAAAAATAAATTTAAAAAAAAAAATACTCTGAAACAGACAAGATAAATAATGGATTCCTACTTATCTGTTACGTATAGACGCATAGTTAACTACCCGAACTGACAATTTGTTTAAAAGTTTAAAAGGTACAACGTACACGTATACAGCATAAGATAGCTTTAAGCATATTTATATATATAAACGTTTAGTCTCACAGCGGGAGGTGTATTGTTGGGGGTCTACGGTGAGGGAAAGAAAAATCTTCAATTATATAAGTAAACATGAGAAGGTATTGTTATGTACTTGATACAAATTGTCCTATATTTTTTTGGATAATATAATAGTGTAGGTACGTAATGTTTTAATCTCATTGATATATATATATATATATATATTATTTTATTTGATAATATATTATTTAGACTTTGATAGATACATTTTTTATCTTCTATATATCTATTTATCACATACCTACGAGAAAAATAAAATATCAATTATATTCTATATTGTGTATAGAGTTTGAAAACTTCAAGACATATTAAATTTATTGGCAACGAATATTATAAAATGTTTGATATTATTATAGGAATATATAGTTTGCTTTATTTCTTATCCCTATTAACAATTATTACATTTCTTACAGACGATAATTTTACTAACAAACTATTAGACATCTATAGAATCATACCTAATAATAAAGTTGTATACATAATTAGATTATTATGTTTCACTATACTTTAAATTAAATTCAATACAAAGTATTGAGACACAAGCGTGTGAATTGTTTATACTTATTATTAAACTCCATAATTGCACGGCATAACATCTCATCTCCAAAGATTCAACATCTAGTCTGGCTGATACTCAGGCTACTTTACTAGTTTTTAAATGATAGCTGCTGTTTTTCGCGTGAGATAAATATTACCGACAATTTTGTAATACTTCTGAAGATATATATTATACAAGTTGAGTTTCAAGAAAACATCAGCAATTGTGAGTTTGATTGTACTCATCTCAAACATTATTTTTCGAATTACAGTAGATATATTTATTTATCTTTGCAGCTTACACGTTTTAATATCATCACACACTACGGTTTCGTGCGAGACGAGATTAATGTTTCATCAAGATGAATGTTATGTGTGTCCAATGTCCATATAATATCTGTTTAATAACATATTATAACTAATGAACGTATCGACCAAGTGTGCTCGATTGGTCTAAACCTGTCATCGTATGTCACAATTAACAACGATCACATCACAAATCACGATTAAAACACCAAATAAATCTAATAATACAGTAAGCCAAATTCAGGAATATTTAATTGAAAAAATAAAAAATAAAAAAACAACTATTTTGTATGATTATTATATACAATGTATTGTATCGATACAATAACTAGAAAAATCGATGCATTTATATTTGGTTTTAATATACTATTATAATATTATAGTCACTATACGTTTAGTGCTAATTCGTCTAATTCGATGATACAGTCATCATCCCCATTGATGTAAATAGTAAATGTTAGTAAATGTTGTAAGAGTATTATAATGCATGAAAATCACTTTAGTGAGACCCGTCAGTAGTTTTAAGTTCTTTTTATTACTATACACTTCACAAATATCATGGGTAGGCAATTTAGGTACACCTAATCCGTGAGTATAACATTATTTTTTCCAATATCTCAGTATATTCATTGAATACTATAAATGATAATAATATTATAATAAAAAAAGGTACATTTAATAAATTTATATATTTTGATTTAGCATAAATATTATAAACCAGTATAACGTGAAAGTTGTGTAAAACTAACAAAATATATACTGATGACAGAGATGTCAATACCGTCGCATGCATCTGACAGAACTTTTACGCAACAGAAGTCTGATTTCGTGTCAGCTGCTACGATTTTTTTGATTCTTGAGTCGCATTAAATGACACATCAAAAGACCATCATTGTTATGTTTTTCTATTTAACTTCAAACGTGATTCTCAGCAAGCAAATTACGGTCTTTGGTTATGTTTACAAATCTAAAAAAATGTACATGAAACATTATATCAAACAAACCGTGTTATATACTTCCATACATTTACAAAATAAATTTCTAAAAAATATGGAATAGAAATAAAACAATGAATAGAATTTATTGGTTGTGCTTTATCCATTATTAGTGATTAACATAATATTGATACAAATAATATTTTTTTTTTACATTTTAGTTCATCACATTTCAATAAATTATTTATTTTTTTATTGATCAAATAAAAACTAGGCAGCTACATGGCCATATTAGTTACAGTAATGTTATGTTTGCAAAGTTTAAGATTCTAACAGCATTTTTTTATTTTTAAGGGGTTGCAATAACAGTATGGCATCTTAATATTTATATACAAAACAAAAAAAGGAGGAAAACAATTGTGAATCATTAAATTATATTAAATTTTAGAGGCCTGTTGACTTCAAAAAAAGAATCATCTTTTTTTTCTCCACAGCATTTGGATCCAAATGCGATGTGTCAGGGTCGTATCCAATCCGGTGTTCTGTCGTTCTTGCTGGTATTTTAGGCATTCTTTTATGATCTGTTTCACTGATATTTGGACACCACAGACTTCGCATGAGGGGGGTTAAAAAATATTATTATAATATGGTATATCTGACAGTAAGAACATAATTTCGTAGTTCACAATATACAAATATTACAAATTATAATTTACATGCTTTTTCTTTTTAAACATTAAACTTAAAATTGATATCAATTACATAAATGAGGTTAGCTTTTAATCTATATCTACCATGACTTTATACAAGGCAATTTAATTAGTATTTAAATAATTTTAAAATGATTGTATAATATGATCCTAAGTGCAAAATGGATATTGCGTAAGTGAAAAATGATAGTGAGTGTATATAAAGTTGTAATATTTATTAAATAGCTCAAACGTTTTAAGATTATTATGTTAAATGCTTTTTATATGAGTGGAAGTTGTGGTAACTGATAAATTAATTATTGAAAGATTTTTTTTTTTTTTTTTATTAATTGTTTATGACATCAACTACATAGTTATTAGCCGGCGTTACATATTAAATTTACATTAATAACTTACATACTTGCTTAATTTCTACTTATTACCTATATTTAAAGATTTACATTTTAATCTAATTTAGAATATTCAAATCAGTTGACGCAGTTCTGTTGAGTTGACGAAATTGAGGATTTTTTTGGTCGTCTCGGGAGTGGGTGTTAGCACTTCGTATAGTGTATCGGGTAGTTTTAGTTCAATGTGCCTTTCACTGAATTTATGATATTCTTTTAGTATATGCTTGACTGTAATGATTGTTCCACACGTCAGGCATGGTGGAGGGTCTTCTTTGGCCGAAAGAAAATTTATACCTAATAGCTTGTTAAATTTTAAGATTATTGTTTTTACCATTATCATTTTTAAACAGTTTCAAAATTTATCATTTATTTTCACTGATATAATACTTTAAAAGTCATATTTCAATTAGGAAAAATTATGAAAATTATATTGTTTTTGCTAAAAAATAGTGGCAAGTAATCACTTATTAATCCCATACATATATCGTCGATGTTTATAAGTCTTAAGACATTACATTAGGATTATATGATTATTTATATTTAGTTCATCGTTGATTTGGAATAGTAAAAATTCAGAAATCGGTATGTTTAATGATTCAGATGTAAGGATGTAAGGATGTCTGTATTATTTTTTTTTTTTTTTGTTATCATTGAATAAATTTGTATTTTATTCCATCACATTTAAGATGTTAGTCGAAACAAAAGATTATATTTGACCCAAACAAAACACTGTGTTGGATACATTTTGTTTGTTTTTTTTTTTGTAATTTCTAGTTAAAAAAAAAGTGCTATCTAATAAACTGAATAGTTATTGGAAAAAAAATAAATGTTGTCGGAAATAAGTGTTTGCGCAATCATAATTGTTTTGTGTAAGTTTTGTTGTTTTTAGTGCACTACATAGTTACGGTATACCATTCAGTACATGCAGTAAAATACTGAAATAATTAATTATATAAATCAATGTTTGTAATATTAGTAAATATATATACATATATACATTTATATTCACAATATTTTATATAAGTACCTACTTTAATATATTATTTTTATTTTTAGGTTGGCTACACTAAAAATAATTTTAAATATAAATTATTAATTCGGAATCAATATCTTATATCGATCAACGTTATTAGACGTTTAATTTAAAAAAAAAAAAAAAAAATTGTCACAAAAAAGTTCCATTAGTATTTAGTAAAACGTTTTGTTTCCAAATTAGTTTGGCATCAATTAAAAAGTTATTTAATTTTAAACTTATTTATTATTTTTACTACCGACTGAAAATGAATTTTTTATTGCAATACTTAAAATTAAATGTGTGGGATGGAACTTTGTAGATTTTATGACTCCAAAAATTTCATAACCACTTTGATGAAAGTACATTTTATAATTTTTAAGCCTTAAAAACGTTCTACTGTACAATTCTAATATATTGTCACTTTTTGATTCCAAGCTCATGCAGTGTTATACTCGGTGAATTTTCGTTTTATTATTTCATCTTTTTATTTTTGAAAAACTTAATATTATGTAGGAAATAACGTATAACACGTTTGAAGGTAACGTTGCTACGAATATAATAAAGTTGGTTGACATTTCATTTACTCTTAGATAGACGAGAGAGTAAATTCTGTGTTAGGGTATAAGTTGTGGCATAAGGGCATAAGTTGTGAACAACACCTTCCAAGATATGGCCACTGTGGTATTCGTGTACGTCTTCGTGGTTAATGTGTTAAAATTCACTTGTAATCTAATTACAATTAATTGAAAAAGTGAATTAACTTCAACAAGTTTTGAACCTGTTGATGGCTAATGTGAAGTTTCTCTCTAATAGGAATTTAACTGCCCTTTCAAATATCAGTTGTCTATTTTAGAAAATAAATTTCATCTTACGAGCGATGAAAGTTTTAAAAATGTTTCTTATATTTCACACTTGTCTAAGCCTTAGGGGATACCCATATAATATAATATGACAAAATGATTAGCTTAACTATTTGTTAGTTATATAATTCACTGTAGTTTTGTAAATTTAATTTAATTGTATATTATTTAATAATATGCTATTTTATACTTTTATGTTTAAGCTATCTGCTAAGTGTTTCGTATATTATACTTATTCCTAATATTAATTAAAACCTAGTATGTTTAGGGGTTAATAAACAAACAAAAATTATAATATTAATAACGGTAATTACTATGATTTGCAAATGTGATTTTTATTAAATAGGTAAACATTAATGTATTGACGTATTAAAACGTATTGAGCCTAAATTAATATTACATTTATATAACTCCGTAATATTTATTGTTGGCATAAAATATGTCAAATTCAATCATTTTATATTCTAAAGTAATTTGCTAACACAATAATATTATATAGGTACTGTCAGGTACATGATATGTACGTTAATATTTTTCTATATAATTTGTTTCCATCGAGTACAAGGAGATGCATCGACAATACATGGATTCTATTTTGCAAAGAACGACAGCATTTTTATCGATCAAAAAACTTTTAAACGCAATAATAACTTTGATGCCAGTTTTAAGCAAATTAAAAAATCTCGTTTATTTACTTGCACTATAATTAATGATAATTTGACTAGGTATAAATTAATAAAATCTATGATACATTTTACCCGAAGAACTTTCACATTTTCCGCTAAAAACTTTTATTGTAATATTACTTTGATAAATTTTGTTATATAACTTTTAATTATTCTATATCATAAAAAATTTAAATGGTACTTTTATTCGTATTGCTGGAAATTGTTGCTGTACTCATATAGTTCGTTTATACAGTTTCACAATTGAAAAAACTATCAAATTTAGTGGTTCGTTTATTTATTATTTATTTTCACCCTACTGAACAACTAAAATATAGGTGTGTGTTATGTATTATTTTGATAATGTGATATAATTATTATTAAATATTTATAAATCTAAGACGATGAAAAAAAATGTCTTAGAGAACATCAAAATCATATTTATTACGAAATAACCAAGTTTTGAGTTATTATATAATTATCTGCAGATTAATTTAATAACTCGTTATACTTATGGACCATAGTATTATATAAGAAATATAATTGTATACAAAATATAGTATTTTAATTATGAAAACAAGTACTTATAACATATATCTACTGTCAGTATTGGCAACAAAAACATAAAATGTAACGCTCATATTATACTATATAATATACTCTTTGTGTCAGTATCCAAGATAATAAACAAACATTTCGCACATTTTTTGTACGCACAAATGGATTTCATTACAGCAAGGGTTTGTGTTACAAAATCGTGTGACTTAAGGTTGAATTCAGTAGATACATACCTATGGCTGTCAGGAATTCGGGTTAAGCTGAATGGTGTTTACATGGGTTTAAAGGTTGGACGCTATATTCACCTTGTGTCTATAATATATCATACTGAAATAGTGTGGAAATTAATTTTACAAAAAGAGAGAGGGAAGAAGGGTGAGAAAGAATGGTCAGAATGAAACCCTGCAGTTTGTGCTTGTACTTTGTATTAATTTTAAAAGTCCATATTATGTATATGATGTGATATCATTTTATTTTACACATCTTAACATTTTGCTTATTGTGCTTCTTATATTGTGGTAAATATTTTATTGTTATTTATAAAACGATGTATATTGTTTACAAAAACTATGCATTGTTACAACGATGGGTTTATAATAGTTTCTATGCTCGTTCAAACGTCGTTGAAACTAATGACTGATGTGTTGTTAAAATTTTGAGGGCACTGTGCCATATAATATAATAAAATTTAGTTTTTAAAATATTCTGTAGCTTTATCACTAATTCAATAAAACAGTTCAAAGTTCAAAATCACTGCAGAGTTCTTCAAAAGTATTTTTATAAATACATTAAAACATTTTCAGTGGTTTGTACTTTGTACCATACGTTACAAGTGAGATTCATCAGTTTAATTAATATGCCACTTTTGATTGTTGGAAATAACTTAATTGTTATGTCTATTGTTTCAATTAAAAATATTTAAAGAAATCTTTCAAAAAAAAAATCAAGAACAATTATAATTGTAATATGTTTATAACGTATTGTTTTAATAACAGCCTAAACTATTCAACTAATTATTATAAAGAGAAATATATAAAAACAAACAATAACAAAGAATATTAGGTTGTAATGTATATTATATCTATGTATTGATATTAGTTTGATAATTAATGTTCTTTAATATATATTTAAATACAAATACAAATACAAAAATGATCATACAATTGTTGAGATAGGTACTTTGAAGAATTTAAATAGAAAAATATGTTGTAATAAAATTGTTATAAATGTTTTGACACAATAATAGGTTTTTAAGGTTTTTGATTTTTAAAAGGAAATTTTTGTCCTACTTCTCGGACTAGAGAAATAAAACACAAAATGAAAAACTAACAATAGTTCTCGTTTAATACTGTGAAATATGATAAATGATTTAATAGCCAATAGTTTAAAAAAATTTATAAAATACTTTTAAATCATTTTGACAATAATATTATATAGAGGCGTATTGTATACAATTATAATGTATTTATATTTATGTTGTACTAATAGATCATATTAAATTTTTTAGTAAAATATTTAATTATTATAAAATATTACATTAACATAATGCTTTCGATAGAATTGTAAATGTTGAGCTATCATAGTATTTAATAATAACTAATAAAAAAAAACAACATAATGTAATGCTTACAATTTACATAAAAGTGCATAAATATGAAGTAGATAACTACATTATACTCAAAGTATATAATAATAATATTAGTAATAAAATGCAATAATTTAATAGAATGAATAATATAACTAGAAAGAAAAAAACAAAAATTTACGTTTACCTAGTGTTTTATTTAAATGTACATCTTAAGAAAATCAACATTTGTACAAATAGTTACTCAATGAAATAGGTAAAACAAAAAAAAAAAAAACGATATCATAATAAGTCATACCGCAGGGTTTTTTTCACTAAGCTAATTCATAATTTAAATAATTATTGTATTATTTAATGAATTTATTATCATTTAATAGTCAATACTAAAACATAGTAAAATGATGCAATATGTGCGAATTATAATTTCAATTTGTTTAAATATACTGTTGCTTGTAGTTTAAAACAATTTTTAGAATACAGTATAACGAAGGAACAAAAATATCTTAAATTTGTGTAAAAATCCAATATTTCATCATAATTCAACTTCAAATGCCTTGGGGGGGGGGGGGAAGTTGTTTGTATATTTCTAAACTTCTCTAAGAACACTAATGAAGAACTCAATATTAAATTGTCAAATAATTTATCTATTAAATTAAAAATTGTATGATTATACAGATTTTCAAGGTCTTGATGACATTTATATTCGAAATGTTTAATATAAAAATGTAATTTTTAATTTAAAAATACGTCTTTATAAGTTGTAGATGCCTATATGATGTTGGTGAACCGAATTATTGCTGATCAGTAGGGGCCGGAATTATATTGTTTTGCATATTTTTTTTTGAGGCTATGCAGTCAGGTGGGGGTTCGAAATCTTTACAAATTATGAAACCAATTAATTAATGGCAAAAGTTTTTTTAGCATATTTGAGAATATTTCAAGATAAAGAATATTTCGTACAATAAAGAATATTTGAGGATATATCGATTAATTTTCCTGTATCTTCAATTTACGTCGAACGTTCATTTAGCACGTATAAAAACATATTAACAGATCATGGTAAAAATATGACACCAAAACACATGGAGGAAAATATAGTTGTTAACTGTTCTCAATAATTTTCGTAATTAAAAATTACCTTATTGTTATTAATATAATTTAATCAATTTTTTTTTTAATATGTATTATTTTGCTTATTTTTGCATATTACTTTTTATCATATACTTATTTATATCAGTTTTTTGTATTATTTTGCATATAAATGAATATTTTTATTTCAAGAGAATATATTAAGAAAAAAGCATATTTTTCGCATATTTTATTATGATTTTTAAAGAATATTGTAAGAATAATATTTTAAACTTTTTTAGATAATATTAGCATCTTATTTTGGCTATTTTAAAAGAATATAATTCCGGCCCCTACTGATCAGTATAATTTTGACTATAAGTCATGCCCTACAAGGAACTTCGTATAATGCCACATATGGTTCTGCACAATGATATTATAATCCGAGAAATAATTATACCGGGATAATTAAGATATTATTAGGCTCATGTCGTCTTAAACTTTGTAATAATTTACCAATTAATGTGCTATAAAAAATAATGTGGGTCATAAAATTTTAAACAGCGCATTAATTTCCTCTCTTTCCGTGTGGGTTATTGCGGGATTAGGCCATAACGGTTTTAATTAGCTTAATTGAATTGTATCGCAACCAAAATTTAATATTCAATTTATTTGGATTTTCCAAGAACTAAAACTATATCTCGGTTTGCTTTATTGAATGCACATTATTGCAAACCTCAATTAGTGTAGATTTATAGTACAACGATTTGGACATTTGCCAGATATAGTCTGTTTAGAATAGATTATAATATGGATATTTACATGAATAGTATACCGCAGATATTATTATGAATATACCAAAGTGCATTTCCTAATGTTGGATAGTGATAATTTACTAGTGTGTTATTGGTGTTGAACATTTCAAAATCCAAGTTAAGAAATGTACGAATTATTAATTAAATATAGACACGATACCAATTTAAAAAAAATTAACTAACTAACCTAAGTATAATTATGATGCCATCATATACTGATTTAGAAAAAAGTTTAAAAATAAACACCAATATTTGTTTGATCACCATGATTCATTCTATCCATTCTCAAATCAGCTACTTGTTTACTAGTTGATAGATACTTGTACAATAATTGTTTACAATATAATATAATATTATGAATTAGTGTTTTTGTAGTTCTAAACTAATGAAAATACAAATATTAACAATTAAAAGGTTTTATCAATATATTTTTTTTGTTCTTAGTGGAAATTGCTTAAATTTTTAACATTTTTTTATACCAAAATAAGTCTCGATGAAAGAACAACTTTATACATTTTTAGATTTGACAACAATCAATTACGAAGTAATATAATATTATACAGTTTGAAGTTTAAAGTTGCTTACCTGAACATTTTTATATTCTGAAATAGAACCTTTTGGTTCTGATCTCACACAATATATTACCTTACCTCACACACAATTCGACCGAAATTTGAGTTTCAGCAAGTAATCGAATGTGGCCAAAACAAAATTTAAGAAATATGTTCATATTTAATACTTTTTGACTTCTATTTTTGATTTCTATTAACATTAAAAATCTCAATCTATAATGATACGTTTAAAATGTAATCACTATAGTATGTGAATAAAAAGGACCGTTGGCAGTCTAAAATTAATACCACGTAACCTGGTCAGCCTATAGAATTTACCACTAACCGAACTTATCTAGCCATAATAAAGTTTGTTTAATAATAACTGCATGTGATGTAAACAGATCAAACAGCCATTTTGAGAAAATGTGGCAGAGGGCTTCGTAGAATACAAATATTGTACCGATTTACTCATGTGCGTGTTAATTAAAACACGAGTTATAGTATTGGCAGTGGTTTGAAATAGTTCAAATGAAATTAATTAATTAACGGCGCAAAACCAAAAATATCAAAAAGGTCTGCAACAAAATGACTAGTGATAAAATAACTATTGTAATGTCACAGAATTTCAGGCTCTTGAACAGTAAATAACTAAAATTATTTTATTAAAATCTAAATATAACTACACATATAATTAATTATATAATATTAACATAATTAATATTGCTAGGTAGCGCGTTTTTTATTTTTTTTTCGCCCATCTAGTCATACTACCAGCCAACAACTGTGTTGAATTCCAATAGTGAGCCTTTAATTATAATAAGCTGATGATAACCCGCAAAATGTTGATACTGGACGTACCAATTCACTTTTATCAACGACAACTCAATTTGGGGCAACGACGCAACGGCTGTTGAAACTATCGCCGTTTTCGGTTACGGATATACTACAAGTCAGTTTACATTCAAGACAACCGTCAAAATGACACCATTTAATGTAAATAAAGGTTAAGTTATTCAATTTAAATTCAATTCATATAATTATATGTGATTATGTAGGTAATGAATGATTTACACTTCTACATTACACATCCTGCCCCTATGCATGTCATTTCAATGAACCTAACAAAACCCAATTCATTTATTTTACTCGGAAAGATATATTACATGTTATCGTTATTATTGTCATGTCGTTACGGACAATGCTTCAATGGAATGCGCCCATATAGCGTACAATCAAAATAAGCGAACAGGACAATGCTATATTTTCTCATATTGTAACGCGTCTGGTTAATATATTATACATGAATACCTAAAATCAAAGTCATGAAGCCCTTATATTTCCTTCGGTAACCAAACCAAATATTATTATTATTATTGTTTTAGAGATGTAAAACTGATATTGTTCATTATTGATTTGATTATAACGTTGGCAATTAATGATGGGCGTATATCGTATCAATACTAATTTGTTTTATTCAAACAAAACATTAATTTACATTTTGGTCAAACGTAGATTTTCGGCAGCATAAAAAGTACATCAGTCATTCATGTAATACGTAAAATAATATATTATGGTGCCAGTAATGGTAAACCATTACTCATTACTCATTAGTCATTAGATAACACTAGAGTACATACTGAACGCCGGACAAATGAGTCAAATATTCAACCAAATATATTATCAGAGTGTTTGATACCTAATGATCACATTTATCACTGATCTTAATTTAGCTTACAGATTTACACTGATTGAATAGTTACAATATTGATCACTAGGTAGGTAAAATTAAATACAATTTTTGAAAATCGTGATAATATTACATAATATTATAGATGTACTATTGTTTTAAATGCAAATCATAGAGATTAAAGCTGTATAGAGCTGGTCTTGATTACTTGAAAACGTCGAGAAGAAAATATTTGCTATAAACGAGATTCGTTGACCTTTTTTACCATTTAAAATTAATAATATATCTGCAGTACTTGATAAACATTCCAATACATTTTTGACATCCGATGTTGCAGTCATGTCCTATATTAAAATAGGTTTTTACTTATGTTTCAAACTCTAACAATCAAATGAAATATTATGCCGGTCGACAGATCGTATAATATCGTATATATTATATTATATTATCGACCGGCGTCGGCGTGCTGAACGTCGGAGGCCGTTATCGCTGTTTTCGTCGATTTTATAATTTGTTTTCTTAAAATAGAAGTGTAAACACTCGGATAATTTCTGCAACTATATAATTATAAATAGTAATAATAATATACATATTAATATTTGTACTTGTATTATTTAGTATAACTATTATTTAAAATTATAACCAATATAAAAAAAAAACATTTAGTTTTGATGTAGGGGGGGTGAAACCCCTTACACTCCCCCCCACCCCGTAACTAAGCCACTGATTGTATCGCCAAAAAAATACTATTTTAATTACAAAATACAAACATAATATACTAACATATATAACCTTGATATCAACATATCAATATATAATATACGTATAGAATAGGTGTCAACTTTCATACTTGTAACTGTAGACTAACATGTAACACAATACAACAATACAATAATTATGTTAGGAGAGACATTCGTTCATATATTATCGAGGGCACCTATCGTAGTTTTTAATTGATATTTAAATTCTAAAATGAGTAATCACTTATTACTTTTTAAAATATTTCAATTTTTAACATCTAATCACAGCCCGTTTTAAAATTTAAATATTACTAAAATCTTTAAAAACCTAGATGATAGTATTACCTCTAAATGTTAAAAAAAATAATGTTATTAACAGTAAGTTAAGATGACATTCGTCAGTAAAACTTTATGAATAAAAAAAAATTAAAATTAAAATTAACATACTGTTTAAATAATTTTGTATATTAATAGTATAAAATAAATATTATGATATGATAAACTTATCAATCTCTCCAATTATGTAAATAGCTTCAATAAAGTTCAAATAATTTAATAAAAAAAAAAAAAAAAAAACCTACCTTTAAATTTTATAATAGATCAATTAATTATAATATTATTAAAGTTATTGAAACAAAATTGTTACCTACCTAATAATAGGTATTGCTCGCCTAATTTATTTAATTCAATATTTTTAATTTTTATGAATAGGTATGGGTTTACCTCTTATAGAGCTTTTTATTGTATTGATAATAGTACGCGGTCCGTGATGGACGGAAGTACAAAGTACAATCCTTATTCAGTCACTATCTATTTCTAACATTTTTATCATGACATTTTACTAGGATATTTTTTTACTAAAATGTTTTTATCAAATATATTTTCACTGGATATATTGTTATGGAAATACTTGAGATATTTTATCACGTCACTAGATAAAGTTATCAACGATGCATTATACTTATACACAATATATTGATGTGCCTTATTATCCTGATTATGATGATGGTGATTATTATTAATGCATTATTAATAATATTAATCTTTGCCCTGAATGAAAATCATAATCAGGATAAAAATCATCAACGTTTTACAATATGTCATATAGTCATGTATACAATATACGAATTCATCCGAAAATAATTTTAACTAATATGTTTCAAAACATCACTTAGTGTTCTATCTTAGAACCAAGCAAGCATTGAACGAACAAACCACACATATCAGATATATATATATATTATATATCTGAATACAATATTATTAATGATTATACACAATACACCATATTGTTAAGTTTTTTTTTTACAACGGGGTTCATTCACGCGAATAAGATTATAATACTATTAAATATATTTGTCGTTTTTATTAATATACCATATTTTAACAGCGTCAAACAAAATATTTAAAAATAGTATATAATATTTTATTCCAATAATTGTTGTGCTATTAGGTTGCTATTTTACCTAACCTTCGATTTTATATCGAGACACGAAATCCAATTGAACTTTTACAGCTTTGTAGCATACCAGCGATACATGAGTTTGCTATGCATAGTGTGCAAAGGGACCCACCCCAACGCACAACATGTTTATAGCAAGGATATAATTAACCATCAAGTAGGTAGTATTTTCTTCGCTAAATGTCATAAAACAGAAATTTTCAGGAATTCAAAAATATGTTTCAGAGTGTCTCAATCACTTTTTAGTAATTTGGACCACCATTTAGGTCATTCAAACCACACAGTTAAATTATAAATTTTAAAATTATTTGATATTTTAATAAAAAAAAAACTCATGTTGACATTAATTATTATTTATTATAGAAGGATACTTGCTAAATATTATACAGATAAAAAGGCCCAGTATATCGTAAATAGTTCTAAATTCTCTAAAAAAACTACTGAAATCTACGAAAAATGTTTGGCTATTCACTTTTATCCTAAGGTCTGAATTATTGCAATTTATATGCTTTTACAAGAAAATTATATTCACCTATCTTTGTGTTTCCAAATTAAGTTCACGTGTACTTTGTGTGTAAATTTACACAGACTTTGTAGTTGAAATTTACTCACTTTTTTGGGTGAATCGAATTTATAGTGTACCCAACCAACATTTTAACTAGTTGGACTTGAAAGTTTTTCATATTTTGCTATGGTGTTACATTCATATATTTTTTTTTTATTCTTAATCTACATTATTTACACAAAAGAACAGTGAATAAGGAAAATAGACCATGCAATGTGTTTTATTTTTTTTCTCAAGAAAGGATAGCCCATTAGTGAGATTTTTGAAGTTTTATATTATGTTTAATTATTTCAATACAATATTATTCACTGTAATTTCAGAAATATTTTATATAATTTAGTTGTAAATACATTGTAGGTATAACAAATATTAGACAAATTGAAATACCACTAATTAGTAATTAATAATTGGAATATGGCTTTAATGAAATAAGTGTAGGTACTATTGACTTTTAGTGAGTTTTCGTAAGTTAAACAAACGACTCAAAGTCAATGTTAATTGTAATAATGTAAATATTTTTTACTAATAAATTAATTATGTAATATATTTTATCTATTATACAAGAGCATAAACTTTAATATTATAATAATTAGTGATAACATTTTTTTTATCATTTTTTTAAGAAATAATTATTTTAATTTATTATTGGTAGGTACTACTACAATTTAGTTATTATTAAGTTGTAGGTAACGAATATCATTCAAAACCAATGCTAATCGTAATAATGTAAATAATTGATAAAAATATATACGTTATACGAGAGCGTTTATCTAATTACTGATACAACTGCGACGGGATTTCTAATCGTTATCAAGTCACAGATCACTAATGAAATAAAATATTGGAAAATACTCATTTTTAATTTTACATTAACATAATTAAATCAAACTTATTTGCTAGCTAGGTTGTTGAGTAAATAGGTATATTTGGTAGACGGCTAGTCTTTTCAACTTCTCCTAATAACGATATAATAATATACCAAATATTACTAATGGCATTAAGAGGACGTTTCACCCGCATGTGTTGTCTCCGTCTTACAAGTGCGTAACATTACAAAAACTTTTACGCGCGGGAAAGAACCGAGAAAGATACAGTTATAACTAAGAAACGAAATTTTCATCACATAAAAAGGAGAATTTTGTCTGTGCAATATCGTTTTTATTTTTTCGATATCAGAACTACAAAAAAAGTTATTCATGCTTAAAAAACGCAAAATTAATGTATTATAAAACAATAAGAATTTTTGTTGTATAAGTGATATCGAAAAAATAAAAACGATATTGCACAGACAAAATTCACCTTTTTATGTGGTGAAAATTTCGTTTCTTAGTTATAACTGTATCTTTCTCTGTTCTTTCCCGCGCAAAACAGTTTTTGCAATGTTACGCACTTGTAAGACGGAGACAACACATGCGGGTGAAACGTCCTCTTAATGGCCATGAGCAAGTTGATATTGTTGTACATTTTTAAGTGTACATTTAAAAGTGAGATATTAATATTGTTATAAAATAATATTTTAGATCAGAGGATTATCAATATTTTTAGTCAAAAAAATACTATTTGTTTTAGAAAAGTCTTACGGACCACAAGTAAATTATAAACATACTGCCATTTTTGATATATGCAATCGATTTGTGATTTCTAACAAAAAAAAATATTTCAAGATTAAAATTTATAATAATTTTATAGTTACTATAAAGATTTCCTAAAGTTTTTTTTTTTTTTTTAAATCATCATACTTGCAATTACTATTAGTACATACAATCAATAAATTAAAACTTTTATTTTGAATCTCAATAAATATTGAATTCGTTGAATTCTTTAAATATTACACGAAATCGCTTTCAAACTGAAACTTATAAACTCTAAGAAAAAAGTTAAGAAAATACAGCAAGGACAATAAAAAACATATAATTCAATATAGAATTGATATAAACCATATAATATGAGCATACAGTAAGACGTAAGAAAAAAAATATGCGCAGTAACTAAAAAATAAAAAATTGTGAAACTATGATAAATTTATAATGTAGCAATACGAGCATATTAATAATGAAAAAAAACATTTTGAATCATAATCTAGTTGGCTGTTATTAATGTTGTTAAAAATATATTCAAATCTAGTTTAATATACATTTTTTTAAATAAAATATTTACATTCTGTTCTTAACTAGAACAATAAGCAAATGTGCACAGAGTAATATTTACATATGAATCTTTTGAGGGAAGAAGCCACGCATTACTGACACTACCTATTTTGAGTTATTATTATTATTATTATTATATTATTATTTATTTATTTATTATTTTTTGGTTTATTAAGTTAAGCTATTTTAAATTTGAAAAAGAAGGTCACGACAACATCCCCGGTCATTATGGTATATAAGATTTGAAACAAAGGGAGGGGCATTTGTTATTTCTCTTAGGAGTATAATTTAAAAAGTTTGAATTTTTTGTATGTTTCATTTTTTTACACTACCCCAGAGCTGGAGCCCATAGGTCCATATGGGTTTTAGAAGAGTTTTATATATTGTCAATTCGATGTTTAGGTTAGTGTGTGTATTTCTGTATAGCAGTGAGCTTAGTGTGAGTAAGTAATTGTTTAATTGCAACCTTTTTGATTTTAAGTGTTGGGCCAATGTTACGAGTGACGGTCTAATAGAAATTTTAGATATTTTGCTGTTTGAGGAGATGGAATTTGAATTCTATAAAGTCAATGTCAGATTAAAATGTTTTAAATATACAAAAACTGTTTTAATTATTTTTTTATTATTGGTACAAATACAAATAATTGCAAGTTGAAATACTTTAAAAAAACTACAAGTTACACCTCTTCGCCACGCCCAAAAATTTAAATAAATAATGCATAATGATTACATTTTTATTTTATAGTTTAAAATTATAAAAATACTCAAATTATTGTATCGTAATTTCATATTTGCGTGTGTTTTGTATCATCTAATCCATAATTATACTTTTGAAAATTGGGTTTCAACTTTTTTGAAAATAAATTCAACCGTGGTAATAATACACATATTATTAAGTTCATAAAATACTTCTCTAAACCTGAAGTTTTGTAAAAATGGTTAAATATAGTTGAAATTTTAAAAATAATTATAAGTCGATTGAACATTAAATTATACGTCGATATTAATATTTTATATCAACGTTGATATTTGTACGATATTCGTGCAGTGGCATCTATGTAAGATTACTCTATACTACCAGTACTATAACTTACCGCATGTCAGCATTCTTGTAATAAAATATTTTTACTCTGATGTTACAAAATGTCTGTTATAAATCATTAAATCATATTATTAGAATAATAGAATATTTAATTTTCGTACACACGTTTTGAATATTAAACTGTTATTTAGTGTGAATTTAATAGATTCATAATACTTAAATTGACTCTTAATACTTAAACATGTTTTTTTCCGTTTTTCTTATTACCTAACCCTTGTATTACCTTGTTGTTTTAAATAATTTTGTGTATAGTAAAGTTGTACCTATACTGTTATTTTTGATTATTCCAATAAAAAAATCCGTTTGGCGTATGTTTATAAAAATAAAATAAAATAAAAATAATACTTATCATAGACAGAATGTTTTATGAAATCAATAATATTTCATAAATAATTTATGAAAACAATTCCAACAAAACCATTAAATGATTCAGTTATTCAAATAATTACTTTTATCAGTTGAATATAAATTATATTATTGGTTACAGATCATAAGATGCTTTTCCGTCAGACATTTCTCCATTCAATATTTTCACATCCAATGATTTTTTGTCAAAAAAAGTTAGATAAAAGAAAAAAAAACAATAATACTAGAACATGTTTTTTTTTTTATAATTCCACAGGTAGTTTTATTATGTTTTAATAAAAAAAATTGAAATATTAAAAGAAAATTTACAATGTAAAATTGTATATGTTTTAATGATAGAAAAATGTGCTAAATCTTATTTAGTAATAATTATAAAATTTGATGACCTATATTTGTAAATATTAGTAGCGATTTCTATTAAATATTCTTCAAGATTACGTACATGATATAAAATTCCAACTTTTTCTATGCGTGCAGCTAATTTCATATTTTTTTTTCTTTTTAGCTGACAGTTCGTGACCGCCTATAAACTGATTAATTTTATTTCCATTAAACCTTGTTCTTTTCTTAATTATGTCTATTAATTAATGTACAATTTGATGAAATGCACCTAACAATGACGAAAATGCTCTGAGCAAATCCTCGACGCAGTCGTTTGTTTTTGGCAGATCTGCAAGAATTGCGCCGTATTGATTCCATTGTGCTAAACAAAATATATAGGTAGGCGTCGAATTCTACGTCCATTTAGTTGACCGATCCGTGTTTCTTTAAAATAGTGTGTGAATGGAAGCAACAGTTTTTAGTTTTTACAAAAAAAAAAACTTTGGATATTATCTCGTTACATTTTACTTCAAAACAAAGTATGGGAATAAAACAACATAAAGAAATTATATTGAAAAGTTACTATATGGCATATAAAGTAAAATACAATATTAAAAATATGTTGTTATTTTTAATAAATCAAATATATCATAAGATTAACTAAAATCAATCTAAAAATATATTATTTATGATGTCCCCATAAACATGTCAGAAATATCAATGCATTTAATGGAACAGCTCGTATTACTGAAAGTGAGAAAACCAACTTTTGCTTTTTCGTTATAAAACAAAGTTTTTACACTTTAAGGATTGAAGTATATCAGATTATAAAGTCTTATCGTTAAACTTTTCTTTTACTCTCTAACACAGAGTGGTGCCTATATCAAAACCAAATCCACGCTGATCAATCATAATAATCTAGAGAAATTATGTATTACCTATAATTTGACTTGATTTTGGACTTGGATAACTTAAAACTTAATTCAACTATAAAAATCCATATATGTTAGTATGTTAACCTTTCTAATCTAAATATAATTGATTTGATTAATGTAAACAATTTAACTGCAAAAAAATAAATTATAATCATAGACTACATTATAATAATAATATAACAATGTCAATTTAATATATATTTTTTTTAATCAATTTATAACGGCTCATTTAAAATCATCAAAATTCAAAATGGTAACTAAATACTACAAAAAAAGAAATATGGTTGAATGTTACAAATAAAAATTTAAATGTTAACAAAAAATATCCAGTAAAAAAGGCGTCATTATTTAAAAAAATGAAATTTGTTTTGTCAGTAATACAAAAATAATTAATTATTTAAAGAAAATGTATAAATCACTAGTTAATGGAAAAAAGGTGGAGGTCAGTATGCATCTCAAATAACTGCATAAATTCAATATTATGAAAAAATAAAAATTTCAATTAATTGTCCTTTTCGCAGTATTGTATGTAAGTATATAATATTAAATCTGAGTGACAAAAACAAACTACCTATTTCAGTTATATTTTTAAAAAAAAATGTATACTTATATGGTGTCGTCTGTTTGGTATTTTCAGTTATCTGTGGTTAGTATTTATTATTTGAGTATTACATTAAACGTGACAAGTTTCTATGTTATTATTTATGTAACTTTTCACACAATCAATTTACGTTGTATTTGTTTACAATTGAACGATAATAAATCATATTCAATTTTAGATACAATTATTACATTGCATAAATTATAATGAAATTATAATTATAGTATATTATAATTCAATTAATAATATATGAAAATAAATTAAGTGCTCGAATAACCTCGATTTGTATTTTTTTTAAGACATTACTTAATAGTCATGTAAATGTGAGGAATTTTCAATCAGTTTTTAAATAAAAATATATTTTATTTTTTGCTAGATTTAATGTCTTAAATATGACCATCTGTTTCTAGTAGATTATTATGTCCAGAAAAGACGAGTAACAAATATTAATAACCAGATTTTCTTCATGTCGCATGTTATCATACATATTATGGGCAAAGTAGACTTTTGGGTAATGACGTAATGTTTACTTTGCCCGGGCATCATGGTACTGCCCAATTATGACGGACAATGTAGGCAAAATTAAACATTGTCCGGACTGTATAGAATTTCCCAGTAAAGCTTGGGCAAAATAAATATCAAAAGTTTTTATTTTATAATTATAAACCTTTCTAATCTTATCAATCTTATAAATAACTTTAGTAATTGAATATTATTACCTTAACTATTTATTGTTACGATAAGCATTACATTTTTGATCACAATTACCAAGCCTGGTAAAATAAATTTAATTTTAAGTTTTTAACTTAACTAGTTATATTTGGATTTTCATTAACTTAACTATTAGTTTACTAAATTTATTTTTTAATTAACGTGAAATTAACGAATTAATTTTTATTTAAAAAAATAAATTTATTAAATAAATTTTGTTTTTAATTTTCTTATATTTCACTACTTCAGTATATTTCGTTTTCATTAAAAATATTTACCATGAATTGTTTAAAGTTAAAGATTTTCTATTTTTAAAATATTTTGTGATCTTTTATTAAACATATACGAGTAGTAGTAGTATAATACTTTATTACAAACGTACAAACACAAAAAAATTATATTTGTTTGCAAGGCTTAATCAAATAGTATTAATTCATTATTTTTCAGATATTAATTATTATTTATCACTTATTAGATAAGTATATTATACTGTGCATTTTTAAGAAATAAAAACCTAAATGAAATATAATATACTATATGTTATTTTCATATAGTATATAGAAATACTATATAAATTATAAAGTATAAACACTATAATATAGTCATAGCCTATAAATTAGTTTTGGGTTTGTAAAAAATAATGAACGCTAGTAAGTTAATTGCTCAAGTTACAATATCCAATTTATTATGGGCAATGTGTACTTGGCCCGGTCAAAGTATAAACCTGTCCGGCCAAAATAATATCTTAATGTATTGCCCAAAAACACCAATCAAAGTATACATAGCCCGGACAATGTAAACATTGCCTCAAAGTCTATTTTGCCCGTAACATAATATACGAGTAACTAAAATTGTCTACACGTTTCTATGTAAATTGTGTAGGTACTCCTTAGTAATGAAGTTCCTTTTGGTCCTGGAAATGTCTAATGTTTGCAGATCAAACAATACAATATTGAAAGACAAATTTATATATACATTACTGTTATGGTTCTAAATAAAAGAAAGTTAAAATGTTTACGACACATCTTCATCATTAGTACGATACACCGATGCCGTGGTATACTCTATGGTTCCCATTATTCAATAGACTGCAACATTTTTCTTGTAGTTAGTTTAAAGACAGAATAATATACCTATTGTATTGTGTTATTTAATACAAAACTTGGAATTTATACTAATGCCTACGTATTACTATAGGTATTAAATTAACATATTTTGATTATACTGAACATAGTATATTATAATGCACAAGTAACTTAGCATGTCATTAGCCATGATATTTATTCTATTCATTCAATATAAAAGGATATACAATTATGGAATATGGACACGACTGTCGACTATAGTGATATTCAATACTAGGACATAATTAATTTATATTCTATTTGTAACTTTTACAATAAACGTTGCAACGTTTCAAGTAGGTTACATGAAAAGAGTCCTATAAAAAATTGCTTATTATAATAAGTGTCTAATTATTAAAATTAGCCAAGATACCATAAATTCATATATTTTATTTGTATCTCATTGGTTGGTTGATGAAAAAAATGCATATTAATATCCATTGCAAGTACTCTTCTTAAGCAAAATATATACAATTATAAAGTCCAATGAAATAAAATTCATACTAAAAATACGTTTCGAATTGGTAGGTAGTTTATTAAAATAACTTCTTTAGTAGGCAGTGAAAGAAAATATGGCTTATTCAATTTATTTATATAATAAACCTATACAATTTGTATTCAACTCAATTAGAAGCAGAGCAAAAAAAAAGTAGAATAATAAAATTAGATGAATGTAATTAATTCCATGGTTCATTTGCTATAAAAAAAACGTTACGTTTCATTTAGGTTTACAGAACTATCTTAAACCATGAAGTCTTTTTCCGATAAACTCAGAATATGTAATTTAATATTATTTAACACTTCGTGAAGGAAAATAAAGAAATATACGGCATAAGGTTTTTGGTTCGTTTAAAGTCTAGTTTAGCCATTTATACGTTTTTCACCAAAAATATCACGAATTTAAGCTAAACATATTTCAACTAAATATAAAAATTAAACATTAACGTATTTGTTGATGGCTTTCGGTTACCGACACATTATTACTTGATTTGTTTTTCTTGTATTTTTTTTCAAGTAAAATAGTTGCACTTGAGCTTGTTGTGCTATAACATTATGTTCATAGTACAAAAATATAACATATAACACAGTACACAGCACAACATCGTTAAATAAATTATACTTATTATATTTCGCAGAAGTCAAACTATATAAGATTCTTTAGTCAAAAATGGCCCATTGAAGAAACTTAAATGCATCCACAACAGGAGCCACGAGATACAGCTATTCAAAAAACAACATTTTCTCTCTTATAGAGTTTAAAAAAAATAACCGATTAGGAATATCCATAGAATATGCTTACAAAATATATAAATACAATAATTAATTTTATACTAGTAGTAAAATAAAATATACCTTGGAAGTAGCATAAAAACAAATAGGTGTCACTTTTAATTTCTTCAAAATAAAGCTTAGTTTAAAATAAAACGTATAATATGTTAGATAAAAAGAATTTATCTAAAAAATTAAACATAAAATATTAAACTTTAAATTTGTTTTATTCCTGAAATCCAATAAGTGACATGATATAATTTTACTCAAAGCAACTGAAAAAAGAATACAAAAAATATAATCATTATTATAAAAAATTCGGGTAAGTCGTGGTTGTCGCTCTGCTGTACTATAGGTTATAAGTGGGTTACTGTAATGGATGGCATTAAATTTGAATCCAATGGTATTGTATCAATGTAGGTATATGAAAAACGATTCTGAGCGGAGACGGTTTATCTGTCAAGGATATATTATTGATTATTAGAAATTTTCAAATCTTAGATTTAAAAATACAATTCTTTATGAATTTCTAGCTCCAAGGGATCACGATAGTTTTTAATGGTAAAGTATTTTGATTTAAATGGTGTTTATTTACTCTAGCCTTGCCCTCGGCAAAATCATTACATGTCCGACGTCTACTAGTGTTTTATCATCAAACGATATATGGAGATATTTTTAATCTAAAAAATTAATTTATTTCTGGATTTTTGAACAACATAATATTTAGATTGAGTGATAACTTAGTATTTTTAAAAATTATTATTTGTATAAACATAAATTAGCCGTTAATCGTACTATTTTAGCAAAAAAACAAAAATTTAATATTATATTATAAAATTAACATAGGTACTACTTCATGACCATACGTGTATGTAACTAAATTTAGTGACCTATTGCTATTTAAAAATCGTGTCAAAGTGTACGCGTGTTTAAAAAAAATATTTTAATTTGTAATGTAATTTATTAAGAGTACGTAACAGTGGAATTTGTCGTCTCCGTCTTACCAGTGCGTAATATAGCAAATGTACGCTCAGTAGAACACTTGTAGCTCATTTAGTTTAAAAATTACAGTGAATCGATCTATTATGAAACTTTATGGTAAGAACATTATCTGTGGTTTTTTACGATAATTCAATTTTTAAGTGAGTTATGAGCATATAATATACAGTACATTAAAAATACTCATAACTCACTTAAAAATTGAATTTTCGTAAAAAACCAACGTATTACAAACACAGATAATGTTCTTGCCATCAATTTTCATCATATGTCGATTCATTATAATTTTTAAACTAAAGGAGCTTCAAGTGTTTTACTGAGCGTAAATGTGCTATATTACGCACTGGTAAGACGGAGACAACAAGTACCACTGTTACGTACTCTTAAAGTTAGAATTTATCAAATAAATATGTACTTTTTGGACTTAAGCTATAATATAATATTTCATAAGTTTTGAAGTGTAAGATTATTAGATAAATATTTTGTGTCTACATTATAATATTATATTTTTGAAATATCATAATATTTAAGGTAAATATAATAATTTTTTTTCAAAACAAACAATGTATATACATACAAATCAAATTTCAAGCAATCTATAGTTAATTAGTTATTATTTATTACCATTTAAGATTTGAATTAGTAAAGTAGAAAATCAACATTAATCTCTCTCTACACCACTCATCAAAACCTTAAATTATCATTACTTATCATCCATTAATAAAATATTTGTTGTTTTAATAACAAAATATAAAATAAAAAAATTAATATTATCATTAAATAAATAAATAAAAATAATATAAAGATTCTAGTTTATTTTTTCAAAACGTTTGTATAGTAACGTACCTAAAGTAACGTAAGAAAAAATATTTTCAAAACCATTTATAGTTTCCCAAATAAAATTCGTTCTTTAACAAAAGATTTAAATTTTTAATGAAAGTCTACTCAATTCCAAATTTCATATATTATATTATAATACAATATAATACATTATAAAAATTTTATAATGTTTGATTTTTTTACTCTTTAATTTTTATGGAGAGGAGTAAAGTCTTATTAAAAATTAAAATGCACATTACTCGTGTTTTCTGGCATAATTTATATTATAAATATTAAACTTTGTTAAAATAATCAATTTTCTTACTTATTTGGCCATTCTTCTCATAATTTGGATTATTCCTTTATAATTGTATTAAACTTCCTTGTATTGAATCACAATATTAAAATTTCTTAAGTTTATATTTATATTACATTGTAATAAAAATATATAATTTTTTGTTTAGTTATACAACATATAAACAATTTTTTTAGTCGTCAATTTATTAAATTATGTATATTACCCCAGTTTTTGTTGCTCAGGAACGCCATGGATGATGTGTTTTACTTTAAAATAAAATTCTTTGTTTTATAGCATATCAATTATTTCTTATTCATCACAACAGCAAACCTTCAATCCAAAATCTAGAATTAAGTTCTCTCGTTTATGTTTCTTACTGTAAATATTTAATTTAAGCTATTTATATTTTGTAAGCCCAATGGCCTATGCTGCCGAGGGCTCTTTCCTAATAAAAAAAAAAAAAAAAAAATTATTTCTTATTTTAGAGAAAATATGAGTATAGAATAACAAAATAAATTTTCACTTTTTTCCGTACACATTTAACACAATTATTAATTTTTTTTTTATTTACTATTTATACAAATGTAAATAGATAGTCCATATAATACAAGACATATGCTATTTAATTATCAATAAATATCTAATTAGGTGTATACAATTTAAAGTCTTGTTAATGGAATGACACCCATAATTATTACTCAATTAGGGGATTATAATTCATTATTTGTTCAGATCTCTCAGGGCTAATTAATTTTAAGTCTTCTGCAGATGACTTTTCCAGGAGTTAAGTTATAGAGGATAATAAATTGTTTTATTAAATGATTTCTACTCGAAATTTATTTACAAAATGATAAAAAATATTGTGTCATACATATAATTGATTGAGGGTAGGTATTTTTAAATTGTTGTGAAAATATAATTTACAGTGGTATATTTGAATACAGTATAGTATGATGACGAATTTAATTGACGCAGGGATTTTATTTTTGAGTTTCAAGTTAGAAGTTTTGTTACACTCCTTAACTCTGCAATACCTTGGTGGATAGGTACTTAATAATTTTTATGAATTTAAATATTCCAATTTATGATAAAATATGAAAATATGATCCAATTTTGATGTTATAGTTAGTCATTTTATTCCCAAAGTCTCTCCCTTATCTTATTTGCCAAGTGACACATTTCACATAATATATTATAATAGTATTAGCTATATGTATTATTTATAATATATAAAATATACATTACGTTATAATACGAAATTTGAATCCATAATAATAGTGTTGTTGTTACCCTTTGGCGTTAAAAATAACAATCATAAGCTTGTTTAGAATTCATGCAAACTGTACACGTGGGAATGGCGCAATGTATAAAATATTAGTTTGTTTATTTTGCTTTATCGTCACAAGAAGTTATTGCAAAACAAGTAATTTATAGTTCTTAATCTCACAAAAAATCTTTGTGTCTTTTAGACTGAAATTATGTTGGTTTTGTCTTAGTAGAACTTCTGTATGTACATTCACATTTCCGACAAATTGTAAATTGTAATTTATAGATTTTACTGGTAGGTACCAGTGTAAATTTTAGGTTTTATAAAACTGTAAAATATACCTCCATTGAAAGATTCAAACAATTACTTTCTTAACACTAACTTCATTAAAGCATATACCTTTGAACTATGATAAAAACTAATGTTTATGGAAATTTCATAAATGCACCATTATCTTTCTTTTTTTTTTTAATACAGATTATTTAAATAATACATTTTTTTTTTTTGAAATTATATTAATTATACAGTATGGTCTCGATAATCCGAACACAGGCTAATCCGAAAGACGCGGTAATCCAAACGGGCTTGAGAATTATCTTATCGCCATAATATGCACATATGTATGTATTTATAAATAATATTTTCCGGTAATAAAATTTTTCAATTGTGTGAGATAAGGCATACCAATCCACATAGACGTCACTAAGGGGTACCAAGGGGTATTTTTGCTACCACAGACATGGGGTAGCAAGGGTATCATTTCGCTATCCCCAAAAAAGCCTTCGATTTTAAAAATATATTGGATGTTAATTATTTAAATGTGTACGAACCACTATTTAAGATATCACTATCTATAATAAAAATGCAGTTATCGACGAATTTTGTGCTGACAACAAACGCTGACTTAATTTAAAATAATAAATATTTTAGTACTCATACATTTAATAATTAATATAGGTATCATTGTCATTTGTTTTCTTAATTTATATTTGTTTTTTATAATTATATTGATAAGTTCAGTTAAAATGTTAACTATACATGTGCATTTTTATTATACAAAATAATGATTAAACCTATAAAAAATTATTTTATACTTTCTAAAAATAAACTTTACTACCCAAAATTTGGACTCTAGTGACGCCCATGCCAATCCATAATGGGAATCGATGAATACAAAAAATAAATAAATCGATATTTTAAATATTAAAGTTCATAATTATATTAATATTTTTATATATTCATTGTCTTTTGAAATTACGAGCTTTTACACGATTAATATAAATAAAAATAAAATTTAATATCTTAAATTACAGTAAAATGTATGTTTTTTTTTAAGCCATAGGTAATCCGGACAAATCGCTAATCCGAACGACCCCTTTCACCAACTTCGTTCGGATTATCGAGACCCTACTGTAATTGTATACTATTCATATCATTTAGATTTTTAAATCTTACGCGGGAGTTATGAGACCATACGATACATTTAACCAAATACATGGTCTGGTTGTTGAGATTGTACGTATATAACGAATATTACACTGATATACTATTGCAGTGATGTTTATCTAACACTATTTTCGCAATGACATTTCACTTCAAGTTAAAATTATTGCATGCTATTATTCTTCCCCACGCGTTATAATAATATTGCGGTATAATAAACTTTATTATTTCTTCCATGGTACCTTTGTAGTACAGTTATATTAACTCAAGCAAATTACAATTAAACTTTTTGATACGAACTGACGGTCACATGTTAACTAAACAAAACTTTAAACGTTAAAAGTTATAACGAGATTTTCTCTGGATGTGATTATGCGTATTTTACTTCCTTTGTAATAATATATTCCATATCACACTGAAATCGGAAAATAAATAATACGCGTTGGACCAATTTTATTAATGGTGGAAATATTTATCAACATATCTATTGGATTCTTTAAGACGTACCTACGGTAGACGTTATGAAAATATAATTATTTGTTAAATAATGTTTTTTTATTCATTAACCTGTGACAAAGTTTAGGCGATTGGGTGCTAATTTTTTAGTAGTTGTGGAGGAGGATATGATTTGATAAAACACGTATGTAGCGAGAATTTGTTCTTAGAACCCGGGTGGTCATCCATTCAGGAACTATTGTCACTGACCAGTGCTGGATATCAGATGAAAGCCAGACACCACGGCACACCAAGCTACAATCATTTATCATATTTTATAGCAAAATCAGAAACAATTTTTCAAATCGATTCATGTGTTTTTAAATCTAGGTAAAAAATAATGTTCGTTTTATAGCGGTGGAGTACGATTGCGCGCGTTTTACCTTTTTGGGCATACGATTGCGCGCGGTGCCGGAATAACAAAGAACATGCTTTTGACTATTCAAAAGTGTACGATTGCGCGTGAAATTGGATGCGACGTTGCCGATTTATTATTAAAATTTAAAATAATTATCATTATTAAAAAATTATAAAAAAATTTGTTATTTGTCGTATATGTTGTTATTGTATTTATTTCTAATAACATTATAAACGTGGCATCACGTGTCAATTAATCAGTCAAAAATAGTACAAAAAGTTAAAAATAGTACAAATAGTTACAAAAAATAACAGATACTTTATATTCACACTTAATCTACCTAAAAAGTTCGGATATTTACCATGCACCTATAATCTGTATATTTGGCAACGTTGCTTAGAAGCAAAAATAATTTAGCAAGCGCAATCGTACACCTAAAAAGGTACCGTTGATAAGGACCGCGCGCAATCGTATTACAGCCTTTTATAGGTACACTGACGATCTATCGATAACTCATTCTATTACTACCACCGGGATGCATTTTACTATTTTATCCCTTGTCTCACAGTCCATACAATTGTTAAATGTTACATAATATACTCAAATGCACTTCACTTGCTAAATTTACAGACGTTATTACTTACAGTTATATTTTCCATCCATCCAGTCGTTATCTACACCTCAAGTACTCTCAAAATCTATCCAACAGAAAACCATACATTTTCCTAACTCGGTTGAATAAAAAATAATAGTGATATATCGCATTATTCATTACACTAAGCTCTATCAAAATCAGCAAATAATGTATAATTCTAAACTAAAATAACTTAATCTATCTTAATGTAACCATTTGATAAAAAAAAATATATAGTACATATATATTAAATAGCTCATGACATTATTAGTCAGCATTAATAACTCAATATCATTATTATTCATTAATCATACACTCATAATACGTCGAACCAAGAAACTAATCTTTAACAAATTATACGATTGGCTATGATATTCAACTGTGGATTGCAGCAAAACATGAAATAAAAATAATAACGTTCTCCAATAATCCAATTATACAAGTCAATTAAACTTTGGTTAATATAAACAGGTAGATAAACCGTGTTATGTCATTTTTAACCTCTCAATGTCTTAAAATAAAAACACATCATTGAAGGGTGGATTCCGTTTCGTCCAAAAACTTTTTCGTCAGTTATAAATGCAAAACTGGCCGTGCGCTTGTGGTTAAGATTAAGGCGTTGGTATAGAGTATTTATTATTTTTTTTTTTTTCTGTAGTTGTAATAAAATTTTTATCTAGGAGGGCGGCCCATATTTCAAAGAAAATTGGACAATTTTGTTCTACGAATTTTTGTCAGTTTAAATTAAGTAGGTATAATAGTTTTAATACAACTTATACCTAATGAAATATTTTGATATCAAGGTTTCATTTTTGTTTGTTAACCAAAGAACATTGTAGTCTGAGAGGTGAAATTAATTAATTTTCAAACAAATATTTTTGATTACTAAATTATGTATTACAAATAATTTGTTATCCATGATAATGAAAAATATATAATTCATATAATAGTAATTTCTTTTTTATCAAAAATCATAGTTTAGAGTATTTATTTTTATTTACTTTTTCTATTTATATATACTCATTTACTATGTATACATTTTTAATTTTCCTGCCGTTTTTTTTTCAATAGCCTCTCACCATATTACTATAAAAAAAACCACCAAGCAACTAGGTATAGTAAACCAAACAAATTCATTTTCGAACTCCACGCCCCTAATAATCTAATTGACCTCATTCGACACCTTAAATTCAGCAAAGGCTTTGTGACCTTCCCATGTATTTTACCAAATAATAAATATGTTTACAAATAACCAATACTAATATTCTAAAAGTAAATTAAAATAAATATACAGACGATTGCCTATACGGAACATTTGAAATTTTTTTACAAATTTCCAACTTCTTATTAAAGTCATCATATCAAAATGACGTATGATTTTATAAGTGAAACTCATTAAATTCACATACGCGTTTACTTCCAAATTGTGAATATTTTCTCGAATACTATTTTATTGCAATAGGTAAGTAATAATAAAAAATTGTGTAGGTAAAAGCGCATAACTCTTACAGTGGACGACAAACAGGACAAAGCAGCAACGTTTTAATACTGTGTATATACATACGAATATTAATATGTATAAGTATACTGTTGCTTTAAGTTTAATATGTTTGTATAACGTGAATTATATCGTCGCCATCGCAGCGAATTCAAATTATATATAATTATTTACAGCCGTAAATTATCCTGCTGAGCAAATAGATAAGTATAGGACCACTTTGTGTGCTTGTAGGTACCCAAACCCAATTAAATATATGTATAATATAATATGTAATGACGTGTACCTATATACCTTTTGTATAAGTAATTAAAACATACGTAAAATAGTATGTATTATTATTACTGTTCCGTCGTCCTTTATATCAAGATTTTAGTCGTGGGCCGAGATATACCTTTCTTGAGATTGGGTTAGTGTTTTTTTTTTTTTACAACACATGCGAATAAAAATATATAAAATAACAATTGTGATAGTAAAATGCACATTATTCGAATATTAGGTTATAATAATATTTTTATTGGACATTACATTTTGTAGGTTAGCTTTTTTTTCACTCGATAAACACTAAGTCTAAGTCTAAAACCTCTCAGGGTTAGTTTATTGATTTATTAAATAACGATTTCACAGCCTCAAGTACATTTTATTTTTGTAAACATACAATTCAGTCAAGTTATTAATGGTTATATTTGTTTATATTTATTCATGGTAAAAAAAAAAAAAAAAAAAAAAACAATAAATATTTGTATACCATTACAGCGGAAAAATATATACTAGATTTTTTTGAAAGTTTAATTTATAATATAAATTATAACATGTTTTTTGCACATCATAATAATATTTTTTTGATCAACGGTTCATGAACTACTGTATATCTGTTTAATGTTTAGATGGATATCGTTTCGTTTTTTCTACTTCAGTTCACTCGTATTTGATTGAGTTAATAATAATAATAATAATAATAATAATAATAATAATAATAACTCAAAGTATCGCACTTCTATGATAAGGGGGTGGTGGGTAGGTTAGCGAGTTTATTCATTGAATAATATTGTACACTATACAAATTATTCAAGTAGAAGCAAATCGTACACACATTTACGCAAAATAGTCCGACACTTTTTAGGGACATTTATAACTTGGGTAAAGTTTATCAAAATGTCAACGTTTTTCATTAAACATCCTTGCGTATCATATTTAAAACATCGAGACGTCTTACAGTTCTGAGCAGTTAAAAATTCTTCTTTTTTAAAAAAAATTGCCATGGACACATTATGCTATAATAATTCATTAGTATATTAAAGACAACGGCATTTTTTATTCAAACCACTCAACTTTCCACTAATAGTTTCACAGAATAAACGTCTATAAATTTTTTTTTTTTTTTGTTTATTGAAACGATCTCTAGGTCTTCGTCAATGCTTATCACAAGTGGGTAGTAGGGAAATCATGTGATATATTTATCTATGTATATATCACTACCTATATACATGATACTACCCCCTTCTCCAAGAGAAGACATGTGCGGTCTTCACTCCCAGTGGAGTGGGACCTAATTGGAAACCGGATGATGAAATCGGACGACAGCGTGAGGATTTGGTGATCGCGTAAAATCACACAATTTTTTTTGCACTTTGCTATGAATCGAACCGATGACTGTATGAGGTGTTGTCAACTGCGTGACCACTGCGCCACTCTGGCCCATATTAAACTATAAACAAATAATATTTTTCTGTGAAAATACATCCATAATAACATTTATTATAATTCTTATTAGACAGAAACAACATAGTCTTAATATATTTATACATGACAAGACAGATATATAAAAATATCTATTTAATTTAAAGTATATCATATGTAATTGGTAGGTAAAAGAAAAAAATATCATTTGTGAACAATTTTACCGCATAAATAATTTAAAAGCAAATATTATATTATATGTTTATCGTAGTGGTACATGAAAGATTTATAATATTTCATTCACTTGACACACTCACCTGAATACACTTGCAATGGACTTTTCGTCTTCAGTAATTTATTCGCTGAATTAATGTGTTTATTACCGTATGTGACAAATATATTTCAAGGATTATGAGGAGTGAATTTAATCTCTGTAAAGTGCACTTAGACCTTGTTAACTCGTTCACAACTTGGGACAACATTCAAGAGATCTACTAAAAATGGGAAAGGTCACCATTCAGAATGGTAGGTATAATATTGGAATAGTAATTTAATTTTCTATAGTTATTTAAATTAGTATACCCATTTATAATTTATAGTTGGTATTAATATTATTCAGAATTCAAAATATCTTGGGATTGTTTTAGAAGTACGTTCATTTTATAATTTTAATCTTATTTTACTTAAAAAAAAAAAAATGATTAAAATGGTAATAGGATAATTAAAAAAATAAATACATACTTGTTTATTAAATTATATATATTTTTAATGGTAGATTCTAATAATTTTAGTTAATGGTTATAATTCATTTTTAAACATATTTATTTACATAAGTGAATACTTTGTTATATATTTTCGCGTTTTACTAATTAAAATATTCTGATACTGCACACACATACGCACGCGCGTGCGTGTGCTATTACAATTCACATTCTTTATAGACTGTTCTATGTAATGTATTATTTTATTTTATCAACACAAGACGATTACAAGGCCACTGTAAATTCACTTTAGAATTTTTCCTCTGTAGATTAAAGAGATGTATATCCAAATCTATGACATCTAAGACTATATGGTAATAGTAATATTCATACAACATGTTACTATTTTTTGAATTCAGTAAGCACATAACTTTATTTTGAACAGTATTTTAAGAAATCCTAGCACATTGGACATCAGGAAACAGCAAGATAAAAAAAAAAAGAAAAGAAAGTTTAAGTATTTAAGTACTCGGTGTTTTATGAAATAATATCATCACAAAATATTTATAGAAGTATTAAAAAGTTGTTTTAATTTTTAAACAATGAGTTATGTTTAAAAATACCAAAATCTATTTCAGTAGTATAAAAAATGTGAATGTGTATGAATAAAGCTGTAAACAATCTCTTGAAATATTTTAAATACTATATAAATTTACAAGAAGAATTATATAATTATATAATATTTCTATTACCTACTTATAATTTTTAAAAAACCATATAAATCAATATTATTAGGTTTCTTGTCTGTAGGTACGAGAAAACCGTATATACTAACTTTTGACATGAGTTTATACATTGATAAAGGAGTTAGCCAGTTTCATGGGAGGTCTTCCTTAATTAAATTATTCAAGTCATCGTTTCTACTTATTTCAAAAGGTTGAATTTACATATTGTGTATTCACTAATGAACGTGAAAGAAGAAAAATTCAAAAGACCCAAAACACAAATATCATATCCATCTGAAAATCTATCTGAAAATCCATATACCTATTCCCGAAGTACTATAGTTACCTATTCTCTAACATGCACCAACACACCCACATTTGTCTTTTCCAGCCTTTTTTGTTGTTGTCATTTTTAGTGTCAATCGTATTTTACTTGCTATCATTCATAATGTGAGTTTATCATACATTACTTTTATCATTATTCATATCCTCTTTTCTTTTTCTTTTTTTTTGACCAGAAAAAAACTAGGATTAGGTAGGAACATTTTATCTCAATACTGTCACTCAGACCAGTAACGTTTATTCAACACCTGTCTATACTTCAATGAACTATATTTCTCCAATTATATGAGTATGGACTGTAAGCATATTATGTTGGAATTTTATACATTATTGCTATGATGGTCATTGGAAGTTATCTGTGGCACTGATACAGATCAGATATCAGAGAGCTGGTAAAAATATTGTGCCTCCCATAGCTACTACACGACTTAATAATTATTCAGTAAGATTATTGTCTACAGGATATTTATGTTTATTATATTGATATGGCATATAAAATTAAAATTTGATGTACAGATGTACTCAATGTACTTATACTATTAATTTTTTTATTCAAAATATGAATTTTCAGTTAGAAAATAACATTATTTTATATAGATCAAATAAAAACTTATAATATAATATGTTTATATGTTTATAATATATAATACAATATATTTCTCATGGTGATTTAAATATTTACATGTGTAAGATGAGAATTTAAAAATGCATATTACAAAAATAAATCAACCGTAAATAGTAATAAATAAATATATAACTTTATTTATTTGAGATCCACACCTTTCGTTTAACATAAAAAAAAACGTGTTTATACGTGTATACATTGTACAACGACGAATAATGACATAAAATATACCCGTGACTTGTACAGAATATATTAAATAGAATTCGTTGTAAAAAAATGTTGTTATTTCATGAAATGTGTGGAAAATAATCCAGTTTTAAAAAAAAAAATTATTCACCTATTGCTTGAAAAGAAAATACTATAAAATAATAAATGTTCGAAAATATTATATCCTTTTATATCATTTTGTTTTTATAATAAACTAATAGTAAACTGTTTATTTTTTATTAGTTTTTAACGAAAATGTTGTGCTTCCATTTAATTTTAATGAATTCAGAAGTGTTGAATGATATGAGAATATGTAGAATACTGATAGAAAAAAAACCCCGAACCCGTTAATGCAAACAATTGGCTTTATATCATCGTGGTCAGTCAAATAATATTATTTAAAATATCAAACCAAATACTGCAAACAAAAAAATGTAATGTTATACAATATCAGCTCAGGCACGGTTAATAATATGTGTAGGTTAAAAACAATCGCATACAGAATAAAACAAAATTTGATTATTCAACACATATTTGGAAGTTTTAAATTTTCAGGTATTATCAACTTGATATTTTTTGTCACGTATTTAGTAAATTGTATTTGCCTTTCATACAAACCAGAGCATGTTCTTGGATATTTTCAACGAAACAGATTATTTTGTCGTGCGTGTTCTTAATAAATATTTAATATGTAACGAACAAACCTTTGATCAACAATATTCTGAGAGTTAGGCTACATTTTTATAAAAATTGTTTCCAAGAGAAAAAATTGATATGACATTTTCAATTCAAATTCAAAACTGTTAAAATAAATAACAATTATATATTATAATATTTTAATTCCAGGTTAATGTATTCTATGGACGTGGCTTCTTATGAGAATTTCAAGAATGATTTACAAAAGTGAAAAAAAAAAATTAAAAAAAAAAAATACTGACTATAACACTATGAAAATAAAATTGGTATGTTCGTCAAATTATACGAAAAAATATCAGATGTTCAAAATCTTCGTGTATATATTATTGGTAATAAGTAGGTAATGAGTAAAAAATTACTCGATGTTTCACACCGGCTATTATACAACATTACAACATATACAAAAAGTACACATTGCAAAGTTAATACCACAATTATGTATAATGTGTGTGTGTGTGTGTGTGTGTGTGTGTGTGTGTGTGTGTGTGTGTGTGTGTGTGTGTGTGTGTGTACACCAAAAAATATATTATACGCATAAGAAAATACTACGTAACTTACGGCAGTCTTCACAAAAAATCTTACAATTCGACTTACCTACGTGAAGGTATGTTAAACGATTTAGTCTATAGGTACTTAAAAGGCATAAATAAATTAATATAATATTGTAGTATAGTTCTATATAACGAAAGTAATATGGAACATATATTAATAGTATACCCAACAAGACATTCCTAATTTACTTTTATTTACATGTTACATCCATATGATGGTGAACGTTGACATAACATTTGATAGAGTTTAAGTGTCTTTGAATTTTTGAAGGTTTTATTTGATGATATTATTCAAAGAAGAATCTCCCCAGTATAGTATTATATGCGTTGTTATATTGAAACCGTTTCCCTGATTCCCTGAGGAGATTCAAAGTTTATCAAAATATTTACAATACATTGGGTCTTCAATGGTCTACCACTTTCACCTAAAGAAACGATCGTCAACACTTTTTATGATTGTTCGTTATACACTCAATTTATTTTTTGAGAGATTATTATCATAAACTTTTGTCCACACTAAAGCTCTATACATATTATTTTATGTTTATTATAGTAAAAATAGTTTTTTAGTATTTATTATCATTGACTTAAAATCAGATTGCTAAACAATATAAGATAAACATTTTTTTTATCCTATTTTGAAAACGTACGGATATTTTGTACATAGCAAATAAAAATGTTAAGGCACATCTGTTATCACATTTTAAACTCACATAGTCATATCTGTACCCATGAAGTACAGATTGTGTATATAATAATAAAGCAAAAAAAAAATAAACATAGTCATATCAATCATTGTAGCTAATAATCGTTTGTATTAAAAACACAATTTTGTTATATTTTCGATCATGTATTATACATAATGAACATGTTCATCCCCATTTTTTAATTTAACAAAAGATTTTAACAACAAATATTGATTTTTTAAATATAAGCTTAATAATTTTATTTTTAAATATAAACTACCTAAACCATTCAAAGGAGCGTTCTGTGAAGGTGTTTACATAAGTATTCTCTACATTGTATATATATATATATATATTTGAGCTGTATAAAATCACCGAAAAAATAATAATATTTTAATAATGTAATTTAAAATTATTATATATTTTATACAAAATATGTTTTTATTCGAAATGAATAATCTCAAAAACGAATTTTAAAATTGATATAATATTGTTCAAGAACACGCAACATCAAAATATAAAAAAATCACCATAAAAAATTCAACGAAAAAAATGCTTATAACATTATATTATATTAACAATAACTCTATATTTAAATCAAATATAGAGACGGTATTGTTTTTATGATACTATGTGAGATTTTATATTATGATAGAATTTATGAGCAATCTATTTACTGGCTTATTTAAGTATTATAAATTTAGAACGTTGAGAATGTTTATATAAATATTTTTTTTAGTTAAAATTAAAAGTTATGGTTATAACTTCAATTTTCTTAACAGCTTTAGGGTTAAGGTGATTAAACCGTGTCAACTAAAAAATTATGAGTTATTATATTTTTATATATTCACCCATTTAAAAGTTTTTATATACTGATCTTGGATGAAGAAAAAACAATATCAAATAATCATATGTGTAAGTCTGTAACTATAATAGGCATAGGTGTGAATAATAATAACATGGATTGAAATTTAAGTATTATTTTTAAAACTCAATTAGGAAATCATTACAGGAGTACATGGTGAACAAAGTTTAAATAAAATATTATTTTTTTTGAAACCTTTCTACTAAAATATATATAAGACTAATTTTTGTTAAGACAAAGTGTAACGATCGTAAGTAAATCTCGAAAATCCAGTATTAAGTATGAAATAATTTGAATTAATTATCATGGATCCGAGTTAAGATGATCTCGCTGTTACTTTGGCTAACCGCGATGTCATTAATCATTATTGACGACGTGTTTCCGTCAATTAGGCTTACGGAATCGTCAGTCTTATATTTTGTGACGCCACCTTAACATTACAGTGGTGTTCGCTTTATGGTAATGTTTTAAAAATAATTGATATTATTTATCACACACAAATACACGCAACGAATTAGCAAGTTCGTTTTTATTATTGAATATAATTTATTTTGGAAAGAAACAAAAGTAAAAATTAAATATTTAACAGGCTTTTTAATTTTTAATTGTTACTATTGTTATAAAAGTTTTTAATAAATTAAGCTTCTAAAGCCTTTTACTTGTCCACTATTACATGTATATTGCTATATTTTGGTAAGTACAATTCTAATATAAAATAACCAATTATAGAATCCATGGAGAAGATGAATATTCTTAAAATAAATAAAATAAAGAAAAGAAAAGCTATTATTAAAATTACTTTAAACTCATTAAAATTCATTGAAAAAGAGCCTCAATAATTTATATATTTGCATATGAATTTATGCACAAAATCAATAATTTATCATCACAATTTTTTATGTGATTTTCTTTTCGTAAAAAATTCAAACATGACATTTTTTAATATCGACATATTATACAGTCTTAAAGTGCATTATTGTATAATATTATTTATAAATTACAAATTAATTGTTATTATTTTATTAATATATTATTTGTAGAATAATTAAATGATTGCCTATTATTTAGTATTTTCTATATTATTATTGATGTACGGTGGCGTGGTAATTTTATTATATGCTGGGGAAGGGGTGATTTGTTTATCTGTCACAATGCTGATTCTAAACTATAAATTCAAATTTTAGATTGCAACAAAACTAGGTTGAACTGCTATAATATTAATCTATATTAATCTTTTATGGTAATAACTCATATTTATTCATACCTATAAATAATGTGTAAATTGATTAAACGTTTACTTTTAATTAACTTATTATACAACACTTTACCATAATTTCTAGTGCCGATATACGATTAGCTATACCATCTTTTCACTATTATATTTATTATTTTATTTTCATAAAATTTACCATTCTTTGAGATATTTTTTTAGATATATCTATGTTTTATTTTTACTACTTTAAAAAATAAAATAATGTCAACACACTACACACATTACATATATATATGGATAGCTAAATGCTAAATAACATGGTTTCACTCATGATAAAATCAAAAAATTAAAAATACATCATAGAAAAACTAATACTTTGAAATACTGTACGCCCTTTAATCCCATCACTCTCACCTATGATCAAAAATGGAAATAAGGCGACGCTATTACATCTGTGGTTTGTGGGTATTTACAGTAACTCTGTAAAATAAATTCGTGGAATTAGTCAAATATTTCACCGAAACCCCAGAACATTAAAATACAGTGTTCGGGCTTCCCAGTTAAAAAAAAAATATGAAATTATTCAAAAGTTTTGATACTAAAAGTGGAAAAACGAAATGCAATGTGTGCTCATACAAACCTTCCATTGACTAAAAATGTGAAAAGGGGAACCATTGAACACTTATAGAGGTATTTGGGAATACATCGCGAGAAAATTCGTAAAAAAGGTTATTTTCCCAAATGATATTCGTACTCAGTAGGTATACTTAAAAAAAAAATAATGGTTCAATAATGGTATATGATTTTTCTTTATTATTATTATTATTATTATTGTTAAATTCAACACAAAACTGATTAATGAATTGAAAATAATATATTTTGCGCAATAGTGTTATACGAAGTTGTAAATTTTAAATGTTTCGAGAATTATTATAGCGTTGACTTTCTAAGATAAATATAAATATTGTGGCTTGGTGTGGCCTAGTGTCAATTTCATACGCTCTCTGAACGTACAAACCGGCCGGCGATGGTCACCCATCCAGGACAACAAAATTCTTGTCACACATACAATGCGTGTTCCAAACAAACCATTCCCCCCTGCAAACAATTAATGGCCATAGTTGCCAGGCTTAGGATCGAAAAAAAAAAAATATAAAATGTATTATAATTCTTAATAATATCAATAGTAACAGAAGATTATAAGCTATTTCAGAATATTTTTAATGCGATCATAAATGTACAATCAAATTATAAGGAAATATATTTTGAAATTCGTAAATAAAATCATTTCAATCAATTAAAATCATAATATCTAGACCTGTAATTGGTGTGTCATATTTTGATGAGCCATTAATAAATATTATGCAACAGTTGTTTTGAAACTCGTCGTTAGAAGAACTAACTACAGAAGCTGGAATAAGTGATTATTAAAAAAAAAAAATGTTTAGATGGTACCATAAGTTTGTAAAATCGACTGTTACAGCAGAAGTCTTCAACTTCTAAGCTCTAAATCTTATCTTAAATCTTAATCACTAATAAACCAAATACCTACTTTGTGTAATGCATTATGTATGTACAAAGTATATATTATATTATATTATTTAATATTATATATATGGAGTTTAGATAACAGCTTTAAATAACTAGATATCTCAGTAAATTTGTAGATAATTATATCACTCGAATGAAGACTAGTTATCTCAGTTATATTTTTGATTCTGAATGGACCAATGAATGTATTGATTTTACAATGATGTGTATTTTTTTTATCCGTGTTTCTGAATTTCTGAAGATACATTTTATTGTAAATAAAACGCTTCGATTTTTTTTCAACTTTTAATGTTAGGTCATTGAAGGTATTTTAGGTTTCGGAATTGTTAATTATAGTCGTGTATTATATTATTTAAATAAAATTTTTAATATTTGTATATTTGTAAATGGTCACGATACAATTTGAGGTTTTAAATCAACTTTTAACTGAATTAGTAATATTTCTTCTTCGTATTATATTATTATTTTATTTTATTAGCGTACCAATAAAGTGTATTTTTAATTAACATAGCATCACACATAATTTATAAGGTAATGATTTGTTTATATGATTTAAAAATTTGATTTGATGGAAACATAAAGTATTCATTATTGATCATCATTAGACAGTATAATCAATCTGGGAAAACACTATAATATTATTATTTATCATTTTACTTTTTACAATCACCTCATTTTTGAATATATCTTTTATATCAAGAATAATTTATTCTAATTTAATAGAATATTTTTCTCTAAGTGTAAAAAAAATATTCAACAAAACATTTTTTACTTGACTTTTAGTTATACAGGTCTTATTGTATGTATTATAAATTTGTGATAAATTATTAACTTTTAACCTCGTTAGATAACTTAGTACATAACTTACATAAAATAGGTATATATATATATAAGTATATTTATGGTAGGTATCTATAATCATATTATATGGTATGTTATCAATTGTTTTAAATACAGTTGTGTATAAATAATTTAAATATTTTATTTTAAAGATTTGATATAAATTAACAATATATTTTTATAAAATTTTCATTAATAAGTTTTAATTAAAAAAGTTATGATACAGTCATACACAAAATTCATATTTATACTGTTAATTAAACAATAGTGTCTAAATTAATAAAAAGTTTTATTTAATGACTTCAGTATTGGTCTTAACATTTTGAAAAAAAAGTGTACGTACCTATCAAAATGTATCGATGATATGATAAATTATACATTATATTATGTACAATAATAACACTATAAAAATAATCGCAAATTTTATGAACCTACACAAAAAATGTGGTATACAAATATATTCAATTTTTTCTCCAGAGTTATTATATTATTAGGAGACGTCATTACAATATTTATCATGTATATAATGACTATCTATATGCTATAATATTAAAACATATAATTATTATTGTTAAAAATACAAAAGCGCATTGGTATAAATGCGATCAATAAAAAGTATAATATCTGTATCACAAACAATCGTGAATTTTATAGGAAATCACAAAATCCAATTCGTGCGAACGAATAATAATAATAAAAAAAAAACATTTTGACTTATTGATTGTAGTTTTCCTCTCGGGTACTATAAAAAAAAATGGCTAACTGCCAGCAAACTCGAAAAATTTCAAACGATTTTGTAGACTCGAAATAGTTGAGTGAGCGCATCGCATCGCAAAACACGAGGGATCATTATTAATTTAATTTATTTTTTCGGTTTTTATCGCTGAAAATCCTTCGCTGAATTTTTCTAGGTACATCGCGCGTAGTATATCGCATTATTATTATTTTCTAGCCCACTATCATTCCGACACTGAGTAATTCGTGAAATTAGTTTCGATTATCATATAGCGAGTAATTCCCTGCAGTCCGCGTCGTGTTCGGTTCCAGTTGAGTTCCCACAGTCAATCAATATTCGACGATTTATTGTTTAAAGAGCAGCAGCTCTCGGTAGCAATGTAAACGTTTTTTTATTTCAATCACATATTATTGTGCCTGTGTGGTTGTGTAATTGTATAAAACACTATAACCGTGATCTGCGTTAAACTTTCTGTGAAATATAAAATAATATATATATATTATAACGTTATATATACTATAGCCACAATACTTTACCACAGCTTTTCCTCTATATTATTTTAACGACAATTTTCAAACATCTGTAATTGTACATGTGAGCTGATCATAATACATTATACAATAATATAGTGTTTTTATAGTTAGCGCTAAGTTCGTGTATAAAAAGACGTACGAAATAAATGAAATAAATCATATCATTCAATTCAATGCGGGCGCTTATTTAAACGCGCACGACGTATAATGAAATATTATGATTGGTGTTGATTATCCGTGGGAGAACTACAGCATAGGTACCTCTGACACATCGTGCTTTTCTTTTAGCACAACGTTCGGATGGTGTGTACAAGGTAATGGCGGTTGTTCTTCGCTTGAAATCCGTCTGCAGCAGTCCCCAACGACGGTGGTCCCCTACCCGTCATCTCCTCTAGATCGTCATCGAGCCATATAACTTTTTCACCCGGTGACGACGACGACGATGTCGTTATTGTTTTCAACACGGTTGGGTCACGCCGACCGATTTCATTCATCATCAAGTAGTCTACTCGGCGGCGTGTCGGAGGAAACCTACGACAATGCACTGGTAGAGGTGTACATAATATATTATAGCCGAGGCAGTATATAGTTCACCTACCCGCCGCGAGTGTATATAATAGGTGTTTGCACTTAAAAATCCGGAGAAAAAATTGAAAGACGAAAGAGGGTATGGTGTGAGAGGGTGAAGGGGTGGGGGTTAGAGGTTGGGGGTGTGAAACCTCGAGGAATAATAATAAAAGCTCGCCGTCCGACCGAACAACCACCGAATGAAGAACAAAAATAAAACATATATATAAACGAAAATCCCACGTTTTCAACAGATGGCGCGGAAATTCACCGTCAAAGTGCCCGCGCGTCGTTTCGACCTAGGATACGGTCGACGCTCAGTAACGTTCGGATAACGGTAAATGCCGCAACGGTCGTCGGACAACGTTTAATCGTGCGGTCGATCGCGCGTGTCGTTCGGTGATTAATATTTCCGCGTACACAGTTTCCGTTTTTTTTGTTTTTTTTTTTTTGAATTTTTCTCGTTAACCGTTGTTCGACACTGTGTATAGTCGTCGTACGTAAATTCCGTCATATATAATATATTATTATACTTTTCGCAAAGAGTATAATAGTTTTTACTACTGCGGCCAATCGGCTCCGGCAACCACGCGGGTTCGCATCTCTGCTCACGTAAGTCAATCGAAATGTTACTATGTGTTATAAGCTTATAGATATCGGTTATTATGATATAATTATAGTGTTCAAACGTATTTGAATAATCGGATTAAAAGTGTTTACAAATCGAAACGGAGTTAATAATAAATAATAACAATAATAATTTCACCGCAAGTGACGGCAATCGTCGCCCAGCGGTCTTAAAATTTTTCTCTTATGGACAAATTATTGTATTTAAATTAGTGAATTTAATTACAAACCCATGTATTATTTTACGTGGTGAGAATGAGGATAAAATAGCACGACAGGATCACCTGCTAGAGCATATTACAAATACGGTTTCTTGTATTTTGAGCTATTGTGATAATATTTTATAACGGATGATAACTATTATACAATAGTGATTGTTAGGTATCACTCCAAAGTTCAACCCCCCCTCCCACTCTTCGCAGGAACAAATTCGGTGTCATAATAAATTCCAATGACCTAAATAACCACATAGAACGTCATGAATAAAATAATAAATAATAAATAATTGGGTATGATAATGAAAAAAATAGATATTTTTATATGCATAACGGTTTTATATAGATACGTAATAACCATATAATCCTTAATCATATTATGACTTTTTCAAACACGACCCTGGTTGATTATTAGTATTTTTTCTCGAGAAGAATTTTATTGTCTTACTCGAATATTTATTTACATATTTTCTGATGCAGATGTTATAGTCAAGTAATAATAGACTATAGCACACCGAAAGAAGTGAAAAGCCATACTTGAGCTATCAATTACACTGGAATCTTGTATTATGTACTATTATGACATCGTACTAATAATAAGCATTGAAAATGTTCCAATTTTTTTTCTTCTCATAGTTTGATACTTAGCGTATATATTAATACATAATTAATATTTTAAAAAGTAAACGTATAGATGGAGTACATTTTTTATTTAAGTGGACAAATGATGATATTGTAAGTACCTAAGTTCTACTACCTAATGATTGTGACATTCAATTTTACATACTCTATAGATATTTATTTGATACAAGATTTGACAAACTATAAATATGTTTGACATATAAAATGCCTTAACATGCAAATAAAAGTGAGATCTCAAAATTCTCACAATTGTTTTAGAAAGTAAATATTCTAAAAGTCTAAAGTAAGTAAAATGAATCCTTCCATAACATTCTTACAAAACTATAAAAATAAAATAAACCGTTGTTGCAATATTTATCGCAAGTATCTAAATATAATACATAAAATGTATACATACCTAATACATAAGTTTCAGATTTAATTATAATTATTTTCTATTTTTTTTTTTTTTTATTTATAAAATTATAGATATTCATTAAAATATTTTTAATAAATTAGTTCCCATGGACTAATTCTTTGCCAAACACTTTAAGATAATTTTTTTTCGTATCATCCTCCTTTAAAATGCCAAAAAAAAAATTATTTATTTGTAATTTGATTTAACATCAATTTTTATTTTAAAACTTTTTTAATCTCGTAATATATTAGGTATCTATAATTTAGGTTAATAATGTTTGATATAAAAAAAATAAAAAAATACACATATATTATGAGGTGTATATAATAGGTGTTATGTTAAAATGTGTATGGAAATATGTTAATATATTTTTGTGTAATGAATCAATAAGCCTAAACTTGTGAAAATAACATTTTTTTAGGGAAAATTTTCCGTTTATACAATCCGTATAATTAAAAAATAAGTATTTGTTTTAAATATAAATCATAGAATTTAATAGGAATTATTATACATAAATTATAATACTCACTTTGGAATGAAAACTTTTAATTTTTAAATAATTTAATATCGAAAATCATTAACATAATCTACGTATAAAATATTAATGTTAAATATTTAAAATCAAATAGTTGGTTTGATCAAAAATGTAATTATTTTCCTTTGACGCCTATATTATTGTTCACCTTATTGATAATAGAATATATATATATATATATATATCGTTTACTTTAAAACGTGTAATCCATGAAATATTACTTACTACGTTTTAATTCATACAAATATATTATATAACATTGTGTGTAAGTATTAATATTTTAATTATATAAAAATAATTAACACTATTAACACTGAATCAAATGCTGGTAACAATATTAATTTATAGTGTCGAATTTTCAAAACATTTAAATACCAATCAAACACCATTCAATAGTATTATTTTCACTTCTGTATATAAATTATATACTGAAAATGTAAAACAATTTAATTTATTAGTATTTATATTTAATTAAAAATTATCAGTAATGGTGGAAAAAATAAGATGATTAAAAATATTTTTATTTTTTTTACTAAAATGAAATAAGATCTCCCTCAAAATATAATTGTTCAAAATTGTTGGTGTTATATACACCCTCAATATCATGAATATATATTATTCTCTATCAAAAAAAAAAAATGTATAGGAAAGAATTCAATTAATATGCCAGTACAGATAAAAAGTATAAATGAACAAAACCTACAAGAATCGTTATTATTGTGATTTTTTCAAATTAATGAAAATGGATAAATAACGGAACCTATTATTTTTTTTTTTAACTCAATAGTTAAATGTACAATTATTGTGTGTATAATTCTGTAGTTAATTTCCTAATGTCAAATACCCAAAGGACCAAGATGAGTTTGTTTTATAAGTTAAATTTGAATATAAAACTAAATGCTTTCTATACTCCTTATCTGATTAGGTCAGTGAGTAATAAATTAAATTAATATTCCATTACATTTTATAGGCATTAAAGTACAAAAATGTAAACAAATTTATTGTAGCTCTAAACAAATACCTAAATAGTAATTATATAATAGGTATCATTCAATATTTATATAATATTATTAACTTTTACAATTTTATTATCATTGCATAATATAATATATGTATCCTTTTAGGCATTTAAAACTGAATTGGAAAATACTTGTTAATCGTTTTAAAAATGCATAACTGTATTTATAATTTTGGGGGGGGAAAGACAGTAGTTACTCAGACGCTAAAAATTATGCTTTTCTTTTTGACATGTATCCACTAAACCACTTACTTTAAGTACATAGCATACACGATAAGGCTAATTGTCCAGGGTACTAAATCAAACAATGCACCTCAAAAATGGCTCTATTTACGGCTACATGAAAAATAATAAATATTTTATGAAAAATATTTTCAATATCTTATCTGTGAACTATGTGAATTTAAACATAGTAATGTATTGTTTATTCGATGCCATAATATTGATACTTTAAAATTTTTATAGATATTTGGTTCATACTTTATTTATAACGGCAAACATAATATTATTTCGATAAGGATTTCAACCTAAATATTTTGAAACAATTTGTTACAATGTTGTCGTAAAAATTGAACATGTAAAATACTGCAAAACAAAATGACAAATTGCCTTTTTAGATGTTAGGATGAAATGATATATCGAAAACATACTAGGTATCAATCAAATAGCTTAAACACTTAAAACCATGATTGGTGAATACAAAATACATAAAATAATGTCACAAAAAAATAATAAGTATAGGTGAAGCTAAAGGGTCTCTATTGAATGGATAGGTAGTTGATATTCTTGTTTTTATGGTTTACATTAAACTCCAAACAGTTAAAATGACAAGTCTTAGTATACATCATTAAAATAATGTTCGTTCCGACATTTTACTGTTCGTACGTAATAAACACTGAAAGCTATACAAACTACGCATAAAACTGTTCTAACATAGTACCGATTCCAGTAATTCATAATAATATATGTTATATTGCTGATGCATATATTTGTGAATGTTTCTCTGAGTTTATGTGTACATGCTCCAAACCGAGTTATGATTTTAATATTGACAAGCTATTTAAATATTATAACATACTAAAGGTGATGTCGAGTAAAGTTATACATAATATTACGTTAAACATATCATGATATACATATACAACATCCACTTATAAAACGATGATAAACTCAATTTTATTAAAAGTACCGGAAATTATTTAAAAAAAAAAATTCAGACATGAATATTTGTCAAAATAGAATTTACCTATACATAAAACCAAGCTATACGATTAATTTCCGTTATAGAATTTCATGTTTTTGAAAGAAAATAAAAGTTTTTTCATAGTTAGATCAGATGCCCCCTCCATGGCTCAATAGTACAGCAATAATGTTTAAATATGAATCAAATTTATAATTTCGTAATATTATGTATTTTATGAATAGGAAATTATACTGTTAGGTGCAGGTGTATAACCTACCTTAAAATGGGGACTTTGAATTCAATACAATTATACCATGTAAACGAACAATATAGTGAACTTATTATTAAAATGTAAATTTGAAAATTGAAAATATCAATTTGTTTTTAGAACATAATAACATATTTTTCAAATCTAAATTATCATAACAGTTCAGTATTAAAATTAAAATTTACCATTCATTTTCATATTATATTTTTACGTACGTACGTGCGCGTGAGTGTGTTTGTGTGTATGTGTGTGAGAGAGAGTGAGAGAAAGATGGTTTTTTTTGTAGGTTATCATGTTTTCATGTTTTCATGTTTTATAAAGAAAATGGGCTTCAAGATTGAGGGTGATAAAGAAAATCATGGTAAAAAATCTAAGCAAGTTTGGGTTTAAATAATCTGTGATTAAAATCTTTTTACGTATGTCATGATTTGTAAATGGTTTAAAACACCACCAAATTGTGCAGACATGAGCTGCTTTCTTTCAATTCGTCTTAGTTCAGATGAGTAGGTATTCAATGTTCATCTTCTATAATATACAATAATAAAAGCAAACGCAGGTACATGAAAAACATGATTTAGAACTTAATTTACTAGACTATACACCTAATACAAGCTTGCAAGTGAACACCAGCACAATTCATGCAGAGTAGAGATTTATGATCTAAAATTACACAGAAAAGAGCTATTTAAGTCCGTTGTAAAAACTGTGTTCAGAAAATGATTATCTCAAAAATTAAACAAGAGTTAGGTATATTATGACAGAAAATAAAAGTATCAGTTGTTTTGAGGAGCGTTAAAAAGTTCATATACAAAATAAGTTTATAAAAAATTTACAAGAAAAATCAATAATTAAAAAATAAATGAAACCAGAACATTGTAGGCTGTTGAGAATTAATTTTTTTTTATAAAACTAAAAGCTGATAGGCATTGCAAAAAAGTTGGTGAAATTACCATAAAATTGCTAAAGAATTAAATAAAACCAAAATAGTTATGAAAATATTAGAACCTTATAAATTAGTTTTACAAGATCAGAAATGTTATCATTATTATGTAAAGTTAAGTATATTATTTTGTTGTAAAAAAAAATAGAAAGGGGGAGATGTGATAAGTGATAAGTTAGTGTTATCATTATTATGTTTACTAATCTCAATTATGTTATCATTCAAAATCTTTGAATGTGTTAATATCATTTTTCAATTACATATAAACAAAATATGATCATGTTATTCTAAAACTATATTATTAAATCATAGTAAATAAAACTAAGTACACATAGATGACAAAATATATACCTACATATATATTTTTTTTAACAGATGAAGTCGCTCTGTCATATAAATTATTTCGTTATTGATTTCGTTTTTGAGCAAGCAGGAAAAATCTAATGTGTGTTCATACGAAAAATGAATTCGTACTTCTGCTTCAAAAATGGAAAAAGTTTGTTTTGTTTCTATTTCTAAGAGAGTTGTATAGGTATTTTATTAATTATATTACTACTAATAATTGATTTCTAGTAGGTAATACGGTATGTAGATTATGTCTAGAAAAATATCAAACATATTATTATTACATTATAAATAATGATATACAAAAAATGTTATGATATTATATCATATTACATTATTGTTACTAATTTCAAAATATAACTCAATAAGTTGTTAATTATATTATAAGTTCGTAATAATGGCTTAAGATTATTAGTCTAAATAAGCCTATAATGCCACATATTAAATTATTAGGTAATACTAAAAAAAATCTTTACGATAAGTTAATTTTTCTTTACAACAAAAACAAATATTAATATTACCGCTCTACTCAGTATCCTAAAATACGATTTCAAATAAATCAGTAAGTACCCAATGATAATAAATGAATATTATTAGTTGAAACAAGAAAAATGTACATACATTTATCAATCATGTATTTAAAATTAATTTTTAATATTTTTGTGTAATTTTTTTGTTTACGTATTCTAACGTAATAGAACATTTTTATTAATCGCACAAACAATGTTTGTTTAGGTGAATAAATTGTAGACACTTTTGTCCAATAAAAATAAGATGGATACATATTTATAGTTAAATTGATTTTTAATTTTAAATTTTAATATAGACCTTTTATATTTAAGCTATAAATATTTTTTTCGCGAGATCTTACATTAAAATATAATATAAAACAATAATTATTGTGGTTTTTAAAGCATGAGTTATAAGTTATAACTTATAACTAACATCATTCTACTGACAGGAGGTGTTGGTATTAGCACAATTATATATTAACAATATAATAAATGTTACGGAATTATATTAATATTTGAATATTATAATCATAAAATAATATAGCTAGTATGATATACGAACAATTAGTTCAACCATAGGTTGGTTTAAACCTCTTCTTCATTATAAAGTATAAACGGTAACTTGCTTTTGCTAGAGTTGAAATTTCGTAGTAGCCCTTCCCTTTCTACCATGCCTTTTATTGTTTAATATGTAGTTCTGCTGTAGGTATCTAAATGCACATCCGGCAACTTTTTTTCTCATCTTAATAAAATCCATCAAAGAAAGTTCCTCACCGACTATTCGAATATATTTTTGTTGGAATTTCCCTTTTCCAGCTCATATTTTTCATGCCAACACCACATTTTATACTTTCATTTCAGTTTCGTTTATGAACAAAGTTTTACCAGTTGCATTGTATGGTTCTCAAATTTATGTCATGATCAATCTCATCTCATTGTACAGGTTTAATATCCTTGACTTTAATAGTATCACTTAATTATTGAAAGTTACCCTTACCAATCATATTTATAATTTGATTTCGTTGACATTCTTACCATCTGACATGATCTTGCTTTTTAGATATAAAAATTAAAAACTTAATCTAGCATATTATATAGTAATATAGATAATATTAGTTCTGCATTTTTGTCCTTGCCTTTTTTTGTGTTATGGGTAATTTATGCCTATAAATTTGTCTACAAATTAAAGCAACAAGAAAGGGTTTACCTATTATTTATAATTTCTATATAAAATATAATATATATATATATATTATTTATTTCGATAAAGTAGATGAATAGAATTTGTGATAAAGTCACTCTTATCACGTGCCTCTTTTTATCTTTGCGTTAGATGCTACTTATTCATTATAATAATCTTTCACTTTTCATTTTATTCAGAATAGATTATTTTCGTACAGATTTTGTACACAAAATATGTGTACATAAGCTGAGAGTTCTAATTTAATAAACTGCTCAAACATTCCTGTTTTTGTATCTTTCAGTAGTATGGTCTTTAATTATAGTTTTAAAATAGTCATCAAGTACCTACTTCAATTTTCTCGTTTACATTTCGAGTAGAATAAAGTATCATATATTGCTACATTGTATTATTTTCATTGTTAAATTTCAAATTCTTTGACGGACATTTATTTAGTTCTAGCTTACTTAATGTTTGGTAAAATATTTCTAAACTTACTACCATATTAAGAAAAAATAAATTACTAAATGCAAAATTATAAAAATATATTCTTGGAAATGAGGTTGACACAAATATCATCACAAAGAATCGTTTTTTTTAAATAATGATTTATTATAGTATTCAAATTTAATGCATCCATTACACTCGTCGTTAAAGAGACCTACTTCATGACGAGATTCACTCGAGACGTTGTTGATGCTATAGTACAGAGTGAGTTTATTGTGTTTAATAATTTTCAACATCTCTTTTTGGAGTCATTGCTTGAGACAAAAATATAATTTACAAAATACTACAGTTTAATATTTTTGTTTTGCAATTATGTATACATAAGTTGTAAATAATTATTTGTAGAACAAAATAATATTTATCTATATTAGAATTAAGTTCTCAAATCTTAATAGAAATTGTCTATAACATCATGATCTGTGGAACGAAGGTAAAAGCATATAATAAATTGATAATAATATTTTTTTTACGATAAACTTTTGAAAAGTTTATCTTTAATAACTTGATTCCTTATATGTAGTATAAATAATTGTTTAATTATACATAACTTCGTATAAGTGAATAATAAAATCCTAAATACCTATGCTGAAATAAATACCTATCCTGTATTGATTTTTAGATATCTATATAATTTCGTTGAAGTTATAATCCAATTATATAATAATTTCGTTACTTTTTTATACTAACCCGACTTAACAAAAATATATATTCTAGATTTACCATAATATTTGAAGTTTAAAAATAATTACGAATTTCGTTTGACAGTTATGATTGATTAATGCACTTTTATGAATATATTTTATATTAATGACTTCTCAAAACTACGATATGACAATTTTACAAATTTTATATTTTTCAAATTTTGGAGACCAATGCTTCAATTTTGTGGACAAAACATTCACATGCTTGTGCGAAAATGTGGTGTGCGTGCTGAGAAAATTCCAAAACATTTTTTAGTTTGATTTAAACTACGAGTATAACCATATTATAATATGCTATTATTTAGAAAATATTAATAAAGTAAAATAAAAAAATAAAAAAGTTAGACAGGTTTGACATTTTTTAGATTCCAAACTCAGAGATGCATTTTATATTGATTTTACAACGATTTCTGTTTTATTTTTTCGAAGACTGTCGTTTTCTTTTCAAAATTGTTTTGGATTTAACTATAAAATATTTTTTTTTAAATAATAGGTATCTAGCTGTTACTTTGGCAGTTCAAATGTAAAATTATATTCTCAGTTGTTTTCAGTAACACTAAGTATAAAAATTTAGCTTAACTAATTTTAATGTGAAAACGTAGTTTACAAATATAATTATTTATCAAAGGTTAAACTATTAATCATAATTGCATACAAATATAAATTATTAATAGCTGATCAGAATAATTAAGCTCAATCACCGTTTTATTTTTTTTCCTGATTGACAACATTCAACCATATATTTCTACATTATCTACGAATGAAAATTTGTTAGAATCACAAATAATTGTGGACTCAATTAAACCATTAGTTTTTTAATAGTATGTAATATGAATATGTATAGAAATAACAGTGTAACCTGTTTATTGATAAAGAGGTGTGATCTGATCGATAAAGCTCTTTTTTTATAAGCCTAGATCATGTTTACAGACCCTTATAAAATAGATTATTGTTTATTTCTTAATTTTTGTGAAGTATTGACTTTTTTGTAAACATAAATAAATACAATAATTTTTACATAATAAAATGCTGGCCTTTTCTCTCCAAGGAATTTTCACCTCAAAAATGAACGTTCTTTGCCATCGCTCACGAAGATTCTCTTCCTAAATTACAATTATTTTTTAATAATAAATAACAAAAATATTTTAATGCCCCGTGGAATATTTTTATTAAGAATATTTATTATAATACATACAGTAACTAAAAAAATGTATCTATACCAACTGCTTTTTCAGCTAACCTGTTACTTTTAGGAAATTTAGACTTGAATTTATGATAGTAAAACCTCAGTAGAACCAATTTTTTTAAATTCAAGACTACCACAAGGATTTTTATCAGCTTTAATTATTTCAGGTACCCAAAACCTACATATATATATATATATACAGGGTATAACAGAAAGATATGACAGATTTACATGTAAACCTTACACAAATCTGTCATATCTTTCTGTTACATCCTGTACATTAATTCACTAATAACTACAATACTAGACTTTTATTTGGGTTTAAGAATTTCAAGCCACCTTGAATAGTAATACACGACGATCATAAAATTATATCAATTTAAAAAAAAAAGAAAATCTTGAATACAATGACATAGTAATGGTTCTGATTTATTTATATGTATTGAAAATATTACAATTAACAAAAAATTTTAACATTTGATTTAAATGCAATTGAATAGTGACATTTACACATTCAAAATATATTGAACAATAAAATTATTGCGGTTAGTAAACATTAAAATATATACTAAATTACACTAACTTATAACTCAACATTATAATTTACGATAATATTCATTGATTTATATATAGGTATAAGTAAGTAGTACCTATAACTGCCTACAATTTTTTTTTCAATACACTATATATAATATATCATCATAATAGTTATCTGTTTATAGCTGATGACATCCATATTACCTATATGTCATATCTTTATATACAATTTATAAATGTATTTAATGTATTGTATAAAAATGGTTTTATGATTGGAATGAAGGATACAAGATTTTCATTTAGCTGTGCCATTCTGACGAATTTAAAGATTTAAAAATCTCATTAAATAGATATGAATGAAAAGGGTATTTATTTAAGCTTGTTATCAGATGAATGTGAAACTACATGGTTGTATATTACTATTTGTTTTTTGGTTCTTTCAAATTCATTTAGTAGTACACATATGAATCGATGAATTGAACGACAATATTAAATAATGTTAGTACCTACAAGCTCCTTAGGATATATTTGTAACTTAAAACGTAGTATAGTATTTATTAGTATTACAAAAGTTTGACTACCGGCGTAAGGCTTTCTGATAAATAATTTGTGATGATTAATACTGATAAATCATCTGAATAATATTAAAAACTAATAGAGATTTTTAATTCATATTTTAATTTAATTAGCTTATCTATTTATTGAAACAAATTAGTTGTTTAATTTAACAACATTTATAGATTAAAATTAGCTAATAGTTACTATAGAAATATAGCATACAAATATTCACACAAAAACAAGCAATAAATAAATTAATTTTTTAACGTTTATAGTTTTTTAGGTTTGGTTTATTAATTTAAATATAAATATTTGTATTTTCAATTAATTTTCTTCAATAACTAATGAGTCAATATAAATTATGAATATCGTAAAAAAATGTCTTTGACAATATTCGAGAACTATATCATATTAACTTTTAGAGTACATTGGGTAGACATAATATACTTATACGTACATAATTCTGGTTAGTTTATAAAATGTATAAGTGAATTAAATACTTTTTACATTTTTATTTCCTTTGATTATTTTCAATAATGATATTAGTAGACTTTACTGCGTCATGAACTTTATATCAGTTATTTAATTGGAAAACTGTTTTGGAAGGGGTGGTGGTTTCGTTCTTAAAAATTACGTTCTTGTTCATAAAAGTTCATAAATATAAAAACAACACGTAAGAATTATTGTTATAATACGTTTTAATTTAAAAATACAACAAGTAATTTATTATATTATATCAAGAATACTTATTAAGTTTATACATTATATTTATTAACACCTATTACATCGATATTGAATAAAGCAAACCGATTTATTATTGTATTCAACGAATATATTAAACTATTAAAAATAGTATAACATTTTACTGATGATGTCTATCACTAAAATAATTAAATTTTCATGATTGTTTGAGGAACAATCAAATTCTATTTTAAATTTAAAATATGATTATGTTTGATATTGATAATTATCATTCGAAACATAATATGAATAATTTTTTCCTTATTTAATAGTGTTTAAAAAAGTAGGTCAGCATTTCGGTGGTGGATGTTTATCCATCGTCCCTTCGGTCCTCAGACAGAATAGTGTAATATTACTGTATTCGATTTGAATGCAATGATCACATTTGTTAAAAAACGATTCTGAGCGGACGAGGGAATCTTTTTTATTTAATTTTATTCATTTCTATGGTGATAAACAAAGCGTTATAAGAACAGCTTAAGAATGATTTATATAAATAGGTAATTTATATTATATCTAATTTATAATTAAAAAAATATCATAAAAATTAAAAAAATAGAAAAAGCTCAAAAGTCACTCAAATGTTTGAAAAATGTACCATGTTTATATAAGGCTAATATAAATCAACCACCCAAATTTCAAGTTTTTACGAATGTTTTTAACCGAATTACAACAAAAAAACTACTAAAATTAAAATGTCTATAAATAGCTCAAAAATTGCTAAGATTTTCCAAACTTTAAACCGTATGATACAAAATCTAAAATACAACAAAAAAGATCTCTTGTCATTTTTCATTTGATGCAATATTTCTGGTAGAAAACGTCGTCCGTAATTATTTAATATTATAAAATTGTGAAATCGTACGTTTTTTCTCCTTTAACCGCTTTAATTTTGAGTACCGTTTCAAAAATCAAAAAATTGACATTTTTAAAGTACCAGTTCAAAAACACGACCTTTCAGAAAAAATGCTACACTTGATACTTATGAGCAAATTTAGAGGGAGAAAAAGTGTTTACAAAATAAAAAAAAATAAGGAATAAACATCATTGTAAAAACAATACATTCCTCGCTCCGCTCAGAATCTAAAAGGTATGGATCAGTTTTAAATACTATCATTATTATTTTGGTATATTGCTTTTTCTTGAGACACCTATTATTATACTTTTATGAAATCAATTTCAAACAAAACTGCCGCATTGTTACTCACTGCTTTCATTCTAATTGCTTAATCAAATTAAGAGGTCCACTTTGACCTGAGAAATATAAACAAAATGGTTCTCCTCTACTCCACAATACTATTACAGTTTATACAGAAATAATTAAATAATTTATTTATTTTTAAGTGTTTGCTGCCATTTAAAGATTAATAAATAATTATTTATTTATCATCAAAAACGAAGAAAATCTCATGATTCAACGTCTGTTTTCCATTCAATTTACGAGCTAAAATATTGTTTCAGTTAAATTATGCAAGTATGTATAACCTTCAATATACTTTTATACCGATTTCATTAAAAAAATATGGAATGCGATTTTACCTTATAGGTAATGTTTCATTTTGAAACAACTTATAATAACAGTACTACAGTATATTAACTCCTCTATTTTGACTACAAATCTAAAATCATACAACAATGAGGTCCGTATAAAAATTTGAGTGTAAAACTATATGTCTAAGTTAGAGGTATGTATTGCACATAATTTGGCAATTTGATGTCCAACTAAAATTATGTAACCATATTTTGTATTTAATTGAACTAAAGTAATACGATCACTATAACATTTTTGTTATTAATTCAGCCGAAAATTACCCAATTATGGTGCAATAGTTTTTATACTAGTAGATTAATATTTACAGTTCAAACATGATCTAAATTATTACACAAGCACACTAGCGTCGATATTTTACCAAATACCCGTATGTAGTTTCATCATTATCTGACATAAACATCGAATTTATTTTATTAACAACAATCTGTCAAATAGTTTCTAATGTGTTGTTTTGCTGATCACCTTGTATTGTTAATATCCATGGATAATTTGAGATAGTTAGTGACGATTACATACCTCCACTGAAACTGGATCACTTTAAAACTAGAAAAAGTATTCTATTATCACATTCAGCCAAAACATTAATCGTTAAATAGTTTAATGCGATCAGCTAAAATTGAAAGTAACTACATAATTAAGAATAGTAAGAACCTTCTAAATTACCATTTTTTTTTTTTTTTTTTTTTTTATTTTAAACTAAAAGAAATAATTATTGAACTGCACACTATACTAATTAATGTGTATACTTTTTTGGAATTCTTGTACATAAGAAATATCATCATAAATTTATAAATAGTCCTATAAAGAGAAAATGTTCTTTTTAAAACTAAAATGACAGACACAAAAAATAGTTATACAAAAACTATGATAGATGATGATATCGGTGATGGTGTCTGCCTTTTTCATTTATATAAGACTTTAGAAAGATGCCAGGAGATCCAAAATACAATTGTTGCGTATGTCCCTGATAATTAGAATACCTTTTTAATATATCTTACAATTCATATTATGTTTTTTATGTTATTTTAGGATTATGTTCGTGATATGGAAAATCCTACTCTCTATGGTGGTTACTGCGAATTGTTTGCAGCTGGCAATATTTTCCCATATGTATTTAAAATGTATTGTAATAATAATCTTTATGCCAAATTTGGTGTAGATACATTCTCAGTAAAAATATTGCGTCTATTAAAAAATATTAATAGTGAGCATTTTGATGTTTATTTATCTATTTCTAATATTCCTAATTTTACAGAAAATTTAATTTTTACTCCAGAGAGCGATTTGCCTATTTGTAATAATATTAGTGTCACAGACAATTTAATTAATAAAAGTAAGAAGCGTTGTCGTGCTAGATGTACAGATAGACCTCGAAGCAATCAAGTCCAGGAAGTTAAAAAAAAGACGAGAAAACCATTTTTCGGTCTGAAAATCCATTGCGCAAATGAAAAATTATTAAACTAACTGCTCTTGCATATGATCCTACAATTGAATATAAAAATTACATTGGCACTATGAACTGTTGTAAAAACTATAAAGGGACTCACAGACAAAATATATGCAGGCATCGTTTTAAGTATAAATCAATGGACTGGTTATGTGAGAGGGCCATATTGACATGAAAAAATGATACAGCAGGAGACATAAACAAAATATTATTGGACTCTTTCAAAGCAAAAAATATGGAATATAGATCAGTGAATTCAGTACTGGAAGTAGATGATTCAGTTAATTATCCAGTTGAATTTCTCAATTCACTCAATCCTCCTGGATTTCCACTACATTTATTAATATTAAAAATTGGTTGTCCTATAATTATTCTCAGAAATCTTAGACCACCAAAATTGTGCAATGGGACACGCCTACGGATTATTGGTCTACAGAAAAATTTGATTGAAGATATTATTATGACTGGATCTGCAAAAGATGAATCAGTTCTTATTCCTCACATACCAATGATACCATCAGATTATCCTTTCCAATTCAAGAGGATGCAGTTTCCTGTAAAAGTATGTTTTTCCATGACAATAAACATATCACAAAGGCAAATCTTTAAATTCGATATATCGATATAAGATAAGATTGTTTTTCACATGGCCAATTGTATATGACATGTTCCAGAGTCAGTACGCCCACGAGTTTTGTTATTTTGGGCACCAACAGGAATTACAGCTAATGTAGATTATAGAGAAATATTATATTAACGATAAAAATCAGTTAAATAAACAATTAATGTAATAAGACATATTTTTTTAAACAATCTTATTTAAATTTAATTTAGCTAGATAATATTTAATCTTACCAGATAGGTAACAAAAATTAATAAAGCCGGCAACGATGAGCAATATTCAGCTAATATACTTATATAACAAATTATAAATCTACAGTTTTTCTGATAAACGTCTTTAAATCCTCAATCAAACGTTTTAGTTGTAATTATAATGTATATATATATATACAGGGTGATTACCTACAAGCATAATCTTTCCTTACTTTTCTTCAATAACGCATTTAATTAAAATCTGATTTTTGAAATTATTAAATATACTTAAAGAACATATTTTTAATTTCTAGACAGGTTAGGTTAAAGAGTGTCTCGTGTAGATACAAAATTCTGTTTTTACAAATGATAATTTCTGTTTTTAACTGGAAATCATACAGAGGATAACTTTTCTGAAACATTCAACGTATCAAAATTTGTAGAAAACCTAGTTTTTGAATTATCTAACTTTGTGTTCTATTAACGTTTTAATAGTTTGTAAAAAATAGCACAAGTATAGTAAATACTAGTTCCAATATTACGTTTATTTTACGTTGTATAGATTACATTTTATTTAGAAAATAATTTAAAAACTCACTCTAAAATTTGTAAAACGTAAATTTATGTTATTATAATGTATTTTCTGCATTCTAAATGTAATTGTTCATCCATGCGTACCCGAGTTTAATTTATAACAAATAGATGAAAAAGGCTATCTCAGGTTAAGCGATTATAAAAATACAATTTTTTATAGCAGTAAATTATTTGTTGTATGATATTTGTACTTATATTTTTTGATACAGCATCAATAACTAAGATTTCAACAAAAATAGTAATACCTAAATACATATTAATGACTATATTAAATTTCTTAAATTGAGTGATACATATTAATATATTCATAAAATAAAATAATTTTTCACTGATGTCTTTAATTGGACTCAGAACTTGGTTGATTTAAATCCCTTAGCCACTTCTGGTTTTTACGTAGCTTCAACATTTTACGAGTAGGCATTCGATTGTACCAGTTATGTATTTAGGATTTTTTCAAGGGGGTGATATACATTATCAAACATTTAATTTTTCTAATGGGGGGGGGGGGGGTAGTTTGCTTACCATCGATAATACAATATTACAAATAAGTAACAAATAAGGGACCAAGGGGATCCACCTTGATCACCCCCCATAAATACGCCACTGGATTTTACTTGCATTATATTATTATTATGTTATTTCGATCAAATAAAATAAATGTGTTATGTCTTGCTTTCTATATTATGAAACATAGATGCCTAATTTATTAAAGCATGTTATATAGTGACATAATACGATACTCGTTGATGTGATATAATATTATACGGTACCCTCTATTCTGTACCGATATAATTGGATCACATAAAAGTTAGGTTTCGCCCCGATCATATTTCATAATAATTGTAATGCATTCATAATAACTGACTGATTTAGTTGACCTTGTAGGAATATTTTAAATTTGTTCCGTAATTAAAACAGTAAGGTGTTATCTTTTTTTTAGGATAAAACTTGACTGAAAATAAAATTACTTAGTACAATATGATTCGAAAATGAAAATAATTTTACATACTGAATGTATGCATTATGATAAAGTAAGAAATGAGCAATAACAATGCGTCTACGTTCGCATGACTTAAGAATACGAGCACGAGGAGCGTCGTTGTTTAATTTAATGTATCTTTATTCTGTAATATTATTAACCGGAAACTATTGTAAGCATAGAACCCGTGGTAGTACTCTAGTTTCGTTTTTTAAATTTTATTTTTATTCTAAATTTATATTTCAAGTAGGTTGTATATGAATTAAAATTAACATATCTATTGTAATATTGTTCTCATTATTTGTTTTTAACTTCTTTGTTTTATTTATATTGATATTCTAATAATAATATCAATACGTGATGTCAGAAACAACCACATCATAAAACATATTATATACTCAGAATAATTTTTCAACTCAATACTTAAAATAATTCAATCTTATATTTTATAATTAATAAATCATTAGAGTAATAATAGCTCCAATCATTAGTCACAAAACCAAAAAACTCGCACTTAAAATTATTAATATTTTTAAACTACTGATAACAATATATTAAGTTACATACATCAAAATAAAATAAATTATTAAACACTAACTTTTTACTCAAAGTATTAAATTCAGTGATATCATATAATTTTTAACAACTAACTACCTACGAACTTAATTGTAAAACTTATCAATTAATTATTATTTATATTTTTAGTTTTATTTAAATTAACGTTGATATACATGGTTTTAACCAATATATATATATAATATATATTGTTTCCCTAATTTATCAGTCGAGTTTTGAGGATGAACAATCATTTATACAACCACGATCAATTTTGAGAAATATGGGTATTATAGTATCGTGTGTTATAAAAAATGATAGTAAATTGTCGTAGCTAAACAAAATAAAAATAATAACAATAAATTACAAATTAACATCGTCAGGATTAATCAAGTATATGCTATATAGTTTACTACAAAATTAATTAAGTGATATAAATATGAAGCACTAATCTTCATAGACATAATGGTCATTATTTTTACTTTATCAAAGATTTTAATGAATATAATTAAGTATTTAGGAAATAATTTATTTGAACCATTATAATAATTATAGTAGAAGTAAAAGTAAAATTCATAGAAACCTATAATTTAGTAACGTTTGCAATTAGTAAGGTTTTGAAGTGAACTAATAATATTATTATCAAATTTGAGACTCGACAGAGTCAATCATGGAACTAACAATTTTAATTCAATGCGGTAAATGTGACCCGATAAAAGTGTCCGTATCGACCGAGTTACGATGAAACAAAAACGACGAACACTTTTAATTAAATTATGTTATATAGAAATTAACTTTTCACTTTCCGTATAAAAATAAATAATATTAATAAGCAACTTATAAAAACTATTAAAAATATTCAAATAATTAATGAGTGTAATATCTTAGATATACTAAATATTATGTGTAGATACCGTACATTACGACCAATCTGTCAATTCCGAAGATGAATAAACGTTTAGAATCCTTATAATACATAATAATACATATTATTATTATTTATACCATCAATTATTATTCAATTCAACTGACATAACTTTGGCAGAGGGTATAAAACTATTTCAATAACGAATATTTACGGCAATACATTAAACCCGACACTAGTCGGAATCATATACATATTATTATTATTATAATGGACCATTTGAATAAAGTCCATATTAAACCATTAACACTTTTACTATCGTATTCTACGTTCGTCAATCAATCAAGAAGCCATCGAACACATAGCAATATAATACATAAGTCATAAATAGCATTTAGACATATCATCCATTACAGCGTTCCCTGAATTTTTACGCACCTGTCTGTAATTTGAATTTCTTTGGTTTAACACGCTGTGGTGGATTTAACAAAAATTGTCCACTCTACAATACATTACATAACATCCAATAAAATAATGATCTATTCAGAGTAAACGTTGTCGTTTATTAAAAAATTTTTAACTGACTCAATTGAAAGTCTTTTTTGCCTTCATTGTATGAAAATCAACTAGCCAAAAATGAATAAGCTGCTATTTGTCTATATAAAATGTACAATCAAAATTGTAAATAAACTATTTTATTTTAAGGGAAATATTCATATTGAAAGAGATCTTTTAGAATAAAATCATTTTCAATTATGAATAAAAATAACATCCACACACTTTCATTATTTTCTGTAAACTTTTTAAAGTTGTTCCGTAATTCCGTTCCATGATTTTTATTTTCGTTTTAAATTATCCGTAATTTGTAATATTATATTGAACAATCGTAGACGATAATATTATTTACAGTAAAAATAAACACGAGCATCTAGATAGTCAATGCGTAGGCACGCATTTTAGATGTGTTGATAGTGCATTACTATTATTACCACTACCATAGATTAAATTTAAATTTACTAGTATATATTTTAATCTATGTCATTACAGACAATGCACATAATACACCATTCTTAAATTAATTAGATCAAAGCATTTACCGGTTATGTTTTGGATATATCTATACTCTATTGTCAAAACAACATCGTGAAGTGCCGAGACTAGGAAACGCCTGTATTTGTTCAGTTAATTCTACTTAAATAACGCTACTCTAAACACGTATAGTGTATAATAATATAGTCGAGCATAATGCGACATACAATTGATTCGCTATCAAGTTCAAGTACATTATGTATAGTATGAACCACCCTGGATAATAGTATGATTATGATAATATTCTGATTTTTATTATAACAACAAGAAATACATATTTTTTTACGTTATATTACAGTATAATAATATGCTCCAGAAGACATAAGTAAAGGTCCACTAGTGAGTAATAATGATAATTTAAATTTTTATAAGTTTTTAATTTAATACTAGGTCATAATCCTTATTGTTTACGTAAACTCGTTTTGATTCTAGACCTACAATAATAAAAATGATTTCGAGTTAACCAACATGAACAATCATACTCGTAGATCGGAATGAGAGAATTATCAAGTAAATTTTGGTGGGGAGAAGCGAACACATACTTGTCTTCAAAAATAGATACAGTATGTAAATCTTCATTTATATATATACAGGGTGATTCTTTTATCAAACAACACTCATTTCAAAAACTATTGAATTTTTTCAAATTTTTTTTTTTCAAAATTTTGGAACCATCTTGCTCTAGAACTATATATTTTTTAAATATTTTTACCCTTATATTTATCAGGTTAACCATTATCAACTTTTGATTTTCAAATGACAACCTATACTTAAAATTTGATAAACTAAAAAGGCAATTTTTTCAATGAATTTTCACGTTTAAATTTTCATTTTTCGTCAATCCGTTTACAAGATATAGCCTCCCAAAGTTGGGTGGTTTTGGGTGGTGTTTGTGTGTTATAGGTGTATGTTAGGTGGTATTTACACACAAACATAATACAAGTGTTGTTTGATAAAAGAATCACCCTGTATATATATATATATATATATATACGAGTATATGTATATATAATTAAAATATCCAAGGTGCCTGCGACAAACCACTCTGAAACACGTAAACATTATTGCAAACGCAAACGTCTTCTCTAAACCATTCTATCTTTGATCCGGATAATGCAGTGCGACGCTACTGTTACGTTTGCGTGCACTCAAATGCGGAAATACGTATCGCATCTTAAAATAGTATTCTATGAAAACTAGGTCGTCTTATCTTTGTTTTGTCCGCCTGACGCAATATAATTCTGGTCGACATTTTCACTTCGGATCTGGAACAGTTTACGTCATATACGTCTCAAAATCCGATTCTTGTCTTCCATCTTATTCCGTTTTTTATGATTATTTTTATTCCAGCACTGAATCAAAGGAATGGCTTACACCGATATCGAACAGTCCGGCATAAAAGGCGTTGGCTTTATCCATTAGGTGCAATTGTACAAAAAGATAATTTTTTATACGCATATAAATTAAATATATATCATATACTTTTAATCAGCTAAAACCAGTATATTTTAAAAATATAGGTAGTTTTTAAACACTGCAGTTTTCGAATAAACATAACCCAAACTATAGGAGTCATGTAGATTAGCGTTTCGTGTATTGTTATTGCCATTATTGTTGTTGTTTTTGTTACAATAATATTAAAATAAATAGAACTATACCTACTTAGGGTTTGTCGTCATAGATAACGGACAGCCGACGATTGAGATCCAACTGGAATATAAAATGAATAAAATGTTCATACCAACGTCGTCCGACACAACCCTCCGGTGGTGGTTTTTAAATAAGTACGCGAGTACGTCTCTCCTAGTCACGGTTATCGGTCTATATATAGTGGTTTGAGTACAGTTTTACACTTGAGGTAAAGCTCGAGTTGGTAGATATTCTCATCGAACAATAGCAATACATTTCAACCATTTTCATTTACACGGTTCCGTGGCCAGGTTAAGGTTAAAACGGACCGGTATCTACCAACAAACAAGAAATACGTCTTTACTACAATTTAAGGGTCGAAAGATGCCTGATCAATAATATTAGCTAGATGACGGTCGAAAGGAATCGTACCTACCTTATCACTTCTTCGGTGGACTAAAAATAATCTTCTCTATTATCTGTGTAGTAAACGCTCACTTCTGATATTGACAAATTTATATTGAACGTAACATCATGTTTATAAAATTAAATAGCACAAAGGGCTTTTTTGGGAAGAAAAAAATGTAGGTGTAATACGATTTAATCAATTACTATATTTAGTTCTATTTCAACTTCATACATTTCAAGATGGTTAACCTATCTCACTAAGCTAAATGTATACTCGTCTATCTTTCTGAAAGTAAATTTCTATAACTTTGTGATAATTGATGTTAATCAAATAATATTGTGGTTATTTTAAATTCAGTTTATCTCATCTATAACATCTAATATTTAAAAAACGTAACTCAGGCGTTTTTAAAGAAGTCCCATTGTGATTTTAATGTGAAATTAATTATTTTATTTAGTCGAATAGGTATCACTTATAAGCCGCTAAACTCACCAACTAATCACTAACAATATTTTAGTATAATCGGATAATTAAATAATTTCGGCTATCGCACCGTCATGAAATTTTCAATAAAAATACACTCCCAACTGCCACATAGTGCCGCATCAACACATCAAACCGTTTAACCATTCCTACCCACACAGTACATAAGGCTGACGTCAACAAAATAATATAATTTAGGCAAGAACAATAATTATATTGATAGTTATTTTGGAGTTGTTTAAAAACATTTTACCGTGTACAAATGTCTATAAAATAATTATTATTAACAAACAAACGAACAACAACAACAGCAACAACAACAACATCAAAAACAATAACAACGGTAACAACAATTATAGTAATTATAATATAATCATATAACATAGGTAACTATATTATTGTATTTACTTATTTTATTTAGATTTAAAAACAACAATAATTATGACCATTTTAACTTGCCGTGATTTGTAACGTTGGTATATTATACGCGTCCCTATATATATATATATATATATATAGGATCAATAAATGTAGGTACTACGTTTTATTCAAATTCAAATATATGGTACTTACGCACAACCCTTTTAAATTAAATACACAAACTAATTACGAACATTCGTTGAAAAACCGGGACGTTTTGTGTTTTACGATCTTAGTCGTATTGTTACACGATTAATCGATATATGACTTGGATTAATTTCGTGATAAACCAAAACACGCTTAATGAGTCGATGGGTTTTGAGAACGAAATGTTCGCTGTACGGAATCTGTACAAATACAATTAAATAACAATTAAATATATGCACTATATATAACTGGATTTTAAACCTACGCTACAAAGTGCTTAAAATAATTAAATTCGAGTGTGAGGATATTTGTAATCTTAATAGAGTATAAACATAACATACATATAAATAAATGTTTATTTGTTTGTAATATAATAAATAGACTCGGACACAACTAGATCGTTTCCAATAAAGGTTATGTTATCAATATAAATTCCTTCAGGCATGGAGGTATTTATATCTTAATTTTTTAATCCCTATATAATAGGTTGTTAAAGGGTGATTCACGCATGGATTTAGTTTTGGCGGAAAAAATTCAAACATTTTTTTTTTAAATTTTAAATGGTTGTAAATGGTTACAGATTATATCTCTATTATTATTAGTAAAATTATGACATAAAAATAAATAACTAATTTATTTAAAAACAACAGGTCTTTGATTAAGTATAAAATTACCATATTTTTAGAGCATATTTTTTTATTCAAATCGTGTATTGATTCTTATTTCTTTATATTGATGAAATAAAAATGAGTTTAGAAATGTTTTTATGTACTTATATTAAATTAGTTTAAATTATTATTATAAGTACCTATACAATTGGTAAGTCATTTGTTTCAAGCATTTCTCTTTATAAAATAGAAAAGGTTTTCAAAACTATTTTATACATACAATAAATTATTAAACTAGATTTTTATTTAAATAAAATATACCACAGTAAAAGCTATTTTCTAAACTATATTTTAAAATTTTGAACTATGAATATAAAAGTATAGAAAATCGAATAGCACTACGCAATTTTTAATGATCTGTATCACACTATATTTTATATCACATTTTTTTTTTTTTAGTATTAACATACCTATTGGGTACTTACTTGTTAACAATAGGTTGAATACATTTTTTCCGTGTAATTTTTCTCGAATTAATTACCTATATTCTATATAAGTATACGATGTGTACATAATACGTAGATACATAATGAGACTACTGATTCAGTCCATATTTTCTAATAATAAAAAAGTCAATAGAAATAAAAAAAAAAAATTAACTTAAATACTACACGCGTGTTCATCTTTGTTTAAAATAAATAATAAAATAAAGGTAGGTATATTTATTTTTTAATCCTTGTCATTTATTATTATTATTTTTTTTTTATATAGTTAAACTGTAGAAAACATCAATCGGAAATAATCAACTAAATACTTTAAAAATTTTCAAGGTTAACAGAAATAATGTACATTGATATAATTTATCATTATTCATTAGCATTACATTAATTATGAAATTAATCTTAATAAATCATGGTCATTTTACACATTTACACATTTATTCTTTTTTTATATTTATCTTTTTTTTTTTTTATTTTTTACAAGTAATATACAATCTGTATCATTAATACATAATACAATAAGAATATATGCTAAGAGTAATATGACAGGATATTTATCTTAACAAATTTAAATTTCCAATAACATATGGATATTACTTAAGCTTTAAATAAAGATTTATTTTACACTTCATCTTTTTGTTTATTTAATTTTGTCAAACACATTGATTTGTATTGTAAAAGTTAACGTTTTGGTATTGTCCCAGATGAATTTATCATATTTTTATTTTAATATGATAAGTTGTAGGTAATTTGGTTATAACAACTAAAAAAAAAAATTAACTGTATCGTTTATATTATTATACATAATTTATATAAATATCTTCTGTTTTGATTATTTGACTTATTTATAGAATGAATTTTAAATTAAAACTACAAAATAGTGTAAAAATTAATAATAATTTTTCTTCTTTCATAGGAACTAACTGGAAATATTAATTATAATTTTTAGACAGTAATTTACTATTATCTTATTTGTTATTAGGTGTTTAAATTCGATAGTTAATGTAAATCAAGTTAATCATATAATATCCTATAAGAACATCAAGCCAGCAAGAAAAAAAGAAATAATGATTATAAATGTATGAGCATATTGCTACCTGTAACCTACGTTCTACTTATATAAATTAGGTTAATATTGATCAAATTTATAAAAGGTCTTTATTTCTTTACCAAAGCTAACCAACCAATATACTCTATACACGACTTGTAAAAAACATTGGCTATTACATTTTAGATTCTGAGCGGAGCAATGAATGTATTGATTTTACCATGATGTGTTTTTTTTTTTTTTGTGTGTCTGTCATCACGTTTTGGCACAGTAAAAGTGCTTCGATTTTTGACTTCAGTACCTCGTTCGATCAGAAAGCGAATCTAGTTGATACTTTGAGGAGTCAAATGTGAAATACTATTCTAAATAATCGAGAAAAACAAACTAAAATTTAAAGGAAAACGGGAATTTTTATATGCACACTCATTTTTCAACAAAATCGATTTTGGTTTTTGATCTAACTTTAAACAAATGACCATAGATACATGCAATTTTCACCGAATGTTTATCTAAGTATATTCTATCCACCATGCAATTTTCAAAAATTTTCGACTTAAGTTTAACTATTCATAGGCATTTGAAATTTTCGAACATTATTAGTTTTTTTCAAATTAATATCGATAAAAATTTATTTGTTAGGCAGAAAAGCTTGAAAATTTAATACAAGGCTTTTAACATATTGTTAAAATAGCAGTTGAAAAATAAAATAAATTCATGGCCACAATTTTTTTTTATAAGCATTCAAAGTTTGAATTTTGACAAAATACGTAAAAATCACAAAAATTCACATATTATTTAAAGCTAGAAATTCATAAAAAATTTTCTTTTCAAATCTAAGATTTAAAAATTGATTACAAGATTCCTTAAAAGTTTTTCAATCTTTATCACAAATAAAAAGTCCACAGGAAATTCAAATTAAATTTTTATGAGCATTTGAAATTTAAATTTTTACAACATTGGATTTTCACTTTTAGTGATTTCCTTATTTTGATGTAACTCTAAAACATATGACCACAGATACTTGAAATGTTGACTGTTTATATAGGAATTTTCTATATTTGATAAAATTTTCAAAATATTTAAATTTGTTTTGAGCTGTTTAGTAACATCTTAATTTTTTTAACAACTTTTTTTGTTTTTTTTCTATAAATATCGATAAAAATTTATTTTTTCGGTAGAAAAGCTTGATAATTTAATACAAGGCTTCTAACACATTGTAACAATAACAGATAATAAATATTAAAAATACATAGACATGATTTTTTTTTATAAGCATTTAAAGTTCAAATTTTGACAAAATACGTAAAAATTACAGCAATGTTCAAATTATCTTAGATAGAAATTCATAAAAGTTTTTCTTTTTAATTCTAAGATTTGAAAATTTAAGACAAGGCTCCTAACATATTTTTACAATAGCAGTTTAAAAATAAAAGAAATACTTAGTCACAATTTTTTTTTATAAGCATTCAAATTTTGAATTTTGACAACATATTATGTAAAAATCACGAAAATCACGAAAATTCGCTAATTATTTTAAACTAAAAATCCATAACAATTTTCTATTTAAATCTAAGATTTAAAAAATTTTAATAATCTATAATATATCCTTGACAGATAAACCGTCTCCGCTCAGAATCATTTTTCGTATACAATGATATAATATCATTGGATTCAAATTTAATTCCATCCATTACAGTAACCCACTTGTAACCTACTGTATAGCAGAGCGACATCCACGAATTACACGCCTTTTTTGGTGTTTTGTTTTGCCTTTTTCATAAATTACTAAAACATTATATTATCATTAATAGGTAATACCTAGTAATAATAATACATACAATATAAAATAATATATTTATGAAATAAATTCTGTAAATATTTTTATTAACTGAAGAGATAGATGCACCTTTAATTTTAAACTTAACGATTTATTTTAAAAAATGAAACGCATTCAATCGATTAGAAGCAATTCCATCACAACTCAGGTCATCTCAACAATGTTACTCATAAATATATGTATACAAATTTAGGATTGCATGATTATATTGTATATTTTATAGCCAATCGCATTATTTCATCGAATAACATCATTCGATTACAAACATTTAAAATTAAAATAATTAGTGTATGCATATTTTAACATAAAATATGCATTTCGATTAAAATTATCTGTTGTGAAGTTTCATAGTTATTTTCATTTATACCCAGCATTATATCAACTCCATAAATCGCGAACTAACACGCAATTTGGATCACTTTTTTTTGGAACACTAGTGAGTTGGCAAATATTTTAAAACTACTCGTACTATAATTTCCGTCCAACGAAACTCTTAACAAAAAAAATATACTTATTATAGTCTGAAGTTTGAAAAAAATTTCAAAATGCATTCTAATGTTAACGTTTATTAATAATTTTATAGAATTTTGTGCACAGCGGCGTTGCCAGGATTTTTTCCGGGGGGGGGGGGGGGGGGGCTGATCAATTTTTTACACAGCGGTGCATTAAATACCTATTAGCACGGCCGAAGCTATAGAAAACTAACAAAATAAAGATGACAATTTAAAATTAGTAAAATACAATTTAAGACTTTTTGAGTGAATATTGTAGACCATTGAAATAATTTTTAAATTTTATTAACATTTCGGGGGGGGGGGCTGCAGCCCCCTCAGCCCTCCCCCTGGCTACGCCACTGTTTGTTCATATGCCATTTCAATACATCCATGTTATTTTACCTTGTATATTACACCGATGAAAACGAATACTCTTCAATTATTTAAAGGAAAACATTATTGATAATTGTGATGGGTATTTGCAAAAAAGTAAGTTGAAAATGGCTTGAGGTATTCGGTGGTAAACATCTTTATACTAATATTATTATTAAGTACGTCATAATATCAAATCTTGACTTTGTCCGTCAATCAAAAAGATGTAGTAATTTGATTTCTTGTCAATGTTTGTAATATTTCTTGTTTTTTTAAAGTGCACGTTTTATGGTATTATCATCGAAATGTAATAATATTAAAACCTTGTTATAATACAATTTTAATGAATATGTGGTTAAAGTTTATATTCTTAAATACTCATATCGTTACATTTCAAAACATAAATTGTAAACAGTTTTCTGTCGTCTTTTTTTAGATCATTAAAATAATGTGCGTATTATATATTATATTATGTGTATTGTTCAATGTATATACGGGAAAATAATTAAAAAATGTTAAATTTATGTAAATGTCATGAAAAACTTCAAGTTTAATATTAATTATTAAATATTGAAATATGACGTATATTACTATTAGGTACCTACTCTCAGTTCATCAATGTTTAATATTCTTAAGCAACCCGTATTCTCTTTTCTACAAATGTAAAACAATTTCAAATTTTTATTTAAAAAACAATTATTATGTTCATAATTTAAAACGTAAATAAGTTGTTGTATTATACATATCAAAGCTGGTCTTTGACAGGCTATTAAAAATAGCGTGTATATTCAAAATAGTTATGACGATTTTTTTAACTTAAAAAAAAGTTGTTCAACATTCAATAACATTTTGATATTTGTGTCGTATTACTACAATTACTCTGAATATTGTTGTTAATTTTATTATTCCGTATAGCTGCTTGTATTTTCATTTTTTTGTTTTCCATCAAACTAATATACTTTTTTTTCATCATAAACATCTAAAAAGAATTATATGAAAATTATATAACTTGCTCATTAACAATATTTACTTAAAATGAATTCAATTTCAATTTGTTTGATTGTCAGTAAAATACCGTAAATATAAGCATGAAACACAAATATATTATTTACCCAACCATAATGCCAACCTTTTTTTTTTTAAATAAAATCTCATAAAAAATAATATGATAAACTACTCCATTTTTTTTAACTGCAATATTGAGGAGGGGTATATTATGTTAAAATTAGGTTGAAAGCATTGAAAAACACGTAGGTACGTTTCAATCATAGTTAACGATTAATGTGGTAGGAACACCCGCAGCTCTCCAACAGAGGCCTGCGTAAGTGTAAACACCTTCACCTCGTTGACCTGGATTTACGGAAAAATGACACGAACATGGTATCAGAAAAATGGGAATAACCATTAAAAATACAAAAAAAAAAACCAAATAAATGAATTAAATGCAATTGTTTTTTATACAAAACACATAATATGGTAGTATAACATACGCAGTGTTTGGAAAGAACGTTGTTCATGAACGTATGTTCACACGTTCACGTTCATAGTTAGTGAACGATACGCAAACGTTGCTCGTTTTTTTTTTTTTTTATATATATAACGTGAACGACGTTTATATTTTTAATGAATTTGAACGATTTTTAAGACGCTCAATTTATTTACTATTGAATAAATATAATATGTATATAGTTTAGATACTTTAGAAAATGTATATGCTCTAAAGTCTAAATTGTTTTGATTTTTGGGTTGAGACCTATATGTTTATGGGTTTTTATACAAACTTCTGGTAAACTATTTATAAACAAAAAATTAGATGAACGACCATATGAACGCGTTTGTTTGAATAAACATGAACGTGAAAAAGAACGAGTTTCTTTTTTAAGGACTGAACATGAACGTGAACGAATTCATTTTTTTAGTGAACGTTTCGAACACTGAACATACGTACCCTATGTATTTGGGAGTTTAAATAAAATTAATCATTTAAAGTAATATATATCATGCACTTTTTACGTGGTGGATAACTGGTACATGCATAAAATATGTATATATATTATTAAATGACTTGTCAAATTCTAAGAAAGTTTAAACTTATAATTTTCTACTAAAATATGACGTATTCAGTGGCGTATTTTGGTTGATATCTCGGGGGGGGGGGGGTGTCAACATTTATTGAACCTCAAAAACAAAATTTTTTTAGTATTATTTACTAATGTAAAAAGATATTTAATTAATTTTTTAACAAATTAATATGTTAGGAATTGACACGAAGTCTTACATTTGATAAAAATGGTATACTATAAAATAAGTGACAATATATTAGGACTTTTTTTTAAATGTCGGGGGGTGTCAAGACCTCCCCCCAAAAAAAAAAAATACGCCACTGGACGTATTTGTTTCTTAATAACATTAAAACATCATGATATGATTATAGTACTGAAACGTTTAAATATGATATAAACCAGACCTCTTTATTTATGATCATTAGCGTAATTATTTATTTAATTTAAACGTTTCATTAAGTATTAGGTATAGAAAATAATAGCTTATAGAATAAAATTAACTAAATATTTTTAATAGGACAATTGTTCTGCATTCACATGTGAGCTAAATATATTAAATCATTATATAAATAACTAACAAATAATAACAATCATAGGCCATAGCCTTTTAATGCTCACATAATTTTTAATAAAATAAAATGATATTATAAAACAATAACCACCCTACAGAGATTATAAGTATTTACACTATTAAAGATATTTGTTTAAATTGTAAGACATAAATAATTATATTTTTTAGTAAAAAAATTGAATTACCAAGCTTGGATCAATTTTTTATTTTATTTCTTTTATAATTTATGTATTTTTATGAATATTATACAATAAATAAAATTATTCATCATATTGTAATTTACGCACATTTTAAAAATGTTTTAAAATAAACAAATACATTTTAACTCTTTTATTGTTATTTATTTAAATTGTATAAATAAACTATACATTATTTTAGCGGATGATAAAATTTAACAGTCTAATAAAACAAACGTATTTTGTATTTTTATCGAAAAAAAATATTATTATTGGCATTATTGATTTAGACATTAGTGGATATTAATATCTTATTAAGTCTTTTAAGTTTTATAGAAGTGTAAAATATTTATTTTTATAGGAATATCAATTAATGTATACATTTAATTTTTACGTGCCAATTTAATTTTGAAATTATCCAAAATATTTACTGTGTTTTATTCTTAAATTATTCTATTTATTTCTTACATAATTGCATATTTCACATGTCATTATTCTATAAAATAATTTTTTCAAATTCATGTTTTATTGTAAACCTATATATCTATATCTGTGGGACTTTATAAAATTGTACATAATTATAGACAACTTAGTAATTTAAGAATGCTCTAATTAAATTCATAGGTTTTTCAATTTCAGTACAAATTTAACTGATTGCCTGTTATGAGTGTAAGTAACTACATTATTGCAACACATTATAATATTTTCACAATACAAAATATTTTTATTATTTATTTTTTTTTGTTTTGATTATCATATCAGCCAAATAATAAATTATTCAATTCCGCAATTTTTGATAGTAAATACAAAAATGTATAGACATTTTTATTCAATATTTATTTAGTAGTATCGTGTTAGAAACTGTCCAAAAAAAACAATCATACAGTCTTGTAGTGTTCAAAAATAAAATAAAATGATTGATTTCCGAGTTTTTTGCTTGTTTCATATAGTTTTAGTTGTCAGGAAAAATTGTATACTAACCTTAAAACCGCCACAATATTTTGCTGTGACTAATTAATGGCTGGTCTGAATGTATAGTGGTTTTTCTCGGTACAAAATAAATTATACGATGAGTATGGCATAAAGAAAAAAACGATACGGTATCCCTTGTAATGTAGTAATTGCAGGCAATAAATTGTAGTCTAAAATGAGGAGTGGCACGTTAAGCAGAAAACTCTTAACAAATTAGAAAAATATATGGGAAAGAAACTGCTGTAAAGATGGCTACTCCAAACGAGATTGAAACATCAGTTTTCAACAAAAAAAACGGCAACGATCAAAAGTGTATACAGTTTTTAAATAATGTCCAAGTGATAACTTCGAGTTGTAACTAAATATTAAATATTGATATTTGTATAAATATTATGTATACCACTATAAATATATTTTTAGTGATCTATACACAGACTAACATTTTCATTATTTTAAAACTTTATAGCTAACAAAGCATATTAATAACACTACTTTTATTGAAAGTTAGATGGTCATAAACTATTTTGGGGCCATAACTATAGTTTATTGTATGTGTTTATACAACACATATATTATAAATAACACATGCGTTATAATTATCTCCTAGAAGATAATATACATTTGTTTAAAAAAAAAATGTTTTGTTTTTGATTTGTCTAGTTAATTTATAACACGCTTTAAGTTTAACCATGGAGAGTGATGTAATAAAATGTGCGTTGATATTATAATATTAAGCACGATTTTCTACCAACCAAACTTTGTAAACACCTAAATTAAATTGTTTATACTGCCGTAAATATCACCTGGATAACTATAAAAAATGAGTGCCTTAGAATTTTCCATTTATTGCACGTTAACTACAATGTTCGTACTTAATTTAATTAAACTTAAGTAATTTCAATGTACTCATGTCCACGGAATAATAAATGCAATAAAATATTGAATGTTGAAATGTTATATACAGTATAATGCAATTATGAAAACTATATAATTTATTTTTGTGTCCAATAATTATTTCCATGATATAATACACATACTTAATTATTGTTAATTTTACTATCAAATGATAATAATTATAATATCATCACAAATATAGTATTTTTATTATAACTTTCATATCATTATAAAAACTATTAGAATTTAAAATTTTCACATTCTAGACAGACATCAGTTGTTCAAGTTGCAAAGTTTAAAAATTGTGTTCTTGGAAATCGAACGATTGTATTTTTTATTTATTTTACAAATAGTATGTACCTACCTATATTATAATGTCGTGAATAGGTTAATGGTAGGTATAACGTATAAATAATATAATTTATTGTAATTATACATATTTTTGAAATTTTACTATGTGTATAAAATGATAAAAATATAATGAATCGCAAAAAGTTTAATTTTACAATCTCAATAACGAGAGACACTCGAAAACCTTAGCAGAGCTAGATCTTTGTTTTTAAGAAATTTAACAAAATTAAAGTTATTCATTATGACTTAGATACTTTTGCCATTTAGATATACATATATTATAACATTTAAATTTATTTTAACTACAAACTAAATTTGTTTTGTATTCAAGACTGCGTTTAATTTATATTATAATATCTTGATTTAAACAAGCATTATAGCATAATATTTCATTGTTATCTAACCTAACCTATAACCTATAAAATACTTTAAACACTGCTTATTTATAGGATAAAATGAAATATTAAAAATAAATTTAATCCATCCTCGGTTGGTAAAAACTAAGTCTAAAAACTTTGATACTTCGAAATATATTATGTTCATTAAATTAATAATATATTATCTGGCAACCCAAATAATTTACAAATGGTTCTCAGCTAGTAAAAGTTTTTGAAACTGTTATAAATTACAGTACTATACTTTACTTTTGTATTTATAGTTTCAATACGAGAGAATTAAACACAGTAATATGTTCATAATAACTACCGATATAAAATAAAATCTTCAAGTCAATTTTTTTTTTAGCCAAAACAAAAAGTTATTTCATATAACAGTTATTCAATTTCACCAGCATGGTAAATTTTAGATACTGCGCAGAGCGATGAATGTATTAGCTTTGCAACGATCTGTATTTTTTATGTCCATAATCATCTTTTGGAACATTAAATATGATTCAATCTTGAAATTTGAAGGTGATTTCTGGTAATAAAAAGGATCCAGTAGTACTTTAGAGAGTCAAAAAAAAAAAAATTAAATTATTTTTAAACACATTTTTTCCTCAAAATAATCGTCATAAACAAAGAGAAAGTTATCTCTTAGTTGTACGTTCATGTTACGTATTTTTCAAGATAACACCACCTTTTTGAAGCATTGAAAAAGTTATAAAGTTTTAACCTTCCCAGGTTTGAAATTGAACATACATTGTACTTTTAACAAGTTATTGTTTCTTGGTTATAGTATTGTGTTTAAACGTGAAAACATAAGAAAAAACCCTATAGAAAGTAGAAAGTTAAGTACAATAGATAATATTCCAATTATTTTAGTAAACCTTGCTTCACTGAATTTTATGTTTGTACTGCAATCATTTTTGTTTTCAAATTAAAATCGATGTAACATTATGTATTAATGTGTCCTAAAGATTATCCTGCGTTAAAATGTGATTTTTTTGTATTTTTAAAAACTGTATTTATTCAATTTTTGTGTAATACTATAACATGATATTTTGTATGAGTGGCAGATATGATAAATTATGAAAATTTATATAAATTAATTTCATAATAATATAAATGACACGTAAGCTAATGTTTCTTATAGAACCATAATATAATAATAATATATTAAACTGTATAAATTCATTGTTGTTAACTTATCAATAAATCTTCAAGAACATATTTTAAATTATTCTATAGGTGTTGAAATTCTTCATAGCATCATATATTTTAATTAAATACCTGTGCATATACGGGTCCATTATTTTCGTGGTTTCTTGACTTTGTACACTATAATATTTTGCACAGCATTAATATATAATATAATATACCTCACATTATTATCCGTGATGTTATTGTACATAGTGATATTCGCACGAAATCCTCTTTTATCAAAAACTTTAATGCGTTTAGTAGTAATATAATAATCCTTGAAAACTGTATTATAATACTATACAATCATGATGAAAAATTCGAGAACTCGAAAAAAATATTATCACAATGATTCAATTTTATAACACTTAAAAATTATAATATTATAAATTATAATAATGACGTGACATCAAGAATAAGCATAGATTTTATGGACATATTTGATACGAATGTCTGGTAAAATATTTTTGAGTGTTATTTAACCTTATTTAACCATTTAATTACCATTATTAACTAAAATATATATATATTTAATGATCACTCTTTTTTTTTATCATTGGTATACACAGGAACACTAGTGCAGCAGATAATATTTACTCCCAAAAGTAAGCTACAAATAATTTTATCTGAACTAAATCCCTCCAAACAAAGGTAAAGGCCGTTATCTAGAAAGTTTTATTGACATTACGACCAGCATTGTGGTTTATGCATAACAACGCATTATAATTCATGAAACTATGTTTAGCAATAAGTGATTTAAATGAGAAATATGGGTTATAACAAAATATTATGTATATATGTATTTATTCACCAACGTTATTATATAAATTGTATTGCGAAAACCATTAAACAACGATATGGCCTTATCCCTTTAATTGGAGAAAACTCATTACATACAATTTTCTAGGGATTACACCCGAGATATTAATGTTCTTTTATGTGGGAATTATAAAGTCTGATATATACAATTTTAACAATAATAATAGGTACTCTGAAAAATTAAACTCTCATTAATTCAGACCACAGCGATGAAAAAAAATTTTATACATAGGACTAGAAAAAATATTGAGGTCCATTGATCGTCGCCGTTGTAGTGTTTTGTCATTGTTGGTGTTTCAGCTTTTTTTTATCTCGATAGAAGCCTTCGGGATTTCACTCGAACCACTGCGATCATTAAAATTAAAATATATCCAAGTATTATTTATCATAACATTTTGAGTGGGCCGTTATGAATGTGTTAATTTTTCAATGATGTGTGTCTTATTTTTAGTTTTTGTGTGTCTATACTGCAGACTGTTTAAACTAAAAAAAAATTTTCGGTCTGGACTCTGTAACATGAAGTTGATTTTTGATAGCAAATTGGATACAGTTGGAATGGGGGACAAAAATTTTTAATTATTTTTTCTAATTCTGTGGTTTTCAATTTTATTAATCTATACAAGTCACAAATGTTCTTATATTTACTCATACCTAAGTAATTATTAAATATAATTGATGGAGTGTAGATACTTGGATAATTTAGAAAATAAATTATGAAAAACTGACATTTTTACTCTAAATTCTAAACCTTATTTAAACAAAATTAAAATTGTTGATTTATTTTTACTCTAAATTATTAATTACTAATCAGTGGTTAAAACGTTTTAACAAATATTCATTTTAATATTATCATTGATTTGGTATAGCTTTTTTGTAAACCTTTCAAAATATATATTGTTTTATTGATGGATATTTTAAATTTACAACTTTTTACTCAATGAACTACTAAGATGATGTTTTGTTTGTGAGTTATTATCTAGCTTGAAAATTGAATTACCTGGTTCTTCGTAAGATCTTCTCTATAACATTAAGCAAAAAATTATGTAGTCTCACCTATATATTCTATATATTTTAATCGATTGAAAATCAAAATTTGATTCCACTGGACATTCTCACATATTATAGTATTGAAAATAAACGATTAAGGTATATATATTTTAAATAATTTAAGTTCAATGTTTTCAATACACGTTAAATCACTATATTTTGCAAACTATTTTGTAGTTAGAAATTTCTTCAGTTTTCAATTTTTTTTTAACTTTGACTCGAAAATATAAATACACGGTTCTATGAAAGTTTTTTAAACAAAAATGTATAAAACTCAGATATATAAATTCACATTTTTTTATATAGGCATTTCAAACTTAATTTTCATTAAAACTTGATACTTATTTTAATGAAAATATTTATTTTAGTTATTTTATTGTATTTCCAAAGGTTAGAATTCATATTGACTTGAACTACATAAATACAGATATCATATTTACTTCACATACTACTTGTTCCAATTTTTATTTATTTTGCTAATTTTTTTTTTTTTACTCGTTACACATATAAAGTATGCGGCACACGTGGAATGAATTAAGACTTACAAACATTAATTTTTGTACTATTATTTTCCGAAACTACTAATTATATACTGCTTACAACGGTAGTATAATAATTAGTGCAATCCCTATCAACTTCTCAGACATTATGTAGATATGTAAATAGAATACGCATATACGGCATACATTATGTGATGATTATTGTCCCTTTGTTTAGAACATCTACATCACACAAATTTTATTTGTTCTTAGATATAATTTATGTACATGTTTGTTAGTTAAAAACAGAATATATTTTTTATTTTTTTTTTATCAAATTAATAGGTATTAAAGCTTCGACTTCTAAGGTCAATATCTTGTAGACTGTAATACATATTATTATACAATTCATTGTCTTTTTATTCAAGTATAATTAATAAAAAATAAGTTTAAACAATAATTAATAAAATATACAATAATAATAATAATATTAAAAGAAGTAATACTTACATTATAAATACCGAAAGCACGACTATTATTATAATTGAAACAACTAACTCGTTAATTGCTCACAAAAAGCACGACTTGTAAATTTTCTGAAATAAGCAGTTTGTTAAATACCACAAAAAGTACAACCAACATTAAAACTGTATAACAATTGAAAAATTAACTAACACAAAAAGTACAATTAATATCGCTAATGAGACCATAAAAGTATAAAGAATACATACTGTATAAGTTTATATAACTAATTTTATTAATGGGATGATTAAACCATTGTATTAAATAAATATAGCGAATACATTATAAATATAAATGCCATAAATTTGAATAGGTACAATACCATACTGTTCTTTTAATACGTTGCTTCATGAATAGTAATATATTTCTTAACGTAGTTATAGATATAAAGAATATAATTCATGAATGTAAATTAACCACCTATAATGCATATCATAAGTTATTATTAAGAAATGATAGGATTTGATAAGAACAAAAATCAACTATAATATGACAAATAATATTCACTAAACGTCATCAAGAGACAAAAACATAAGTAATAATATTTATAAAAAAAATTGTAAAATATTTAATTATTTAATCAATGATAATATGATGATAAAATATGATTGAGATTACAGAAATCTGTAAGAGATAATTTTGAAGTATTATGAGACACGCTTAGTAATAAAAAACAATTTATTTGAGTATTAATAGATGAAATAATAGACACTCAGTTGGGTACATCCGATAGGAGAACAGTTATTGGAACTATATTCCATGTTGTATTTAAAACCAAATAATTACAACTTTTTTTTACTATAAATAAACAATCTATACAAGTATTTACAATAAGCTTATGTGCTAAGAGAAGACAGGACGTGAGAAATTGATTAAGAAGCCGCTCTCTGGCAACACTTAGCATGAATTATTATTTATGTATATAAATATATATACATATATATATATATATATATATTTGTTTTTTTAATTATTGATGGTTGGAATTGAGTGTATATATATATATTGTATATTTTAACTTGGTAATTGTAGAAGGTCACGACAGCATTTCCTTTTTAGCCTGCGCCTTTGATTTCCTGGGAGAGTTAGAGAGGAGAGGTTTTTAATGAGAGGATATTGGTGGGATAGAAGTCGCCTGCGTAAGCGCGAGTAAAAGAATTGAGCTTCTTCATTGATAGTCTTCATGTCAAAATCGTTATGTAATGTTAGGTTTGAAACGTACGGTAGTGCATTGGAAATACTTGGGAATATTTAGATTTTATGTGACAAGAAATTGCTGAGTCTATTTAACATTTTTATGACAGACATTATGATAGAAAGAGAAGTTAGTAGTTATTATACTATTTTTTTTTTTTTTTTATTGAACTAAAAAAACATCAACAACAAAGGTTATTAGTTTTTGTTAAGATACAATGTTAAGGGTATTACAATGTTTATATGATGCTAACTACATATGGTTACTATTTAAGTTAATGTTACAATTTTTTTTTTTTAATCAATACGTTTAAATTTTGTTGTATAAATCCGATCCTTTGAGAAAGGCTATCATTTTCGATGTGGTCTCGTTGCTCGGTCCCAGAGCTCCATACAAGTTGGGTGGAATGTTGCATTTCTCCATAACTTCTAAATATTGATAACACTCTGTTATTATATGTTTCACAGTCAGTGTAACCCCGCAGGCTGCACATTGAGGGGGTTCTTCTTTGGCCATGAGGTGTTTATGTGTCATCCATGTGTGGCCTATTCGGAGACGATTTATAATAATTTTTTCTCTTCTGCTGAGATATTGATTTTTCCAACTTAGGATTGTGTTTTTTATTTCATTAAGTTTGGTCCGTTGTTTTGACCAGTGCGTTTGCCATTTTATCAGTGTATTGTTTTTAATTTGGGTTTTGATGTCGTCATATGTTACTATGTCCGTATTATACTATTTATATGAATAATTAGGCTAATTTCTCGCAGTAGAAGCTACAATACGTCTGATCTGTTGCGATATGGTAATTAATACAAACAAATAGGTAATATATAGTTCATCGAACATTTATAACATCATAACATAGTCACGAATGTATAAATTTTACTTTAATTAGACAGCAAATTTCCACAATTTATTACTATATGACATATTATATTAATAGGTACTTGTCATGGTGGAAAAATATTTTAAACTCTGTATTTATTTGATAAATTTTATTCTGTGCATTTAAATTTAATAAAACTCCCGATATGAAATATAATCCATATATTGCTGATTAATATAAATCGAATAAGGCCACCAGTCAAGAATGTGCTGTGACAATAGCAATCTAAAAGAAAGTGTAAAAACCTCTCTCTCTCTCTCTCTATATATATATATATATATATATACATGGTACATACTTGAAAATATATCATATAAACCACAAGGGACATCAGGTATGAGACAGCTGATAGGAGATTCCGAGAATTGCCTAGAAACTTAAAATATCTTTGAGAGTTCTTGAATTTCCTTGCGTCATAACCGTAGAACATTATAATTCTGTAGGGAGCATAATATTATAAATAAGGCCTAAAACGGGATCCGTTTCAGACGTTAATTTATAGAGTTCGTAAGAGAAGGATTTTCGTACTAGTATTATCATATTCCATAACTATCAGAATTAATTATTAGCTCCACCCTGAATAATTTTCGTATTTCATTCAAATAGATATTATTCAATTTTCAATTTGTTTAAATTATTTCAACTTCGACGATGAATTAAATCCATTCAACCATTGTGTGTTGGTATTGACACACGACAATTTATATCATAGTCCTCCGATATCGTTCGTTGTCGTGCGATGCAGAGTTACACTCAAAAACCACGCTCACCCGAAATACGCCTCCAAGTATATGCAAATAAGGATTTAATCATTCAATGGTAAAGGGCTCGTGTGATGTGTGGGAAGTCGCTAAACGTTAATTTTGTTTCATATGCAAATTCGATGCACTAATGACTCGCTTCTCATCAGTGTATATCTCATTTCACTGTATGTGTTAATGTTTTGTAATATATTATATCCTTTTTTTCAATCATTTTCCCGGTGGTTTGATATTTTTTTTACAATAATCATGTAAAATATGCCATCACTTACAAGTAAGATGCATCGGTGGTATTTTTTTTACCAATGAAACCACAATTGAACTTGATTACATTTTGCCTCATTACATTATAAGTATAAAATGAAATTAGTTGTGTATCTGTACTGTAAATTTTGTACCTATTTACAAAATGTATCATATTTCGAGATGATTTTTTTTTTTAATTTTGAGCAATTAATCTTATTTATTTTTCATAAAATGTATATATATATATAAATAATATCTATTGATTCATGTATTTGTATTAAAGGTGATAAGCCCATCGAACCTTTATAATATTCAATACGCAATCCGCTATGCCTATTTTAAAAGATACCGTTAGATTGAAAATGTTTGCAATTTTGCTTTTTTGTTTAATAGTATATAAAAATAAAATATATTACCCTTATATATATATATATATATATATATATATATATATATATATATAAAAGAACAAGCCTTTTATATGTTCCCATTTTGTAACGATGCTATTTAATTTTTTTTTAAATTTTTTTCACAGAGTTGTTCTAAATACTTTCCTGAGTGTCACCACGTCGCCGAGATTTTAATTTTTTTGTCTACGGAGAGAGAGGGGGGATTGTATTTGTAAGTTGCACGATCTTTCTACCAAAAATAAACCTATACAATAATTATAAAGAAATAATGTTTGTGAAATTGTAAGAGGTAATCTTTGGATCTACTAAACTAATTTCGAAAATTCTTTTATCAATAGAAAACCACATAGGGTTACTTCCATATTTTAAAAAATCATAACACAAAAAGTTTTGGCAATATTGATTTAATTATTTGTTTTGTGTATAGAGGTACATTAAAAGTTTTATTTTATTTGGTTTTAAAAACGACATCTCGAAGGTGGCCACCGTTCTCGTCAATGCACTGAGATAGTCGGAATTTGAAATTGTTATCCAGCATATCTGTGCTTATGTCGGCAATAGCAGCACGAATATTGTTTTTGAGGTGACCAAGGGTCTTTGGACGATCCGTGTACACCAACGATTTTAGGTAGCCCCACAGGAAAAAATCACATGGGGCTAAATCTGGAGATCGTGCTGGCCACTGAAGATCACCTCTAAGAGAGATGAGCCGTTCGGGGAAGTTTTCACGCAAGATATCCATTGACCTTCTTGCCGTGTGAGCCGTGGCGCCATCCTGTTGAAACCATGTTTCCCCTACATTCATTTTTTCAAGTTTGGGCAGAAAAAAATCCACAATCATACTGACATAACGTTCAGAATTGACCGTAACTGCTCTTTCGTTCTCTTCATAGAATTATGGGCAAAAATTCCTATTCTGGATATTGCACATCAAACAGTCACACGTTCTATATGCAGATGCTGCTCATGAAGTTCTCTCGGGTTAGAGGGGCTCCAGTATCGCATGTTTTGTTTGTTAACACATCTTGAAATATGGAAATGTGTCTTGTCACTGAAGAAAACAAGGGCGTTTTGAGGCAGGTTTTTGATGAAGGCTTCAGATGCATTTTTTCGTGCAACATAATCACGTGGTTTAAGTTGTTGCACCACTGCCAATTTTTATGGGTGAAAATTCAGTTCCTCATGAAGAATTCGTCTCACTGTGCGATTAGAAATCCCTAAAGCAGCCAAATGTTTGTGTGCAGATCGCCTAGGGGATTTCAAAATCGGCACTCTTATACCCTTTCGATGTTTTCTGGCGTCCTGACGGTTCTGGAAGGTCCATTATGTTTCTTCTGCACACTACCAGTATCCCTAAACGTGTCCACCCACAAACAAATCGATTTCCAATCAGGCCCACGACCTGCAGATGTGATATTGAAATGGTTTCTGAAAGCACGCTGAGTTGCGATGATCGAACGGTTGAAAGAAAAGTAGACCTCCACGGCGAACGCACGCTCTTGTTTTGTCCACTGCATTGTTGACACTGAACTAGTCATAACAAAAACCTTAGATATCGTGCTTTCGAACAAACCATAAACCAAAGCTATACTATTAATAGCCGCTCAGTTGCGAGAGTTTCAGATAAGGAAGTAACCACGCCCCCACCCTGTATATACAAATTGAATATTGTTTACAATTATTTCTTATAGATATATATTATACTATAGTGAAACCGATGAGTGCGCAGAAAAGAGTTTTTAGATAAGGAAATCTGAAATTTTTCAATAGCTTCGTTTTTAAAAGTCTAAATGTTTGAAGCGCTTTGTTTTTTAAATTATATACGTATATGATTTTTAAACAATAAACATCAGCTTATTTGTAAAAATAACACTAATATCATTTTTTTACTGAATTCAAAAAAATGTATCATAATAAATATAATAATTAAAAGATAATGGATTATTAAGACACGTTAAATAATTGAGAAGCATTTTGAAACATTTAAATAGCATAAATCTACACATCTGTTTAAATTATTTCGAGGTCCCAACGATATTATATACGTTTATATACTCTATAATTTTAACTTTGGAATATAATGATTATCAGCAAATAACATAACATATTTAAAGACGTGGAGAGAGAATATTTCTCATGTCATTATTTTTTTTCAACCAATCCAATAATAAACAAAACCAAAATTTTAATTTTTGTATTTTAAGAATAAAATTGATGTTAATATGTGAGCTACCCTCTTATTAATGATTGAAACCGTAAAACAAAGTAGCATATGACACTTAGCGAATTCCAATGAATCTATTGATTCAACTTTTATTAAAATTAGTACAGTCACATCAAAATAATATTCACGCAGACGTATTATATTCATAAACTTATTTAAAATATATATAATATATGACATAAATCTAAAAACAACAAATAAGAATGCAATTAAAAAAAAATGTTTTTGTCCACGGCTAAAGAGTTATTACGAACTGAATGACATTATAAATCATTAAAATTAAAATTATTGTTTTAATTATTTATTGCTAAATAATTAGCGTTTTTGTAATGAAAGAAAAAGTACATAATATTATGTATTATGTTTTGTTTTCAAATCACGTTTAGCTCGATTCCAGTTTGCATTTATTCGAGTTGAAGGAATTCATTGTTTAACTTATTTTCTGGTACTGACTAATGGGTAGCTGGAAATTCACCCAGTCAACGTTAGTAATTACTTTTTCCATAATAAACACATTCAATGCAACTATGTTAAATGTTAACACATTATTTTTTTTTTCAAATATATAGGTATTGGCTATATATTCTTATTTTGATAATTAATTTTAATTATAATCTCTATAATAATACAATTTTAGTATGTAAACAAATACATTATTCATAATGTTTTTAGTATATTATAATAGGTAAATAAACATATTATTTAATATGGCTTTTATTTTAAAAACAAATAAATGTGATAATATTAGGAATATTATTTTTAATGACTTTTCTGACGTTATCTGACTTTTTGGGTTATGAATGAATTGTGCTCTATTCATTGTAGTTATAGATAACATTTTTTTTACGTTAAAACAAAAATTGGGTTCTTGTAAAGATACATTTTGTATACAGGTGTGATTTGAAAGAAAAAAAATCCTCTTTCACATTTCATTAGATTAAACTAACCCTCCGTACTCCGTCATTAATAACGCCCATCATTAACCAGAAACTTGATTTTGATCTCTTAAATCCATTGAAATTGCCAGTTGTGCATACTCAACCAAGTGTCTCATTTCGTGATAACGATAGTTCTCGAGATGGTGGGTGAATGAGTAGTATGAAAACAGATCCTTAGGCATTAATTTTTATCAACTAGAATTCCAGGCAATCGTTTAATGAATCAAGGTTTTTTCTTATATGGAACAAATAAATGAAACGAGTTCACATTAAATATCTATTTAAATTTAAATTTATAATTAACATAATTCATTTTCATGGATTTGTTTTTATAAACTAAACAATATATCACAGTAATTATGAACAAATCAAAAATGCAATTTCCAGTTGAAAATTATACTACGATTACTATAGGAATAATAATATTAGTCTGCATTAATGACCCTATTAGTTTTATTTGTGATATGCCTTCAGATAAAATTAAACAATTTTAGATTTCTTTAAAGATTGATGAAACTTTCAAATACATTGAAGTTAGAAAAATCATTGTATCAATAAAAATCAAATATGAGCGCAATACACTTATAAAACTTTTAGTCATTACCTACTCATTTTATCAACTTTTAAATTCTAAATGAAGCGATGAATATTATAAAGTTTTCACAATGTTAATATGAGTGTTTTTCCAATAATTGAAAGGAAATTATAACAGGATCGTTTGCAAATGTAGCAAGTTAGTGTCATTCAAATTTGCGTGTATTTATTTATAGGGGGGGGGGAGAATGTTGTAAAATTAAAGGGACTAATATGCTTACATGAAGCAATAGGAAGAATGATCGATATTTTGTCCACATAGCGTACAGCAAAGGTGCGTTGTTCTTATCCACATTTAAAAAATATCGTCGAAATGTTTGTAATTCAATTGCGGAACATTTTTAGATTTGCAATTGATAGTAAAAAATAATAATAACAATTTGTGTCTTCAACGTTGCTGTAGTTTTTTACGTCGCACTATTATGTCTATGAACTCGCATCAACCCCATATCATATATAGATTGGTTCCGAAATACATAGTTGGTTTCGGAGTGAAATCTACAACGTATTCTAAGAAGCATAACCCATTTTTACAAAAAATCTTTTTTTTTTTTTTAAACTTCGTTTCTCCTAAATGTTTTTTATCATTTACTACCATATAGAATTGTGTACAAGCTTAACAACGAGTGTAACAATAAGAAAATGTTTTATATACTAGCTTATCATAAATGATATACACATACATTTTTTTAATGAATAAAAATTGGGTAAAAAAAATGCATGATATCATAGTTAAGTATTTGTCAATAGTGCAAATAATATTTATTAAATAATTGGTATATAGTTGATGCGTTTAATAAAAATATTTTAAATTACTTATAATGTAATGACAAGAATATGTAGTCATCAAATAAACGTACAATTGGTGAATAGTCTTTGAAAAACCACATAATTAAAAAATTCTGTTTACTAATAAGTTATAAATTTAATTGGCATGTATTATCAACGGATATTACTGTATATTAATGTATGGTCTTTATATATTTATACATATTTCAAACACTATTATAGTAAACGCTATAGCATTATAAGTTGAAAAATGATAATATTTACCAACATATTTCTTCAAATTTAAAATATAAGTTTCCGATTTGTATTGATTGAATTGGGCATCAAGTACTAAAAGAACATAATAATATATAAAACTAGCTGAACCCATGCACTTCGTAGCCTGTTAAAAAGCCTGCATTTTAAATGTCTCAAAATGTGTGTTAAATTCGTTACCTGTGATAATACTAGCAGTATTTTTTGTACATATAGATAGATAATGATTAAAATATACTACCTAAGTAATATTCTTACACTGATAATCAATTTTGATTATTATTATGTAATTTAATTCGTTTTATTGAGATAAGCCTTTTTTTTCTTTCTTTTGTATCAAGAGCCAGAGAAGGAACCGCGTTAGCATTACTTCTCTTCTGACTCCCATCGTTTATTGATAACAATAACAACGACAATTATTAGTGGTGGGACAATCCCCCACTCGCTAATATTACAACAATCTTTTTACATCAACAATAATTACAACAACAATTTTTACAATACCAATTTTTACAACAACAATTTTAACAACAACAATTTTTATAACAACATTTTTGCAACAACATTTCTTATCGCCGCACCTCCACAGCCTGGCGGACTCGCTCCTCTTCTTCTTTGCGTGAGAAGATGCGTTCGACCATTCCATAGAACAGCCGAAAGGACTCCTCCGCGTACCTTAGTATATTCAACTTTTCATCTGGGTCTGCTGGAAGCTGGTCAAATGGCGGCCCGCAAATTATATCCTGGATGTCGGCTGTACGCAGTCTGTGCCCCAGGTGAATGGACAAAGGATCACGGAGGACGTTCCAGTAGTAGCACTCAAGCAGAGTATGCTCCACCGTGTCCTCTCCGCCTCCGCACTGTAGGCACATCGGACTGGCGGCCCTGGCTCTCCTGTAGAGATATGACTGGAAACAGCCGTGTCCCGTTAGTGCCTGTGACATGTGGAACGTCAGTGGCACTAGCGGGACCGTTCTTTCCAGCCAACGTCTGATGGATGGGATGCAGGATCGGGTCCAAGACGCTTTACTGGTTGCTTCCCATCTCCGTTGCCACTCCTCTACGGTGTGGGATCTTTCCTCTCTTTTTACGGACTGCTTTGATGGCCGCGACTCGCCAGGTGTAATATTAGCAAGGAGTCGGGACCAGATCCTGGCCCGTTCCAGGCCGAGTAGGTCCGCAGGAACCGTGGAGGCCAGGACCAGGGAGGCCTCGTCGGAGACGGTGCGGTATGCGCGAATGGTTCTTAGCGCCGATGATCTCTGTGGACGAATCAGGTTTGTTTTGGTCCTGGCTACCGCGGCCACTCTGCTAATCCAGACAGGGGCGGCATAGAGCAACTGACTGTCGACCACAGAGCTGAGCAGCTTTCTCTTCCATTGGCATGGGCCACCGATATTGGGCATGAGCCTTGCCAGCGCAGCTGCCGTGCGTGCGGCTTTTTTGGCCACGACGTCCACGTGAGCCGCAAAGGTGAGCCTCTTATCCAGGATCACCCCGAGGTATCTGATCCTGTCGAACAGGACTATCGTATCGAGATAAGCCTGACAATTCAAGTATTCAATTCAATGTTATTTATTGAAATGCATTAGGATACACAATATTTTTATTTTTATTCCTTTTAGTGCGTACACAAATAAATAAGAAGGTTCTCCGATGACGCGTGAGCATGCCACATACAGCTGTCTTTATGAGAAGCATGGTGTTTTCAAATTTAGTCCATATACTTATAGTGATTGTCCTTGTGCTTTGTTGATGGTAATTGCAAAGATTAGTCGCACCGGAAACTGCAAAGTTTGAATTCAAAAGGCATATCTGTTGGAATTATTTGGATGCGTGGTAACAGTACATCTTTGCCTTTAAAATTTCCATTTAAAATTGTAGTTTCGATAATGTTGTTCATCAACTTTACAACTTGAAGTTAAATTTTTTCCCTGGATCTAATATATCTCTACACCAAATTTCGTCGCAATTAGTCCAGCCGTTTAAGAATGTATAAAGGACAAACAGACAGACAGAAATCCATTTATATGTATATATATATATATATACAGAGATATTAAATAAAATTTTATAAATCCCTATCTTATGGCATTATATTTTTTTTAGAGGATAGGATAAAAACTAACTATAGAAAAGTATCTTGGGATCTAATAGTGTATGTGGCTCAAAAATCATATAGTTCGTTCGATTCACTTTGAATTCGGTAAAAATATAAATTCGACCAATATTTTATAATCGTAGTTTTACCGTCCAAAATATATTATGAACTTTCTATAATTTGTACAGATTGGTCATTAGTATTATTTTAATTAATTTATCTATACAAGTCGTATATCTGACGAATTAATTATCATTTGATATTATTAGTGTTTTCGTTTTGTTTGAATATAAGGTATCAGCCAATTTTAATTAAATTTGTAGTATAATAATAATATACAAAATATCGATCCAATACTTGTATTTGATACAATAGTATGTACCCTTGATACAAAAAAAATTAACAATAAATAATTTATTTATAATGTATCTATGTGCTATCATGTTCAGATAGAATCATTTGTTTTATACTTTAACTATATATTACCTATTTTATTTAAAAATTGTAAAAAAAAATAAAAATACTTAATCTTACAATAACACTGGTATTTATAAAAAAAAAATTTCTCATTTTTTAATCAAAATATTACAGTTCATATTTCTTCTGTGATATTCAATTTGTGTTATTATTTGATTTAGATATGAGCGATAAATGCATTGGTTTACTGCCGTTTATTTCATATTTTCTTATTTTCTGCGTTTGTCTTATCGTTTTGAAAAATAGAAAAAAATTTTAATTCATAGACATTAAGGGTAGTCTATGTTATAAAGTTGGATTTTGTTGATGTTTTTAAACGGGTTTATGTCAGAAATTAATAATACCAATAACAATTTGAGAGATACTAACAAAAACAGCATTTAAGCGAGAATTCTTAAACAACACGAGTTTTTGTAAAAATTAAATGTCTAATTCAAAATTAATATTTAACCCGTGGTCTATGACAATAAATATGGGAAATGCCATGATATCTCCAATCTGAATAAATATACAATAGTTTCAAAATACTGCACTACAAAAAAAAAAAATTCTCGGCCTAACATATTTAATCCATCATCCACACTGATTAACATCTAAAAATTGTTCAACTGGAAGAAGTAAAACATTTCTCTAAGAGGTTTGACGTTCGCCTATACACTCCCAATTTTAATCCATTACTTATCAATCAACGTAACACCTGGTAATCTTCTAGTTCGCCTAAAGTGAAAATGATGTAAAGTCTTGTTAAGCTAATATATAATACTAATTCAACAAATAGGAAGTTTCATCAGACATCAATGATAGAAAGAAGATTCTAGTTATTCAAGTAAAATAATTTGGATTATAGTCACACATTCTTAGTGCTATAGCTTTTGTATAAAAAATTAAGAAAACATGTTTTTTTTTTTCAAAAGGTACCTTATGATAGAAAAATATATTGAAAAATTGCTCATAAAATTTTCACTGTTCAGTCTAGGTTAAAAGAAAAATATGAGAAGCCTCGAGGGTCTGAAAATCACACTTTGATATAGGTCACTCGATATTTATACGAAAATAACGATTTTTTCTTATTTATTTAAATTTAATTTTAAAATATTCAATGTATACAATATTCATTGTATTATCATGAAATATTCTACTGTTTTTTATCGGAATTGTATTTCTATAAACTAAAAAAAAATGTTTTACATTATTAGAATAATATTAAAAATTTTTCAACAAATATTAAAACAATATTATACAAAGTATTCCATAATTGTGTATCTATATAATTTGAAATATAATTATATAATAATTTAATTTTCATAAACATTAAGATAAGTATTGTAAAATTGTCTTAATAAATATATTTAAACAATGAAGTAGGAAAAAACATTTTAAGCATTTGAAGTTAAAATGTTGACAAAATTAAATATAGCTTAGCAAAAAATAACGATTTTTTTCTCTAACAAAGTAACAACTAAATATTTTGATCTTATTCCAAAAATATAAATTCAAAATATTTATTCTAATTTAAAGCTACTTATTTTACAAACTTGTTCTCTCCATTCTTTAGTACGTTGATATTTTATTTACTAACAAATTAATAACCAACAATAATTTAATATTTATTTAATTTACGCAAAATAAAATTAATTTAAAAACAATTTTTCCAGCCGTATCACTTAGTTTTAATAAATAAATTATGAATAGGTATTGGAAATTCCTAATTTTGTTTAACACAGTAACACCTTCAGGCTAAGAAAACATCTTAATGCAGTTGATATTTAAAGCCCAATGCAATAATAAGATTAAAATTTAAAATCTATTACCTGAAAATGCAATCAATACTGATTATTGATCTAAAAGGTGTTATTGAAAAAAAACCTATATAATTGTATGCCTAAATACCTACTAAGAATAAAGAAAAATGTATAGGTTCAATTATAAATTACATTATGTATATATAAATATTATGGGCGCACGCGCACACGCGTGCGTGTGTGTTGTAATGGAATTTATAACTAGCTGTGTTTATGGGTTATAAACCAAGTACATTTATTTCACAAATAATAACAATAGTTAAACAAAATAATAATAATAATAATAATAATAATGTATACAGCATATTCTTTTAATACATACTATATTATATTAATGGTCGCGTTGGACTCACATTTAAAATTACATATAATATATAATATACATCGGAATATTATATAATTGTTACGGACCTACGGTCACACTTACACAGAGGCGACAATACGCGCGAACCGTATTCCAACTATGTTACGTGGTACCGAGTGACACATATCTATATATACGGCGGCGCTAATGCGGATATACCGTATTCCAGTATTCCACTCGTATTAGGTATAATAGTTAAATACAAATGACACAGTACAAAAATACTACAAATAGATATATAGGTGAGCGATTTACGATTACACACTCGCGCAGCGGCACTAATACGAGTAGACCGTATTCCTACTGCAGGAGGTGGTGGGTGGGCGGCGTTACTGGTATACTGTACTCCTACCGTGTCGAACTAACGGTGTACACTCGCTGGGCTTGGCTGATCCTCTCCGGATCTGACTGGGCGGTGAGTGGAGAATCCTTGACGACGGAGTGGCGACTGTGAACCGGCACGGCGACTATATACGGCGAAACGGCACTATGACTGGTGCAACTGCAGTACTGCACTTATTGTATTAACGTCAGTTGTCGGAACGAGAAGATGGACTACAGCGGCGTTAATACGAATAGTTCGTATTCCGACTGTAGTAGGGAATATCAATCCTCGTCCCGGCGTCTTCGGCTGGGCGGTTGAATTCGATTTTCTGGTGGCGGCCGGGTCTTACTTATGCTAATCCTCAGTGACCGCGGCCCCACAGCATGCTTTCTGGTTAACCCGATATTGTCGTGTGTTTCACATCGTGATTTTTCATCAATGCTCGAATGAGTGTTACCGTATATATTTCCAAAGGGTTTTTTAGCTGTTCATATTACAAAACATACTTGTTTTGAGTATTATAATACTTAACGATTGCCGGCCACGGTGATTTTAAAAACACTATTCGCGGACCACGCGCTCTGTTGTTGATATTGGTGTGTAACTATACGGCGTTGTACGTCTCAGACTTACCGTGGCTACCAATTGGTTGCACGCCTGTAGTTCTTGTTATACTCAGGAAGTTATGTTTCCATGTTTAAGTTATTATATTAACTATGTCTCGTTACAGTGTGTGTGTGTGTGTGTGTGTGTGTGTAATTGAAATTGGATCTAGTTGGTACATCAAGGAATCAAAAGCAAAAGATGCCTAGCACTTGTCTAAACAGGCAGAAAATCTAATAAAAAAAAAGCGGGGTATATTTATGGAACAGCAGTTTTTGACGAAATCGATTTTTTTTTTCGTTATCCAGAAATAAATGATCGTAAAAACTTGAAATATTTACAAAATATTCAAATTAGTATTTTTTCTATATCATTATATTATTTCGAAAATAGTTTGGCTTTTTGTGAGCTATTTATGGACTTAATAATTCTCAATTATTAAATTGTTTTTTATTTAGAATTTATTATGCTAATAATGTATTTTGTTCCTAAGTCATAAATCTTTAAATTATTATATATACCTATACATATATATATTCTAATAAAAGGCTGTTCCTAAGTTTTTCTGACATAACTTAAAAAATACAGAATAATATTTATTTTTGTAATATTGTTTTAATTTTTTATTACAATTTGAATACCCAAATATGATGTAGTTTTATAGTAAAAGTCATGTTTTCTCAAACGATATTAGTTATTTTGTTGTAATTAAAAAGCTTACTACCACCGAGTGGGCATAATATTATTATTATTATACTTAAACATTGACGATTCGCGGACAGCTATAATTTTTAATTTTAGTATGATATTACATTATAGTATTTTACCAAGTTCTCTGGCCTTATTTTTTCTCCCTCTATCCATAATTTCGAGTATGGGTACATATAGAAAATTTAAAGAATAGTCATATTTTTCTCACTCAATTTATTTCTTTAATATAATAATATTATAGCATAAGATAATAATAATAGTAAAATATATTCGATCGCTCCAACGGGTAAAGAACGACCGATCAAATACGTATATCGTATTATAATCATTATATCCGTCGACCGTTTCGGTTGTTTCTACGATCATATACGACATCGAAGTCGATTTAGTACGACCATCGACGAATTTTAAATAAAAAAAACGTTGATTTCGTTTTTGAACTTTATATACACCACGTTTACGTTTATATATGGGTACATTCACGTTTACTTAATAATATTAGGTAAAACACATGACGCCAAAATTAACCTTTAGCCGTTATTGTGAAAATTAAGTTTTTCGCATTTATGTACAATAATAATATTAATAATATGAGTGTATAATTTATATACATATAATGTGAGTTATATTTTATAATTATAATTATAGTTATTAATATAGTTATAATTATTTTAGATGATAATAATATTATACCTAGTAGCTCTCCTAGGACTACAGTGGACCACGGTAGATGATCAATAATAATTTATTGTTCTTGATTTGCACTCGGCTGATGCTACGAGACGATCAGTGGACGTGCAAATAATAAAATCCACAGCGCGTACATAATTTATCGCTGACATATACAACGTTGGTGTGAATTGAAATTATTCAGCTGTGATACTTAGCGACAAATTCTCTTTCGGCTTCCATTGCCAAAATATCATACGATTTGGTGATGGTCTAGGGAGTAGTCTATATAAAGTACCGTGACACATTAACCATGGTCCATGACTTTCTATAATACGTTTTTACATCTATTAATTAAACATAATATTTTCTGCTATTTATACATTTTTGTTTCTCATTAAACGCACGGCATATATTTTGCATTTAAGTGATTTGAAATCGTGTTGTGAGTGTGTGTGTGTGTGTGTGTGTGTGTGTGTGCAATACTAAATTAATATGTAGGAACATTAACGAAAGTTAATCCTAATGAAAGTTGCAACTTTTTCAATCAAATTTCACGGAAATTCGGTGATTTTTGCAACAAATCGGTTTTATAACAACATAAAACGACCGTAATGCGTACCTGAATAGCGTGTAAATAAATAGCGTAGAATATATTCAACTTGATTGGAAATATTGCTTGTATAAAATATAAATGGGTGTTCGATTTTAACACATTTTTGTGACACGTAACATATTTAATGTGGCAGCAAACAACGTTTACAGTGGTATTTAATTAATTTTTAACGTTCTTTTTCTTGGTTTTGATTTTATTATAAATCGAATACTATATAGTAGCTATACTAACTGATTGATATCGTTAAAGGCAATAATAGTTCAATTCAATTGGATTTTTTTTTTTGTATATATTAAAACGTTACGTCCTTTATATTCGTGACGATTTTTGTTCGAGCATTGCATCATTTTTCATGAAAAAAAAAAATTCAACGTGATGAATATGTCCACGCGTAATAATATTATTATTATACATTATAGGTAGGTACCCTGTAACATATACATATTTATAACGGCATTGTTGACACTTGCCACACCGTGTCGGGTATAATATTACTTTTTCGAATATTAATTTGATGAACGCGTGTTTGATTTACGATAGGAAACACTTCATGACAGCGTGTCGGTAGCCGATTAAAGTTTTCCACGAATCACTGCAAGAGCAGTAGGTAGGTATGTGTTTTGGCACTTATTAATGTAACGTATTATATGCGTCTCTTGAGGGAATTTACGTAAATTACACCGACGCGGTTATGTAGGTTATTTACTCCGGTATAGGTATGACTCTAGCACGCTATGATAATATATAATACGCGCATATGTATAAACACTATACAGGGCATTCGTATTTATAACTGCGAACACAACACACTCACACATCCTGCATACTATACATACATATTTATCACTTTAGATTATTCGGATATCCAAATGAACAACATACCTCTCACATGTGAGGAAGTAATAATTTAGTGTGCGTATTATAACCGTAAAGTGTAGACGCAATATGAATACAATATTATGACGTACTCAGTGGTATACTTTGGACCGAGGACTTTCGCACTTCTCGGTAAGTTCGAAAGAAACAATCCACCGTAATTTATTATTTTGTAGTGTGAATATTATAATAATGATAATGAGACAAAGAAGAATAGAATATCATTACGTGCATTTTATGAGATCTCATTCATATCTATATAATGCAATACAAAACAATTATACTTGGCATCTGAAGTGCATGAAAGAATAATTAATAAGTTATTGTTACCAATATAACCAAAATAGTACAAATATCATAATTATTATGTAAAATCATATTTTCACTCTGATATAATATAAGAACACAATAGGTATTTTAATATGAATCATTTTTGATTTAAAATATATATATATATTATACAGTGATAACTCTTTATAACGAAACTCGTTACAACAAAAACCTCGATATTACATAAATAACATTAAGTTAAATTTTAATGGTTGGTCTGATTTAAAACCTATTAATTATTCTCTATTACGAAATCTCTCAAAAACGAAGGAAATCGCATGGTCCCTTCAGATTCGTTATAGAGAGTTTTCACTACATATATTATATACTATATACTATAAAGTATATAGGATATATTTGGTATACTATAAGTTAATGATTCAACTATTAAATTAATAAGTTATTCGAACTGGGAACACTTCCATTGTTGGTATTATATTTTTGTAGTACCTACTCTATCTTAAAAAAAAACAATAACCCTTAAACTTACAAAATTTAAATTTTTAGGTGAAAATAAGAGAGAATAATATATATTACATTATTCTTTTAAATAATGCAAATAAGGTTATTGGATATGTAATATACATTCGTTCTGATAGTATAATATTACAAATAAATACAGCATGTAATATACATTCGTTCTGATAGTATAATATTACAAATAAATACAGCATAACTAGTCGAAATAATGCTTAAATTTCAAACTTTGAGGGTGATTTCCGATGTTAATGTGAATATCCTTGGTGCATTATAGAGGTCAAAAGTAAACATTTTCCAACAGTTTTCAAAAAAATCAAGAAAAACAACAAAAAAAAGGACAGAAAAGCGGGAATTTTTACGCAAAACCAGTTTTTGACCAAATCGATTTTTTATATGGTTGTAATTCAAAAACTAATCACTATAAACACTTGAAATTTTCACCAAATGTTTATGTTACCTAGTGATATCTATATACAGTTTAATTTTCAAAAAATTTTGAAGTTGAAAAATCATAACATTTTTTGTGTTTATAACTAAGGATTAAAAATACAACACTAAGTTTTCCATAAGTTTTCCTTTAAATAGCTATAGAGAAAACTCGAAGCGTCATTATAGGAAAAATTTTAAGTGCGTTTGAATTTTAAATTTTTACGAAATCAGGCATATGTGTATCTATGATAATATAAGGTATTATGAATTATGATAACTACAATCAATGTTTTTGGAAAAATTGATTAACCATGCCTTATGCAAAATCGTTTGAGGATAAATCGTTATCGCTACATCCTCAAACGATTTTAAACATTTGTTATTACCTATTCAAAAAGTATAAGTCGTAGATACTTGAAAATTTTATCAGTTATTTAGATTGGCATTTTCTTTACATAATTTAATTTTCAAAATATTTTGAGTTTTGTTAGGTATTTATAGACAACTGAAATTTTTAATTTTTCTGAAAATTTTTTTTTTGAAGTGTCGATAAAATTTTTTTGGCCCTATCAAAATACTTGAAAATTTTATACAAAGTTCCTCATAATTTATTCTTATAATGATTAAAAAATTATAAGAATACAGAGGCACAATTTTTTTTTATTAGCATTTGAAGTTCAAATATTGACAAAAATTCGTCAAAACCATGAATATTTGCAAATTATTTTGTAGTTCAAAATTCATAATATTGTTTTTTTTACATCTAAAGTTATAAAATTCAACACTAAGTTTTCCATAAGTTTTGCTTCAAATAGCTATAGAGGAAATTTGAAGCGTCATTATAGAAAAAATGTTTTGAGCGTTTGAGTTTTAAATTTTTATGAAATCGTGTAATGATTCACAAAGGTAATTTTCAAACCAGGTATATGTATATCTATGATAATATAAGGTATTATGAATTATGATGACTACATGCAATGTTTTTGGAATAATTTATTAACCATGCCTTATGCAAAATGCGTCTTAATTGAAAAATAAGATATTTGTTCCAAAATAGAATATATGACAATATTTAAATATAATATATCCTAGACTGACAAATCATCTTCGTTCAGAATCGTTTTTCGTATACAATGATACCTATCATTTCATTCAAATCTAACCACCCTAATCAGAGATCCACCCCACCACCTAATGTACAGCTGAGCGATACCCACTTTCCCGCTTTTTTAAACTGAATTCGAAATATTAAACGAATTTCATTTGTGTACAGTAATAATAAAAAAAAGTATATTTCAGTGGGTGTTATATTAGGACTGAATTTCATTTAATCTTAGCTAATAATAAAAAAAATATAAAATATGCATCCATGTTCCACAGCATTGTAGCTATATATGACATATAAGCAATATTATATTTGCATTTTGAGGATTTGAATATTCGAGTATAAATTTTCGAATTGTGTTTAATGTTTTTAAAGTAATTTTAACAAATTATAGGAGGAACTGTTTATACTTTATATAAGTGCGTAATAAACATACAAACTAACATGTATATGTTGGTAGTACAAATTTGAATACCTTGCAGTTATATCGATGTCGTATCCGTTCTACGATTAGTCATTATTGACTCAAAGCTTAATAACAATATTATATAATATAAATGTTATAGTAATTATTTTATAATAACTAAATATTTATAATTTAATAAATGCAAGGATTCCGGAAAATATGAATTCAATTAACAAAATAACTAGGTAATAGTAAAATAAATAACTGAAATAACAATATTATACAATTAATATATATGATAAAATATACTTAGTAATAATTTCAGTTTACAGACCATCTGCGTTTAGAATCATTTTTCATGTGAATGTATTTATCATTTAAATCATTAAATTAATTTAACATATAAATTACAATGACTTACTCACTGGTGAGGTGCACTTAATATATATTCTATATAATGTAACGAAGTGGTTACTTATTTACTTTCTCATTTTTATTTTCAAATTTGAAATGAATAAAAGTACATTTGCATGATAAAGTTGGTTAATAATATCGAGTATTTATTTTTGTTAAGGCAAGAAATCGATTGAATTTTAATTTTATGGTATTTTAAATATTATAATTCTCTTTTTGTAATTATATTTCACAAAATTCGGGTTAAATTTTAGTTCTGTAATGACTAGAATGATTTGTTTTTCAATCAATTTCATGTAACTTATTATTTTTAGATTTTTTTAATTTTGCGATATTGTTATTTTATTTGTATTACCTACTATTATATACAAGTGAAATGTTTTTGATTAAATCTATTCAACCATCGTTAATTGTTGTAAATACGTTCTATTACTTCTTGAGTGAATGACCTGCTAATGTAAATTAAATGTTTAAACAATATACATTGTACAACATACTTTATGATATACGATTGGTTATACGCTTATACGTAAATACAATGCTAAACGTTTCTAACTGTAATATCAAGAAATTGAATATTTTGGATTTGTGACAAGGTTATTGGTTTATTTAAGTATTTGTCGAGCACTTTTTGGAATAACCTAAAAGGCAAAAAAAATTGTTTAGGTCAAAATTTTATTTTAAGATGTATTCAATTCCGCAGTAGTTCGCGAGTCAAACGCCAAGAAGAATCAAAAACATTACGAGAAGCAAATGGATCCATATTGAAATATATCTGAACCCAGTTTACCTCGAAATGATTTCCGTAAATACGCTTTTTAAGTTATAACAACTGCTGTGGCGTTAAAGTTAAAAAATTATAATAATTCACCACCACCCCACATCGATGTAATTAACATTGCAAGACCATTCAGTGTCTTACATTTTAATAGTTAAGATTAATTATTGGCCGGATAGTTTTCAGTTCTCACTTACCCTCCAAAAAATTTTTAATTATTTTGTTTGAATAGTAAGTTTTTCCCCTAATATCAGAAGCAAAAGTTTCAAACTAACACATACTATTTACCCAAGAATCACGGAACCACTATTCGCTACGACAATAATCACAACACTTTGCTGTAGTATTTCGGTCTTGTTCCAATTAGTGGTCTAGTTATAATAATTGTGATCTCAGAACTACAGTTTCCACAACACGACATGACTGACACAAATTGATCTGTATCCGTATTAATTTTACTTAAATGCTCATGTGGTAAAATAGAGTTACTTATATATTATCATTAAACATTTAGTGTTCAACAGTACGTGGGTTATACCGAGGACCCTAGGTCGCAACGCGTATATAATTATTAGAGCTGCATTGTTGTGATAAATTAACAAAAGCGCGTCCGATTTTATTTCTATTTTTAATCTCGTTAACTTACTTACATTAACTTAGGTGAGTACAAATAAAATAATGTTAGGACACACACAATAAAATGTATAATAATATTTGTACGCGACGATCACTGTCCTCCGCGGTCATAAAAGTATCGTAATAACATAGAATGACAAGAGATATATATATAATTATTATTATGGTCCGAACATACATAACGACGTCTTCTTAGTACCATCGACGGACATGGCCATTTCCGTACGTTTTATTCCATTGATATAATAATTGAATTAGGTACGTGTTTTACGAACATTTTTATTGGTAGCAATCGCCAATCTATTATATGATTTACGAGCAAAGTATAGCAAAAACTTAAATAAATGTAATTTGGTATAGCTTAGGTCTCGGAAAGACCGATATCTGCGGTTTTCTTTAAAACTGAACGACGTGATTTTAGATATAAAAATTCAGTATAAACTTCTATAAATTCAACAATAAAATATTATTATTATTTGTAAGAACATTTTCATACTAAAAGCCCCCAAAAGCATACAACTTATAAATAGGTACACATAATAGTAGAGTTTTGATGGAGTACTAAAGCTGACAATGTTGAAAAGAAAAAAATATGATAAATAATTTTATCTATAAAACAGTTAATGACGACTGTAATAACACTAAACATTCGATTTGTTTAAAATACATGCATAACTACAGAATGCAATTGATTTCAGCTTGAAAAAAAGGATGATTGACTTATAAAGATGATTAGGTAGGGGGTCGGATTAGGGTTGACTATCGATTCTGACAACCGATATTATGAATTATAATATTCGGTATTATTTATTTGGCAGTTTTTTAGACCTTTAATATTAATGTAATACAGGGTGATTGATTTATCAAACAACACTCATTATTTCAAAAAGTATTGACTTTTTTCAAAATATTTATGTTGTCATTCAAAAAAGTTAAAAAATTAAAAAATGATAAGGATAAAAAATATTTAAAAATATAATTTTTTAATAAAAACATTGGTTTTTTAACAACTTGAAACCATGTAAAAAAATATTTTGAAAAAAGTCAATACTTTTTGAAATAATTAGTGTTTTATGATAAATCAATCATCCTGTATATCCTCGTTGGTTCAGAGAACCAAAACCAGAGAACAAAATACGAATACCTATTTAATATGTTTTATCTTTTTTTTAACGTTTAATTTCACATTTCAGAAGCGGAAGGGCATCACCAACTGCAGGTAACGACCATCGCCCACAACGCGGAGCACCACCACCCGCACCACCCACAGCATCGGCTACGACACGATCGGCCGTAATAGCACCCACCAGCGGGAAAACCGTCAAGCACGATGTGACCGCCGATCGGAGGGCGGACGGCCACCATGGACCCGCAGATGTGGTGGTACGACACAGGATTTGTACCAGGCGGTACGCAGATAGCTGCAGTTGTCGGTAACAGCACGGGTGGCGGAAGCGTCGGTGGCAGTGTCGGCGTCGACGGAGACGGCGGTGGCAGCAACAATAGCAGCGGCAGCGTCGGCGCAGTAACCGCCGGTGCAGTCGGTTGCACAATCGGACCGGATAACAAGACGACGCACACGGTGGCCGGAGACGGGTCGGCCGCTATTGGCGGCGGTGGCGGTGACCTCGTCGGTGGTGGTGGGACGGCGGAAGATGTGGCCGCCGCCGTGGGCCCGGTGCTCGTCATCAAGACGGTGGCCATGTGCTCGATAATATTGTGCGCAGTGTTGGGCAATGCTCTGGTGGTGATCAGCGTGGTACGGCACCGGAAACTCCGCATACTCACCAACTACTATGTCGTGTCGCTGGCCTTCGCCGACTTCCTAGTGGCGCTATGCGCCATGTCGTTCAACGCCAGCGTCGAGATTACCGGCAAGTGGATGTTTGGGTACGTCATGTGCGACGTTTGGAACAGCCTGGACGTGTACTTCTCCACCGCGTCCATACTGCATCTGTGCTGTATAAGTGTGGACCGGTATTACGCAATCGTCAGTCCACTGCAGTACCCGATCACCATGACGCAGCGCACAGTTCTGTACATGCTGCTCAACGTGTGGACTCTACCGGCGCTCATATCGTTCCTTCCGATATTCTTCGGCTGGTATACGACCGCCGAGCACCAGGCGTTTCGCCGCAAGAACCCCATGTCGTGTGTGTTCGTCGTCAACCGGTATTACGCGATCATATCTTCGTCTGTCTCGTTTTGGATACCCGGCGTCGTCATGATCGTCATGTACTACAGGTATACATTATTATTATTATTGTTGTTGTTGTTGTTGTTGTTTTGAGTAGTTTCGAGTACATGCTCGGTATCGATGGCACCTATAAAAATGATGGTATCGATTATGACGTCACAAACAGGATCATGACTGGTGATGAATGTGTTAGAACAACCACTATTTTGCACCATTCCCATTGACGCATTTAGAACCGCATGATCACCTATTATGCCGAGAAGTTGGTTAGGTCAACTAACTAGCCAACTGATTATTCTCATTTGAAACAGAACATACAAACGTCCGGTGTTTATTTATTTTTTGTTACATGGACATTTTGTTGATGCCAAAAGCTATATATTGTAATGGAGTTGTGAGACCAGTCACAACGCGTATGGATCAATATATTGTGCAGTGAGCAATATATCAGAATACTGGTTGGGTGCAGCATAAGTACAAATTCTGTAGTGTATATTGTGACTATGGAGGATTAAATAAGAAATTAAATCAGTAAGGAAAAGACAGGAGTGCCACCACCTTGTAATCAATATGACAATATGAGAGAAAATAAGTTGAGATATTTTTTTATCATGTTATGAGAAGAAAATATGGATAGACTAAATAGTTAGTAACACAAACACATAGAGTGTGAGTAAAAGTGACGCATCAAAAAAATTCCTATGAAGGTTTTAAATAATTGGATAAGAATAAAGGAGGTCCCTTAATATATCTAGCAGTGGATTATTTTTTATTGTATTTTCAAATTTTTTTTTTTATTATTACTATAGTAAAAATTACTTTTGCACAATGACGATCGAATAAGCCTAACATAATAATATTAATAATAGCGAATAAGCACATTTATTTATAGAGCTGTGGTGAATCACACATGTGTTTCAAAAAACGAATGTATACAAACGACACTTAAATAATGTAAGAACTTATTGTTGTTTGACCTAAAAATCATCTGGATTATTACGCATATACTACCATAAAGAGCAGTAGGTACGTATATTTGGGTTAAATAATAAATCATATTTAAGAAGAAAATCATTAATTTATGCAAGCGTTACTAAAGGAAACAGATACAAAGAAAAGTACATTAACACAAACTGCAGAACAAAGACGTGATAACAGCATCGACTCAAAAGAAGATGAAGAAAATAAATAACAATTTTGGTAGAATTATATCACACAATAAACTAGTAACAATAAACAAAATGGTAACTGAAAAGAAATTAAATAATTTAAAGTTTTATTAAAATATATAAAATTGGACGTATTTCAATGAAAATTAAATCAATTCATCTTATTTTATGTACTGACTACTTTATTATACTTAAAGCACGTGGTATGTATGCTCAAGAGTATAGATATTTATAGGTTTATTTATTTAGTTGATATATATACCTAATGTTTTCCTCAATTTTATATCGTAGATTTTGTATGCACAATCATTATGTGTACCTAGGATATACGACTTTATATTATATAATAGTGATATTCTTAATTTGAAAATGATGTGTAGTTTTTCAGAGCAGTGAAATAACAGCTGAATACGTTTTATAGATCATATTTACAGAAAAACAACATTTTGAATAAAAAAACGATAAACAATAATAATTACAACTAATTTAATTAAATATTAGTTAGAAAAATCTAGTTGATTTAAATTCTAAATGGAATAAAGTTATGATCTGTTACACACATAAAATGTACTTATGTTGTTAAATAAACAAATAATACAATTTGAATTTTATGTCAATTAATAATTTGAATATTAGCTTATTGTTTATAAAAATAATGCAATAGGTCTGCTCAAAATAAGTAGTAGAGGTGTTTTGAATTCGGAATTTTAAAATCAAAATGTTAAATTTGAATTTAAGTCTAAATTTTTGATTTAATTACAAATCTAAAATCTAAAATAATAAATATCAACGAAAAATAGTTCCTAAGTATGAGGCATTGCCAAACTTTATCCTTTTATCCTTTTTTTTTATAATAATATACCTTAAACATTAATATCTTTTATTTTTTATACAATTAACTATATTATGTTAATCATGAATTCAGAAAATAATAGCTGTGACATTGAAATATCATTATGATTTACAATACGGTTAAATGTAATAATATAATTACATTGTAAAGAATTAACTATATATTCATCCGAATACACTAAATATCGGCAATAAAATAAGAATTCATACCTATATGCTTTAAACTTAACAAACCTATCAACAACAAATGTGCTACCATCGACGATTTTTCTTTAAAGATTTTTTACAATTTGGATTGGCTCTTACGTAACCGAATTTCAAAGTATGGTAAGGTATTTTTTTTACACTTTAAGTTCCTACCACTTACAACTTTATTTTATGTTTCTAACAAAGAAAAAACGAGCTTATCGGTTGAACATTATTACACAAACACCTAAGTAGAGTGTTGTTTTGGACAAAGTACTAGCGAAGTTTATCAGTGACCGAGATTTCTGCGATTAAAATATTTTGTTTGTTTTTTATAAACTGTATAGTTTGTAGTATTTATAATATATATGTATAGTAATCATTCAAAATTGCTGGCATTAACAACATTTTCTATAACATGATGTTAAAATGAATTGTAATTTTAAAATTAACGGTATAATCATATGTACAAAACAAACTAAAAGGTCAAAAATATCTCGACAAACTAATATTATACCATCATTACAAAAGTTGACAATACAGTGTATTGTATTATTTGTATATTATTCATATGTGCAGTGCACTATGTATTATATTTTTATAAGCTACTATTTACATTTTTACGACTACCCATAGTATATATTGTATCAACATGTTTATTTTGCTCAGCGACTGATATTGGATCAAATGTCTGCTACCGATACTTTTAAGTGCTAATTAATAACAATATTATGTTTATAAACATCGATTGCATAAATACACTGAATGAAATACCTATACACGAATCATTCGACTAGATGTTCTAAAAATACATCCTGCAGTATAATCGGGATAATATAAATCATTTCCATGATTAATATTAATGCTGATAACTCCAATGCAAAATTATCTCTTTTTTAATTACTATAATCTCTTGGTATATTTGGCGGTATGAATTGAAAGTTAGATGTAGCTTTGCATAGTAAATTGGCATAGCATATTAAGTAGAGCATTTACGTTGATCAGTGGTTTTGACTAAATTGTTTTCGGTATAACATTTTCGTTAAAACAAAGTGGCTTTACGAACGCACTAAACCTCGTACAAATAATAATAACACGTCATACCGTAATCGCACTACAAACATATCAGCCAAGCCCGCGTGAGCTGTTTAATCGTAAACTATTTTGTAATCAACTACTGGAACAATTCGAATAATTAAATGGCTGTTTGTAACGACTATCATATATCATATACTGTTATAAGATTTAATGTAAAAATATTCGAGAATATTATCGTAATTTTAAAGAAATTCCTAATATTTTATTGTACTTATTCAGTTATTTGCCAGGCAAATTTTTTTCTACCGATTTTCCAGTTTTTATTGTCAACTATAAAGTAACTCTTGTAAGTTCGGTAATATTCAAGCAGTAATGATGCAAAATGCTGTTGATCTTCTGAACAACCTCTAATAACAAGAATTTTAAGAACAGCGTTCAAACATGCATCATTCTGGAGCAGAAAATCGAATAGACCTAATATCAATCTAATAGACCATCTATACAGCGTCTCCCCAACTATGAAGAAAATATTAGAAATGAATAATATTCAATGTGCTCGTAACATCTTCCACGAGATTTTAACACTGGTCCAATCTAATACAGTACTCAAACCAAATAATTCAATCAAACGTGTAACACCACGTGCTCAAAGCATAACAACTTGTAACATATCTATGTTGCATCAGCCTGGTAACTAAGGATAATATGCTTTTAGTTCCATTACAGATTGTCTCACATGATGGTAGCTCAACTCACTCTAAACGCAACAAGTTACCTTAACAGAACGTTTATGAAATGTATTTCGACGGTTTAACTATGAGCAATATAGAATGAAGTGGATCAGCTGCAGGAAAATTATAAGTCCTAGTTCTCATCTGGTTCCCACATGGATTTGTTGCTTGATTGAAAATTATTGTAATGTGGACCAAAGACAGAATTGGTACCGTTAGAATCACTTCTTATTATGTTCCAATACACTACCTATGCATATTTGTATATTACCAATTACACACAGTATTGACCATGAAAAAGAGTCCCGGTGAACTCTAGCAATTTAGACAAAAAAAAAAAGGTAATTAGTGCAAAGAAAAAAAATGTAAAAATATATGTAACTAAGCAACAAAAATCGAAATAATATACATTTTTCTATACCGACGTAATTTAAAATTACTATTTTTAAGATACTATCACATTTGAAAAAGTGTGTCCTGTAAAAATGTTTATCAAAAAATAAAAACTATTTTAAATGAAAACTACGCCACGATATTAAGTGCTGATAGATAAATTCGATTTTTAATGCAAAATGGATTGCTGAAAATAAAATTATATTTTAAAAATTCAAGGTAACCTATCGTCAAAATTCTAACAAGGCTAAGATTTCTGGAAATGTAACAATTTATTTTATATATTAATTTATTTTCACAAAAATGTTTCAGGAAATTGTAATTCAGTTAATAAATAAATATAAAATATTGGTAGAAATAACACGGTTTATTAAAACAACATGAATACGTTTAAAAAAAAAATTTAAATCGACTTCATACATCACATAATATATTTCAAAGAATTAATTCATCTGCTCAAGCCATACACTTTATTGTGTATTATAAAAAAAAAATATTATTTAAATATTGTCATTATTGGATTTAATATAATATTTTACGATAAAGAACTAAACATTTTTTTTTCAATTGATTTTGATAAAATAAAAAATTCGAATATCTCTTGACTGTAGTAGATTTCGAGTGTACCTCATGACGCAAGTAAGTCATTGTAATGTGTATGTTAAATAATATGAATTCAATAATAAATCATCGCATGCAAAAAAAAAAAACAGTTCTAAGTGAAGACTTTTTCAAACTCTTCTAAGGTCATTATTTTATAATTTATATATTTTTCTTTAATTAGTATAGTACGTCAAACTTATTTTTGTCAAAGACATAAAATATAATAATATTGCATCATGTTATATATTATTTTTTATTAATTTATAGCCAAATTCCGACGTATGGATTTGATAAGGTTCATGTTCACCATAATTGTAGCATAAGGTTTGTCCAAATATTTTAAAAATATCATTGTGTATAAAAATAATAATATACGTAAAACACCTTTCAAAAAAAAAAATAAATGTATCTTATCCCAATGGCCAAGTTGCCGAGGGTTATTTCTTTAATAAAAAAAAATATATATATTAATATACGTAAATAATTAAAAATGTTTTAACACAGAATAAATACAATTAAGACAAATGCATATTAAATAAATATAGGTGAATAATTTGTTTTCAACAAGTCATAAAATTAATAACTCAGTTCGTGTTAGACTCCCGACTCATAAAACGCGTGTAACTTTATCGCAACCGCATTTTTATCTACCGATAGAAGTGTTTATATTCTGCTCTACGAAAAATTGGTGATATGATTTCATTAAGCGCGATAAGCTATCTACCTAATTAGAATCAATTACGACACATAATCGCGTTTATTTGCAATGACCACCAATATGCCTAAAACATCGGTCAATGTAAATTCAAACTCGAATAAACTTTCTCTTAATGAAAAATTATTAGCGTCCAAACATTCAACTCAAATCCACTCACTCAAAACCTCCTTAACCCAAGACAACCTCACCACCAATGATATCAACAACACTCCACCTGCCTCAAAATACCCAATAAACAGTCCTCAAACTAAAAGCTTCGCCGAAACAACAGCCAACTCTCTCACGCCAAAAATGAACCAAGCTATCGTAAGACGGAATTCCAGTACATAATTGCGCTCAGTAAAATCACTGATGCGACCAACATAATCTCCGCTTCACGTATATCTAATAACAGATTTTGTGTTTTCTTCAAAAACCAACAGATAACTAATGACATCATTAACAAGCACTCGGCCATATACATTGATAACATTGAAATACCGATATGAAAATTAATTAACACGGTCAAACGCATTATATTATTTAACGTATATCCCGCTATACCGAATAACTATATCATTGAAGCGCTAGGGACACTTGGTGTTAAAATAACATCACCAATCACGGCGCTCAAGGCTGGTTTCCCACTCGATCAATTCGCACATATCACTAGCTTTCGCAGACAACTATCCATAAGTCCTGATGATTTTTCAAAACTTCGAGGATCGATCGTTATTGCCCTTGACAATACCTCATATCGCATATTCATTACGGATGACATCGTAACCTGTTTTTTATGCAAAAAAACTGGTCACGTATCATCCTCATGTAAGACTACTTACACTCCCTTCCCTCCAACGGAAAATATGGACATCTCTAATGAACAAACAACCTCTATTCCATCATCACAACATATCGTTGAAATAACTAATAGTATTAATGTGATTTCTGATTTACACCTTGACAACTCAACCCACCTAACCACCGAGGAAGCTCTGGATAATAGCGAGATACCCAATAAAAATAAGGCACAATTCACCGAAGATGATAATAACGCAGATATACCGAACTCACAGCCACACCAATCTATTTTCAAAAGGCCAGCCCCCGAATCCACATGCCCGTCAACGCCTCCCTCCCCAACAATGACTTGGCTTGGCGTAGAAGTACTCTTAGTAATAAACACAAATTCAAATAACCAAACCACGGAAAAAATTAAAGTGAGAACAAGATCAAACTCCTCAACGAGGTTCATTGAAACATTAGATGACATTCTTGAGCCAGCAACGGCTATCTTGCAGAATACAGACTCCTCGCTCACCCTTATCTCGTTAAAATATATTCTCGAAAACTTTTCGAACAAAAATATAAACATTCATGATCTGTGCAATTATGTTGGTTCCAAAACTTCTGAAGTCCTCGACATGGCTGAAAAGGTAAAACCACTAATGACGAACAAAAAAATCAAATCAAAAATACAAAGATTAATTAATTAATCTCCTATTCCAATCACTGCCTCTATCTGTAGAGCCACCTCTACAAATCCCCAACTCGAATCAACTCAACCAATAATACACAACTCTAAAACCACCCCCATTACCCAAACATGAGCTCATTAATTCAATGGAACTGCAACGGATTTTACAAACACAACACTGATATCAACCGAATCAAATATGAACAAAACCCTGATATCATCTGTTTACAAGAAACAAACTTCAAAAACCTCCATATAGGCAACATCAACGGATACACCGTATACCAGAGGTTCCCAACCTTTTTTGACTCGTGGCACCCTTGGACATTTTCTAAAAATCCGGAGGCACCCTATGCTCTATAGTCTATACTATACTATAGAGTACTTCGGTTCTATTTATTAGTGTATAATTATAATCAAAAGTAGTAAGGTGTAGGATGTGTAAGGATAGGTTTTATATTATTATAGTCCGTTTTATTACTCACAATGCTATATTTTTAATGAAATTATTTTTTCTAAAAAAATATTTCAAATAATTTCTCGGCAACCTAAAAAAATTTCGCGGCACCCTGGTTGGGAATCTCTGCCGTATACAATAAAAATCGGCCCGAAGCAATCAGGGCTAGCGGTGGAGTTGCAATATACATCAAAAATAGTATAAACAGCAAAGAAATTTATGTAAACTCAACCTTAGAAGTAATAGCAATCCAGGCCGTACTCAAGACAACAATAACTATTTGCAATGTATATATTCCTGACAGCATCCCTCTCTCTCTTCATGATTTAAACTCAATAATAACACAGCTCCCAAAACCTTTCTTAATTCTGGGTGACTTCAACAGCAGAAACATCATTTGGGGATCATCACGAACTGACAGTCGTGGAAAAACGATAGAAAAATTCTTAGAAAATCCTTCACTGATAGGTATTACTTAACAACGGTGACCCAACAAGACACAACTCCACAAATAGTTCTCTATCAGCCATTGACCTAACAATATTCAGCACCAATATCGCTCCTGAAATCGACTGGAAAGTACTAACCGTATATAATGGAAGCGATCATTGACCAATCCACCTCAATATTTTCAACCAATATACACCTGATGAACCAATTAAACGATGGAAACTTACCAAAGTCAACTGGAATCTCTTCACTTAGTTGGTTGATCATTACTTACAAAATCAAGACTGGACAAAAAAAAATGCTAACGAATTAGATATAGACCAAAACAAAATTGACTCCATAGTGTCCTCCTTCACCGAAATAATTATAAACGCAGCACATTTCTACTATCACCCTACTAGCACCCTACTATCAATATAAGTGAATTTAACCAGGCACTCCTGAAGTGTAAAAGCAAAAGCCCAGGTCCAGACGACATCCCTTACATATTTATTCATCATCTTTCCTCTTTCGTGCAACAAACACTTCTTCCAATCTACAACAGAATATGGGAATACGGATTCTACCCCAACCAATGGCGCAAAGCAATTATCATCCCAATACCCAAACCAGGTAAGAACAGATTCCTCATAGAAAATTACCGTCCCACCTCTCTCATAAGTACATTATGCAAAATACTCGAAAAAATAATCAACTCAAGACTCATATGGTACTTAGAAGTCTCCAAAAAATTTAGTAAAGAGCAATGTGGTTTTCGGAAAAACCACTCAACTCTCAATGCTTTATCTAATATTCACTTGCATATATGTAACGCAGCCGAATTAAAACAACATACAATCCTCGTTGCGCTCGACCTCACAAAAGCATATGATATGGTCTGGAGACAAAGAGTAATTCTTATCCTCCGTGAATGAAACATTACAGGAAATATGATTACATTCATCACCAATTTCTTACAGGACAGATCATTTCAAACAAAAATTGGCGAAACATTATCAACCACTCATATTACTTAAAATGGAGTCCCTCAGGGCTCAGTCATCAGTGTCACCCTTTTTTTAGTAGCGATCAATAATATATTTAACAACATCCCTCCCCCTATAAAATACACCATCTTTGCGGATGATTGCAATATATTATGCAGTGGCGTAATTTTAAAACAACAGTTGAATTCATTGAACAAGCCCTGGAGGAACTTCTCAAATAGTCAGCCACAACTGGTTTCAACTTCTCTCCATCCAAAGCCCAAAGTATCATCTTTTATAAAAAACGCAATGAAAACGTACACTTCATCAACCTAAACAACAATACCCTAGCATATAGCATATAGCATATACAGACAAAATTAAAATACTAGGTATGACATTTGACCATAAATTAAATTGAAACACACACCTTAAAAACCTCAAAATTACCGCAAATAATAGCATGAAAATTATGAAAACCTTATGTCATATCTATGTCATTTCAAACCCAATACTCAACTACTTGAACTCAAAAAAAAAATTACCCCAACCTCAATTATTAGAAATAACTTTTCAGAAATTATTGAAGAAAAATACCCTCACCATACAAAAAACTTTACAGACGCCTCAAAATCCTCCCATGGAACTGGATTCGCCTTCGTAGAAAATAACAAAAACTATATGTTCAAACCTCCACCTGAAACCAGAATTTTCTCTGCTGAAAGCCAAGATATCCATATAGCAATTCAACACGCAACGACTTTAGTGTCCGAAGAAATACTCATTATCAGCGATTCTCTTAGTGCACTTTTTGCTCTCGAAAACCCCTATCCCAAAAATGAAATTATACAAGCCATTCAAGAAAAATTAACACACTAAAAAAAAAAATTTATCTTGTATGGGTTCCCTCACACACTGGTATAACCGGCAACGAACTTGCTTATAAAGCAGCCTTTGAAGCAATAACATCTCCTAGCCCAATAATAATAAACAAAATAACATTCCAAGACGCACTTAAAAAAATCGACAACCTAAAAAAAAACCATTGGCAAGACTCGTGGGAGGCGACTCCAAGCACAAATAAACTTAAAGAAATCAAACCATCAATCAACCCATGGAAAACCCCCTCGGCCCTCACCTTCATCCAGGCATGAACTGGGATTCCCGTCTGACGCACTTATACCTTATTACCAAAGAAGACTTTCCGACCTGTGAACTATGCGACAAACAATTAACAATCTGTTTTTCTAAAAATGTGTGTTAGTAAATGTGTATTTCAACTAATGTTTTTTTACGCAGATTTTACTAACAGTGGAATAGTTATTTTATAAAAATGATTTAACAGTAATTGAAGTAATTGTATGTTTTTGTTTCAATTAAATCTACCATTAAGTTAAGCCTAAGTACATGGTGTATATGTAAAAATAAGCCTAAGTTAAATTAAAATTTTTACTTAAATGTACACGTTTTGATAATTTTAACGGGTTGTATTTTGATTTTTAACTTTAAACACAATATGTAAAAAAAAGGAGGGTAAGTCGTGGATGTCGCTCTGCTGTACAGTAGGTTACAAGTGGGTTACTGTAATGGATGGAATTAAATTTGAATCCAATGATATTATATCATTGTATACGAAAAACGATTCTGAGCGAAGACTGTTTATCTGTCTAGGATAGGGTGACCTTATTAAAAAAAAAAAAAATACAGGACAAAATTAATAATAATTTAATTTTTTTTTATTAAAACTTAATATATATATATATGTATATATTAACGATTATTAACAAGTCTACTACACTCAACGATTGTTGGTACCAAACTAATAGCAATAGCTATTCGCTATAATAACGATAACCGCGCGTATTCACAAAACGTATTTTCAGTGATATAAATAGATAGAATCGAAAGCATATAGTCCGATAACGGTCAATCTGATAACTCCGATAAGCTCCTATAACTCGTAGACATACTCCATACTGATAAATTCAGACAATTACAAGATTACAATTATAATCATTATTCATTACTTTTGTAAGTTTCGTTTTCAAATTCATTAAAACAAAATTGTTTGATAAAAAAAACAGGACAAAAAGCGTCCTGAATAAAGTTTGCCAGGACAACAGGACACAACGCTGAATTAAAAGACAATCCTGTAAAAAACAGGACGTATGGTCACCCTAGTCTAGGAGGATATACCTATTATAGATTATTAAAAATTTTCAAATCTTAGATTTAAATAGAAATTTTTTTTTGAATTTCTAGTTTAAAAAAATTTGCGAATTTTCGTGCTTTTCGTGATTTTTACATATGTTGTCAAAGTTCAAACTTTGAATGCTTGTAAAAAAAAATTGTGCCAATATATTTCTTTTATTTTTCACCTGCTATTGTAAAAATATATTAGGCGCCTTAAATAAAATTTTAAATTCTTAGATATAAAAGAAAAATTTTTAATGAATTTCTAGCATAAAATAATTTACGAATTTTCATGATTTTTATGTATGATGTCAAATTTCAAAATTTGAATGCTTCTAAATAAAAATGGTGACTATATTTTTATTTTATTTTTCACCTGCTATTGTAAAAATATTTTAGGAGCTTAATATTTTCAAATCTTAGATATAAAAGGAACATTTTTTATGAATTTCTAGCATAAAATAATTTATGCATTTTCGTGATTTTTACGTATGTTGTCAAAATTAAAATTTGAATGCATGTAAAAAAAATGTGGCTATATATTTATTTTATTTTTCATATGCTATTGTAAAAATATTTAAGGAGCCTTGTATAAAATTTTCAAATTTTAGGTATAAAAAGAAAAACGACTAGTAATCTGATAGAAGAGGGTGGGAAAATTGGATTAATGATGAATGAGGAAAAAATAAAGTACATGATAGTCACGAGACACAATTATGAGATAAGGCATATGAAAGTGAATAATTATAACTTTGAAAGGGTAGCAAACTTCAAATATTTAGGGGTAAATATTAATGAGAATGCGGACAATCACGAAGAAATAAGACTAAGACTAGTAGCGGCAAATAAATGTTACTTTGGACTAGTACCACTACTCAAGTCAAAACTCCTATCATGGAAAACGAAAATAACGTTTTACAAAGTTCTGATTAGACCGGTAGCACTATACGCCTGCGGTGCATGAGCAACAACAATGACGGACGAAAACAGACTAGCTACGTTCGAACGGAAGGTTCTTAGAAGGATATTTGGACCAAAAAGAAATGCTCTGGGGGACTTCGAATTAAGAACAAACCGAGAAGTAGAAGAACTATATGGTGAAACAAATATAATTGGAGTCCTTAAGAGTAGTAGACTGGGATGGGCTAGTCATGTATGGAGATCCGGAGGCCCCATAGGATTGGCCACAGACTGGAAGCCGGACACAAGAAGATTGAGAGGACGACCAAGACAATGGTGGAAAGACAGGATTGCAAAAGATGCATCGAGACTGGGAGTGAATGACGGAAAAGAACTAGCTCAAGATAGAGATAGATGGAGGCAAGTGGTTGTTGTGGCAATGGACCTAAATGGCCGTAAAAGCCAAAAGAAGAAGAAGAAGATATATTTCTTTTATTTTTCAACTGCTATTGCAATACTATATTATGAGCCTTGTATTAAATTCTCAAATCTTAGAATTAAAAAGAAAAACTTTTATGAATTTCGATCTAAGATAATTTGAGCGTAATTTTTATGTATTTAGTCAAAATTTGAACTGTAAATGCTTATAAAAAAAATGTGTGACTATATATTTCTTTTATTTTTCAAATGCTATTGTAAAAATATTTTAGGAGCCTTGTATAAAATTTTCAAAACTTAGGTATAAAAAGAAAAACGACTAGTAAACTGATAGAAGAGGGTGGAATAATTGGATTAATGATGAATGAGGAAAAAACAAAATACATGATAGTCACGAGACACAATTATGAGATAAGGCATATGAAAGTGAATAATTAAAACTATGAAAGGGTAGCTTTTATTAAGAATTTTTTACTTTTGACCCCCCCAAAGTACCAACTAGATTCATTTTCTGATCGAACGAGGTACTGAAGTCAAAAATCGAAGCACTTTTACTGCGCCAAAACTCGATGACAAACACAAAAAAAAACACACACATCATGGTAAAATCAATACATTCATCGCTCCGCTCAGAATCTAAAAGGTAACATTGTATTTTTGGTTTTATTTTATTTTATTAAGAACAACGTATGACGAATATTTTATTAAATCTTCAAGCTTTTTGATGTTGACTGAAACATTTTGTCAACACGAAAAATAAAACTAAAAAAATTCTTAACTTACTAGAATAGTTATAAAACTATAATATATCTTAATACCAAATATAAATCTTCTGTAAAAATATCATGTATACAACTTTCTATATTCAGATATTTGTTTGTTTGTGAATTGCAAAAAGAAACAAAATCGATTTTTTTGACAACTTAGGTTAATATGCAGCATAAATATTTCAATTGTGCTTATAATAGTAAATTATTTTGAAAAGTCCTGGCCATTCTTTACATTTTAGTACCAAATATAAAATATTCTACCAATAACTACTTTCCAAGGAAAAAATTTGTTATGAAACGGTCATTTTTTAAACCTCTAAAATACAATGACAGCCACAAAAAGTACACACTCATCATTATGTAAGTAATACAATAGTATAATTCAAAACCTAAATTTTATATAGGTATCTAATTGTTCTTATTTTTGTTTTCAACATTTTTTCTATATTTTCACTTCACTAATATAAAGATTTTTTTTACTGACTTAAATTTTTACTGTTCATATTTACTATCAATGTATTTTGTTGAAGTTTATTAGATTCTGCACGAAGTATTGATTTTACAATGATATGTGTTTTTTTTTTATGTCTTTGTACAGCCATAACTAGTCGAAATAATGCTTAAATTTCAAACTTTGGGGGTGGTTTCCGATGTAAAAGTGAATATCCTTGGTGCATTATAGAGGTCAAAAGCAAACATTTTCCAACAGTTTTCAAAAAAATCAAGAAAAACAAAAATGACAGAAAAACGGGAATTTTTACGCAAAACCAGTTTTCGACCAAATCGATTTTTTATATGGTTGTAAATCAAAAAATAATCACTATAAATACTTGAAATTTTCACTAAATGTGTATGTTAGTGATATATATATATATATATATACAGTTTAATTTTCAAAAACTTTTGACTTTATTTGAGTGATTTATAAACCACTGAAATTTTCGATTTTTTTGAGAATTTTTTTTGAAGTATCGGCAAAAATATTTTATATGACCAAAAAACTTGAAAATTTAATACAAGGTTTCTTATGAGTTGTTCTTATTGTAGCTAAAAAAAATTAAAAATCATTATTCACAATTTTTTTTTATAAGCGTTTATAGTTCAAATTTTTATGAAATCTGTCAAAAACGCGAAAATTTGCAAGTAATTTTGATGTTAAAAAATCATAAAAATTTTTGTGTTTATAAATAAGGATTAAAAAAACAACAATAAGTTTTCCATTAGTTTTCCTTCAAGTAGCTATAGAGAAAACTCGAAGCATCATTATAGGAAAAATTTTAACTGCGTTTGAATTTTAAATGTTTATGAAATAGCGTAACGATAACGTTTTATCCTTAAACGATTTTATACATTTGTTATTATCAAAAAGTATAAGTTGTAGAAACTTGAAAATTTTACCAGTTATTTAGATTGGCATTTTCTTTACATGATTTAATTTTCAAAATATTTTGACATTTTTTGAGATATTTATAGACAACTGAAATTTTCAATTTTTCTGAAACATTTCTTTTGAAGTGTCGATAAAATATTTTTGGCCCTATCAAAACACTTGAAAATTTAATAAAAAGTTTCTCATAAGTTATTCTTATAGTGATTAAAAAATTATAAGAATACATTATCACAATTTTTTTTTATAAGCATTAAAATTTTAAATTTTGACAAAATACGTAAAAATCACAAAAATTCGCAAATTTTTTTACAAAATGAAAAATTCTTCAGTCAAATTTCATAAAAATAACTTTTATTATGTAAAATCAAGTGTAAAAAAGCGGGTAAGTAGATGTCGCTCTGCTGTACATTAGGTGGTAGGGTGGACCTCTGGCTAGGGTAGGTTAGATTTGAATGCAATGATAGGTATCATTGTATACGAAAAACGATTCTGAACGGAGAAGATTTGTCAGTCTAGGATATATTATATTTAAATATTGTCATAATATATTCTATTTTGAAACAAATGTTTTATTTTTCAATGAGGACGCATTTTGAATAAGGTATGGTTAATCAATTTTTCCAAAATCTTTGCATGTAATTATCATAATTCATAATACCTTATATTATCATAGATATACATATACCTCATTTCATAAAAATTTAAAACTCAAACAATGTCATTCAAAACATTTTTCGTATAATGACGCTTCGAGTTTTATCTACAGCGACTTGAAGAAAAACTTATGGGAAACTTATTGTTGTATTTTTAATCCTTAATTATAAATAAAACAATTTTATGATTTTTCAACTTCAAAATTACTTGCAAATTTTCACGTTTTCGACAGTTTTCGTAAAAATTTGAACTATAAACGCTTATAAAAAAAAAATGTGACTAACGATTTTTAATTTTTTTTAGCTACAATAAGAACAACTCATAAGGAACCTTGTATTAAATTTTCAAGTTGTTTCGGTCGTCCAACATTTTTTTACCGACACTTACAGTAACTCAAAAAAAGTCAAAATTTTTTGAAAATTAAACTGTATATAGATATCACTAACATAAACATTTGGTGAAAATTTCAAGTGTTTATAGTGATTAGTTTTTGAATTACAACCATATAAAAAATCGATTTGGTCAAAAACTGGTTTTGCGTAAAAATTCCCGTTTTTCTGTCATTTTTTTTGTTGTTTTCTTGATTTTTTTGAAAACTGTTGGAAAATGTTTACTTTTGATCTCTATAATGCACCGAGGATATTCACTTTTACATCGGAAACCACCCCCAACGTCCACACATCATTTTAAAATCAATACATTCATTACTTCGTTCAGAATCTAAAACACAGAAATGTACAAAAGTTTTTGATAACTCACACTATTATTGTGCATTGTGCTTTATACAAAACTTTACTCGGTACATTCACAATGTGATAAAAAAATACCTTTGATAAATATAAATAAATTGTATATAACTCCAATATGATGATAATATTTACTATTATGTTTGATAATTCTAAAAATGTTAACAAATGATTTTGAAACTAAATAATTTATGAAACACCTATTTATATTATGATTTAAGTAAGCATAAATAGGTTCCACATAACATTTAATAAAATTTAAAATATTTTTTTCTAAATCAAAACTATTTAAAATAAAATAATAACTACAGTTACCTCTACTGAGTCACTACAACATTTAAATAAATAATAATATAATAATGACTTAAAGCTATGATTGAAGTACTCATTACATGTACCTACCTAACCTTAATATTATAATATGCTGGTTTTATGAGTTGATGATTTATAATGATAACATTATAAATCTAAAATGCTATTTTGACAGTTAATGGGGAATACGATTTATAAAAATAACAACCACAAAAAACTAGCGGTAATTTATGGTACCATTATTTTATTAAAATAATTGTGGAAAAATCAGGAAATAAATTCAAGAGTTTGGTTATGGTAACGACGGATGGACGATGGTGATAATGGCAGTTCCGGCCACTGCATTGCGTGTGAGCTGTTGCCGTTGAGATGTTTGAAGTTGAAGTGTACCCATTTCCTTTTTACATATATATATATTTTTTATAGTAGTCTATAGTACAGAGAGTAACCCCACTATTGCTGTCATCGTTTAAAAACATGACCTAACAACATACAAAGGTTTGATATAGGTTAAAATCTGATAGGTTTTAATTATATACACTAAAATACCATAATATTTGACCAACTTTGAAAATGAGTGTGCATTCAATAAAGGGTAAATTATTAAATGTTCTGCTCTGTGTGCAATTTTATAAAAATTATTATTATTTTTGTACTAAATTTAATATTTTTGGTACATCACAGGTGGAAACCTTGTATAATATACTAAAGTATAAAAGCCATCGTTACAGATCCTCCATTTTTTTTTCAGACAATATATCGCTATTTCCCTCTTTATTATAGTTGGGTCATACAATTAACAAACTATAAAACTTTAGATCATCTTGTATATAGATATATAATATCAGTATTTCAAATTTTTATCGACTGTTTTATTGGATTTAGCTCCCTATACTTACTCCATTCGTAGAAAAAAAAAGTTGAGAAGAAACAACAACGAACATAAAGTTGGAAAATCTTGATGTTCATTTTGCTCGTAAAAGTCAAAAAAAAAAAATATTTAGTTTTTATTATTTCGGAAAATTCAATATATGTTCCATTAGGTACTACACTTCTATACATGATTAAATTTAGTGTATTTATTACATGATGAACTCTCCTGTTTCGTAGATGAAAAAATTTCATTCTCAAAGTAACTTTTCACTATAAAATCATGTGTCACTATATTTGAGTTATTTTATTCAAAGTAATATAAATAAAAGATTTTTATGGCATTTTCGGTAACAAATATAATCAATTTAAAAAATATAAACATTTTTTTTTTTTTGTAAAATAACGTTGGTTAAAATGAACCTTTTTTAAAAATTGTGAAAAATGAAACTCATTATTTTTCTTACTCGTGAGTAATTCAACTTTATGAATATTAACCTTTACTGCAAGTTTATTTCACTCGGTAAAATGCATAAATTATTTTTTTTTTCCAATAAATATTTTTAATCACTCATTGACCGTTTTAATCTTCAGACACTTATTTAATTAATTGATAATTTAAGACGTAAATAATATTACTTACTTATAGAAATATGCTAAGAATGTTAGGTTTTGACAACAAATTATGAATTACTAACTCATTCTTTCATCTTATTTATAAAAAAAAAAATGATATACATAATTACCTACACAATTGTATAAACAGTATAAACTATTCATACGATATAGTACTTATATTTTTAAATAAAGTGTTCAACGTATACACATACTAACAAATCGCGACTACAAGTATGACAATAAGTATGTATATATGATTAATTAAGTTTCAGACAATGGTATGACTGATACGAGCTCTAGTTAGCCAACAAAAATATCGATATTGCATGATAATATTAGGAATTATAATTTGTCAATATTTTATGTAAAAACAAGAACATAGATGACTATGATTACTAATATCGAAGATACATCTATATTTAATTAACTTTTATTTCGTTGAATGTATAGCTTATTTATTTATTTTTATATTGAACTGAAGTTTGTTATTTGAACGCGTAAGAAAATAACGGAAGGAAAAAAACCATGGTTTATTCAAAAATAAAAAATAAAATGCTATAAAAATGTTACCATACAAATTTTAAATTTGGTATGCATTTAAAAAGATTTTAAACTAAAATGGGGTAAGTAGGCGTTCCGGATGCACGAATATGCGGCACTTTAAGCCATGTTTGATTTATTAGTTGTCATTGAAAAAGAAAAATAAAATAAATAAAGTATATAATTAAACTATTAATAATTAAACTGTTAATAATATTCTTGATGTGTTAGATTGGTATGTGATTGAAATATACGTTAACAACTTTTCAATTTCCCTAAAATATTTTACTCTGTAGGTATTTGTATTTCGCGCATAAAATAAGATAATACAAATACACGAGTTTCCTTACAAACCTGGTATAATAAACATATTAAACAGGGTGTAACAGATCTATTTGACTAATATTATAACTTTTTTTTCTATTCAATATGTTTTAGTTTTTTTTTTTTATATATATATAATAATTTTTAGAGCTTTGCGCTATAATTTTTGTATTATGTTATATTTTATTTTATTTTATTACAACTAAAATTAAATAATTTAAATTGTGTGTTAAATTTTTTTCTTATAATCCAAAATAATTATTTAAGATAAGTATTTAAAAACAGTTTTGGCTAAATTTTTTAATTTGGTTACATCGTTGATTTTGAACAATTTTCAAAGTTTGTTAAAATTCAAATTTATTTCTTGCTAATCAATGTGTTGTTATAATTAAAATGTTGATGCATACCATCACCATTAGTCAAATAGACCTATTGCAATCTGTATATTTTTATATTTTCACCAAAGATAAGTTAAGGTTTAGTTGATTTATATCAGCTGAGTTAGATGACGAAAAAGACGCGCAATTGTTACATTTGAAAAGTTAAATTAATTAGAATACTATTATAGTAATAAATAATTAATAGCAACTATAACAACACAATAAATTCCCGGTGATATACTCAAACCAGATGTCTTAAGATTATGGGGGTAATTTAAATACAAATAGATCAAAAATAGAAGAAAATCATTTTTCTAGACTATATACAATACACGTCATTCAAATAATATTTGTAGATACAAATTTAGAATTCCAAAATATGTAAATTATTATTATAATGGTATATTGATATGTGTATGTGATCGCGTTTTTCTATTTGAGAAGTAAAAATGATTCAATAATAATTAATAATTTTGAAAAAATTGGTATAAATTAGTACTACCAGAAAATTCCCAGTACTTTTTAAAATAAGGAGGGGAAATATAAATATATTTTTAGCCCTCATTATTCATTAAATGTATAAATTAGCCACTGACCGAAAAATATTGAACCTTCTAAGCTAATTAATTTGTAATTAATTACTTCTTTAGATTGTGGTCAATGTACACGATAAATTATTTGATTAGTTTTGGTTTTGATATTTTACATTCTATTAGGAGTATATTATTAACTAATACCATGAATATATTATTTCAAAGAATTATTCTGAATAAATTTTAAGATAAAACATAGAATCAGAAAATGAAATGAAGGACCTATTAATAATAAGTCTGGATATCTGCCATGCAGTTTCTGATGCTACATTTTTTATATTTCACGTGTCAGTTTTTACATGCATAAAACAGTGTTCATATTACTTTTATAATATGTTGCATTATTCAAATGATAAAATGGAACTTAATACGCTTGAAGATATTGTGTTGAGTTTTTGAACAATATAAAATAAAGAAAAAACATTATTAATCTTTTTGGAATTCTTTGACATATTCAACGATAGAGCCACATTTATTTATATACTTCACTATAAAACTTACTAATTTTCAAAAAAGACTCCGATCAATTGACTAAATAATTAATTACTCGAAATATATCAGTTTCTCTTATCAATCAATATTATTGATTATTTCTCATTATTTTATTACGTTCGGACATTAATAAAAGCATTTGATAATCGTACTGGATAATCAATATTAAATATTACGAGTATATATTTAGAAAGGATTAATTTTCATGTCTCTCGATGTTACCGTTTATGATGTGAACCGTGGTTATAGTTGAAGATTTTATACCGAAGCAACCATCAGTATTCATACATTATAATATTTACTTGTTACACGCAAATAGGTAACCACCATATTTTCCGTTCATCAATCGTTGGAAAAATGTGAAGAATTATTGATTAATTTACGTCCATCATAACCTACGAATTCCGATTGAGGATTGTTCTCACACAATTGTCCGAAAAATAATAATTAAATATTGCTGTGCTATACAACGAAATTATGGCGGAATGAGCCTAATTTACGTATATTTGCCAAATTCATCATTCCTGGTTTGGTTTGGATCGTTCATTTCCCGAGGATTATCAGTAAAGTGCTGTACGTCAAATTAAGTTACACATTATACACCTAAGTACATATTAGCGAGAGTGTCATTAATGGGTGACTGCTCTCATCAAACGTAACATGTACTATATAATTTATTGTAAACTCTTTTTATTATTAATATTAATTGTTTTTATACCTTATATATATTCTGTTTCACATTTACTCATTGTGCCTAAAGGTATAGATTGTAAATTTCTTTAAAAAAAAAAAGTACATATTACTCATCGATTCTCTATATAAGAACGACTCAACAATAATTATTTAGAATTTATATTTTAGTTGCACATAATGTAGTGTTATAAAATTTAAAAGAACACTTTAGAAAATAGACGATCGATTGCTAAATTCTTGAACACCTTACATAACAATATAATAAAAATTGGTCTTAGTTAATCACCCTATATATTTATTTTAGACAATGAAGGAAGGGCGTTCGCCATGGGAGACATGTTATTTTCATTCGGAAAATTTGCTTTTATACTTTTCAGTATCAACATTGTAATCTTAACTTTTTTTTAAATTAAATTATGTACGTCTCAGCGTATGATATACTCATATTAAATTACAATCAAAAATAAAGCATACGATTTTATATTTTAGAAAAAATAAATCACCTATACTTATTTTTTATAATTTCGAGATGATTTTATGGGTATTTATAGGAAAATAAAGGGATACTTTTATTTTATCCATTACAAGAATGCCCCGCTGGCGTTCAGTCTGTTACCATAATATGAGACGATGACGCACATTAAGTCTGTGTATAACCCAAATTTTAACTTTTAATATTATATTTACCCTTCTTAGAACTGGTCTATTTTATTAAACTATGCCCTGTTTCTAAAATATAATATACATAAATTAAAGACACAAAGATAGAAAAAGAATTTTTGATTATTTCAGTAGAGATATTTCAATAAATATAATATCATACTATCATTTTCTTCCAAAATGTTATATATTTTGATCAATTTTTAACTTACAATTATTCAAACACTATAATAACTAACTAATAATTGGCACTAAAGTACATAGAAGTTCTAAGTAAATTTAATTAACTAACAGGTTTAATCAAAAAAAAAAATTTAATTTTCGAATTATAACTAATAATATTGACTATAGTTGAACTTAATAAGATCAGATAAAAAAAAAAATAAAGAAATCAAAGAAACATACAACCTTATGTATTAATATTAAATCGTATATTATACGGTTTTGGCAACGACACACAAATTAAAGACAGCATGATTAATCATTTTAACATGTTTATTTTAATTCACTGATCCCTATACTTGTATCATTTAGTATTTATTTAAATTATTTAATATTTTTTTTTATTATTATTAACACGAAATATACCCTCGGCGACATAGAGTATAGACAATTGGGTTACAAAGTTTAAGTTACATTAGGTTTTATTTACATTGACAACTATTATATTATTTTACAGTGTTCATATTTTATTTAGTAGTTCTGTCTCTGTAAAGAACTTGATGGTAGCTGAAAGTGATGAACTGTTTTGGCTCCGATAAATGTTCTTGAAGATTTTAGGTCAGTCTTGATTCGGAGTATGAACGACATTCAGTCATTATGTGTTATTTACAATTCAGTACCGCATGTTGGATATACTGCAGGAGGTCCGTTTTTGCTCATTAAATGGGTGTGTGTAATTTGTGTATGCCCGATCAGTAATCTAGTATAACTTCAAACTTTCTAGGAAGGTTTGAAGGATGAGGCCGTGTGAACACATTTTGTTTAATTTCGTAGAGTTTAGTGCGCACGGAATTTCAGTTGGCCTGCCACATATTGGTACAGTGCAGTTTTATTATAGGTAATAAATCATATATACTTGGGAAGTATATACAGAACCTATTATTCGAGACACGTGATGCGAATTTTATACTATTTGGTGACATAAGTAGGCTGAATGCTTTAATGTATTTGATTTGTGGAACATCTTGGATGGTGTTGAAAATTATTGCTACGACTTTTTTTGGGAAAGAAACAGTGATTTCAGTTTTTTGCGTGTTTAGTGGTTAGTGGTTAGACGTGAATAGAGGGGTGGTTGGTATCAGGATCATCCTCATGTTAGATGATTGCGTGGAGGCTGTTTCCTACTTTGGTTATGTGGATGTCGTAATCAAAAGAAACATACCTCTTGTTTGCGATGAAGTTCATATAACTGCTATCAGGAGCTAAAAATGCGATAAGCGACAACCTGTAACACACGTAAAGTCTAATAATATTAATATTATATAAACCATAATTTACAGCTTTCTGGGGGAAGACTTTTATTGATATTACACATAAGATTAAAAATGTTCAAATATTAATTTGTGACCCATAATTTTTGGACAAACAAAAAATAATTGTTTATGATATATTGCTCACAACTGCAAAACGCAAACATAACAAATCGTATTGTGCCTTATGTTTTTATCCAAAATCAAATTAAATGTATTTTATTAGACTGTCATTAATAATGTTTAATGTTCTGTCTTCTGGGTTGGGTATTTTATTTTTTTCTCACAATTATTAAATCCGTTTTTTTTATTTTGTTCAACGAACCATCACATGTGGTTACTACTCGTAGATTATTATTATGTATTTTTATTTTTTTATTGGGTAATGTTTATAGTCATTATTCATTTCTAGTCATAACACCAATGAATCTTGTATCTTGGAACACTGGTATCGGGGTTAGAAAAATAATATATATTATTATGTGCTAAAATCAACATTAATATGGAAAGAATTATTTTTGTTTCGTCTCACCATTTATGATAGAATTATCAGTAACGTGTTATATATACTCATTTATTTTACTCACGTACCCATCACATAATTAATTGCAATAAACCTAAATTTTTTTTTTTACAAACGCAAACTATAACACGACTTACTAATTAACTATATTTGCTATTGTGTTTTAATTACCTCGACTTGTGAGTCGTGAGTCCTTTTGGGTTTTTTCACCGTTAAGGTTCTTAAAATGAGGCAGAACTGCAAAGCTATTGGTTTTTCCGTTAGTGCAAATTTTTTTTTTCTTGTTATTTTTTTGTCCCACTGAAATCACTTTTAACACGTACCTAGTTAATGTGTTCTCCTGATTCTTTCACAAATATACCCTTACGTGTACAAAAGCAGTCAATCGGAAATTACGTAGGTAAAGATTGGACGTTTGTACGTGTACTATTAGAATTTCGAATTTTCCATTATTTCTCGAGAAGATCATTAGATACTGCTACGAAAGCATTCTAAATCAACGATCGAAAAAACCTACGACTATAAATTTTATAAAATCCAACAAAACCGGAGCAAATCAAAGAAATATTTCCATGTATGAAGGTTAAAATGATATCATTATCATTAAAAAATGCAGAAAAAAATATTCATATTTAACTATGTATATTATATTCACTTTATTATTTCTATATATCGTTTTAAGACTTTAAGTGCTTAATACCCTATATTGTTTGCTACAATATTATATATATATATCCATTATGTATGTATGATAAAAAGTTGTTAAATATTTCAAGCTACACAAATATGGTACATATACTATAGACTATAAAATAATCAAACATAACTACTAGTAGGTATATTATATTTAAATTATGACATTCTAATCATCAAAAATGCTTAAATTTTCATTAATTATTCATAAATTGTTCTAACACAGTAACGTTGTAAAATTGTTGTTTTCAAACAATATCTCATTAGTCACTACTCATTACTCGTGAGAATAATTGAATTATGGCGCTGAAATTATTCTATTTGCACAGAGGGTTATCAAAGTAATGTTATTATTTAGATGTCTTTAAAGCTTCAAAAATGATTTTTATTCTGCTGGTTTCAGTTAATATTTATAACAATTAATTCTTCTATGATGTAACATATTGCAACATGATTTTTAGAGTTACCAATCAAGATTCTGTTTCGACAAATAAATTATATATCGAAACAGAATCTCGATACTATTATGACGTCTATAATTTTATAAATGTATTGAAACAAGACATGAAATAATCACATATGATCCTAGAGAAAAATAATTTTAAAATACGATAAAAGAGAAAATCCTGGAGTCATCCACACGCAAGAGATTTAGTATTATTAAAGATAATGCACAGAAGAATAAACTTCACTCATTACGGTCAGATTAGTTTGAGGTCATTGATGTAGTAGGTAATGGAAATATAGTAATATATTATATGGTTCCAAGACAAAATATCCCCTCACAAATATTCGGGCGCCCGGGAATTGGGCCACATTTTAACTACCTGTTTCATTTAGAATATTTATTTACATTTTACTATCCGGAGATTGGGCCACAAATTAAATCTATATTTTTAAAGTGTACCCGTAGATTGGGCCATAAAAGTATAGCACACAAATTTATGATAATAATATGTGATGTAATATGAATATAATTATAACGTTTATTAACCAATTATTATTTTTTGTTTAACAAATAAAAATACAATACGTCTAATAATTAAAAGTTTTTTTTAATACTTCCATAAAGATTTAAGTAATTTAATATACAAAAGGTTCATAAAATTAGTCAAATATATGAAATAATTTTTATAAATAATGCCAATACTCATTTTACCAATATAATACAAGGTCCATAAAGTTAGTCAAAAAATAAATGTAGTAATAAAAAGTGGCCCAATTCCCGGGCGCCCAAATATTTTATGACAAAATATCCCACGTAAAAATATCCTGGTCAAAATATCCCCGACAAAATATAATATAATAACTGTTGCGATTAGAAGTAATAATAATAAAGCGAGAACAAGGTCTGCAGGAGGTAGAACAAAAAAAGGCCAAACTATAAAAATTTAGACGAGTGGTTATTTGCTGTTCTAAGAGGATATGACGAAACTAATAATAAATATTTAAAATCAGTAGTACATAACTGAGTATTATAATAAGTAATAATAATAAGTATAGGTAATAATTTTTGACAAAAAATATACCATTTCAATATATTTTTAAAAAATGTTTAACTAATTTTTTGTATTATATAAATGTATTTATATCTTCATGTACGTAACTTGTATAAAAAGGTTTAAATTTTTAATTAATAGTTACGCGGGATATTTTGTCATGGAATAATTTTTTCAGGGATATTTTGATGTGTCACAATATTATAGTGAGAGCGATGGAGTTACAATTCTTGTGAACTTCTTCAACGAGAATTTCACAAAAGTAAAACAAAACAATATAATAATGACAAACCAAATAATAATAAATAAGAATATATTATTTATTGCAGTTAGATAACAATATAAAATAGATAGGTTAATTTTAATTTAAGGGAGATGCAGACAGCGGGATTTCATTTTGGAACTCGAACGTGAAGTAGGTACCCGAGACATATACATAAGGGTTGGAAAACACTTCGAGGTGTCTAATAGGTCACATCAATACAACGAACAATAAAATAAATTATCCTTTCTCAACAATAGAAATAGCAAAAATAACTGAAATAATTAATAACCTAATGTATGATTCATTACTCTTACTCGTATACAATTTAGAAACCGTAAAAGTAATTTTTACTTTTAGATTGATTAGATTTAATAATGTGTGGACTTGAAAATGGTGATGGAGTAATGGGGTATACACTAAACCCTTACCTCCCCCCTAAGTTCAAATTGGAAGTAGTGTCACTAGAAGCTCCCTTCCCTCATGTTTTTCACGTCTTAACCATAATTTTGTTACTATCACATTTACTTATTATATATAGATTGTAAATTTTTTTCAATTAATAAATAAAAAAATAAAATAAAATAAAAAGTATGAATTTTGTTAAGATGTGAAATATCAAAACTAGCTATTTTGTATAGAAAATATACATCAAGAATGATTTTTTAAAGTAAATAAACACGGTATGATCAAAAATAAAATATTTACATTTTTCCTAAGAAAAATTATTATTATTATTAATTAAATAATACGATAATTTTATTGTACAACAAAGGAGCAGTAAGTGAATTACAGATTTACAAGTACGTGACGCCAACAACGGATCTCAGCCGCTGCATTATATGTATTACATAAAAAATAAAAATAACACCAATATTTAATTATAGGAAATACACAGAATTGTATGATAAAATATATCAAATAGTAAAAAGTGATTTAAATAATGAATTAAATGCCTAGAAAGAACGAATGTACATATGGACCCAACTAACAGTTATCAGAAATCCATAGGAAGTAAACAAGGGCTAATATATTTAATCGTTAGCGTCATGTACAAATTATTTGGTGTTTAAGGCAATAAATTTGTTATGAAAACCAGCGAATAATACAAATAGAAGAAACATTTTACATATTATAATGGTATAGCTCAAGCAACTGTAGTAAAAATGTTAGTTAAAAATGTAGGTACTACATAAAACCAAACAGAATCATTTTATAATTAGAAAACAGTTGAAGAACATGCATTAAATACAATAATGTATCTAATACAAATTAAAACTGACGATAGGTACGTTAGATTTATTAGCACAGTCAAATTGTATAACAATTTATAAACGAAAAATATTATAAATCAAAATAAATATGAATAGTATGAGAATATTCAGATCATATTGAATAATAAATTGTATACAATATTCAGAAAAGGAGTCAGTAAAATCAAGTGTAAAAATATAATTACAAATCTGTATTGTAGCCGATAAGTATTATTGGATTGTAAATAAGTTTTATTCAAAGTTTTTAACTTTAAAAAAAATATTAAATGTGTAATATTATACTATTTCGTTGCTCGATAAATTTTAAGTAAAGAACAAATTAAACATTCACACATATACTTATAAGTAATAATACCAAATGCTTTTTTTTTACCATGTTTGCGTACATGTGTTATTAGTTTGTAATTATACCCACTTAACCCTTTCTGTTTTTTATAAATACTCAAAACCCTTTACTTAAAATCACATGCAAACATTCGAAATTATTATCGTTGTTAGTCAACGTATCGTATATTGTTTATTTTCTAGGATTTACAAAGAAGCTGTGCGACAACGACAAGCTCTGTCCCGGACGTCTAGTAATATAATTCTTAACAGCATACATCAACACAGGATTCAACACTATAGTCACAGATTACGGCCACCAGACAGCGAAAACATGACGTCAAATGGAAACGGTGAGGTTTTATTTTATTCGTAGTTTTTTTTATTTTTTATTTTTCTATCACACGTTGATTCAAATAACTGTTTTATGGTACATTTATAACACAATAAATATGACATTTGGTGACTTAACTAGAATTAAAATGAGTTATTATCAAACTTCTAAAATATTTATAATATTATATTGTTAAGATAATAAGAAATTTTTTTTTTAATTACGTAAGATTGTACTGCTGCACATACAATACATTACCTATATTGTATGTACATTTAAGTAAAATTGTACAATACAAACTTAAAAAAAAAAAAAAACAAACTAACTAACAAAATTCAAGATTATTAGTTGTGTATCCTTATAGGTTTAGAACATAATGTTTAATTAGAAGTATTATAATGCGTATGATCATCGATACACATTCATATGAATAAATAAATTCAGGCATTTAGCAAAAATATTATATTATTGTATGAAAATTATTACATAATAATTTGTTATTATGAAATATTACTTTTTGAACATTATTTTAAAGAGAAATTTAGTTTATTCAGTACCGATATAATTATCGCATATATTGTTGAATTGTATATAAATTATAATTTTACGGGAAAATTACCTGCACCAGCTAGGACACCAAATGTTTTAATCTGGTATTGTTTTGAAGAGTACTTAACAGTTAAAACGATGATTATCGTCAAGTATCAGCTATAGTTCCATAAAATATATTGTACAATATCGTAAAATTCATATTGTTAATGATATTCACACCATTGACGTTTAATCATACAACTTTTTAATTATTGTTAAAGTTTTAGTACCTTTGGCTCATTTTTATAACTCAATATTGGAACGTCTTAAAACGGGCATTCAAATATTACAATACGGAATTGTGTTTTGAAGAGACGCGTAAAATTTATCGCGGTCGTGATCGATGTCGTATCCAATAAATTTAGATCACTCGTCCGACATACCTATAGGTACAATATTTAGACATGTGTGTTTTACTGTCGTGGCACTGCAATCATTTAGAATACCGGTGCGGTGGTCGTTTTTATGAAATGTTCGAATCCCACAAATTTATGAATTCGATGAATGAAGCGATTAACAGTCACGTAGCCCCAAACAAACACGACAATACAACAATATATTATGTCATCCTTGCAGTTTAGTTGGTACCTATATATGTATACCTAATAGGCGCACATCACGCTGAACAAAAAAAATTATAAGCCTGCACACATGTATCGATTGGTCTTGAACACGATAGTGTCTATAGGCCAATTGTACACATTAATTCTATTAACATATGCAAGTATACTGTTATAGAGTATATAATATGTATACACTTACAGACTTAAAGTACAAACAACCACCAATTAATCATTTCACGTTATAATAACACGTACAGACGCAAACGCATACTAATTTTTAGCCCGGCGGACGGTAAAGACTAAATAGACGTTTAAGTCGTAGAAATGCGAGCGAGTTAATTATTAGTATTATACTATATTTTATTTTATTGCGATTCGGTGAAAAATATGACAATGTAATTTATAGCAAAGCAATAAAATGGAATTGTGTTCGTATTCTCGCGAGATTCCAGTATTGTTCTATACACATAAAGACGTATATTGTTGTCGTTGTTATTATAATTATTATTGCAAAGTGAACGTAATAACGCCACGAAGAGTAAGCCTATGAATAGGTATATTTGGTTTACATCTGATCCTGTGTATAGCGAGTTTTGATTAACGGTGAAAACTCAGCTGATATCGAAATATGCTGCCACCCCGAGTTATTCTACTCTTCAAATATTATTTTTATATATGCATTGTGGTTCAGCATTTTTGCTCGCCTCCATTTAAAGGAAACTTTAATAGTTGAGTTATTCGAATTATATTTTATTATTGTTAAATTCTCGAGATTTTTAGTACTAAATAAGGAGTGTCCTGTAGCGATACAAACAAACGTTTAGTCTTCACTTATAATAATGGTTTAATAACAATTTATATCTACCTACCAAATTATTTTAGCTATATTATTCATATTTATTAGACAAAATTAAATAACTAAAAAAGTCAATAACTACTCATGTTGAAGAAAAAAGGGGGTGAACACGTTCACTGAATCACAAGTATATTTTTATATGATTCCAGTATAAATGCATATTATTATTATAGCATAATGACAATAATTATATGCAGACCCTGTGCCTATTGTACGCTCTGAACTAAAAGCTTGCACTGCGCGTCATCACTATAATAATATAATATCAACTGTCGCCGTTCGCTTAATCTATCTTCGTTTGTCGTTTAATGAACTATTTTACAATGGGACATTGGGACGTTGTGCAGCCGGATATCGCAATCGTATTGTTGTTATAGTTTTCGAGTGTGCCAAGTATATAGATATATGTATATAAGTACGCACGTACCTGCCTCTACTCGTCGAATCTCATGTCGTCTACAAAGCCCCTATTCGTGTACAAAAACACACACGCGCACACACATTACAATCGTATTATCTCCCATAGTGCCATTGAATGAAATAATACACCGTGAACAGATCGAAGCTAAAGTAGACTGCAGAGTGCAGGTACAGCAGATTAGACTCCGTGTATTATCATTCTTAAGGAGTTGTAATGTTTTTTTTTATTCGAGATAGCAAACCCAACAGTAAAAATATTAAATAGTTTGAAAAATAAATTATATAAATTTAATTATTAGTATACCATGAAATTTATTACACTTCATAGGCACTCTCTATACTATATTGCGTTTTAAATACAATTATGATAATAATAAAATGAGTCAAATAATATTATATCGGTTAAACAAAGAAAATATAAAAATGGCAAAAAAAATATTGAAGAGGATTAAAAGTGGTGATTCAGTGTCATTGTTAAACACACGCGTCACACATGAGAATGGACGTGTTTTACTTCCAATAACGTAGGTAATTACCAAACTATTTAATGAAGTGATAATAATACTGAAAAGAAATTTGAATATATTGTTAAGTTTATTCGATATCAACTTTCCATACTTCTAATATCAATCCCCCAAATTCAAAAAATGTTATATTAAAAAAGTAAACATTGTCATATTTCAATTTTTGAAGAAGTTAGAATCAGAAAATCAAAAAACAACTTTATTTTTTCTTGATGTGAAATGGCCTTATAATTGTGTAAGTATCTAATAGTTTGATGAAATAACAAAAAGGTCTCAAAATTAAATTCATTATTTAGTACTAAATTCAAACTTTGTATTAAAGAAGCTATGTTTCACAGTAAACTAAAATCATTAATTTTCTGCAAATCTATAGCTCTAATTATTATATTATTACAATACTCGTAAGTCGTATTAATAATTGATACAAGAGAAATAAATCTCAGTTATGAGTATTTTCGTAATTTTGTTTAGTTGAATCATAAATTGTATTTACTACCCACTAGTCACTACCTGTCATAATAGATGAAACTCGGTATTCTGGTCATCTTTTCATACCTATATCGTTTTTATTAAAAGTATGAGTCAAAACTCATCGAATTAATCAAAATTTCCAGTCGTCGTTTCTGTAGGTTCATTCCAATTATAGTACAAGTTGTAACTTATGTTAAATATCATCTTTATTTTTTCTTAAACAGTCTGGAACATAGGGTTTATACATATAAACGATGAATTTAAAACGGTTTTGCCAAAAAACTTTTTAAAAGTTTTCGATTTTCAAGATTCAACAAAATTGTTTTCTTCACAAAAAGATATAAACATTCCTAATAAATCCACATCAATCATGTTCTGTTAGTGGGACAGTGGGAGAAGTTGTCGGAAAGCCGACATGATGTGCGAAGACTATTGTGTCTACGATTATGTTGAACATTTTATGTTATGTGCAAGCAAAACTGATGGATAGTGCATATAATAAGAAAAACGTCTAAGCACGTCCAGTTGTTAAAGAAAGATAAAAAAATAACGTAATAATTTTATATTAGTCAGCAGATCATGAAAATAAATGTACACAATACTTATAGTCATAATATTATTAAAAATATAATATAAATTTCATCAAACTAACCTGAAATGCTTTTTTTCCTTAGTTTTTTTGGTTTCAAAATAATTCCACACATTTACATAACATATATATATATATATGTTGTCGTTTTAAACCTCGTGAATAAAGTAGTTTAAGTCCTTAAATTAATTTTCTTGTCTATGATCGACGAGAAAAGAAATAAAATATAAATATGTCAAGTGATCAAAATGTTTTTGTGACTGAAAACATTTAGTTAATCAAGTGATAAAACATACAAATATTTATTTTTTGGGACCTGTTTTTTAATCATAAAACTGTTTAAGTTTACACTTCAGTAATTTTCATTCATAAGACTCCATTTGGTAAGTATTATATTAGGTATTTATTATTTCCAAAATTATTTCCAATCAAAATAATATTTTATATTATTAACAATAACTATAAAAATGCATTATCTTTATGAATATTATAATATTATTCATTTCATTTTTTTCATTCACTATTTGAGAACAGCATTTAAACAAACCAACAAATCTCACAATTAACATCGTTCATTAACGATTCGTTACTGTATAATATTAATATATTAATATAATCCATAGGTACACGAATACCCTAACAATACAATTTTACTTTTAAGCATTTTATGCTTTATTTTTCCATACATTTGGAACACATGGAACAAACGATAATTACGTATAAAATAACCATTTGCTGGGGGTTATATTGTTGTTCTATTTGTATTGATTCATTTAAATTATTCAGATTTTTTCTATACATATACAAAAAATGACTAAACCTTCGCGTTTAAGCAAATCATCGTCGACATAATAATATGTTTATACATAATAAAAAATAATAAAATGATTTTTTTTTATTATTGTTTATATTATTTTATTATCTTATATTAATTTAACGTTGGTAATACACTAATACGTACATTATATACAATTGGTAATTTTATGTGTGCAACAAATGTACAACAACACTGACAGAAGATAATTTATCTTGTACCTATGTGATTTACTTTTTACATTTCATAGCATACGTGTCTATTTCAAAAATAAACAAATTACATACAGCGTTGAAGTATTCCAATTTTAAAATCACCAACAAAATCCACATTTGGGGAAAATGTTTTACTCATTGAAATGTATGATGTATTATTTTTGGAAAACTCGCGTGCTAAGATTGACGAAAGTTAGAAATGGCTCATGAGATTTTCTGTAATCCACACTATATTATAACACTTTGACTATTCTTCGTACGTAGACAGACAGAGAATTGGCAGTCTCCGACGAAAGAGCAAAGTCAGATGACAAATTGTCTTCGTTTGCTGGGGCTTATAGATATTCATTTTTGATTTTGGCCTCTTTCCAATGTATGATAACACGACTTGCCGGTCTACAAATGTATGATGGTCACTATCAATATTTTCTATAAACGATAAAAACGATCGGTTACAAATTAGTAATTCTTGATTATCAGAACAACCACTTAATATGAATTTGTTAAGTAATAATACTCCTAAATCCGTTTCGGTTAGGTGGTTTTATCAACCTATCCTAAACTATAAAAACTCATTACACCAAGCGTAAGATAATTTTTTTTCAGTTATTCGTTTGAAAAAAAGTTTTAAAGCTTAGCGTTTAATGCATAAATAATCCATCTCTTAGCGTTTAAATATTTAATATGCTAAAACTAAATAATTGTATACATAAAGCCACCTTTGAAGTAAAAAAAATCTAATTATATAGGTATAGTTTATTTTTAAATTAATTTTGTTAGTAAAAGTAGATTTTTATTTAAACACATTTTATATAAAAAAAAATTTTAATTCCATACGAGTTGTAGAACTGCATTTATTAAACAATAAACATGGCTGTCTAATGAAATTAATGTAAAAGATATGTTAATAGCGTTATTCAAGAATCAAATTAACAATTTTTATTTTTTGAATTAATCTTTCGAAAAAATTAGAAAACTGTATACAAATAACAATTTAGTATTTATAATGATTTGACTATTATTGTATTTTAGCAGTATTTAATTAACTATAATTTTTAATCATAAAACCGTGTTAAACTTCTAATACAAACATAAGTTTTCATATATTAGACGGTAAAATAATCTATTTCAATAACTAGACCTCAGTCATTACTCATTAATTTAAATAAACTGAATTGATTTTTTTAATCTATTGTGGGCGATTATTTTGTATTGTTTTTTACATAATTTCCAAAATATATTCTTAAAACATTATTATGTAGGTGGGTATTGGGTAGGTATACATTATTATAACAAAATTATTTAAACAAAACTTTGATGTTATATGGATATAGTTTTAAAATGTCGATGAGACGTTTTTAATGGAAAAAATAATTCTCGTCTATAATAAATTATTATTTTTACACCTGTTGCAAAATGATTGGTTATTAATTAATTATATTAAAGTAGAGTGTTATGACTCTGCCGATTTTGTTTTATACATTGGATCTATATTGTATAGTAATTTACCATTTTGGTGGGTTCCTATAAGAAGCAAGTACCCCATAATACTATACTATGAGTTGTCTTGTGCCAGTTTTATAACGCCACCGCCGCGCCGTGCCACTGCTACCGTTGTCATCAAGAAAGCTGCCAAAGTTGAGACGATATTATAGCCATGACTGTCCGAAACACACTCAGCATGAAGAACACCTCATCTTCCATATATTACCACCAAAAAATATTAGGTCACAAACATAAAAATATGATATATTGTAAATATTCATTTTTCACTGACTCTCTATTTCCGTCCAAAGTATTATTTTTGTTGAAGATCAAGCGTGTAATCGACCGAAAATATTTTTCGTCTTCTTTTCATCTCGAAAGTCAATCAAAAGACCTGTGCACGGCTTAGTTTTTATATGATTTTTTCCCCTTAGACATGTGTGAGTCCTATGTCAATACTAATCGCTCCCTTGGTGGTTGTTTACTGATGGTTTAAAATCAGTGGTGAACGTATATTATCAGCACGTCAACGCCAAAAAAATATTTTTACGAACATTCTATTGTTTTTTTTTTTTTTTTAGCTATCTAGTTTGTACGTGTTTTCTTATTTTATCATCAAATAATTGATGTGTTTAATAATAAATGTGTTTCTTCGCGAGCATCCAAGGATCCCATCGTTAGTATTAGATATAGCGACAATAAATTATTATTTTCTATGGACAATCGTCGCAATCAGTGAAATCATGAAGAATGATGATTTGAAATTACTGATGTGTATTAATAAATCAACCGTGTATAATACACATGCATATAGTAATTATTGTGTTTACTAAACGAGAGAAAATGTATTATATATTTTTGTTTTCGTTATTATTATATCAAGATTTATTTCACTGTGAATTGTAAATTTCTTGATTCGAGTAAAATGCCATTCGGCTTTCTCAGTCTCAAATTAAGTTTTAATGAAATTTTCCAATCTATTCAAATAAACTCATGCCAATAAAATCGGGTTATTATTTTATTTCTCCTATCTCACATCTCACATAGAAAAAGTATGTCTGTATTACAAGGCTCCGGCTCTTGGTTAGCCACCTAATTCAAAAATTATGCAGTCGACCATTTTAATCACTAAGGAATTTAAGATACTGAAAATAGCGTCTTATATAATATATTATTTTGTCGAACGCAGAATAATACTCTATTACATTTTAAAGTCAAGCGAAATCCAAACGCGAACGCTACCGTAATCTTTATGTTTTCAAAATTTCGCATTGAGCTGATTACAGCAATGTTTATGCAAAAAAAAAAAAAATAATAGAATTTCTTCTTACAAACTATATTTGAATACATAATAAAACGTTTACATGCAAATATCTATGTGTTTTGAAACGAAAAGTACACGCTCATACACACGTGCTAACATACGCACTCAACCGTCTCGTCGTATAAATTGCCCATAAATATTAAAGTATATCACTCGGGAATTCGTCTTTTACGAGTCACGTCTGTACGAAGGTAGAGGTTTTTCGCGGCCATAAATTCGCGTGGGACTCGAAATGGATTGGATCCGACGTATTTTCACGGAAATATACTCTATAATCTATGTTGTGTATATAGCGTACGCTATACTTAGGTTCTGATTTTTGTTAGTTGGCAGTCTGCAGCTGATTTTGTAGCATGCATCTGTTACAAAAAAATATCACTATTAGTCACGTTTACTGCCGTCAAAAGCTACTAAGCAATAACTCCAAAAACGCAGTTTTCCAGGAAACTATAAAACCGTTTTTAACATTAAATTAGTTCGTAAAGTAAAAATAATAATTCTGTTAACATTAAAAATATAGTATATTATAATAATATATCGTACAAGGAAACTATTAAACATAAAAAATAAGTTTTTTCACAACTGTTTATTCTTATAATGGACTTACTGAATGTTACATTTATGAATCAGAAAACAAAAAGCATGTATAATGCTTCTGATGTGACGAGCCAAATACCTTCTGATATCATTGGCATCTATGTTAGTAAATCGATTTATATGTGTTTTAAAATTAAGATATTTGTTGCTATTACAATTAACTTTAAATTAACTCAGATTTATTTATGACAGTTATACGTGAGGTAACTGCGTATCTACTGACTACTACTCCGCTCCGTTCATCGCTAGTGGTTCGTATAATATTATATACACTGCAAACATAATTATTATTATGTATATATTGTACCAATTTTTTATGTGCCTATAATACATTAATATGTAACGTATATATAATTATAAGTAATATATTACCTAGAACGTATGGACTACATATATGTTATTATATTAATATTATAATATACTGTTGTAATGTTATGTTGTAATGTTGTATAAGAAAATATTACAATATTTCACAGTTCGCGTCGCCAGAGATTTGACCGACGACAAAAACAATAATTATTATCGCTGAATTTATATAATTATATTATATTATATGTATATATCTAAAAGGTGTACCTATCACTCGTACAATGCATTTTATATAATGATTATATTGTAATATTTGCATGTGTATTATAATATATTACTATACATGTTTATTAGTGTGCGTGAAGTGTTTACGTGCATTGCGGTGGTATAAGTTCACGAGGCACATCCGATTTCTGCTTCAGCATCACTTCCCGCAGTCCACCCACTTGGTAAACGCTTGAAAATATTATGTTTTCAAACGCTGCCACCACAGTAATTAATTTTCGCACTCGCAGCATTTACACCACGACATTAATTAGGTACAGTTTATAAGCCATGATGAAGAATGGTACCTATAATATGCTGTCCGTTAGTCTTGAGTATAGTGTATATAATAGGTATAATATAAGAATTAAGTGCATATAAATCGTCCATGGGTGAACTCTTATATGACGTGATGTGATACACGCTAAGGGATAACAGCCGATAGTTGGCTTGTTCTAAAGCTTTGCACCGATAACCTTATAATATGACCATATTGATGATGCATGTACTTTGTTGTATAATATGTAGCTATTACTATATGTACCTACCTAAAACTGTGGTAAACAGTAGTGAACGGTGGTAAACCGCAGTGGTTTGCGATTAGAAATGAAATCGGGAGAGAATTTCGTCTATTTAAAAACATATCCCACATTTTTTTTCTAATTATTTTAAAATAATTAATGTAAAAAATCATAAATATTTGTTATTAACTACATCTTCCTGACCAATAGAAACGTAAAAAAAAAAATTCACAAAATATAAATACTTTCAATGTACCTGCAAACCTATTTAATGTGCTAAAAGAAAATAGTATTTTTATACAATATTTTATTCTATTATTTATTTTGGTTTTACCATTTACCCAAAATAGAACGGTTCGTATGATACATTAAAGTTGAAAGTGTTTCTATTGACCCTGTTTTCGGTATCTATTTCAAATACCGTAATATAATATTGAACATATTATAGAGCATCAGATCCACGGAATTTTATCGCTATACATATATGTATTTATGAAAAAAAAAAACAGAAACTAGCACTAATATACAGATATATAGTTACAAGTAAATTTTGTTCAAGGCGAATATGTTTACATACGTCTCGGTTAAAAACGAGGGTTGAAGAAGTTATGTGTACGGTGTAGGCACCAGCAATATGTATCGACCCGTATCAGACTAAGACCTTGATAGTTGATACCGTCAAGTCATACGTATACCGATGTACATGTCAAATATTTCTTCTGGATAAACTCGTAGACTATTTCACATGACCTCGTCTTTGGCCCATTGAGTAGATCACTGTGTGGACGTTTTAAATTTGAATTTAATGATAAACCATTACATGAGGAAAAAAACGTTTCTAAGAGTAGGAGAAGAGTAAGAAAGTGGATCACATTGTTCTCAGAAAAATGTCTTTCCACTCTTCATGTTTAGTTTTTCTTTTGTTTCTTTTGTTTTCTTTTTTTCTCTTTATGTTCCAATTATACGCAGAAAAAATCACCATTCTGGTTTGAAACACTTTGAATAAACATAGTTACAAGACAAATAAACATTGACATTGATCGGTGGTCACCGACAGTGTTGTGGCAATATAAAGGACGACCCAAGAGGCCTTCTTAATTTCATTCGATTTGTATTTAAATAAGTTCATAACTAAATTTTGATTGTGATGAAACGTAAATTACGTAAAGGTGTCATCAATATGATGAAATATGAACTATTTATGTCATAAAATTGTAATATGTATACTAATATAATAAATAAATATATATATATGTGTGTGTATTACTATATTGTTGATAATATTATTTTCATATTTTAATTATGATGACACGGTGGGCGCTATGCTAATATATTGGTAAACTAATTATAACAACATACCTATGTGACTGATTTATATCATTTATATCAGTATTATTAATATTGACAAGATAGTCTCTCTATATTATATATGGTTCCATCTGTATATACAATTATAATATCAAGTATTTTTAATAATATATTATGTTATATTATGGACCACATGCGCACAAATAGTTCCTACTCCTCATATATGTAGATATGACTATGCGGATACACCAATAACTACGTTATAACCGCTATATACCTTCATAATAATATATTGGCTTATTCAAAATACACGCGTAATGCGTGCGTGTGTGCATGAAATAGTATTATATGTATAATGTAAATATATTATATTGCATATACCTACACAGATATTATAAACATTTGGCGCTCACGTCTTTTTACCACGCCAAAAACATAATATTACTGTAATACACCATATATGTAACGCTTGCCATTTCGGCACGTCGTTGCAGGGTTTTATGTTACATAAATCCATCGAAATTTCGTAATTGCGGTGGTATTCATCATCATTGTATTTGGCTATGGGTTAAGTATTATAGAAAATTGATTACCGCGTTAGTTACGATAATTTATTATACGAGTGTGCATTATACTGTGTATAATAATATTGTGTTAGGCATTATATTATACATTACACAGGGCGTTAATAATAATATATTAGAAAAAAGATATTTGTTCTTTAAATTTTAAGTTTGTGAGATGTTATTACGAAATGTCAATAATATTCTGATTTTCGCATAATATATTTTAATTAAGTGGGCTCCTAAATATTTTAAACTTAAGAAGTATCGATCATTTTGATTTTTATATACCAAATAATATTTTATTATATTATTATTTAAATACAAATATTGAAAACATAATAATATTACATTAATATCAAATATAGCTGTTAATATCCCAATTTATCTCTTAAAAGTTTTTTTGTCAGTACAACTACACGTCTTATATACGCAGTTGCACACACTCGTATTAGGAAGATATTATAAAAATAAATATCAAACTTTTATACATCAGACTTTACACAACCGAATTATATGCAAAAATTAGAATACAGAAATTCTCATAAAATTTATGAATTAGATGCTAGTTACCCAGACTTATATACTTATTGAGCACTCTGTTTATTTCATTATATTCCATCATATAAAGCGCATGCATTCAAATATAATTAAACAAGGTAATAAAGGTAATATGGCTGGTTTTAATAAATCGTCTGTGCTTAACTGGTCAATATTCTTTATAATGTTTTTAAATTAATACAACTTTCTGTTCTTCTTTACCTAATTATACATTTTTGCATAATGTATTTCTTATTGCGCCAACGTATTGTACTCGAACAATAACAGAGTTTTACATATTTTTTCCAAAGATTTCATAATAGTAATTATGCATAACATTATATATTTATGTATATATATTTTAAGCCTTTAGCCATTTTTCCTATAATATGTCACTGTTTCATTCTATCAATTGTAATTTCTTCGTTGAACTCTATAGAACACTTAATGTTACAAGAAACTCCGAAGAATAGAAGACAATAGGAAATTTTAAATTTTGAAACTTTGACCAACTCTTTGAGAAACCTTATCAAACTGACATATATTAAATACAACTCGAAAAACTAAATCATCATCTTGTTAAAAGTTTTAAAAGTGTTCTCTTTCATTGCTGAAGAAAGATGAAATATCAAAACATACTTGTTCTAGAATAACCTAATCTAGTTTATAAAATACAATGATTTAATATTAAATAATACACTGTATTGTTCATTTTACCAAACGTACTTTTTAAACCCTTTTTGATGGATTCGTTTTAAACTATACCAATAAGTTAAAATCACAATTATCTCGTTTCATGAGTTAGCACCATAATCTGTTTTATACTTTCTATCTGCCGTGCTAAATAAAACCTAACCATTAAAAAAATTATATTTTTTAGACGAAAACTTTTGCTATTTGGTTGTCGGTATGATAAATTGATTGTACATAATACTTTGTTTTTAAGACTTATAGAATAGCAGATCATACATAATTTTGGAAAATCGTCGTTTTTTATATATTTTATTGAAAATAAATTCAATCTTTAATAATTTTTGAAAAGAGAAGAGAAAAGAAAATTGTCTTGAACTTTAAATCATCATTAGCAACTATAAAATATACACATAAAATATATCAAACAGATACATTAAAACATTGTACATGTTATTATATTTACTCAAATAAAATTAAATAAATAGTAATAATGGAAGCCAATTCTACAGCCCTGCAAAAAATTTACGCAAGTTAGCATGTATATTTTTTATTTTCTAGATTGTCTTATTTTAATTTTACATAATCACATTTTGCATGTATTAAGTCAAACTTTCGAAAAGTAAACGCTGACTATTGAGTTCACAGCGAAATTAATTAAGTATAACTATTAAATAAATCAACTGACGTGCTTATTAAAATATTCTTAAATATCTACGTAATTCATTATTTCGTCCGACGCACAAAATAAATAAATCGTTGATGACAATGATGACAATTATAGTAGAAATTAAAGAACCCCTTGCACTGATGATGTTTGGACTTCACTCATCGATGGCCATTTTTCGTTATCTCAACAAGGACAAATAGGATGGAGGGAACAGAGAATCGTATTTATTTTTCGGAACAAGCTTATTGTTTAATACAATTTAAAGGAACTTTTTTTTTTTTTTTAATATAAATTTCATCAAAACTGTTCAATACCAAATGTCAATATTGTTATTTACTCACAATTATAACTCTAGATACAATTTAATAAAAAAAAAATCAAGCCATCAGGCATCAGAGTAAACTCGATAAACTAAGTTCTATGAGAAAAATTCCACGTACCTACAGATAAAAGTAACGCTTAGAATTACATTATTGTAAACATTTAAAGAACTGTAATATTCATTTGGTATTCACATATGGATTTTTGCATTAGAAAACTCAATTACAATGCATCGACGGTGTTTCCGATAGTAGGAAACACTACTTTTTAACCGCTATAATATTTCTGACGAACTAATTATGATGATTCTACGTATAGATATGCACATATAACTGTGTTGTGTCCTACAATATTCTTAATATGTACAACTATTTTATAATTCGAGTGGCGTTGGCAAACATTCAGTAGATATATAAAGTCCAAGTAGAAAATCGATTTCACGCGAACTTTTGTAACGCAAAAAGTGTAATTACGCGTTTGCTACACAGGAGCTGTGTTATAGGTTAAACTTTGTAGAAATGCCTCTCGTTTTTATGGAAAAAAAAAATGTTCACCTTTTTTCCACCTCACTTAGCTGTTCCCGTAAAAATAGAGAAAACAAGTACGTGGCAATAATAGTATATATTATGATTTATGATATACATATACACTTAGTGCATACGTCGTACATACGAATATATCAATATATATGTTACCGTCAATGATGTAAATTAGTTAATAACGTAAATGCCTAGCCAATATTATAAATTCCTAACATTAGTAGTCGATATTGTCAATGCCTAGGAATTAACTGACAACATAGGCAAGGTTGTAAAATTTAAATATTTTGTTAACACATTTAGAACTATGATTAGGAACTTACTTTAATGTCTAATACTGATAGGCAATGTTGATAATTATGTTTAACGAAATATTTTAATTAGGTCAGAAATGTATAAATACAAGATAAATTATACATAATTAATAATTATTTATTTTCACAATCTCCAGCAGCCTCACGAACCGTAATTTCTTTTACTCCGGCAGTCGCGATTGTTTTTTCATAATTCAATATATTTTCAGGACACGGAACGAGTTGTGCTCTAGTGAACCTATTTTTTAGCATGCCATACTCCGTACCTACATAGTAATTTATTTTAATATTGTTATTAATTTATTTTAACAATTAATTTTTATTGTACTTACATAATTTATGCATATCAGCTTCATATGAAACAATGACCGCCAAAAGATTAAGGGGTGAGCCACGTGCTCTATCCACGTCAGGTATAAGTACTCTTACAGTAATTCCTACTTGAAGTTCTGTAAACTTAGTATTAGAATACTTCATCATTTTTTGTGCTTGCTTTTAAAGGTTAGTTATGGCCCTTTGTCTATGATTATTAATTTGATCTTTGTTCGAATCTAAGATATTACAAAAATCCAAAAATGTAAAAAGGATTAGATTTATCAGCTTTATCGTACGTACTTATTATATCTAGATAAATCGATTTTACAACGCAAGAATATTTTATATTTTTGTCAATTATGCCTGAAAAATCCCGGAGTTATTGTCATTACCTAGGAGATATTTCTAATTGCATCATTGACTGATTATAATAGACATTAACGATATTTACTAGTCAATATCGTGTACTGCCTAATTTGATCGGCAATATCGTTATTGACTAGTCATTAACATTAATTCCTTAATTTACGTCTTTGCCGGTAACATATACAACTTGTACTTTCAATGGACAGATGTATTAAGTCCATCGTGTAAGAAATTGTTAGATATAGGAAAAACGACCATGATTATTATATTATAAGCCCGAACTGTTTTGTTTAAATTGAAATTCGTAATTTTGAAGAACATTAATCAGAATAATGATGGTCGGACCTGCGAGTTACATCTTTAAACATTTTTAATATTCAAAAAAAAAGAAAAAAACAGTTTTATTGCCTTAAAATTATTTTTTATTTTTGCTTAATGAAAATTATTATCTTTTAAAAGTTAAATGTTGTTTTTTCGATGATTCACATATTTGGCATAGACAAGGTCATATAGGTAACCTAGGTATTTGATTCAATATGCTTTTATAACAATATTATGAAATTATGAAATAAGCGCACATTCTAAATATTATCTTAAACAAAAATGAGTCATTTTATAATCTGTAACTCCGTCTTTGTTTCATAATTATTATAATAAACCACAACCAATACTGTTTTGATTACACGAATTTGCCGTTTCGGAATAGTCACGAATAATTATCACAAAACTGCGTGGAAGCTATTTTGCTGTATAGTAGGTTTCAAGTGTACTCCTTCGTCGAGACTGTTCACTACAACTATATAATGTATGTGTTCAGTTTGAATTCAATAATAAATAATTGCACGCTAGAAACGATTTTGAGCGAAAACGAAGTGTCAGCGCACTCGGTTGCTATTTATAAGGATGCGTTATAATAATTTATTCATATTATGATACTATTAATAATTTATATTTAAAAAAATCCCCTTTCTCCATAAAGCACCAGTAACATTTGATTTGCTACCACATTCAATTAAACGTTTATAAGTACAAATTGTTTGGGGAGGCAAATAACTGACGTCTATGTTGACTTTTTCGCCACAGAAAAATAAAAACAATATACCTACTGGTAGCCATCACGAAATATTATAAATAATATATTATATTATTATATTATAAATATTCGTAAAAATCCTTGTGCTAACCGTATTATATTGTTATTAATATATCGTGTTGAAATTTGAACAGCTTTTTAAGGACATACTCAAGCAGTCATACAGTATATTTTATATTTTATGGAGCCTCAATACTGCCTGCAGACAGTATCATATATTATAAAAACTGACAAACGTCTGGCAAACGATTGTAATAATTGTGTTATTGTGGTACAACACACACCGTAATATCACATTAACGCCGAACTAGCAATAATAATGTATGTTTCGTTGGAACTTGTGGGTTGTACTTATGAATGACAAATGTGACGCACATTATATGTTTTACGGGATAACAAGTAAGCGAAAATTATAAAGCACACGCGTTGTTATAAATATTATTATTATTAACCTAATCAAAAACTCATTCGACAAACAATTATTTCAAATTATAAATTACTGGTTTGGTTTTTGGTGGTTTTTAATGAGAAATCGTTCGAAAAGCGTACAGAGGTAAAATATATTATAGGTACTTTAATTATTAAACTTGATGTTGGTTTTATACGCTTAAGTTTATTTCTGTATTATATAATTATGCGTTCGATGTAGGTAATTAATAATTATATTACAAATACGCCGACACAGTGGCGTGACGAAGGGATTTGGATGTTTTTATCCCCCCCCCCCACTCCAATTTTCTATTTTTATACTTTGAACAATTTACAATTTATATTATTTATAAACAAACATTTTAAAAACCTATTTAAAGTTTTACTTACCCCCCCCCCACAACCTTTTCATTCATAATTCTGGCTATGCTGCTGCCCTACAATTTATTTACTATATGTAATATACGTCATTTATATGTTACAGTGACATATAAAAATATAATACATTATACGATAATTCTTTTGTAAATCATAATATTATTACATAGGTATATGTATGTTATTGATGGTAAAATAACAACATTGTATACATAGTTAGGTACCTAAACTATACAATGGATTTGTCAAGCACATTGTATATTAACATAAAATCAAAAGTTAACAAAGTCAAAATTTTTATGACGTAACGAATAAACATCATATATTAATAATATTTTATTTTATATGGGAATATTCACTAATGTTAAAACCTTTACATTTCAACAAATTTCACGTGATTTTAGTAAATAATGTAAAATTCCGTGTACCGTCAGGCTTTATTTTTTTTTTTTTTCGAGATAATAAAGTATTTTTTTTGCACGTTTCAATCTTTTAAAATATATTTTATTCAATATAATAAAGAACTTTCATTTTAAATAAACCAATTTCATATAAATTAAAACAATAATTACCTATCATAAAAAATTGAAACATTTATTACTCCACACAGAGAAACATATTTTTCATCCCTAACTTATTATTATATTGTATAAATTACCAATTATGAAATGCAAGTAATTATTGATATAATATTATGTATCATTTAAAAATTAAATATATTAAATACTAATTTTCATTAAGTTTTCATCGGAAAAATTATTATACAAATTTAGAATAGTTTGCAAGACTATCATGTAATACTCCATAATCATATGTTTGACAGTAAGGATATAAAAAACTGTGTCCATTTTTATGTATCAGTATATCACCCATTTAACTATTTGTATAAAGTGTGAAAATCTTAAATTGGATTTCCGTTAAAATCTATACATTTACATTTATCTTGTCTAATCAAATTTAGTAACGTTCTATTATATCCGATATCTATGCCTCCATACAGTCTCTTAACAGTTATTATGTAAAATATTTATTGTTCAAGAAATATTATACTTTGTAAAATACGACGTAACAATCAAGACACATTATAAGAGTATGTAGGAACCTCCATTATAGTGAATTAGTGACCAACTCAATAATGGGGTTCAATCGAAACCTACAATTCAGAAAAGCGACGTTTTCGGTATATTTTTTTAGGTTCTACAGGTATTTAACAGCATAAAATACTTAAAGTGTTTATATAATATTAATACCATACATAATAATATTTATAGACCAGCTGAAATTAATATTTACTTAGGGTAAATGCTCGACCATACACTTAATGATTTTAAAGCACAACTTTTAAAACAATTTTCAATACTATTCGAGTTCAAAAATAACTCAAGCTTATTTCTTTAATTAAATATTCACTATTAATTATTATGATAATATATCATTCATAATTCAAATCGACAGTGAATTTACTTAACTAATTTATTTTCAGCTGTCTTATAATATTCGTGAAATAGTGTTATAATTTTATTAACTTGGAGAAAATTTGATATTTTTTGGGACGATAATTGGTTATGTTCGCTGTTAAATTATATTTTACATTTTACGAGCCATAGAATGCTAATGAAATATAATTTGATCATCTAATTTGAGTTAGCTGAGCTCAAAATATATTATTTAGCTTGTTATCTTTAGTCCATTGACAACTAAAGTTATAGGTTTATATTCTAATGTTTAATTTGCCTCATATTATATTAAAATTATCTATAAAATTTGAATTTTATAGTTCAATCGTAAAGATGAACATTTACTTTGTGTCGGCACAAAATCTTCATTTTATATATATTTTTTTTTTTCAAGTATAGAAGGTGTACATAATTTACATCATTCATATAATATACACGAATTTATTATGTATATACTTACACAATATTGATTAATTTAACGCATTATTTTTCGTTTTACACTCTCCGTATTCCTGTCCGTTTCGATAACACACATTCGCATTACTAATGATGTCTATTAACTTATTGACATTTCGTTCAATGAAAAACGTATTCTCTGTGCGTTGTTCACTTATATATACCACGAAAAGCGTCTGAATATACCGTCATAGCTGATGATCACGTAATGGTTATTTCGCTGCATTGTCTTTTTTTCGTACAAAATAATAATAAAAATAATGTAAAAAATGTTCCTACCTACATAACAATTGTATGGTGAACCTCAAACAAAGAGAGCTATACAGAGTGTATTCCAAAGTCAATGAAATATGCACCATAAGCTTAAATATTCAAATGAAGTGCATAAATTTGCATTGGTATTCAAGTATCTTCAGTGACAGCATAATTTAAACATCAACTAGGTATTAAAAAATATATTCTATCCGCGCACATATATTAGAGACATTAATTATTGTATTGTGTCATAAAATCATTGTTAAAAAAAAATTCTTTGATTGTATGATGTTAAATGCATTTAAAACTGCCATATTGCAATAAACATAAAGATAAATTGATTTAATTCAATAATAAAAAATAATCATATTATATTACAGTATCTATAGATGGTGATACTTAGAAGTGAAATTGTTTTCTCTATAGTCTATACCAGTTGTATACTATACATTAGTATTAATTAAGTAATTGGAGTAATATAATTTTTTATAAAATAATTTTCTGATGGTAACCATAAAATTACAAGTTCTACTTAATTAATATACCATTTGTAGTCGTTTATTGACGGCTAACATGATCGACCTTACAAGTTTTAAATAATTGATTTTTACTTGCTATTAGCCTGTTCACAAAATATATGTTTGTAATACATTACCTTTTCATTACCCTATTATCATTTTAAAAAATGAGAACATTTTTTTTCACAGTTAAATTTTATTGAACAAATTATATTTTAATAAGCTCTTAAAAATGTTTGATCGTTGTTTTCTGTCTAAAATAATAATAATAATAACGAAATTGAGTAAGGATAATACGGTATAGGAATAAAATATTTATGAATAAAAAGCTATACCTATTTAACTAGATAACATGGGAACGTCAGTATTTGTTTTTTTTAAATTATGACAGTAAAATGCATAACGCCTGCACAATATAGTTATTCATGATCAAATTTTATATTTTATCCAATATATTAGTACTCAAACGTACGAAAATGAGTAACAGGCAATACAATTCTTGTAATCATCAGGTCATTCGAAATACTCCTTATGAGTATTTAAATTGACAATTTTACCACTATTAAAATAAAATGAATAGAACAAAAAAAAATTTCGAAAGAAAATCAATAAGTCGCTAAAATAATATAATGTTACTGTTATAAAAAGTTATAACAAAAACAAAAATAAAAGTGTACTAATACCAAGCTATTGTTTTTAATTTTAATGAATAAAAAAAAATTAAGTTCAATTGAAAAAAAATATGATATTTTTCTCAAGTTTCGTTTATAAAACTGAAAATGTAATTAATGACTGTAACCTAATTATAATAAGACAATGATTTTTAGAGAAAAGTATTAATACGTATAGAAAATCAACTTTAATAAGAACAAAAAAAATATTTAGCGACTTAAAAAATAAATATTTAAAAAAATTCTCAAAGTATTAGTCAAATCGAATTATGATTGTTTTTAAAGTTACCACAGTAATGTTTAAAAGTCGCACAAAAATTTGAATCTTACTTTGATTGGGTAGTATTATTAACTTCTTCTGGCAACGTTTTATATTATACAATACGCATATTACATTATTTCAAATCTTTCGCAATATACTTTGTTCCCTGAAAAAATTCATCACTGGAAGACAGTATTAACCTTTATAACGACTCAACGTGCTATATAATTTGGTTACATTCTACAACGCTAAACATTAAATATCTTAAGCCGCATACGTCGGTATAGTATTATAAAAAAATTATAATTTTTATTACATTTATGAACTTCCACTGTTGGCAAAAGATAATATTATACCATTGTACATTCCAACGTTTTGGCGTATCCACAGACGTCTACTATTTGTCTGGTCCGGTCATATAAAATAACCAGCAATTGGTGGCATACGTTGTCCTAATTTCGGAGTTATTCTTATTTCATTTTTTGTCTTTCTTGCCCAAGTTTCTGAGACAAAATTTTAAATACTATACAATTGCAAACTAGTATAATTATGATATACCAGACTTGAAAACTAAAACAATAAGTGTCTGCGGTGGTACGACAAGATTGTAATGAACGGTACAACTGTCTTTTTTTTTCGAAACCCGACCCGTATGTTTTACTGTGTGTACACAACACAAACGAGTCTGTCCCAAACCGGGTGGTAAGTCGACGAAAACATGTCTGATATATCAGTTTTTGGAAAGCCTAATACCCGTATATATTGTGAGCACTAACAACTAGACAACTCCGCAATAAAACCGAGAAGACGATAATTTATTGCAATATAGTGTCAAAAAAATGATATTAATTATAGGTAAACACCAAATAGAAAATATTATATAAACTATAAATTATAAAACAATAACATAATACTTTGTAGGTAGGTACATGACATAAGTTTTTAAAAAAACGAGAAAAAACATGTCATCTTCTGAAACTAAAAGTTGAATAGGTCGTAATGATAAATAATAATACTGTTCGTCGTGAAAGTCGAACTAATTCGTTTCACTGTCTATAGTTAAAATCACTTATACACTAAAATAATTAATATCCATATCGAGGTGAGATTTATATATGTATATAAATAATTCTATTGTATCACTTGAATGATACATTAGTCGAATTTACGTATTAAAAACTATATTATCAAAAAAAAAGCAATATGATTTATTATGGAGTTTTCAATAAAATAATAACCACGAACAAAATCTTCTTTTTTACACGTTTTATTTTTTATCCCAAACAGCTTATTACGGCTTATAAAATATAATCCACCAATGCGTTACTGACTATAAGTATTATAACAAACCTTTAAAGTTTGATCTGACAAATTCTGTGCCAGTCATTTATACATTTAAAATACCGACAGTCAACAACACTATATGAGTATTCGGAAAAGCTGATGAGGTTCAGCTGTGTGCCTATATTATTATACCGTCAGTTTGATTCGATTTTCCATTAGAAAGGTTTAGGTGTAAAGCGCGTATTCTTGTTAAACCACATTATTACAATAATACATTATAACTGTAATATTATAAATGGAAATCTAATGGAAAAAATATTATTATATATTATTTATTTTTATTTATTTTTTCTTTCTTTCTTTTTTTTTTTTTTTTGATCCACACAAAATAGGCCATTGAGTGCACAAGTCACAAATTACTGACTATAGCTAACTGCCGTGCCACACCACACCCCATAATATAATATAACTGCGCAACCCAACATTTCCCAGGAAAAAAGTAAACAAAATGTATAAAATGCGGTGCTAATGACGAGCTGTATGGATGTATTTTGGTTTAAGTATACATCATATGTAACCCCAATTCAGAAGAAGTAAATACATTTTAGGATTTTTTTTCTATTTCTGGATTTTCTACAAAGAGGTCAGTAACTGAATCTTAAGGTACCTACATAAATCTCTGGTCGATTTATGCTACAATCAGCTTCGTTGGAAATCCAAAAAAAAACAAAATTTGTAAAATTAAATTACTTCTCTCTTCATTAGGGGAATCATCCACCCAAAATGAACATCAAAACAATTTCTTTTGCAGAAAGTTTTAAAAAATGTGTTAGGTATTATGTTAATTTTATTTGAATTGATTTAAAACTATTATAACAGTATAATATTATTGACAAAGTTTATTATTGGATTATGTATGTTAGATGATTTAACTCCATAAAACAATATTTAATTCTTATCGTCATCTGGATTGAAAAATAACTTATGGTCATTTAGTACAATATCAGTGCATATTTTAAATCCTAAGAATTTTTAATAATAATTGTGACATAATATTATTTAAGATAGTATTTTAAGAATCCTTAGCGAGGATTTAGTCTTAAATTCGGCAAACATAATAAAAATCTGTTTAATACAGGCGTATTCACCAAGTATTATCTCCCCCGTCCTTTCTTTACAATTAAATTAATTCAAATTCTAGTATATATGTATGTATATATATATATGTACTTAAACATCACATTTTTTCAAATGCTTGGATTTTTTATGCTATTTAAAGAATGTCCTGTGTCAGGGGCGTACTCAAGGGGTGGGGGGGGGGGGTTAACCCCCCCCCCCATTACCTCACTAACCGATACACTCTTGTGCGTTCTTGCGTATACATAATATAATTCACAGGAGCAATTTTCTAAAAAAAATTTTTAAGGGAAAAAATAAACAAATATATTTATTTTCAATTTTATATCAACATGCATTATACAACGATTACAAGCATTATCTGTTAACAACTGTATTATGATAACCAGATAACATTTAAATCAAACATAAATGTTCACGGTTCACCGTTAGTGATTACTGGTTAGTATTCTCTTATCAGTACTATCTATTGTGTAAAGTGGTTATCGTATGTGTGTTATTGTCGTAAAATGTTCAACCCCCCCCCCCCCCCCCCCCTATTGAAAATTTCTGAGTACGCCCCTGTCCTGTGTTGATTCAAACTTGAAGTTTCTTTATATTATATTTAACTATTTTTACGGTGTTATATTTTTAAGACCTATCATACACTTAAAAATAAACTAGATAATATTTTACGCATATGTACGTTCGTACGATATTTTATATAGGTAATATTTAGGCGGTCTGGTTGTAAGGATATTAGAAAATATTTCTATGATGTACCTATTCGATTGATTTTTTCTTGAATCCGCGTAATAATTGTGGTGTAACTCGGTCGTTGTCATCATCTTCGTTATAAACAATATTTTTTCAGAAGCACCGATGCGTGAGCGTTTGATGATATTACCCGTCCTACGTGTCCTTGTCATCGCCATAATTATTGTGTTCTCTTCTCAGACCAAACGCTTTTTATATTGTGTTTAAAAAAAATACTGTAGACATGATATTTCAGTCGATATTATGCGCTGAATATGATGTGTTTGATAAATACGCATATATATATATATATATATATATATATATATATTTTATAAGTGATTTTCACTAAAAAATCCTTCAAGTCAAGCATTTTCTTAAAATAAAATAAATGAAAAACACTCATTGGACTTATATTTTTGTTGAACATTTGTTTTATATGGTAGACTTCGACTGTGAACACATCACATCACAACACATCACAAGTACCTATCCGACCATGCAGAAAATCTTTGAATACATAATAATTCAAGACAAATAAAGCTAGTTTAATTTTTGATTTTTGATTTTTTTTTTAACTAGAGATCGGCTTAGGCAAGATTTTTATGAATGAGATTGCACATATACCTATTTCTTGTGAATTTTACCCTGCAAATAACTTAATAATAAAACCATATTTTATAATCTTCTCAAATATACTTTTATCTACGTTTAATTTTTCATCTATATTTAGGTTTTTTAGTAACTTAACTAAACTACATTAATTACAATAACAGCATATTTTCAGGTACTTATAATATTTTGTATTTTTAGCCCTTTGATCATATTTGGAGATTGATTAATTGGTTTAAACTTAATTTGATATTTATTTTTCTATGCTTACATATTAACTTGAACAATGTTATAAAGGAATAAATCTACCTATCATAATAAATGTATTCATGATATAGATGTTGACTTGTTTAGTTTAGATATCTTGGGTAAATATGAATTGTTATACATTTTTAAATATATCCTGATATCTTATTATTATGGTTCAATAAATATAATATAATAGCAAACACATCATACAATTGATTTATTGCCCTGTGATTATTACTTATTATGTACCTATTATCATTACTGTACTTTTCCCGACAGAATTTGAGATAAAATTTAAACATCTACCTAGATACCAATGATTTTAAGTATGATATTAAATAGTTTATCACAAAATAATTAACGCCACCGGTATAATATGATTTTGAAAAATTTTTCCTATAAACACTATTAATTAATATAATGCAATAATCTATTGGTGTTAGATCGCTTGCAAGTGGCGCCGTCAATTATAGCCCGTTCCAAAAATTATTTCTATATATGTCACTGACAGACATAATACTATCGGAAAATACGAACAGAACACAAAATACCAATTCGCCATCTCAGTTTATGCGTCTCGTTAGTATAGTTTCACTTGAATGTGGCAAATCCGGAAAAATGGCATCTAATAACATAAGCCTACATTACGAAATAGATCCAAACAGATTAAGACTTGATCGCCACCATAATGCTACGCCATCACTAATCACTATACCCGAACAATAAACGTGAAATACAATGGTATATATACCATATCTATACATATTACATATGTCATACAATATTATAGTTACAATTGTACAACGTTATCCTCGCGAATTAGCTAAAAAAAACTCTAAGAACATTAATGAAATATGTATTTTTTTTACATTATATTTTGAGCTAACTACACAAACATCATTTTTAAAAAGCTTATCTATAGTTTTTAGTATTTTTAATGACAGCAACGTGTAGAAAATAGCAATTAATTTAGGTAGGTACTATTCCAAATCATAACGTATTTTTTTGTTAATCTTAGTACCTACGTAAAAAGTCTCTCTACCGTACAGATGAATTAAATTCTCCTCGCCATTGAATAGATAGCACTGTAATGGATGTATTATATTTAAATTCAATGGTAAATAATCACACGTGAAAAACGATTTTGAGTGGAGAGGTGCATCAGTATCTATGTTTAAGGAAATTGTATTATTTATTCGTGTTGCTATTAGTAAAAATATATGTGCGACTATCATTTGTGAAAAAATTGCATGTATTATAATATTTATATATTTATTTCATTTTAGTATATATAATTTATCGTATGGGTGGTTGATTAGGTTCATGGTAAAAATAGCTCAAAATTAGCATAAGTGTTTTGAAAATTATATTTTGTGTATAAAAGATAATAATCATGCACGTAATGACAAAAAGTTTCAAGTCCCTAAAATTAATATTATTTTAATTACCATATAATAACAAAAATCATCAGAAGAATAAATTTAAATACTTAATGTCGTAAAAAATTAAATTCGAACTCTCAAGCAAACTAATGTAGCTTTATTTTAAACTTTTTTCTTTAAATCTAGTGTGAACAATTCATTAGAACTCTAGTTTAAAATTCTTGAACATAAATTAATAAAAAAAATTAATTTGAAGAATGTTAACTACAATATAATTTATACATTTTCGTGACTTTAACAAACTTTATGAATATTAAACGGCATTTTGTACATTTATTTTTATATTTTTAATTTCCTTATAAAAAATTTCAACAATTTATCCTTTAATTAAATTTCAAAGTTTATCGACTCTTAACCTAACCTAACCTAACGATTTTTAAAACAAATATTCCTAATATGTATTGTTTGTTTGTATTAGACCAACATTATATTTTAAAAGTTGTCAGTAAGGTATTATTCTTGTTGTAATACTCAAAATGCTGGATACATTATTATAATACTGTACTGAGAAATCTTAGGTTACCTAAAGTGTTTTACTTTTTAAACCAGACATCTTTCTAGATACTTTAAATCTTTAAAAAGGAAAGAATATACAATTAGATTTAACGAGATTTCAATTCTATATACACTAATTCCAATCATAGTATGCGTTTGATCTTGAATTATATTTTGTTTGATTGTAAAAAATTATATCACATAATAAAATATTAAATTAGAGCATAAGGTAGTAAATATTCTTTTTGTATATTGTTACAATCTTATAAAACCTAACCTTAAAAGTTTTAGATATTTATAATACCTAGGCAACTTCTTATTTCTTCATCAATTAAATTAATATTTCATTAATTTCAATATTATGTCAATAAATATTAAATTCACACCTTAAAAAATGTATATACAAATTCATGATTATTATTATTATACTAGGTAATATTTTTCAATAAATTATTTTATTGCTATTGACTTTACTTAAAATACAAAAATGTACTGTCTACAATAAATGTAATAAAATTAGGAATTACGAACATCGATAACAATTAACAATGTTAATGGCATGCATGTAATGGTAACAGTTTTAATAAAGTAGTAATAGAGTGTATATAATTGTAATTTAGTAACATATTATTTAGTCAACTAATACTGTACCAAAATGTAGTCGAGGGCCCGTAATAACAGTTTATAGTACCTAACTTGCTGACTATCCCTTATGAATTACGATACCCGGGTTGAGAACTTAAACACTTTACACACCCTTATAAGTTATAATGCATCTTAATTGTTATGTATCTTACAAGTTATGTATACACTATTCTAAACACTACGTATTTTACATTATTTTTGATAGACACATAAAATATAGTGTATTATACATTTATTTAGGTATAAGATGAATATAATGTTAATCATTGGATCTTAACGTATACCGGACGTAAATATTTATACTCCATAAACTCAACAATATTCTATGTAGTTTGCATCAAAAAATAAACTTAACAAACGATAGCAATAAAACATTGAAATCAATATTTTATATTCTTCAAAAACGTTATTAGTAACTGAAGATAATATAAAAAAATAATATTTTAAAACACTTTAATAATCAGTGGAAAAAAATGTTATATAAAACACTTAAATTGTGAATATATACTCATCTACATATATCCATTTTATTTAGACCAATATTTTTCGTCCACAAGGTCACGAATAACTTTGAGCGAGTAACCAAACAATTAAAACGTATTGATATGTAAGGAAATAATACGATGTACCTAACTAATATGACTTGTTAGTTGTTTTTAATATTATAGTAATATGAGTGAAAACAAATAAATAAAGAATACCTAATAGTTTTTTATTTAAAAAAATTAACTGTTTAGGGAAAGATGGGTTGTCGTTAAACATAATTTTCAAAAAGGTCATGTGAAAAATTGGATAAATATTTTGGGACACCAAAGGTTGAGAACAGCTATTTTAGACCGCTAATGTGCGCAACTGTCTTAAAAACCACCTATCTGGTGACACATAATATGATGCACGACTTACTCATAAGTTATAATATAGTTTAGTAAAATTCTTGCGAATAGTTTCAGCTATGCAAAGGTCATTTCATATACATATTATATAATAGGTGAATACATAATATATGTGTGGCCATATGCTTGTGTCTGAGTATATCTATGTCTCTGTATCTGTGAATTATAAATATATATAATATATGCTTATATTTATGACAATGAGCGCAATGCGACGTATGCGAAATGCGAGTGTTGAAAACAAACGTAATATTTTTCAGCACTTTAAACATGTGTTCATAACTATTAATTCAATGAAAAATCGTTTGTTACCCACAGGAAAATGGGTATTAATATTATATTTAGAGCGAAAAACAAGAATAATATAAATTTCACATATTACTGCACCTACCAACTTAATATAGCAATTTCGAGTATAATTTGAATAACTCGGTATATGTATTCCTTTTATGGGTTATTCGTGTTTCATTATTCATATTTATTACGGTAAATAAAATTGTTCAAAAGACCATTTATTAATATTTTCCTTCATACTTACACCATTTTCTCAACACACACGCGCATATTATATTATATGCATACATATAAGTACTTATAGGACCTTTCCAATATCAAATACGGGAATACCTTTACGTGTATCATATTTTATCTGCATGTTTACCCTTACGTATTTGAATCTTTAATTTTATTTAAATAACATGTATGTATATATTATTTTGTCCTTTAAAAAATTTGAGAACATAATTTTACAAATCAATATACCCAAAAACCCACACGAATCCTTTACAAAAACAGTATACAGCACAATATCAACTAATAGTAAAATTTCAATTAAAAAATTAAATTGTAACAATATTTTACTCTCAGTTCCTAACCTAACCTCACCTGGCATAGTTTATGTTTATGTTAATAATAATTAATTTAATTTAATATCCAATGCGGTGATTAAAAAAAAAAAAAATAGTAATAAATCGTGATCAATTTTTAGGAGGAATTTTTAAAATCAATAAACATGATAATAATATAAATAGATACCTACATTTTTATTTTTATAATAGAAACTAAACTTTCATATAAGTAGGTACTTTCGTATTTGTTAATAAGATACCCAAAAATTAAATTACAGAAATAGGTATTTATTATGACACAATTTTATAGTAACAATAGTAGTTGAGTGTGCGTATGCAGTTAGCAATAAAAGAAGATACCTGAAAGTTAACGTCACCATTTACCTTAGGTGTTTAATGTTTCCAGTGGTAAAGAAAAGGTAACCAGGTAGGTCTCCATGATAACATTATAAAGTTCAAACATCGTTGATCATATCGTGCGAGTGTCACCTAGCAGATGTGAAAAAAAACTTAAAAGTATATTAAATACAGTAATATATTTGGGTGAAGCTTATAATTTTTTTTTTTTTATTATTTTAAAAGGAATAATATTTACAATCTATACAATTTGCACAATATTAAATTTGATAACATAGGTAATTATACTTAATATACTACACAGTATATTTACGTATTAACACAAAATGTTATTGTCTAACCAATTATATACGTTGAGTTTAATAACCAATTATAATATACGTAAATAGGTGTGGTACTAAATCGGGCGGAAATTAATTAAAACTAGTTTGGCTCGATGTCTGATAAAATTTAAATCTCTCCCGAACAAAATTCCTACATACAGTTCAGTTCTAATAATTTTTTATTGGCTACTATACATTTTCATAAACGAAAATACCTATTAAAATTTAAGTGATTAGACTGTAATTATGACTGAAAGCCAGCGAATAAAATAATATAACGTTACCGATTACAGGAATCCGACCACGAGATGACTTTGTATGTCATATTTAGTAATATACGTAAATATTTATAAATAATATTAAAATATCGATTAGTTAACTTTCCGGTCATCTACAAAATGGGTCACTTGCGGTGTGAAACAAAGAAAACTGCAGCATAAGAATTTTACCCTTACACTATAAACTATATATTATACACTGGTAGAACAGCAGTATCTACTGAACGATCCTAATAACCTATATATAAATAGTATATTTATGGTGTATTGCAGAAGTCGGAAAATGTTGAACACATTTCTGGCCGATTGTCTTTGCCTTCGTCTCGTGTGCCTTGACTTTTCATCCCCTCACCGCCTTTGGTACACTCTTCGCATTATAAAACCATCGATTTCTTCCGATGTTTTACCTCACATACATAATATACACAACTGCCACAAAATATAACGCACATTCAAACAACCATATACTCTCAATCCGAAAGATAAAAGGAATTTCTCAAAAGTAAATAGTGCGTTTAATAAACAAATAACTCACAATATCGTCGTACTACAATATTATAAGAGACTAGAAGTCCCAACAAATCAGCATCATTGGGCGAAAAGAGAATGTACGATACACTTCAAAAATATAGCATCAACAAATATTGACAAAATTTAATGTAATGTTTTGATTATATTCTGTTTTTAAACATTCCGTCTTATGCTCAAACCCTTCGGCAGTTATTTTCGATAAATTATTTCTATAAGCATTGGTGTGAGCTTTAAGTAACAGAAAGTACCTTCGGTTTAAACACACAGAACATTTTCTGAGATCAAGACATAATATAACCTACCTATAAAAGTATGGGTTACTATGAGGGCTTAAGTTATTGTAAAATTTAAAATAATATAATTTTTCTGATTAATAATCTAAAAACTATAGATCATAATATTATACTATTTTAACACAATATAATTTAATGTGCTTAAATTCTTAAAAGACGAATTAAATATTTATATATCTTTTCTGATAAATTTGATTTTCTATATAAACGAGAAAAACTAAATACAAAACAATAGAAAAACTAGAATATTATTATGACAACCTGTCATTATGAAATTTTCGATTAACTAATTTTAAGCATATATTATGAAACTATACTATTCATACCACCTTACTCTTCGTCAGTATTGACTTTTAAGTTAATAATAACATAATATATCCGATAACTTTGTGAAATTCAACCTACCGTATAGTAGATATGTCAATTACGTATAAGCTATATTAGTATATTAATATAAATATATAAAAAAGCATATCCTAGAAATAGTGCGTCTGGGACTCAGAATCATTTTCGAATACTCTAATGATTTAACATCGAATTAAAATGGAACACGTACATTACAATCGTGACCTAATAATGGTACACTCGAAATACATTATACATCAGTGCAAATAATCCTCGGTTTTGTTTTACATTATATTTTTACTAGAGTGGTTAGTTTAATAATGTACTTAGTGGTTTTCACTAAAATAGATGTACCCAACTATGATTTTTTAAATTATAAATATTTTATTTCCCAACACTCAATCAAATGTTGATAGCCACTTGAAATCGTTTTTATAGGTAGCTCATATAATTATAAAACAAGCATATAATACTATAATAGATGATAAATTTAGTATAAAAAAATATAAACGTAATATATGAGGTACTAGTAGTATGTATATGCCTTTATAAATTATTTGAATTCTGCTTATTTATTAAATTAGGCATGCAATTTTATGTTTTTATAATGACGAAGATGGTAGATGCAATATTAAAAAGGATACATTTATACTTGATATATATATATATAAATGAATTTCTAATTATTATTCTGAAGAATATTAACAGTATATTGGACATATATGTATATAATTTTTATAATACATTTCCAGAGTTCAAAATTAAAACTGTGAATTATTAAAATACCAATAAAAACTAAATGAACACCAGTATATAATATCTATTATTTCTTATAATATTTTTGGAATTAATTTTTTAGAAAACTCAGTAAATCGCATGTCCCGTTTATTTAAATTAAATACCATTATTATTATTATCACTGCCGACTCAAATCGAAACCAAAACGTTATACACTATACTTAATATTTAATGATTCCCGACCTTCAAACTTTATGCACGTAATTCGAATTTCATAATTCCTTTTCATGTTAATAGTCTCTAACATGTGCACATAAATATCAATTATGTGTTTTGTAGACACAAACACACACACACGCACAACGGTTCTGCATCAACGTGATATTTTTCTCTTATACCAATAAATTATTTAACAATCAAGAATGCTGAAATGACATTTAAACAAGTACGGGTGTATCACTGGAATTCGAAAAACCTGACATTTTATTTCAAATATTCAGAAAATTGAATATTGTGCTTTTACAGTTTTACCTTAACATTCTTAACACATATATTTATTCACATACACCTAAAATAAATAATGTATTTAATTGTGCGGAGACGTTTTTCTCAAAGAATTTTGATGAACCGACGTCTTTGTATACAAAAAATATGGAGCCTAATATGAAATTTGAATTAAAATTGATTTACAAATTAAGCTTCAAGCACATAATTACATCAAAGTATGATAAAATACTATATAAATCGATTACAAAAATGATTTTTAAATCGTTCATTCAGTTTTTTTGTAATTTTAATCTTTGAACGAACTAAAAGAATAATTTTAACTCGTTTAGTCTAGGAATGTTTTTCTGACGTTGAACTGTTGAAGGATATTTTGGAGCTAATTTTATATTTAATATTATAACAATTTTGTCATTTTCAGGATAACTATAGTTGTGTATTACAAAATTATTACTTATGTTGTTATGAGATTCAACGTATCTTCATGTTTATTAATTACTTAAAAACTAAAAAAATCATACGAAAATCTTCTTTTAAGCATATTAATTAAATTCAAAAATGTGTTAAAATTTGCGAGTACCTTGAACTATGTCGGAATTTCTAATTACTATCATAAAATGAAAATTATTCTGTTGCATATAATTATATGTACATCAAAAAATGTGCACTAGTCTTTCATGTGTACATATTTAAAAGAAGGCCATAATTACTTTATTAACTTAGACAAAATTTCAATATCATGAATTAAAATAAATATATACGGCCAATAAATTATGCTTATTAATATTATTACAATATATAATATGACCAATTCCTGTATAATAAAAATAAATACTTACCTATATTTTTAACAATATTTTATGTTCGTCTTTATTGTATTATTATAATTTGGAGGTATAATTATTCATTTACGAATTATTCATTCTGTGTTTGTGATTAGTAGTAAGTTAATAGTCTCTTAATCAATACATTATTTTGTCAAAAAAAGTACTAATAACTGATTGGTAAAATGGTTTGTCCATATTACAAAATATGAAATTATATATATTATATTTGTTGCTCTATTTTGTTGTCAATTGTATGTAATTAAGCCGATGGCAATCAGCACCTTTACGCTTGAAACAGCATAAAACTTTTACACTGATCTTAAAAATAAGCGACGAAGATAAATTCTAACATTTCTGAGTTAGAGAAGCAGCAACGATTTCTCAGAACCCAATTTCTCGAGGAGTAAAGTTTTTTTTTTGAGAAACAATAATGAATTTACTTCTTAAGTAATTTTATAAGCCAGATTTTTTCTCTTTTACTTTTTTATTTTATTGCGTAATATAAACCATATTAATCTTGTGTAATACAACAAGGTTAATCTACTAAGTCCGCGATATACACCATGTGCTTAAAATACATTTGTATACAAATTTATAGCGTACCAAGTACAAAGGAGCGATCATAATGACGTAATGTATATAGTATAATATTCACCTTTGATTTCTATGTTTATTGTTTATACTGGTATTATAAGGCAGGTTCATATCCAACCAAAAACTGTTTGTAGGAGTGTAATCAGAGAAACAATCACTCACAAAGTCAAAATATTTCACTAGTTAAAAATAATCTGATCCGATCTTATTGTATGATCGAGAAAAAAATCTTTCAATTTATCCAACCTATTTCAACATGGCAGTCGTATTATTATCCCTATACAACATCTGATGCTAGTGATTGTTAAGTTTTGATTTTAACCAAAAAATTGTCGACAACAATCATAATTGTTTCTTTTCACAGTTAAAAAGGAATGCAAAGTATATAAAATAAAAAACATCAACAAATCTCTCAAATTTTGAATGATTACTTGGCTATGCCAGTACTGTCGCTTAGTTAAATCACTTAAAAACTTCACATCACATGTTTACTCAGCAACCAAGTTTAGAATAATATTTATTGACACTTTTCATAAGTATACTTTATGTTTCTTGTAATAAGATCAAAAAACACATTAAGAAAGGACCTTGTATGTGTTTTCTGCATTCTGATAAAATTGATCATGCTCGATGGATATTTGTTAAAAATGTACATTATAAAAATGAATTTTCGTTCAAGTGAAATGATTTAAATTTTTAGTGAAATGACAATTTCTAATATTATATATACTATTAATATATTATTATAATTATATATTCAATTGAATTTTTAAATACAAACATAAACTTCAATCGGTCTTTTCTCTTAATTAGCTGAATTAACTGGAACTTTAAACCTACTTAAAGTTTCTAATGATTAAAAAGTCGGATCAAATTGTGACAAACAAAAATAATATAAAATGTTATTAAATATTTTTAATTTTTGTTTTAAGTTACCAAATATTAAATGTGTATAAGGAAGTCTATCAAAAAAAAAAAAAAAAAAAAATTATGCAAAAAAAACGACAAAAATATTATTTCTCAATATTGTAGATTTTAATATACGTTTCGATAACTTTACTCCTATAATATCGTAGGAAACGGCATAGATATTATAACAGCCATCAAAACTTTTCCATATTTAGGTAATTACTAAAGTTTTTCCCGTCGTCTATAAACATTTAAATTTTTCTATCATCAGTTGTGTACTTTTATACTTCCAAAAGTTTAGTACAAGATTTATGATATATTCTCCTACGCAGTTTAATATCAGCTTCATAATTAACTATTTATATTTCACAGTAAACTATTATTTAATTTTAATTTTAAAAATGCATTGATTTGCTTTTAATATTAACAATATTTTAAATAGATACTAGATATTAGGTACTCTATTATAGTATGTGAAATATTATTTTTTAGCATAATGCCATAATATCATAATATAAAGAATCATTAGTGTTTTTTTATTTTGATGATTCAGTTATTTGTAAAGAATGGAAAAATTTAAAATGTTAACATATTTTATAAATACTCAACTTCAGTTCATATATTTTGTAATTTATATAAATTAAAATACTCTAATAAATAAATAAATCCCTTGGCTGGCTGTACATTTAAAGAATGTTAAAAAACATCAGAATTCAGTTCGGAAAGGTACGGTTGTCATGGTAACCAATAACTAATATACGTATATACTATCACTTGCTAACACTACATCTCCTCACACTCACCACAGGTTATACATATAAAATATTTTTATGATTATTATAACAGTATTGTCTCCACGATTTCAAAAGGTTAGTATTTTGATTTTTAATTTTTTAAAACAATCGATTAGTACAAAAGGGTCACAATGTGTATTTCCTAGTTTGAACATTTATTTTACCCACTGATTCAAAATTAAAATAAGTTTGGAATTTTTAAACAGGTTTACTAACCAATTTTACAAACCGACACGCACCAACGTGCGCAATTTTGTATGCAACTCAATTACATATTTTACCAACTCGCCTTTCATCCAGATAGTATACAGTGCTTTACTACCCATAATATCAAATCCCTACACTGTAATTATCTCTTCGTCTCCTCAAATGACCTGCAATGCAATATAATGTAGACGCTGAAATATTATGTTACACTGTTTGTATAATAATAATAATCTTAATAAAGATGGTTGATATTATAATTACCGAACCGTCTGCACCTGATGACAGTTTCACGTAGAGCAAATACATTCAAGCAGATTAAATCGAATGCTTCGACGTTATCCATTGTTTTTTATAAAACATTTAAATTTGCACGGCAACCATATTTCACATTTATGCCAACTTCCTGTTCTATATATAATGATATCACATATATTCCCTCGGAAAACCTTTGTGTTCAGAACGTCGTTTATATATCCACTGCGGGTCATAATATATTATGTTTTATCTATGTATTCAGCGTTGTAAAATCGCGAAGGTAAAAAACTCCACGTTTTTTATTCTTATTATTATCTCAAAAGCATATGTAATTTGCACAGAAGCGTTGATTAAGAGAATTTTTGTTCACATGTATAAACGCGTTTACTATTATAACTGTACATCAGACGAATACAGATTATTTATTTTATCACAATCATCGCTTAGCTTATCAACTTTACATATTTTACGGTCCCTCATTGTCAACGATAATTAATGCAAATCATTTTTTTTTTTTTTTTAACACCCGTTAATCACTTTTACGATCGTCGTAATATTATAATAATGTTTAACCTCATGGCCTATGACCTATTAGTTCGATATCTATGAATTTCATTGACAATAAATAATTTCTCCGTTGAGTTGATCTGATCTGAGTTTTTGTTTCCATTATTTTGTCCATACTGAATTTCATAAGTAAACTCGAATCCGTCATCATTCAAGTCTTTACTATACTTTCTGCAAAATAATTAACGTGCCTAACACAGAAGTGAGAACAATTTACATTATCTTCACCGATAGTTCCTATTGTGATGTCCCAAGTCCTCTCGAAAATATTTGAAAGCCCGTATAGAAACATATTATAGTCAAGCACATGGATATTGATGTCCTGTATAATACCGATTACTTTGTCCTCCGGATATAACGAGACATTCGCTGACAGCAAAACCGTTAAGCCCACCCAATTGCACTCACGCCACCATCGTCAATCTTTTCTTTTCATTTCTTGTAATCGTCAATAAACGGCATTTTCAAGATTATTTGTCCCTGGTAGAAAAACTGCGATTTCCTCGTTTCCCAAGTTAACAGCGAAACTTCAGTTTGACAAAAAAAAAAAACTAATTTACTACATTCTTCTAGAATCATACGTTTTGACTAAAGATCTGTAAACTAGATATGCTTATATTAATATTTAGTATTTACCGAACACTTGGTAGAAATAGATTATCATCATTATTATTCAAATGGTCCTTACTTGTAGAAAGAAGTAAAATCCGTAAACAAAACCCCATCATGCCAATGTTTTAAATGTACTCAAATCAAGTTTTTCCAAATACACTGTGATTTTTATGAAATATCGATTGGTTTAAAATATATGCATAAACGTTGTTTTATTAAATTAACAATTATTTTGATTAAGTGCCTAATTTTATTGCGTAGGTACACATAACTAATTTAGCAGGTTGTATAGCTAAACATTTGTTACCGATTTAGATATAATTAAATTATAGTGTGGTACAATATGTTTTTGTTTATTTTAAATTAATTGTTTACTATTTTAAGCACTATATTGATGTCGTATTATTGCAAGATAAGAGATTTAAGCACAACTAAGTCACGTAAATGTATAACGATAAGAACGATACTAATGTGCAATATTGGAATAAAGTTCATAAATAAGTTATATTATTAAAAACAAAAATCTAAAAAATATGTCTAGTTAGGCGTTAGAATAAAGATGATATGAGTTTTTACATGTATTTGAACAATCACTTCAAAATTAAAATAATATCACTTTTAATAATAAATTAGTGTTGTGCGACAAACTAATTTTATGGAGTAATCTCAACAATAACAAGCAAAACGTAATCATTTGACCATTTTGTGACTAATAAAGAATGTATATTACTTATCATTTGAACTGAATTTATTAACTAAGTATAGGTATATCGAACTATCGATAAACTAATTCCTTCAAATATTCAACACCAAATTTATTATTTTTGAAATTATTTCCTCACTAATATTCAACAATGAATTTCGTATTAAGTATTAACTGATAATGGTACTTAAAAAGTTAAAATTATACGATACATCATATTACAGAAACATTGTGTTTACATATTATATTGACGACTGAATGCTCGATAATTAGTTGCGTGTCATAAAAAAAATAATAATAAATAAATCATGACTTTCGAAAAAAAAATCGTATTCCATTACACATATTATAGTTTTATTATACCGTGATATTCCCGATTATCGTTATTTTCGTATCGATATAATATTGATTATCGATTTGTAAAATAATTTATTAATGGGTACTAATGACGATGACTGGAGCTTTTACGCCTTGTTCTCTATGGTACAATAATCTGGCTCGAGAGGGACAGCTTGCTTATCAGATTATTATATGAAACCATCAGTTTCCGTAGTCATTTCCAACACGCTCGTTGAAGCTATAATATTGCTGCGTTTGACTGCCAACAATAAAGCAAACGAAATTTTACAACATTTACCTCCTGGTTATTCAGAAACACCCGACATCAATCTGTTCGGTTTCTGAAAATCATAATAATTAATCGATTTATACAGTTTGACTATTACTGCTGGTATTGTTATTATTATTACCTATTGAGTGTAACTTACTCTTCGTTCAGCGGCGGTGGTATATAATTATTGCATTCATCGAGTGAAACGGCAGAATTCGATGCTTATAATTATAAAAATCCCGTATTACCCGTGATTTTGGACCGTGGTGAAGATAATGACAATATTACTAGAATGTTATTACTTATCGAGTGATATTTACTTTGAAATTTTTGTTTGATATTTATCGAATGAAAATTTGAACACATTTGTACTCACCCGTTCGAGATGCTTCAATATATTAAACATTATTTACAAAAAAAAAAATGCTGTTTATACACTTGCAGTTTAATTATATTGTTTAGCTTAATGATATTTATTCAATACATTTTGATAATAATATTAGTTTCATTATCGTTATAGCCTTTTTTAATTTGATTTACAAGCAAGGCAGAGGCGTCTAATGACCGACAGCGTGGTAACACGGCGCTCCGTATAGTCAATTTAGGTACACATAGTATAAATATGTGTTGTCGAAAATACGTGTCATGCGCATTCATACTATAATAAATTGATCACGTTTTTTTTTTTTTTTTTTTTTTTTTTTTCATAAAGTTTTACTGACGAATGTCATCTTAACTTACTGTTAATAACATTATTTTTTTTAACATTTAGAAAATAAATAACAATTAAAAAAAAAAATACATTAGTGATATAAGATACAAATGACTACATATATGTAATATTATAATAATAAATTGATCACGTAATGCTATTTAAATATTTAATAAATAATATTGTTATAGTGAACAATAGCATAGGTATGCTTTAAAAATAATAGTTAATTATTATAACTGAAAATTAAAAATAATAAGATTACCAATATCAGTATATTAGTATAAAATTATTTTATTTTATTACAGAAGCTTGAATTCATTTTAAAATTACTCTAAATAATCAATGTATTGAAATTTTATCCATAATAAGTAATAATGTAAAAATGTTGGGTTAGTTATTTGCCAGTCACAAAATGATAAAATATTGTAAATATTTTAGTACTTTTATTTAAATAGTGTTTCATATAAATATAATTGAAGTATCAAAATACGCAATTCACTCATAATTCGTTGGTACAGATTAAACAGCATATTTGAAAGGTATATTTACACAGTACTTTTATTATCCTTATAATATAATAACCTCTATTTGTTTGTTTAAAAAAATAACAATATAATAGTATGTACTTGTTTGTTAGTATAGCTATTACTATTTTGTTATGATTCTATAAGTAGATATACATTAAGTTGTCAAAAATATGATTAAAATACATTTAAAATAGAAAATATGAACTTTTAGAATAAAAATATAATGTCATTGAAATAGGAACGAATTTCACTTTATTTTTCATATCAGTATTTGAGGTCTATTTTTTCGTATTGATAAGTTATATATTTTACACGAAATCGACAGATATAACGATCAAAATTGAAAATAAAATTAATGATTTTCCAAAAATAGCATGAAGGTATTTTTTATGTGACTTCCTGAATATAATATACATACGCTATGAGATAACGTTATCATATAAAGGAATTTATAAGTTCCATTTTTTTTTTTTTTTTTTTTTTTTTTACTATTATTTATTATTACATGAATCGCATTAAATTTATTTTATTTTTTAAATTAAACTATTTAGAAGTTAAGTTTATTTAAACTCATTTTAGATTCTGAGTGAAGCGAGGAATGTATTGGTTTTACAAAGATGCTTTTCTCTTTTTCTTTTTTATTCTGTAAACACTTTTTCTCTTCCTCTAAACTTGCTAAAAAATATCAAGTATAGCATCTTTTCTGAAAGTTAATGTTCTTGAGCTAGTACTTTAAACAGGCCATTTTCCGATTTTCGAAATGAAAATGGTTAAAGGGGAAAAAACGGACGATTTCATGATTTTATAATATTAAATAATTACGGACAAAATTTTTTTTTTTTAATTATATCAATATAATTAATATAGTATAACATATCCTAGACTGATAAACCATCTCTACTCAGAATCGTTTTTCGTATACAATTATATTACATCAATGAATTAAATTTAATACTATCCATTACAGTAAGCCTTGTAACCTTCTGTACAATTATTTGACTAGTTAAAATTTGATATTCAAAAAAGAAACCGCGATCAAACCTCAAAAAATTATGAAATGTATAAGATAGCGAAAGATAATACATATTATCATGCGGTTATAATAGTATTTTATCTATTAAAACTTATTATTTATTATAGTAGTAGCATATCATGCAAGTAATTTTTCAAGTACTAAAGTAGTTTAAATATACCAAAAAAAAAATCTACTAGTTAGATTGAAATAACGATACAAATCATTTTCTATTTCTATAATAGTATATAAAAGACTATATTTATTACGATTTAAGAACCAAAAGCTAATACACGTACTATTAGGGGGATATACTCATAATACCATATATGAAAATAAAATATATGTATTGTAATCTTTATAATCATTTTGCAAACATTTTTCAACCCTTATCTTGTATTGTCATATTTAAATATCTTATATTACCTACGTCATGTTCTTTATTTTCCAAGTATGAATTATTTTTTAAACAAATGTGTACACTGTAAATATATGAAATGCACAGGTTATATATAATATAATATATGCAGTATTTTTACATGTTATTATTTAAAAATATTTTACGTAGTGAACGTATTATGCACGCGCATAACCTATTAAGTTGGTTTCTGAAATGTGCGTGTCTTAAAAGTTTCACAAAAAATTATTGTTATTTTAAGATACATTGAATATTTTTATTATAGAAAATTACGCATGTTTAATACCTTTCGTTAAAAATGAACAACATACACTTAAAAAACGAGGAAGTCGCTATGATGTAAAAATAAAATTAAAAACTTATTAAAAATTAAAAATAAACAGTGAAAGTTACTTTCCAGCATATTAAATACATTATTGTGTTGAGCAATATGATGGAAGTGTTAAATTTAAATTCAATGATAAATCATTTGATATGAAAATATATTTTGAGTGGAGATATAGTATTTTGTTTGTATAACTTCTAGGAAGATTTTTTAATGTATTCATATTTATCTTATAGAAAAATATATAATTATAATTATTATAAATTTATACGGTAGGCTGATTATTATTATTGACTTAGAGTCAAACTGAGGTGTAGTAAAATAGTATAAAATAGTTCATAGTATAATTAGATTTAAATTAGTTTTTAGAGAATCGTATTGTAGATAGAAACTAAATTCAATCAAAATTTAACATCTTATATATTTTTAGCTACGATGTAATTTAAATATTCATGATTTTGATGGATTTTATCAAAATTTTAAATTAAATCGCTTAAAAAAAATGTAAATATTATGTGTTTTTGAAATTCTGTAAGAACAGCTTTTGAAGATCTTCATATAAAGATGACGTCACGCAATCAATCGCTCTGCTTGGAATCTAAAATATAATATTTCTTTATCAAAAAATTAGTTATTACATTCTTATAGTTTCAAAATTAATAAAATGTTTAACGTAAATTCTATTGATTTTAAATGGATTCTATGTACTAACATTTTGTTTTAAAAGCAGTAGCGGCGTGATAAAGTAAATATACATATAAACCGAAAAATTTCGATTTGCTCATTATAAAATCCATTTTGCTGTTATTTTTGTTAATATTATATATTTTAAAGTTTATAAATATCTACTTTTTAAATAAAAATCGATATTATTTTTACAATATTTTCCATGATTAGTTTATATTTAATATCAAAATGTATGAATAACTTCAAAATGGTCTTCGTTAGACATCACAAAACTCATGTGATATCTATAAATCACTTTCAAAAGATAATATAAGACAATAGGTATTAGATTTTGTTGAAAATTCTTTAAACCCGAATTCTTCATAATTTTATGGTTAATCTAATTACGCGTTAATAATAATTGTTAAAGTTTCAACTTTCAAGTTATTTAGGCGTTAATTGTGGCTGGACTGATGTTATTTTTGTGGAACAGCTTATTTCGCAACATCAATTTCTAAATTATTAAAATGATTGGAGAAGACATGATGATATTTTTAAGAGGCTCTACAGTATCGATCAGAAAAATTTAAAAATTAATAAGTGAAAATCGACTTCAAAGAATGAGGGCTTTTTAAAGAAATTCTAATAACGAGTTTTATAAAACAAATTTCAGGAGTAATCACAATAAGATCGAAAGAAAAATAATAATAATAATAATGAAGGATATAGAAAATATAGAATGAAAATCGAACGATTTAAAGTGCATACATTTGTAAAGAACAAAATGTTTAGATATAATATTATGGTTAATTGAGTAAATCTATACCTTTTTTGTTTTGAAAACAATAAAAAGGAATTTATATACAGCGTTATATTGATGATAAACAAAGTACTTTTAAACTTTTATCACGATTTCGTTCTACATGCATTTCATATACACTTAAAAGCATATTTTTCAACGAATATACTATTATTGAGCACGTTTAAAATAGGAAAATCCAATATTGGCTCCCAATATTAAGGAAATTCAAAACCATGCCATCAAATTGTCTTCTAAAACAGTTAAACAATATTTTTTAAGAAATTATTGTTAAAAAAAGTTCTGGGAAATTGCCAAAAACAGTTTTTGTAAAAAAAATGGAAGTATTAATCTTATACGCATTATTAAGTGTTTATAAGTTAGTACTTCAATTCTTGTAAGAAACTTTAACCTAATACATCTACACTGGAAAAACAACTTAGATGAAATAACATTTTTAGAAAATCAAACACAAGGTCACAATATATAAAAGCGTTACCCTAGAAATATAAGCCACAAAGAATAATTTAAATTACTTTTCGTATTTATTTTATTTGCACGATTTAATAGTAGGTATTTCTTTTTATTACCTACTATTTATTTAACAATGTTCAACTTGTAGTTAATGTGATTTTTTAAACTTTTGGTGATATTTGACGACACTCTTCCAGAATTTCTTCTGATTTATTCCAAGGTTATATTATAATAAAATACATATTATCTAGCAACTAGTAAGTTAAAGTTGAGGAGCCTAATTTGAATACCTACAATTTTTAAGGATGAAATATTTATTACCTACCTAGGTTTAAGAGCCTATTCAATATCTCTGTCTTTAAAATCCATCATCACCACTTGTGATTGATACCTAATAATGTATTATCTAAGATAATTTGAACATTGCCGTAATTTTTATGTATTTAGTCAAAATTTTAACTATAAATGCTTATAAAAAAAATGTGTGACTATATATTTCTTTTATTTTTCAACTGCTATTGTAAAAACATATAAAGAGCCTTGCATTAAATTTTCAAATCTTAGATATAAAAGGAAAATACTTTATGAATTTCTAGTTTAAAATAATTTGCAAAATTTCGTGATTTTTACGTATTTTGTCAAAATTCAAACTTTGAATGCTTTAAAAAAAAATATGCATGTATTCTTCTCTTATTTTTCAACTGCTATAGTAAAAATATGTTAGGGATCGTGTATTAAATTTTCAAATCTTAGATATAAAAGGAAAATACTTTATGCATTTCTAGCTTAAAATAATTTACAAATTATCATGGGCCTAGATGCCGAGACTTTTATTAATAATAAAAAAAAAATTATCATGATTTTTACGTATGTTGTCAAAATTCAAACTTTGAATGCGTATACAAAAATATTGTGGCTATATATTTCTTTTATTTTGTAACTGCTATTGTAAAAAAATTTTAGGAGCCTTGTATTCAATTTTCAAATCTTAGATCTAAAAAGATTTTTCTTTAAAAACCTTTATGAATTTCTATCTAAGATAATTTGAACATTGCCTTAATTTTTACGTATTAAGTCAATATTTGAACTTAAAATGCTATTAAAAAAAATTGTGCCTATGTATTTTTATAATTTTTTAATCACTATAAGAATAACTTATGAGGAACTTTGTACTAAATTTTCAAGTATTTTGATAGGGCCAAAAAAATTTTATAGACACTACAAAAGAAAATTTTCAGAAAAATTGAAAATTTCAGTTGTCTATAAATATCTCAAAAAAGTCAAAATATTTTGAAAATTAAATCATATAAAGGAAATGCCAATCTAATCAACTTGTGAAATTTTCAAGTATCTATGACTTATGCTTTTTGAATAATTACAAATATTTAAAAGGATTTATGAGGATAAATCGTTATCGTTAATCTATTTCATAAAAATTTAAAATTCAAACGCACTTAAAATTTTTCCAATAATGATTTTTCGAGTTTTCTCTATACCTACTTGAAGGAAAACTAATAGAAAACTTAGTGTTGTAATTTTAATCCTTAGTTATAAACACAAACAATTTTAAGAATTTTCAACTTCAAAATTACTTGCAAATTTTCGCGTTTTCGACAGATTTCGTAAAAATTTGAACTATAAACGCTTATAAAAAAAAATTGTGACTAAAAATTTTTAAGTTTTTTTAGCTACAATAAGAACAACTCATAAGAAATCTTGTATTAAATTTTCAAGTTTTTTTGGTCGTCCAAAATTTTTTTACCGGCACTTCAAAAAAAAATTATCAAAAAAATCTCTGAAAATTTCAGTGGTCTATAAATAACTCAAAAAAAGTCAAAAATTTGTGTAAATTAAACTGTCTATAGATAACACTAACATAAACATTTGGTGAAAATTTCAAGTATTTACAGTGATTAATTTTTGAATTACAACCATATAAAAAAATCAATTTGGTCGAAAACTGGTTTTGCTTAAAAATTTCCATTTTTCTGTCATTTTTTTTTTTGTTTTTCTCGATTTTTTTGAAAACTTTTGGAAAATATTTACTTTTGACCTCTATAATGTACCAAGGATATTCACTTTTACATCAGAAACCACCCCCAAAGTTTGAAATTGAAGCATTATTTCGACTAGTTATGCTGTACACAGACACAAAAACAAAAAAACAACATACATCATTGTAAAATCAATACATTCATCACTTCGTTCAGAATCTAAAATAGTATTTTTTAAATTAGATATTTTTTCATTTTTTTCAATTTCATAAATGTAAATATCAATTTAAAAAAAAAATCCATTTAGAATTTAATAAATAACATATTATCGTCTTTCTTTCAATTTGTTGAGAACGATTTCAATGAATATAAGTACTCTTTAAGTTACTGTATATAACCCCAACAATATCATTTGGTTTAAACAGGATGTAATAAATTCACAACTTTACACACTATTTGCATAAAATGATAGATCTAACGCTACAAAATGTCGATTCGACACCTGATTATTTACCTATATATAATGTATAGAATATACAAATACAGTTCATACCCACGAGCCACAACTGGCCGAGTTCGATAATTTACGAATTTACCGTACTAAATATCTAAAAGTATATAACATATTACTCGAAGTAATATATCATCTCATATTGATGTCGACTTAAATCCCCATTGCATTACTGATGTGAAAATGTTTTATAAACGTACTTGGTCATTAAACAATAGTATTGAATAGTTTGTATTCGTAAGCTCAAGTGTTATATTTTATATCATGCTGAGTTTAATATTGATATCATAATTGATGTAATAAAATAAAAAAATAATGAAATAGATAGACAGCGTTGTTAGATTTAACAGGTCATTGAATCAAATACTTACTCGAGGTCACTTTTTGAAGTTTATGGATAAATTAAATATTTAAGGATTCTATAAACACCATAAACCTCAATATTTACCTTTTTCTGACATAGTATTAACGTTTAATGAGAAGCTTCACAAATTCAATATCCCAATTATGAGCGTACAATTTTTAAGTAATTTGTAGATTTTTTTCAATATCATAATATGATTTAATAAACTCATCGCATTAGAATAGTCAATAAAAATTTCATATATTTTCATCTGAAAATAAAAACCTAAACTATATGACGTAGGTAATTATATTGCAGCTGACTCGATTTACAACAAAAGAGGGAACATTTTTCCATGCTAAATGGCTAATATTATATAGTTTCAAGTACAATATTATGATCTTACTTAAATTTATAAATTATAAACTACTTTGTTTTATTTTATGTGAATAAAGGCTGAAGATGCTAGAAAACTATTTGGCAATAAATCAAATTAAAACAGAATAGGTACATGCAACATGTTACCAGACTTATTTCTTATAGATAATTGAAATATCAAGCGATTAACAGCAGTATTAAATTACAAAATTATTGATATAGTCTCAACCAAAAGAAATATTATAATAGCATATGCATAATATGTGGAATAGTAGATACGAAAAAGACCATTATGAAATAATTTAAACATAAAAGTTCTTGAAATGAGGCAACTTACACAATCTTGTATGGGTTGGAAATTAGACTTAGTTTATTGTAACTCGTTTACATTATTTTCAATCCAATATAAAAATCATGATATATCAACTTTTATAACGATATCCATAACACATTTAAAGTAATTCGATTAATTTATATAATAACGGTCTGTTTTATGGTTAGGTTGCATGTAATATTTAAATAATATACTTTTTTTTAATTTCTTAATTTAATTTTGTCAATACACCAGGAATTATTACAATGTTAGGTACTTCAATAATATATTTTGTAATAGGTATTAATAAATATTATGACAAATATTTCCAGTGCTAGTATTTTTGAGTATTATAAATCAAATGCAATCTATGGAAAAAAACGCAACACAAGAAACTTCAAACATTGCGCAACAACGAGGGAGGGAATGAAAAATTTAGCTATGCTTTATAAACGCATCATTCACATGGATACGACCTTGCCAGTCTCCCACATGATCGGACTCTCTTCGAATCACTCAAACTCTAAATTATGAACATCATTTTATTACAATTTATGTTTTAGAATTCAAATACACTAGTACTTACTGGAAATATTTATCTAGCCATTTTTTTTATATTATAAAAGTATATTATTTATAATTTATATATTACATGTACATCGATTGCCTTGACATGTATTTTTTTGACTTTAATTCATGGTCCACACTGACGTATAATGGTAGACTCCTTATTATATATGAGAAAGGTTAGACAGAAATAACAGAAAAATACGTAACCTACAAGTAGACTGTAACATTATACTTCTACCTATGTACGTCAAAGTTAAATTGATATATTATTATTATTATAGTAAACTAGCTGAACCCATGCACTTCGTAGCCCGTTAAAAAAAAACTACTTCTTATATGTCTCAAACTGTGTGTTAAAATAGTTTCCTGTGTTTATGCTAGCAGTATATTTTTATACAAAAATAAGTGGCAAAAATATATTAAGTAATAATTTTACAACCATATTTATCATAATATAATTTTATTAGTTTTATCGAGATAGTTTGACAATTCAAATATTCAATTGAATGATATTTAGTCCTGTTATTTTTTAACCTGGCCTATCTTCTGCCCATAGGTCTATATATCTCTGTACCAAATTTTGTCGCAATCGGTCTAGCTATTTAGGGATTGTATGTAATCCTGACAATTTTACTTTTCCGCAAGCACAGCGCATATCTGGAGTCTCATTCTTTAATTTGAATGCATTTATCATTCATCAGTTTTTTTTAAATGAATACTGCAATTATAATTATACTAAATTTCATCGCAATCGATCCACCACTTGGAATTGGAATGTTTTTATGCATAAACCTAGACTGGGTTGTCAGAAGTAGGACTTTTAATAGGCTACGAAGTACACGTGCTCGGTTAGTAAAAATATAAAAAATATAATATATTTGACAAACAGATCACAAAAATTGTCGACATTTCAAGATATGATTTTCAACGTTTTCACGAAGCATCAAACGATAGGAATAGTAATACATTGCAATAAATTTCTTATTTGTTTCCATGAAGTTTTCCGTCGGTTCCCAATCTCGCATGTCGTTGCTCAGTTGTTTCAGATGAACGCGCTCGTGTGCGAAGTTGTCTGCCAGTTTCTAATCTTGCATTTCATTGCTCAGTTGTTTCAGATGAACACGTTAGTGCGTGAAGTTATCTGTCGGTTTCCAATCTTGCATCTATTTGCTCGATTGTTTCTGAAGCTCGTATTGCCATTTCCTGTCGCGCTTGAGGCGTACAACCACTGATTGATCTTTTTTTGGGAGGCATAATTTAAGAGGTAACATTTTTTATGAACTGTGAAGTGCACAGTTAACAATGATACTAATAAGGTATTATAATATCGAATTATAAGGAAAAACTCAATTAAACTTTTAGAATAACGCAGAATTAATCGTATAAACTCGTTGAGATAATGATATACAATGAGATTAACTATAGACCAATATATTTTAGACAATTTATAATTTCCCATGTCAACCAGATCTTAGCAACTTTTATTTACCACAATAAAATTCATAATATTCAAAAATCTTTTTTTGAGAGGCATAACTCCATAGTAATGGCGTTATTATAGCAAAAAAGAAACAAAGAACACAAAATATCAATAAAAACTTGTAATGCCATAGACGCACGTGCCATGGAAAAAAAAAAAAAAAAATGATAACAAATGTAGGAATAATAATTTATTTCGCACTAATATCAATCCTCAATAATAGCAACCATCACTAACAGCAACCATTTATAAATAAACAAAAATTTCCATCGTAAATCTCAAAATGTCTATTTGGACTCCTCCCGGGGTTGGGCTTATCACTTTTTAACTTAGCCTATCTTCTGTACATAGGTCTAATATGTTTCTGTGCAAATTTCCATACCAATCCATCCAGCTGCAGCCGTTTAGGAATAGATAAAGAACAGATAGACAGACGGATAGACAGAAATTCATTCATGTATATAATATTATATAAAATATATAAATGTATATTAGGTTTTATGAACTACGGTATCATATCAAACTTGGAGTGTATCGATTTTAAACTAGGATAACAGTTTTACCAGTTGTATTAATAAAATAATTAATGGTAATATTATTTTAATGGGATAGAATTACTGGTACGTTTGTATCACATTGCACAGACTCTCCAAACATCGTGGTATAACAAATTAATAATTATCAATCATAGGTAATGAAAAACATACTTTATTTTTTTTGGTAGTTATTGTTGGTTTAAATTTGATTTTGATTTTATAAAATGATGTTTGAAATACCTTCTGGTTGAGTTATTAAATATTTTTCATTTTAAATTCTGATGTCCGAATGATGTTTTCAATAATAATATAATAGCTACATCTATAGCTGTTTAATGGATTTGTTATAAATCCTTAGAACATTCTTATAGTTATGCAGTTATAACAAGGTCGTATTTGATCGTAAAGGTATATCGTTTGAGAACACGATTTTCGCTCCGATAGTACCGATTTACCGGATTTTGATTGAATATCGCACCGGCCAATGAATGTAAATATTATGGTAATGTTAAATACTCTTAGAACATACCTATTGAATATAAAATGTGATGAGGTTTTTTTCGGACCATGTGCTATCTTCGGATTTAAGATTGAAATAAGATCTCAACTGTGATTAATACGATTATACCACGATGGTCATCGACATCATTTCAAACGTAAAATAAAAAACTAAATTAAGTATGTTGTAGAGGGGGAGGAACCCCCCTTCTAAAAAAAACCCAAAGTAACCCGGATCTGTGCATGGTAATATTATTATGAGCAAAGGCCGACGATGTCTAATCAATAATCACCGTAACTTGCAACAGAAACGTATACACGTTATTTTTATTTTCTCTTGCCGGATTGTTGTAAAACTCATATATTATATATATAACGTAATAGATTATACGCTCGGCCCTTAGAACGTCACCCGTTTTCGTGCACGTTATATACAGAGTGCACGGTGGGAAATCCGAAATCGTTACACTTTGAATAAAATATCAAGTTCGATAATTTACCACCTACACGATCGTGTGGTACACCCTGTACACTGTGTGTACCAGTGGAAACCACAGGAAAACATTCAATCGTGAAAAACTACCCTGCGCTCCGCCCTGCCGCTTCCGCACGCAATGATATATCATTTCCGGGGACGGTGGTCTTTATAATCCAAAAACCTTTGTCACCACCGACGCCGAAGTTATTTTATAATATCAATGCGAGACGCACAAAATGATAATGCGCTCTACACGGGTCGGTGGGGTAGCAGGAGAAGGGGTGAAGAGGAAATGGACGTGTCTGTTTTGTTGAGGCGCGAGGAACTGAATTTGAAAATGGAAAATATGAATGAAAAAAAGAAATATACAGGGATGTACGACGATACAATACAACAATAAAAATTTTGAGGACTTGATATATACCATCGCATTTATTTTAATCTGAATCGCATAACACGTAACTCGTACCTATGTATAATAGCTTTGTAAAAAATACACAGAAAATATTACTGCATTCATCATAACCAATGCGAAATTTATTACCGAATGAGGCTGTACGGTAGATTTAATTTTAATATTATCTAATTAATAACATTTACCGCAAATTGTAGCGTATATGGTATATAGACTATATTGCAATAGGTACAAACTTGTATTTTGACAGCAATATAATAACGTATAGTTGGTACGTTAACTCGTTAACACCTGGGGATTACAAACAAAACTCTTCTTTCTTTTTCAACCGCGTAAATGTTGAAAGCAATTTTTGTTTGAATTAAACTGCAGTATATCTTGATTCGTGTACCGACCTAAAGAAATCAACTTTGTAGAGAACTTTAAAATCATCCGCAACCGTTAAATTTCTCGTTGTGTGTAATACCGTAAATCGTAATTATTCTAAATGAATACACACGATTGTTATGTCAAATAGCTGTCAAAAGTTCTAAACATGGTTTCATTCTATTTATTAGTAAATCGATTAAACATTTTGTTCTGGTCTGAAAATTCTTTTTTTACCGAATCTCATTTTCACGTAATAATATTGTTAAATTATAATTTTTATCATATTAGAGAAGTATAGTGCAATGTTACAATATATATAAATATATATATGAAAAAATAATATAACTCAATTACTCTACTTAAAAAATTGAATTATTATATGATTGACATAAAATCTAAATAAAAACCGAACAATATAATATTATTATAGTAACTATCTCTACAAAATTATCGACGATAAGGCGTCTTCACCTCTTGGCTACATAATGTTATCATTATAATATCACCTCATCGCACACTTGAAAAACGTTTTTCCATCTGTTGTTGAGCTTCGTTTATTCCCTGCAATTTACAGTTCATTCGACCAACCATAGTTAACCCCTAAATTAATGAACGCGAGAAGTAAAGGGGCTTTTGATTTTCAAATACGTTGGATTTATTTTTTTAATTTTTTTTTTTTTTTGATTGGTGAAATAACTTTAAAAAAACTTTTACGTAGCCTTTTTTAGAGTTAAAATTATACTCAAAATATATTACTTAACTTATATCTCAACAACTTTCGAGAAAACCGTGAAAGACTAAGAGTTGTTGTTCACCATAGTTGAACAACCGTTTTCAGACAAATCTTATTCATAATAATTATATGAACTCAATTCCACTTAGAATTCTATTTAAATCTTATCATTTATCGTTATCTTCTAATTTAAGAATAAAATACTTCAGTAAACAATTATTGTTCTGACTTCTCTTTTTTACAACTTAATTGTTTATTAAATATTTTTCTTAGATTTATTTCACTGGAAAGCGAGGTATATTTTTAGAACTTATAAATAATACAACATATATTTTTAAAAGTCTAATGATATGACACACTCAGTACGATTTGAACTTTTATTAATAACCATTTTTGTGATGGACTTTAAAGGTTTACAGACGGTTTTTCATAAGTTTTCCATAAGTGTCTTACTAAATGATTATATAGAAATCTTATAAATAAAAATAAACTCGTGTCTGTATTATTTTACGTTCATTTAGTTTATCTAACTGAATCAATATTGCAATTGAATAGAACTGAGATAAATAATCATTAAAAATGTGCATTAAATAATAATATACGCAGTGCATATAACATTCCATCAAGACTATATAGAAGATCCTCCGAGCCAAATCTGTACTTTACATTTTACAATAATTTTTTTGGCACGTATAAAAGAAATATTTAGTCGATAAACCATATTTTATATTTTGACTTCTACAGTCAACTATTATTACTGTATTACTATATATTGTTGATACAACATTACAACACGATACACACGATACAATAGTATTGATATAGACCTACTAAACAGTGCAATCTACATATTACCATTTATTATCATTATTATTATTGTTGTTGTTATTATAATTATTATTATTGTAGTTCATATAGACACACTGAGTGTGTTTACTGAAATCCCTTTAAACGAGAGTCGCTACAAATGTATTATACTTGACGAGCATTTGTGATGAACAGACCACAGAACGTGGAAAAGCACTTGCCATACAGTCACGTGGCTGTCACACACATATGGACCCGATTACAGTGATGTGCAAACGGCCATTGTTGATCATATTTGCGCACGTGATAATTCAGTGTATAGGTATAGTGTTCTCCATGAGCTAACCACCACATCACCACCACGTTTCTGCGTTCGTTCGCAGACCAGATGATCGAACGAATAAGGGTCCGAAATTTCTGAAAATTTTCTCGCGAAAAAAGAAAGGAAAACAAACTAGTTTAGAGTTTCTTTTTTTCATTCTTGTGACTGATAACCATCTCGACAAATCTCATTTAATAATTTATCAAATCATAATATCTCATTTCTAATACTATGTGGGTGATTGAAAATTAAGTTTGAGTTTCACACAAAGCATTCCCGACAACGAATTATGGACGGTTTAAGGTCACAGCGTCAGTAGTTTTTGCAAAGTACTATTCGTGGCTTTTTCTTAAACTTGATATTTCAACAAATGCAGTTCATTAAGATGTAGTCTTGAAAACCATTTGTTGACTGAATTGGTTAACTACAATTAGGAAAACTATGGATAATACAACTTACTTTAGAATTTTTATACCTCAAAAGTCATCAGTTTTAGATTTAGAATTCGCACAAAAGAATTACACTACGCAAAGCTTACGGAGTTCTTTAAACTTATAAAAATTTCCAGCTGGATGTAAATATAATGCGAGACCATTCATGATTCACCATTAAAACTTTTATGTACCTATTAATTAAAAATTAACATCTTCGACAAATCATAATACTAATGAGATAAAGTATGAAAATCCTCGGCAATTGTGGTCATTAGTTTTTAAATCACATTAAACATAGTTTATATTATAAAATTATTATTCACAATATTCACATTGCCTAATGTGTAAAATCACTTCTAATGAATCACAAAAATGTTTTAATGTTGAATTATTTGGACAGGATAATTAAAATCTTGTGTCCTGCGCCTTTCCTTAATCGTTATCTTTGGTCCGTGTTCAACTAACACGTTCATAGTTTATAGTTATCATACTGGTTGGTTGCCAACAATTTTAGTAGATAAACCTGAACATAGATGGTACCTATTTATGTTCACTATAATATTATTTTCTGTATGTTATCACAATTAAAATAATCATTTTCATCTTTAATATCGAATGATTATAGTCATGTGGCAGATTTTAAAACGACAAAACTGATTTTCATTAAATTAAGAATACATCTCACTCATTATTAGTTTAATTGTACGCAAATGCGTTTCAAAATAAAGATACAACATAAAATTATTTATGTAATCTTTATATTAAAAATATAAGAATACTAATAATAATTCTAATCTGAAATCAATAAGATCCAATAAAAATTGAAGACATTCTGTTTTTTTGCTTTTTGAGCTGAGAATCGATTTCACTTTAATGGGAAAATAATAGTTTATCAGTGATCTGAAAAGTCTGAATGAATATCTAACATTAAAAAATACTTCTACTAATAAAATTAATTATTGTGTGTGTGTGTGGGGGGGGGGGGGCATACTATTGCAGGTTGTCAGACAGTTGTCTTCAAATGGCGGTACATTTAAAACCCTAAATAATATATAATGCCATAGTAATATTCATCACTTCTTCCTCCTATATAAGTAAACGTTGTCTTATACACATAACAATGATCAATGACGATACCTTAGATAGGTTCCGATTCGTATACACAATGTAGCATCATGATTATGCTCCTGGAAACGTCCCTCGTTTTTATGCCAGCCCAACTTGACGATGTTATTTAGAACCAATATTTTAATATATAAAAAAAAAATTGCACACTCAAATATCATGTTATCACGCTCGTACAATGATATAGTCATCTGCAGTAACAGCGATCGTAAATGGATATTCTGTAAAGTATAACTTTGGTGAGTGGCGGTAGGCTGTTCACGGCAAGAGTGGTGGTGGGTCGATTTTGGTTATCAAGAAGGTATCTAGATAAGTTGTATGGTTGAATTATAAACGAAACATAAAAGCCTCAGGCTTTACATTTGAGTAACATTTTTTTCTGTTTACATTTTTCTCAAGTAGTAAACATAGTCAAGAATGGTCTTATTCTGTTCCTTTTTAGATTGCAAGTTAAACATGGCGGTTTTTCTTCATGCAGGATATTTTACAAGCGTATCTGCGAGTTTACTTTTTTTTTAAGGATTTGATAATATTTTATTAATCAAACGTGAATGGCATATGGAATTTGAATAATAATAACATTTAAAATATAATTTTGGATAAATTACAGAAACATGAATAAAATTTAGTATTGTACGTATTTGGTGTTTGCAAACATTCAAATACAATTAATTTTATTATAATCGTATAATGCATTACTGTGTAAAACCAAATCAATAGTGAAATATCCCATTCTAGTACCCATTATTATTGTTAGCAAAAATATATACAATTTAAATGGTCGTTGAAAGAATGAAACAAATTAAAATGATTTTCGAATAAATACACATATTTACATATTAAACTACATTCTCGGCGTAGTAAAAAATGCATTGGCTATAACAATGAAGTGTGTTTTTTATTTTGTTCATCATCACCTTTTAGAGCAATAAACATGCTTCGTTGTTTAACTCTGAAGGTAGTTTTTGGTAGCAAATTGGATTTTGTGCAATTATTTTGGATTATAAAATGTAATAATGTCTTATACACGCACATAATGTTATATGGAAACCTATTTGGATTTATTACCAAGTCTAATTGAGATCGAATTTCCCTTATTTTTTATGATATTCTACTAAATTAATTCTATGAGAAAATCTTACGAGGAACCTTGTATTAAATTTCTAAACTAATTAAATTTTTAAAAAAAATGTTATCAACACAATTGAAATAAATTCAAAAACTACAAATATATATTGTTAACTCAAAAATAGGCAACATATCTTGAAAATTATATTACATAAATAATGTACTAATATTGATGTTTTGTGAATATTTTTAATCTCCACGATTTTTCCTAAATAGCACAAAAAACAAAATCTATTTTATTTTAGACTCGTGCTCTGTAAATATTACAGTTTTCTCTAGTGGCTAGTAATAAGAATTTTTACAATACCTACACAATATTATAGTGTTTTTAATAATTACATAAATAATGTATTTTTAGTACAACAATTATTTCCAAAAAATATTTATTTTTTTTTTCTTTATTTGAAAATATACATCTATATATCTATACCTGTTGGGATAATAAGTATATGTGTTCTGAGTACAATATTCCAAAAAATTAAAAACGCAAGACAAATACTGATTTATTTTAGTTAAAATTAATATTCGTTAGATCATAAATAATTAATTTTTTATTTATAACTATTTTCTTAATGTTCTTAATAATTATTTCTAAAATTTATAATTGTTAATCAAAAGTTAGTAGCTATCCAAATAATTTACTAACCACAACTATCCGTCTTCTTTTATTTGTATCGTTGTTAAATGCTTATGTATTTGCAATAACAATTTTCAATATAAATAATTTGTGAAATATATAAAACACAAGAATTACGAATATTATATAAAATTCCATACTATAATTAAGAAAATGTGGTATCATACAAATTAAAATCTACGTACATGTTTTGAACTCGTCCTAATTTTTTTACATTGAATCTGGAGTACGAGATAGTGGTTGTTGACTGTTATGCTAGCGTAAGATGTACTAAAGTCTATAAGTTTTTAACAGTTTAACATTAGCCCTTAATATTGGATCTTAAACCAAAATTAAAAACTCCATAACATATTGTTTTAGAACTATTTTAATTCTTATAGTATTTAAACTTATTCTTGTACTTATTAATTTAAAACATTCATTCAGAAAAAATTATTATTGTGATGAAATATATATTTTATATTAAAAAACATGTATTGACTAAGATCCAACATACAAGACCGTATTATAATAATACGTAATTTTCAAAACCTCTTTATAATTATTCAGAATAATAGCTATATTAAAGTTATTGAATAAATCTGATTATAGTAAAATAATATACATAATTTTTGGCCAATCAAGCTCCATCAAGAAATCATTTTTTTAAATTAAAATTTTAATGTGTTGATAAAGTTATATTTTGACCAATTAAATTAAGTTCATTGTAAAACTAGGCATTGTCAATTACTACGTATTTTATAATGAGTCTACGAAGTTTAATTTAAATCTTTGTGTATTGTACATATTATTAATTAAACTTCCTACATAGATTATTCATGATATAAGTATATAAAAAATGAAGTTATATTTTAACTAAAATCTTTTTAATTAAATATCTATCTTATCTATTATAATACTCGTCTATTGACTCACATTGTCTTTAATACGAACCTCGGGGGCGTACTCAGGAATTTCCAATGGGGGGGGGGGGGTTGAACATTTTGTTTTTTATCACGGGGACTTTGTCACCTTCTTTTTAAAAATATTAAATATAAACATGGTAATGTACTCTACAGAAAATAAATTTCAAAAATGAAAAATGTTTTTTTAACAAAAATTCTAAAACTCGAGTCCGCACATAAAGTTTCAATTTTGAAATGATAATCAGTAACGACAGTAACACACATACGATAACCACTTTACACAATAGATAGTACTGATAAGAGAATACTAACCAGTAATCACTAACGGTGAACCGTGAACATTTATGTTTGATTTAAATGTTATCTGGTTATCATAATACAGTTGTTAACAGATAATGCTTGTAATCGTTGTATAATGCATGTTGATATAAAATTGAAAATAAATATATTTGTTTATTTTTTCCCTTAAAAATTTTTTAGAAAATTGCTCCTGTGAATTATATTATGTATACGCAAGAATGCACAAGAGTGTATCGGTTAGTGAGGTAATGGGGGAGGGGTTCAAACCCCACGAGCCCCCCCCCCCCTTGAGTACACCCCTGGCTGTAAACTATATTAAACTATATTATTTCATCGATATTATGAGTTTCTGTAAATAAAAATATAATCTCCCGTCGAAATGTAGATCAGCGGAATAGGTTTACATCATTAAGCTTTCAATAGCATTTCATTTAATGCACCTGCGCACGTTTGTGCACACCAAGTTAGTTAAGTCAGTACTATGATTATTTATTGAACTGTAAAGACTAGGTAACCCAATATAGTGCTGCTCTTTGATTGTGTTCGTACCAAAGAGTAATAATATTGACATAAAGACTAGTCCCGTTCCATTCTGATGCCAGGAAATGGATCATACAGGGAGAATTGAAATGTGGAATCAGTGAAATGTCAACACAAATTTTACTTAAAAGTATTTTAAGCAAAGTTACGCAATAAAATATTATTTATTTTAGCGAACCCATTTTAACATTCAAACGGAAAGTAATAAGAATCGTTCCAAATATAACTATTTTATTAACTACCTACAACTACAGTCCGTTTTTAATCAAAAATTGGTATACGTAATATAAAACAATGTCTTATAATAAAATATAACTTCAAATTATTATTTATACAAACTATAAAATACTTAAACGATAATAATATCATCATTCTTAGTCGAGCCCATGAACGTTAATTTTAAATTTTTAAATTGTTCATCTTATGACGATTACGTATTTATAGAAATATGCGGTGATCGTGGTTAGATATCAGTATAACGTTATAATACGTTTCTTGTATGAAACTTTGTGGTATAGAAGTATTTAAATATTTAAAAAATTGTTTTGTATAAATTAAATAATAATATACATTATTGTAAAAAGTTCGAGATCCCTACAGTTAATAATTTTTCAATTTCAACAAAAACCGCTTTTTTCATCTAAATATCCAATCACGTAACAATTTTATTTTCTAACGCATAAATACTAATTTGGCTTCAGTTGGCCTTTAAAGTTTAAAAGGAAAAAACTACTCACCACTCTGTAGGTATATACTTGTTTTTATATGTACATAGTGTTAATATTGGATTATTATAATATATAAGTATACGGACGTGCTGCAGAAATTATAGATGGCTTACTACACCCAAAAGTTGTATTTTACTTCACTCCGCCATTATGTGTCTTCAGCGATGTGTCACGGATTTCAATCATGCTTAAAAGATAAGCTTTTAACAACCCACTCTAACTGGTCATATTTCGATCGACTGTATCTGAACACCGGATATACAGATGTTGACGGGTCACTCGCAAACCGACCAACTTATCACAATCGAACGTCCAGCGAATTAATTATGCAAACATTTCAAACGTATACGTAGAAATGTGTGAACGTCCATTCCATAAATGTTTAAAAAAATAAAACCTCAATCCTAAATAAATGTTGTATTGCGACCCATCGATTTTAGATTTGAGTAATGCAGTGATGATTTCAAAACGCGATAACAGATACAAAAAAAACACACACACACACATCGTTGTATAACCCTCTACTCTGAATCTGAAATACAATAAAATTATATAGTTTTTAATTTATTTTCACTAAATTATAATTTATAATAATACAAATGATCTGAGTTTTTCAAAACTATAATAAACAAAACAAATTCAACACCAACATAATCCATTTTATCTAAAATATTTAATAGTAGAAAATTAACAAATAATATAGATTTTTAGTGACCTACAAAAACCTTATTTGACTTAAGAGAGTGGTATAAATTCAAAATTCTAAAGACCCTTTTAAATACTATAGCAGGAAACTATGTGTACTTATAATTTGACCTTGTATTCTAACCTACATCCTTAAATACTACTTTACATTACTTATGGAGAGAAATAAATAGAAAAAAGGAAGTTCTAAAATCGGTGTAGGGTCCATAAATAAGATTCAAGGGCTGTCTGCAAACGTACCACATATTTCATAATTCTCTGCTTATATTTTGATAATAATATATGTTACAATTTGTAAAATATAAATTGAAAAATTAGAGTACTGATTGTAATAAACAGTCACTATAATTCTAGAATACAGTTAATTTAATACAGTTATGTAAGGTCTATAATACTATGTGAATGTCGAATCAGAAAAAAACTGGGGAAGTGGCTCTGCTGTTGTAGAGTTCAAGTGTACATTGTCATTGAATAGGTTGCTGTAGTGAATGTATTAAATTTGAAGTTAATTATAAATTATTTGATACGGAAAACAATTCTGAGTGGAGACACACCGTACTTCCTCTATCTTCAATGATATTTTATTTTAATATTATTATTAATATTACAATTACCTAGTGATTTATTTTTATTTTAGCAATACGACAGGATAAACTATTTTTTTCAAAATCAAATCGCGTAGTTAGTGCATATTATATAATGATTTATTATATTATTATTTCATAAATTATTATTGTTATTAACTTAAATTTTAACTTATAGAAAGCGGATCAAACAAATAATATATATATATATATATATATATATATATGGCTGTAATGGGTATATATTCAGATATTCATATTTCCAAAGCGTGAGTTGGGAAAATGGGTTTTTTAAATTCCAATGAATAATTTAACATTGAGTATGTCAAATATATATTGTTAAAGCTTAAATATTTATACATTTTGTATCGTAATTTATTGAAACCTATCAAGTGAGATATTAAATTAAAGGGCTTCAAATGGTTTGAAGTATATGAGTTAGTCATACAACGACTGCCATAGAGATGCCACGACATTTATGCGTGCATTTGGCATCAAGGGGCGTACACATGAGATGTGCTTTTGCTGACTGTTATTTATTACCAGGTATTTCCAAGTTGTGTAAAATCGGTTTGCTTATTTATGACACTATTGATCAAAAGGCGCTTCTAAATACTATAGGTTGTAAAAACATTTTAAAATACATAATTAATTAACCACTCCCCTGCGCCACCAATAAGCACTAAAGAGAAAACTTGAAGTAAACTAAACTAAATTATATACATTTTTAAACAAATAGAGTTTGATATTAAATTAATAAGTCATATAATATAAGATATAAATTAACATTTAAATAACACATTACACGCATTCACGATATAACTGATTTCGGCATATTCGTTCATTTATTATTGATCCTCAAGATTGAAACTATATACTTTAAAGCATAAATTATATCCATTAAATTAGAATTGAACGAAAAATAATATCTGTGCAAACGGGCTTCAATGTAGACGTCTTATTTAAATTTATTTTTAAAAATAAATTTTATAAAATAATGTTTAACGTCAACCTATTGCCATTTAAAGCTGACATTATGTCGATATTTTCAAATCACCATATTATTAATTGTATTATGATTACATTCCATTTATAATATAATAATAATACAAGTTTTAAACGAACAATTGTCATTGTATTAAATTAACGGAGGTGTAGGACCATATAAAGGTAGGTAGTATTAATACATTCAGGAATAAACTAATCACGTGCACGATACACACTTTATTTATATATGAATGTAAAATTATTTTTCCTATACAATAACTTATAACAATCCTCCGAATGCTCAAAATCACCTGCCACTCCCGCGAAATGCGCATTATGCTATGGACCACACACAGCCTCCTACAAGGGTTGTCCCGTGTACATAAATACTATCAAAACCAAGCAAACCTCAAAGTAACAAAATATAATGAACTTCTCAAATATAAGAAACATTCTTAGCCGATTCAACAAAAATCAAATTACTTAAATCCGAATACTGCTCCTACGCTCCCCTCTCTCCAAATTCCTCCTCATCTTCCCGAAGCTTCCTATGCCTCTATCACCAATTCTAATAATAGTTTATCACATAATAATTTCCCAAATAATAATTTGTTAGCTAAGTTTATCACAGAACTCTCCGCTCTAATAAATCCACTCATTTCCCTCCTCACCACTATTCTACAAAAACAACTTACACCATAATCCAAATTCCATTTCCCCCAATCAGCTCGTTATATATTATCATTATCAAATTAACTATGCACTCATCATAATTTACGATTCTATTTCATTACTCTTATATCATTAATTAATATTATATAAATTACCAAGACTCTTCTCAATGTATAATTTCTCTATTCTTATCTATACCATTGTAAATGTATACTTTTGTAACACCACACTGTCATTGTATCTATATCATGTACTTATATAATTGTCGAGCTATAATAGTTTTTACTGGAAGCTAATAAAAAAAAAAAAAACTTATAACAATATAGCAAAAAACGTATTTAATTAAAATCACAAACTCCAAATAAGTATACTCCTAAAATGTATAAAACATAACTATTATGTGTATTTAATATTTATGTCAAGGAAAATCAAAATCATCATAACTATACGCCTGTACCTATAGTACCTAGGTGTAATAGAACACAATAAAGTTTATGTCAACATCATCTTATAATCTTACTTGCCCAACAATTCAATTCAAAACCTCGAATTAATCAATAAATTACCCGACAAGCTTCACAATAAATAACGTAAAAGTTTCAAATCGGGTCCATCATAAAAATGTATTAATGTAACTACCTATAAAATAATTTTAATAAAAAGCGGTAAAATCAGTGTTGCTGTATAGTATATTTCCAGTGTCTAAGCTTACGAATGAATTTGTATTAAATTACCAAAAAATTGTCTTTAAATAGCTAAAACACGATGCACTGGCGAGACAAGTTAAATATATATATATATATATAAAAGCAAATCTATATGATTAAAAAAGATTAATTTTAACACAATTTAGAAATTTAGAATTTAAATATGGTATGAATGAGCTAAAATGTTTTAGTGAACATATTAAATAACATACGATAATTAAACAAAACACACATACATAAATAATATTGAAAGTACACCACAAACGTGTGTACCTACATAACTGTATTATAGTTATAGCTTTATGTGTACGTAATGATATGTTGTAAGTTCCATAATACCATATAAAATAAAATAAAAATTCAGCGATATGTCCATTAGTAAACTTAAAGAATATTTTGAAAATATTTATTTAGAATCGTGAATCACATTTTACTAGTGATCGATGTTTATTAGGTGAATATTATAATAATATAAATAGAAGATTTTAGTCAAAAAATATTACTATAAAAAACATATTTATAGATTTTTTAAATGTTTCTATTTAATTTTATATAGATTAATGTATAAATAAGCAATCGTATAAAATGTCTTTGTAATTCAATACGTACAACTTATACCTACGGAATTAACTATTATATCATATTACCATTAACTTAATTTTAAAAAATTAGGCAAGTAACCTGCTAGGTTTTTCCCACTTCATGTCATAAGTGAGGAAAACCTTTATTAATAATTGCATTTTTAATAGTAACTTGTATTTTAAATTTCATAATCCGAAGTACAATGATTCAATGAAAATGTCGATGAAGGTATAGAATATATAAAATTTGTTCTATCAATCTATCAATAAAACGTAGTAATATATAAAATAATACTTAAAATACAATTGATCTTATAATAACTCTCCCCCCCTCCCATAATGGTGGATAATGTGGTCATCAATCAGAAAAGAGGAATAAGGAAATCTATGTAATTTAATTATTTTTTTCATTAAAATATGAAAAACAAGAATGGGTATTACTAGATGAACATGTAACCTATTTATATAAATTAATTCACTATCTAATAGAGCAAAAAATCTGAACAAATTATTTTCATATCACTTCTTATACGCTTTTCGATACAAACTCAATAAAGTTCATCAATCACTCGTAATATGCAATTGAACGCTTGAAATGTTTTCTATACAAATACGGATGTGTAAGTTGATATATTTTCAGAAAAAAAAACAAAAATAACGTACAGTACATGGTGTATGTGATTTTTGTTCGTCTGATTTTACGAAGCATCGTTACTCAACCATTTTCTAGGGAATCGTACCGGAAATATGAAATTAATTGTATTATCAGACACACCACACACTGAAACGAGAGGGTGCGCAAAAACTACACAGCACAAGTATTAAGTTTCAATGCGCGATCATTAAACGAATATTAATCTCGTAATTAACGATTCAACGTTCTGGTTTCATAATTTTTTTAAATGTTACATCTTTTCAAGAAAAAGTAAGCAAGCTATCATCAACCAATCAATAGGTAATTCAACTCGACGTAAGTCTGCGGTTTCGTGTGCATCCATTACGTGTACGCCATACCTATAAATTATTATATTAAAATAATATTGCGTTCAAAACATAGCGACGCGATGACTATATACAATAATTTCAAACACCGATCCGATTTGAGATTTGGGTGCATGTTATCGAAAATCGAGTTTTAGAAAATCTATATTTAAGAATATTAAACTTCTAAAAAATCTGTGTTTTAGAAAATAAAATATACAGTTTTTAAATAAAATGCTGTCTTATTTTTTGATAGAATTTACGATACAGAATATAGAAAATATGATACTTTTCAAATTTGTAATTATATAGTTTATGTTTGATCGGGAAGACGGGAAATATCAAAATGCAAAATATTTATAAACATAATGCTTTGTTACTCAATAATCGTTATCAAATTTTTATTTTATTGATATTAACAACTATTCAAGAGAAAAAAGTACAATGAAACATGGAACAAAACTTATTGCAAATATGTAAACGAATAATTAATGATTCTAATTCTAATTTAGATAAATTTATGAGAGCTATTGCTAATAAGTATTAACAATTATTATATTAATTTTTATTATGAAAGAATTATTAGAAAACATTTTACATACGAGTAAACAGTAAAAAAAAAATTTTCTAAAAATTGAAATTCTAAAAGTTTTATCTTCTAAAATATAGTGTTTCTAAAACTCGGCATTCTAAAATATGACTTTCTAAAACCTGCCTCAAAACCCCGATTTGAACTACCTACTGATCACAGCATTTCGTTTCGACGTGCTATAACTGTATTTTTTTGGGAGTATTTTAGCTACTAAAAAAAACATCTGTCAACATGATGTTAATGCTTTATCGTCGATACAATCTATATTTTTTCTAGTATAAAACGATAATAATAACACGCTGAATATATGAAATAAGCTGCAACAATATGCGATGCGGCCTCACCTATTATAACGTAAAATATTATGCAGTGTGCACACATTATGCCCATGCGTGTAAGGAATATCTGTTATAATATTCTCTGCTGTTATAAATACGTTATGATAATATTATTATAACATAATGTTGTCCCCGCGTAATGGAAAAGAAGCGACCAGCAATGTATCTAAAATATTTCATTGTCAGACATTGTTTTTACTTAAACCTTAATATTTATTTATTCATACAAATTATCTTATTTCTCCATTATGTTTACTTAAATGTTTATAACAAAACATAAACGTTAATAATTAAAACTGACAGCCACCGAAACAAAGCCATTAAAAAAAAAAAAAAAAAAAAAACATTAATGAATGTAATTATATATTTTGGGTTTTTTTTTTCGTAAAAATATGAAATTTAGAATACTCACATAATATTATTAGTATCATTATATCATTAATGTTAACATAAAAAAAGCGTTTAAAATGTAATTTAATTTGATAATAATAATATTCATAAAAAAATCCTGTTTAAGAGTAACAATATCATAATTTAAAATCAATTAACTTGGACTATTGTCACAAATTTTGATAACGGAATTCCGGCATAGTTTTATTTGAACTATAAAAAAAAATCCTTACCTGTATTTATAATGCGAAAATCCAGTGAACTGATAATAATATTAAAATATAATTATCTCTTCCATAATCGTATTTACTTACGAACGTTGTTCGCGTGTCACATAAATAACCAATTACCATGTGAGTATGTACGTGTATTTTTCCGACCAACACACATCAGTAAGCTTCAATAGCAATCCGATGGTTGTCGAAGGGATGAGTGAAAATGGTCTGGAAGAGCGTTGCGTAAATTCCCAAGAGATTGCGATCGTTCGAAATCCACCAATGACGGGCGCGATTAAAATTCGAAACGACGCTTTACTAAAAGATTCACTGCGTTCGTCAGCTCCCGAATACTTGAACACATTTTACTTAATTGATTCTGAACTCGGACGTGTTGTGCATTGTGGTGCACGTAATCCATATACCGAGGTGCGTCAAATATAGAGCGAATTTTTAAGCAGTAAAAAATACACTTGATCCGTTTTTTTGAAACAATAATAGATATAAGACGTCATGATAACTACCTTCTATGATAGGCTATATAACTATACTAAAATATAGAGAAATCGTTTTCGTTTTCATGACAATGCGTTGATAATATTGATATAAGATATTAAGTTTAAACCTGAATCTTTGTTAATTATTATAAAACGTTTGTTATACAAAATTCTCAATGAGTTTGTTCCTGTTTAATTATTTACACTAAATTTTTTGAATTCGGAAAGTTAAATATTTTTAATGTCTCAATATTTATTGTAAACTAATATTATACATAAGAAGCTAACTCACGGTGTGCCTACAAAAAGTATTTTTAGGTGTATTGTGTAAATAATAATTCCCTAATATGACGATTATCATGGAGATCCCAATTCAAATATCTACCACCTATGGTATACAAATAATTATGTTTGGAACTCCTGTGAATGCATTATATAAATATCCATTTTGATGACCATATATATTGTTACTATTACTTATATATTTTAAACGGCCCTTATGAAATTAATCTTTTTAATATAATTGAATATAGGTACCAACTCACTTTAAATCAATATAGCTCAGGCCATTATTGTCCGTATAAAAAGTGAAATCGACATTTAATACTTTCCCGTTTATTTTTTTTTCTACTTACCTTTTTTCATTTACCCAGCGTCTTATTTATATTGTTATCAAATAAACGCATTCAAAAACCTAACGTAAATCTTAAACGAAAAACTGCAGTGATGGGCTTTACGCCATATGTTTTCCAGGCGAATTAAGGACAAAGCATCCCGAGTTTTTTTTCGGAAACGTCCAAGTGTAATGGCTTGGAGGTTTAAAACAGTTTCATTGCACTCTATTTCCTCCGAATCTATCGTATAATTTGGTCCGACGGTTACACGCTTTACTCTTTTCACTTAAAAGTTTTATGTCCACGTTTATATTTTATTCAACAATGGTGTACATGGTAATGATTAAGCAACTTTCGTGTACCTACCATTCAACCAGTAGTGGTAATAGATATAAGTACCCATTTATACTATTATATATGAAAACGTCCGATTTATAATTTAATTGACAATACCATTGCTTGTAAATAGGCATATAGTGTACACTATACAGAATCATTTTTAAATAATATGTATTTCCAATGCAATGTGTATACCTACTATATTATCATATTATGGAATTGGATTAATTTAAACTTCAACGTTCCGTCTCGGTTGCAAATGTGTTCATAATTATTTTAGTACTTAATCTATTTCATAAAATGGTAACCTTATCTGTAGATTTATTCCCATAATTAATAGGTATTGTTTTAAATATATCTACGATTAATGTCTGAAATTGGATGACTAATGTAAAATATTAGCATTAGAGACGCATGTCCATGAACATTCATCAATTTTGATAATAAACAAATAAAAACAAACAAAAAAAATGTAGAGTATTGTACAACATTTATAAAACAATTTTAATAGCTTTTAATAAGATATCTATTATAAAATAACAGACTAATATTTGTGATCTAACTCGATTAATGACATTATTACGTGTCTTAACCAGAACTAGAATAACTATACTTCTTCGTTGTATTTTAACAATTTAATAGAACTGTGTTTCTACCCGACGCCATCGCCATTAGAATCTCAACGATTTATTAATTTATTATCCATCATATCTACATAAAAATGTAATTACTTTATAGTTTAGATTACAATTATCACTGTTATTTTCAAATATCTTATTTGTAGGGGTTTTGGATTGATCGATCCATAACTATTTGCCAAACAGCCGACTGGGACAATTGGCTGACAAAACAATCAATTAATAACCAAAATCAAAATACTAAAATGGATAATCAACCGGTAGAAAGAATAAATAAATAAAATAGGCAAATTAATATGTTGCGAAATATAACCTAGTCATTAAACAAACTTCGTCTGTATAGTTTTTCTTTAATCTTCACAGTTTCTTATGAAAATACGAAGATTATACTCATCGTATAAAAGATTTTATTTTTTAAATTCATATTTATAAGCACAATACTTAATATGGTTATTTAATACAATAATTATCAAACACAAGATTATAATAAAAATATATTAAGCAAAATAGTTATATAAATAATATATTAAATTTGGAGAAATTATCAATTGTAAATATTATGTACCTACATAAAATATGTTTAGAAATTATAAGTACCTACAATATACAATATTACTGTAACAAAACTTAATAACATTAAATTGAAAAATAAAATATTTAATGCATACATTTATTTAAATTACCAAGAAATGTCCAAATATTTGCCAGAGAGTATAATATATTTTTTTTTAATTCAAATAAAATACATTTTTATAGACATAATATTTATTTATTTTGAAGTTAATTTGGTAAAATTGAAATGTTTCATTGATAAACGATGATATTATTTACTGTTTTATATTATAGAAACATTGTGCTCGACTAATTTACTCCATATTTTAACGAATTTAAATTTAAATATTGAAGGATATGACAAAATCAGAGTAATTTATTGAAATTTATCTTGAATCAAATAAATTTAAATTTATTTCGGATTTTTTTCAACAAAGTACAGGGCATAATGACAGGTATTATATATAATGTTAAATTGATTCACATCCTACATTATTACAAAAAATTAATGAATAAAAACTGTTTAAAATTTCAACAATGATTGTGCCAAGCAATAATTTTTTTTTTTTTAACAAGAAATATACAATGTGTACCCTTGAGCACAATAATAATATGTGATATAATATTTTTTTTTAACATGAAAACGTGAGGGAAGAAGGCATCCAGTGAAAATCCAAGCAATAATAATATTAAAAAATTAAAAACACTGAAAATAATGTAAATCCACACTCAACTTTCTCATGACTTGTTCTACTCCTTTTAAGATTAAAAAAATTGTTTTTGTTTAATCTAATACTATTTATAAGGCTAACAACAATGTTATAACTAAGCTTTATGTCGTTTGCATTATTTTTATCAAAAATACATGTAGGGTCATGGATGTGAATATTTCAAATATTATTGTATTTAATTTTAAATTCTATTAAAAACTGATCACACTTTTGGATAATTCTGATTTTTTTAAATACATTATGTTATGCAATTAAAGTAGATAAGTTAACAAACACTATAGATTATTCATAAGACATTTTGTAGGTACGCAGATAATACCAACAAAAAAAGGTACCTAAGCATAAGTAATAACATAGTTAATAATAGTAAAACTCTCAAAATGTATCATCAAGTAACATAAATTCAAAAAAAATATAATTTAAATTGTATAACTCTTCGTGAGAAGTATTTTCATTCATTATAATCTTAATACTATAAAAATCAGCAAAACAATTTATTTCTAAAGCCATACAAGAGTACTTTGCACTTTTCACAAAAAAAAATGCGTTCTATATTTTTGTGAACATTTAAGATAAGACAAGTACTTGTCTCGAGTACTGAGTACCATTTTTCAAATTATTAACATTAGGCATGTAATTTATTGTATCGTATAGTTAGAATAGTTTTATTTTTTGCATAGTTGAAGCAAGGGTATATAGAACTGTCAGTTCTAATTTTTTTTTAAAGATTATTAATTATTTTGTACATTTATGTTCAGAATTCGGTAAACATTTTCGTGCACTCTTTACGTAGATAAATTACTTGGTCTGCCTTATATTTTTGTAATTGTTGTTTAAAGACGAAGAATTATTTCATTAGCTAATTGCAGTCGAAACATAACAAGTCTTGAATTTTATTTTTATTTTTTAAATACTTTCTTTATTTTTTAAATACTTTCGGAATATATCTTTTATGTGAGCTTTTTCATCTTGTTTATTGATTCCGACAATTGGTCATCACTAAATCAAAACTATGATATTCACAAATATATTTCATTATATCAATAAAAAGTGTAGGTCATACAATTTATAGACTTTTGTTTTTATGTGTTTTGTGGTATTTTAGTTTCTTGTGGATTATTCAGATACCAGTTAAATATTAATAAAAAAAACAATAAAAATTACTTGTTATATAAATAAATACAGATTATTCAGGTTAATTTTCTAAATTTTGATCAATTGAAATACGATCATAAAATAAACATTATATTACTTATATATTTTTAATCTATTAAGTGTTTAAAATCAAATAAAACTTATTGTATAGTTAACATTTTTTTAGCTAATCACGTTTTAGAATGACAAAATTAAATGTAAGCGTTCTATACGAACGCTATAATAATCACATTTTACTCTTCAATGTTAACGTCTTAAAAAAATAAATATTTTTTAATTTATTTTTTTAGTCAAACAATTCTTCCAAATAATAATATTTTATTCAAACATATAAACGTGGCTTGAATATAGTTTATAAAGCAAACTAATTTCTATAATAATTAAGACTTTTTCTTTCACAATTATTTTACATAAATTAACATATTAACTTGGTATTTTAAACTGTTGACATTAAATATGATTAATTGATAACATTGTTTTTTAAAAGTTTTTTTTCAAAAACGTTGGGTGTGCTTCAAACGTTTTTTAATTTTTTTAAATTACCGACTATTTTTAACATATTATTATTATTATTTTTTTTTTTTTTGTAAAAATCGTTAATACTCATTATTATTTTTATTTAGTTTTATGAGCATTACATTTTGTTCAAAATTAAACTCAGTTGACGGACCAACTCATGCCCAACAGGTCAAATAACTATAACGTTTATATAACTTTCTATAATATTATTATATGTATATAAGGTTTAGATTGTAAATAATACATAGAATTTAAATTATTTATATTTGTCACTGCTAAATTTTTGAACTGATGAAATTACAATTTATAAACAATATAATCCTTTTGATGTTGAAGCCTTTACCTCAAAATAAAAAAAAAAAAAAAAAAAAACAATATAATATTATGTTCACAGTACTAGTGTGCTTTATGGTATATTAGTACATATTATATGTGTATAATAATATGTTGACTGCCTTTTCTATGGTTGAATAATTTAACAATACAACATTTTTACATCTTCTTAAATTGTCTCTCAGACATTGTTTTTTACTGTAAAAAAATCATACCTATATATTACACAGTACGCAACTATGTATATTATATAGTGTAAATATATATAATATATATATGTATTATGTATGTATAAATCTACGTCAACGCTCACAATTCAGTTGATATTGCATTTTGCATTTGTTTGAAGTTTTATATACAAAGAAACATCAATCCATATTATATTTTTGTCTTTTTAGATTTTGTAGTGAATTTAATTTTTTTTTTTTTTTTTGAAATGAGGTAACCACATCTTTGCATTTTAAAATTATTCTTAGCTTTATTCAATAATGCTCGAGATTTAATTCAAGGATTTGATAATTTATTTTTTTTTCCAACAGCTATTTTTCATAATTATTCATGTCATGCAAAATACTAAGAAATTCAAAAAAAGAATTGACAAAAAAACCTACTTATCTGCATAATATTATGAACATAATTTAAGAAATCATAAATTTAAAAAAAATATGATATATATATATATTATACTTTTTTCCAATTAATAAGTCTTATATAAAAGTAATAAATACACGTCAATATAATAATATATAATTATCCAATAATGTTAATTTTCTACCATATTATTATTAGTAATAATTTATTACTATCATAATAATTTTTCGTAGTTTGCAATGGAAAACGAAACGAACATTGATGACTGATGAGATTTATTAATGTTTAAGTAAATTAGCTCATTAGTAATAATACGAATCGTTCATAACAGTTTATTTAATCATAATAATATTTCAATCTCATTTCCACGTATGACGATGTCCGAATAATAAATTATGTATGTTTTATGCTTATATTTTGTTTAAAACAATGTTATTTATTTATTTAGTTTTAATGATAAATGTGTATACAAGTGTAATTTGTTCACAAATATGGCAACAATTTGAATAATCATTATTACGCCGAGTTCACAAATAAATTGTCCCTGCAGTTCTGCATTTTTCATCAGATAAATCGACAATTTACATAATTTGTTCAATATAACAGTGTTGTGACATGATCAAAACTATAACGACATCGTTTTAGTTCAAATTAGTTGTCATTTCGGTTTAACTGTCGCATTCGTTTATCCAACGTCAAAAATGTTCTACGTTCTATTTATAACAAAAATATAAAATTTCCGGACACTTTCTCGAGGTTGGGGTGTGTTCCGTTGATGGGTGTTTGACGTGTCGAAATACGGCAAGACTACATTTTTCATTTTAACCCATGTAGATATTTTTACCATTTCACGAAACACCTTCCCAGCGATAACGTCAATAGTTGAAAAATTACAACTCTGATCGGCTACTTTAATACCATTTCCCGCAGTCACGTCTTATTTGAGTATTCCTTGTAGGTGCATAATATGCAATTTAATCGATGGCTTACTTTCCGCTAAACGTTTTTTGAAATGCGACTGCAATATAATACTGCATAATATAGTTTATTTCACGTCATTTTTATTCTTTAAATTGTTTGTTTTTATTTTATTTATATCGTTTAAACATTTGCATCCACCAGACAATTTGAAATATTTGGATACCTATGTATTATGTATAGTCTGTATAGATATTGAGTGAGCTGAACAGTAAAATGTATCTTTTCATAAAAGCGTACGTGAAATATCATCGAATCCACGTTCGATTCTATTGAGCTTGAGAGTTATATTATGTGACACTAATTTAAATATTTTTATCCGTAATTAAAATTATTATTATTTAACTACAATGTCCGTACATTATCTATTTTCCTCATTGTCTCGGTGCAATTCTAATTATAATCTTAGATTGAAATTAATTTATATTAATTCTTATTCAATGTAAATGCAATTTTCGAATTCAATGTCATTTTAATATTGTGACAAGCATGCGTATAGGTTTTCCTAAATTAATATTTGGCCTTCAATACATTTTGATAATATTAAAACAGTTTTTTTTTTATTCGACAAATATATTAAGAAACGGCAGTATCTATTTGATTAGTTTTTACATACATATTATCAGAATATGTAGAAGTTACTTTGCAGTTTATGATATATTTTGTTTTTCAACAATACTACAAATATGAAGTTTGTTGATTAAAAAATTATTGATTTGCCAGATATTATTCACTAGCAATTCATTACTTCTAGAACTCAATTGAATTTAAAAAAATGTAAATCTGAGTTTATCCAATTAAATTTTCCAAATACGTTATGGATTAAACCTTTTTAGTCTGACCTGATAACCACAAAGACATTAAGTACGTATAGAAAATCAATGTTGGTTTGCAGCGACAGCAGCCTTATTGTTTTTCATCTTCACACACATTTCTACGAGATTCGAACGGAATATTGTCTTCAACATCTGTCAGCCATTATTCGGGACGATAATCTAGGGTATAAACTTGTTATTCACGGATGACATAATAAAACGATATAGAATATAAATATGACATTATTGTTGTGACATTTAATTCAATAAACCCTTTTAAAGATATTGTAATATATATTATACTATGAAAAAGTTAATTTATATATGTATAATGTACATTGTAGGTATACATAATATTATGAATGATAAAATACAGATAATTCTTCTTAAAGTGTTTGATGATATATAATATTTTGTTAAGTCTAAATAAAAAGGCGGGAAAGTAGATATCGCTCTATTGCTGTAATCATTACATTACAGTGTAATGGATGGAATTAAATTTGAATCCAATGATATTATATCATTGTATACGACAAACGATTCTGAGCGGAAACGGTTTATCTGTCTAGGATATATTATAGATTACTAAAAATTTTCAAATCTTAGATTTAAAAAGAAAAATGTTTATAAATTTCTAGCTTACAATAATTTGCGAATTTTCCTGATTTTAACGTTATTTTTACTGCTTTTGTAACACTATGTTAGGAGCCTTGTATTAAATTTGCAAGCTTTTCTATCAAACAAATAAATTTTAATCAATATTTATATTTAAAAAACTAATAATGATCGAAAATTGCATATGCCTATTAACAGTTCAACTTAAGTCGAACATTTTTAAAAATTACATGGTGGATAGAATATACTTGTATGTACATTCGGTTAAAATTGCATGTATCTATGGTCATTTTTTTTAAAGTTACATCAAAAACCAAAATCGATTTTGTCGAAAATGTATGGTGTGTAAATCCGTTTTTTCCTTAATTTTTAGTTTGTTTATCCCAATTATGAAGGGAAATATTGGGAATTTTGTACTTTTGACCCCCTAAAGTACCAACTAGATTCACTTTCTGTTCGAACTTTTACTGCCCCAAAACGTGATGAGTGATGACAGACACAAAAAAACACACACACACACACATCATTGTGTAAAATAAATACATTCCTAGCTCCACTCAGAATCTAAATTACGATTTATAAATTTAATATTTATTTTTTCAAACAAATATTTAAAATGAAGTATATGTACTTTAACAGAGTACGTATTGACATAGATTACTTATAATTATATAAACGAAAACTGTTACATATTATTATGAACGTCTCTCTTCAAAATGTATAACCATTAAATTTAAATATTATTGTTTAAACTATTTTTGTCTCTAAAAGAAATTGTACACCACATTTTTGTACCCATAGTACAGAAACTTAAAATGTATAATACGTTTTTGTTATTCAGCAATTTATGTCCTAGTAGGAATAAAGTAAGGACAGTTGGTTGGGTCGAATTTAAATCTCACTTAATGTCATTCGCTTGAGTCTCAAATAAAAACACCCATGATTATTTTTTAGAAATAAACCTTTCCCACCATCTAAAAGACCAATTTATATCTGCATAATGGTATAAAACGATAGCCATAAATAAAAAGATTATTTTGAAAATAAAATAATGTTTAGTATTTGAAACAATACATTCGAAGAATACACTTACAATTCTGGACGAGGAAACAAATTCCATTTTTAATTTTAATAAAACCTTATAATGTTTTACCCTTATATTATTATAGTTGTTACCACGAATCGTTATTTAACATTTTTTTTTTAACTCTCGTAAAAAACATTTTAATTTATCATAAACTGTAACTAAAACTAGTGTTGAATGAATTCATCTTCAGTGTCTGTGTATTTACCAGTCCAAGAGGATTAATGTTTCAATATTTTGAGTTCTGTAGAAGTGATGACAGTATATGACATATGCAGTAACATCGTGAATGTTTATAATAATATAATCTGACTTGTGCTTTAACTTGTACAAAGTAAAACTTGTTGGGTAGGTACCTTAATATTTTTCAACTTTTCAATTAATTGGGTAAAACTAATGAAATAATTTCAAATAATATAATTCAAAATTATTTCCATATACTTTAAACTTCAATTATGAAAATAAATTTAAATAACCAACTTGGTGCAGAAAATATATACAATATTGTATATTTTTTATTAATACAAGTACCTTTAAGCCTAAAAATACTGGTATTCCGTTATACCTACTATAATAATTGTATTAAAATAATTAAATTATATTGGTATTCTTCCTTGGAAACTATTTTCCTTACAAATTTACAATATTATTACTGTTTCACTATATCTTATTGCATACCTATGTGTTAGTGGTAATTAGTATTGATTTTTTCAAGCAATAAATAAATTTGAAATGTGACAATTTAAAACGTATTGCTTTTCGTCTGTTCAATTTTTTTTTTTTTTACAAATATTTAAAAAGTAATTAGCTAAAAATATATATAAATATGCATATTTATTTGCTAACTCACTGGTTGTCATTTGTGATTAAGAGTATCGTGATATTGTATTTTAATTCTAAACATATGAAAGGTTAAACATTTTTTATGAAATCTCAACATAATATTCTAATTTAAATATATAGGAAAATGTAGAAATACCTCTATTTCGACCATTTCAATTATTTTTCTTTGACAAAATATGTTATATTATATTATATTTTAGTCCATGAAAATTTAAAAATGTATAAGTTATTTATTGTTTTCAGAAGGTAACTAACCGAACATAATAATATTCTGAATGATTGATGATTATTATGATTCACGATGACGTTCTTTTTTGATATTTCCTATGTATTTTATTAACTTTTAAGCTGGACAATGTATTAAATTGAATGGTTGGTATTTTTTTTATATCTTATATTTTTATAGGTCAAAACTTGGTTTTATATTTTTATTATACAATTATAAACCATCAAGCACGTATTATTTAGTATATGTATTTGAACAAGTAAAAAGAAAGTTATAATTTAATTCTTTAAAGTTGTTAACTTGTAACTAAAAATACTTTTATAAAATTTAAAATAAATTATCTTCAACACCGAAAATTACAGAAAAATCATTTAAAACATAATATATAATATAATATAATACAAAAATTTATTTCACGAGGTGAAAGTTTCGTAAAAATTAATAAAGCTTAAAATCTTGATATAATCAATAATCAGTGTTACAGTATTTGATACGAATACCAAATTATGTGTTCTTTTTTTTAGAAATATACTTTATATGCAAGGATCATATTCAATTTAGAAACTTCCGGTGATAATGCCATTTTTTGAATACAATCCTCGACGTATATCAGTGCCTAAGTATTGGCCCAAGTACGAGTTTCCACTTGGTTACAACTTAAAACAATCACTTTAAATATAAATCATTATCATTGAATTGAGTAAAAAAAAATCCTCGGGGCTATTGTCTGTCACCAGCAAAGATATATTTTCGTTTAGCTCCAACCTTTAAAACGGTTCAGTTTTTTTTCCTGTCCAATTTCTGAATACATTGTTATCCAAGCGGAGGTTGGCTATCGATATTTTTTTATTGCTGACATTGCTTTTGACGTGGGTTTTAATCATGAATAACTATTTTCTTACTGTCACATTCAGATAATCATACGAAAAATATTGACCCCTATTATCAAATCTTATATTTGTCTACTGTAATTTTAATTAGTAAATTATGTTATTTAAATGCTTATAATATTAACTTTAATATTCGTATTTCATAAAAAAATATATATTTTTAAAATTGATTGTTGTCTTATTGGGATAATTTTTTATAAATTAGTAGAAATTTACATAAAAATTTTAGCAACTGTATCATTATTAAAAACACTGTATTATAGATTTTTATTGAATATTTTATTATATTTTATAAATGTTTGTATACAAACTATTTTATTGATATTAACCTATTTGTCAAACTTAAAAACAAACATTGTTATCAAAATAATATTATTTTGGTGAGATTTCAGATTCTGTACAACGAAAAAGTCAATCATTTTCATTTTAATTTCAGAAATAAAACATAAGTATTGCTTTTAAAAATTAATTTGTGGAATAAATATCAAATACAAAATCATAAAATTATAATAATAAAACTGTGTGTCGTGATTGTGAACCCGAAGTTGACAGATAGGTATAAAAATTACTGACACGTGTCCACTACCTGATTTAGAATTCCTTCAATCTAAATCAATAAAATGATAGTCATCGAGTTAGTGAGTACTCATTCTAGTCGTTTTAATATTTTTAATGTTCAGATAAATGACTAACACTTTCAAATAAATATGATAAATATATTGACGTATTTAAACAGGAATTTTTTTTTATCATGGCCATCGATACAGTACAATTCAATCACTGCATAATTTTTAAATTAAATAAATAATTATATTGTACAATTTTACACTATGGTTTTATAGAAAAGAAGTTTGTTGAATGTTTAGTGATGAATAAATACTACTCGATAGTACGTTATACATTATAATTCCATTTGATAACAATTCAGGCATGGTGTCCTGAGGTCATTACCAATCGGTCGATTTTGGTTTTGCGGCGTAATGTAATGACACTCATGAAAACGAAACTGGATATAAAAAAGTTAAACAAATCAAATGATTGAATTCCAATAAAAAAACTGTATGGAATATTACCAATTATTATCTACATATTCTGTGCCTATAATAGTTCCGTCAATATATATCACATTGTGTATAATTTTCAGAGTGTTTTCCCCATTCATAGTGCTTAATGGACTGCTTTATTTCAAAAGCTGCGCAACCATTCCAAACTCTACCACTGGGACGTAAATACGTAAATAGGTAGTGTCGTATGTATATATGTTCTTATCTTTGGGAAAGTTCGCGTTGTATAAGTAGAGTAGATTTTACAGAAAAATTATTATTTTGATATTGTCACTCTTGCCTTAAAGTTATTGTTTTCGCTACATACTAATCCATCGGTGTTCCATAAGTGTACAGCTAAATTTCTATATTCCTTTTTGTTTGTTTACCATCTTACAGCTTGTATATTTTTACGATAATATATTTTGTTAGTGTTCTAGTAACATTATTTAAAGCTAATAAAAAATAATAAAATTGAATCCTGGTTATCTTTGATAGTTATTTAGACATTTGAGTTGCGGTTAGAGTGCCATAAAAATGTGGGTTTACGATAGATATTATTTGTGTAGCCTTTGATTTTTAGACTGATGCGTAGGAATAGGCGGTGGTTGTTTCTAAGTTTTTTTTTTTTGTTAGGTGTTATTATATTCTAATATGCTAGTGATATTTTTGTATTCAATGGCAAGTCGTTTTTTTTTTAATTTTTAATAATATATAATATACTCGCCCGTGCTTCTATTACTTCTTGATGAAAAGTTTTATCCGGCTTGTCTTGATTCATAAAAGATAATAAATTGTGTTTCTTCTAATGTCTGTTGAATTTAAGTATGTTTATAGTAGTGCTGCAATAGATACTTAAATTTTACTTGATTATATTACATGTACTTAAATATCCCATGTGCTTGGTGAACATTATTTATGGCATTAAATTACTTCAAGAAAAAAAATCGTATAAGTAGGTACGTCACTCGAGTTAGATCACATTATATACTGATCGTTCAGCAAGTAAATTGCAATTGTATAAAGTTAAAAAAAATGTTTATAGTTATTTGCTAAAAATTATAACGCATACACAATTTAGTTCCATGTTTACGTATTGGACAACATTATATTATTACATTATTTTTCAGTTATAAGTTATATAAACCAAGTATAATCTGTAAGAAATAAAAATTGTTATCAATATCGGAATGACGAACGCTGCAAAAAATATCTTCGTTGAAAGCTTACTTTTGTAAGGCTAATACACGTTGTAGATTAATACTCTTAAAAAATGATTATTTGTTTTACCGTACTACCTGTTTTTCTAAAACACATAATGCTTTGAAATAGTAAGTTGGACCATTTACCAATAAAATACTCTACTATATCATCATAAAAAATTAACAAATATGATATTTTTCCTATAACATTGTTAAAATGTATTGCAAACAAAATAAATAAAACTAAATTAGTGAATAGAATACTGAGGTATATTTATACCTTACAATATGCATAATAACGATGATAATATATGATACAGTATGTGAGGTTTTTATTTTTTATATAAATGTATATTTTATAAGACTAATTATCTAATGTACCTACATATTAAATAAGAAAAATTTTATTATTTCATGTTCGTTGAAAAATATTTATTTGTTCATTGTTGCTGTTTAATATAAATTATTTTGTAACATATTTTTCTTTTTTATTTATAAAAAACGAATAAGACATTTCTCGCTTACGAATACGTAAATATATTATTATTATAGTACAGTATAGTACTATACAGTATAATATATTATAGTATTATTTAAATTAAAAATAGAATACATATTTTTCCTCTAAATACCGATATCAAAACAAATATGAATATCAACATACCAAGTTGATTGTGACTGAATTTTAACTTATAGTTTTACATATTCCCTTTGTTTTCTTGTGTTCTTTACTATTGTAGGATTGACACTATAACTTAATTTTGTAATCATAAAATAAGAGTGAGAATGTATATTAACATAATTCCTTATGATACCAACATTTTACACAGTATTTTTATTTTTTAAATAATACACTATAGAGTATAGAGTATATAATAGAGTGTAAAGCAATTTTTCTTTAGCTTTTACTTTTTAAAGATGACTTCTGAAAATATAATGATATTATTTCATTGGAAAGTGATATCGAAGTTGGGAAAATGTAGAAATCTACTTCTATTAATTACGTCCAATAGTTTTTGTTCTTTTGAAGTCTTGTATTTTCAGGTGATTTTCGTTACAATTTCAAAAACACTAAAATACAACTCGTATTATAATTATTGTCATGCAAACATATTTAAACCAATCCAAACGGCTTACGTTATTTTGCAAGAAACTGTACTATGACTTTTCTAAGGAAAATGTCCAGTTAGGCTCAAAAATCATTGAGTAATAGCTTATTTTTGTGTTCATAAGATGATTACATGTCAGTCCAAAAAAGTGTATTTATTTAAATTCAATAGTCCAAGAAATCTAGAACTGTATTTAAATTTATTTAAATTTGTACCTGTACGTGATACGAAAGTTAGGTTAAATATATGTGAATATGTGTTCGTCCTGATATTAAAGACTTAAAAGTATATTTTTAAATTCGATACGTTATATTGGGATGTGAGAAAAATGAATACTTTTTCAGCTGTCACATTTATTTTCTATTGTTCTAATATCTGATTAACAAGTTGGCACCTATGTTTCGATTATTTTTTATGAATTAAATTATACTAGATACCTCCGTGATGTTTAGAGCAATATAACATAATAAATAAAAATACAGGAATGGTTTATTTGTTTAATTCTAATGCACACACACAATATTATATTGCAACCTTATATTATAACCTTTGCAAGAAATATTTTAAATAAAAAAATTAATTAAAAACTTATCAGGTCAAGTGATTATTTTACTTAAATAGTTAAATCTAATGAATATTAATTTAATTTAATTTCTCTGTTATAATACTCACTAATATTATAATAGGCACTGTAATATTTTTACAAGGCGTGATTACTATTATTACTATATTATCGTGTAATAATGCTTTAAGTTATTATATGTCTAATAAAAAGCTATTGGTTTTAAAATATTATATTAATTAATTCTACTTCGTGACGTTTTTAAAGACTACAACTTGGTGTTATCGATAATTATTTTAAAAGGAATTTCTGAAAGTTGTTATTTAGAAATGGTTGAAAATATTCGTTCAAACTGTAAGACTATGTTGGGTTGTTGGGTAAGTAAGTAATTGGTTTTTTAAGGAAAACGTATTGAATTTTCTTTACGACCTTTTAATAATTATCTTAGATGATGGAATCCTACCGATTGTATTGATATTCTGTAAATTTGATTTTAATTTCAAACTTTTTTTTAGACTCAAAATTATAACTTTAACACAATATTAATCTTATTATTAGCACTTGTGGTATTGTTATGCGTATAACGACTTGAAACTGTTGTACCTATGTAAAGTTTATCGAACCATTTATAGTTTATTATCTGTACACATCTAATAAATAATAATATATTTAACTCTTATTTATATTTTTAACTTAAATTTCAATTGTATTAAGTCAACATTCACAAATTTTGATTAGCCTTTAGAACAAACTTAGAGATATTTTTTGTGTAAGGTATTATTTTTATTTAAAGTAACAATATTTTAAATGTCAATATAAGGTTACTTAGAGTGTTTTCGTAAACATTATTCTTACATTCAAAGGTTTTTTTTATTTTTTTTTTTCAAATTATTATGTTTATAAACTTAACTATGATATTTTAAGACTTAAAAAAATAAAAATGTGCTTTACAAACACAAAAAAACGGGAAATCAATCTTAGATCCTATTTACTTATAAATATGATAACTTAATTTTTAATTGATAATTCATGAATGAATTAAAACGATAATCTCTGATCTCGGTTTATAGCTATGTATACAAAATGTATACATTGTCAGTGGTAAAAATGTAATCCATCATGAAAATTTCTAGTAAGTATTACATTTTTATGCAGTTTAATTTTCTTTATCAACATTATTTTATTTTTATTTTTTATTTAAATAGAAAAAATGTATGTTATTTATTTTAATTGTTTTTTTTTCATATAACCTCAATAAATTTTTTTTATTTCATAAATTTTCAAAATAAAATGATTATTGAAACAAGTTACTTAAAATTTGAGAAACCTAATACAGGGCTAATTTGATGAAAATAACCATTTTTTCAAAGAAATAACGTAATTTTATTGAAACTTCGTATTTTATGATAATATAGTAATCGTGTTAAAGTTTATGCTTATTTCTCTGGTTTTGGTGTTTTTTTTCCAATACAAACGTGAAACATTAAGTTTTGAAGTAATGATTTATCGTTTTCTGTTAGTTCGAAATATTTGTGGTATTAATTTAAAAGTATCTAAAATATTATAGTACAATTTAATTTTAGTTTTAATCAACTTACAAAACTATATTTTTTTCATTCCCGTCATATAAATATTTTATTCAAGTATATTAATTTTTACTAGCAGACGGACTAACGTAAATATTCTTATTTTAATATAAGATTTTAGCTTAAGGCTCAAAGAATAAAAACTAATAAAAGTTTAGGCTCAAATCCGGGGAATGAAAATAAAATGCCATTCAGTTCTTTAAACAAATACAAAACTTGATTAAACTATATAGTCTACAGATAACAGTGTATTATTATTTTTATTATATCATTACTATTATAGATACAAATAACCAATCTTATTGGAATTATGTTACAATAGATACTCAAATTTAAAATCAGTTATATATATTATATTTCTTATTACTCAAGTACCTCGTATACATATTTCTTTAATATTAAATTTTTTGATGTTAAGAAAAATTTTATATTAGGCCAAAATTATTTACGATCAATAGAATAAGTAAACAAATATATGCAGAACATTATGTAACTAAATATGTCGATATGATATATTGTTAATATTTTCAATTCTGTCTAGAACATATTTTATCATATAAAAAAAATACCTATTATTAGAGGATTTTATTTATAAAAAGTGTTGATGAAATTATCTTTCCGTCGCATAGAACTATTTTAATGTTTTCAAACAACACATGAATTATATTATTCTAACCAATAAATATTTATCTATTCTAATTACTACCTAGTAATACTAATACATTACCAACTATAGTAAGGCATAAACACTTATTATTTAGCTTGTTGTTAGTATATATGTATAAAGTGAACAACCTAACATTTTCTCAATTGTATACATAAATCGGGATCGAACTACCTATATAAATCAAAATCTGAATAAATCATATTGTTACTATAGAGTCTATTTCCGTGGAAAAGATAATTACCAATATGATACTATAATCAATTTGAACTCGTAAAATGTTATTTGAATTCAAAATATATTGATCGATTGCGTTTAATTAATATTAGTGTTTGCAATGATATAACGTAACGACACAGAGTTTCGTGGTAAACGATAAACCATGAACTGCTACCGATTAATATAAATTTAGTAGTTATATCATAAGTGTACAAGTACAATTTTAATTCGTATCAACAACATGACGTATACACATTACACAAATACAGTGGCGTACCAAGGGGGTGAGGGGTAAGTTGTACCCCACAACTCCTCCTCTTCCCCGAATTTTTTTTAACGAAGTTAGTAAAAAAGTATTGCTTAATAATTATTGTATATAATTGAAATTTTATATTAACCTTCCACCCCCCCAAGAAAAATTTTTTTATGCACGCCCCTGCACAAATACAATGTATGACTATTCTGGATTCATTCTCATGTCCATCGGTCTTCAATATAATATTCTTAATAATTTTAATCTAGTCGGTTTGTAGAGACATTCAAATCGATCCCGAGAGGGAATATTGTACGTATACATTAAATGGGTGGGTCGAAGTTTTGAATGCGCCACAGCACTACTAATACGGTTGGTTGTAGTCTACCCGGAATTTGACCTACAAATGTTCATAAATATATATATAAACATGTGTGTATGTGTGTTTGTATGTAGTGTGTTCGTATATGCAATTATACCCTTAAATTATAACATTGAGTTTTGTGTAAGAACCCGCATAAAAAAAATGTGGTGGAGGAGGGGATGGAAAATTAGGAAGGTGGTAATCATTTTAAAAAAAATATTAAAATGCAGCAACTAGTATATTCGTAACTAAGCTAGTTGGTAGGATTTATCGCATAGAGCAGCTGAATAATCTGAATAAAAGCACCATCATCGCCCCTATTAAAAACCATTCTTCTGGAGCCAAAATAATTACCACTCACAAGTAGGTCAATTTTTCGAGTTATTAAATCAAATCTAGTATTATAATAATATACATCGATAGCTGCACTTGGCGACCTGTGGTGATGTCTGCAAGCGTAGTAATTGAATTGTTTTACTCATATTAAAAATACATACGATCAACAGTTATCTATTATTACTATAAATAATCTTAAATGACTATTACATATTATTATACTTTTACAATTTACGTCTTTGGGCGTTTTCGAATCCAGTGTCAACCTTATTAATTATAGTCGTCAATGTTTTAAGGAAAAATCTGCTGCACTAGTAACAAAAAAAAAACCAAACACACTCTCAATATCTGTCTAAAGTTTATACACTAGGTATAATAAGTAATAATGTAAACTCTACATTTAGTATATAAATAATAGCTTTTAGTTATTTTTATTTTTATTTTAACAGTATCTATACACTTTTCTTCAAAAAATAACTAATTACACTGAATTGTAATAAAAATAATACATCAAAATCATGCTTTAAACTGTGTACCAAATAATATTTAAAACCTGAAACAGTTTTACAATAAATACTAATATTTAGAGATGTCAAGATTCAATCATTTTTCTTACTGTTGTTAAAATTAAAATTTTTTGATTCATTGACATGAATACGAAAATTTCATACCATTATAATTTTATATTCGAATAAACAATAATAACAATATTATAGTGACTGCATCGTTATATATGCTAATTTATTAATCTAAATAATTCAAAAATAAAATTATATTAACGTGAATTAAATTTAAATAATGTCATAATTATTTAAATTAACCTATATATGAAACATCATGAAAGATAAAAATTAATAATGTAATTTTTTAACGTTGAAAGTTGTACGCATAATTGCGTCTTCCCTTTAATATATTTCCATTTATTACGCCAAACACCAAATATTAAGAACTATATCTGTTTCTATGCTAAGTTTCGGCAAAATCCATGATAGTTTTGGAAAAGTACAAACAAAATGTAATCCACTTCAGTGTTATAGTTTTTTAATTAAATAATAAAAAAAAAACATTGAGTATAGTTTATATTATAGTATACCTAAACCGTCGATAGATTTATTCGAAGACATTCAAGATAAATCTAAAACTTTATTTAAAAATAAAAGACAACATATTATTATTAAATATAGAAACAGCAATAGTAATTTGTGGAAAGTGACGTGTTTATATATTATTAAATATTTAAATCGTACTCTATAAGTGCAATGTTTTACATTTTTGTTTTGAGTTTTCAGCAATGTAAGTTGACGTAATAATGACGTGCGTGTAGTAATGTGTAGACGGGGCTGTGGTTTAGAATATATTATTAAGTGGTCTATAATTTTGAAATCGGTGGGTTTCACTTGTCATGTTGTTTTCCAGCTGAATCAAATAATATTCTTAATTGAATTTATCATTAGAAGATTTACATAGATCATCTTTGTGACACATTTGGGTACGCCCGTCAAAAATAACATGGAATACGAGCGATGTTGCAAAATGAGCGATAAATATAAATAAGCTATTGGACTCGCTTTGGTTTCAATCGCGGCTGACCACACGCAGACACTGTATACACGCCACTCGTTGTATCGAAATATTATAATAATATTATATTATTATTTTATTATGTTGCACAATATTAAACAGAAACGGCGTAATCCCGTGGACGACCGGCTGAAGTTTTACCAAAGCTTTGTACCTCCGCCGCAGACGAATTACTCACGAGACCAGTAAATTTTAATTAAATCGCGAAATTAATTTTAACATGAATTAGAAAAAGGTTTTTTAAGTTTATCTTCGGTACAGCGAGTTGTATAAAGGACGCAGCTGCGTTTATATACTTTTTTTTATGAAAAACGTAACATACTTTTTAGAATAGATTTACTGACTGTTTGCTTTCTAACAATTTGAGCGTTCGCGGATATAGTAAATTAAAAGAAAAGTGGCTGAGTGGGTCAAATTCATAAACTCCGTTCGAGAAGAAACATTGCTACGCAGTGTATCAATGTCAGATGTGTCCAAACTGTGTCAATGCCGACTTCGAAAAACTATTATTTGAAATGTTTTAAACAAGTGTGTTCTTTTTTAGTTGGACCATCTCAAATTAATACAAAAACTGCGATTTGACTCTTGAGACAGCTAATTTTAAAGTAGCCGGTTTAAGATAAATTATAATATAACCCAACAACGGTATCACCATAAGTGGAAACACTCAATTATTATGCTCAGGCTGTATATTTCAATTCTGCTTTTTTGGATAACTAATAAACATTATTATACACATTTTCAAATAATTAGAGTATTCTTTTGGTAGTTAATTTTACGCATGCGCACAATAACTATTTTTTAACGACATGATCCATTTTTGACCAAAAATTATTTTTTTGTTATTTTATAATGAATTTTATTTGTTAAATTTATTTCCTAAGTTTAAAAATACCCGATTTATAGCAATTTGGTTTTATGTTATTTGCACGGGTATAATAGATTATAAAATACTTAGTTAATAATCATAAATACGTAAAATAATAATAATAAAAATAAAAATATTAATTTTTTTATTCATAAAAGTGTTATTTATCTAACAAATTGTTCAAACTGTGCACTATGATGCTGTAAGCAACATTAAAAAAGAATTAAAAATTCTCAATTAATAGCAAAGTAATGCAAATATTGTTCGCAACTACCTCAATTAACATTTTCCAAATCGGTGGATAAGACTTATGGAGCAGTTCAGTGTCCACCAAAGTCACCAAGTCTTACACCACTAGATTACTTCCTAAATGGGGTCACTTGAAAACGGTAGTGTATGCCAATCTGTTAAACCCGTGCAAATAAAATAAAATAAAATTGCTATAACTCGATGATTTTTTAATTTAGGAAAGAAATTCAACCACTAAAATTCATTTAAAAAAATAATTTGTGGTCAAAAAGGATCATGTAATTTAAAAAAAAGTTATTATGCGCATGCTCAAAATTAACTGCCGAAAAATAGCCTAATTATTTGAAAATGTGTATAATAATGTTTATTAGTTAGCCAAAAGAGCTGAATTGAAATATACGAAGTCTGTTTATAGTTGTGAATGTTTCCACTTATCGTGATTACACTGTATATATCAAAATCTAAATCACATAAAATTTATTACAGTATATTTTGGATTAAATTTACAATTTATATCTACACCAATAATAATACACAAGTTACTAAATATTGCAACTGAACCGTTGAGGAATAAAATATGTTCGATATGTGTGGTTTATAGTTGTATAAATGTACAGTCACATTTAATTTCAACGACATAATTAGAAAATAGGAACTAAAAATTAAAATAATAGAAGTTAACTAAAATATTTAGTTCACCGAAACCAATTGTTATCGTTACCGACGCCCGATTTAATACAAATTGCTTTCAGTTGTATGACATATACAGTGGTAGGTATAGTACGTAGTATACTGCAGTATAGAGATTTCGTAAAACCGTAAATTTATTAAAACAGCTAATTCTAACACTGATTTGATTGTTGCGATCAAACTATAGCTTTAGAATAATATTTGCTAATTACTATACATTAGGCGGTGTTCCTTAATAATATTTTCGTTATTGGTTTTTTTTAAGTGCCCACTCTAAAAAAAAAATATCTGATTTTCAGACAAAAAATATAAGATATATTCGGGTTCAAATTGATAGATTTTAACCCATTCCACAAAAACTCTAATGGTATGTAAATGTATGGCTTTGATTCGATGGAAAATGCTATTTCAGAGTTTTTGTGGTGCAGATTAAAAATAATTATTAGTTTGTCTGAAACTATTTACTCGCATTGTTTTTTCTATTGATCAGTCCTTTTTTTAGGAAGAAATCAAATCAATATTAATTGTATGCATCTATTCCAGAGATATTGAAATTAAAATACCAATTCGACGATGACGAGAACTGATGAACGCTATATTCACCATCGGCGCAGAGGAATAAAATAAGCACAAAACTTAAATGATTTATTTTATATTACGTACCTATGTTATATTTTAGTATCTAGATTCTGGTCTAATTAACTGCTGCTACAACGTTATGATTTTCGCTGTACGCCATTAATTACCAAATACCCCTCCCCCCCCATACTCACGACTGCTGTGATTATAGTTTCCTTAACTTCTACGTGAGCTGATTTTGACATTTTGATGTACCCGTGGTAAACACACTTGCGCAGACAAACTGAACACACAAACAATATTATCATGTGCTAGTCACGCTTTAAAAACTATATTTATATAATAATATTATGAGATGTTCTGTATTAATCAATTTAAATGAATTTCAAATCGAACACGACGGTTCGGAATATATAATGATATTATATACGTTATAATCGTATAGCCTACACGTATGTAAACAGTATATTTTAATCACCCTATAAAATACATACCTAATACATTACTGGGGTTACCAACGATCTTTGAATCATGGAAATTCGTATAATATTATATCGAGAATAATATTTTTATGTGCGAGATTTGAAAAATAATTTTTACGATGTTTTATTTTCCAGTTACGACGGCGAAGACCAGTACGAGTTGGAGGACCGAGCATAAAGCTGCTCGCACGCTGGGAATCATCATGGGCGTATTCCTATTGTGCTGGTTGCCATTTTTCCTTTGGTAAGAATATTACAATATTATACGCGTTACATACCATTGTGTCACACTTCTTTTTTTCATTCTCTTTGGTCAGATATTAAAATAGTATATTAGTACATTACACACATATATTATTATTATTTAGAAGCTGCAACAGACATTGCTGCAGATGTACACTCTCTAAAGAACATTATTAAAAAGTAATGTTCGTACATATTACGATAATAACGAGTACTTCCGCATATTATTAACTGATATAACATGTGGTCCGAATTTATTGGCGGGCACTGGCTACAACTGCCCCGGGTGCCAGTATTTTGAGGATGCAAAATATTGTGGTCGAAAAATTTGTTAATTTTGAATTATTAAAACTTTAAAAATTGAAATTGTTTTAATAACTGTTGGTATTATAATAATGTATTATGCTGTTCGAAGTATAATAATAATTTATTTATAGCTATCAGAAATCAAGAATTATTAATATACCTAATAATAGTTCATCAATTTTTTTAACAAATTTGTTATTATATAAATAACATAGTATTTGCAAATAATTTCAATGTGATTTATATTATTTTTTTCACTACACAGCGCTGTTGATTATTTAATAATAATATTATATTTGTCTAATTTCTTTATTCACTCAGTGTTATAAATAAAATAAGATTTTAAAAGCATTTTGTAATGAATGACCAAATATGTTAACATAATATGACAAAATGAAATTATTAAAATATACAAAATGTGTACCTAAACGTAGTATTAATTTTAAAATATTATGTGCCCAAACGTTGTATTGAAATTTGGGGTATGAAAAAAGTGTGACTAAACGTGTGTTCCCAATCGTTCTCCCGAATCTCAGGTAAAAAAATCGTTGTGTGTCCAAACGTTTTACGCAGGGGCGCCATTTGGGGGGGAGCAGGGTGTGCCCTTGCACACCCTGAATTTATTATTTGCTATTGGCCTAGGCGTCACTGATTCACGGCCTTGCCGCCTTTGCCTTCAGTTTTCCTATCTTTAACATTATAGTTTAGGTCATAAACTGCTTTTAATGATTGATTTGTATTTTCTATTTTTATTGATATTCTAATTTCAAATATAGGTAAGTACCTATCTAACTATTAATTAAATGTATGCGTAAAAAATTTCAAAATAGTAATAGTTGAATGGTAAGATATCAAGTACCTAAAATATTAATATTTAATTTATTAATTTGTAATATTTTATGTATGAAAGCCAAATGTTTTTTTGACAATTGGCCTGGTGGTGGGAAAAAATTGGCCTCTTTAATTGCATGCACACCCTTAAAAAAAACTGAAATGGCGTCCCTGGTTTTACGGCCGTCGTATTGATGTGTTAACTATGATCAATAACATATTATTATAAATTGGTGCACTTCAGATGAATAAATCTGGTTAAATTTTTGTATTTGTATTCATTCCATCAGACAGGTACGCGTTTTCTTTATAGAAAAAAAGTCTCTCTGCTGTACACATTTATAGTAGGTTTTTATAGTGTACCGCACGTTATTGAGTAGGTCACTGTATAATTATGGTGTGTCAAAAATGAATTGAATGAAATCTATGAACACAAAACACGATTCTGATCAAAATCACAAACTCTATTTCTAAGAATAATTTATAATTTATTTGTATAAATATTAGTAAACGGTGGATTGAACTAATAAATTAATATTATTTAATATGAATCACAACAAAATAATGTTATCATTAGTAATAATTTTGAAATATTCTTTTATTGTTAAATCTAATTTTACCTCTTAGGCTTAACCTTTGAGTCTCTCCCTCTTCATTGCCATCTGTCCTTCCCAAAGAACCAAATAAATTCAATTTCTTACCAGAAACTACTCTCAAAGTTAAATATTTATGTATTAATTATTCAGCTTCAAAACTAAATGACCAACGTAAAATGTATAAAAAACGCTCTTGATCGTAAAACTAATACATTCATAATTAAACCATAATCTTAACAAAACAAACAATTATTTTAACGGCCAACTAATGATCTTTAAACCCTCTAACACCTTACCAAATTTAATGATTCAATACTGCGTTCTGAATTCTGATACGTGCGTTTGATTATAATTTGTAATTATTGTTTAATTTGTCTAATTAATTTCTAGATATTTAATAAATACCTACTCAAATGTACAGTAGCTATAGGTGTTATTACATCTTCAATACAGCTACGTGATAATCTATATATAGGTACATATTTACGACTATAGTTTTATGTCTACTAGAATGCGTGTGAACTTTATCATCATTAATTTTAATGGAGTCACATTATAACGTAACGTGCCACGAATAGTTTCTTTCGGTTCTTTATACCGAGCTCTTTTACACACCTAAGTATTTTTATTTTTTTTTTAAATTGAAAAAAAAAATCACACAACGCCCCTTTAATTTAGTACCTATAGACTATAGTATAGCGGGCGAGTTATTATAGTACCTATATATAACAGTATCGGCGAAGAACGACGCATATGTTTAGGGTTGCTACATTTGAAATTTATGTACAATGATGAAAAATAGTGCCACAATATTTTTTGGTGGTTGTGATATAAATCTTAAAGGTCACGACATTATTGAAATTGGACTCTCGGTGCAGCGCTCGCTGCGTGCTCTGGGGAGTAAAGTTAACTTTGCGCGCTAGTGTTCCGTCGACTTCTTTATTATTGACTATGTTATCGGCCGCCTTCCACGCTGATAACATTATTTATTGTAAACCAACTTAATACCGAAAGTCTTTAGACTTTTAAAACTTTATCAGTAACACCGATAGTCGACAAACGCGCCAGGACGCCCGCCAACACCAACACACGCTTTGAACAGTGTAATACACATTATCCTTCTTATCTTTCGTCCATTTGGATATTTGAAGCGTTCTAATTTGGGGTCTCTCCAAATCCTGTATGGTTAAAAGCATGGCTGAAAACCGTTATAAAACCGTGTCATCGTTTTTAGTAATAAAGGAAATTCGGTTACTGATTAAAGAAACCTTTGTATTGAAACAACATTTATAAATTCAATCTCCCCGTAATATAATTTTAAATAAAAACTTGTCTTCGTTTATATTATTTTGAATACTGTACATAGTTTGCTTATTTTCACAAAATTATAGGCATGCTGACCACACGTTAGATATTGGATAACGTTATATTTTGGATGAGATTGAATTTGTACGTGTTTTTTTTTTTAATCAGTCTAGTAAAGAACCTGTTTCAGTGCAGCATTAGGGTTACCAGGTTACCAATACCTATGACTTCCTTTACCACTTTGGTATTTAGAGGAAGTCGTCGTAGAATTTGTGTAAAATGAAAAATAAAATAAATGAATAAAGAACTAATTTTGGGGCAATTATAATGTTTACTAATATCGTATTAAGAAGGCTAATTGGCGTCCAACTTCAATAAAAGTTAATTTTTACTTTATGTAAAACGGTTCGTAGAGTGTTTAAATCGTTCTATGGTTTATATAATATTAGAGAATCTGAGAAATCTCGTGAAAGGCGATCAACCCAGTGGAGTTAATCGAACAACCATACAACAGTGGGTAGACATATTATATAGTGCTAATACTGACCAAAGTAGATTATCAATTCTAAAATAAGCATCTTACTTAAAGTAGGCATGCGTAATTACTGAAAGCTGTAACCACATCGTCTGTCTTGCCCGTTGGTAAAAAACTTTACGGTAGAGATTTCTGTACTATCATAGATTATAAAAATATCAATATTTTTTTAAATTTAAAATGAAAATCTTTTTTTACCGAGTGGTTAATATTCCATTTGATAATAGATTTATGGTATATTGAAGCCAAATTCAATGTCAGCCAAGTTATAAGTTTTTTGATAAAAAAAAAATGTAAAGTTCATAGATGATATGCAATAGTTCATGTTTGTGATAAGCTAGAAATATTTAATTTTATAAAGAAATATACTTCAATAACAATCCAAAATTATCAAATCAATTGTGACATTGTATCTATTAAAAAAAATTGCTTATTTAAAATTAAATATCTGCAGTTAACCAAAATACTATTAGTCCACAACCCATGAATTTCGTTCTTCAATCTCAAACTTTATCGATAAAAACTAAAGAATAATAATACGAAATTAAATAATCATGGTAATTAATAAATTAATGCCATAGTTTGATCTCAAATATTTTTGATAAGTTGATTAAAATCAAAAAGTTCCACAATATTTACAAGCTAACGAAAATCTTTTCGGATTTCGTATTCCTCTATATTATAGGTTATTATAAGCATATGGAAAATGGACTTATGAGGCGCTGAATCCATCCCCAATTTAGATTTTTTAAATTAGGAATTATATACTCTTATAAAACATTTGGAATTATATTTAATATCACTATTTTAATTTTAACTTGGTTTCTACACAATACAGCATTGGCTCCTATTCATAGGTCTCTGCATATTATTCAAATCATAAATAAATAAATACGAATCAAGTAATAGTTGGGTTGTTGTCTATTGAACAACCATTTTATTTTTTACATTTCCTAATGTAAATTTAAACTATTTAAAGGAAAACAATTTTAATCTAGTCATTGTTATTTTTATGAAAATTCAATGAGTTTGAGCCAATGAATTAAAAATAATGAAAAATTATGTAATATACAGTTTACTACCTCATTTTACAGCACGAACAAAAAACAATCTTTTTAAGATTAATAAAAAAATTGAAAATAAGAATAAAATAAATCGGTATAGCGATGAGGGGTGGATATCATATTATAGTCATTTTCTGTGTACTGTTTTCAAATGATAATTTTAATAACAATAATAATAATATTGCAAATCCCCTGCATGCCTCCTCGCAGCGTTTATGTCATGATCCAAGAGACATTCATTTCTGCGGGAGAGATTTTCACCTCATCCAATGATGATAATAATAATATTAAGATGATGAGATGCATTTCAGAAAATTGTTATAATAATATCGAGTAGGTACAGACAAAACTGTATAATTCAATAGAAACTTTGATACGTATTAATTAAATTTATTTATGGATCAGTGGAGTTAAAAAATCCACTGCCACAATGTCGAACTAAAGACGCAAATAAAAATTAACTGGGTGCTTCGTCTGTTCTAAATCAACGCTGTTACTTGCTCTTTTGTTTCAATATCATACAGTTATACACTCTAACGGGCAAGTTACTTTAGCATAATATTACCAAATAGTTTTTCATGTTCAATATTACGCCTTTTTTTTATTGAGATTTCGGCGTAGGTATGTTAATATTTACGAATATTTTATTAAAATACTTACTCGTGCATTATAAATCCATCAATGGTTGAACTCAATCTCTCAAAACTTAGATCTCTCAGCCAACTGATTTTTCTACTTAATATTTTTATTTGAAATAACTGTTGCATATCACTATCGCTATAATGTGAACTGTTTGTCTATTTTCCATCGTAATCTTCTTCAAAAATATATAAGTGTTGCATTTTGAGCACCAGTTGTTGAATCAACGATGTTATATTGTTTTATAAGAACTATGACAAAGTCTATCTTGACTGAGATGATTGAAGAAAACTGCTGATTTCTTGCATGAATAACAATTTTTTATTTTCAAATGTTATTTAAATCGTTCAACATAAATTGTATGTTGTACTTTTATTATTTTAAGTCACTTATAATAAAGTTTACTTTATGATTTTCCAGAGTTTAAAAACAAATTACCATATTTAATTTAAGTGTATTTATTCACAATACTTTACATACATTATACAAATCATGATACAACCTTAATATTAACAAATTATATGCACAATATAAACTTAAATATATTTACATTTTACATCAAAAGTAAATATTTAACAACTACTTATTTTGTGTTAATGCAATTAAACACATTAAACTACGTTGTTTTTTCCAATATCATTTAAAACATTTAAATAATTGAAGCTTTATCAATATTTAAACCTTTAGATGTATGTTATTTGATCCAATAACAGTACACAAACTTATATTAATTCTTTGCATTCTTGTTAGTTTTTTTTATGTAAAAAGGTCAACTAAGTAGTATCTTAAATTATACAAATGTATTGATGTGCTTTCGATTTAAAAAATAAAATTAACCAGATTCTTAAATGAATTCCTTTTTTCAAATCAGTAACCTTTTCAACAATTATATTATATTTGTAGTTCATGCATTAAAATGTATTTGATATACTCCCAATGGAAATTCCACCAGTTTATAAATAACAATTTGTACTAACATTTATAAATCTAATCTCTGCGATTTGTCTCAATATTGCCATATTCGACATCAATCAAACCAAAAAAATGACATGAGTTTTCATTCCTATAAGTTTGATAATAGTTCAATTCACTTCAACTCGAAAGCTCAAAATTGGTTTTATTGAATACGACTTTTCTATGCTATGAGACAAAAATTACATACTTCATGTGTGCGAGATGTCCTCTTAAGAAATATACATAAAAAAAAGAAATTAAAAATGTAGAAAGACGTTTAATGGGGATATTGGAGGGGGAAACTCTATTTTTGTCATAAACAAAACATCAATAATAAGGGCGCTATTCCATTATATACCGGGCCTAGGGGCATCATACCTCTTAATTTGGCACTATATAGTCTTGTAATTATGTATATGATATATAAATATAATATAATATATAATATTAATTTCAGAGCAAATTGTCGTTTTACGACTTCTCGGCTGCTGCTGCTATAGTTACATTAGACATAGTGCGTCCAAATCGCTAAATCAAATAAACTCGTAGAAAATATTTATCTACGAGTTGCTCGTTTAAAATAGCTTTTCGCCAGTTGTAATAGTATAATAATGTATCAAAATGCATTTCACTAAATTCAAATTGTCATTATACGTGATACGTCGAATTACTGGCGATGATTTTTTTTATTATTATTATACTCGTAATGCGAAACGCCCAGCTAAGATAACCGAATCATAACGATGAAAAAATATCACCATTAGAATTATTTATTTATTTTTATACTGCTAAATCGGATAGTCTTCGTTCGAAGATGTGTTAAATTCCCGATATTATCATAATAATATGTATATTACACAGCAAAGCTGGTACTTCACAGCATTAATAAAAAGAATATTTTTCTAAAGCAGAAAATGTATGCTATGGTTTTTTGTAAATTTGTTTTTTAAATATCGGCAATACCAACAACGGAAACAACATTTTGTTAATTAACAGTTATGCTAATATTTTTTCTGCAAAACACGTATATTCATTATATTATACTTTTTATCAGACGAAATGGAACATATTATCCTAAATGAAAATCGAATATTAGGTATCGCTAGGTGGTAACAATTTTTTATTTTTTATTCTTTAATACATTTTTATTATTATTATTTCAATGAAAACATAATTTATTAAACAGATAACACGTATAACACGTTATAGCCCGAAACAAAGCTTAACGTATAACTAAATAAACCCAAGTTTTACTTTTTTAGTATTATGTTTATATAGAAACAAAATCGTCAAATAAAACATCATATACTACGCGCTTATACGAGGTCTTAAAATTAAGATGCCCTTACAATCATGCATCGCACATTAATTATTACTATCCGTCTTTTTCCAGTCAGCTTTGAAAGTATATATTATAATATAGCGAATAATATTGCATAGATTAAAACCGTATTTTTGAGATTTATGAGTTGTATTTAAATAAATTAAACCACATAAGTACATTATTAAGATATATAGAGCTTATTTTTTATCTGTTTTAAAATGAATAACTGTACGGCATAGGTATCTGTTATATATTATTTTAGACAAATAAATATACCGAAAAACCACGTTATACCGTATAAATGTATTGTATTATATATCATGTAATGTTATTGTAACAATCATACAATTAAACACAGTAAATAATAAGTACGACATCGAATATTCAGTCACTTCGAGTTCGTCAGACATGACGCCGCCTCTACCACCACAAACCAAAAAATCAAAATAGCATTTTTTTCCTCGCCTTCTAGCCCATCACTACAAGAAAAAAAGAAAATCAAGTCATATACATCACCAAATAGATACGCGGCACTGGTCGAGGTCACTGAATGTGAGATCGAAAATGAGGTACTTCAACCAAACGATAACTTAGCAGTCTGTGAGCAATAACTATCTAAATCTAAAATCACACCTGTGCCTACCCGAATACCGGCGATCTACACAAAGAACGTCATCAATTTCTCAATATTCAGTAAGAAAATAATTTCACTCACAGACACCAACGATATTTCATTTGAGTTCACATATAATTTCATATAATCCGGCCCAACAACCTCATAAACTACAATATAATAATTGATTACTTAAAAGAAACCGATGCTGAATTTCATTCTTTTCGGCCGTACTCCAAACGGCAATTCAAACTATAATAATTAGAAATCTGCATCACTCCACAATCATAACTGATATTACAAACGCTCTGGCTGAACTTGGACAGTCGGTCATGTGCGTGGTTAATATCAAAAAGAACCATAGTCCTTTACTACTGTTCCATGCAGAACTGGCTCTTAAAGAACACTGAAGAAATCTTCAAGATTACAAAACTGCTCGACACCGCAGTATTGATTGAAAAACCAGATACAAAACGCAATAACCCGTGTCAATGCTACATTTGCCAAGTTTACGGTCATACGCACAACTACTGTAGTCAGCAGTTCAGATGCGTTAAATGTGGCGAAGATCACTCAACTGATATGTGCACTAAACATAGTAGCCTCATCCCGGCTAAATGTGCACTATGCTCTGGTGCACATACATTATATATAAAGGTTGTATCATTTACAAAAAACTGACAAAATCCACAAACAAACCAAAAAAGGTAAAGATTCAAACGCAACAAGGCACCGCACATTGTCATGCATCATCGTATTCACCCAAGTCCGGTCCATCATACACCAGTATAACAGCCGCTCAACGGCCCAACCAATATCCAGTACCTACTATAAAATCAACATCAAGCATTTTGAATGAACTCAAAACATTATTAAATCCATCAATCTCTCTAAAACCCGTAATTTTAAGCAAACGCACAACAACATTCACATAACAGTTATAATTTTTAGCATTAAATATCTAATCCACAAACCTCTTTAAAATTATCTACAGTCCCCAAACTATATTCTATTTGTATAAAAACGGAAATCATTAACTAACCGTAATTGAATTGTCATCTAAAACTTGTAATAGCATGCATTATATCATAGCAAATATTCAGTGGGTATAGCGATATGTTACGTATACTGTTCGAATTTATAGTTTATTCGTAGTATATTCTATTCAAACATATTTTATATTATTTATTATTGTTAATTTTAATTCTTAAAAAAACAAAACTGTTCTGTGGACTGTGAGATAATCGCAGTTTTTGCGCAACAGATCGTGAGGATTAAACCCACCCTGTCGCACGAACCTTTTTAATAATATTATACATATATAATATATATATACACATTATACAATGACAGTGGAATTTAAATGTTTATCATGTGCATGAAATCCCTGCTTCGCTGTAAATAATTCTTAAACGTACCCCACTAACGCGATGTAGCCGTATGCCAGTATATACATTTATATTATATATTATAATATTAGGTATAATATTATTATTATTATTATTAAATTATGGATGTATATATAGCCATTATCTGCATAATTTATGTATGTATACATATATATTGTAATACAACCATCAAGAAAACCAAAACAAAACGTTCATATATATTGTTATGCATCACGATCATATATATTCGAGACTGTCGTCCAAAACCCTTATATAATATAATACGTATTATTTTTATTCAACGCATTACGTTGCGGAAACACAATAATCATATATGTATGGAATATATTATTATTGTTATTATTATTATTACTATTATATTATACTCACACACAAAAGTTTTAAGAGGATATAATATGTATAGTGTATACACATTGTATCATATATATATATATATATAAAGCTGTATACACCCGAGTCTCGAAAATTGTTAAAGTTCCGTTTCGTTTTTGCGGCCGTTACCCAAATGTCACACACCGGAGCTTCACACTCCGGCTGCAGAATGTCGACGCCACGTCGCCGCCGGGTCCGTTGAGATTCGGTGGCCATAAACACCTAGAGACCGGGGAAAAGTTCGGTGTTCTGCAGCTGCAGAGTCAGCGACGAGTGGCGGGTTGGGCTGTGGTGGGCCGGCGGCGGTCACGCCTCGAGCAAGGAATTCGTAACCACGGGGTCCACCCGTCGCGCCTGCAGGTTAGGCGTTGTCCGCGAGCCACTTCGCTCCGGTTTTCCGGAATATACCAATATTATTTTTATGATCATCGAGCTTGTGACTAGATCATAAGTACGCGCGGCAAACGATGATAAAAGTACCTAACTAACGGTATAGTTCTATTACACTCTTGGTTAAATACCAATGCGTTATTTTTGTCTTATATCTATATTTTTACTGCACTACCCGACAACTTGTGATCCGCAATAAATGATCGCTAATCGATTTTAATACTTATAAATAACATTTTTTTTTTTTTGTAACTTTGTAACAAAAAAATATATTATAAATACAGTGTGATTTTCTGAGCACGTGTTCACCCCTGTATTTTTAATAATTAATTAATCTAAATGTTGATTTTTGGAATTTCAAAGTTTATACATATAGTTATAGTAAATCAATTATTTTGTACTAGGTATATCTACCAATTTAAAGAGTGTTCTGTGGTGATAAAACTTTAAATGAGAATCACCCTTTTTCCTGTTAATTGTGAAGCAGGTGAATGTTCTAAAAAAGTTGAAATAAACCGAAATTTAAATATTTAGTTTTTGAATAGTTTCACTTTTTGAATTAAGGATAATACGTTTGAAAGATATGGAGTCAAGAAGGCTATGATATAATATTATGAACATTTTAGTAGTTAATATTAATTTATCAATGTTTGCTTATCTATTTATAATTGGTAAACATTTTCCAAATATATAGTAAAATACTATACCATATAATAATATACTATTCAAATATTTTCTTTTGTTTCTAAAATTATTTTCAAGGACTATTATCCTTAATATATATATATTATACATTTTAATAGATCAGAATCTACTCATCAAAATTAAAATTTAGATACATATAAGCCCGTACGATCTTCGTTGATAATTAAAAAAGATTGGTTATCATTTAACAACTTGACTTCCATGACATCCCTTTTGAGATCTCACTGAACTTCAACTGCCTGCCACTAATTTTTTCAAAAAACTTCAATAAAATGATTGGGTACTTTTATTTTTGACCAAAATTTTACATAAACGAGTACACTAGTGACACATTATTGAAGATTTTTTATTAGTTTTTGGATTTTTAAAACACGAAATTCCAAATAAAGTCTCATACCACAGTAAATCACTTTTATGGTCGTTATCAAAATATCCCTTAAACAAAGATCCCAAATGAAATCTCAAAATTAAACATTATCAATATAAAAAAATATAACCATTAATTATATACATTTATAAATTTAACCATGGCAGTACACATCATCAACTTCATCGTCAAATCATCATCGGAATCAGAATATTCGAAGTCAGAATCGACTAAAAGCTGGTCACTTACATTCATATTATATAATACGCTATTATTTATTTGAGTATATCAGTGATATTACCATAACAAAATAAAATAAATTCACGTTTGTAGTATCATAATATTATAGTTGTTTTATCAAGTAGCAACATCAACCAAAATAATTTATTATCAAAAACTTTCAGTATGCCATAACTTAAAAAATAATAATATTTTTCGAGTGCTATCAAATCAAAACAGGCATGTAGTGGACACAATTAGAATTGAAAAATACATTAAAACTCCTAATAAATTAAATCCTTTAAGAGAACTCAATTTAAAAAAAAAATATTACCCGAGATTCCATATGGAATCTCATGGCATTCAAATGAAGTTTTGGTGATTATTTAAAGGGAGGCTCATGGCAGGCAATTTAAGATTTCAAAAAAACCCTTGGCAGCCAGTTGTTTTAGAACAATAATATATTTATCTCTATACAAAACATTCCTAAAATGATATAGACGTATCGAGGTTCTACTGTATCAGTTAGGTATATAATATGACAATGCATTAATAAAATAAAATTAGTTAATACATTGTTACAAATATTATTTTTATATTTTAGCACTAGAATCATTCTTATTTGTCTCTGCGAACTTGTTTTTACAATATATACTCAAATTTATCAAATAATCATAATTTAAATCATAAATGGCACGAGTATAGATGTGGTCACTACTAAAAAATATCTGGGTGTAATTTTCTGTTCTGACCTCAATTTTCACACTCATATAGAGTCAATCTGCTGTAAAGCGTTCAAGACTCTAGGTTTCATTATCCAAATGTCGAAGAATTTTAAGCTGACCTACTCGCTCATAACACTGTATTGTTCTCTGGTAAGATCTTTACTAGAGTATGCATTCGTTCTTTGGGATCCGTACACGACAACTGACTCCTTACATCTAGAGCAAGTCCAGAGGCATTTCTTAGCATCTGCCGCCAATAATTTAAGATTACAGCAGATTAAGCATGATTACCCTCCTGTCTCAAATAAGCTTGTGTTAACGATTTAATAAAACAATTTAACACATTGGATAGTATTCACAATTGGTACTCTTTATTGTTATATCATGATACTCAAACACTAATTAATCTTATACAGGGGTGAACAAACAAAATAAACACAATACAGTGAGCAACGTCCGTCCGAGGCAACAATTGCAAAAAGAGTGCTTGACAACTGTCCACACTATGTTACAGTAGGGAGTACTCGACTGTCAAATCCCCTCCCTAACCATACTGTACAATTTATTATTGTTTTGTTAACACTTGGATTGATTTCCTTGGTTGATAGACGTATGACAGCTTATCTAGTGTTTTTGAATAAGCTACTTAATAGTTATATTGATGCTCCCTCCTTATTCTCCCAAGTTAACTATAGAGTTCCCCCTCGTTTTTCTAGATCATTTTTTCCTTTTGTGATTCCTTTCCATCATACTAACTATGGTAAGAACAACCCAATTGATCGCATGATACGTTTGGCCAATGAACACCCTTATTATATTTTAGTCTTTAATACTGAAATTATGATGTGTTTTGTTAATTATTAATTACTTTATGTCGTCAAAATTTTTTATTGTTTAAGTTATATTAACCGATATTTTTAATTACTTTCTGTTGTCATATATATATATTAGATTATTTAAATGTATGTAAACTGTAATTGCGCATTTGGGACTTGTGCCCGTTATATAATAATAAATAAATAAATAATTTAATCCACTCAACTTGACCAGTATTTCATTTAAATTCGTATTTTTTTTTAGAGGATACCTATCGGTTTTAAGTTCTACCTCTAAATTCTAATAACATATTATTATACAACTGTACTACTCTGTGATTGGAAAATATATATGTTATTATTTATGAACAATTTACAAAAAATTAACTTTTAACCTTTTAATACTTGCTATAATTATTTTATAATAAAAAGCAAATTAAAAAAAAAAAACCTTTTAATACCTACACGGGTACACATCTACATGCACTTATTAATAGTTTAATAACATGTTTGCTTATTTTATTTTTAGGTATGTGATATCGACATTATGTGGAGATCCGTGTAGTTTCCCAGAAACACTTGTCACCGTGTTGTTTTGGATCGGTTATTTCAATTCATCGCTGAACCCGCTGATATATGCCTACTTCAATAGAGACTTCAGGGAAGCATTCAAAAATACGTTGCAGTGTGTGTTCCCGTGTTGTCAATCATGTTGTCCAAAAGAAAGTGACTCAACAGCCATGAGCTATGTTTAAAATGTTGGAAATAATAATATTAACAATTTTTATTGTTATTATTATCACTATTAAAATTAAAATTATAAAAATAATAGTTATTAAAATAATATTACATTTTCGTTTAAATGAAGTTACTCTATATAAGTCAAACATTTTTAGAAGAAAATTATTTGTGTTGTGATTTTTATTGTTCAATGGTAAGCTAATATGACTTAGCCATTAAATATAAAAATGCTGTTGTATTAAAAAATAAAAATAATGATTAATTGATAAAATATGCATTAAAGAAACCATATTCCTGCTGTGGATTAATGTAATACGACACAATTATTTTATGATGATATATTGATTCTGCGGGTACTTAACTATCATCTAGATTACTGTTGTATAAATACGAAACTTCTATAATGCTGTTTGTACTAAACATGATATGATACAGTAGTCAATTTTAAACGTTTTTATTTATCTATAATTTGTGTTTTTTTTTTCAAAGCAAATTCATTTTTATGAATATGGTTACAAGCAATTTCGATGCGTAGATTAAATTATACAATTTATTGTATCAAGTATAAAAATATGTACATTTATATACCACACGTCATTATATATTTATAATAATATATAACATAATATACATATATATTTTATTGTTTTATTATTTTTTATTTTTTTTATTATTTTTTTTTTATTTTAATCGTCCCGTCTATCCACGTATCCATCATACTACCATTATTATTACCGTTCTATGTATATTGTAGGTTTTTAAATTTACTCGAAACTTATACAAAGGCAATAATCCATCCATCTAAATAACAGGCATGTGGTCAACACATCAACCTATAATGTCCACACGTGTGGTATAAACCACTAAGCGTACGGTAACATATTGGACAATCAACCCATTTTGAATCCCATCTGTTTGTCCAAGGTACGCGTTTTCATTTGAAGGCTATTTTAGGTCACCAAACACAAGCACGTGAATTTTATTTTCGCCTCCAGACATAACTCATACGTGATTCAAGTAGAAAATCATTACGCGAAGATTTAAATATAAATTAGTTTGCGTTTTTAAGCTAGTGACCATTACTATTTTCATTGCAGGTGTGATGAAGAACAAGAAAAATATACCTACAACATACAACTATAATATGACAATGCATAATTTTGTCAATGCTATGAAATGACTGAATTAATTGCATTTGCAGTAGGTGTATATTACATGGATTTGATGTCATCACTTAAATATTCAATAATTTCCTAGTGTTCCATGTGAATTAAAGTAAAATATATTGTTTAACGAATTTTTAGAATGTACCTATATAGGTACTATGAGCAAAAAAAATTGTCAATATTATTTCGATATGACGTAAGTATTTACTGTAATTTATTACTTTTATTCTCAAGAAGAGCTTTATACCTGTACCTATATATAGATGTTTTCTCTACGGTAAAACAAGACTAAAAAAAATTTTTAATAGACCTTGCGCCATGTTCGTTTTTTTAATAATTTCCATAGTCAAATCATAGGGTTAACAATTTTACTATAGCCTCGAGAGTTTAACGTATAATCGGAAAAATAAACAATGATTTTAATTAAAATCGTTACTTATAAGTTTAAGTATAACTGATTCCAAGTGTTTATTTCACCAATTGCCATTATTGAGATCAATATCAGAAATCCCGAAAGCAAGCATAAAATGTATTTATAAAATGTATTGAAACAAGAAAAAACTGTATTCGCACGTACTGGATTAATACACAGGGTATAGAAAATACATACATATTATAGTTAGTTGTTTTTATTATTTTACTTTTAGATGATTTTTAGGGTCCCGCCACACCATGCGTTTTAGCGGGTCCGGGTAAAACGCATCCGGTCGACCGAAACAACAACTTGCATTGTTTCTAATCATAGGTAGGTACCATCGTAATCGTTTAAAAAAAAACATTACATAAACATTTTGTATAGTCTTAATTTTTAACATAAACAGTGATGCAAATCTACGGGAAAGGGGAGAGGGACTTTCCCCCAAAATAATTGGATGGATGTTATGTAAGTACATGGTGAACCCCTGGTAACCACATTAGAGGTGATTTACTATAAAAAAATATAATTGTATTGCAAATGCAATGTTGTATGATTAATCTATAAAGTAATAAATAGATATGTTTGGAATTGTAGATAATTAATGATGGTTGACAAGTGCGGGTAGGCTAGTAAATCTCTAGGTTAGCCCCCCACAAAAGAAAATTATTTACGCTACTGAACACGAATTTACGACAGGAGAAAGGAACGGTTCGCAAAATCCTCTTCTCCTTCCATCACACTTTATATTGTTACTCTCGGTTTTAATTGTAAGTACTTTAGGTACTTAAATATCAAGGCACCTAGTGGTAGTTTATTTTAAAAAAATTAAAAATTCATAACAAACTAACGAAATTGGCTGTAGGTAAAACTGCCAAAATTTATCTAATACACATCAAAATCTGTAAAGTGAAATGTTTATTAATATTTTAATGTCCGTATACGCTACACTGGGTGCAATCGTACTTGGTCCACATTCCATATAACGAACTCGATAGTAGATGACATTATTATTCATAAAATTATTTGTCCCTCTATACAAATAAATTTCAGTTAATTTATCTTTTGTTAATTAACAAAAATTACATGAATGTTGTGATTGTACATTTTTTTTCATAATAGGTACATAATAGTCTTTAACTGAGAAAAAAATATTAATATTAGAAATATATAAAGGAACCTTTTATTACCAACTGAATTTTATGCAATATTATTATAGGTCTATACCTGATTTACGATTTACCTATACAGCCTAGAGAGGTACCTATAGCTAAATATATTATTAAAAATATCATATAAATTATAATACATATTACAGCTTCCATGTGACTAAGTAACAATAGTTATTTTGGAAAGACGGATAATACTTACTAATGGGAGGGGTATACAATATGATATTCAGGACTCACAATTTTAAATAGCTGAATACCTAGGTACTACAATATAATACATATTACATACCTACCATGCATTAATTTAAGGACTGAATTGTTGCGAACTATATGCTCTGAAAACGGTTAATTAAGGATGCAGTCACTTACTATGCACAATAAATCGACAAAATATTCAAAAATAATCAATTTAAAAAAATAAGGGCAAAATAAATTCAAATTTTTCATGAATAATGAATATATAATAATAAAAATACTTTAAATATACATTTATTTATACAGGACATTCAATACACAATAATATATAATATTATAAACAACATTATAACTAGAAAAAAATGCATGTAATTTTGAAGATTCACCCCACCGATTAACAATATTCAAGACTTATTTAAGTTAATTAAAAATGTATGATGTAAAATTTAAAAATATAAATTAAAAACAATTTCTTCGACGTTCGAAATAAACAATTTATTAACTCTTTGTCTCTATATACGCATCATTTCATCTCTATACTTTGTGTATAAATCAAATAACAAAAAAAAAAATAAATATTTTATAACAAAGTAAATATAATTTATACACGTAGGTAGGTATATACGTAGGTTATTCATTGGGATTTAATATCTATTGTTTATATTAAGATCGTAAAGGATTCACTTTACGAGTATGTTATACCTACCATCTGTGCCTCAAACTAAACTTCTTTTGTATTGTGATTTATTTTATTTATTTTCTTCTAGGTACCTACCCACTAAAATTAATTTTAGATTTTCACGCTGTAGGTGAACCATTTCCACTTTCTATAGGTATTCATATCTACTAGGAATGAAAACTTAGTCCGTGGGTAGCAATTATATTGTCTTTGTGCGAGGATTAAAGGAAGGGACTTTATACAATATAAAGACTTTTTCAACTTTAAAATTGGAAAATTTTTGTGGACTCAGAGCTCATCATGCGCATGCAGTTTTTCCTAAAATAAAAACAAACTGAAACCCTGGAAAAAATACTGTACCTACCTATCGATTAGCATGATGAAAGATATTACTAGTCGGTGTTTCAAAGAAAGTATAAGAATATACCAAAGTAGGTTATATCAGACACCGTATAATACATAAAAAAAATAAAATATTTTAATTATAACCTCTAATTTACTTATGTAGCAGAGGCTTATATGCAGTAAAGAGTAGTGTTAGGCAGATCTCCATTCTCTGCTTTTTTTTTTATTAAGCTGCATTTTTGTTTTCATGTTTTTTTAAAAAAAAAAGCTTAAAGAAAGAATATTGTTGTTTTTATAAAATATATGTATTCATTGGGTATTTCGTATTTAATTTAATAATACTTATATATATTACAATATGAGCTTACATTTCTTTCACACAGAATACTATGATTCATTTAATTTTAAACCCATTAACTTTTGCATTAATTGTTGTTGATAAATTGTTAACATACGTACATTGATATTTTTTCTGGCTAGGTCTTTAAGGCCATAAAAATAATTAAAGCTTATAGATAGGATTTTGAATTTGGTTCTGTATTATAACTTTCAAAATTTTCAAATAGATAAATTAGCAATAAGTTTTATTAAAACCATTATACCTAACTAAAACTTTTATTTAATGTAGATAGTTGGACGTTGTTTTCTGCGGTATCTTGACACATCTGCAGTAACTTTCTACTTCAAGAACACATTTGGCGCCCACAAACATTTTTCTAGAAGGGTAGAGCAAGATAATTAAAAATAAATGATGATTTTTTTATAAAGAAAACTTGAACCTAACGACTAGAGTTATAGTCAAATGTTATAGCACGTCAATCTACGATAAGATAACGTCATTTTGTATGTAACATATATTAATATATTGAATAAAAAAATACATTGAAAAAAAAATGTCAATAACACAAATCTAATATAATAATAGTTATTTATTAATTAGAATTTTTTTTTTTTTTTTTATTGATCGTTTACAACTTCGGCAACAAAGGCCATTAGTTTAATTATTTTTATATATCTTTAATATAATACTAATAGCCGATATCTCGATGTATTTTTAGATCAATAAAAAAAAAAAAAAACATTAATTATTTTTAAATGTATTAGTTGATGCGGCCATGATAAGCACAATAACATGATAATAATAACAATATGTATACTTAATATTATTATTGTATAAATACTTAAAAAGTAGGTACACTAGGTACCTACCGTTTTTGATACCTATTTAACTTTTTATCAAAAAAACCTGCCTTTTTAAATATTTGCATTTATTAGAATATAACTATAGGTAATCAATTTAAAAAAAAAAACTTCATTTATAGTACAGGAATTAATTAGATTAGATAAGTACTTACATATTATAACTTATTCTAAAATTGCGAAGTTCGCGGTGTAGACCCTATAGATAAGTACAATATAACAATTACATAATTGTATATAATATATTATACCAAATTTAAAATACGCCGCACATAGACCTATAAGAAGTGGGGTGTGGATCGTGGACAGCAAAAACTGAAAACTGTATCGATATTATTTATATCTATTACTAGTATTACTCTAACCTTACAAACGAAAATGTTTATGATACCATATATTGGGTAATATTCATAGTACAATTCATATTGATATTACAATAACAGAAGTATTATAATAGGTACCTACCTACCAAGGTATATACCATAGAGCAACGTATGACTATAGACGGGTATGCGCACGGTATAGGTATATTGTCGTCGTCGATTATATTAAAAATATTTTATAATAAACCTACTACTTTTTTCCTAACTCATATGTATGTATTGTCCAGAATTTTCGTTTGGTATCCTCAGTGATTCCCCCAGGGACGCGGAAATGTTTAACGATATTCCTGCCGCGTATGTAGCGCACCAAGCATTATAGTACCCACCATAATAATATGTGAAATGTACGGTCATAGCCATTCGTAGCTTTTACGTTACACAATAAAATATATTTTCTTTGCTTTATTTCGAGTGGAATGTTATCATTATTTATTAAAGGTATTAGGGTAGTAAATATTTTTTAAATTAATTATCATAGCTTTTTTTTAGCTAAATATTCTAAAATAGATTCTAAATAGATATCTCAACACAAAATGTTTAAGCTATGACGCGACAATCAGCGCCGGCGGAAGTGCAGCGCAAAAAGGACAGGTTCCCAGGGCCCGGTGCCTTTCGTCGCATTTTATGATTAGTAACTTTGTAATTTTGTTTTTCAAACTAGTATAATACAAATGTCATCTGCAGATTTAACGCTTTCTTGGAGTTCACTATCATCGTTTTATTCCCAACGCGGCCGAACTACAAGCCACGCTTACGACTGGCAGCCGAAATCAACAAGCCGGATGGTCCATAACTTACTGTGGACGGCGACAGCACAAGCCAGTTTCGACGTTCGCCGACACCGCACAACTATTGCAACTGATCCAGGGCACCGCGCTACGCTGTGTCAGACGTGAATCCCCGGCCAACGCGACAAAAAACAAAACAATTTGTATTTTGTCGCATTGGACGCATCGTATTTCGACAGAACAGCATGGACAGATATCGCCGAGGCAGTCGTCCTCGAATAGAACGTCAGCGGTTTAGTGGCAGCCGCTGGATTTTTTTCTCGAAAAAGTTATCTCGTCAGCTACGACAAATTTCGCATCTGTCTCAAATCACACATGCAACGTCGAACAAATTTTGGCCAAGGACAACAACATCGTCCACGACGTGCTGTCGACAATTGAAATCGATGAGACAACAACACTGTCGGACTTACGGCAGTGGAAAATCAACCAAACTAACGATCCGAAGCTCCGACGTATTATCGGCGATAATACAACAAGTTCGTTGTCGCTGCAGGCGCGCAACGTTCTGATGATTCCACGGGTCCACGTGTTCGTACCGGCGATACATCGGCGTCGAGTATTCGACTCGTTTAACGGTCAAGTGCTCGACGGTCGCCGCATCATCCATCGACTCATCAAATCGCGGTGCTGCTAACCTGCAGACATGGATCGAGGAGGAATCACGCGATACACCCAAGCCTGCGAACCGTGCCAACGCGCCAAAGTACACAAACACACGATGTCCAGGACCAGTATCACATCAAGCGACGTTTCGTTTACACTCGCCTTGATTTGATTTTACTTTTCACCGCACGCTCAATCCGGGCTGATCACCGCCGCAACACAAGTTCCGACCGAGTTGGCAAACGGCACCACGCTCAGACGTCCAGGCGAGTACATTCACCACGCTCAACCCGAGCCACGGCCGATCGAGCTGGTATAGCTGCACGAGACAGCACTGATGTACCCCAGGTACGAACCACGATACTCAACGCACTACGTTCGTGCCCGCCGATCTGAGCAGGGTCAATCATATTATGGTCCGGATCGGCGCAGTCAGGCCACACCACACTCATCCAGCCTCGTTTCGAAGGCCCACTCGTCGTACTCGATCGCCGGTTAAGGACGTTCAAAGTGCAACGCGACCTGTCCACGTTCACGGGAGGAGAGGAGAGTGACCGCACCTGGCTCTCGTACTTTAGGGTTGCTTTTATTTTTTTATAATTTGACAGTCTGCCCACGTGCTGTTCTCCTTCTGTGAAACTCAATAAATATTTTTAATTGATTATAAATTTTAAAATGTAATAATCATCACCTAAATGGCTAAATTAACGTAGGTATACAATAGTACAATACAAACAATTACCTAAGTTATTGAAACGATGCAAATTTTTATAACTAATCATTTATTAAACCATGTTATAACAATACATTTATAGTTTTTTTTTCTTTTACACAAAAAAAATATTAATTATATTCAGTTTATGATAAAACTATAATATTATCTCTATTATTATAAAGTTCTAATAAAATGTATAAAAATAAGTGGAGATTCACAAAACAAATTTATAGTTTATATGTATTATTTTATGTAATATAAATAATGCTAGGTACTACCATTTAATTAAGTATAATATTATACTTTAAAAAATAATTTAGCTTGCATTGAAATTAAAACTAAAATTTAAAAAAATGTATATAATATATAAAATTAAATAAAATTTGGTAAAAAATATTAACTAGATTATGTGCAATAAAAATAAAGAAAGTTTTTCTATTAAAAATTATTAATACCATGGGTTAAGCATACATATAGAGCATAGATACATATAGCAAATACAATTCAATTTTTTATATAATTAATACGATTCTTTTATTTGGATAAAATAAAAGCTTCATCACCAATAAATTCAAATGTATAATGCAATCTATAATATAAACTTTGATAATTGATATGTTATGCTTTATTTATATAGTCTAAATGGTCTACTTAAGGCAACAAAGATAAAAGTATAAAACAAAACAGTGATTGTATTCCAGTGGCAAATTAGCCAGTATATATTTCTTGGGAAAGGTGATCTTTATAAGGAATAATTTTATAAACCCTTATATAGTGCTAAAAATTAATTTTGATTCAAAATATTCTAAAAAATAAAATGTTCTTAATATTAACAATATTACAGTGTTTATATTTTATATAAGCTCAAGAAAATATGTAACCAAAATACAGTATCTGATGGGATGGAAACATTGGAAACCTCCCTACCACTACATAAATAGAGTTGAATATTTTTATTTAAAATTTAGATTACCCTATTACTTAATAGACTATTAGTAATGGGAAAGTTAAGTTTTTGTTTGGTTTGGTTCAATATTGTTCTATGTGTAAGGTCGACAATAGAGTAGTCAATGTATATACGATGCATTTAACCCATGTTAAAAATAATGATATAAAACGTAATCAAGTATAAAAATGAAATACAATACTTATAAATAAAATAAAATACTGATTAATTGTCAACATATAACATTTGAACACAAAATGGACGGATAAGATTACATTGTGTCAAGCGCATAGTCATAAGTCTAATTATTAATAATACCAAAAATACAGTAGAGTCTCACTAATCCAGACCTTGCTAGTCCAGATATATGGATCCATTTCAAATCCAGATTAGTAATCATACTGCAGTTTAAAAATAAAATAATAAATACTACATATCCCTGGTTAATTTTTCGATAAAATATAATAATGTTATACTGGAACAGTGGAGACTGTACTATGAGGAGTAGTGGGTCGAGATCCAGCTAAAGAATGAGTTGTAGATGCATTCAGTGAGGCCATAGTTCCAATCTAAAATACAAGAATTAATTTGTAAATGTATACATAAAAAAAATGAGAAAACACATACTCTCAAATGTGCTAAATCTTCAAGCTTAGTCAAATCAAACAGTTCCAAATACAAAGAATATACAAGTATCCAACCGTATACATTTATGACACTGAACAATGCACCCAACAATATCATGGTAAAATTGTAGCCAAATATGGGATCGTTAGCTATTGAAGAAAACAACCAGGCTATAAATCGAAATACTGTAAATGCAGCAAACGAAAATAACCAAGGCACGATTCGTTTCTCGTGCTCCTGAAAGTTTTAGAAATTATTGTTAATATTGTTTATAATACATCATGAAAAAAAACTCTAATTTTACCTTGCGTAATGCAGATATTAAAATCAAACTTGTTACAAAAATAACAGCTGCCACAACAAACGAAAACAATGAGAATAAGACTAATAAATTTCTGACTGAAATACAAAAACAATGCATAAAATAATTAAATAGTTAAACAAATTGTTGAACAAAAACATAATTATATTTATATTTACCCCAAGAGCTTCCAACATATACAAACTGATAGCTCATGACATAGTAACCATAATGTGTAGATCCAGGAGCAGCCATTGCCAAACAATATGTATCAAATGCGGATGTCACCAATGTAAAAATGCTTAGAAACTAATGTACATTAAAACCATATTAAAGTTAATTATAAATATGAATTTAAAATTATAAAAACCAATTCAAAAATTAATCCATCTAAATGACTAAATGCTTACCAGAGAATAGAAGGCAATGACAAGTGCACCTCTTTGTGTATCAAGGAAATAAGCATCTTTCAATATAGGACGTTGATACCATGGCACACGTAAAGATTTCATGGAACGCGTTGACCTCAGGTTAGAAGATCGGATAGTCAAATGACTGGCATGTATTGAATAAACTGACGGCGTTCCCATGCTGGGAGTTTTACTTCGGGCGTACATTTTAAGAGAATCAGTGGAATCAAAAACGTTATGTAGAATGTAAATATTGAACACTAAACGATAAAATGTAAAACTTAACCGTCAACTGAGAAAGTCTACATACAATACCAAGTTTTAGGAGTTAAATTTTTTTTAAACGTCAGATTACACATTGAATCGTCAAGGTTCGTAAAATTAATATTGTAAGTCAAAACCGTTTTTTGAAAAGTTTAAAATACAATATACATCCACCCGAAATTGGAATGCAAACTCAATTGATGGTGTTCATTTTTACTTGTTAATAATTGTTAACTGTGTAATAATTTAATATTGTTTAGTAAACACAATAGTACAATACACAATTCTCAAGTCAATAAACACGCCCAGGTTGATAGCTGAGAGCTACAAGTGATAAGCGATAACGATCCGCCGTTCAAATTGTGTAAACTGCGTAACCATCCATTCTGATCTGCATCAGCTTTCTTAATATTATTGTGATAATACACACTGGCACACACGAATACACGATGTATTACAGTAATTTAGTAATCACACATTTATAAGCATAACAAAGATTATAGCTAAAAAAATAAGATATATTATATTATATTTAGACAGACCAAAGGCCATGTTATATTATTTCTTCTTTCTTCACCATTCTTGAGGCTTGGCAAATGAGATCTAATTGATCTTTATACTTCTTTAGATCTTTCTTTATTGGTCTACACTATAATATACCTATATACGTATTACAAGATTATCGTCTTATTTTGCTTATTTAATCAATGCTCGAAATAAGAAGACAAACGGACAGCTGCCGCGTCAATGCTAGTGGATCACATATTCACATGCCAAGAAAAATAGTAAAACCAAAATTTAATGACAGGCAACAGGTTTCTGACGCATCGATTTTAAAATAATTGCCTTATAATATATTTTCAATATATTTTCAATATTATTTTAATTCAATACTACAATTGTTTATTTAATGTTTTTACCCATATATTTGGTATAATAATCAATATGTAGAAAAAAAAGTACCTTTAATTAAATTATTCTTTTAGGATAGTTACATAACGGTAGCTTACTTGAAATTTTCAAGTTGAAAATGAGTTACTTATGAAGTTATGACATCATTATAACTATTCTACCATTTAATAATCATAATTAAATATTATTTTAACTTTTAGACACATTATATAATTTAACATAAATTGTAATTTGTTACCACTAATATTAATAAATAACATAATAATATATTATTAGTATTATTAAATTAAAGGTTTAAAGTGTGCTTAATATACTCGTAAGTTTAAATTGTAAAATAAAAAAAAAAATAAAATAATATACTATTTAACTACAATTTTATCTACATTTATAGTAGATCGTATTTTAAAATACTATAAATTTTCAACAAGCCAATAAAACATTGCAAAATACTAAACTGCATTATTCAATTATTGCTAATGTTCAATGTTGGGAGATGCAGCTATGGTAATTAGTGGATTAGTTAGAGAGATTTTATATAATATTAAGCTAGTTTTAAAGAGTATACTATATATTTTAAAATAGATAGTAGATTGAAGATACCTTTAATTTTCAAAACGTAAATACATTTATACATGTAATATTATTATTATCTACCTATATCAATAGCGCGATCTGTGGCCATTTCATCTAATCTTGTGTTTTTTCGGTATGATTTAATTTTTCTTATCCGTTTAGTATCCATCCTTATCATTGTAGACTGTACATAATATTTTGATTTTTGCCTTTTGGTAGTATTCAATAATTCAATTTACAATATCCGTATTATAAATCTGTATTTCTGTCGTTCAACTGTAGTAGTTAGTTTGTCCGAAAAATAATTCATCACCTAATTAATTTGTCAAGATATTTTTTTTCTATTGTTAATATATTCATATAATCATATAAATTATTACCCAACGACCCAACACATAATGGTTGTAAGTTTTATTTTGTAAACTTAATAATTTTTTTATTGTTCAAAATTTGTCTTATTTGATTATTATTTATTATGTAATATTTATAAGCAAATTTAATACAAGTGCATATATTAATATATTAATATATTAAAATTAACTCACAAATTGGATGTAAAGAAACATTACATAGAATTTCCAAAAGCAACTCAGAACTTATTTTTTAAGGTTTTGAAAATTATAATAATTTAATAAACCTACTAATTTTTGTTATTAAATTTATAGAAAATCGCATTACAGATTAAAGCTAATTTAGAAAATGTGACCGAACTAACACCTGATGGCAAAGACTTTCGATGGTATTTAAAAGTATGATAAAAGAGTTTTACAATTATTAGAATTCATTAAAGTTTCATATTAATGTCTTTAACGTCAATGATGGTTCTAAACTTATTACTCTTTAAAAAAATTTTATAGTTTCGATGTACAAATTGTGGCGAAGAATCTGACAAATGGATATATTTATCACAAGATGTTGGTATTTCTAGTTATAACTGCTTGAGCTGATTATTTATTTGATAAATATTTTAGATTACAGTCCCAATGAAAGGAAGTAGAGGCCAAGCAAATTTAGTAACCAAATGCAAAATGTGTTCAAGAGATAGTTCATTAGGTAAGATTTTTAAATACCTACATAATATAGAAATATTTATTGATCCAGCTATAATATTTTTATTTTCAGATATTTTACCTGACTCTATTACAAAGTATACTATAGAAGATTCAAATAAATTTAAAAGTATTGTTACATTTGATTGTCGTGGTTTATCAATCATTGACTTTTCACCTAGAAACGGGTTTAAGTGTTGTGGGATTGAAACTAACACTAAATTTGAAGATGTTAATTTAGAAGAAAAAGAATGGGTTGATTATGATGAAAGACAGAACCAGCCTGTTGGAATTTATGATGTCCAATATCAGTTTGTAACCACAAAATAAATATATTTGTCATCATCAATAATTTAAATGTAAATTCAATATTAATATAATTGTATTAAAAAAAAAAATTATTTGAAGTTTATTTGATCCATTTATTTAATGTCTAATAAATTCAGGAACATACAAAATAATAATTAAAAAATACTAATTAAAAAAACTGAACGATTAATCAATCTTCATCTTCTTCATCACTTGTATCGCTTACCTACAAATATGAACTCAAATTACAAAATCTATTTATCTTATTGAATAATTATTATAACTCACACTAATGAGACCAATTTTAAATGAATAAACAACCATTGTAATAACAGTGACTATTCCTATTAAAACATTTTTTGTCTCTTCTCTCTTATACCAAGGTATGATATTCATTTGCTGCTTAGTCTCTTCTAGTTTCTTCTTTTCATTGCATTTGTGTGCTTGCCAGTCTATTTTGAAATATTCTCTTGTTATTCTATCTATCCAAATGCACAAGTTTTTACATGTCTTCAAATGTGATTGCAATTTGTTTTCAGTAAGAGGTGCTTTTAATAGTGGCCCTAGATAGCTGTAAGCAACGGCATCTAATAATGTAGGATGTGACCCAAAGAAATAGAAATTGTTGCCTAAACGACTTTCCAAACCGTTCATACACTTAATGGCTTCTGCATAAATCTTAATACATATCATAATTTATTAGCAACAAATCATTATTAAAACTGAATTTTAATTAATTTACCTCTATCATAATATCATTGTCAGAATCTAGGTGATTGTACAGTGTATAGATTTTGTGCTTGGCTTTCCTCTCATATACATTTGGGTAATACCAATTAAATGGAAATTTTAATGCATTCCTATACCATGGCTTGGTAAAATTAATGCAGTTACTCTCATCCATCCACCTGTATAATAATAATATATTATCAAATAAACATAGTAAGACAGAAACATGACTTTAAATCGTCTTTTTTTAGTTTGATTACCAAGCAAACAATAATGCTGGTTCAAGTTGAGCATCAATCATACTAATAGCTGCATGTTCTTCTGCCAATTGAAGACTAGTTAGCCCAAAGTCTGGTGTGAGATTCTAGAAAAACATGAATACAAATTTATATTAGAATACTTATAAAATTTGGTACAATATAAATTAGTATACCTGCTTCTCAAGACAATCAATTAGACTGCTTCGATCAATTAATAATCGTTTATTATAACTTACAACAGGCAAATGCCCAGTAACAGACTTGAATGGATTGTTCGAATGGTATATGTTAATTGGCGCATTTGTAAACCTAGCAAAAGCCTAAAACAAAATTGATTCCATTGTTTCAATTTTAATGTCCTATTATATACAATATTTAATATATATTACTGGAAAAAAAATTTTTATAATGTACCAAAACTTCGAGGCATTTATAATCGATTGACGGCAAACCCCAATCGCCTTTCCAACTTTCTACTTCCAACAAGTGAGGTTTAAACATGTTTGGCTTTGAACGTCAGCTTCAGCAAATAAATAATAACGCCGCCAAAAATTATTCCACGATAGCGCAACTACTAAAATAATGCTAGGTACAATAAATAAGTTAAGAAGTTATTGTATGATAAATATTTTAACTCTTGTAGTATAATAATTCAATATCCACTATCCAATATTTAGTAAGCTTATAATTCATAATTCATACAATTAGTTAGGATTACTATAGACTATAAAAATATATTAAATACAATTTATTATAATAATAAGTATTAACTATTAGTAATATTATGTATAATGTATATTGTATTACATTACAGCCTACAGAACATAATAATATTATCTGTGTTTGTGATTCATTTTCATATATTTTATCAATCAACATATTTAGTGATAATAAGATAAAGTAAAAATATAGTTCCAAAGATGTGTTAGACTCGCTCTCGTGCTCGGTACCGTTGGCGACACTGTTAAGTCGTCTCACGAATTTGTTGTACATTACCATTTACCACATTTGCACATGATATATCTACCTTTTCATTAATTCTACGATTTCGAGTTTGTTCGGAAGAAGACACGTTTCCAAAAAATCTTTCTTAAACTATCCTTGACGAATATCCACAACGAAATGGCTGAAAACACCGTAAGTTTGATTTATTTTGATTTCACAACCCGATAGCGATTCGAAACTAACGTTCAATTTTCTAAAAAAATCCGGCGTACATTTAACCATTTTAACCTACAATTTACGACTATTGAAATACATTTTTACCTTTCAAATGTTTCCGAAAGTCTAATTAATTAACTATTTATTTAATTTATTTTAAGCGATAGTCAAACTCGTGGTAGACGCGCCATCTTAGTTTATGCTATGAGTTTTTGTGTTGTAGCTTTTTCGGGTGATTTCTGATTATCGAAAACGTGCCCCCTTCATAACTTCGATAAGGATAGTTGTGTAAACTACTGACAGCCAAGAAGAAGCGGTCACATCTTCTGGTTAAGTTAATTCTTTTTTATATGTGAATAATTAAAAGTAATAATTTAAGGCAATTATTTGTAATAAAAATTATAATAGTTTTAAAATAAAACATTAAGTATACATAGACACTTCGGCAAGAACCTGAACACAATATGTTTATTAATGCTATTGATTTTGACTTCCTCCCTTGAAGTCTTGTCAAAAATTGAGTCATACATTGTTTTTGATTTAGCAAATCCATTATCTGTGTTTGCTTGTCACACTTTATTGTACATGTTTGATTTAACTATAGTTTCAATGATAATGTTTCAGACAGAGGTTGAGCACAAGGCTAAACGGCCTTTCCGTAAATTCACATACCGTGGTGTTGACTTGGACCAACTTTTGGATATCCAAGGGTAAATTATTATTTATTGTCATTCATAACACATTTTAAGTAAACTATTATGTTTTTTAGAGAACAGTTGATCGAGCTGTTGCACTCACGTGCTCGCAGGCGTTTCTCACGTGGTGGTTTAAAGCGTAAAGAGTCAGCATTGGTTAAGAAATTGCGCCGAGCAAAGAAAGATGCTCCACCAATGGAAAAACCTGAAGCTGTTAAAACTCATCTCCGTAATATGATCATTGTTCCTGAGATGGTTGGCAGTATCATTGGTGTCTACAACGGCAAAGTTTTCAATCAAATTGAAATCAAGGTTAGTAAAATTATACTTTTTTATTATACTCAATTTTTATCTTTGGAATAGTTTATTTCATAATTGTTAAGCAATGATGTTTAATCATTTTGTACTTTATTTTTCAGCCTGAAATGATTGGTCATTATTTGGGTGAATTCAGTGTGACATACAAACCAGTTAAGCACGGAAGGCCTGGTATTGGTGCCACCCACAGCTCTAGGTTTATTCCATTGAAATAAATTATATTTTTTTTTTCACAATAAAATAACTCATGTGGTTCTAATGTTGGATTTATTATGTTGGTTATCCTCTTTTCCATACTTTTATATACTTGAAATTAGTTTTAATTGATATATTTTTTACAATGTATATCATTGAATATTTAAAGAAAAAAGTTACTTAATAATAAGAAACAATGATAAGAAAATTTAAACAAAATTAAGTTTCTTAGCTTTAAAATGTATAAATATATATATTATATATATATATATATATATATTAATTATTTGGAATCTAGATTATTCAAATGTCAAAAATTATTTTAAGTTTAATAATTTTTGAGTAACCATAAGTGTATGCACTAGTTTGTAGACATTTGACAGTCCCAAAATACCATCTTTAAAAAAGAATAAATTGCACTTGGAGGTACACTGTACAGTTAATATTAAGGGATCAAGAAGATGTTAAACCTGCATGTGTGTCTTTGTTTTACAAGTATGTAATAAAGCAAATTTTATGTTCAGGAGATCATGTTTAACTTGGTTAGAAAAGAAGAATGAATTTACTTTATTAACATTTAAATGTAAGATTATTATTTTTGACAACCTCATGAGCTTTTTATTATATTTTAACTTAAAAGCATGTTATAAGTATTTTAAAATTATAAATTATACATCTTAAGATACTTCCAACTTCAAAATTAAATTATAATCAAAACCCCATGAGGTTGAAATAATAATGTTGCCTTTAAAATTTCTAAGTCAATTTACTTTTTAAACTAATGGAGCTAAACATGATACGTTGAGTATTAAATTTGCCGTGTATCATACTTGTAACTTGTAAATCGAAGACAACACATTGCAAGTAAAACGTCCTTTTAACTAATTATATGACAAATGATGAAATTATAACATTTGCAATAATCACATTTTAATAAAAGTAGTTTTTTTATTTAAAAATAGATTAAAACAATTAGAAATCATTGATTTTCTCCTTGACCACGTTTGATCGATGGTTCTATTGATAGTAATTATACTCTGTCAAGTAGTATAATATTTGATGCGCAGAACTAAATTAATTGATGATATACCCAATGCTTTAATTGAAGGGAGACATAATCTCATTTTTTGAAAATATATCTTTATATAACCCTTTGGTCATTAATATTCTAATCAATGAGATATTTAAACAATCGGTTACCTAATTTTTGCATTCCTCCCTTGTCCCCCTCTTATTTTCCTCCAATTCGAGAGCACGTATTCATTGTATATTCGCATAACCTAAATACAATGAATTGATTATTATTTATATTGTTAATAAGAATCATTAAAATCTTTTTATATTAGGGAAAAATATGTAGATTTTTACATTGTAAACATCTTGAAAAATATATGTATAAAACCAATTACGATAAAAAAAATGTATCAAAATTAAATTTTTTTTTAACGAAGTTTATTATTTTATTAACACTCCTAAATCTAAAAACAACCGCTATAAACTATTCCATGTGACTTCAGAAACATATGATGTATGAATTTATGATTCTCATAAGTACCTATATAATATTAGGCACAGCGTACAGACAACAGACCTGCACGTTTGTAAATATATGTATAAAGTTATAAGTTTGATCAAACTAAAATCATAATCGTTTATGCAATATTACAACTATACTTAATATTCTTATGAATATAACATATATGTACACAATCATACCTGGATGACACCACACTCATAAGTCGAAGTTAGGTTGAGTTAAATGGTTCAAAGTTCAAATTCAAACCATAGGTAAATAAGATTTTATTTAGTCATGATTCAAGTGGTGTGATTGTAGTAGGTAGGTATATATTATTAGATTATAATTTGCTATGAGTGACAGATTTGGTCATCTTAATTGGACTATGGAGGGGGACATGTCATATGTATAACATCATGTTGCGTTGTTTTATAAAATATATTTTAAATTAGGTAGTGTTGAATTAGGTATTGTTACATATTATTCTGTATGCTAATAATTATGGTAGTGTCCAGTGTTTTTTTTTTTCTAAATTAATTTTGAAAACTGATATTTAACACGTAATAACTTATAAAATTGTATATTCACAATGACATCTACCTTTTACTCATATTTAATTTAATATAATTTTAAATAGACAGGTCGTAGGTAGGTAAGCAGGTAATTAAATATTTTTTTTAATCGTTCAGAATATTGATCTATAACTTCAATTTTTTACTGTTTGTATATGAACAGCTCTCAAAATTTGCTTTTTCTGAATTCACTAACAAATTCGGCTTGTATAGTTGTATGTGCAGCGAACCTACTATATTATTATTGTCTTACACTCTTAAGTAGGTATCTATCTATTGTAGGTACCTATCCCATGTCTTTATATTTATATCTACCTAATGCAGAAATAGGTTGTAATATCATTAGATAGGTATACACTAAATACTAATAAGTCCTAAATTGGAATCCTGTTAATATACCTATAACGGAGAATGCACATTATAAATAGGTACTTAAAATAATATTATACTAGGCATATTTAAATTAGATATAGACTATATCATATAGTTAGCTATAAGAATTCTCGAGAACAAAAAACTGTTTGAGATAAAGTATATAATCTGCATTTTTTTTTTTTAAAGAATGTAACAAATATAAGTAACATATTTTTATAGTGTACAATATACTACTGTCGATTGCCACACCTTATTACATAAACCAAAGAAAAATGTTCTTTATAATACCTACCTACCTACCTACCTACCTACCTAATACAAAATATTTACAATTTATTTATAGATATATTATTATATACCTGCTGGCTGAACCTTGTTGGTAAATATAGCGCTATATACTAATCCATTATAATGGATAATCGCGCATTAAGTAAGTACCTATTATTTTAAATACTTTAATAAATATAAATACTTCATAGCCTATTATGCATAACTATATAAGGTACCTATATCAGTGTCGTAGATGTAGATTGCCGTCAATTAAATTGAAAATTGTATACCTACCTATTCATTTATCGCGGGCACGAATTGAATTTAGAAGATTATATTTCGGTAACATTAAAATACCTAAACGTATAAGACATAATAAAATAAACTAAGATGTAGAAACATAAGACCCATGCTTTTTTTTTTAAGCACAAGTTTAAATTAACGACAACGAATAAAAAAGGTAATATTATAACTTCATCACTATTACCTTTATTTGCCTGGAATTTGTAAGTTATATCTTATATCTAATATCAAATCATTATTTATTCTTAAATTCTAAAAAGAGTAAAAAGTAACAATAAAATATTTTAGCCCCATATAGGCGGATAGGCCTACTGAGCTACTTTCCCGGTGAGTCCCCCTTCGTTTTTCGGTAATGGGGCCTTTTAATATCATATATTATTAAATTTTAGATTCTGAACGAAGTGACGAATGTATTGATTTTACAATGATGTGTGTGTTTTTTTTTTTTTTTTTTTTGTCTGTGTACAGCATAACTAGTCGAAATAATGCTTCAATTTCAAACTTTGGGGGTGGTTTCCGATGTAAAAGCGAATATCCTTGGTGCATTATAGAGGTCAAAAGTAAACATTTTCCAACAGTTCTCAAAAAAATCGAGAAAAACAAAAAAAAAATGACAGAAAAACGGGAATTTTTACGCAAAACCAGTTTTCGACCAAATCGATTTTTTATATGGTTGTAATTCAACAACTAATCACTGTAAATACTTGAAATTTTCACCAAATGTTGATGTTAGTGTTATCTATATACAATATTCACAAATTTTTGACTTTTTTAAAGTTATTTATAGACCACTGAAATTTTCAATTTTTTTTAAAATTTTTTTTTGAAGTGCCGGTAAAAAAAGTTGGACTACCAAAAAAACTTGAAAATGTAATACAAAGTTCCTTATAAGTTGTTCTTATTGTAGTTAAAAAAAAATTAAAAATCGTAAGTCACAATTTTTTTTATAAGCGTTTATAGTTCAAAATTTTGAAGTTGAAAAATCATAAAATTTTTTGTGTTTATAACTAAGGATTAAAAATACAACACTAAGTTTTCCTTCAAGTAACTATAATGAAAACTCGAACCATCATTATAGGAAATATTTTAAGTGCGTTTGAATTTTTTGAGTAGAAAATCTTAAAAATTTAATCAACCGCTCTTAACATATTGTTACAATAGCAGTTGAAAAATAAAATAAATTCAGTCACAATTTTTTTTTATAAGCATTCAAATTTTGAATTTTGACAAAATACGTACCTAAACATCACAAAAATTCGCAAATTGTTTTAAGCTAGAAATTCGTGAAATTTTCTTTTTAAATCTAAGATTTGAAAATTTAATATAAGATTCCTTACAAATTCGTCAATCTTTATCACAAAAAAAATGTCTACCAAAAATTCAAATTAAATTTTTATTAGCATTTGAATTTCAAATATTGACAAAAATTCGTCAAAACCATGAATATTTGCGAATTATTTTGCAGTTCAAAATTCATAATATTTTTTGTATTTATATTTAAGGTTATACAATTTAACACTAAGTTTTCCATAAGTTTTGCTTCAAATAGCTATAGAGAAAATTTGGAGCGTCATTATAGGAAAAATGTTTTGAGCGTTTGAGTTTTAAATTTTTATGAAATCGCGTAACGATAACGATTTATCCTCAAACCAGGTATATGTACCTATATCTATGATAATATAAGGTATTATGAATTATGATAACTACATGCAATGTTTTTGGAAAAATTGATTAACCATGCCTAATTCAAAATGCGTCCTAATTGAAAAATAATATATTTGTTTCAAAATAGAATACATGGCAATATTTAAATATAATATACCTATATCCTAGACTGACAAATCATCTCCGTTCAGAATCGTTTTTCGTATACAATGATACCTATCATTGAATTCAGATTTAACCTACCCTAGTCAGGGGTCCACCCCACCACCTAATGTACAGCAGAGTGACATACACTTACCCGCTTTTTTTCATGCGGAGGCCACTTTTTAAAATTTTTCGGTAGGCCAAAAATGATAGGCATCTGCCCATGTTTAGCCCTCATCCCTCCAGAAAATAAACATAATGATCGAACTAGCTGTAAATTGCCTGTAATATAGCCTAAGTGGCCAGTACTGTTTTCTAAGAAATATTTGAATTAAACACGATAATATTTTACATTTTTACATTGTTTATAGATGAGAAAAAATTCAAGTTATCGTTGATTTCGTGCTAATCAATCTTGAGCTAAGCAAGTTCAAATTATTATATCTATATTATTCTATACCTACTATTGTTATTATTTTTTATAACTGCTTAACTCACAACGGCAAAAACGAAAATTTTTGGAAGATTTTTCACCAGATGAGACCATACTACAACTTTACTGATGACGAATTTATCAAATGGATTTCAGTGACACCGAGTAAAATTTATTGTGATCTGATATTCTGGTCAACATTAAATAAATATGTCTCAAAACCATCACGACAATTTCACCTAAACACACCCTATTGTTGATTTAAATGGATTTTATTTAAACTTGATACATTTGTATTTTACATTGCCAAAATGCTGTGTAGTGTGTACACATACGTAATTTATTATGAGACTTTATCACAGTGAATTTTTCTTATTTTCCAATAATTAAAGGTACAATGTAAAATTGATTAGAATATTCATCATTAGAATAAACTTTAAAAGTTAATAAGTCAAAGGAATTTATTTGAGTAATTGAGTTGATGAGCTACATAAAATGTACAATTGTTAATCGTTTGTTTTTCGTTTTAAATAAATTTTATCTTTTTATTCTTATACAATAATTTGAATTTTAAAATCTTAATAAATAATGATATCTGTTTCATAATTTCACGTGATTTGAACATGAGATTTTTGGGACGATTATTTATTTATTTCTCAGAAAGTCAGAAATCATAATGTATCTAAAATTTTGTGCTTTGAAAATGATCATTAATTTGAGGCATTATTCATACTAGATAGTAATTATTATTAAGGGTTATTCGAATTTTAAATACAATAAATAAATAGAGAAACACATTAATATATTATATTAGTATATTATATTCATTACTATTTCAAACATATATTATTCGAAGATTAATTTATAAGAACATTCATTTTCTTGGAGTTGACACCTTCACAGATGAATTCTTTAAATCAAAAAAATCCCAACAATATAGGTGTAAAATGCTTGAAGCTATTTTCGAGAAAAATTATAAAGATACGCGTCTATTTATGTCTAATAATTGTTAATATATAGTACAGTGGCGTAACTATGGGGTAGCGAGGGGTAGCGGTCGTGACCCCAAACATTTTTATGGGGTGGCAAGAGTATCATTTTGTTACCCCAAAATTATTTATATAATTTAGTAAAAAAAATCCGCGTCAGTGTGTATTTACTATTTATTTATCTTTAAATAGTTATCAAGAAAAAAATACGTTATTTGTGAATTTTCGGGGTACCACACGATTGCGTACGATGTTTCTTTTTGAAAACACGATTGCGTACGTTACACGATTGCGTACGATTTACTGTGCATCGTTGCTAAATTAATGTTTTTATTTTTGATCAGTAAAATTTAAATTTTGGAAAAATGACTTAAGTTATGGTACCACTTAAAAATCTCAATTTTCGATAAATACCTATGTTATAATAATATAGTACACAAAATAAAATAATTAAATGTTAAAATAATATAATAAAAAATAGTTATTCAATAATAATAAAAAAAAAATTATGGAAGTAACCCCTGTTCTATAAGTTCAAAGCAAATGGCAACAGTGCTTCAAAGCTGCAGACAAAAATCGTACGCAATCGTGTTTTACCGGAATTTTCGTGTTATAAAACTGTATAATAATAGTATAATGATAAGTATAATATAATAATAATATATAAGTATAATGATTATTTTAAAATAATTTAGGAGGAAATTATGCGTATAAGTGGTACTCATCACTCACTATTGGAGAAGGTGAAGTATTTAAAAGTGTTCGTTACCCCAAATATTTGCTGTTAGTTACGCCACTGATATAGTATATACTAAAGGATTTAAAAATAATTTTTAATAAGTAATATGTATTAGTAATTAGTACAAAATGTTATCAAATTTAAGTAATTAGACTAAGTATGTTATATAAAGATAACAAGACATAATTATCAACAGAATAATATGTCATTTATAAATAAATTGATTGTTGTCATTTGATAGCTAATTAGAAATAAATATTCAGAAAAATGGACTTTGATTTAATATAATAACTATGCATTACCAATATTCGTATTTAAATTTTAACTATTTGCTATCTAGTTGTCATTTTTTTTTAGTAAACTGAAACTATTGACCATTATAAATTATAATAATCACCATGGGCAGATAAAGCGTATACACAAGTACCAAATATTAAAAAAATTTTAAATAATATAATAAAATAATCTGTTTAATATTTATCTTTCATATTTTTGGTTGTAGCTTGTAGAATGTAACTTAATTTTATAATAATAGTTATTATTTATTTCTTTGAAAAAGATAGTACACTACATAGGTACCTAGTTCACAGCGATTAAAAAATGTCATTCATGATAATGTAATAATGTGTTTATATGTATATTATATGTATATGTAACATTGTAACTTATCACATATGGTATAAATGTAAAATGAACCATAATAATAATCTAAAATCTTATCAAGTACTGCATATTATATAGTAAATTTAGAAGCATTGAACGTATAAAGCTACAATATAGCTAAAGAATAAATCAATAAAATATGGTTATTAATGTTAATATCTATAAGTCAATTTGATCGTATTTTAAATTTAAATGTGTATACAGACTGATTACAGAGTGATTTGTTAGCATACAGACGTTGAGACGTGAGCATAAGACATTAATTATTTAGAAAAAATATCAACATTTAAAATAATAATGGTAAATTATTCATAATAAATTATATAACTATTTTACGTCAGAGACTCAGAGAATAATATAAACACTAAGTTTTAAACTTTAAATTTTTAGGGGCCCACGCCCCCTGGGCCCAATGTAAATATTTAACAATTTTCGTAATTCTATAAAATTAGAAAATTATATTTTATATTTCAGTTCCCACCATAATTGCCCAATGCCCATCTGTAGAATGTAAGAAGACCAGTGGCGGATTTAGCGTCAGGCAAAGTAGGCAGTTGCCTAGGGCGGCAAATTTTTAGGGGTGGCAATTTTAGGCCAATATTTTATTGAAAATATAATCTAGGTTTCTTTTTGATTTTCTTATGTACGGTGATTACTTTGAAAAATGAAAATGTTTAATATTTGTATAACATAATATTCTTGTTAATATAATTTCTTCATTATTTTATAATACTAATACTGAGTAATACATAACAGTAAACGTCCAAGTAAATAATCGAACTACTGCCGAAACGTATATTATCTATTATCTAAATACTAAACATAGATAACATATTTCGTTTTTTTACTAAGTCGTAATGGGGTGGCAAAAAAAAATTTGTCTAGGGGCGGCAATTGTGTAAATCCGTCTCTGAAGAAGACTTCTACATGCATCATGAACTCCACTTTTTATTTTATTTGGCTTTAATAGTTTGTAAAAAAAGTTAAAAATTGTCTAATTTTTAAAGACGAAACCTATTTAATGTTTGATATAAATATACATTGAAAAACCGAGTAGGTACAATACGGCGTCTGTAGAATATTACACTATTTATTAGTTGAAAAAAAAATGATCAAGTTTGGTTAATTCTACAAGATTATAGGATCATTATTTTCAGTGAAGTGTATTTGTATGGACCATATGGCATCTGCACTGGGTCTGGGTGTCTTAAATAATTTATTATTCGACTGTTTTGTTAAGGAATAAAAAATATAGGCACTATATTAAAGCTCATGACTACTCGCTATTCGGAATATTTTCTGTATGTTTATACATAGTAACTATAGTAAGTGTACAAAATGGTAACAGAAACATATGTATTTTAAGTATTTAACATTAACCACGATGAAACACGTGCAAAAAATTGCTAATGCAAACATTGAATAATATTGTTATAACATTGCCTATTAGTCCGTAACACTTAAAATAAATAATAAACAGTTATTATACAGATTAATTTATTTGCATATCTGTAACTACTAACTCCGAGGCATATATTTAAACTCTTATTGGAGTTAAATTTCCAAAAATCTTTTCTGAAAACTTGCCTATATTACAATAGGTGACACCTCCCGACCTTCGAACAAAATTTAAATTTTTTCTTTCTAGTTCCAGTAATTTTTGGCTGTGCGTTGCAATGTCAGTTTCTTCATTCATATATCTTAAATCTTTTTAATATATTATACTTTACCGACACTTCTCATTTTCTACCCATTATGTTAAAGGTTACAGTTCCCCATTCGCAGATCCAAGAAGAGTGGCGAAGTGTGCGCATGTTCCCCTAATTCCTAAAAATAGGTTTTTATAATGTAGTTATTTAATGTGTTTATTTTTATTTATTTTTATTTTATACCCATATTACTGGAAGCCAAGTGGCCAACATACTTTTTATGTCAAAATTTAAGCAATTTGGGCAGCTTAGTTGTAAGCATAAAGTCAATTGTGTGATTGCGTACCCCCTTCCCTCGTAAAGTATTTCTAAATCCGTCCCCACCAGGTCTCCAATTTAATAGTTAAGTAAAGAATTATAGCCATGAACGAATCAATAATAATGAACCTGCCAATATGACATGATATAATTTCTTGAAAATTAAATTTTAAACAAATAAAATATGATTAAAATTCAATAAACTGTTAATTATTCATCTAAAAACATGCGTTTAAAAACCCAAAACCACTTATGACGCGGATGCACCTTATAGCCGTAGAGGTACCTTGGACTTTATACAATATGCTTCTAAATGCTACCTACTAACTGAAGACATAACTTTATAAGGAAATTCGTACAGGACGCTGCAACAGCAGCAGCAACAGCGGTAGGCTAATTAATGCTAATAGCCAATGTAGGCTCTAACTCTTTCAGTCTCTCAGCAAGCTAGGCTCTCTATGCCTGGCGCCTGCACGTCAGTACGTCATTATCAACGTGTTATCAGCTAAATATGTCAGATTTGTGCAGTGTTGGTATTACTTCTGATAAGTTTTTGTTTTATTCTCGCAATATTATTATTATATTCATTATTATTGTTATTATTATTGTGGTCTCTTGAGTCTTGAGTGTTGATTATCGTATGCATCGACTCCGAGCGGACAGTACTTCGAGTAGTAAACAGTGAACCGTACTACCGTAGTGCCCGAAGTCAGTAGCCGTACTCGGGTAGTCTATACTTCTATAGTCATTAGTCATTAGTACCGTAGTCCGTAGTGTGCTGCTGAGTGCTGGCTACTGCAGTCGTAGTCGGTAGTCGGTAGACGGTAGACGCGTGTAGTTCGTAGATGCCTGCGTATTGTAATATACCTGATTGTCTATAGTTCACTGCGGATAATATTTACACCATTTGAACAGCGTGAAAATAAGCTCAAGAATATTAGAGGTTTGCAGTAATCGGAAAACGGCTAACGGACGTGAATTCTAATCAACGAAAGATGTGCCGGCGTTTCGTTTTTCTTGAGATATTATAATATTACCGAATCATTTTTTATGAAGAATTCGAATATTCTCCACCTACGACTCTCCTGGCCGACCATATCCGTTTGTTGACGTCGTCATCGCACCATACTTTAAGATTTCTTCTAAAGTTCATCGTCGGGTAGGTATTTGAGGGGGGGGGGGTATTGAAGTACATTAATTTATAGGTATTGGAAGCTTGGCCAAATAGGCCTGCTCGAACGTAGTAAAAAGTTGTGTAAGACTTTGGAACTAAACATTTGTTAATAAAGTACCATCATCTGTTGAATAATTAATATTCTAGACCATATTATTATATAAGATTTGTCTTGTTTTACATAATATATATATATGAGTATATTGCATCTCTTACTAATTTATTAATCCCCTAACTCAAGATTTTAAACAGCTATCAACAAATTACAATTGCAAATCAAATACCCACCATTTTTATTGACAAATTATAGATTTGGAGCTTTTATGAGATCAGATATAGATATAATTAGATAGCTGTGTTAGGGTAATAGTCTGGAAAATGTTAACTTGTTCCTGCACTCTGCAGGACTTGCAGAGTCTCTTGTCTCGCATACCATTCTAAAATTACTGTTTTATTAACATGATTCAGGTGTTTTAAGTTTATCAGCAGCAGGTACAATGTCAAAAGTCATCGATCTGTACGAGTTCCTACTAGAAGCAGAACTTCATCAGTACTATTCAGAACTCAAGAACGACTTGAAGGTAAGTTAAGACAACTACTACTTAACTGTAGACCAGTTACAAATGTTTATACTAATGGTTGCCCATTATTTGGATTTAGGTGATGACTGTGCCTCAAGTAAAATTTGTCACCGAAGATGATCTATATCAAATAGGCATGACAAAGCCAGAGATCAGACGTTTAAAAAAGTATTTTCAAAAGTATTATCCACAAAATTATTTCTCAAAATTTAAAAAGGTAAAAATTTACAACAATTTTATTTTGTGGTTGTGCTATATAATATTATGTTTAAATTTTAGTTAATTTCCTCAAAAGACAATAAAGAGCAGTGGAGTGATAGTTCTGGTTCACAAGATACACTAAAGCCTATCTATGAAAAACGACCACCAGCTCGTGTTCCTAATAAACATATTATTCCAGCTGATTCCATAACTATTAATAAGGAGTTAGGTGTAGGCGAGTTTGGCGTAGTCCAGCAAGGTGTTTGGACCAATGAAGGAGACAGGGTTAGTTTTAAATTAATGATATATTTTTCATAAATATTAATTTTAAAAATATATTATTAGATTCAAGTTGCCATAAAATGTTTGAGCAGAGAACGTATGCAAAATAATCCTATAGAGTTTTTGAAGGAAGCAGCTATTATGCATAGCATTGACAATGAGCATATTGTACGATTGTACGGTGTAGTTTTGGACACCGATGCCTTAATGCTAGTAATGACTAATGTTTTTTTTTACGAAATTTTTAAGAATTAGGAGTTTAATTGATATTTAAATTGTGTGATTTAATTTTTAGGTGACAGAGTTAGCACCTTTGAGATCTCTTTTGGAGTGCTTAAAAGAACCATCACTCCGTGCAAGTTTTCCAGTAATGTCGTTATGTGATTTTGCCATACAAATATGTAATGGAATGCATTATTTGGAAATCAAAAGATTTATACACAGGTATTTTATTTATTTAAAGTCGAAATTTTCAATCAAATGGTCATTGTTACTTTTTTTTTAGGGATTTAGCTGCTAGAAACATATTAGTGTTTACAAAGAACAAGGTGAAAATTTCAGATTTTGGATTATCTAGAGCACTTGGTGTTGGCAAAGACTATTATCAAACTAACTTTAATGTGAACCTGAAATTGCCAATTGCTTGGTAATAATATTTTTATTTTTTATTTTCAATGTATAGTATTTGTTTTGTTTTTGAGCACATTCAATTTTTATCTTTTATTTAGGTGTGCACCTGAGTGTATAAGTTATTTACGTTTTACTTCATCTTCTGATGTATGGGCATATGGTGTCACTTTATGGGAAATGTTCAGCTATGGTTTTCAGCCTTGGGCAGCGCTGACAGGTCAACAAATACTTGAGGCTATTGATGAACCTAATTTTCAGGTAGTTATAGCTTTAAACATTAAAATTTTTATTTTTGTATTAAACACTTATATATTTCAGAGATTAGAGCAGCCTGATTGCTGCCCAAAAGAATATTTCAATGTCATGACTAAATGTTGGCAACACGATCCTGCTAAAAGACCTAAATTTGCTGATTTAGTATCAATTTTACTTGATGTAAGTATTATTGTCTATTAGTGTAAAAGTTATTTTTGATATTAATTTTTATGAAATACTTATAACATTAGTGTAAACCTGAACAAGTGCAAACAGTTGTTAACTTTGAAGATAAAAAAAGAGACATGCTCCAATATACTATTGGGGAAGTCATAACAGTACTCGATAAATCGTAAGTGTACTATAAATTTAAATAAAAAAAATTATTAATATAAACGATACCTACATCAATAATATAATTTTATATTTTTTAGACCGGGTGTTCCTACCTTATGGAAAGGTGTATTGTGCAATGGAAAAACTGGTTTTTTCAATCCTTCCAATACTGTGGCATATTTGGGTTTGAATTTACCATCCAACAGAAATTCTGAATTCACTAGAAATGGTAATTAATAACTAACCAGTTTTCATTTGCATTTAGTATCTATAAATTTATATTATATTGCAGATTCAAAGTATACATCTCGACGTAGTCGTCTAAGGATCGATATGATATCTTGTCCTCAAGGCGATGTTAAACATATGGGACATGTAGGTTTAGATGGTGCATATTTTGGAGATATTGAATTCATGAGTACAAATGCACCAAAAGTAATTAACAGTTAATAAACAATAATGTTTCTTTCATTAATGTATAATTATTCTTGTGTTATTTCATATCTCATTTAGTATAATCATTTACCACATCAAGTTGTAGCTCCATACAAACCACAAGAAGACTGTGCTAGTGTTAGTGATTCACCAACTTCAATTAAGGCTTGTTCAGATCGAGCTCCATTACTTAATGGTGGTAAATCAGAAAGCAAAAAAAATGGTATTTATTTCTGAATGTAAAACTTGCATTTAACTTATTATTATTTTTGTTTATTGTTATTAGTAGATTTAACAACCTGGTTAGATAAAAGTAAGCTGGCAAAAATTTTGACTGACCACGAATACCATGAAATTAGTGATGAAGATACTGTTGCTGAAAGTCCTAGGTTTGAAGTAAGTCTTTTGAAAAGCTTTTAAATTCAATTCTTTAAATGTTATTTATTTTATTAAAACATATGTGTAATATTCACGATTTTTCAGTTACCTATAATTTAAATTTTAAATACATGATTTATTATTTTAATAAAAATAAGTCTCAAGTAGTGTCGTTTGGACACTCCCTTCCATCAAGCCGTCCAGTTTTGTTTATTAATCAACCATATTACTTATTGTATTGTTTATACAGATTGTATATATTTTTTTAATAAAATTAAAAATTAAAAAATTAAATTAAGTTCAAATTTATCATCAGTATAGTTATTATTTTATAACAATTGTCTTAACATGTTCACTTTAGAAAACTTTTGACTTTGGACCAAGTCTTGTCGAAGAAATGGAAACCATGTTTAGAACTATAAGTACTAATGGAGTCAGTAATTATGCTGTGTCTCCGCCAAGGTCTCCCCTTGATCCATTGGATACAAATCATAGAAATGAATTACGAGAAATTGCAGCTACTATTGCTGCTGCTGTGAATTCAAAAACAAAAAAGAAACAAGCTACGGTAAAATGCTATATAAAATAATTTAAATACTAAAGTGTACATTCAGTTTTATGACAATGAATAAGGTTTTGTAACAAAACTATGACACATTATACTAATTTTTCTTAAGGTGAAACCAATATCTGCTTCTGACGAAAAGAGTCTCGATTCTGCTATTGCAATGGCTAATGAGATGGCCAGTCGTTCAATGGGATCTGATATAGAACAACCACATCACCAGATACCCGAATCTCCATCGTCGCCAAACAAACGGAAGTTCATGTTCAAGTTTCCTCCTCCAATTGGATCTCTCACGAAAACCCCTAAACACGAAACAAAGACGTTCACTGACGAAGCCGCTTCTATTCCGGACATTCAGGTAATAAATAATTGGAATAATTGTATACATGCGCTCCTAACTGCATTTAAAATACTAATCTGAGTAATCTCTAAAATAAATCCCCCTCGTTTTATTCCTTCCGATGCATTTGTATTCATCGCTTGTAGTCTTGCAGTAGTTTGCATTCATTTTCTTCATTTATCAGTGCCGAATCTTTGCTAGACACCGCACCGTTTCGTCTGCCCCTGTGGGATAAGGCGTCCACAGAGTTCTATTTTGCGCGCTCTAGAGAGTTATTGACCAAGGCCTCTCCTAGTATAGGTTCACTTGATTACATTTCTTGTAACTCATTGAAGACTATCGAACGTTCCAATGTCGACTCTACCGAAACGCTAGTTGGTGAACAATATTCGTGTCCCAGTTCACCTAAACTAAGGAATAAAACAAAAAACGTTGAAACGTTTCGAGCAAATACTCTACCCAATAGCAAAAAATGTGACAAACTGAGACGAAGTTTGTCTGATTCCGAGAGTAGCGTATTATACAATTCCAACGATGTTCTAAACAAAGTTCCTATAAATATCTGTTTGATCGATGACGAGACTGCTGAACTCTGAGTAGTGGTATTCGTAATTGCTTATAATATTTTTTAGTAGTTGTTGTAAATAGCAGCTGTGTTTATATATAGTTACTGTGCAGAAAGTTAAATTTTAGTTGTGTTATATTGAGATTATTGTTTTATACTTTTATTACAATAATTAATGACTTATAATTTTCTGTTAAAAACACAATATATTTTTCACTTTTTATTTCAATTTTTTTCGTTAATAGGATAATATTTTACATTTTAATACTTTATTTTATTTTATATGTTTCTATAAAGTGGATTTGATAGAAACATACGAAAATACTACATACTTTTATTTAGAACGCTTTTTGCTTATCTATAATTTTCATTGGTATTAAAAGAATAATAGATATTCATATTATGTTTAACACAGTGTGTTCGCTGTATACGGCTTATTAATGTTCAACCAGCTGTAAATCATAATATGATTTGCATCGCCGGACCTGTGGATAATTATTATAGTTATTTCTCTGTCTTAGCATTCACCGCTGCGCTTTTTTCTAAGGAATAACTCAGAAATTGTTTAACTATATTCACATGTGGGCTCGAACTCACACTTTGTTTATATATAATGATTTAAACTGATACGATGCTCGTTGCACACTCTACACAGTTGGTGGAATAATAATGTTTTGTATTTTAACAGAAATATTGTAACTCCTTATAAAGTGAAACTTAAATGATAGGCTAAAATACCTTCTCAATTTGTATTTTTTTATGTATACATAATTTATATGTATTGCAGGGGTTTCAATATAAAGTTTTTAGCTGGTTTTTTTTTGCTTACAGGTCATGAATAATATTGAGTCTTATTATAAATTATAATTGAAATAAATAAGTTTTTTGTTTATATTTTATAGTCAAAACTTTTTTTTTTATAGTAAGGTAAAATTTAAGTAAACCGATAATTACTTGTAAACAACTTGAAATGCAAAAAAAAATTCTCAGATTTTAGTAGTTTTGTCTTAAATAATTGTCTTCAGACGAATTAACGTACGCAAACATACATTTGATTATAATATACCCGATGCGTAAGACATGAGTAGGTATTACTAATTTGCAATTTGTACGATTTATATATTTGTTTGTCGAAATATATAAATAAACTTAAAAAATAATAAATATTTAAATAATTTTTTTACAAAAATATCCTGTTTCAATGATTTGTAAAATCTATAATAATATATATATTGCTTTCGTTTTACGGATATGTGAAAAATAACTGTCCAAATATGTGCACATGCCATCTATATATTATGCGTCATGCACATGCATGTTTAAAATAAAACTAGCACTAAATATGGTTAAATTAAATTTATTTTCAACAATCTAATACTCTTAAATTTGGTACTTGGTAGCACACATATCAATCTAATGTACTCGTTTAGAGACTGCTTCATTGCTTGTGATCTTGTATTTTTTACATTGAATATAAGTATAATATAATTTACAGTGCCTTTATATAATGAAACTTTTTACAATCTTAAACTGTAATTTTGTTGTTGGCTTGTCTATGGTATTATAGCTATAACCATTTATCATATAATGCTCAAATTTTTATATACGTATTAAATAGATTTTAGTTGGTAAAACGACTCTTATTAAGTACCTAGTAATATTTTTTAAAAATAGACATTTTTAACGCCGTTTTTCAGTTATTTAGTTTATTTTTGTGTTTTATTTTTGAGTTTTTATTTTATTTTTTTGCTTCCCATTTATCCTTCTCTCGCCTTCCGCCGGTTTCCTACGCTCACACTTGTATAGGGATGTTTAACTGAAGAAGCTAAACAAGCTTACAATGGTCTCATCGAAAAACCTACTACTGCGATGGATGGTGGCGTTACTAACTCGCTGAGAATACTGAAAAAAACCACAACTCCGGTGGCCAAACCGAAGTTCAGGCTTAATAAAAACGACAACGGGTAAATATTATCAGGTTATTATGGTAATGTAAGAATATCAGCTCCATAAGTGTGCCCAAAAACATATTATTTGTGTGAACGATATCCGCAATTAGGCCACCACTTTTTTTTTAATGTATAAAAGCTCATCTACCATGTAGGTACTTATAAACATGAAAATAAATAATATAAGTATAACTGCATAAACGTAGTCACATTTTTATTGCAGATGTTACTGAACTTAAAATGTTCAAAAATAGTCTCGAAAAAGAATTTTCATTAATTATGTTACAGTAAAATATATTTATGTTATTATGACGCTGCAACATACGTACCTAGGTAATAGTCTATCTGCAGCACTTTTTTACTTAAATCTAGGTCTTCATTATATTCTTTATGTATATTGGACAGCTTTTGATTTTAAAACTATACTTTAATATAGAAAACGACATTTCTACTTAAATGTTTTTTCTTATTTCTGCAACTATTTCGTTTTTCTATTTTCAAGAAACGCAATTTTTATCAATAGTATGAATAAATCCATAAAAAATGTAAATTACAAGGTATTGTCTTGTTATTGGAAGTCATTTTAAATTTATACTCGTTTGTGATATTTCTTTATTGATTGTTATTTACTAAAAATTTTATATGGTATATCCTACCCGGCTACTCCTACAAAGAATGAATTGAACATATATGGAAAATTTGGTGTTGATCGGTTGAATTTTTCGGATTTGTATTTCATTTATACAATAAAATTTGTTGTATAAATATATATAATAATATGATGTATTGAAATACATTTTACACAATTATATTTAACTATTACTTGACATTTGCTGTTTTGGCATTAATTTACAAAATTATAATTCAGTATATCTATCAGACACGTCTGTCGTCTATACAGAAACCTATTGAGGGAGGAGATCAATATCTCTGTATAGCATGCTCGGCTATGTATAAATGATGAAACAATTAGTTTTTATCTTTATTTTTACACGTGCTTCAAATTGCTAAAAACAATGTTTTTTGAAAGTTATCGCATAATCTATATTCTATATGACTATATATACTAACCAACTGTACACAAACTCCGAGTACAATAAGAATAACCTTCCGAGCTGGGAGGAAATATTATGATTTTAGGTACTGTCTAAGAAGCAAGAAAAATACTGTTGGTTATGCGTATGACGTGATAAATTATTGTATATATCTTATTCATTTGTCTTGGATTTAGGCACCTATTTACTATTTCAAGAGAGTTTATTCTTTACTCGGACGAGTTGTGTGAGTAATTGCTTCTCCACATCTAGAAAATGTTGACTAACTATTTTTAACTGAAATGTATCAGTTAATCTTTACTATTAAGCACTATAGTTATTAATATTTATCAATTCAGTCAAAATGTATTATAAATTACAATATTACATTTTTATATAATTTATTGTATTATTTTTATAGGCCTTTGCAGTCCAGCGGAAACATACTGTCCGAAGACTTCGAAAACGATTCGAGTGAGTCTCGATGATATTTTTGAGCTGTAACAAATCAGTTTATTTTAATTCCTCACGCGTTATTTATTTTAATTTACAGACTGTAATATCATTCCATTACCGCCCAAAGACCCGAGGGCTGTTCAGCAAATGACGGTGTCAAAACCAAGACACCAGAGGAAGTATCCGTTAGTCATGCCTAACTCTAACGGTGGTGGTTCGTCGTGCCAAGTAGCCATGACGGTGGTTTCAGATTTGGAAAATAAAAACGAAATTATTGCAGAAAAGAATCATTTCCAAGAACAGATGTAAGTATATGAACACCCGTGGTTATTTACACGATTCCTTCGATCTATAATCTATATACATATTGTACAATTACCCGAAACTATCTAATAGTCCCACGCGACCATGCAGCAATATAAATGGTTTTTAAGGCTGCAACTTGTATTAATCTGCAGCAAGACCTATAGGGTAAAAATATATTAAACATAGATTGTTCTTCAGAAAACATAAAAATACCTATACATTTTCTAATAAGTTTATAAAAGGCTTAGCCTACTGTATTTTTTTAATTTTTGACATTTGGGCAAATAAATACATATTTTAATAATAAACTGGATACTACTGATAAGTTTTCACTAAAATTGGTTTTCCATTTAAATACAGTCTTAAAAAATAAGATGTTGTTTATACTAATATATATACATCAATATTTTAGTATATGTAAGCATAACCGTTAAGAGGACGCTACACCCGCACGTGTTGTCTCCGTCTTACAAGTACGTAACATTGCAAAAACTGTTTAGCGCGGGAAAGAACCGAGAAGGCTACAGTCATAACTAAGAAACGAAATTCTCACCACAGATAAAAGGGAATTTCGACTGTGCAACGTTTTTTTGATATTAGAACTGAAAAAAAAGTTATTCGATTTTGAAAAACGCAAAAATAATGGATTTTGAAACAATAAGAACTTTTTTTCTATTTGTGATATCGAAAAATTGAAAACAACGTTGCACAGTAAATGTTCTCCTTATTATGTGGTGAAAATTTCGTTTCTTAGTTATAACTGTAGCCTTCTTGGTTCTTTCCCGCGCGAAACAGTTTTTGTAATGTTACGAACTTGTAAGACGGAGACAACACATACGGGTGTAGCGTCCTCTTAAAGCATAAATATCAGAATACCACAAAATCAGTTTCTCTAGGGACCACGTTCAACTTTTGACTATACGTCTATAGGTAGCAATATGAGATAAATTAATAATAATTTAAAATTGTTTCATTTTCATTGCCATTATTATTTGGTAGATAATTGTGATAACTTCATTAGACATTATTTGTTGGTCGAGAAAATGTATTTTTACTTTATATAACTTTAAGAAGTCCGTACCCGATTTGCTAGTTTCCCAATCAACTTTTCATGTACATTCTACGATGGATTTATAAAGAAATTTAATATTATCAAAAACATTTATTGCATCAGTCATCAATAAATTATGAATTATTTTTAAGTCTGAACTATTTGCCATAATTAGTTTTCGCAATCCTCCACTTTTGGTGCGATTCTTATTGTTGAACTGTCAGCAGAATTGTAGACGCAGTGACTTCCGTGTCTGTTGCAAATGAATATTTTGTTTGATTAATTTTGCCTACTACTTCAAGTCTTAGACATGGTTCGATTTGCAGCTGGAAGCGAAATCGCATGGCGTGGTGTCTCGACATGATATATTTATTGTATTGCCAATATTGCCATAACATTTTTGCTGGTCGGTTTTTAATTTTAATTTTTCAATTAATAATGTTGTTATTCAACATGTTTGCAAGTAGAAACTTGTGACTATTGTTGTTGTGAAACATTGTTGCTTGTTGTGGGATTTAGTTAAGTACCTATATTAACAGTTGTCACTTGTCATCATAGTTTATTATCAAATAAAGTGTAAGCAAAATTCTATACAAATATTAAGACCTAGTATGTGGCTTAGGGAGGCCCTTAGCTTATTCTAATATTCTCATACATATTTTGTAATTGTACAGTTTGCGGCACCTTCCCATTTTTTGTTAATACGTAATTAAATATTCACTGTAATGTTTGAAATCAAATTTTCAATTTTAAGACACGCCCCCGAGAACTTAAAGTTTAGTAGTTTAGTTTGAGAATATAAAGTTGAATAACAGATAAAATAAGATTTAAACAATAAGTTATAACGATATTTCATTTAAGGAAGTTCGCAGGCATGGATGCAGGGAGTTGCATTCCCCCCCCTGTTTTTCTAGTAAATATCAATATTTTATCATTTGTAAAAACAAGAAAGTAGTATGAGTTGCGTTATCAGAGATTTTTAACCTTGCCACTACTCCTCCCTTCCGGTTTATATTTCTTCGGGCATAGGTACCTGATCACTACATATTAGTACACTATATATAAACTATATAAAGTAACTCTTATATTATATTGACAGAGCTATTGTACCTCCTATGGGCGATGGGCCCCGATAAATGTATGGAAACTTTTCGTCGGCGATTAGAAAGGAAACAATATACACATTATTTTTAAGTTTTCTTTAGATCAATGTAGTTCGATACGATTTAATCCGTAAATTGTTTTTCAATTCGTTTTTAGTACCTCCGAAGTGAGTTTCGACGAGAGAATCGCCTTGGAACTAGACGCTCTGGACCAATTGGGCGCTGTTGAATCACCGGTAGTCGAACGTCAAGTGCACACTTTCCCGGTGATGCTTGAACCCGGTTGCGACGAAGAAGAAAACTGTGAGCAGCAAAAAACGTTTGACAGAGGTGCCGACGTTGTGGACCGACCCGAGCATAGCCGAGGTCTGGACTGTGATGAAGTCAGAATAATGATCAAAGTTCTCGGGAGCAAAGTGTGTATTTATTTCGTTCATAAATACATGATATACATACGACCGTATTGTGTGATTTGCTCGATATTTTTTTTCTTACAACCAGGTGTCTAGTGAACAGTGTTTGGACAAGTTAAGAGCGGCTGGTTGGGATGTACACCATGCAATAAAGTTGGCCAAACTAGAAGCAACTCTGGAGGCCGGGGGTCATATCAATATCAAGCGCAGTGTGTGCTTAAGTGCCTTGGAAAATTCTAATTGGGACATAGTCAAAGCAGCCAGTGGTATTATTGATAACATGGGGGCAACTATTAATAAAAGGGGTATTTTAGTATAAGTTCAGTAATATTAATACTATGTGCCAAACTACTTATCCTAACGCAATATTTAAATTATTTATTGGATAACGTTTTTTTTTTTTTTTTTTTTTGGAAACGTATTATTTATAAATTTAGTAGTTTTATCTAACATGGGATGTAAAAACTTGCCAATAAGTACATTGTAAGACTTCTTTTATTTTCGTATTTTCGGACCAACTTTTTACTTTTTTTTTTTTTTCCATTATTACCCTGTATAAGTTCCTGTTCCTACTTGAATCTTACTTTATGTGAATAAAAATCAAATTATAAAATAAGATTAAACCTTTATTACTTTTATTAATATCAAAATAAATGTTATAAAAAATATATATATATATATACATAAGTATAAGTGCTATTTTTAATCGCTTATTTTACACAAAAAGTAATTTAACAATAGACTTTTGTATTACTTTGTATTTTTATACTTTTAATATATTATATACATATTTGTATGCAGTTAGTTAATTTATCATGTGCGAAACAATATTGAAACAACTACACGGTTGTCTAGAATATTTTTAAATGTTTTATCCAATAATAAGAGATGGATAAATATTTGTTTTTTATTGTTTGTCACGTGTAACCACAAATCCCTTGATGAATGGTAAGCCAATTCCGACTTTTTCCTGATATGAAATATAGTCTTCCCCAAAGAAATTCAAGAGCGTGATTTCCTCGTAGTAGATTCGATCCTTAAAGAATTTCCAGCTGGCCAGCGCATACGCCACAACGCACACAGGATTTATCATGACAATCTAAATGTATAATAAAACCATGTAAGTATGCATGGTTGTTGTTAACCATGATATTGATTTTGTATGCATTACTTGTGTGCCTATGGACCAGTAAAACCACCCAACATAACTAGGATGTCTGAACCACGAGTACACTCCGTGTGTGACCAGCGTATGTGTCTGTGCTTTTTCTTGCTGCACTAAATGCGTGAAGTTATCTCTGGCAGTCCATATAGCTCCTTTTCTCAAAGCCTCTCCGAAAGCACATAACAAAAGACCAAAGTAACTGATTTCATGTATAGTTTTCATATCTGAGAAAATGAGAAGAACCTAATTATTGCTAAATGTATAGATTTAAAGCATAATAATATTATAATTGAATTAGGATTTTGCATTATGCTTAAAATAGCCTATTGCCCAAGTGGCTGGATGTTGTACATTATTTTACCCTGGAATTTTTAATTTTTTCGTTGACAATCATTTTAAATATTATAATAATATACATAGTTAATAAAAATCATTAAAAAATGTTCTTACTCTTAAATATATAAAAAAAACATAAATTATGAAGACAATCTAATGTACTTTTAAGGCTTCATTACCAGGTAAGAAGTAATGCCACAATAGATATTCTAGCCAACTTGTTGCAGCAGCTACACCGTAAGCAATACTGTGATTCAACATGAATGATGAGGACGTTAGAGTTTTAGGATTACACACGGCTATGCTGAGGAACTCAGAGTAATGAAATATGGCCATTACACATATGTACCTGAATGTAAAACAACAAAATAAACTCGGTTATTCTTTAAATGAAGCATAAAATATTTTTATTTGTTTATTATAAATACCTAAACAGTAACGATTATATACACTCTGTCTCAAAAGAGAATAATCAGTCGGCTGACTGATTTACGGCAGTGGTGCAAATCTCTCATCACCTTCTAGCATTGGTGTGTTCACATGGATTAAGATGCACCAATCACATTATTCACGATGTGCATTAAGTGTCTCACTTTTGAGACAGAGTATCGACATTAAGGGTTTTCATTGTAAAATAGTTTACTCAATAATTCAAATCAAATAGTATGGTAAATAAAAAAAATCATACATCTATTATTTTATTCATACAGTACTCTTCATACAGTATCAAGATTTTCAATAAAGAAATTTGAGTGTATCTATTGGTATTAGTTCAAAAAACTACGAATTTAATATACCAGCTATCTGTTTCAGAGTCAGACCTTCAAAAAAAAATCTTTGGCACATATTATATTGTGAAGTTAAATATAGACTTGTATCAAGCCTCATTCTAATACAAGTTACTTTATGAAACTTCATGAATAAAAGATTTTATACTGGAATGCGTCAAATATCAATACACTCAAATTTCTCTATTATGCAATTTAAAAATGCTCATATACCACAGAAAAATTTTAATATTCAGTAAAGAAGCTAACATACTTATACTGATAATATTTTCAATTCTAATAATAAGTCAATCATTTATTGAGTGTACATTTTCTATATTTTATGGTTTTTAGGATAGATACAACACATGGGGTGAAGTTTTCTCAACTATTGGTCAAACATCAAATATACTAACTTAACTTTCAGAAAGAGAAAGAGCATTTTAATTATGAAAAACCCAACCGGCATCAAGTTGAAAGTCTAATTATTTTTATAATAAGTAAACAATAACTTTTTGAATAAATTTAATCTTTTCTAATGTTTCTCAAAGTTCAATTTCATTATTTTTCAGTAAATTTCCTAACTATTTCAAAAGTGTTGTGTAAGTGTCTGCAAACATTTTGAAACTAAGTACTATACATTATCATAAATACAATACTGCTTTTTTTGTTATTAGCTGATAATCAACAGGTACATTAACAGTTTTTTCAATTCAATTTCTATCGAAATTTATTACCATCCAAAAGGTTTCCAAGAAGCAGGTGCTTGGATTGAGATCAGCAAACCTGCAGCCATGGCTAAACCCAGGAACAAGGCCTGGGCACATACCTGAAAGATGTGTAGACAAAATGTTAGAATAGGTATACCCTATTACACACAGTGGTCTATATGACGATCACAATATTTACTTTATACGCGGTTGCTTGGTTGACGACACGTACCAGGACGTTGGCAACAGCAGTGTAGACGATATACAAATGCAACGGATTCACAACTGCAGGATCGACATAGGTGTCCAGTAAGTCGCTATTCCGAAGCAGCAACCACACGAATAAGATGGACAAGCCCAACAGAAAACCATAAACACTTACGACACCATTTTTCGAAATCATTTTTCAAATATATAATCAAAAAGGTGGTGGTGAATCTACGGGGCACGGGCTAAGGCTTTAATCGTTTCATTATATTTTTTTGTATAAGACATTTAATCACGAACATGGTAGAATGCTATAGAATGCAGTCAGTACTCAGAAAGTAGAAACAAGAAGCACTATTACATTATCTATGAAAACATTAATCAGTGGTAGCCGGTAGGTGAGAAATTACTGAGCATCACAAATATTATGGTAAATATTGACAGGAATACAGGATAATCAGGATATATTTTGCAATATTCGCGTTTCCGGGATGTTAAGCATGTCGGTGTTTACATCATGATTATAGATAAGATATTACAGACCTTATCTATTTTAAGTTTTAAGCATAATATTTGGGAAATTGGAACTCAATGCTTACGATTTACAATTTACAATATTTACATTTACATAACATCGAGATCGATCTATGAGAAATTAAATTTGCATGCATCGAGCCATATTCCAACTTTCCAAGATCGATAAATCGTTCTGTTTCATTGATTTTTTTTTTTGAATCACTGCTGACTTTTCATTAGACATAGAAAAATACCTCACAATACTTTGTAAGTTCTTATATCTTGATTTTTGGTTTAGAGGATGTCAGTGCACCATTTTTTTTTCTCTCTGACCCCCGAGCAGCATAGAAAATTTTTGTTTAGCAGAATCAACTTCGTATATTACATTTTTAAATTGTAATAATTTACACACTCATAACTTACATACAAATAAAAATATCATGAAATAGCCAACGTAGGGACACAGGTAATATCCCTAACTTAAAGTTGGATGATAAATACATTCACCTCAATATTAAAACTAGGTAATAACACAGAGTTGGTTCTACTAAATGTAAATTTGTTATGTTGAGCATACATCAGAGAGAAAACAAATAGTGCACTGATATTATTCACACGATAAAATTTTTCATTTTACCTACATACCGTGACTTAAATTTATTATATATCATGTCAAGGATTGGTAAACATCACTTAAGTTGTCTGTTTTTAGGTAATGTGTAGTGTTTTTAATAATAATATGAAATCAACAAGTTGAAAACGCTGAGTTTTGATTATTAATAAAAAATAATAGTAATAATAATTGAAGTTTCAAAACTATTTGTCATATATCTAATAATTATCATTGTTATTATAAACAATTTTATAGTTATAGTGTTTGAATTATACATCCTATGCACATATAAATTCTAAATTGGGTTTTAATCAGGTCTCTCATTATATACGATTCTAGCATGACATAGAAATGATTTACATTAGTAATTACATTGTTAATTTACAATGACTAAAGAAATTGTGTTTACAGTTTGTAAAAACTGTATTATTGTTGATGAGTGAATACTGAAAAAGATAATTCATCATAGTTTATATTTGTTTCTAGAAGTTCAAAATGTCTGTTAAACAAGAGCATCCTTTAACTATAAAATCAGAAACAAAACTAAACATCAAGAAGAGTGAAAATAATGAAGATTCTGAAAAGACTGAAACTCCAGATGATAAAGCTGAAATAACAAAGATAGTTAATACTGAGTAAATATTATGTATTATAAATACTTTTTACTACTTTTGATTTTTTAATTAGAGTACCTAAACACGTAAATTTATGTTATTTAAATAATATTTTGTCATAAAGTTTATCGCTAATCAGTAAATTATAAATAGTAATGGATCTCTATAAATATAATATGAAAATATGTGAATAGAAGAAAGCAAGTCTGTAGCATTACTAACATATATTTTTTGTATTATGTAAAAATAATTTCAGCACCTAAACTTTTTAATACACAATGTTGGTAACTCGATTAAATATACTGTATACATATTATATATTAATATTTAATATTATTAATTATAAGCATTCAATTGCTTAATCCTAATTTATCTTAAGACATGTTTTTCTTTTTCTATTAGATACCTGTGTAAAATTCATATTTTTTTAAAAAGTAATTTTATAACAATATTATTTTTAAATCTTCTCGTACATTAAATCCATGAAACGTTTCTTTTTTTGCAGAACAGAACCAGCGGTTGAAGAGAGGCCAATTTTTGTGTGCAAAAACTGTAATCTGACTGAACGATATGATTGTTTTAATAATCGTGTATCATTTAATCGCAACATAGGAACAAAAGTTGATTACTATTTAGCTAGAGATCCATTTTCTCCGCTCAGCAAAAGGCAATTCTTAATCTTAGGATCAGTTTGTTCTATATGTGATAAAGATGTTTGCATTAAGCCTGAATGCAGTATATTTTACTCTAAGTTTTTCTGCTCTACTTGTGCAAGAAAATATATTACAAACTTCCCTACTAGTATTCAAGAAAAAATCAAAACGACAAAAAGAATTTAGAAAATTACACAATTATAGAGAGATTAAACATAATTTAAATTATGAGCTATAAGTGTATACATTTTTTAAAATGGTTAGATTTTAGTATTGTATATCTGTGTTATAAAAATGGATAAAGGATATTATGTATCAACTCTGTTTAAACTTTAAACTGATACCTTTTTATATTTTATAATAATTGTGATTTGTGAACTATTTAAATTCTAATTAAATAATATATTTAATTGAAATGATATAGACCAGAGGGTCTCCAACCGGCCCAACCCAGCTCTATGGACTTTCTGTAGTCCACGTCCACTAGTCCGTGAGACACTGAGAAGTGAGAGTTGAGACACCTGCGACCTGCGTGACACGACTACACGAGTATGTCGTCCACCAAGTGGTGGTCCGCGAACCATACCAACAAAATTTAAAATAGTATAATATGTTTGGTAACTGGTTATAACTACGATAGGTAGTTTATGGCAACCGCGTCCATCGTTATCATTTTTTGTTGCCACCACTCAAGGTTATTACACGGAATTAAGTTATTAGAACTTATTTATTTCTTTCGCAGCCATAATATGTAATTATACAAACTAAAACACTATTTAATTAAATAAATAAAACAAAATCAAAAGGGTTGAGAAACGAGACAGGCATAAAAACATTATATTGTTAGTTATATCCTTATATCATATTTTGTAGTGTTTGTACGACAATTGTCATGGCGTCACTTTCTCCCACTCCTATTTTTTCGATATTTTCAAAATGAGGCAACCTGTATAATCTATAAGCCTCGGCCACCACTACCGTATTGTCCGTATTGCATAATTTGCATATGGCTACCGGCTTTCGTGATACCGCTACCGCGCGACGGCCGATGAGAAATTGAGAAACCTCGACTGCTTAAGTTTCAAGTATCGCTTAAGCTTTTACTGGTTTTAGGTTTTCAGTTTTTGAGCCGTAACAAACTAATAACAACATTATTCTTGTTTTTCGAATGTTGTCGATGGCTCACTTATAATGACAATATTTTAATAGCTAGAAAATTAACTTTAATCGCAGATTATAGTTTTGGATACACCGTTCGATTAGTCCACTGACTGTGTTGTTATTATACGCTTCGATCCGTAAAAATCATAATATATTCGTTAGTAAATTATTTGCATATAACTTGGTAAGTGATTCAAAATATTTATTGATTTAAAAACTATAATAATAATAAACACGAACCTATTAAAGATTTTATTTTTTGATTAGATGGATACATTACATAATATCACGGACTAATATTATATTAGTCCGTACATAATATCTTAGTTAGGTGTCGCCTCTATACTATTTAGTTGGTTTATCAAAAATTAGTTTATCATACATAAGTATACCTATTTATTTTTTGAGAAATGTCTAATAAAAAAGTACTGTTGAATGTACTATAAATATAATTATTTTTTCTTTGAAATAGTAATGTTGAATCTTTAAAACAATCACTAATAAAAATAAAATAATTTGTATTTTTACTTAGAAATGTATGTGCAAGTATCAGCAAGTGAAAACAGTGATCCCATTGACATGCCTACGGAAGACGACAATAGTCTTCTATTATCTACATTAGAAGCACAGTATCCTGGAGTAATTGGTTTGAAGTATCGTGTTAACAATAGGTTGCGTATAGTACGTCTCAATGAAGGCAAATTGTACCCACCCGAAGATGGCTGGTTAGATCGTATGTATATGTGTAATTTTAGAAATACACCTGCAGAAAAACGTAAGCACAGTGAAATTGATGATTGTAATAAGGCAGAAGATGATAATAGTGTTTCTGATATGGATTTGGTTGTACTGGGTTTACCGTGGAAGGTAACTGAAGAGGATTTGAAAAAATATTTCACCAAATTTGGTCAAGTAGAATATACTCAAATTAAAACTGATCTTAATGGTAAGTCAAAGGGGTATGGATTTGTCAGGTTTAAGCATAAGAAATCTCAAGTCCGTGTTATGTTAGAACGACACAACATTGAAGGTCGATGGTGTGATGTACGTATACCTAATAGTAAAGACAAACATGTAAATAAAGTTCCGCGTAAAGTATTTATAGGTCAAGTGTCTGAAGACGTAGATGAAGATGCATTAAAAAATTATTTTATCAAATTTGGAGAAATATCAGATTTATTTTTACCCAGACCACATAGAGGTTTTGCATTTGTGACATTCACTGATCCTTTATCTGCTCAAAAAGTTATTGGCAAAGATCATAAAGTTGGTGATTGTAGTGTGATATGTACAGAAGCTATACCTAAGAAAGAAATGGCTCCCAAATGGAATGATTATGATAATAGAGATAGAGTTAAGGATAGGAGAAGAGATCGATCGCCCAATCAGCCTCAAGCTTGGTCCCAAGATAGCATTTGGGACTATGATCAGGAATATTATGACCGGCTGTACAGTCGAGGAAGTGGGCATCAATCAGTCAATAATAGTTATACAAATGATAAGAATATTAATTCAGACATGGTAGCAGCTGCAGTAAACAAAGCAGTCATGGGAGTGATTGGAAATTTAAAAGGACAGGGTAATCAAGGTGATAAATTGCCAGGAACAGATGATTGGTGGATGAGGAGATGAATAAGTTATTGAGATCACATATTATCTTTGATATAATGTCTATAAATAAATATTCATCAAACTAGTATTGATGTTTAGAACTGATTTTGACTACCCAAAATTCAATGGGGAAAAAATTGATAAATACAACTATTCAATTATTAATAAATTAAAAGTTAATACACCAGTCATTGACTATCATTTGCAAGTTCCTCAATAATATTCTTACTACTGATTCAAAACAAATTGTATCCAAATTAATTTTTTTAATATGTTTTATAGATAATTTGTGCATCCATTTAATTTGTTGACAGTTCTACATCTGTATTATCACATTATATATATATATATATATATATCAAAAATGTTAATGTAAACATTACATCACATAATGTTACTCTTATTTAATTTAGTAAGGAAAAAGAAAGACAAAAAATAATTGTTATATTATCTCAACTGTTGTCATTTTTGTTTATTTTTAATGGATTTTAATCAATGGTCAGTTTATTAAATTACACATTTTTTCCTACCAATGTAGATAGATTAACATTATTATAGAATTTGTGTTACTTAAAACTTAAAAGTAACAAAATACTTATTTTATATTTGTTTCTTCTTTTTACTTAATTGAACTTATTTTCCCATTACAATATGTACCTTTTTATGTCTTATTTTATTTAATTATATTTTCGTAAATACCACAATAAAGTAAATACACATGGTTTTTAAATTAAAAAGTTAAGTATATGTGTGATTCACTTTAATACTTAAAATGAATAAAAATAAAAATGTTTCATGTAATTTTTTTTTTTAAATATTTTTTTATAAATTTTCCATTAAATGTCTCATATATAATATTAATTATTGGTTTGCAATTTGTACTTGTAATAAAACATTTGTTTCTACAACCAAGTTTTTAATTATATTAAGACTTAAGAGTACCTGCCACCTGCATGATTCTATCTTACAAACATAAACATGAAATACAATAAAAAAAATGTTGTTGTTAGCTTTAATACTGCTTAGTGAATTATTTTATATGTTTATTTGTTGGGTTTTTACAATGGTTTTATTTATGAACTATTCATGAATAAGAAATTGGTAATATTTAGTCATATCTCGGTGAAAATTAAAATATTGTAACAATTTTTACTTTTGGTTTAACTACGTAAATTCAGTGAAGTATTTAATTTAACCTCATGAAATCGGTTTTACTATACATAAATTCGCTGTATTATAAGTTTGTCAGAGGGAGACAACTCATAATATATGGTGTGACTTTCTCTTAAGCATAATATATCTCAATTGTGGGTAAACTCTAGTTCGCTGCACTCAATGCAGCTAATGAACCTTAATAACCAATTCTAATTGGTAAAATTAATAAAAATGATACATACAATTTAGATGTACCTATGCATTTTTTGACCGTTGTACATTTTTATTTTTACTTTCTGGCCCTCCGTTAAAAATGTTTGCATATACCTGAGATATGTAGTACCCAAGTAGTAATTCAAACAATCGTTTTGGTTTTTTTTACTGAAATTTTGATTACTATTTATGAAAATATGTCATTAATCATTATAGAACATAATACATATTTTTATAAGATAATACAATTGTTTAAATTATTTAATGTGCTGCACGCATACCACACTATTTACATAAATAGCATCCCATGGAAATCATTTAAAAAGAAAAATTGGGAAATAAATGGTCGACTTTCTGTAAACAACTCAAAAACTCAATTTATTTTACAAACAACGCTAGGTAAATAAAAATTCAATAACTTTTATTTAGTTCAGACAATTTGCCTAAATGTCAGTTCCAATATACAATAACAAACTGGTGAATCTATAGGAATAAATTATTATGTATTGTTAAAACTTATTTTTATTATAAACAGTTCATACAGTGTTTAATAATCATGTTTACAATTATAATATATATATATATATATATATATAGTATATGTATATTTTATATAAATAGTAGGTATATATATATATATCTATATATAATATAATTCATATAATAAATACATATGTATACAATAATATATATTTAAAAATGTTACTTACTACAACAGGATAGGATGATAATTTAAAATACATGAACAACATTGGCCACTAACAAAAAAAAAAAAAAAGAAGGAAAATAATATGTATAAAAAGAAAAACATTTAAACTGTAAACTTATACAATTTACCTAAGGTATTTCAGTTTTAAAACAAACCGAACAAAAACAGCGAAGGAAGAGACAAATACATTTATGTTGTGCATCGCAGTTATATGTATGAGGTTCTGTTAGAACAATTTTTATACATATTTATTCCACTAATTAGTACATCATGGTTATGTAAATATTTCTTAATGCTAATAGTATACACATGATACGTTAAAACAATACTTTGGTACTTAATCTCACGGAAATTGTGCACATTCTGTCATTATTATATCCTTCTCATCTAGGGGAACTATTACAGAAAACTAATTAAGATCCATTTTTTTTTTTTAATTTTTAAACAAATTTATACATACAACAAACGTTATTGTAAACGTATAAAAACAAAAATGTTTGAACGAATTTAAGTCAATAAATTAATGAATAAATTGAATGGTAATTATTCCCATGAAGTTATTAACAATTATTTTTTAACTTAACAACAATCAAAAGAAAAAACAACTGTTTCAAAAGTTATTTTTGAACTTAAAAATGCCACTTAAAATATGAAAAGGATAAGATAATTTAAAAAAAACAAAATGTTGCTTTAAAAAATGCAATAACTATCCATGCCGCTAAGACAACTTGAAGGAGTGCTGATGCGGCACAGTTAAAACAGTCAATACCACCGGCGCTTCTCATTTTAATCTTGAGAAGCGGATGGGTAATATCAGGAGGCTCCAAGATCACTACAACTACTGTCTAATCTTCGTTCAGTTGATATGGTCAGTAATTTGTTGAACTCCGTATCTAACACTTGACGAGCCTATTAAAAATATTTGAATAAAAATAAAATAATGTACAGTTTTTTTTTTATTTATCCACTAAATTAAATTCTAAATTTTAAACGTACTTGTGCGTTTTGTGGAGGTATTTGAAGAGCCATTGCAAGAGTGTTAGAATCAAAATTTTTGTCAAGTGCGATGATAGCACCATGTACACCAGATTCAACTAAATTGTTAGTATATTCCTAAATTTTGAATTGTCAATTTAATACACAGTTGATCATAACTGATAGTTTCTTTTAGTAACAATCAATATACAAACCTTCAAACCAATACTTGTAATCCATTTAATTACTCTTTCATTAGACCATACTAAAATGTCTACAGTTTCATGTTCAGCAATACGGCGTCTTTCTTCTAGTTGACTTCGATCAAAGTTCACCCGTTTTAAGCATGTTATACCAAATTGTAAGCTCGTTCTAAATAATAGTACAAAAAAAAAAATCATACTGATGATTGAAAATACAATTTAAATTATATTTTATTTTCAAGTTATGATATAAAATTCTACCCTTGCAAGTGTTACTATCAATAAAATAAACTTACCGGTGGAAACCATCCAGCATTTTTAACTGGGATCTAAAATCACGTTTTGTTAAATGATCAAGCATTCTAGCATCTACAAGACATTCCATGAATGTAGAACGATATTGTGGCAGTCCTAATGATGGTAACCAATAGTTTCCAACCCATTCATGATTCATATCACCAAAAGCTAAAGTTGAACGAAGAGATTTAGCCGGGGCTGATGGACTTGTCAAAGACACCATCTCTTGAATTGCTAATCGAAGTTTTAGACGGTGCAATGGATTGCTTATTCCTATCTCTCTTTGTATTTCAGTATCCGATAAAGCACTCATTATGGCTCCAGACTTAACATTAGCTCTGCAAGCTGCCACATACCATGCTGGCATTCCAACCCATAATTCTAACCAAGCCACAATAGTTGGTCCATTCCATAATGCAAATGGAGTTCCAGCCTTCATTGCTTCTTCAAGTAATTCATGCCTACAAAACAGATATATTAGGCAAGTGATAACCATTAAATGAAATGTTAATTTAGCAATGCTTACTTTTTCTTTTTTCTTCTGTCAAAATCACCTTTCTGACCTAAACTTGCACTACATAAACTGGAAGTATCATCTCCAGCATAGGAACTAGCCAGTGACATATCAGAAGAAGACATGTGACTCAACATACCACTCATTCCTTCTTTACCCTTTCCCTGCTGTAAAATTATAAATCAAATAAATAAATATATATATGTTAACTTGATTACATTAAGTAAATACAATACCTTTTCTTTTTTACTAAAGAATCGTCCAAGGGATGATTTGATTCCTTTTTTCTTTTGCGCAGCTGCAGAAGCTGATGACGGTAATGTGTGATGGTATGATTGCATCTGAGAGACACTGAAAGCACTTGATATACTTGACAGACTAGTTCCAGTTTGACCCATCAATGTTGGACCATGATGCAAAGAATCTTGACTGCTGTGACGAGAGGACAACGGTGATGGAGGCGTAGAAAACCCACTGGCACCCCTATATTACAAACCCAAACCAACAGCTACTACAAATAACTAAAAAGCACTAAGGAGGGCATATAAAGCTTACATTTAATGATTTTGATGTATATACAAAGAAATGATTTATCTATTTAATATGAACATCACATTAATTAGTTGTATCTCATTAAAAAATAGGAACATAAAGATTGTGATACTAAGATTTATCTTCAAAATATAAATACTGTGTTTTTATTTGGCTTGCGTGCCTGTACATTAAAAAAAACTAACTCTTATAAATAAAATAATAAAATATGGATTGTAGTTATATGTACAATATATTATGATACATATGAAATAATATGCCTACCATATTAAAAATTTCTAATCAGTAAATAAGTAAATTTAAATTACTGCAATACATACCTTAATGATGAAGAGTTATAATTTATCATGTTTAATGATGATGGAACAGTATTGATGCCAGCACGCCTATAAAAAATGGAAAAAAAATTAAAAGTTAAAGTTATCTAAATTATTTATAATAAATTAATATCATTTTTTATTTTTTTTTATTACTAGGTATCTAAAAAATTTAACAAGACTAACCTGCGAAGTTCTTCTTGACTGTGAGCTAAGGCTTGAGCAACTCGCTCTAATCTCATTGAACGTGCTGTTAATGGACTTGCTGCTCCATTATTATCTTGGGCTGATGAAATACCCATGTCATCTTCTTCATTAAGTTGAAGCTAAAAATCAATACATACTCGTATTTGTAGTTATTTTAGTAATATACACAGGCTAAGCCTTTTATACATGAAGTATGATTTACAATATAAATATTAAATGACCAAATTTAAATCAATGAAAATATATTATTTAGTGAATATGATCTCTAAGTATAATTAATTACCCAAAAACCAGAATTTGAATAGGTTAATTATTTAAGTAAAAGATGTGGATGGACCTGCCACCTGATAAATTGCTCTGAACATAATGTAAAATATGTATTTTACCAAAAATTATTAATTAAAACTTTAGATTTGGTAAAGAGCTCATTCTTATATACTATGTGTTGCGAGAGTGCGCAACATGAGTGACTATTGCTGTGTATTCCCATTACTAAAGTCTGTTGAGAGGATGTGATATGTGTTGTCCTCCTTCTCACAAGTGTAGGGTTGCCATAATTTCATCAAACAAAACCGGGACAGACAGAAAAATAGTAAATACATTTAGAAATAAATATCATTAAATTATATAAGCCATTGGGTATGTAATAATAAAATAACACAATAGGTTATAGTGTTATAACTTATACACTTTATTACTGTAACTAATGAACAATGTAAACTTTTTTTTAAATGTATTGTTGTTTAATAATATTTAACAATATAAAAATTCGTCACGAAAATGACATTTAATAACAAATAAAATAATAAAAACAAACAATCTAGGCTACGACCTATGTAGTATGTTCTACTGATATAAAAGTCATTAGTGTACCTCTGTATCACCCGTATGGATATGGACGTATTGATTATCGATCGAATATAAAAATAAAACGTAAACTGCACAGTGCACACGACTCGTCTGTTGTCCTCGAATATTCCCGATATTATTTTATAATTAGCTTATGGATTTATCAATTATTTGTTATCTCTAACAATAACATTTTGACTCTCGATTCAATTATTATATGAAAAAAAAATTGTCAAAATTAAACACAAAACATTTTTTCCTAAAACCAGGACAAATAAGCATCATGAAAACATTTTTCGGGACATCGGGACACAAAGACGAAAACTGGTGACAGTCCCGGTTTTACGGGACGTATGGCAACCCTACACAAGTGCATAACATACCAAATTTTACACTCAGCAGAATACGTGTAACTCTGTTATTTTAAAATCTAGAGTGAATTGACCTCTAATAAAATTTAAACGTTAGATTATTATCTAGACAACCTCATAGACATTTTATCATATTTTAATTTTGAAACGAGTTATGGTTTTCTTAAAAATTGTAACTGTTTTTATATCATAAATACTCATTACTTGCTTTAAAATAAAAAAATAAAAAAAAGCCTATGAGGTTGTCTAGATAATAATCTTACCTTTAAATTGTATTAGAAGTCAATTTACTATAAATTTTAAACTAACAGAGCTACACTTGTTCGGCTGAACATAAAATTTACTATGCTACACACTTTTAATACGGAGCAGCACATGCAAGTATCATGTTCTCTTAATTGCCACAATGGATGTAGTCTTCATGTAAACGTACCATAGGGTGGGAGAAATAAAATTTCAAGATGGTGTTTGAATTTGCAGGGGAGTGGCATTCTTTAGAGAGTAGAGTTAATGGCTTTGAGATTAGAAACTTGCGTACTTTTTCAATAGTTAAATTGTTTTAAATTTAAGAAAAAAATATAATAGTAAAACCAATTAAATTAAATCGAATTGGATTATTTATGTATCATTTATATTTTATATTGTACTAGTTTATTTAACTTACAGAATGATATTTATGTAAATACTCTCTCTGAGGAGTAGAACGGCCACTAGCTGGAGGTGACTGCCGATCATAATTACGATTTCTAGATAATAGATTGACATGTTCCATACTACCAACTCTAGATTCAAGCTCTTCTGCTCGGGCTTCTGTATTTTGCTTTTCAGCTTGAATTAGTCTTATCTCTGTATTGATTGCATCTAGTTGTTCTTGTAACATCAGAGCTAATGTCTGAGCATCTGCTGCTGAAGGAGACAGTGGTTCACCTGTATCACAATACATGCCTGCCTCATCATCAAGATCATCATCACCACCATCCATGTCTACATCACTAGAAGCATCAAATGCTTGCTGTACATTAGCTAAAACGTGGGCTTGTTGTAATTTTTCCCATTCCTATAAAACAAGTTCATATTAAAATATCTATATTGATTAACTTATAATATTTTATTGAAAATACAAAATGTAATTATGAAACTTCTCATAACGGACACCTTATAATAGTGGATGTTATTTTGGGAACAAACTATAAACATTCTACTAACTGAACCTAATCTAAATGAGTATCCAGTATTCAGAAGTTTCACTGTATTAATTATATTAATATGATTAGTTCATAGCACAGCAATATTGACCATGATTCCAATACTTGTAAACTTATCGAAATAAATTTCTAGAATCAGCATATAACTACAATTTAAATTTGAATGGTAACTGCATTAATAATCACTATAACAAAATATAAGATCTAGGGCGGCATATTCTAGTTATTTATTTAGGTAGATACTTTTCGAGATTTGTTGAGCAACCATACTATCTTTAATCGTGGTTGAATGTTTTTAATCAGTACACATACAAAAAAAATTATATATACTAAGTACCTTTGCATGGTTTGATTCCATAGAAGACATTCTAGACTTCATTGATCGACGTGATAATGAATGAGTATCAAAATTTGAATGTTGACTAGAGCTTTGAACAAAACCCCCTTGATCGGGACCACCAGGAGACAAACTCCTAAACAGAATGTTTATTTAATATTTTTATCTAAAAAAAAATGTAATTACCAACACACTAACCTTGTTAATGCATCAGTCTGTTCAATATTAAAAGCAATTTCTTGTTGAAGCATTTGCCTTTTAATGTTATCAATTTCCATACGAGCCTTTCCCAGTTCTTTTAATAATTCAGTCTAAAATTGATTTAAAATATTTAAAATTTGTTTGTAATAACATTAAATTTGACAAATCAACCTTTTCTGTTTGAATTTCTTCGACTAGTTTACGACACTTTTCTAGTTCTTGTGTCAACATATTTTTCTCTTCTAAAGCATGCATGCGTTCCTTCAAATGTACTTGAAGGCGTTCATTAGATTCTAAAATAGTTATACATATATACATATAGTTATAGATATATAATAAATTAAAATTATTTAAAAAAAATGTACATCCCATTTTATTTATAACCCATCTTTGTAAATATTGTTGTAAACACTTTTTCATGCATATTTTTTAACTTTCTGTAACTAATGGCCTTTGCTGTCGATGTTTTTTTAGTGATCAATAAAAAAAAAATTAAAATTAATGTATATAATAACCTGATAATAATTTGTCAACAGTAGCTGAAAGTCTTGTATTATGTTCTTCATTCATTTTTAGTCTTTGATTGACTCTCATTACTTCAGCATTTTTCTCTTCTACTTGTGACTCTAACCTTTGAATACGATCTTCAGCTGTACCGTGTCTTTCTTGAGCCTAAAATAATTTAGTATTTATTAAAATTATATATTTCAATATTATGCATTCTAACAATAAAAATGATAATAAATACATTCAATTATTAAGTATTTATTTTTTTTTACCAACTATTATTATTTAAAAACAAATGCAATATTAAATATATTATTTTTAAATTTAGAATTTAATGAAAAATGAAAAATGAATTAATTCTTAATTATATAAGTATAAATTTATTATACTTAAAAACAGTAGCGCCCAACCCATATACTAAGTGTAACGATCGCTATACATTTTAAGATTTTGTAGGGGTGTGTGTCCATACCTAAGTGGCTGAGAAATTATTAAAGATATTAAGACTTGCTATACATTGGAAATAGGGGATAAAGAATGTACAAAGAAAAATATTTAATAACTTTTGATGGGTGTGTGGGCAGGTAAAACTAATCTTGCTACACATGGAAAATATGTCTTGGGTGCCACTGCTTAAAAATAAGTTTTAGTTATTTAATTACTCTATACTCTATAAACATTAATATTTGGTATATAAAATTTATTAGGTGGTAAAAGTATGTACCAAATATCCAAATACTTTTTAATTATTCATGAATTTAAAATTTATTTAAAACAAAAATCTGGTAATACAGAAATATTGTGATGATATATTCTGTTCGCCAAAATAATATGGATGATTGTGATGGGGTACAAAGTGTTTTGGTTTGTGTGCATTCAATTTCTCTTGACGATTGGAGTATACAAAAATAAGCATTTGTTTATTTGAACATTAAGGTTATTTTATACAGAAAAAGATGACTACATAGAAAATTAGTCAAAAGCTTTCTATAATTTTTAGTAATTAAATTTTAGATTGCGCCCTATCATTTTGATTTTTTATTCAAACACAAATATTGAGATTTATATTATTCTGAAACTATGGATAAATCGATCTAATTTTGAATTAGCTATAAGCATTAATTTTATACAAATATACAATTACATACTTAATGTAAATGAATACAAGAAACCTAGCAGTCACCAGTAATTCCTAGCTTCCAAAATTAACAATAGAATTGCATACCTCTATATTATAGTCAATGCTATAATATTTGAAATTTGTTGAAGTAAAAACTTATAGTTAGGCACACGAGTACAGTTAGTATAATTCTAATTTTAAATAATACATTAAAATCTCTTAATAACGAAATATCACTCGGTAGTCGGTACCAATTGAATTTTTCATTGCAAAGGAGTTTCTATAACAAGGAGACTAAATATATGTGATATAGCTTATACGGGAATTTAGTATTTTTCTTTATAAAGTTTTACTTTATAATTTGAAGCAGTGAATACAAATATAGGTGTTTTCATTTGAACAATTTATAAATGAAAATTATACAATTATTAAAGTATTTTGAAATATTTTGCCTATTATCATAATAGGCAAATCTAAAAAAAATCACCTTACTTATATTCAATCATACATCAAATGAGTGTTTTTTTGTTACTATATATAAAAAAATTAAAAAACGCAGTAGATCACTCAGTATATATGCACTAGTTTATATTTTAAAATATTAGAAAATATGCATTAAGTAAAGAAAATGTTTAATTGTAAAAATTGCAGGAAATCGTGCTTAAAGCTTAAATAGAAGAAGTAGTAGAGTATTCCAAGACTTAATAAAAATTTAATATATATTAAAAGTAAAATACTATGACTAAGTCTAAACTAATAAATAATACGAGTTCGACAACAGGTTGGGTGAGAAAAACAAAAAGAATAAAATTGAGAAAAGTTTGATCTGTTGAACGAATCTCGTACCTGAGCCCTTACCTGGGTAAGGGCTTCCATCCGCTGTTTTAATTCTTGTTCTATCTCAGGCAGCGTTGCGAATTGTGCCAATTTTTGTTCACATAGCTCTAACTTCTCATGCGTTGCACGAGTCTTTTCTTCTTGTAACTGAAAAAAATTTACTTACAAAATTAAAAATGAAATATCTTAATAAAAATATAACACATACTTTCAACTGAGTTTCCTTATGCCTAAGTTCTTGCTCTAATTTATCATTTAAATCATGCAAAGAGGTAGATTCACGTTGTAAATTCATGTATTTTTTTTCCAAGGAACTTAACCGTTCTTCCTATAGAATATAAAATGAATAATTAAAATTGAATACTACATCATGGAAAATAATATTAATGTACCTGTTCTTCTTTAATTGAAATATTTTCTCTTAGTTCATGATGTAAATTGTTACTATTTTCTTGAGACTTATGAAGTTCTCGTTGTGTTTTTGAAAGTGAATCCTCTAATTCAGAAACTCGACTTGATAATTCATTCATTTTCCATGTGCCATATTCAGAATTCTAAGTCAATATTTTTTAAAAATGAATTTAAAAATGTTTACATTAAAAATTGTTGTTAATTATTTATCATGACAAACCTCTTGTTCAATACTATTATTAACACAATTGTCCACGTGTGTGTTGACTAGTTTTTCATCTTGTACATACTTAGTAGTTTCATAAATGTGACCATTCAGTGTTCTATTCTGACATGCAAATCAATACAAAAATGCTTAAAAATACTCATGCTAGCATCTTATTTGACTCAAACTAATTTACCACAGTCAAAAATACAATACACATCTAAGATTATTGATCCATCAAATCATAATAGATTTTAGATTTATAGTAAAAAATGTTTAAGTAAAAATAAATTAAAATATAATTTAAGATTTAATATAGTATTTTATTCTGTGATAGGATATTTAAATACTAACTTCAAAAGTAAATAAAATAAAATTATGAAACTTGGAATATTGTATTTTAGATTTTGAGTATACTTCATCAATAAGTAAATCACCATGTAATATATATGTTAAATTGTCATTAAATTACATAAAAATGATTAAATAAAATAAAAAACAATTTTGTCCGAACAAGCCGGATTGTTGATTAGCATCTATTTCTACAGATAGTTTTTGTTTATATGGACATTCACGTAATGTGAGCAAAAAAAATTTTTTTTTTTACTTTAAAACCTCAATAACTAAAGTTAATAGCTTACATATTTAAATCACTTCTACATAAGCAAAATTGTATGGTCTCAATTTCAATGTATAGTAATTTATTGTATACTTATTTCGATTTATATGGCCAGCCACTTAATGTGGGCAAATGAATTTGGTCTCAATTTGTTCAAATTAAACGGAATCTACTGTAGGATATATACCTAGTATTTACTATTTATATTAATTGGTAGATTGAATTAATGTTTATCAAAAATATTGCAAATAAATAAATATAACTCAAACATCAAAAACAATATACCATAAAATGATGTAAGTAGGTTTAAACAGTTTAAAAGTAGGTAAAATATATTTAAAATTTTACTGTGTTTAAAAAATGTGGTAATTTAAGGTTATTTTTGTGATCTACAATTTGATGTGCTAATTGCTAACTATAAAGGTCCCACACAATGTAAAACAATAATGCACTATATATTAGGGCTTTTGTCTTACGTTGGCACTTGACAGCACAATAAGATTTTAAATGTTAAAAATGAGATGGAAAAACCCTTTTGCCCTTAATTATGAGAGAAGTAGAACCCATAAAGCGATAAATATAAAACTAGCTTAGATTTGATAACTTGGACAAAACTATAAATCACAGTGAAAATTCATAGAATTTGATTCCTCTCTCCAAATATTGGATACAGCACATATGGTAGCATCAGTATTAGTACAGTGAAATATTTCAATAGTATTTTTAACTGTTATAGGAACTATGTATGAGAAATTTTATGTTTAATGAGTTATCAAGTTTATGACCGAGTAACAATAATGTTATAACATAAATTGAAAAAAACAGACAATTTCATTTATCAATAAATTTCACATTTAAAATAGTTTAAAATTATACAAAATATTTGAAAACTTAAATAAACTATTTGATGAAAATATCCCTTCTATTATTATTATTTTAATTGAATGTACCTACAGTTTAATAAATTTTATGTTAATACTACACTTTCTAAATGTGATTTTATCAAATCTAAAATTGACTAACAATAAATCTATCTACAAATAATGGTCATGTGATCATATATAAAAATAATTTTTATAAAAAAAAGTGCATTTATAATCTACTATGTGATACCATAAATGTAAAATAATGATATGTCAACTAAAGTACATAAATTAATAATAAAACGAAAATTACTTTAATAGTAAGCGGTTGTGAGCAAGAGCCATCCACATTATCAGAACCTCCATTTTCTTGGATAGTAGAATCATCTTCTGTTTTACCTCCAGATTTGAACACATCAAGCTATAAAATATTTTTACACAATTTATTATATACAAAATAAAATGTTTATGATAAAACAATTAAATTATTATTACCTCTTGCATAGTGCTTTCTAGTTTCTCTTCAAGCTTAGCATTAGCTTCTAGAGCATACCTTAATCTATCCCTTACCTGTTTATAAAAATAAAATATATTAATAAATATTGATTATTTAATAAATCAGCATAAATACTTAATTCGTAATTAATTTAAATTATAGAAATCAATAATCAACAACATAACATTTTATTTTTTATACTTACTTTTTCATCAAGAGCCTTATGATGCTCAAAAAGACTTTTAAGAGCTTTTAGAACTTCTACCTCACTGGAAACACCCGAATAGGCTTGTGGATTTTGATTTGTTTGCCTTTTAATGACAGTTGATCGAATTGACCTTTCATGTCTTGACACTAAACTTTCCAAATGTTCTAATAGCAACTAAAATTTAAAATTTAAAAAGTTTAAATATGTTTAAGTTTATAGCAATATAAATTATTGTAATTATGGAAATATATACTCTTGTATTGCTTCTTTCAGCTTTTAATTCAGCAATTTCCTCATCTCTTGCAGCTAGTTGGTCACGTGTTTGACTTAGTTCTTTTCTCAATGCAGCAATTTCCTAAATGACAAAATGGAACATCAAATTATTAATAAATGAGATTTATTATTAATTTAAAAATAATACAAACATTAATATTAATATGATGATATGTATAATTTTATATTAAATGAATAGTGTAAGTATTTTAAGTACACAATGACATTACATATGTCCTACTATAATGCATGGGGTTTGAAATAAGTAATGATACCTAACTGTTAATTATTATACAATAATCTTTGAATACAATAATAAAAAAAAAATCAATAAAATATGTTTACCTGAAGCAAGACTAGATGTAACATGCAAGAACATGTGTTAACATTGTTATTAATATTTGATATACGATTTAATTTGTATTTTGAATTATCACAAGTTTCATGTACTGTAGTAGCAGCATCATTTAATAATGATGAAAGTGTATCAGAGAATTTTGAACGATATAATATGTTAATATTGTTCATAGTGAATTGCTATGCGCAATTATACAAAATGTTAATTGATTATTATACAAAAAAAAATAATAATATATAAAGCAAAATAGAAATGACTAAACAGAAATCATACTGAACTCAAAGGTTATGCAATTCATACTAAGAGGGTAAAATGCAAATTTGAAAGAAATACCCTATTGAAATGGAAAGTAAAAAAAAAAAAGTAAAAGAAAAGGGAGATTTACCTCAGCATATTGCCACTGGTAGTAAAAGCTTATACTTTATTACGAATTCTCCCCTAATAATCACAGAGCAGCACATATTACATCCGTTTTTTTACACAACGTTTGAATATTCAAAAGGCGTATTACTCAAATATTCAACATGAATTTCTAGTGATTTACGGCGAAAAAAACATTTTTAGATTCCGAGTGGACAACAATATTCAAAAAATACAAAAATTACGAAAAATAGCAACAAATACCTAGAAGGTAAAATTTCCAACACATGTAATTTTAAATTGGTTATTATTTTTAAATTTAGACAACAGATAGGAAACTTATAATTCATAAATGCATGCAATTTTTAATAAATTTTATTTTCAGGGAAAAAAGTAGTCAAAATTATTAATTTATGTTTCAAGACTTGAAAATTTAGTTAGGTTATTAGTAGGGCTCGGAAGTTGTAGGAGCTAATAAAGGTAAAATATGCATGCAAATATGCAAAAATATTGTTCTGAATTCCAAAAATATACGCACATCATCTACTATACGACGTCTAAAACGAAACTGTCACTGACAAACATCAATCGTGTATACAATCAACAGTAACGATAAACGAAGAAACCATCATTATATTTACGATAACTTATCGACGATAAGATCGTACTACAAATAAGTATTTCGGCATACTAGCGTGATGAAATATGCACTTTTTAGCTAAAATTGGCAAAATATGCATTTTCAATTTTTTAACTCACAATTGTACACTTCAAATTTCTAGCTAGGTCTGCTATAAATTGAAATCATACAGAACAATATGCAATTCCAACAACTTCCGAGCCCTAGTTAGGTATTCTTATTTTAAGTACTATGTGTCAATGTTTAAGTATACCATAATCATAATTGGCTACAGAATACACGAAATATAACATAAATTTCTTAAATTTTATCCGCTCCCATCACGCAAAGAGTCTCTACTGAGTCTCTAGTAGGTGACTTCTTAATCACGAATACCATGTGTCTTTTTTTTCTGTCTCTTATCACTTATACTCATTATGCTAAGAAGTATAGATTGTATAATTATTATTAAAAAAAAAAAAAATTATCCGCTTCAATGTTTTATTTTACTATATTTTATTATAGTATTAAACTATAAGTCTTCATCTATTAATTATTGTTCCCTAGATAATGTTTTATTTAATATTTAAGTCTAAAATTGTAAAACAATAAAAATGTATATTGTATTAAACATATATTAATATGAATGTATTTAATCAAGACGTATATTTTAAATATTAAATAAATTTTTTTTTTTATTGATCTTAAGCCGGCGACTAAGGCCATTAGCTGTTGTAGGGGTTATGAACTGTGGTAGTCGTAAGGTTTTGGTACGGTAGGTTGTTTTTATGGTTGTTACGGTAGGTAGCAAACACGTGTATGTGTGGCAAGGTTTTTAACTACTATGAACCCGGGTGGTCACCCATCCGGGAGCTAGTAGCTGTGGCCGTTACTTACTCCCAACATTCCGCGATTCCGCCAAGCAACATTTAATTAATTATAAATAAATATTATTGTAAATTGTGAACTCATGGGACACCTCATGAACCTGTTCAGTGGGACTCATTATCTTTTCGAACAAATAAACAATAATAATAATAATCACTGAGCTTATTTTTAAGAATTATGTCGATTCTTTTTTTTTTTTGGTATATTTTTATAATTTTTATTGATACGTTAAATTTTCAAACATCTTTTCTATTACACTTTAACTGTACCTATTGAAAATAAAAAAAAATATATTAAAATTTGAAACAATTAAGTACACATTTGATGCTCTGTACAGTGCACTTATTGGACTATAGTAATCCTGTTGTAGGGACTGTTGAGATGGGCGAGACCGTTTTCGACCAAAAACGTACCCTTCGCTTTTCGGTCGATTCACTTTTCGACCAAATTTAAAAAAGACTGATTCTCTTTTCGGCCAAACCAAAAATTTATAAATAATTGCTGCTATATAATATAGTTTTAATAAGTTGCATAAAATGTTGTAAAATAACAATAGCCAATAGGTATTCGTAAAAATACAATTCGGGACAAAATTATTTACAAAACGATATTAATTTTACACACACACTAAAAATTATCCCTATTATTTTATTTATTTAAATTTTGAAGGTTTTTCCAATCGAATTCAAATTTCTTGGTACTATTCAGTACCAAAATTTATACTTTTAATAATTAATCACTATTACATAATTATATAATTGCCATAATTTTACAAAAAAATTTGTTTTTGGTCGAAAAGGGAATCAGTCTTTTTTTAAATTAGGTCGAAAAGTGAATTGGCCGAAAAGAGAAGGGTACGTTTTTGGTCGAAATAATATATTTTGTTCACATAAAGTGCAATTGTATATAGATAATTTTATACATTGTATAGTTTATACTGAAATGTTATAATCAGGGCTAGGATTTGTATGCAACAGCATGTTTTTTTTGCGACTTCTGATTGTTGATTTTGTCAGTAATGTCCACGAATCACCTCATGATGAGATTAATTGTGGTGTTTTTATTTTGCACGTTTTTGCATATTTTGGATAAAATGAATATTAATGTATATATTGAATAAAATTAATATTATTGCATATTTCCATTAAAAGAATGCGAAAAATGCATGTTTTATAGTATATTTCGTAATTAATGTTTATAATTTAATATTAATACTTCCTATTTAATTCTAGCTCAACTGATTAAAGTATTAAACTTGATTTTTTTGTCAAACACAAAATTTATTTTTATAAATACAATCCTATGGTACAATAGGTATGCGATTAAAGATTGAATAGTTTGACGGAGAAAGATAAACACAATTAATAAAAGTATGTCGGTCAATATAAAATCTAAGATAGAAATTAAAATGCATAGGTACTTTTGTATATTTTGGTAGAAATAAGAGCAAGGACGGGTCCGAACTCCAGAATCTGTACGAGGGAGAACTTTAATTAAAAACATTTTTACGATGCTTTTTAACGACGAGTGAAAAATTTAAAATTATATTATATTTTTTAGTGAACAGGAGAGATCACTTACCCCTAGTGCTCCCCTTGGTTCCACCCTTGAATAAGATAATGTTTATATTATAATATACTTATATTATGTCAAAAGACGTATCTATCAAAGATGGAAAATTTAGGTTTAGATTTTATTGTTTATAAATAACGAAAATATTAAAATTTTTTTAAGAATTATAATTTTTTGATAAATAATTATATAATTTTTCCAATATCATTTTATACATGATAATATGTAATAATTTAAGCTGATTTACGAATAATTTTAAATAACAAATGAAAAAAAAACAGGCGACCCTATTTTCCTATAATTTACTGAAGGTAGTTTTTGATACGTTAATTATGAGACGGTTTAAGTAGAAATTCAAAATAAGTAATACTTAAATAATTTAAAACTAAGATGAATGAAAATTGTTCAACAAAAAATTCATCATTAAACATATTTTTATTTACTAAAATTTTAACTTTTAACCCGATTTTATTCAATGAAAGGTTAAGAAAGACGCTACACACATATTTGTTGTCTCCATCAAACAAGTGGATAACATAACAAATTTACACTAAGCAGATCACATTTAATTCCATTAGCTTAAAAATTAAAGTAAATTGATTTATTATGAAACTTAAAGGTAAGAACATTATCTGTGTTTGTAGGTGAGTTTTTTACGATAACTTAGTTTTTAAATGAATTATGAGCATTTTTAATTTATGCTTTATATATACGTATAACTTGCTACAAAATTGAACTATTGTAATCAATCCACAAACAAACATAGATAATTTTCTTAACATCAAATTTCATAATAAGTTTCAGAAAATTTTTTAAACTAGCAGAGCTAAACGTGATACGAGCGTCTAGAGACAGCACAAGAGCAAATACCTTATCAATTATCATATCGTATTTCTTATAAATTATTATAATCGTTAAAAATATTCAATATATTCAAAATTTTCAAATCGCAAAACTTTCTTCAGTTTTTTAAAATTTTGATTTATTCAAATATATTTGAGTGCGCGTATTGTAATCATACATTTTGTAAAAAATACAATTTAATTAGGCATACAAAATTACACATGGAGGGACGTAGGTACCATTAAATCTTCAAGACCACTGATATAGATGCAGATATTGAATTAGATATAATTAATATGACTTTTGTTTCGGTTCAGGGTAAATATACTACTTGAATTTTTCACTATTTAACTTATTTATGAAATCAATATTTTTCATAATTTTTTAGAGTTTGAAGAATGGAAATCAATTGACGAGGTAAGTCCTTCGTCACGGTTTGTTAAACAAAGGGGGACAAGATTTAACAAATATAAAACTGTAGCCACAAATATTTATTATTGCCATCGTTCTGGAATATTTTAGAGCAAAGCTACAGGAAAACGTGTCATGAAAAATATTGGTTCGTGTAAAATAGGCAAGTGTCAAAATCAGTAATATACATTAATCAATTACCTACTGAAAATTGTAATCATGTTTACCTGTTGTATATAATCGTGACTTTGTGATTGTTTATTGTTTTTTGTTTTGCTTGCTGTTAAATGTTAATTGATCTGCAAGTCAAGTCGTTGGTGTTTATGAAATATACGAAATAGTTCATCACTTATGATATAATTATAGACTTGTTTTTATTATATTATTCTAAGATGACAAATCCTTTCTATTGCCTATTCCTCTAATAACTAATTAATTAATTCATATATATATATTATAATTAATAAGAAGTACGATATGTCGATATGATAATTGATAAGGTATTTGCTCTTGTGCTGTCTCTAGACGCTCGTAAACGTGATCTGATGAGCGTAAATTTGCTGTTATGCAATTGTCCTAAGATGTAGACAACAAATGGTTGGGCAGCATCCTCTTAAGCATCCGAATTAAAATGGTAGGGATAATACATTTTTGTATGGCAATAAAATATAAACTATTACAAATGTTAATAAATTATAGCGAATCAAATTAATTACAAGTATTTGTTGACATTTTATTTGATACAGGTATATTATAACATAATATACTAGGTTCAATTATAAGCTAAATCGTGATTAGTAGGCATATGAGATTATGAGATATACATGTAAAATCAATCGAGTTTAGCAATATTTCAAACAAACTTAAAATTAAAAATGACATTACAAAATTATTTGTTATGTTTAAAATTTTTAATGACATAATTCAATTTCAAAATTATTAATTGATATGTTATGTACAAAATCTACTAGGTACCTTATGAAGCCATTAAATAATCAATAATAACTTAATTTAAAATCTATTTTTGAATAATATGCCTAATTTTGAAAATAATATTACATCTTTTAATATTTAATGATCTACATATTATTTTTAAGAATTGAAAAAAAAAATCCTAAATAATTTGTAAATTCATGCAAAAGTGCCTTCGCTGGTTGATTCTTCCCTCAAGATACTCAAACTAATACATATATATAATTCTAAAAAATAATATTTATGCTTATTGTACTTTTTTTTATGAACAGATTGTATAAAATCTAGATTAAAAAAAAACAACTTAAGACTTAAACCGTAAATAAACAGATCTATTCTTCAATAATTAGAAACAATAAATTATAATTATTAATAACAATCAAAAAATAGGTAAAAATGTACATGAAATAGTGAAATGACCGTCTAACATTTTAAGTAGAGAATAATTATTATTTTCTTATTTAACCATGTGACTTTTTTTCCTGAAGAAATATACGCGATCTATAGTAAATACTAAAAATTATAAACTAAATATCATATTAATAATATTAACTAAATTACTCGATTTAATGTGTACTTTACTACTTTATATAAAACAATATAACAATATATTATTATAATTATAATAATAGGTTTAGTTACCTCTGGGTTTATTATAAAACTAGATCTAGTGCACATCATCGTTTCATACATTTTTCGAAAGTACTTATGGGTCGAGATTGAACCTATAGATACTTGATATAATTGTCTAGTTATTAGTCACCATTCATGTCAAGGTGTAACCGAGATTGTTTGAACCTAAGCATACATACTGTACTCTGATAGTGTATCTGTTTATTCCTGGTGTATTAGTACGCATAGCATTGCACTAAATTATGTATAAAGAACGATCTATTTGAGTGTCTACATTCATCATTTCCATAATTTTTAACTTTTTTAGAATTTTTTTACATAATACGAGTATTATGCCATTTTATAAATTCAAATCAACAGTTTTATATAATAATAAAAGTCCCAAAAGTAGTTATAATTAAGGAAAAACCAAGAATTTTACATTCATACGAAAAGAAAACTTCAAGTTGTATTGGTTTTTAATTATTGTTGTTGAACACATTTTTTATCCTGTCAAAAACACTGAAAATGTAACACGACATTTCTCATAAGCCGTTGTTAGTGGAGATTTAAAAGTATTGAGCGTAAATCCGCAGTAAGCGAGGCAGTAAGTATTATGAGCGTCTGAAGTTAAAATTTTGACAAAACTCATCAAAATCACAATCATAATTGGAAAATTATTTCTAGTTAGAAATTCATAAAAAACTTCTAGTTACATTTAAGTTTCGAAAATTAAATACGAGGTATACTTAAGTTTTCCTACATTTAAAAAAATTAAAAGTTTACAGGAAAGAAATTAATATTAATTTACGAGCGTTTGAAGTTAGATATTTGATATTCGTACGAGTATATAATTCTCTTACAAAGATTTTCTAATTTTCAGTGGTTGAAAATTGAATATATTAATATAAGTAATATTATACAATTATATATAGTTATAAATGTTATAATAGCAATATAAAAATATAAAAGGCATGATTTTTTTTATAAGTATTTAAAGTTCAAATTTGGGTAAAATCTATTAAAATCTCAAACATTTACTAATAATTCAATAGTTAAAAAATTATAAAATGTTCAATTTGTATAGCTAAGGCTCGAGCTAAGGACTGAAAATTTAAAACAAGAATTCTCAAAATTAGTTTATATACTGATCAACAAATTAAAAAAATAGTTGTAAACATTTTAAACTCAAAATTTGAACAAAATTACGTACAAAACTAAAAACTAACAAGACTAATGGTTTTAAGAACTTTTAGTTATTTTGTATAGTAAAAAATAAAAATATTATTCGTGGGTATATAAAACTTTTTTAAAAATGAACCAACCTACTGTAGTACTATCGTTTTTCATATTATACGATTTTACATCATTGAATTCAAATTTAACACATCTATCACAGTGACTCTAGACAGCTGAGCGTTAACTACTTACCAGCTTTTTAATATTATATCCCGAAATAGGATATATGTAGTTCAGAATATTTTAAACTAAAAAGATGAAATTTCAAATAATAGGTAATAAAAAAAGTAAAAAATATATTTTTTTTAGACACTCAGTTGGTATAAATAAAAAAAAAAACCAAAGTGTTATGAAAGCTAATTATAAGTATTTTTAGTTACACTAGCTGCTTCCTCTGAGTAGTTATCTAATATGTACTATTATATTATAAATTTATTAATTATGAATTGCGAGCATTCTATGATATATGAATGTATTATATACAGTAAGGTGCGGTACAATTCAAAAGCTGTAATCAAGTAACATCATAAGTGAGTTATAATATTATACAATAATGAATCATGAGTTAATACGTTAATAAGTAATAATAGACCAATAGTAAAAAAAAAACCTTTATACCTCGAGAAATACGAAGGTGCCTATGAGTTTTAATAAACTGCTATTAAGGTCATGGCGAGGGTCATGGTGACTGGGAAATAATTGATCGTCCAATATTATTATAAATTATAGTAAGGCGTAACTACCAGAAGTTCGACGTTCAGTAAAATAAAACTTTAAAAATACTGAAGAACTCGATCAAATTTACGGGGATTAAGGTACCTATTTCCTGGTCATTGAGTTCACTGTGATGGATATGTAAGTTTGAGTTCAATGATAATTAATTGTACACGAGAAAAGATTTTGAGTTGTGTCTGCTTTTATTCCTAAAGTTATTTTATAATATTACAATTTTTATTATTATTACATAGGTATTATGCCATCATCAGCCAATACTGACGTACCCTGTGAGTATATATTTGTAGCTAAAGTGACTTAAGATTAGTCTAAATATTTTTATTTATAGTTAGATGTAACATTAAAAGAAAATCTTTTGATGAGAAATCGTATTATATTTAGCGTAAATATTCAATTTCGCGAATAATTTAACTTCAGATATTTATAGAATTTTTGCAATACTTCAGACAATACATAGTCAATTACAACTTATGAGGACCTAATGTATTAAATTTCCAAATCTAAAGTATGGATATTAAATATTTTATGAATATTTAACTATAAAATAACTATCAAATTTTTGAGATTTAGACGAATTTCTTCGAGGACACTACAATCGCACATGTTGTCTCTTATCTCTGTCTTACAAATTCAAAAAATAGCAATAACTGTTTTGCGCGTGAAAGAACAGAGAAGACTAATATCACTATGAAACTAAATTTTCACTACGCAAAAAGGATAACATTAGCTGAGAAATATCGTTTTTATTTTTTCGATGTCAGAACTACCACAAAATAAATGTTAAACAGGGTTGAAAAACACAAAAATAAAGGATTTTGAAACAAAAAGAACATTTTGCGTATAAGTGATATTAAAAAAATTAAAGAAATTTCACAGATAAACTATAGGTATTGTATAACATGTTAAAGTCTATTAACTATCACTACAGCCTAGGTATAGTTATATTCCACGCAAAATAGTTTTACTGTTATACTACATTTGCAACGTGCACACAACACATGAGGGTGTAGTGTCTTACTACATGAGGGTGTATTACTCTCGCTATTACTATTTTTAGTGTACCATGAGAGCGGATATATTATTGAAATTTACAAGTAATTATTACTATAGGTATACCTTTTAAACAAATAGAGCAAAGGTATTTTAGCTGTACTTTCATTATAAACTATTCCATTTGTTTTGAAAATTTTAAGTCTTAAGATATCGACACTTGTTTTTTTTCTTCAATTTTCTCTCTCTGGCCTTCACGTAACATATAGACAAAACGTATTCTCGCAAAATCATTTTTCGTAATGTTTTGTAAATAATATGAGTGTAAAATCACTCATTATAAAAAATACAGAATAATATTGAGAGTATGAACAAGTCAATTTGTCTAAATATTGTCTCAAAGCAATTTTAATTAATTTTTTTTAAGTCAAATAATAATTACATTTATAACCGTATAAAATTGGTATGACAAACCTATTATTAGTTATCATATCAGGTATCACTTATCTAATTTCTAAAATTACTAATAAAAAAAGATTTTAGGTACGCAATGCGTTTTATTTTTATTGCGTGGATATGAAAAAGCAAACAAATATTTCGCAAATAACATCGTAGGATATTTAGCTTATCTGTAAAAAATTAAATTTTATGATTTCATTAGTAATCGAGTTAGTAATGCACGAATCCAGTATTACTTTTTAACAAAATTAAAGTAAATTTTTAAAAGAATAAGATATCCATTAAAATATGATACCTCGGAAAAGTCATAAGTTGGAACGTAGATGATAAATAAAATGAACATTTAACATTATATGGCTTAATGAATTAAAAAAGTTAAAATATTTTGAAAAGCCAATAGCGATATAATATAATCAATAATACGATAGTTTCAAGTTCGATAATAAATAGTAATAAAAATATGCCTAATCATTTAAAAAAACAATGTGAAAAATCCTAAAAATGAAGTAAAAGGAGTGTTGAATAAGCCAGAAGTAGGGCACCAGGTCAACTACCAGGCCTATCGATCCAAAAGGGTGCGTTACACAATGGTGTGGAAAAAGGGCAATGGATGATGTACTAGACTTTTCAAAACGGCAAAGAAATAATGTACCACGTGTGTTAAATCTAATTAAACTTCTATCAAATAATAAGACAACTTATTTTATTTTATTTTTTTAATGATTATTTTAGAATTTAATAATTTTAGAAAATGTTTAAGAACACAGTTAAATTTGTAATATTCGAGTAATAAAGTATAAAAATTGTATTGAAACAGAGAAAAGTTATTATGATTATCAGATGTATCTGGAATATTAAATATACAAAAAATCGGGAATTCGATTTGATACCTGTAAAAATAAACCAATTTCAATTCTGATTTTTCCCCGATAAACAAAAAGATAAAAAATTAAAAATATTATAAAAACTAAAAAAATGTTTAAAAAAAATTTAACATATTATCAGATTAACAGGAAACATGGCGTTAATATATAATTCTAATAAAAGGGATGAATAAAATTAAATTGAAAAAAAAAGGGTAAGTCGTGGATGTCGCTGTGCTGTACAGTAGGTTTGTTACAAGTGGGTTACTGTAATGGTTGGAATTAAATTTGAATCCAATGATATTATATCATTCTATACGAAAAACGATTCTAAGCAGAGGTGGTTTATCTGTCTAGGATATATTATAGATTATTAAAAATTTTCATATCTTAGATATAAAAAGCACAAAATAATCTGCGAATTTTCGGGATTTTTACGTATGTTGGCAAAATTCAAACTCTGAAAGCTTATAAAAAAAATCGTGCCAATGTATTTTTAATATTTTTCAACTGTTATTGTAACAATAATGTGTTAGGAGCCTTGTATTAAATTTTCAAGCTTTTCTATCAAACAAATAAATTTTAATCGATATTAATTTAAAAAAAACTAATAATCATCGAAAATTGCATATGCCTATAAATAATTCAACTTAAGTCGAATTTTTTTGAAAATTGCGTGGTGTATAGAATATAGTTATATAAACATTCGGTTAAAATTGTAAAAGTCATTTGTTTTAAAGTTACATCAAAAACCAAAATCGATTTTGTCGAAAACTGATTGTGCGTAAAATTTCCCATTTTCCCCTTAATTTTTAGTTTGTTTATCCCGATTATTTAGAAAAATATTGAGAATTTTTTAATTTTGATCCCACAAAAGTACCAATTAGATTCACTTTCTGATCGATGGAGGTACTGAAGTCGAAAATCAAAGCACTTTTAGTGCCCCAAAACGCGATGACAGACACAAAAATAATAAAATAAATAAATAATACCTAAGTAATGACTATAAAACGGTTTTTGACAAGGGAATTGAGTTTTGAAATAACAATTCCATAAAAGTATATAAATATAATCACAATCCAATAGTTATGATTAACATTAGACCAACATATTCTGTTACATCTTTAAGTATTTTTAGATCAAAATTAAGATATGATACAGAAATATGGTTTCACCCATGAAATTATTGCTTCACTCAATGAAGAGCAATAATGCAAGATTGTGATGAATTATTATTTTTAATTTCAAACCAAAATAATTATCATATGAGATACTCGATTCTGGTGTATCTTACACATAATGGTTAAAAATATAAGTTATCTTTCTAATGTTATTTTAAACGTTTACAATATTTTAAAAACCCTCCAGTAAAATTTTAAAAATAAACTATCTGAAACATGATTTATGTTTATTTATAACTATAAATATGCTGATTGTTAATATTGAAATATATAAATGTATCAATAAGTAAAAAATAATAATAAAAGCATTGATCATGTATTACTAAATCATGTTTATCTAATAAACACATTATCGATTTATAGGTACCCACTAAAAAACAGTTCAAGCAAAATGTAATAAGGTACTTAGAACTATTAAGACATTCTAAAAAACATTTAACATATAATTTACCCACTTAAAGGTTGCTCAAATAAACTTAAAGGTTGATATTGAACATTGAGTGCACACTTTTAATTGGAGTTTTTTAAGTCAGTATATATAAATCCTCATATCTATAACTTACCTTAATATGATCAAATTGCCAGTGAAATAATCTACCTATCAAAGTAATTAAAGTTGTAAGCTTAGCAGAATACAAATTATTCTTAATATTCTGGTTAAGTTTATAGGCTACTAAATTATATGTTATATAGATTTCCTATTTGTTATGTATTCAAATTAATGCTAAATTTAAATTTGAAGCTAATTTATACCATATTATTATCCAAATGAAAGGGACATAGGTATAAGGTATATTATAGACAAATGTCATAGGCAATCTATTATTATTTATATGAAGTGGATTAATTTCCTTACCAGTTACCACAAACATTATACTATATCGTTGAATACAGATACCGTTGGTAATATATAAAATATATTACAAACCACTAACAAGATTATGCTAACCACAGATAATATAGACACAAATAGATAATTATTGTTGTTAAGGAATTCCATAAAACCATGATATAATATTAAAAATAAGATATTATATTACAATGTAATGATATATATTAATGCGAGAAATAATGTAAGAGTCACAGCACCATATGCCATTCTAATATTTAATATTATTTTGTTGATGTAGGTACCTAAAATATTTTCATTAGGTAATTTTGTAATTAATTGGGCTTAGAACAATTTCAATCGCAATTATTGAATGTTGACTTTTTGAGTCATTGAATATATTATACACTAGTGCTGAACAACTTTTTTTACAGGTTTTTAGATTTTACTAAATTCAACTTTAAGTTAAAATATTAAATTTATTAATAAGTATTCTTATGAATTATAATATTCACTAGAAATTCTAATTTAACTAAGGTAGGTAGTACATGGGAGGTTGCAGATAATATAAGTTTGATTAAATACATTTATAACATTTTTCTTTGTTATACCCATTTGTACCTTAACCAAAATAGGTTATGAAAACTTATTCTATATCAGACTTGAGGTTAGTTTACAATAGGTGTTCTATGCAGCTTAAAAATAAACCATTTTAATGCATACAAACTGTGTCGCTGAACATTGTGTCACTTCTGGACCCTTCTTAAATGTTGTCTAGTGATAACAGAGCATGTCATAGAGGACACAATGTCTGTGACAATCTTAAAGCACTATTATAGGCACCTATTGTGGTTAGCCCACACTAATTTTTGTATCAGGTGGGATAATACAACCAGTTTTTATCAGCAGAGCAATCTGCTTTTAGTATATCTTGGCCTAAATAGACTATAGCTTGGAGTATACTGAGTATAGTGTAAAAACACTGAGTACCTATCAACATAAATAATTGTAAACAGGTACTTAAACATAATTTTATACCTATCATAATATTTTGATAAGAAAGCAATTCATTAATTAAAAAATTGTGTAATGGAAGATTTAAAAATGTATAGGTATTAATGGGTACACACTAGAGATCATGATCAAAAAAGTAGTAGATATTATGTATAGAATAATTTCTTAAAATCTTCTGAAACTATAGTTAACCACTAAGTTAATAATTTCAGTATAAATATTCTTGAGTTTTGAGTTAAAGATAATATATACATTATATGTATAATTTTAGTAATATTACTCATTATAACAATAGATATTATAATAATATAAATCTGATTTAACTTAGGTACTAACTACTAGGTACTACAAACATATTACTAAAATTATTAACCAATAAATAATTCAGTAACTTACATACCTAGGATTAAAAATAAATGTAACTTGTTTAGTACCTAGATCAAATAATTGAATCTTACCTTTGGAAATGTAGCATCAATTTGTCTTTGAAGAGCATTTCTTTCGCTTTCTACTTCGGCCAGTTGTTTTTCAGTCTCATCGAGTCTGATTTGACTCTTGCTCAACGTATCCAAAAGCTTGTTGCGTTCCTCGACAACAGTGTCCATAAACTCATTGATGCGAACGTCTTCGCCTGAAAACTGATGCCGCTGACCACCAATATTGTCTTCAGTGATGGTCGGCATGACATCGCACATCATATTCCACATTTTGACGATATTTTTTAATTCACAGCCACGTTAAATCAATTATCAACTATACACTGAAAGCCATTTCATCGAGTCTTCGTTATTCTGAAACGGAAAACAATCACGACGTCAAGAGCATCGACGGCGGACGTACACACTAGATATTAATTGTAGGTATTGAACGTAACAATTGAGTATTTTCTACAATCGGATTATTTCAACTACCGATATCGGACCAAACGATGGCGCAAACAACGCGGAACCGACGTATCGGGCGAAAAAACATTGGAGAATCACACACGGTTTCATTGGGGATCGGCGTTCTGTTCGAACCAAACGCGGACGCGATCGATTTTCAGAGCTCGAGATATCGTGATGTTATGTTTTATCAATCTAAACTGCTTTATCACTGTCGGCCCGAGAGAGCATGGAGTGGAAATAGTATTAATACATTGACGGTGAAAATGACATTAGTGATGCCGTGGTGCTAGTGTTTTTGTAATTTCGTATTCTGTCTATTTCTGCGATGGGCGTTGTTGTGTGATATGATTATTCTACGAGGGCAAGTCGACGACGTGCCGACTGCCGAGACGTACATAGAAAACCGTATATAGATCATATAATAAGTTATATGTATAAAAGATCCCACGACGTGCAACGTTCGGGGCGTCCCCCTCCCTACCACACTAGCAACGCACCGAAAGATAGCACGGAATCGAGACACGAGAAAAGATTAAAGCAGCCTTATCATCAACGCATAAAATGGGACTCGGCACAAACGAGTTCTTCCGTTTCTTGATCCTCAAATTTTTCTTCTTACATCTTCAGATCTTCTTATCTACAAAACGTATTTACTTACGTGGTTGAGAGGAATTTCAAACGCAAAACAGACGTCCTATGAATCGTCTGCGGTGGGGACGCCCGCGCGATATCTGTTTTCAGGAATTTACGCGGGCGATCGACACAAGCATGACGGCGGGGCGGCGGCGCCTGACAAGTTTAACGGGCTACTCCGATACGCGGCTGCGGGCATAGCGACCCGACTCTGCGGCACCAGCCATCTACTGACGAGAAACGAATCTGAAAGGATTGCGATAACACGACTATCTCCTGTTCGATGAGTGTCTACGAAATTCCGCGAGCGAACATTTGGACTTGGTGAAAGTTTCGGCCATGTTTGCAGTTCGATTGGGGGTGCGTTTCGAGTGTTTCGACTGAGTTCATGGAAGAAATGCAGCGCGGGCGCGGCTGTTTCCATGACGCTATCGGGTTGACAATGCGCCCGAGCACGAGGACTGGCGCGCGCGGTCACGATTGCGGTGGCCTTGTCGACTGTCGTTGTCACGGCGCCCGTCTGTCTGACGGACCATGGTTAACATTACGAATTTAAAATTAAGACGCGCACTACCCGGATTCCCGCGCCTTCCTTTCATCATTATATTACATATAGATATTATTACAGTGTTACACATATTAAGCTAAGCCACCCAGTGTTGAAGGGAGGTGTGGCAAAATAAGTTGATAGAGTGCTGAAGTCTCCACTTATTTAAGGAGCACCATATCCAAAGATAAAATATATTTTGTTTTTGTATATTAAATATTTGGTATAAAAAAATAGATGTAAAATTTTAGTTTTGCTAGACATTTTATCAAATCACCATCTAAGAAGATAGTAATACAATGATATAGACTGTGTGATACACATTCCTATATTTTTGTTGAAGCTAAAACAACTCTAAGATTGTATTGCATAATTGTAAATTAATGTATAATCTCGATACTTACCCATTATTTAATAAATGTTTAGTTATTACTTATCTTGGGTTCAATGGGTTCTTATGTTGATATTACAAATTTTAATAATGAAAAAATCTGTCGTTTAAAAAACGATTGATAGCTGAATAACGGACGGAGCTCATAATGTATAACAGTTTATGTTCAGATTTCACTGTGCTATAGTTGTTTACCCAATGAGTAAAGTAATGTGTTAAATTCTAAACTTTCCCAAATAATATGACTACATGTCTATATCTTTAAAGTACGAAGAATCCTTATTTTCTGATAAATAAAAATATATCTACTATTTAATGTAAATATCTTTTCAAGAAAATAATAATTTTAAGACTAAGCCATATTTTGAGCTTTGTTGACTGCCATATAACCAAAAAAAATCCTAGTGAAAATAAATTTATATCCTGCTACTTTTAGATTATAACATGCAAATAGCGAGGAAACGAAATTATTGTTATATTGGTCTACTTAATTACCTTCATAATCTACAATTTGCAACCATGTTTTATTTCGGTTAGTAACACATTTATACAATATACACTAAAATCCAACTAAATATTTTATGTACCAACCATATTCTCTATATATGGAAAATAATTACTTAGATGTTATTTAGAAGTTGTAATTTTTCGATGTCGTATTGAGTTTCTCTAAAAATAAGGAAAAACTACTGTATAATTTCGATAAACGTCAAAGGAATCACGACAGACGTGGGCTTTATTTGTACTCAAACACGTTTTATGATCACTGCAATGATTAATAACTGCTTTCCAATTAAATTACTGTACACTGCTCGTCACTGCTGTTACAGCGTGCCTGGCCATTTAATGTTTAGCAAAAGGTTAATTTTCCTGCTTATATTGTTATCTGTAATAATACTTTTGGAAATCGTATAACTGCATTATAATTTATTAATTATTAATTTATGATCATAATTAATAGCCAGTTAGCACTAGATTGCTGCATATGAGTAAAATATAGCTTTTCATTGTATAGCACAGACACACAGGGGTTATCAACTTTTTACAACAAATAAACTACCTACATTAAAAATATTTAAGTATTAAATTTGTTGATCGATCACAATTTATTTAGGGATTTATTTAAAAAAATATCATGAAAGTCGTAAAAAAAAAAAATTATAAGCCTATTCATAATCATTTTTATACTGTTAGCATGACAAAAATATGTATTTTATTGTGTAATTTTATTATTTTTTCACGTATAATATAGGTTCTTATTCCTAAGTAATAAGTAATTTTAAATAATAATAATAATATGTGTTAAAATCTAAGTGAAAACCCCACTATACGCGTGTGCCGTATACACGTAAAAGGTTTAGCTAATATGTCCAACAACATGGTAAAATGGTTAATCATATGGTAACCTAACCCAACCAACCAATCACAGCAAAGGATTTACGCAAACGTGTATAGTGGAAATCCGCCTTAAGCAAGAAAAGCTTAAGACAGAGAAAGCAACAAATATCTCAGCGAGTACTACTACCTATATTCGATTGCGTACAATTTATTATTTACTTAATTTTAATTTTGTGCCACACAATAAATTTCAATATCAACAATTGATACTTATAATTATAGAGATATTTGTTATTGTATTAAATTACACCATAGCACATTGTTAGATATATGTTTTTTAGTATGATTTCGTGAAGAACCGTGAATATTCATATTATATTACATTTTAAATTTGATATAAATAAATATTTTCCATGTGCCTATTATATATTTAAAAATATTACTTTATGTTAATCGATGACAAGTATAGAAAAAAATAGAAAACAAAATCTATATTAAAACAATTTTCTAAACAATATTATTTCCGGAAATGACACATTATGCAGCAACTCGATGTCAAGTGTCAACACAATAAAACCTTTAAAATGTGAACAAATAATTTATTAGTTCTTATTTTACAAACATTTTCCTTTTCTAAAAATAAATAGGTACTTATTTAATTTTTAAAAGTTCAAAGTATTATTTCCTGAATTGTCTGAGTTGTTTGCAACAGAAAATTTCTATTCTGGAAAAATGCCGTTTTTGGAAATATCATGTTTTGCGTAGAAAGTTTTTTTATACAACGCCATCTACGTGGTGTGTATTCGATATAATTTTGTATAAGATTTGTATAATAAGAATTTTGTATTAATATGTTTATAAATGTTTGTACTTGTATATAGGCAACCTATTGTACATATTCTTATTAATGACTAGGTCAGTAATTACCATGATATTATAAACAACATGTCAACATAGTATGATTGTAAAAGTCCAGACTTTGTTTAAGTTCGAGCAATTCGTCACGTCTTGCTTACCTATGTTATCACATTGTCAGATTGTCTTTAAATTATCAATTATTATTACTACACACTGCACGCCTTCACTATTTCCAGACGAAGTGCCTGACGAAGGATCTGATTTCGAATTTCCGATCATATAATGTTGTTTATATGTCATGGTAATAACTTGAGTATATAGTGGTCTCTTAGTTATAGGTATATAATATAATATAATGTATGGATGAAATTAGCATTATTGTAAATTAAATTGTATAATACTACTCGCCTATATTATTATAGCAAAGATATTTATAGGTACTTTTTCATTCCACGGCTCCTTTTTGACTCCACGATATTTAACGACTCCCAAACTATTTATGACTTTTTTTATCAACGATGTCGGTCGATGGGTAAAATTCGGACGATAAACAATAATGATTTTAATCCTGTCAGAAGCCCTCCACCCAGACAACATAAGACAAATAATAACCTTTATTACCAAGTCCAACCTTATCAATAGTATTTAAAAATGTAACTTATATAAGATGTAAATAATTTAGTTACCGAGGTTTAATTCAAATGAAAAAAAAAAATGATTTTAGTACTATAGAAATTCAACCATAAATTTTGATAATCACCATTGTGAATAAAAATAATATTTATATATCATATTCATTTTGGTTTTCAGTTATTTTACACGGCCCTCTTTGCCTCTTTGCTAATTACCTCGATGCCTTGTAAAACCCAAAATATTTTATCGTTATTATCAGAATAAAAAATAATGGTATATATAATTTAACATTTTGTTGTAATTTCTATAGAATTGCCTAGATATGAAATCCAATTAAAATAAATATATCTACCTAAGTACTGATTATATTTATAGCACATGTTTTGTTTCAATTGAATGGTGATATAATTTAGCACGTTTATAAACATTTTATAAACAATTTATAAACATGTTATAGGTACTCACTCGACTTTTATTCAGTAATTCAAATATTTATGATTCTATATTATACTTTTGTTTAAAAATAAACTTCTATAACCCTAAACATAGCACAATAAAATACACAAAATGCGCATTGCCTGAAAATTAAATAAATATAACATCATATTATAAGCAATATAAATTTAAAAAAAAATAACACAATATACATAATAATTTAATTTTTAATGGATTATATAATAATATAATTGATTCCTTATGCGGTAATTATATTTTATAAGTACCGTTTTGTATCGGATATAAATACAAAAGTTATAATATAAAGATCTATTGTGTAGAATAAATAGTATAAATCGTATAGAAAAAAAGAAGAAGAAAAATAAATAATTATGATTTTTATTGAGTTGGTAGGTAAAAAATATATTGTATTCAAATGATATGTGTGTCGTGTCAGTTTGTGGTCGTTATCGTTGTTTTATACATTAAAATATATACTTTTTACCTCACTCAATAATTATCCTATAATTATTACACTTCGATGGTGAATGTATCACGATTATAAATAATTTTTTACACTATGGTTTTATTTTGGTGTTCTACTGAAAACGATGTGCCAAATGAGCATTACAAAAAGAAATTACATTTGAAAAAGTAGAGTAGTTATAATATTGTAGCTGAGTGGTTACAGGTGATGTGTATTCATTATTTATATACACAGACACCTAAATATATGCGGCGGTACATTGGAGCTATATATGTATATACAGCGTGTTTCAGAGGTTATGATATTTCGTATTTGTAAGTGTAAAAGAAAATTATTTTTTTTTTTTATCAGATATACTCAATTAATAATCTTAAGATGAAAACTAGCTAATCCCGTGTTAAAATCATATTACAGAAGAAAAAATATCGCACGTTGTCGATAAAAATATAATATACTAGCAAGGTATAGGTAGCGCTCGTCTGCATTTGAAATTATACCAATTTGTGGCTTTTACTATAATCTTTTTTTGCCGATACTGAGACGAATACTGCGTCGGACACTTAAAATGCATACTTTTGTGCATCATAGGTATATAGCTGAAACACCCTGTGAATAATTATATGTCGCTCATTAAGTGTTATATGTATTATGAAACGGTAGTTGAAAAATCGTACTAATACAATGATGATGCGTGTACATTAAACAATGTATAAGAATGGATATTTTTAAAAACTTTGTAAGAATAGTAGTAATAATGAAGTTTTAAAGAAACACTGGTACTTATATATAATAATATAATGATATAAACAACTTAAACGCCGTATAGAAGACGCACTAGGCGATGCGGTAAAATACTCAGCGTGTCGGTTATTATAACCAATACCTACCTACATCACGTATTTAAGATGAACAGGTATTACAAAATATGTATTATGCTTGTCCGTATACTAATTGAATCTCGGAGTCGGGCCGTAAAAAGTTACTTATAATAAATTAAGATTAAAATGTAATTATAATAATATTATTATGAAAAAGTCGTACGTCTTAATAATGTGCGATAATAAACAAGCAAAAACCGGGAATAAAATTGCGTAGCTAAACAAATAAGAAAACAAATATGGCGTATTATAATGGCTCATTGGGCACGCGTTGTTTAAGACAAAAGATATATTCAACACATATTTATAATGATATATTTTTAATGTAATACATTTTGTATAACTAGATAATATTAATAGTAATAATAATAATAATAATAAACTTTAATATTAAAAAGATATGTTTAAAGTTGTACATGATATGATATGTATAGTGTTAGCTTTATTTTTGATATGTATTAGGTGATTCAAAACCGAATGTATACGATTAAAATAGTATAATGTTATATTATAAAGTTCGTTTTAATTGACCGAAAATAATTAGGGAAGTTATGTTTGGAATACCGTGGAATTATTGACGAAAGGAGTGGACGAAATAATATTATTATTTTTTTTTTAAATCTTGGATGGATATTCGTATATAGGTAGGTAATATAAATAGGAATAGAAAATTACAGAGGATATTATAATTGTATACAAATCCGATATTTTTTTAGTAAATTAATCTAGAAAGCCGGTGTTGACTAGCTTTTCGAGGAAAAACTTCACATCGCCTAGTTCAGAGTCTTTGATGCCCAGGCTCTTTAACATGCCGATATCGCCGTTCTCGACGGCGATGAATACCGAACGCAAATGCTCCAAGTCAGATCTCATTAGATGGAGAGCAGCACCGAAGTCCTCGATTGTTTGTGATTCTGTAAGCACAATTTTATTATATACGCGTTACACATTTATAGATTAATTAAATATTATCATGCTATTTAAATTTTATATTTTTGTTTGGATATAAAAGAACGATTCGTTAAATCCGTAACAAACTAGACACCTACCTACTCGTATATTAGTTATTATCGACTATTGTAAACAATAAGTACAACAATATAATTATGTGTATAGTTTAACCTGGAGTCGGCAGGAGTCTCCGGATGTAAAGGTAAATCGGTTAACGAACGTTTGAGAACTTAATACATTTTTGGTCAAACGATTGAGAACACTTAAAATTGATAAATAATAATAAAATAAAATAATAATATTGTAATAAATTAACAGAATTTTATCACGTGTTATAATATTTAATGTTAATGTTTAATATTTTGTCTTTCGGTTATTTTATTTTTCACATTGTTTTACCATAGCTTATTACATTTTAGAAGCATCTTCGAATTCTTCATGACTTGAAAATTGTAAACCAAAAAAACGACAATTCTAAGCCACTTTCTTAGGGTCATCAAACTTTTTAAATGCATTTTGAAATTTATTTTCGCTACTTCACAGGACTCGTATCAAATATTATTATTTACTACCTGTCTGTTCGTTATTGATTTAAATATACATAAACTATAAATTTTAAATTCTATAATAATCTTAATAGTATGAAAGTAATGCTAATAATATTTTATCTTTGGCTAAATAAATGAGGGTAAACAAATACGTTCTACAGCTAATCAGAAACCTTCTCCATACATCCCTGATTTGAGATTTCAGTTTTTTTAAAAATCATAAATAATAATATAAAGGTAATCTATCCACGTGTTCCAGTGAGTCGATACGTTTTTATTTATAATATATTATTTGTTCTTATCTTTATGTTTTTATAAGACTTGACCCCAGACTTTTTTTAATTATAATCCAGGGCTTCGTTCAAGTAGAATATAAAAAGAATTATAAAATTAATATGATTATTCGTTTAATTGAATCTGGGTGAAAGTTAAGAGCTGATAATATTTGATCCGGAGGGTTGCATTTTACTTTAAAGTTTCAATTAGTGTGGCATTATAAATTATAATATTATGGTATACACTATTATTTTTAGGCGAACTCCGCATTTCAAACGAAGGCACATAGGACCATTCTTCCATTTTTGTAAACTGATAAAGTATTAACTTTGGATAAAATTAGAAACAAAATCAAACTGAAAATAAATTAAAGTTATAGGGGATCTTGAAATTTTCAACGCCAAAATATAAGTAATGACAAGAATGATAAAACTATAACGATAAGTTGGTCGCAAAAACTTTTGGACAGGAAGATTATTTATTGGTTAGATTATTAACATTACTTTGTGGACCTACATATTTACAGTGACGAAATCGTAAAAGAAAAAAGTGGATGGGCTGTGTTTGTTACAACAGCAGTACAAACATTACATCCGAAAAACGATTCAGAACGAAACTTGATTTTTCAAAACATTCAAAATAAACAAGTAAAAAAAAAAACGTTATTGGTTACGTCTATACATGGTTGTGAGTTTTCTAACATTTACTCGGAAGTTTAAATCACGAGTTTAACCAGAATAAAGTATAACTTCTATATATATAAACATATTGTATATAGAGTACCTAACCATAAGTGTTATTATATGGTTGATGTATATGTGATTGCAATTTGTGGAGCTATTCTACTATTAAAAGACCGTGACCCGACAAATCGTTTTGACTTTTATATTACAGTCAATCATATTGTAATCTTCATAAAGTTGTACTGCAATGCGACAGAATAAGCAGTTTTACTATTGGCCAAAACTTTTCCAGTTAGTAAAAGTGTTATTGACTGCACCTCAATACTTATGGAAAATTTATCGCAGGTGGTATAGATTATTTTATAAGAAATTTCCTATAAATATTTTATATAAAAACGTGTAAGACTTTACTGGGAGTTGTGACCTTACAGGACTGCTCGGATCGATTGCAGACGGTGCAAAAAAAGTTTTTCTACAATTTGTAATTCAAAAATCAGAAAATACGACTCTGACTTTTTTGATGACCTTATAAACTTGTTATGGTATATTGTTGTCAAGTATAATATTACAAGTTTTATACTGGTTTAATGTAAGGGAAGCGATACGAATGCCCGGTATCAAGTACCTATTTGTTAGCGTTTATATCAACTAAATCGATAATTTGTTGAATTGAATCGACTTTATATTACTTTTTTACGTACCAGAGAGAGTGATTGCAACTTTTTCGACGCCTCCTAATGGTTCCAACGCGTCCCTGGCTTTGCTGCCAAATAATTTTTCCAAGTAGTTTGGTCCATGACTAGCTAAAAGTGACTGTAAAAAACTTGCTGTTTCTTCAACCGGTGGTCGTTTAGCTGAAAATCATATAAAATAATATTATTGGAATATCAAAATAATATAAAACAATTAACCGACTAAATTTTGTATTAATTAATACATTTAACCAAATATATTTTTTTAGGTCAAATATATGTATTAAATTTGATAAAACCTAAACGTGAATAAAATAATGTTTTTATGTTTATTTTAAAGATAAATAAGATAAATAATATTCGTATTATGTTTTTAAATTTCAAATTATAGCTACCTAGGTATATAAGTAGTGGATCATATTTTTTTTTTATTTATATCGTTTTCACTTAACACATAATTTTACTTGCCAAAAAATGATCGACCTATACTATTAACTATAATATGAAAATGTGTTGTACTTATAATCACTTATTATTTTACTGAAAGTTTAAGGCAAATTGCAAAATTTTTTATGAATTCGTTAACCATAAAAATATCAACTGAATTATGTGAATTAGTATTTGTCACGTAACTTATCATAAATATTTCATAAGTATTAGTATGATGTGTAAATATACATTATATTAGCATGTCGTAATTTATTAATTTTATAGAAAAATAACTATTAATATTATGTAAATACCTCTTTGAATCAGTTTATAAGTTATTTATTTATTAATTATTTCTTTATTCATAAAGTTGCATTATTATATTATAATTATAATTATTGCATTATTTAAATAGCATTTGCATAGTTGATATTTATTAATATTTTTATTTTCGATTAAACATATTGTTTAAAAATATATATATATATATTATAAACCTTGCATTAAAAAAATAATTTAAAATAAAACGAATGACAGTTCACCAAAATTTTTTCAAGATATTGCTGATAGTTGTTGGAGCGTACATAGAATATTTCTATTATGTAATTAATATACATATGTATGTTTTATTTGTTTTGTCGATAAAATGTATTTTCTTTTTCAAAAATTAATAATAAATTCGAAAAATGTGATGGTAAAATGTTGTGATATCGTCAGGCATATTTCTACAGATATTAAAGTTTTCTCGAACATTAATTTAGGTACCATAATATTAAATTAATTAATGTTAACATATAATAAGTCGTTCAAATATTGATTTAAGTAGAATTTACAATCTAATAAACTTTTTAAGCAGTATATGGCTACAGATAAAATGTTTTTATAATTCTAATTTATAATATAAATTATTGTTTTGCTCAACTAATTCAGATTTTAGAATATAAAATGTAATTTATCAAAAGTTTAATACCTATACGAAATATTTTAAGTGGAACTTAAATTATTTATTAAGGTTGAATATTCGGAGAAATGTAAAATATTAATAGTAAAATAATCATAAATAATAACTGTTAAAGAGTAGACATTTTAGTAAATTAGTTGACATTGAAGACTCTATATATATGCACGTACTGACGAACTTAAAATAGCCTCTATTGACCTCATTAAAATATGAAGTTAATGTTGCTTGAATTAATTTAAAAATAAAATAAGTTGAACCTTAAGTAAATATATAGTATATAGACATATGGGTTAACGTATGTATTAAGAAATTTGAATTTGTTTAGTTAGGTATCATAAACTATTTTGTCATATTAATACTTGCGGAGTTAAACATATTATAGGAGATTATATTAAGTTAATCACTTTATCTATTAAAGGATTAAGAAACTTTGCAGTTATTGTTTATTATTCTGTGAAATACGTTAATAATTGTGTTTTAACAAATATTATAATATATACGGCATACGTGTAGATAAGCGTAGTAGTTTAAATAGATTAAACGACAAAAAAAAATCCTTATCTAATAAATAGATAATCTAAGGACTAATACAAATCTTATGTAATGTGCTTGGAAAAAAAAACGTCAACACCAAAGTTTGGCTATTCAAAATATACATCAAATAAATATAGAACAGTTATGTTACCCGCAGTGCAAAGTCTGGCATCTTCATCATAACCATCTGGACAATCGGGTGCTCCGTCACATAAATATTGAATAGAAATACAAGCGCCGTTTCCAGGACATTTGAATGGTTCATATGGGTGACACGGTTCTCCTAAAACGAATTTAAACACTTTCTATTAATAAATCTTTATAATGCAACTAAAAATTTGGAGTTCATTTCCAAACTGCTTAAAATAATAGATTTCAAATAATAATATCAGGCACCAGGTATATACCTATATATGTATATAAATTATCAAAAATCAATTTCATATTTTATAGTTTCTACCAGTTGACATATTTTATGCCTTCGATTTGATTTTTTTCAATCATTTAAACATCTACATTATGATAATTTTCTATTTTTTTCAAAGTATAATAATTACTACATAATATCGTCACTTTTAGAAAATATGTTTTTATTATTCACATCACAGGGATGATTGCGAATTTCCTGCAAACGGTTTCATATTTTTTTTTTTTTAGTAGACTATTACGTTTTATTTAGTGATTATAATTCTTCGTTTTGTTTGTCTCTTACAAATATATTAATTTGACATTAAGTAATTATTATTTTATATTCGATATCCACCCCTAGTGACTCGTGTATTAGGTTATAACTTTATAAGTGTATAACACGCGTACTGGACGTCACCCACCAATCATATCCCAATCGTTTAATAATAACAGTCTCTATCGGAAATTTATGGATCCACATCCGTTTCGCACTGCCGTGTAGTGCTGTCGGTTGTGAAATAATTTCGTTTGATTACGGTCCGATTTCCTATTTCTGAACGACAATATAATAATGTGTACCTACCACGAGCACCTATTATTGTGACAGCGTTGTCATTTTACCGGCTATATCAACGTGTCAAGTCAAAATCGACATTTTGTTGAAATACATATAACGATATAACCATTAATGGCGCTCGCCACATAAACCGACGACTGCGCGTTCATTTATTAATTATTTAATTTTACAACTTTAACCTTCCTATACCGTGGTAAAATGACGTATTTTGTAAATTTCATCGCCGTACTCAATAATTCATTACTATTAATTGATCTGTTCTCTGTTATACGGAGTTACACGTACGGAGGCATACTACCTATACGTAAAGCGTAAAATATACTTGAGTAACCTAATAAAGATTTTTTGTCCAAAGCCTAGACGAAATAATGCAATAGGTATAGTCGATGACACGGTTGCAGGAGCGACGAGTTATTTTATTGAATTTTTTTTTTTTACTAAACATAAACAACTATCCGCGGCGTCTATGGCCATTCGATGTAACAGCATATTATCTATTAGTATATTTACATATTACATTAATATTTAAAAGATATACAAAGTATAATTTAGTATTTAAAACAAGACAAAGTAGTAATAATTAGGAGTTAAGTGATTAGTAGTATTATTTACAATTTACAGTTTGTTTATAAGATTCGTTTGTTTGAGAAATTGTATGATCTTGTGTATATTGTTGGGGTCCGGGTTGAGTACTTCAGCGAGGTGGTTGGATATTTGATATAGCCTTCTTTCTTTGTCGTATATTCTGCATTCGGTTAAGGTGTGTTTCACAGTAAGGAATGTTCCGCAACATGTGCAAACTGGGGGGACTTCCTTCTTCATTAAGTGGGAGTGTGTAAGGTGGGTGTGTCCAATTTTGAGACGGTTTATAGAGGTCTCGTGTTTTCTTGAGATGTTATCTGGAGAAGGATACGGTAAGGCGGATCTCTTGATTTCGTTAAGTTTGGTTGACATTTCATTTTATTGAATTTATTCAGATGGAAATAAATAATTTATGAAAATACATATTTTATACACCGACACCATGCTAGCAAAGACTAGAATTTAAAAAAAAATATTATTTTGTCATAATGTTGTTCGAATTATGAATATGTAATATTGTGGTCATACCGATATCATAATATCAAATATTAAGTACCAAAGCAAAAACCACAATTTTTTGGTAGTGTACATTCTACAAAATTCGTACATAAATTTTTAATGTGACGTTTTAGGAAATGTAAGAGAACAGTAACGCAGCGGAAAAAAGAAGACATCCTTAACATCATTTGTACTGAAACTAATTATTGTGCGCCCAGTGGCGTATTATTAAGGTTTTTCCGCCTCTAGGCACTTTCCAATTCGCCGCCTCACTCCCCCTTCATCCTTCCTACAAATATTTCTAAAACGTATTTAAATATACAATTTATATTATATTATAATATTATATTAAAAAGATACATTGAGATATATGTAGATATATGATTAATTTTGAGCGAACAAAAATTAGTTGAGTTTGATTTCATCAAATGAAAAATAATTTTTCTAATTTTGTAAAAAAAAATTGTTGAAATTTGCCGTCCTCCAATGTTGCCGCTCTAGGCCCGGGCCTATAGGGCCTGTGCCTAAATACGCCTCTGTGTGCGCCAAGTTACGATACTCGCACCGTTTCAACCCAAATGATGTGTACTTATAGACATGAGTAATGAATTGCACTCATATTGTTTGGTAGTGTTACATTCGTAATGATTTTGGTTTTTATGTAGAAATTACGTCTGTACTTTTTTTTTTTTTTTTTTAATTAGATACAATAAGATGTTCCTAGCCTTGGCTATCTACATCTATTGATATTACAATGGATGGTACATTTTTAACAATTTTAACATGATTAACGTCTGTATAATAATAATAATGTACATAATATATGTTGTAATTCAATAACGAGCATTAACTGAGAACGAGGATTCAATGACGGTGTGGTTAGCAGATTTCGTGTAAATTAATTGCTACTACGTTTGAAATTAAACTCGAGCATCGATAACCTGTTGTGAAAGATAAACGGATACATTGCAAACGTGTAGATACAGAGGATATTGTGAACTCAGGTAATACATACTGATTTGCCATATTGCAGTTCAAAGCTTATTATAAATAATTAATAGTTGATGGGGTTTTAGACTGTTCATGCAAACCACTTTATAGATGGGTGGGTACACATAAACAATTTAATCGACTATATAATTAATTAATCATTCAACAATAGAAATTTAATATTTTCATACACAATATCCAGGCTTAGGCGTTACGCGATCGTACCAAAATAACCTCTGTCCTATAATATATTAAACATTAAAATAGACTACTGCATAATAATTACATATAGTTCATATTCAGAATGATTTCATAAAATCGGGAATTTCTAAATTCTGAATAATTATATAAATTTAAGAATTCTGTTGTGATAGTATTTTTTACACGTTCAGTAAGTTAGCCATGTAACTGCGCCAAAGATTTTCGATAACTTCTCGAATTTAGACTCTTACATGTATTATTTTTTCAATTAAAATCACATTTCTGAGCAATAAAGTGTCGCTTTAAATTAAATTTAGAATATTATAATAAATATATAGTTTAATTTTTGTTAGTTATATTAGTTATAATAATGTTTGTACAACAATCAAACTAAAATTAATTGTTTAAATGACAGCAAACTATAATTTCAAATGTTCGATTGCATAGAAGTAATGACTGACTAATTTTGAAAATGGTTTTTTATTATTTATACTTAGCTTATGCAATAAATTTGAAAACGCAATTTTTCGTACATTTAATTATGCAAAAATTTTAAATCAGTCGATTATTTACGGAGTTTTAGCTTTCAACTGTAATTTATTACTCGTATATGGAATTGTTATTTGGTTTCCGCTCACATAGGTTACTTTTAATATAATAATTGTCATTAGATCTTTTTTTGTAGTGAAAAAATTCATTTTTTTTTTTCAGGAAATTAAATTGAAAAAAATTTATATCCGTAAACTGTATTCTAGACTTCTGCAGAATTAATTAGTTAAAAATCCACGAACTGTAAACTATTCCAATACTCTAAAATATAAATTAAATAAATTTTCTAATTCAGATAGTTTGTAATAGTTTGTTAGAAAAGTATACGAATAATATATTTTTAATATCTATTATTTACCAGAATTATTGGATTAGACTATTTGAATTGCTTTAGTTATTGTTTATTCGTCATATTTAACAAGTTTTTAACAAACGAATTTTCCATTGTTTATAAACCATAAAGTTTGTTCATAATTTGATTAAATATTTAGATTGGTATAAAAAAATAATTTCGAGAATTGGAATTATGCAAACTTTCAAGTTTCAGATAGCTTGGCTTCCTAGGTAGCTGAACGTCTGAATCAGAATTCAGGAAATTTTTAACAAAATAACTATTTATTTCCCGTCACTAAAGGTAATAACACATATTATTTATGATCAAATAAGACACTTAATCTTTTTCAAATAATTTAGTATCGTATACATTATACGTATATACACAATATAACCTTATTCGCAATATATTTTCATATTACTAAAACGACGAAGGGATTGGTTCATTATTAAGTTTCTGTAAATCGTGTTATTTATAATATTATAACCTTATATAGTATATAGTTATACCTATATACTTATTAAATACACAATATACATACATATTTATTTCTTGCATACCAATACTTTAATACCGAAGCTTTATAAATTAAAGATCCAGAAGCGCCCAACTTCCTGATATAATAAAGATTAAAATCATATGATATTGTTGTAGGTATTTATAATCTCGCTAACAAATACTCAGTTATATCAAATTTAAACATGTAAATACCATTTGAAAAATATATAGGTACAAACCGTATAACCATATAGGTAGGTAAAACCAAAATAAAATCGTTAAATAAATTGAAAAGAGTGATGTTTTCTTAAAATATATACATACACATAGGTATGATCTGATAAGTTATTTCAATATATTTATTTACATAATTATAAATTAATTACCTATCGTGTACACGTAAATAAACAAATATTTTTAATTTATTTATATAAGGTACAATACCATGTTGATATTTCATCAAGAGTTTAAGTGCATAAAATCATGAGTACATATAGCATGCAATTACATTTTTATTATAAGTAAGAAATATTTAAAACATATATTAAAATATCAACATAAACGTATATGCTTAAAGCGGTATCTGAAACTCGTACGAAAAATGTCATTATTATTTAAGACTAGAGTGTTTTTTAAAAAAGCTTTTCGACGGGCCATTTAGATTAAAATTTAAAATGTAAACACAACTGTGAAGAATAGTTTGATAATTGTTTTTTGTTCAAATGTTTGTGATACATGTACAACACCAGTCGTAATAATTAAGAGTTCTCAAAAAATTGTATTTCTCAAACATTTTGGTATTTTTTATAGCTGAAATGGGTAAGTGTTAATATCAATTACTATAGGTATAACAAAAAACGCATATAATGCAGATATTTTATCCACTACCTAATTATAAATATTAATTATTATTTATATTATATTCACCATGCACATATTAAATTTTTAATATTATAGATGTATTTAAAGATTTATTAGATACTCATATCGTATTAACACTATATTATATTTTATGTGTATGCTGTATCAAGAGCCTAAACTAATGTTCAAAGATAAGATGAATATATATTAATACCCAACTTTGCTAATTATACAATGTATTTTAGTAATAATAAAAAATAACTATAAAACAATTTTACTGCGAAAAAAACCCATTATCAAACATCATATTAGGACATATACATGGTGAAAGTTACACTAAATTGAAAAGGACAACTCAAAACACTTTTTATTACCGAACTTTCGCAATAATAACTGACGTATTATATGCTCGTGTATAATTTATATGTAAAAATATGATTTACTCAAATAGTTGAATGTATTTTTAAAGAAATTAAAAATATAAAAGAAAATAAACGATTTCGAGTGAATTTGAAATTGACATTGAAGTGTTGTTAAAATAATATTCAGTCCACCATATAATACATAATAAAAAATATTAGTAGCACTTTTAATTTTTGACCTTTTTCTTCCCACGTAAATAGTGCTGTCAAAAACACACCATTGAAATCAATATATTATACGTCACCATATTTTATTATAATATAATAAATACGTATTCTATTTGTGAATTCTAAGTTGAAAATAGTGACGTGCCAATTATAGTGAGATTATTCTAAGCTACCCAGATAAAGTTAAAATATTTATTCACTGGAGATTATATTATTTAATACAATTTATTCTCACTTTAGAGAAGCTGAAAAAAACAAAAATTACTTTTTCTGATATCATATAGGTATATATAATAATATGCTACCTACCTATTATGAATTCAAATAATAAGTGAATTATATGAACTTTTGATAATCTATTTTAAATTTCTAATTTAATATTCTTACACCTATCACACTTCACGACCTGAAATATATTTTGTTCTGTAATTCTTTGGAAATCGTTCAATATGAACAAATTAACGTCGTATGAAATGATTAAAAATACTCAGCACGTTTTATAAAACCTGTACGAAAATGATTATTCAATGTGAAAAATGTAATAGAAATACAATTTGTGTAGAGTTTAGATAACTAACATATTTCTGTTTTTCACGGTATATGTATATTGATATTGATATTTTTGCTTGCAAAATAACTCTTGAGTATATGATGAATGTGGCAGACAAATTTATTTTTATTTTTACTATTTTCCAATGCCAAAGTGAAAAAACCATGGAAATAAGATATACTTATACGCAGAAACTTTTTGAATTCTATTTTTATTTTATTAAATCCAATTTAATGTAGTTTTTGTTGAAAAAGAGTTGCTGCGCGGATGTCATAGGTGGTTGTTTTTTTGACGCCGGTGTCAAATTCCCATCGAACGGTCGGTAATAAAAAAATAACATCAATAAATAAGAAATATATTTGCAATATTGCGATCATGTGCACGTATACCCGTTACAACACGTATATGTCATATTTTCTTTTAATCTAAAACGTGAAAATATTACCTCAGGAATATAAATTCCCAGTTGTCATCGTGAAAATACATTTTTCGGATACCTACTGTCATAGGCTATACCTATACATCGATGCGAACCAGTACAAGAGATGAGTATCCAGTTACAGCAAAAATAATGAAAAAACGATCCAATGTACCTAACTATACATGCAATTATTACGGAAATCCGGAAACATTTGCATTTGATGACATATGTACACGTCGAGCGCTTCCCGATATATCCGATGACAGTATAATGTGCATATTACCTATGTGACTTGTGACAATATAGTTTTCAACTCGATATGACTAACCAATATCACTTTTACACGAAAAACAATTTTCCATTTTACGTATAATATAATATTATATATTTATACCATTATGGTATAATACAGTACTATACTATTATAGCTGCAGTTCCATTACTCCACCATTGCCGCCGGTCGTGCAAGAAATATACAACCGAACAATGCAACCACCGTCGGAGCGTATAATATTATATTATAGAGCAGCTTTTATTTGCGCCACATGTTATGTGTACACTCCGGGGCCCAAAACATTATGATAATTTGACTGTATTATTATAGTGACAGATAAGACTATGATATTGCCAGTATGCGCTGTGCATATATTATATATGAAAGTTGTAATTTCAAAACGGTTCGCGATATGTATATATAATATGGCTAAATCGGTGTGTGGGTGTGTGTCTGTATGAAAAAGAGAGGGAAAAATAGGGAAAGATAGGGGGTTGAGAATAAAAGAAAAAAGAGAATGAGAGAAAATAACTAAATTATCTAGAGACGTTTGCCATCCTTGCTGATGTCAGTGAATACTGAGTAGAACAAGACACGGTCCTTTATGTCTTATGTGCCATCAGGAAATTAATGCAATTGTAGTCGTGTTCGTGTGCCAATATGATATAGGCACCCACAACTGACTACCATGAGCAGTGTAATACCCAATTGGTTATAACAATTATAAGTACACGTGTCAAATAAACATTTTGCAGGACGGTATAAACAATTTTTTTTAATTAAATACGAATATTATTTTACCAGTGGATCGGAGTGTTCATAATATTTGTATTAAAATCAGCACTTGTGCGTAATACAATTATTACTAGGTACCTACAAGTTAACAACTGCAAGCTTAATAAAAGCAGATTAAATTTTTTTTAAATTACGTCAATATTATATGCATATGAATTTTTATACTTTTATAATTTATGCCTTCATTCAAATTTTTATTCATATAGCTTTAAACTATATATTTAAGTACATATTTTAAAATATATATATAGGTGCTCTCTACCATTAAACTATTAATAATAAGTTAAATAAGCCTTCTGTGGTGACAAATTCTCTCAATTTTCCTGAACCATCCCTACTACATTAAAATGTTAATCATACCATTTTTTTTTTTTTGAAAATTGTATGTATCTAAATCGAAATTCAAGCATACACATTTAAAATAGTATCAAAATCTAAGTTTTTTAAAGATAGTACACATAAATAAACTGGATAATTCTTAGAAAACTGAATTTGAATAAATACATTATGAAAGGATAAAATTGGGATGGGAATCACGCTTTACATCAAATATCTAAATTACAAATATAAAAATTAAAGTTAACATAATATTCATCTCTACATAATATGCCCCGTTATAAACTTTTATTTTAACATTATTCTTTGAAATCGATGATTTTTTTTAAAAACATATACATATATAGATATCCTATACAAAAAATAATTAGTTTTATCTAAGACATTTACATTATAGATGAATATATTAAGAAAATATAACTCTTGATAGTATTTTATAGTTAAAATTTTTATGATAAAATAATCATAATGACAATACTTTTAATTTTCAAGAAAAATATTGTGGAGAGATAATTTTTATGACAAGAAAGAAAATGTTTTTAATTATAATCAAACAAAAAGCATAAAATTCTTAAAATCTCACGGGAGCATTTAAAGAATTTTATGAATTCTATTTGTAGGTAATAAATACTTATTATTCATAAAAGATCATTTTTACTAATTATGAAATGTATATACTACCTACCGAAAAAAATTAATTGCACGTTTTAAAAGAATGAAATATTATTGAATTATATATGCTGCAAGTAAAAATATTAATAATATAAAATAAATTATATTTCTTTCCAATAATCCATGTATTTTTATAGCCTCGATTAATATTTTTAATTAAATATCAACAATATTTTATGATAAATATTTTTGAATACATCAATATACCTGATAATATACAATAAACCTATAGATTTAAGTTACAGTATATTTCTATTATTTCTATAGTGTTTATATATATATTAATATGTATGTTTTGGTTATATTACAATATTGAAATGAAACATTAATTAAATAAATTTAACACAATTTAAGTAAATATTAATACTTCTTTACATAATATGTAATATAAAGTAAATACTTAATTTACTACAAAAGACATAGTTAATTTATTTTTTTTTTTTATTATAAGCTACTAAGCTAATGTTTTCTGTGTGAAATTATAATGAAAAACTTTTTAGCTCATGGTTTATCAGCTAAAATTGTAAATTATTTAGTTCAAACTTTTTGAATTTGTTGCTTTAGAAGGTTAATAACTTTACTACAATAAACTTTTCAGTACTTTTACAGTGAAAACCATAATATTTATTAGTAATTATACATATATGTTTGTTTTCATTGGGGTAATTACGGGGATGCATAACGGTGCACTTGCACCTCCTGGTAATATGTAGAAGGCGCAAATATATGCTTTTGCACCTGCAAACGCTGAACTTTATACCTATTGACATATTATTATCAAGTATAAAAAGATGTCTATAGCATAATACGCGAGCAAAGCGATTAACTTTAAATATGACTTAATAATTGTTATTATGATTATTATTTATTGGACTGATAAAGTTTTGCACCTGCTGAAATTTAATGGAATTACGCCAATATTTGTTTCATAATTTCCAAAATATTTCAATCGCATGTGTTTAAACATTTCAATTCCTATTAATAACCTTATTACACTTAAACCTAATAATTACAGCTGTTTTGAGATAGGTATAAGAACATGATGTTTGAATTGAAATTGACTGAGGGATGATGAAAATGTTTACCAAAATATTAAACTATACATTATAAATTTACCATAAGGTAAAACAGTTTGACGCAGTATGGTTAATTTATATTATTAATAGTCATACATTTGAAATAATTAAATAATAATATATTTCAAGTGGTGAGTGAGATGATGTTTTTACTGTTAAATAAATGATGTTCGTTCTGCGTACATCTAATGTAACCACTTGAAAGTATTATTTATTATTACAGCTTGTAACAAAACTGTTTGAGATACGTCATGGGGATATATTGTCGAGGACACTTACTGAAAACTGAGTGGTCCTTATATAATAATGAATAAGGCGAAAAAACATCGTTTTACTCCAAACAAAAGTTTACTTACAAGTTTACATTAAAATTATTTATAAATCTTAACACATAAACTATAACCCTAAGGTTATTTGACCATACTTTTAAATAGTGTGTCATTTTAGAGTAGGTATCAAAAAAAAACATGCTGTTTTAAGAACTACGAAGAAATAATTATTCTATGAAAAATAAATTGCATTACAACCAAGGGAGAATTTTCTATTTTTTCTATTTAATCAATAGTGAAATCATGAATATGATCATCATAGAATAATTTGAATTGATTGGTATGGACAAGTGTTACCCAACTTTATTGATAAGCGACTGACTATTGAATCTTTCTTCTGTGAGATTAAATATATATATATATATATATATTATATAATTAGTTCTGATATACTCGTAATTATATAATTTAAACTAATGATATGCGTATTATCCATCAAAACAATTTTGCGAGTCAACATTGGTTCGTGAAATATAAGTTGGAAAACATAGATTCACACGGTTAAAGTTATGGAATGAAAACAAAATTTATAGATGATAAAAACATACCCATACGATAATGATTGGATGTGTTTACGGTTTTTGGTTAGTTATAATGATCCATTCCAAATTTCATTTAAAGTATACTCGATTTATATTTTAGTTAAAACGAATTTAAAAAAAAGAAATACTGCCGTGGGATAGAATATTAAAATCGGTTTATTAAATGCGTGTGAATTTTTACGGGTCATGTAACAGGTATATTAACCACGCCTATTTTTACATGCAATTTATTACAGTACCGTACAGTATAACGTTTTCACATTAACTAAGAAACTAATATACACTGCTAAAGCAAACTACTATTTTGAAAATAATATTAGTTTAGGTAAATTGTGAACATAATCTAAAAAGTTTTGTAATATTATTATTATTATTTTAGTTTGAAATTAGAAGGAAACTATTGTTAGAATGAGCTCATTTTTATGACACTTTTATTTAATAGTTTTAGGCCAATTGCACACCAAAAGAGCAAAGCTGTGTTAGTCATCGTTATAGGTAGTCAAAAATGTGGATACTTCTAACCGCAGTATCAATCATAACTAATTGAGTTTTAAGCTAAAAAAATGTTATGTTTTGACTATGTCTTATCAGTGTGCGTATATTTAATAGTTTTGCTTTTTTGGTGTGTGATAGTTCTAAGTGAAAACCACATATCATTGTTTTTTAATATCTATGTTATATAACGTTAATATATGCGCATATACAATTTAATGTTAGGTACTGAAGTTGCGCATTAATTTATTTTTATGTTTTAAATTGAGTGGTCATAACGTTATATTATGCATTCTATATGTGTGAGTAATCTAGCAAAAAAACGGTAACTTTTATAATTTGATATGCCTTTCATTAGACTCTTTTCATACATCACACATAACAAGAGCTATTCACCTGCCTAAGTAAATACACTTCTTTTTATGTGAAATATTAACTACATCAATATATTGTATTATATAATTCACTGTCGGTACGGGCCTTTCAACTAAAAACTAACCAATGTTAGTTTTTGTTAATTTTATCTATCAACAAAATGTATTTAGCGTACACGGATATGAATAATACGATTACAATCATTATTGTTTGTTTTCCTAAACATTGGTGTAGTGAAATTGCATATTCAACACGCCGTCAATGGTATTATTATTAAATTTGAATATAGAAGTAATTTCCTTAACCGTTATATAATATATAAACACGTCAAATCGTGATGTTTTTGTCTAACATCTTATTTACTGAACGACGAACATGTATAAATATTTTATTATCAAATTAAAAATAATTAGAACAACGGAAACGTAGTAACTATTGACACTAATTATCACTAAAGTCACTACACTCAAAATAAACTAAATAACATTACATTTAATCATCATTAGCATGTAATAAAATTAAATAAATAATTGCATAAGAATTCATTTTTTAGATAATAGTTCATATTATTATTAAAATACACATATTTACGTATCAATGTATAATATGTATAATAATAGTAAATGGGTTTTAAAAATGTATAATGGATATTGAAACAAAAATTGTAATCAATAAAATATAAAAAATAATGCCGCTTTTATATTAATTTAAGAGTGATCGTGATAATCATTTATTAACCATGGTAGCCAGATCCAATCATATGCAACTGTAGCTAAAGCAATATTTATGAATATACCCGAATTCCACAGTGAAACCAAACAATAAACGCACGAATCATTTCTAATAGAATATAATAATGATAAATATCCTACGTTATCTGGAACATACTTATTCATATAACTATAAGTTAGTCTTAGTTATAAAGTTATCATTTCACTAAAAAAATATTAGATAAAATCAAGTTCTAGGCAATTTGATTTAGTTAAATATAAAAACTAAAACATTTTAAAACTAATTATTTTGAAATCCTGGTGATCCAAATTTTCTTAATTCAAATAAAGTGGCATAAAATATTTAAATAAATATTTCTTATGCGATGGGACTAGATAGTAGTAAATAATATAGCAAACATTTTAAAATAAGGAACAACACACAACTGGTATTATAGCTTACTTTTAAAATGAAAAACTAAATAAAATAGTATATTATTTTTGTGCTGTGCAGTATCGTAAGCAATGTAATCTCACAATATACATTGGATTCAAGTAGTTACCATATTATATATTTTAGGGGTGAATCGAATACCTAAACGTACATGTGTACATATTTTTAGTCATCCGATGACATCGAAAAAAAAAACAGTGTGGAAATCAAAGAAACCTGCAACTGAAATAATCGAGATGGATTACGTACAAATAATAGCATATTATGGGTAAAACCGAACGCTTAGTTGCATGGCCGCTCATCAAGCTATTTTGATTATGCGCGTGTACTAACTAAATATTTTAAAGGCCTATAAAATTTTGCTAAATGGAGTGTAACGATAAATACATTATTATATATCATAATTTTAATAAAATATCCATACAGTTGCACAAACATAAATTAGAAAATTATATATCTTTATTCGTTAATATGCCTTTTAGATTTAATAAAATAAATAATAAATTATCTGTACAAGCTGCACAAACATAGACTAACAAAATATATATCATTATAAACTAAATTACTTTTAGAGTTAAAGAAATAAATAGAATATTATTTGCATAGCTATACAAACATTAAATAAAATTACAATTAATTATATAACTCTTAGATTTAGAAATAATCCCAATCTTTGCAGTTGTACAAATATGAGCTATTTAGTGAATGAGATACTAATGATGACACGCAAATGACACCGCAATCTCCAAATTCAATCACAAAGGCGGCATATCATGTCTATAAAAGGGCAAACAACAATCAATTACACGCTCAGTCGCTTACTCAACATTGTCTCGATGAATGATGTATGATATTTTTTTGTGTTAAATTTTTACAAGTTTAAATAAATTTAATTCACTTTAATATCATATCTTTCGATTTGTTGAATATAACATTCTTGCATACCTCTTTTCACGCCGGTCATCCAGCATCCACTACATCAAGTCGCATCAAATATAATTTCACATCTCGTGTCATTAGAAAGGTAAGTGAAAATTCATACAATAGATATTTTCCATACATTTAGTTTATTTAAAAGGAAAAACTGTCTTACCAAACCCCGTAATTTATCATACAAAGTGGCGAGTTAGAGATAAACATTAAAAATAAACAAAATTTAAAATACTATCTTATAATAATAATTATATATAGCATATTTTTAACTCATTACAGGAGTGACCGAAGATTATTATGAAAACGGTCGGATATTATACATACTCTCAACATAACTCCCCGGGGAAGTGTATACTAACACACATATATTTAATATGCCGCATCAGCTATTTTATTATACTTAATATTATTAAAGTGGACAAAAATGGCAACGTACCTATGTTCCTTTTCGCGTGTATGTGCCCGTACAGTTTGTTGAGATCGAGCGCGGAAACAATGAGGCCGCCACCACAGCAGCACAAGATCATCGCGGCGGTCAGGATGAGCTGCTGCTGCCTCGCCATGATATCGTCTGTCGGCTCGGACGGTGTGACACTGAGTGTGTATGCTTGCGTGTGAGCGTCGTGTCGGTTGCGAATTTCCCGTGACGGCGACGGCCAACACCCAAGCAATGATAGGGCGCCGGCGCCGGGCACCGCAAACAGTCGAACGTATATTTAGTCGTCACCGCCTCCTGCTCCTCCTCGTCCTGCACCACCACGTCCCTGCTCCTATTCCTCCTCTTCCTTCCGACATCCTACCATTCCTCTACTCGTTCTCCCAATCACCCCGTCCTGTTCACTTCTACGTCTCTAGCCGCCACTGTCGCCACCGCGCCCGTCGTAGCTTTTTGTGTGTTGTAGTCCGTACGGTAACAGGTAGGCAGCGCCGTTATAGTTGTTGCACAGCTATATTGCCCGAACAGCACCGCACCGGAGGGGTTTTGGCGTTAACAGCGGCACAGTCGGACCCACAAAAGTTGTTGGATGGCGGTAGGATGGCAGGGGCGATTGGGGTGCACGATGGCAGGAGTGAGAGTTTGCAAGTAGTACGCGGATTATCGGACATTTCCCCCATCCGCCACCCACCGTAATATAATGAAGAAACGCCACCACCGAGTCGGTTAACCTACACGTTGGCTATGAAACGTAAAATAAAATAAATTCATCTTCGTGCTCGGCGCGACACAATATATTTTTTCCATCGGTTCGTCGGGGTTTCTATTTTTATACCATATCATCGAACGCCTGTCACGCCGAAACACACTTTCAAAGTTATGCATTAGTTCCATATTATATCCGTAGTGTATACATACTTTAATATATACACATTTTACGCAGTCTACACGTCTGTACTGAAACATATGTATACATATTACAGAGGGTACTAATATATACAAACACGCCATAGATACAAATATCCATGGTAACGTTGTCACCGTTACCACCGAATATTCTGAACGACCCGCGTGCCAGATTTGATATACTACCTACATATCTTAGATCATATACAATGGATGAAGCCATCGGGCTAATTCTTGAAGCCAGAATAACTCAGAGCCCCGACTGTTTGTGCACATGCGCGTAATTCTGATTGGTTAATAAATTATCACAAAAAATAATATGATCATAATATAATATACTATTATCAGTCATTTACCCATTTACGCATGCGCAGTAATAACCAAGGCTCTAGCGTTTTCAGTCATTTTGGCTTCAAATCTAATACACAAGCATATACCGAGTGGCTACATCCATAGTATATGATCTAAGCTACATGTATAATATTATATAGCCCCATACGTTTGTTGCTGTGGTTGGCGCACCAAACGCAATATTATCATTATAATATTATGTAAGATTTTTATGATATTTCAAGTACCTACGATTTACGTCTTGAGAGACGGCGATAAAATAATAACAATAACAGCAATACAAAAGCGACCAACTGTTGGAGACACCAGGCTGCACCGTTGTGCCTCCGTCACTATACTTTTCCCACATTCACTATACCGCCTAAGTGTAATATATTGTTATGGTATGACGCTGTGAAATTTGTACCTACCTACCTAAACATAAAATGAATTAAATCGCGTGTATTTCAACAGAAAAAAAAATCGGAAAGTCAATAAAACACCACATAAATATTAAATATTGTACGTACTTACCTATTTTATTATTTTATTGTGTAAACACTAAAGCATTCGTTATGTTATTATGTTTACCCATAATTTATAACAATTAATTTATTCCATTATAAATGCATGCTATACTTTCCTTTGTATGCAAAGGTTGAGCAGTTTGTGTACAAACATTATTGCAGTCTTTTCGGTGAGAATCGATTAAAATATTTGTTCTAAAACTCTGTAATTAGTTCAACGTATTCGTTATTTTTCACATGAATACACTTTTTATAATATCTACGCTGTATTCATATTATTTAAATTAAATTTCTGAAACTTATTTTTGGGTCACTGTATTACTAAAATTACATTAGTGCCATATACATAATAAAACTGCATATAACATTTTTGAGTCAGGCAAGTTTTATTGTGTCAATCTAGCCATGTTTGTATATTATTAAAAAGATGTTATAACAAAAGTAAAACTTTTATAACGCCTCAATAGAGCGTTTTTATTTATGCTTACGCAAAAACAACCACTCTTTTAATGTATATTACATATACAAAAAAGTAACTAATTATCATTTAAAAATCTGGAAAATGTATATTTTTCAAACTTGAATACATTTTTTAACCCTTTCATTTAAAATGATAGCATTGTGATAATAATTTTTTTTTATATACCTATCTTATATATATATATATATATATATATATATGGTGTCAGTTAGTCGGTAGTTCTTTATCACACAAAAAGAATTAGAGTAGAAAAGCCACTTTAAAAAAAAAAGAGATTTTGTCATTCAGTAAAATACATTTTTTCTCATTTATTTATAAAAATATTAATTTTAAAAAGTCCTAAGCTTGTAATACATATATTTGGTTCCTTTTTAAGATTGCTTTTAATAATAATATTATATGTAATGAATGAAAGATTTAATTATATATAATTTGATTCTAATATAATGATTATCTGCGATTAATAATTATTGGATGTTTTGAAATCAAATCAAATAATCTAATAACTATTATCTAATTAGACAAAACGTCAAAAGTAAAACGATTGACAGATAGAAATTATTGTGTTCCATGTCCAAAATTGTTTAAACTACTCAATTCGCGCAGGAATGAAACATTCAAACTAGTGTTCTATAGTTGAGAATATCTATATAAAATGTATGCTTGATTTAGAAATTAGAAAATAATATTCAAATTTGAGTTCTAGTGAACTAATAATGAATAACGATCATTTTAAAAGTTAGTCATTTTTAATAATATGTGGCTCTTTAAACCCAATTTATAATTAGTTAAAAAAAATTACTTAATAAGTTTAAAAGTGTGTTTAGTTTACAAATTATTCAGACACTTGCCTATAATAATAATATACTCTGATATAGTGTTTCATTTAAATTTTAAATAACGTCTCGTTTATTAAAATACTAAAATATAGATATAACCTAATATTATGCATAAAAATAACCACCAATTCCAAAACTAAGACTTTGATAACTATTTTCAGATTATCCATACATCGTTAATGAATTAGAAGCTATAATTTAAAGTAAAATAGAAGTTTTACATGAATAAAATATTAACTTAACTAGGTAAACATCAAGTTCATATTCTAACGTTCAACCAATTTATTTTATTTGAACAAATAAATATATGCAATATTGCATAGTATTTTATACTGTTGATTTTAATTCAACACTTTTACAACATAATATGTTATAGAAATAAAAAAATACATTAAGTTTATTAAATTGAATGTCATTTGATCGTTTTATATAATAGTAAAATTGTTTTTATAAGCATAACAGCATATTTAATTTTAAAAAAAACGTAATTTAAGCAGAACACGTCATTATCAAAAGTATTTTTTTTATTCATTCAATCAGGATTTTATTGAAATACAGTATTCACGTTTTCACTGCAGTTACGATTCTAAAAATAAATTTATAATAATGGCCAATTTAAGTAAAATAATTATATGTAAAAAATATTTATGAATGTACACTAAAAATTCCAAAAACATTATTTCTTTTAAGTAATAAATAACAATTAACAACATTATACTAAAAAAACATTTACTAGGTACCTATTAGTTTAAAAATTAAAGAAAAACATATTTTTAAGAACTTTATACTATACCCATTACCCATTACACATATTACAGTAGGAACCTACTAATCTTGTTAAACATTTTAGATGGGAATTTATGAAAGCCAAATTTAATTCAAAAACTTTTTTTATCAAATTTTTATTATTATTTCATATACAATTTAGACTACTTTAGATTGGTTTAACAAGTTTTTATATTTAAATAATTTTTAGTTCGTCAATTTCTAATTTTTAAATAAAATTTCTGTTTTTATATAGCTTATTATTAGGTATTAATAATTTACAATTACTGCTGAAGCCATCGCCATACTATCAGCACTAAAACTTATTGAAAATGATACTCATCAGTATTACAATATTTTCACGGACTCCTTAAGTACCATCAACTCCATCCAAAATACATTTCATACAAACGACATTGCCACCACCATCATAGACCAAATAGAAAAATTAAAAAATCTAAATAAAAATATCAAATTCATATGGACACCAGGTCATTGCAAAATAAACGGGAACGAACTAGCTGACCAACACGCAAAAAAAAGCAACATTATCTGAAGTCCCCAAACAAAAATACAACACAATAATAGACAAAAAAAATCATATAAATTTTTTAACACGGAACATATGGCAAAACCACTGGGTAAACCAAAAAAACAAACTACGAGAAATAAAACAAAATATAAATCCCTGGCCACAAACAAAAACAACCAGGAAAACAGAAATAATAATAACCCGACTAAGAATCGGTCACACCCTCCTCACTCGTGGTCACCTTATGAACAACCAAACACCAACAGAATGCCCCTCGTGCGGAACGACCCTCACTGTTAAACACTTGCTGACCGAGTGCAGATCCAACGAGGAAGAACGTAAAAAGCATAACATACCTTCCAACCTGTACGAAATTATCGGTCCCGACTGCCTACCAGAAACCATCATATCTTTCCTCAAGGCATTAAATTTAGAAAAAAGCATATAATAATTAATAGTAATAAGTCACTAATATTGTATAAACTGTTTTTTTTCTTCTTATTCTATGTAAATATTTATAAGTATATAATTGTATAAAACTCAAAGCTAATGGCCTATGCTGCCGAAGCTGTAACGTTCAATAAAAAAAAAAAATTACAATTATTTTTTTTACAAAAGTTTGATATCATTAAATTATGAGTTATAACTATTCTATTTTTAATTTTAAATCCAAATAAAAGATGGACATTTATGTAAGATCATAGGCGTATGACCAGAGTGAGACTAAAGTAATGATAACATCCCTTTCCATATATACCAATTATTATTAATAAACAAATAGTATCCATATAGTAAATTAACTTTTATAAATTCAATAAAATGGTTTTTTTACATAAAATGTTACGTTTCAAGGTTATTCGAGTTACGTCATATAAAATGTTAAGTTTAAATACCTAACAAACACATTTTAAAATAATAATTATGTAGAATTTTTAGAACATTTACCATTAATAAAAATAAAAAACCCAATTATACTTAACTTAAATCAAAAGCCAAAACCCACAGAATATAAATAATACGTTGTATTTAAAATCATACTAAGAAAAATGTATTAAGAAAAAAATTGAAAGTAAATAAATGTAATACGACTATTTTAGTTATTTTTACTAAATTGTAGTTAAATTATTATTTTATTTAAACTCTATAAAACCTACAACAGGCAATGTTTGTTGATAAGTTGATCACAACATGTCTCATACGAGACATCATTCATCAATAATTTGTGTTGCTTAAAATTAGGCCTTTCCTTTAACTTTTAGTTCCTATCACTATTATCCAAATAAGATTATAATATAATCTTTAAGTTAAACATTTTTTCCATACATGTCTACATTACTTCGCAATTCATCGGTGATTTTGCTTTAAATTTTAGGTTATACTATATTGAAAATCGAAAAAATAATTTCGTTGAAATTTAAAATTTAACAAGAAAATATAAGGTTCCTTATACATTTTGACTCGTTCGTATCATAAAACTAAATGAAAAATTCGAATCGTGGAAAAAATGGCCACTGAAAAAAAACCCCAAACTAAAAAATACACCAAGGAAAAAAAAACCCACGGAAAAAAGCTCAAAAAATATATTATGTATAATATATTTACATTTATTTATAGATACATATTTTAAATAATATACATAATATATAATTAATTTTTTTTAAACTTTTTAATTTCAGTTAAATTTTGTATTGTGTTAACTTAGCTTTTTATAGTTAATTATCATTATTGTACAGCTAAGTTAATTTACAAGTAAATCATGTGATTTGGGTAGTTAAAGGTAACACCAGCGTGTAGCTGAATTAACTTTATAGTTCAACCTAAATAAGTTATATTTAAAATAGCTATAATTTCAAAATCATTTTGTATTAAATATTGATTCTAATAAATGTATTAATTAATGAGTTAAATTAATCCAAGTAAATGATTATCAATTAACCCTTAAAAAGTGTTTTGTTGTTAATTCAACACTAGATTTGTACGTGTGATAGTTAACAATACAATCTATATTATTATGTTATCACAAGTCCAGAAACGTGAATATTTTGTATTTTTAATATTTTGTTCTTATGTATTCTGTTAAAAATGTATTATTCTATCACAGAAATAAAAATATTATATGATTGTAAATCCATTGTATAATCAACAATCAACCCCATTTTATAAAATATTACAATTTACAATAATTGCACTTTTATTTTCTTGGGCTTTTTTTCCGTGGGTTTTTTTCCGGGGTGTATTTTTCAGTTTGGGTTTTTTTCGTGGGTTTTTTTTTTTTGGGGGGGGGGGGGGGTTTCCGTGGATTTTTTTCCGTAGCTATTTTTTGCGCCTACCGAAAAATTCTCTTAGATTCTAAACAGAAATTAAATAAAAATTAAGAGTTTCTATACTAAAAGAGAGTAAAAGAAATTATCAAATAAGCGTTAGTTTATTGATTCATCCATAAATTAAAAGATTTTTTTATAAAGTTTAATTCATGTATAAGGTATATCATCATTAAAATATTTGAATAGAGCTTATAAAAATAATAAAACTGAAAAAATAAATATATTTGCTTTAATATGTATATGCATACTTTATCGAAAACAATGACTCATTAAACACAAGTATACCTACATGGCTACATACATATTTTATGCACGGGATCATTGTGTTAGAAATAATTTATGAAATATTAAAAATAATTTTGTTTCAAAAGAAAAAAAACATACATACCTAATTTCAATTTCAAAATGTATTTATCTAAACCTAATAATGGACTACCTACAATGTAAAATAAAAACTCTCTTTTTATATTGCTGATAAAATTAATTTTACTAAATCCCATCTGTTATTTAGAAAATAGATCAGAAAATTTAATCAGGCAATGGTTTCATAAAATATACTTTTTAAACCTTTAACGCTTCAATTAAAGTATGTATAGAGTTACATAAATAACTTATTAAACATAGGTGTATTTTTAATTAATGAAAGTATATAAATTGTGATTTCAGTATAGTATTAAATTCAGATGTTAGTGTTTTAAATTTTTTTTGTTTGTTTGTTTTTTGATATTATAGTAACTCTTATAAAATCATAGATTTAATATAGTAGCTATTGGTGGATAATGGATGTTCTAAAAAGGTTTGTGCGAAGTGTGGTGAGACCAATAGTCACCTACTTAACTAATAATTTACTTATTTTATCCTTATGTTATGTGAGGAATGGCTTTAAATTAAATTTCTAGTACCATAGGTACATATTATTATTTATTATATATCATTGCAATAATAATAACCATTTATTAAAATTTTAATCACGGATTACAATATGGTTGGTTAATATATATTGAGTTAAAAATTAAATTACGACTGTGAAAAATAATTGTGCAGTATTTCAAAAAAGGAACATTATAGCTATTCTGAATTGTATTTTACAAATTAATTAATAAAAAAAAAAACATTATATATTTATAAATTAATAATGTAAAAACCATGTAGAATTATCTTATAATATATTCATAGTACTTGAATACTTAGTCAACAAACATTTTTATCGACTTAAAATAATTTTTTTACAGAAAATTAGATTTAACTTTGAAAATAATTATGTGTTCGTATACACATGTGCCCTTTTTTATTTAATATATGCAATTATATTTTATATTAATGGTACTGTGTTTAAAAGAAAAAAGAACTCGTTAGATTACGTATTTATGTTGTTGAGTTAGTGTACAACCAAATAAACCTCGGAAATATATAAATGGAAATCCCATCATCAACGAAACAGCCTGACATTTTTCACTCGGGGACTGGTATCGGATTAGATTTCTAGCCAAAGGGTCAGATCATGAGCTGAATGGTAATGTGAATACAATGTACAATGTACATGTGATGAAGTTACATTCTGAATACCTGTATGATTTAAAAATAAAAGTCGTATTGTTTAATTATTTAAAATAGTTTAAATAAAACCACATTATATATTCAGATAGTAGATAACTAATTTTAAAACTTAAGGAACCTCTAAGATAAGTAATTGAATATTTTCAATAATATTATTAAAATCTAGTTAATTAATAGTATATTTTTACTAGATTAGATTATTCATTTTATACTAATATTTTCTTAGCTATCCTTATTCTGAATAAAATATATAAAATCTTAAGTTGAACAAGATATTTCTTTGATATAAGTAAAGACTTTTATCTAGAGTTCTAAATTAGAAGAAAGTATTCCAAAATTTAAAATTTTAGATAGCTAATGACTTATCGCCCAACGTTTAAAATTAAAATATGTTAGTGGTTATAACTTACAACTATATCGTCCATCATACATTAATTTATTATAGTTTCCATATAATAAATCAACTTTTAAATATTTCCTCTTACTGTAAGTCTATGACTAAACAATTTTAAGTATAATAAATAATGTATAGTTTGATCTAACAAATAACTTATAACATTTTTTATTTAAATATATATATAAAAATAATATACATTGAATGTCATAAAAGTGTTTTTTAATAGGTAGGTACTTAACTATATTTAATTTAATATACTAGCTGAGCCCGAGCACTTCGTTGCCCGTTGAAAATACCAACTATATATTATGATTCAAAATTAGACATTCTGGTGACAGTGTTCTAGCATAGTAATGTTCAATATTATTCATAACTTCTCGTTACAAATACCTACTTGTTAATAAACCAAATCCTAATAAGTATATTAACTATAATAGTGACTTATTTTTCATACAATTAGCAGTAAACATTACTATCGCCCACTTAATGTACATTCTATATTAGTACATTTTATACAATTTTCGTTTCATTTCTATTAAATAAAATATGTCCCATCCATATTTACGTAACAATACCTAAATACATACATTATACATACAACATACATACATTAATAAATATTATATATACAATAGGTATATACAATATAAAAGTACCTATGACTAATCAAATAATCTATTTTATATTTGATAAACTAAACTGGATATCACATTTCCATTTCGATTAAAAAAACTTTCATAAATCCACTATATAGATTGAAAATTCAACACAGGTGGTACTACACATACTAAAAAAGTAAACAACAAATTTCCTATTAGTTATTAACAATTTATGAAGTAAAAAGAACAATTTATGGCAATGCTATTCTGTTTTAAAAAAAATAATAATAATCTAAGAGGGTAAAAACTTAACTACCAGAGAGTGATCTATGAGCATATTATACAGTAAATCACCCTGAATATATAGTATATACTGTACTGAAACTACCACATTTTAATTATACACTAATTGGTCCCCCAGAAGATTAAACAAATTAATTATTTTAATTTTAGCTAGACCATTTTTGTAAAAATTTAAAAATTGGCACTATAAAGAAAGAAGACAACATTAAATCTTTGTTGAGATTAACGTGTTATGCTGTAGATGGTTTTACATAACAATAACTGTCAAAATATTTAAATATTATTATACTAAGCTCAACAATAATCGTATTTGACAGTAGTCTGGAATGTACATTTCATGAAACATTAATTTTATCATACAATCCATAGACGAAAAAAAAAATTAAATTTCTAAAAATCATGATCGGTATGAAAGTTGGAAAATGTGTTACCTTTTTATTGATAAACAATCATAAATACATTTTACTGTATACAATACTTCATAAAATATTCCTCACCAGTTAAATATTATTATATAGGTACTATGTATATTCTATAATAAATTCTAAAGATAATATCCTTATATATACCTACCTAAAGCGGCTATAAGTTATAAGTCAAATACAGTAAATTTTAGTAATCCGATATTTGTAGCCTAATTCTGCAAGCATAAAAAATAAAGAAACGATTTAGCAAAATAAAAATATTCATATATTTTTCACAAGTATTGACGATGGCAAAGATTATGATAAATTATGTTTAGATGTGTTAGGTGATGTCTTAGTTTTACTGTCTTATTATTACGCTGCATGCCCGTTTTCCCGTGTAGTAAATCATAACATTGTAATAACCATCCAAATAATAAATTATTATTTGAGTGTCTTGGGTACGGTTGAGCTAATAGTAACGACACGAACCGTTTTAAACAACAGCGGTTGTGTGTCGGTAGTCGGTACATAACTGAATATTTATTCAGCTTATTAAAATAATTTATTATTTATAAACAACTATATTTCCATATCCGTAATTATATGTAAATGTAATTATAGTTATAAATAACTGTAGGAAATACGAATCTTCAACCTTCTTTAGCAAAAAAATAATTCACTATAAAATGTATTAGAGTCCTGAAATCATATGAATATTCAATGCCTCAATGGTATAGGTACTTCTTTTATTGTATGTCTTTTATTTATGCCCAGCGGCCAGCATATGAAAATGTTTAATAATATTTAATAGTAATTACAAGGTGGGTAAAAATAATAAGTTAAACATTGATAATATATTTACATTATACATATTTTAAATAAATTACTATACATAACTAGCTGTGTATGTGTCAGGAAAAAATCAATGCCAGTTGCATTGTCACTTGTCAATATGACATGAAAATTCGATAATTAAAATTTATAAATTGATAAGATAAATATAAAAAGTAAATAATTAGATTTTTTAAATTTAATATCAATAATATAATACAATCATCATTGTATGATAACCATCCGGAAGCTAGCAACTGCGGCCGGTACGTACGCTCAGTGCGTTTCCGCAGATTGAGCATACGATCGCGCCTCACAAAGCCACTCAAATTATATTACCTATATTTAGTTATAACTACAAAGGCCGGGTCGCTGAAGCTGAAATTTATACGATTTATAGTCGAATTAAAATTTAACACCTCTACTTTATTTCAAGATACGTGGCGTTTGTAATTCAAATGTTGACGAAATTGGATATTTTAGCAAAAATATCAGTTTTTCATCTAAAAAATTTAGTTACTGAGTTGTAATTCAAACGTTAATAATTCAAGAAACTTGAAACTTTTTGCAATTACGTATAATAATGTATTCTATACACAGCAGTGAATTTGTTAAACAATTTTTCAGCTGTAATAATACCATAATACCATGAACCTATTCACTTCGTTCTACGGTACATTAGAATTGATTCAGGTATATGTTACAAACTATATTTTTGAAATAATTATTTATGTAATATAACATATAGTTCAACCTATAAAATTATTAAGAAAATACTAATATTAATTCATCATAAGCTAGGTATCCTGAGATATAGAATAAATAAAGGCTCATGCGTAAAACGTTCTTCGCTCAGAATCCATTACCTATCTAATTTTCTTATATAAATATATAATAATCTATCATTGGATTTGGCTTGTGTTATGTACAACCTTACATTCATGTTAACAGCTAAACAACGACGGTTGACGAGGCACTTTCAAAATCTATTACACAGCTTATTAGCTCGAAGAAAAATTTTATTCATTTAATACGCATAATTTAAATGGAAACCTTATTCTCAAAAGATATATAAATTGATACAAACCCACGTTATGACTTAAATGTCATTCAATCCGTAGTATTACAAGATGAAAGTATAAAAAATGTTCTACGATTTAGAAGTAAAGGATAAATTAGATTTAGTTTTTATTAACTTAAAGATATCGTATAAATTTGTATTAGAATTAAAAAACTACACAGCTTGAAATGAACTTAAAAATTATTGTTATTTTTTTTTTTTTATGTATTGAAAATATTTGCACGCAAAACAGCAAACTAATTTTCATCCAATTAAATTTCTTTATAGAACTAGATTCGTTAACGAGATTAATTAATTATACATTTTATTTTTAATTATATTAGTTATGTTTCAAGTTCCTGTAGGTACAATTTATATGTTTTGAATTACAACCGAATAATTAAGATTATTAAAGTAAAAATCGATATTTTCTTCTAAATATCAAACTCCATCAACATTTGAAATTCAGATACCCATAAAATAATTGTGTTTATTACATAATAATACATAAAAATAAAATAAAATAAATACTTTTTAGTAAATTTAAAATCCTATTATATTATTATTATATTATTTATATTATGGCGTATATTGTAATTAAATAAATAATAAAATAATCACAAAAATCTCGTGATTCGTGTGATATCCTTTTTTACTACAGGTGCAATCAGTATGTAACTAATATTTTATAAACTACAGCTACGTAAATGACCACACATATTTTTACCAAAATAAATTGATTATAAATTACACGTTTTTCCACTCTAGTTGTTCACACATTTTCTGAAAAAGTACCTACTTGAGAAATTAGTTTTTTCAATTGCTCCCTACGGCTACTTCCAATCTGTAAAGCCATGTATTAAAGTTCATCAGAACTCTATTTACTATGTATATAAATATACATAATGCATCCTAAAAATAAAATTCACGTAAAATCTATAGCTAAGACTTTTAAATCTAAAATATGGAAACTATTCATTCTAATCTTCGGCGATTTTTAGTTAGTAGTTTTAATCATATACTGTTCATTGAATATAAGCTGCAATTGGCATAAAATTTTCATTATAATACGTTCAAGACTTACGTCAATCAGTTTAGCTAGATTAATATTTGTCCTTCAAATAATATGACCTACAATGGCCATAATATACACCTGTATATTGGAACCTGCAGGCTCATTTCAACTTGGGTAAAACTAATAACTAGTCTAATATAATTCAACTTCCAACCATCACGCGTAATAATTATAAATATTTTAAGCAATAATTTCCTGTTAAAGGGACATACATAGCATGCCCATGGGTTTCATTTACTGTGGTGTTTTTGGTAAATGTATATAGTCTATACTCTATAGCATACGTAATGCTCATATAAAAAAACTGGTAAAATCATTTGCCTGTGGCTATTTTTCTATACTGTTAAGTATTTCAGAATTATGATACGTCCACTGATAGATAAAAAAAATTTTATAGCACTTCAAATAATAAAAAAACGGGAAAGTGGATATCACTCTGCTGTACAGTAGGTTACAAGTTGGTTACTGTAATCGATGGAATTAAATTTGAATCCAATGATATTATATCATTGTATACGAAAAACGATTCTGAGCGGAGACGGTTTATCTGTCTAGGATATATTATAGATTATTAAAAATTTTCAAATCTTAAATTTAAAAAGAATTTTTTTTATGAATTTCTAGTTTAAAATAATTTGCGAATTTTTGTGATTTTTACGTAAGTTATCAAAATTAAAATTTGAATGCTTGTAAAAAAAATGGTGACTTTACATTTATTTTATTTTTCTACTGCTATTGTAAAAATATGTTAGGAGCCTTGTACTAAATTAACAAATCTTAGATTTAAAAAGAAAAACTTTTATGAATTTCTATCTAAGATAATTTGAACATTTCCGTAATTTTTACGTATTTAGTAAAAATTTGAACTTTAAACGCTTTTAAAAATAATTGTGCCTATTTATTTTTAATATTTTTTAACTGCTATTGTTATAATGCGTTAGAAGCCTTGTATTAAATGCTCAAACTTTTCTACCCAACAAATAAATTTTTATCGATATTCATAGAAAAAAAAACTAAAAAAGTTGAAAAATTAAAATGTCAGTTAACAGCTCCAAACAAATCTAAATGTTTTGAAAATTTTATCAAACTTAGAAAATGCCTATATAAACATTCTGTCAAAATTTCAAGTATCTTCGGTCATTTGTTTTAGAGTTACACCAAAATAAGGAAATCGCTAAAAGTAAAAATCCAGTGCTGTAAAAATTTAAATTTCAAATGCTCATAAAAATGTATTTGAATTTCTAGTGGATATTTTTTTTTTTTTTTTTGAGATTAAGATTGACAAATTTTAAGGAATCTTGTATTAAATTTTCAAATCTTAGATTTAAAAAGAAACATTTTTATGAACTTCTAGCTTAAAATAATTTGCGAATTTTTGTGATTTTTACGTATTTTGTCAAAATTCAAACTTTGAATGCTTATAAAAAAAAAATTGTGACTATGAATTTATTTTATTTTTCAACTGATATTGTAACAATATGTTAAGAGTCTTGTATTAAATTTTCAAGCTTTTCTATCTAACAAATAAATTTTTATCGATATTAATTTTAAAAAAATAATAATTTTGAATAGTTCAACTTAAGTCAAACATTTTTGAAAATTGCATGGTGGATAGAATATACTTATATAAACATTCGGTGAATATTTCATGTATCTATGGTCATTTGTTTTAAAGTAACATCAAAAACCAAAATCGATTTTGTCGAAAACTGATTGTGCGTAAAATTTCCCGTTTTTCCCTTAATTTTTAGTTTGTTTATCCCGATTATTTAGAAAAATATTAAGAATTTTTTACTTTTGACCCCCAAAGTCCACAACTAGATACACTTTCTGATCGTACAAGGTACTGAAGTCAAAAATCAAAGAACTTTTACTTAGCGGTTGACTTGGAAATAAAATAGTAAAGGTACTCTAGCTACTTTTAAAATGTAACGTCCCTAGCATTTTAAGAAAACTTACATAATCATGGCGGTGGGGGGTTAAAAGTTAACATAACAATCCATCCCATGCGTTCCCCTTTAAAAAAGAAGTAGGGGTACGCTAGCGTATCCAAAAAATTAGTTGAGGTACTCAGTCCCCCCACGTCCTCCCCTCAAGTCAACCACTGCTTTTACTGCCCCAAAACGTGATGACAGACACAAAAAAATAAATAAAAACACACATCATGGTAAAATCAATACATTCATCGCTCCGCTCAGAATCTAAAATAGAATCTTGGACCGTTCAGTTTAAATCGATTACGCACTAATACCAAAGTACAAAGCAGCAGCAGTTGCATAGTCACATACGTGTTTCATTTGACAACAAACACATCAAAGCACTTAATTATTTAAATAATAATATAGGCTCGCATAAAGTTATATTATACTCTATATTGAAAAGTAATATTTTTTCTATTAATCGTTTGGGTTGAATATAAATTATTTATAAAACAATTTTCAGATCACTGTGTGTGAAGAAACAATGTACAACGCAAAAGAATATAATTTACATTTTTATATAAAAAATAAACTCTAAGACTATTTGCGTTTTTTAAACTTAAAACCGGATTAGTTAATTATTTTGTAAAATATTTAAGGGATAATTTATTATTTTTATTACTCTTAAAATAACTATAATATTTAAACATTTAAATATAACACTATAAAAGATCTGTTAAAACAACAGTATACGAGTGTTTGTACAGTTTCTCTATTGTTTTCAAGATAGTTTTTAATTTCTTCCGTTATCGTTGTTAAATATTTATTGAGGAATAAAATTGATTAAGCTAATAACTAAGATTATTAAGATTGTTTAAGAAAGTATTTTAATTATAACTCCTGAATTATTGTTGAATTTTTGAATGAAACCTACTGCTGATTTTCTGCTCCGTGTTTTCATAATTAATATTTAATTTTGGTAGGTGTATATTTTGTTTAATTGTTTTGAAACTTAACAATCTTAAATTTTTAAATTAAATTTCAAATAATTGTTTTTACTATTCAACATGAATGAGAACTTAACAAAATTAACGCATTATATTTTTTTGTTTAGGAATAAAAAATTCCAACTATTTTAAGTGTAAGAAAAATGTATCTTGCAATTTGTTCCCATACAGTATACAGATTGAGAATACATATTTTTGCAATCCAGTAAGAAAATACAACACATGGATAGGAAATGAAGTACGAAATAATAAAATCAAATAAATAGAGAATTCTAGCAAATATCTATCTATAAAAGGAATATGATAGATGAAAGAAACGAAAAGATAACTTACGGATAATTATTACGGAGCTCCACAAAAATAAATAGATAGGGACAACATTATTTCATGAAATGTGTACATTGTTATACTTAAAAACTATTTACTTTACATACTATAATAAAAATGTACATTTATGATAAGGTAACAAAAAATAATTTTATAAAAATTAGATAAAATTATATAAACTAAAAAAAAAAGAGTTGATATTAAATTTATAAATGGTTGATGTGTAATGGATACTCAAACAGCATTTACTTAGTCACAGAAACAAGTATATTCACAGTTCAAGAGTACAACTTTAGCTTGTTTAAAGCAACAGTTAAGAATAATTCGAAGTTCTTCAAGATAATCTAATGGATTCAATGCTTGTTATATAATATAATATTATGTAAAAAATTTAATTATTTAAAAAAAACTAATAATCGGTTTTCTATTGATAAAAGTTAAAAACCTCAGTGTTTCATTAAACATAATAACATTAATAATCAAATGCATAACTATTAAATATTAAGTATATGTCTTATAGATTGATATAAATTAGGTATGTATAAAAAATTTAACAACTTCCCATCAAGTATTTCCAGATATGATTGAATTAAATGATAAAATACTATTTTTTTTTCAACTGCCTTTTTATGTCTTTACCCTTTAAATTTTTTCTATTATAGTTGATAAATGTATAACAAGAAAATTGTTTTCATGATAAACCATCTATAAATATAAAATATAATAATAAAGTAAAAAATACTCATATATAATATCTGATTGTATTATAACGTATTCTTAAAAGATAACTTTTAATTTATAATCACAACCAAAATACTTCAAATTGTAATTTAATATTAATCTTTACACTATATTTTTTATTTGATGATATGTCACCTTTTTATTTGTTGAGTTTTATTTAACTCCATGCGTTAGTACTATTGTTATTTGATATTTAATTTATAGTTAAAACTTAAAATTATTTTAATAAGCTAAAACCACCATTTCATTTTTAAAAGGATTATAAAGACGTTTCTACTTTAAACATTTTCTTCCCTATGATTATTTAATATTATTTAAATAAAATAATTATAAGAAGTTAAATTTGAGCAAATATAAAAAATTTTTTATAACTAAGTGGTTTATAATATAAATTTTAAATTAGGAATAGTTTTTAAACTTATTTTTTTTATATTTTTCAAACTAAGATGAATAATCATATTAAAAAATAATTAAAGAACTAAATCGAAAATTAAATATTTTTTCACTAAAGTCGGGTAGCCCCTAATACAAGAATCAAAAATTAGTTGATACATAATTAAAAAAAAAAAAATTAATCGTGTAATTAAAAGTATAATGGAGTAGTGTAATTGAGGCAACGAAAGTACTTCAAGGACCGTAAAAGCTGAAGAATAGTGTATCATAAATATAAATCTCCTATGATTACATGTAGCATGTACATTGTAAACCTACCTATAAAAGCAGTTGCGCCGAACCCTATGTGAAGGTCGGGCCATGGCCCGACATATTTTGAAAATTTAGGATAGAGTCGCTTCATATTGACCACTTTCTTTTTCCAATATTAAGATATTGGACCTCTTTAAATATTTTTCACCATACTAGATTTTTTGGACTTCGTGGGTGCCACTGATAAAAGTATATATTATTATATTTATACACTTTAAATGAGAAATTAGTCAGCTGCAATGTATAAAAACTATATTTTACATTTTTACCCTGATAGAAATTAAAAATTTAATCCTATCTAAACAATATGATTTATTTACAAATTTATTACGTAATAGTCCATATCCTACCAACAATAAAATAATAATTATATATCACTATTTATGAATATTTAGCATTTAAATTTAAAATATATATGTTTTAATATTAAAAGTAGTAGTTGTCGAAAAGAAGCTTCATAATTAGTAAAATAAAAATGAAATTTGTAACTTTAAAATTATTTATTTAAAAAATTAATTTTTATAAAATACTGTAAAAATCCATTTCACGAAAATTCATTATTGTAATGTATGAATAATATATATATATTCTATTTGATTATATATAATAACGACACTGAACACACCAAACTAACTCGTTTAATGTAGCGTTCATTACTTGTCAAAAATAAGAATAAACTATTTATTATTTATTATTTATTATTTATTATTAAATGACCTATGGTTCATTTAATAAATAAAATAATTTCCCAAGTGAATTAATTCTTAACTTAATATAAAGTATTAAATCACTAAAGAAGTATATTTAATGTAATATTAAAGTAACGCGACGAGTAAAGCATGCTTAATTAATTCGTAAAAATAATACTACCACTAAATTTAATAGCATAAAGTCATTTGTCTGTAAAATGAAAGAAACTTCGTTTACATAGTATATGAGATTATGTTATTTTCTTAAAAGTTAAAAAGTACGATGTCATACAATGTTTCACCAGGAGATAATAACTTACAATTATGTAAAATAAATTATTTCCAAAAACGTAAATACTTCTCAAAATAGTGAATCACTATTAGTGAGCGTTTATTATTAAAATTAACCCTATATAGTATAATATATTTACTAAATAATATTTATTTAAAGTGACAATATTATTACCAAATGTCAGAAAAGTGGTCGCTCGACAGAGGTGTAGCTAAATAGCCTACATAAAGCGCCGTGTGGTTATGTTTTATGTTTTATTTTTTATGTTATGTTTTGATAAAAGCTATGTAAACAATTAATGAAAAAGTTAAAATATTAATTATGTGTATTATAAAACTGTCACTATGGTTTTTATTTATTAATGTGCACAGCAAAAGAATAATATTCGAAATACTAATTTATATTGTGCATAATACATGCCTAACGGCTAACTTCATAATTCATAACAATATGTACTTATTTAATAAGTACAGTTGTACGTATTATATAATCTTTGACAAACTTTCAATGTTAAAAGATTATTAAAATATTTATCATATAAAATCTAATAATTATGGACAGTATAATCTAAGGTAGTTAAATATTATAAATTATAGTCCAAAAAAGTCCATGTTGCAGATAAAAGTTCAGTTTTTAATTTTAAATGTCTTAAATCATAAGAAAAGAAAATTAATTTTGAAGCAACGCAGGCGCAAGAACGTTTTAACTATTACCCGAGTTCAGAATCGGCTTTGAGTACTATGATTTATCATTGCTTTTAAATTTAATATCAACTAACGGAGTGTAGCTTAGGTCTTTTAGTATTTTCCATGAGGTGTTATTTAAACATGTCCTAGGTGCGTGAAATGGGGTGATAACTCAACACCAGGTCTCTATTAGGTATACTCCGTTCGATAATTATTATTAATTAATTTTTTATAAACGATATTTTATTATATTTTGGAAGTATAAAATCAGAGTTAGAACATAATATTTTGGTCGTCATGCATATCCACGTCGTCTATTTAATATTGTATTTACTCGACGTACTTTTATTTGTAAATCCATACAATTTGTATTGCAAAGAATTTTTCGTATTATATCAACAGTATCAAATGTAACACCAGACACCATGTATATTAGATACTATATCCGCTTAGGTATACCAACAATAGGTAATGGTCTAAATAATAGTCTTGCATACATAAACATAATATACCTACCATTGTTCCACAAGGAGTTGGTAAGTGCGGTACTTTCGGCCTCAACACTTGTGGCTCACAATAACGGCCACTATTAAATTACACCATATCTCCGAGGCCGTTTACACTTGTCGTCATATAATGACGTATTTAAGACACAACACTATTATATCGTTAAATATATTATTATTATCATATAATATTTACACGAGCGAATACAAGTCGACGGAACGGCGGGAGACTCGTATTACAATCCTCCAATAGAAACGTGACGTTAATCATTGACATAATTACACCACGACGCGACTTTGGTGGTTTACGCGACATGCCGGTATTAGGTATAATACGTGTATAATAATATAATATATATATATAAATGTGTCTGATGTATAATATGTATTATATGTATACGTTATTCGTGTACAGCGAGACTCGCCTTCGCAGTGAGTGATGTGTTTTGTCATAATTTCAACTGGTCATGACTGATGAATAATAAAATATAATAATAACGGTGATGGAAGAAAAATAAAAACATACTCGACGTGAAATGAAATTATAACCGCAACGTTGGGGGTATAGAGACGGATTGAAGATGATGCGGCAACGGGTTTCTTGATAAATTATCTGTGCCACACGAATAAATAGCCTTTGTGCGTGTGTTTTGAGGTTTTTATGTGTTAATGTGTGAGTGTTTTTGTGTGTGTTTGTGAGCGCACCACCCCGAAGAAGCTGCACACACACACAGAGGTCAAACGAGGTGGGAGACGCGCCCGCTACCGTGCTGCCTCCAGCCACTGCCGTCCGTCAGTCAGCAAACGGGCAACAGGTGCGCGGGGGAAGCGACCCCACCAGCCAGCCATCCCTTCGAGGAATGCCGTCGTTCGATCGATATCATTAAAGCCCCGCGTGACTTAGGTATACGTATATAACATTATATATATGATACTTTACTCTCCGTCACTACCTCTCTCTAACTATACGTAGGTATACCTACATTTATTAACGTATTTTCTGGCCGTCTTTTCGCATTGTGTCCACGGCGTCTAATCACACACCCACCCCGTTGCAGACCACCGTCGTCTCCCGAGCAGGGTCATGCCTTTCGCCCCGAACGCTCACCTCTAGAAACCGCCCCTAGGTCCAGCTATATACCTCTACGTCATGTAGAGCCCCTACTCCGACTGTCGTCCTGCGACCGCAACGACCCGAGAAAGCAGAGACTGCAGCAAGACCCGACGTGTCACGGCGTGCAGTGACACGAATGCCTATGAGCGTGTATTCAGTAGGACGGTGTCGTATATATTTTAATACATAGGTCAGTGTGTACCTACGTCGGCATATGTCACCTCTCTCACTCTATAAATTATTACAATTCGTGTGTGTACGCGGACCCCGCTCAACCCATACCTTTTTCGGCCGTAACAGCGGTGTGACGCGCAATGGGTAGATTCGGAGAGCGCCGGTGGGACCGGCTAATTGGGGTCTGGCGTGGGTTTATTTTATTGCGAGTCTACCGGGATTTATTTATTTGTCGGCGTCGTGGTCGAATGCCAACCACCGGTGATTATATGTCACTGCCGCAAGACATATACGTAGTATATCGTGTTCGTCTACATAATATTATACCTATACACAGTTATACACATAAAATAGGTACTCCAACAAATGATGGTGTTTTTAAAACACGATTGGTTTATTTATTTTTTTCCCACCACAAAATTCGTGCCTTAAAAGTGAAAAAAAAATTTTTCGATTACACGCGCGTATTTTTTTGATCATTGGAAAACGACTAAACCACCATTACTTATTATATAGAATAAGTATCGTTTAAATGGCAATTTCCTATATTATAAAAAGGTTGGTCTATATAATATTTTATGTGTGTCGATTACTAAAAGGGAGGATCAACGGGAAATATAAATTGAGAAATGAGAAATCTTAAACTCAAACAGAATACTATAATATACTACTATAGATAGGTACTATAATAATTTATCAATATTTTGGATTGGTATAATACACCGTTTAACGAACGCCATAATTTTATGATTATATACACTAAATATAATATGATTTTGAAAAGAGTATAAAATGTAATATTAAAAACACATAATATGAATGTTTACCGATTGATTCATCAAAGAAAAACAAACATAAGTATATATTATAACATAAACTTCGAATTAAATTAAATTACAATTTTATTTTAACTACAAATTTCAGGTTAGGTATAAGTATAAATATAAATATATCAATTCTATTATTAATAATTCTGTTACGATTAACAATATTATTTGTAATTCAATAATTTGACTAAACACACGGTATAATTTCTACCTTAATAAACCTGCTGAAAAAATTAATATAATCTAACAGTTATCTAGGTAGAAATAGAAATATAATTTTGGTAAATATTTTATAATGAAAGAAGATGGGAAATAAATAATTTTAATATGATATAAATTAATAATCTGAATCATAACAAAATATACAGTGCATCAGGTAGGTACTTACACAATATTTAAAATTGAAAATATTTTTACTTTTATAACGTCGCGGCAGTGAGTTTTCGAACTCATTATAATCAATTTCAGTCAGTAAAATATAGATGTATAATACACAGTATGCATGATAATATTTATTATATTATTTAACTTAAAGGTAATGACAATATTTATATAAGTATAAAACAATTATTGTTATAATATTTTGTATAGTGACTTGGGGAAAACATTTAAAATGATATATAATGTAGCAAACTAAATTTTTCATGAAATTTAATTCTACTTTGATTACTTTAAATGAAGTATTTAACTGTATACTAATAGTAATTGAAAATGTTTTTAATATCATTTTTTGACTGACCTTTATGTTTATATTTATATTATTTATAATTTATTCATAAAATATACAAAATCATCGTTAGGTATAAATTTATAAAGATGACATATTGACATTATGAATTAAAACCTATCATATGAAATCGCAAATTCGTTACGGTTAAATGTGGATATTATATTATATTTATTAAATATTACATTATATTATAAAAGTAGCTACCTACTTACCTACACATTTTTTTTCATTTTTAGTAAGATGGTAAAAGACTTTTTTATGTTGGCACTGCGGTCATTGTACTCACTATAAAAATAAATGTTCATAGGTTTTTTATTTTTTAAACTTTGAACATAGATAACATTTCATTTCAAAGTACATTCTACACATATAAAAGTATTTTTCTTCGTTTACAAACTGTTTTTTTTTTATACTTGAATCATCTCACTCGAATATCTTTAACGCATACCTTTCTAATATAGTAATACATTTATATGGTATTTTATATAAACATATGTATCGCTACACATAGTATGTATAATATATACAAGGAAATAATAAAAAATACAAGACGCCTGTGGGAAATTATCTAACAATACTAAGAAGTATGAACGTCCAACATTTTGATTTGAATATATAACTTAATAGAATTTCGACCGAAATTTATTTATTTATTCGTAACTCGTAAGTACCTATGTAGGTAAATTGAAAGTAAATACTTTTTATAAAGTAAAAAGGGGTTACAAAAACAAAATGTGACGTGAAGGAAGACGACTGAAATAAATTTATTTCACAATAAAACCCTGGCTATGTTAAATTTTAGACAACTAATACAATAGGGTCATTCGGTTTTTAAGTAGGTTGATAGCCATATAGGTATTTGTAATATCATTGATTATAAATACTAGTATTTATAATCAATGTCATTAGTCACGATACAATCCCTCTCCCCTCATGAAATCATATATGGCCTAGTGACTATTACAGAAATACCAACTTTTGATATTTGAATATTTTGATTTTTATTAATGACATTTTTAATATTATTTTTTTCCATATTTTTAATATTAAACTACATAATAACAACTGTACATCCTATGTTTTATAAATATTGATTTTTTTTCCCATTAGGTATATGGTCTAAATTAATTTTATGTATAAATTCTTTCGACAAAAGTTGGTTTAGAATTTCTATGTATATATTTGTAAGTCCATTTATAAAGCCACCCGGTCCTCTACAATTACTTCTTTTAAATTTACTAAAAGAAACATTTATTTGAAGATATTGTATAAATGTATAATGTATAAGAGAACTTAGAAAGTTGCTGTTGTCTCAAAGATGTACATTTTGTTGAATAAAATGTCTAGTTGTTATTAACCGCAGTTCCTTAGGGTTAACAATAATATAATAACCACGGAAACATAACAAATTTCGTAAATCTTTACGTCTCAAACTCTCAAAGGAAAAACAAAACTTGCTTAAAGTATATAAAACAATAATGAATAATAATAATAACAATATTTTTATGAAAATTAAAATAACAAAATAAAATATGTATATATTTTTGTATTTTATTCGTTTCACATAGATAGGTTTTACACGTTGTAAGTATATTATTAATACAGTGGTCGGGTTATGACTCTCCGCAACTCCACACATGTTTAGACATGTTTTATAAATCACACTGCAGGAGCCAAACATGATTTATACCACTCGTGTTCTTTAAATTATTATATTTACAAAATACAAATAAATCGTTCAAATTCCCAAAGAATACATTTATCATACATCTTATTACTTAGTTACTTGCAGGCTACAGCTAGCGATTTTGAGGACTATAAGGAAAGAGGTTCTTCTGAAGTGTTCAAAATCGTTAATTCTCTAATTACTACGAGTTTTAGTATACATAGGTATACCCTGAACATTAGGTATATAGGTATTAAGATAAATATCTATATTATAAGTTATAATATTTTACTTTTCAAAAATATGTAAAAAAAAAAAATAACCTTCAACAAATGAATATTAATTTACCTATATACAAGTAGAATATATTATAAATGGGTTCTCATTAATCCATATGTACTCGATTTAGGCTGATTACTGGAATTTCCTAACTTGATAGTACTTCCAAAAACACTCATTATTTAAAAAAGTATTTACTTTTTTTAAATATTTTTTACATGGTTTCAAGTTGTTAAAAAACCAACGTTTTTATTAAAAAATTATATTTTTAAATATTTTTTATCCTAATCATTTTTAAAGTTTTTTACTTTTTTGAATGACAACATAGAGTTTTAATTTCATATTCCAAAGCAGAATATTTTTCTAAGTATTTTGATTTATAAAAACCGAATTTAGCACTAGTTATTTATGAGTTATAGGTATTCTTTTTTTTTTTTTTTTTTTTAACGTTTATTTAAATATACACAATCTGTAAATGTTGTTTTACAATAAGTGCATGTGATGGAGGTGATATGGTTTTTGAGAGGCTGGAAATAAGAAACCGCCCATTGGAGGCACTTAAGGTTAGGATTTTAGGCTAGGATTTTAGTTTGCTAGTAGGAGAGGGTGTGATTACAAAATTAAGGGAGATAGAGGTATAAACAATTTTAGATTAGTAGGTCACGACACCAGGTACGTTTTAGACGCCTTCTGGGGTCACCAGGAATAGTGTTGGTAGATAGTTCGGAAATCAGGGGATTACGATGGCTGTGGAACTTGGAGTGTGTGCGTTTGTAGAAGGTTTTTGCGACGTTTTGAACTGTTGGAATAGCTAGATCTTTATGTAGAGTGTCGTTAGATATATAATAGGGAGTGTTTGCGCCACGACCATTCCTACAGTGAGGTTGACACCCGTGACTCGCACCTCTCTGGATGTAGGTAATTTCAAACTAAATAAAATGCAATCTTTTAATTTATATTACAAACATTACTCAATATATTGAAGCTTACCAACTGGTACAAATACAATAAATAATAAATACATTACATAAACAAAAGTAATAAGGGGAAGGAACATGTGCCTAAGGCTGAGCTGCAAAGACGTTGATGATTGTGCTGAGCTGCGAATACGTTAGCGATGATGCTGAACTGCAATGGTGATACCAAGGAACTACAAGGCTGTAGATGGGGCCCACAATGATGGTGCTCCCACGACGAACTGTCTGGTGGATTACCAAGCTGGTAAAAATGTCGAACCACTGTCGTATCGATGATCACACGTCGAGCTGACCGTCTCCAATGTCAATGGTGATTACACGCCGAACGGGCGGTAAATATAAAATATAATAAATGTCAGGCTTGAACTGCACGTCGTAGTTATAAAAAAAATGGACAAAGACTTAAAAACGTTAAAAGACACGAACATGTGCTTTCGAACGGAGCTGCTCATAAGTCATAAGAAGAAAACAAAACCCGCGGAACATACATGTGTTTTCAACGGCTTGGTAAAGCATTATATTCGACCATATGGCGACGACGCCACGAGCGGCGGCGCCGTCGGCGGCAACCAGTTGGTCAGTGCCGCCAACATTCCGAACTGGAAGTCGGGGCACGTACGGGGCGCGAACATACTCCCCCTTGTGATACAAGGGTGTATCACAACAGTGGCAAGCTAGCCCTGGTCCGGAGCTGGAACTGGAGATGAAGTTGTTGAGTGTAGACACAGCTTCATGACATCAGGCACATGTGGGGGGGGAGACATTTTTTTTTTTTTTTTTGAGCAAAATCAACACATAATCATGTCATGTGGAACAATAACATGGTTAAAACAAGTTATGTTTATAAACACAATTTAACAATATACAATATAACTTTCACAAACTTAATAGCAAGTGACAAAATTTAACAAACAAGTTAAAAAAAAAAAAAAAAACAAATGAACAAATGAACAAATAAAATATACAATGTATATAACAGATTACAAAATGCAAGAAACTAAATACAAAACAATGTATGAAACAAAATATAAAACAATGTATGATATAATATGAACAATGTGAGAATTATATTACCCCATCCATTGAGGCGGAGAACACAAGTGTCAACCACGGTCAGGAACGATAATGACACATCACATTGACACTAATTTTCATACATTGTTGTTATACAAGATAGGTAAAGGATTATGGATCATTAACAGGAAGCGGAACTATCTTCACCACAGGTCTCGTGACTAGGCCCTGAGTAGTCATAATCTTAACCACCCTTACCACCCCATCTGGGCCTGGAAGGAGTTCATGAACTCGTCCCAATTTCCAAACAAGTGGAGAAGAAGATTGGTCCTTGAGTATGACCAATTCACCCAACTTGATGTTTTCCTGGTCAACTGCCCAACGCCCTCGCATCTGTAGGGAGTTCAAGTATTCGCCAGACCACCTGCGCCAGTAAGCCTGGTACAGCTGATGGAGGAGCTTCCAACGCTGCTTAAGGTTAGTCGAGCCGACTGGAACCTCAGCTTCAGGTACAGCACGCAGTGGTTTACCAATCAAGAAATGTCCAGGCGTTAAGCATTCCAAATCATTAGGATCATTAGACATAGGTGTCAGTGGTCTAGAGTTTAAGGCTGACTCCACCCTACACAAAATGGTTACAAACTCCTCTAAAGTCAAAACATGGTTACCTACTACCCGGACTAACAAGTGCTTGGTCGAGCGGACCGCAGCCTCCCAGAGACCCCCGAAATGAGGAGCACTTGGCGGATTAAAGTGCCATGAACAAACCGATGAGGAACTGATCTGTTCCCGGTTTTTCGGATCATTGACAAGGTTGGACAACTTTCTAGCCGCTCCCACAAAATTTGTTCCACAGTCTGAATACACAGAGGTAGGTAACCCTCTGCGTGAGACAAACCTGTCAAAAGCTGCTAAAAAGGCATCAGTGGTCAAATCGGTAACCACCTCAAGGTGAACTGCCTTGGTAACCATGCAGACAAATACGGCAATATAGATCTTATATTGTCGTGCTTTGCGTAGACTAGTTTCTGCCATAGTTAAGGGCCCTGCATAATCAATTCCTACACAACTAAAGGGTCGGCTCTGCTGTACTCTAACCGCAGGCAGATCGGACATGATCGGTTGAGGATGTCGAGCCGATAACTTGGCACATGTTATGCACTGCCGTACTGCCCGACGAATAACATGGCGGTCCCCAATGATCCAGAATTGTCTACATATCAGAGCTGACATGAGACGATAGCCAGCATGACATGCATACAAATGCCAATGCCTGGCTATGAGCAAAGACAAATAAGAGTCCTTCGACAACAACATCGGAAACTTGCGTCGATCTGACAGCAGAGAGTGTCGAAGTCGCCCTCCTACGCGAATGACACCTTCATGATCTATGAACGGGGCTAATCGGGCCAACAATCGCGAGGAAATTACGTGTCCGGATGACAACTCTCGAAGCAACTGCGGAAAAGTGTGCGACTGGCTGGACCTTACAACTACCACAAGAGCTTCGTGATATTGTATGCTTGAAAAGAATTCGTCAACTGGTTGCTTCAGACATCTCTTGATGAAGCGACGCATACACATGACAATTCTCAACAGGCGGTGGAAGGATGAACACCTGGAAAACCATTCAACTGGCTCCCCCATGAGATTGACAACACAAGAAACAACTTCCTTAACTTCCGGGAGCTGTTCCGGAGAAATTAAAGAGATTTCAGAAAACCAATTCTCACCGAACTGGTGGAGAAAGGAAGGACCTGTCCAATATAGACTATACTGAGCTAGTTCACTTGGAAGCAGGCCCCGAGAACCACAGTCAGCTGGATTCATATCCGAACTGACATGAAACCACCGACATGACGGGAGCAACTTGTGAATCTGATAGAGTAGATTCGACACAAACACCTTGTATGCTACCTGAGGAGTATTTAACCAAGATAACACCACAGAAGAATCCGACCAAGCAAAAACATTACGGATCTGAATTTGAGCTGACAATGTGGTGTATATACGGTTCATCCAGCGAGCGAGTAGGCCTGCCCCACACAGTTCCAAACGAGGAATTGTGGTAGATGTTGTAGGTGCCAACTTTGTCTTACAACCCAGCAAGTAAACTGTAACTTGGTGGGATTGGTCCGTTACTCGGAGATAAACAATAGCCGCAAAACCCTTGATGGACGCATCGCAAAACCCACATAAATCAAAGTGACAACCTGTCTGTACTCCCACAAACCGAGGGACACGTAACAAAGATATATGTTGAAGTTCGCTGACAAACTCAGCCCAACACTGCTCAATCTCTGGAGGTAACTGATCATCCCAAGATACACCGGTCTTCCACACGCATTGCATCAAATGTTTGGCATAAAATATTACCGGAGCCAGCAAACCAAGAGGATCAAAAATCCGAGCTATGATCGACAACATGCTACGCTTGGAAGAGACAAATTTAGCCGAACTGACATCATAATTGAAGGTATCTTCCTGAGGATCCCACTTCAAACCCAACACCTGAACTGGCAACGACGCATTATCATTAAATGGAAGAGGGCCAACTGCCTGATCTTCTGGAGGAATGTTCTTTTACAATTCAGGAGAGTTACTGGACCACTTCTTTAACTCCAAGCCGAACTGACTAAGGAGTGAAATGAGTTCATACTGTAGGGCCAAGGCATTGTCAACAGTATCTGCTCCTGTGCAGATGTCATCCACGTACGTTTGATGCAGGAGAGCTGCCTGGACACGTGGGAACTGCTGGCCATCTGTGAGTGCTATCTCTCGAAGAACCCCGAGTGCTAAGTACGGAGCTGTACCCACACCATAAGTGACGGTATTCAGTTCGAACTCCTGAAGACGGTCATGAGGCGAAGGTCTCCAAAAAATATGCTGGTACTGGCGATGCTCTGGAATCAGTAATATTTGCCGGTACATTTTACAAATGTCGGCAGTAAAAACTACACGGTGAGTTCTGAAACGGAGCAAAATATCTACTATGTCCTGCTGGAGCTTAGGACCGACAAAAAGGGCATCATTTAGCGAAATGTTGGATGACGGTCGAGCTGACGCGTCAAACACCACGCGCAATTTTAACTTGCCCCCATCCATCTTGTGCACGGCATGGTGTGGTATGAAATAGGTACCCGGAGTCTTGGCCACTGACATATGTCCCAGCGCTTCATAGTCAGCCATAAATTGCTGGTAAGCTTCATATAGGGGTTTGTCACGTATGAGCTTACGCTCCAAACGTTCGAAGCGGGACACTGCTAGTGGACGAGAGCCAGAAAAGGTGTCTGCGGTCGGTGGGACACGGAATGGGAGTGGAACGACAAACCGACCCGAACTGTCTCGGTAAGCTTCCATATCAAATATCTCATCACACTTGCCCTCCTCTGTGGCAGACAGTGGAGCTTCTTCTGGTTCTTCGACCTGCCAGAATTTCTCAACCAGAGACCCAAGAGATGTGGTAAGAAGCGAAGTCACTGAGGATTGATGATGTTGGTTAGAAAGCACGTGTTGGTCAATTGGTCCGAGGAGGATCCATCCAAACATTGTTTCAAATGCTGTCGGAAGACCTGGACCCAGCTCTTCACGCTTGCTGCGAAGCACCTGGGGGAAGACATCAGCACCCAACAACAATTCAACCGGAGCGGGAGAATCAAACTGTGGATCAGCCAGAACTAGGTGGGAGCATTGATCCCTAACAGCGAGCGGCAATTGGACTGAAGGCATCACACCAGTGATAGTGGGTAAAATCCAGGCATAAAGTTCCAACATATGATTGCCCTCCAGCGACTGGATGCTGAGCTGCACCCGACCTTCAATGGACTGGACTAACTGCCCTGCCAAACCAGCGACTGGAACTCTCCATGGTTCCTGACGTAGACCTAACCGGCTCACGCATGAAGTGGTAATAATGCTTATCTGGGAAGCTGGATCTACCAATGCCCGAACTGGCTGCAGACATCCTGCCACATCCTTCACATTAACTGTAGCTGTACCCAAGACAACGGATCTGAGACCTTGAGTACTGATAAGAGACACGGCAGGTGATTTAGGGGTCTTGGCATGAGAATTATCTCTATGTAACATATGATTATGACGACCATGACACATAGAACAAGACGCCTTACACTTGTTAGCCCAGTGGTTATTACCAAGACAAACCATGCACAAACGGTGCTTGCTGACTAGTAGGTAACGATCATCAATAGACATGTCTTTGAACTTGGGACACGACACCAAAGAATGTGGCTGGTTGCATTGAACGCACGATTGGGAACTATCACCAGGTTTGTTGGCAACCAAGGTTACAGGAGCCTTAGCGCCATGAAAAGGCTTCGAGCTTGAAGCTTTAAACCTAGCAGGATTACCTCTCGGTTCAATAGAGCCAGCCTTGGTGGAAGATCTAGCTGTCGGTGCACCCATAGATAACCCAGCGTTTTCCAACACTTCAATACGGTCCTTAATGAACTCTAAGAGACTATCAACCGTTGGAAAATCTGTAGTGTTATCTTGCTCAAACAATCGACGACTTGTTGATGGCAAACAGCGAACGGCTAATGCAAATAACAAGAATGAACCCAAATCTGGAATTTTAAGTGAACGCAAAAGGGCAATCTTCTCACTGAAGGTGTTCATAAAACTAATCAAAACAGCCGGCGACTCTAGGTGGTTGATAGGCGCACTGAACATATCACTCACTAACGCGGTGGCCAACTGTCGAGGCCTCTCATATCTATTGACCAATGTGGACCAGGCAAGCCCATAGGTTGAGTCAGAAACTGTAATGCCTTTGATAACGTCAGAAGGACCAGTCTGTAGGCAGCCTAACAAATAATAAAACTTTTCGATGTTAGTGAGCTCAGCATTACCATTAACAAGAATCAAGAACCGATCCCTAAAGTCAGGCCAGTTTTGGAGTCGACCATCAAAGGTGGGTAAAGGAATCTCGGGTAACCGTACACGGGATCCTGCCGGAACTAAATTAGAAATGGCCTTATCCAAGTTAACTACCGGGTTTGTTACTTCTTTAGTCTCATTCAACTTGCCTGCATGATCGATGGAACTATCACCCGAACTGGGTGTCGATCCACAACGTAGCTGACTGGCTAATGTCTTAGCGCTCACTAATGTAGATCTAACTTCCAACTCTACATTATTAGAAAAATCTCCTACCATGTCCAACTCAATCATAGCCTCAAGCACTGAATCATTTTCCACTAAGAACTTAGCCCAAAATTCATCAATGTCCTCAATGGCTAATAGAAACTTTTGACGGAAGGTAGGATCAGTCGATGCCTTTAAACCTAAACCATAAATGGCTTCAATCTGGCTAGCTGCAGCGTCCCGCTTAAGCATAGCACGCTGTTTGTTACGAGTGAAACGCTCTACATCACCCATTGTAACAATATAAATAAGAACACTTCACAAGGTAAGACTATGAACTATAGTAACTAGTGAAGATGATTCAATGAGTTAAAAAATTAAACCAATATGTGAACAAAATATTATAAAGAAGGAATACTCAATAACACCACAATTGTGTAGTAACACTTAAAGAAACTTAGATATTTAAATAGAACAACAATTCATAAAACTATTGATAACTATCAACAATATTTAACAACAATAAAAAAAGAAAGGGATAACCAACAAAATAACAATGTGTGGTTGAGCGCAACTAACAACTATGCAACCAACTAAATAGGAACAACAGCAATAACCAATTAAGTCTGAACAGAAGGCTACCGACTTAACATCAAAAATTAGTCCATAGCAATGACTAAATGATAATACAAGAACAATAAAATATTGAGATCCAAAGTCAACAGTAACAATATAACAGTAACAATATAACAAATACTTTATACAATAAATAATAAATTAAGATAAGTATTATAATAATGCCTACCAACACTTATCCGGGTAGCATGTAAACTGATATGACACCCAAGTACCTAGCTGGTCACGCTTAAACTATAATGAGATAGTAACAGGAACTAATGGTATAGGAGGTTGACAGGATTAGAGCTTAATACTTGTATAACAACAATGTACATACAATACTTCAATCCAGGTAGATGCTGTGCTTGTCTGTCTGAAACCACGCTCTGCTACCATATGTTTGCGCCACGACCATTCCTACAGTGAGGTTGACACCCGTGACTCGCACCTCTCTGGATGTAGGTAATTTCAAACTAAATAAAATGCAATCTTTTAATTTATATTACAAACATTACTCAATATATTGAAGCTTACCAACTGGTACAAATACAATAAATAATAAATACATTACATAAACAAAAGTAATAAGGGGAAGGAACATGTGCCTAAGGCTGAGCTGCAAAGACGTTGATGATTGTGCTGAGCTGCGAATACGTTAGCGATGATGCTGAACTGCAATGGTGATACCAAGGAACTACAAGGCTGTAGATGGGGCCCACAATGATGGTGCTCCCACGACGAACTGTCTGGTGGATTACCAAGCTGGTAAAAATGTCGAACCACTGTCGTATCGATGATCACACGTCGAGCTGACCGTCTCCAATGTCAATGGTGATTACACGCCGAACGGGCGGTAAATATAAAATATAATAAATGTCAGGCTTGAACTGCACGTCGTAGTTATAAAAAAAATGGACAAAGACTTAAAAACGTTAAAAGACACGAACATGTGCTTTCGAACGGAGCTGCTCATAAGTCATAAGAAGAAAACAAAACCCGCGGAACATACATGTGTTTTCAACGGCTTGGTAAAGCATTATATTCGACCATATGGCGACGACGCCACGAGCGGCGGCGCCGTCGGCGGCAACCAGTTGGTCAGTGCCGCCAACATTCCGAACTGGAAGTCGGGGCACGTACGGGGCGCGAACAGGGAGCTTTAGTTATTTGACGGAGACATTTAGATTGGAAGATTTGAATTTTGTTTAAGTTGGACTTTTTGGCTGCACCCCAGAGTTGGATACCGTATGTCCAGATTGGTTTGAGTAGGAGTTTGTATAATAGTAGCTTGTTTTTTAAGTTGACATGATGTGATGTGAGGAGATAACGTAGTTGTCGAGAGCGATTATTTAAGGCAAGTCTTTTGTTGTGGGTGTGGGTTGCCCAAGTTAATCTGCGGTCTAAATGTAGACCTAGGTATCGAACATTTTGGGCGGTTGGGAGAGGTACATTGTTGAGGAAGATGGGCGGGCAGACTATTTGCCTTAGTGTGAACGTACAATGGATGGATTTTGTTTCGTTGATTTTTATTCCCCAGTCTTTATACCAGGTTGATAAGAGATTGAGATGATTTTGTACGAGGTTTGAGGCTATTTCGGGGTCGGAATGGATCGCTAGAAGCGCCTTGTCGTCGGCAAAGTCACAAGTTGTAGTGTTGGGGGTGGTAGGTTGATCTGAGGTGAATAAATTGAAGAGTAGAGGTGCTGTTACGGAACCTTGAGGTACCCCTGCGTGGATTGGTGAAACTTCGGATAAGGAGAAGCCAGATCGAACGGAAAAATGTCTGTTTTCTAAATAGGATTTAAATAATAGAAAATAGTAAGGTGGAAGAGTAGATTTGAGTTTGAAGAGTAAGCCTTCATGCCATACTCTGTCGAATGCCTGTGATACGTCGAGGAAGGCAGCTGTGCAAATAAGCTTTTTCTCAAGAGTGTATGATATTTTATCCACAAGACGATGGACTTGGTGTATTGTAGAGTGGTTATGACGAAATCCAAATTGGGTATTAGGTATACTGGCTTCAATGATAGGAAGGATGCGTTTTAGGATAATTCGTTCAAAAATTTTAGAAAATAGTGGAAGAAGACTAATGGGCTTGTATGATTCGGGAGAGTCGGGAGGTTTGCCAGGTTTGGGGATCATAATGATGATTGAGAATTTCCAAAGAACAGGGAAGTATGACAGTCTAAGTATAGAGTTGAAAATGTGTGTTAAGAGAAGTAAGGTTTTTTTGGGGAGTTGTGTAGCTACCTCAGCTGTGATTAGGTCGTAGCCTGGGCTTTTGTGACGAGGGGAGTTTTTTATCGCATATTCAACGTCGCTAGGTCGAATATGTTTAGGTGGGAGAGTCATGGGAAGAGGGTGAGAGAGAGAATGGTTCACTTTTTCGATTTGAGAAGAAGGAGTGAGAATATTGTTGTGGGGTTGGAAGGTAGAGTAGAGATGATGTCGAAATATATTGGCTTTATCTAGGTCAGTGACAGCCCAAGTACCATCGGATTTTTTTAGTGGAGGAACAGATTGTTTTGTTCGAAGGATTTTCCTTGTTGTTTGCCAAAGCGAGTTGTCAGTAGCCGAGAGGGAGACGAGACGTTTGGTGAAATTATCTGATCTAATAGAGGCTAGGAGTCTTTTAAGTTTATTTGTTAAATTGTTGAGTTTGCGTTTGTCCGAGGGATATTTGGTTCTTTGCCAAGTTGCACGCGCTCTCCGTTTGTCTGAGATTAGTATTCTTATATGTAGGAGAAGATTTATGGAGGTGTTTTTAATTGGCATTGGGGAGGAGGAGGACCAAGCAGCTTCTTGTATAGACTTGGTTAGGAGGTGTACGGCTTCATCGATATCGTTTGGAGATTTTAAAGTGATTTTGAGGTTACATTGATTATCAAGGGATGATTTGAATTTTGCCCAGTCCATTTGGCCTAGGATGAGGCTTGGTTGTTTTGGTTTAGCAAGAGGGGCAGAGTCAATTGTTAGGAGGATGGCTGAATGGTCAGAATAGAGGTCGTTGAGATTAGTTGTTAGGCTGTGGAAACTATTGGGAATTTTAGATATAAATATGTCCAAAATGTCTGGCCTTTTTCTGGGTGAAGTGGGCCAGTATGTCGGGGATGGGGGAGAGTGTACTTTGTAGTTACGATTTTGTGTTGCGAGTTCAAGTAGGTTACCACGGGGATTGTTTACGCGACAGCCCCATTGTATATTTTTAGCATTTAGATCGCCTCCTATTATAAATTTATGACCAAGAGTAAGGAAGAAGTCGTTGAATTGATTTAAGGTTATTGTGTGGCGTGGTGGACTATATACTGCGAATATATTTAGAGGGGTGTTGTTAAGTGTTATTTGTATGCCACTGGCTTGAATGTGGTCCGTTTGGAATTGCGGGAGAGGATAGAATAGTAGGGGAGATTTTACTATGATGGCGGCTCCCGCGTGTGCGGTGCCATCAGGGTGGTTGGTTTTGAAGACTTGGAACCCAGGAAGGTAGAAGTGTGTTGAATTGGTGAAGTGAGTTTCTGATATGAGTGCGATGTCGATTCTGTTATTTTGTAGTAAGGCTAAGAGTTCGTCTTTGTGTTTTGCTAGACCATTAGCGTTCCAATTTAGGATGAGGAGAGAGTGAGATGTCGCGTTATTATTTGACATTTTTGGTGTTAATGAGATTTGAGAGGACGGTGGTGAGGAGAGAGATAAGAGGGTTTATTATAGATTTGAACTCATCAAGGAATTTTAGAAGTGAGGATTCGTTGTTGTTTGTGGAGGTATTAGAGTTTGTAGACTGGTGACCCTCAGTTACATTAGCATACGTACGTGACCTGGGTGTGTTTTCGGAGCCTGGTTGTTGCTGTTGATACTCAGGATTGGTGTTGATGTTGAGATTGAGATTATGAGGCGGTGGCTGCTGGGCTTTCTTGCTTGAAGTGTTGTTGTTGTGTTTCCGGGAAATTGTTTGATATATTGTGCATCCCTTGTAGTTGGCTGGATGCGCACCTTGACAGAGGCCGCATTTTGCTGGTAGATCTGGAGATTTTGTGCACGATGATGAAAGGTGGTTTTCTCCACATTTGACACATATGGGTGGGTAAGCGCAGTATGAGCGTGTGTGTCCATAGCTTTGACAGTTTTGGCATTGTGGTATCTGACGTTTTTTATGGGGCTCTTCTATTTTTACTTTTGTATGCAAAATAGAAGTAATAGAGAAGATATCGGTAACGTTTTCTCCATTAGGGTCTATGTCAATAAAGAACATGGGCAACGAGGTTTTGGTTTGGTGGTGTTTAACATTGGTGACATTTCTCACCGTGAAACCTATTTCTTCTAGAGCTGTTGTTATATCAGATTCTGGAGTTGATGGATGTAGGTTCCTTATGACTGCTCTTAGAGGTTTGTCGGATTGGAGCTGGTATGTGTGGTACTGTGCATTGATTTCTTTCAATAAGTGAATGATTTTTCTGTAATTGTCTGGGGTATCAGTTTGGACTTTTAGATGAGTTGATGTCGATTTGCACGAGAAGGTGTTTGGACCGATAGTGTGTTTAAATTGGTTTAGCAACCCCATGTAGTTAAGTACCCCTTTAATGAAAATGGGTGGAGGCAAAATTGTTTTCGGTGTATTGTTAGTGGTATTCAGTTGCTCCTCGTTTTGATTATCAGATATGACGTCGAGGTGTTCGATAGTAGACTCGTCTACAGATAGAACGCTATACCTGTTTGGCGTGACGAACGATTTAGCTTTCTTAATGGCGGCTGTATAGGATGGAGATTGCGGTGGAGTGGATGATGTCGATAAGTTACGTTTTTTTTTTTCCTTTTTGTCATCATTATTTTTAATTATTTGGTTATTGACAATTTTAATCGGGGATACGGTTCTGGAGGCCATATCGCCAATGTTATCGGAGTCCAAAGGTCACCGCGCGCGACGGTGCCTGTGGCCGGTTTGTGTTTGACAAGGTATGTTTCGCAGTAGTGGGATGTATTGTATTTAGATTAATTTATAAATAATTTAAATATTTGACGATGTTACTTGATTTGGAGAAGTATTTATCTCGTGAGTTTATCAGCTAACAAGTTTGTAACAAGAGTGTCAGGTATTTCGTTGAATGAGATGAAAAATAGAATTTTCTGTTCAGTAGAAGTCTTAGAGCTGGACATACTCCGGGAGCGACGTATAAATGCGTGCGCACTATCGGACTGCCTGCGCGTGACTTATAGGTATTCAAAGTTTAAATTGGCAGAGTGGTGTGGTACGGGGTTACCCCGCAAAATGTTTGTCCACTACTCTGTATGCTTGTCTAAACTTAAAAATACTTATAACTCATAAACTACTTGTCCTAAATTCGATTTTTATAAATCAAAATACATATAGAAAAATATTCTGCTTTGGAATATGAAATTAAAAAAGTGGGAAAGTGGGTATCGCTCTGCTGTACATTAGGTGGTGGAGTGGACCTCTGACTAGGGTAAGTTAGATTTGAATGCAATAATATGTATCATTGTACACGAAAAACGATTCTGAACGGAGATGATTTGTCAGTCTAGAATATATTATATTTAAATATTGTCATATATTCTATTTTGAAACAATTATTTTATTTTTCAATTAAGACACATTTTGCATAAGGCATGGTTAATCAATTTTTCCAAAAACATTGCATGTAGTTATCATAATTCATAATACCTTATATTATCATAGATATACATATACCTGGTTTGAAGATAAATCGTTATCATTACGCGATTTCATAAAAATTTAAAACTCAAACGCTCCAAACATTTTTCCTATAACGACACTTCAAATTTTCTCTATAGCTATTTGAAGCAAAACTTATGGGAAAACTTAGTGTTGAATTTTTTAACCTTAGATATAAATACAAATAATTTTATGAATTTTGAACTACAAAATAATTTGAAATATTCATGGTTTTGACGAATTTTTGTCAATATTTGAAATTCAAATGCTAATAAAAATTTAATTTGAATTTCCGGTTGACATTTTTTTTGTGATAAAGATTCACAAATTTGTAAGGAATCTTGTATTAAATTTTCAAATCTTAGATTTAAAAAGAAAATTTTTTATGAAATTCTAGCTTAAAACAATTTGCGAATTTTTGTGATGTTTACGTATTTTGTCAAAATTCAAAATTTGAATGCTTATAAAAAAAAATGTTGACTGTATTTCTTTTATTTTTCAACTGCTATTGTAACAATATGTTAAGAGCCTTGTATTAAATTTTCAAGATTTCTTACCCAACAAAAAAATTTTTATCGATTTTAATTTTAAAAAAACTAATAATGATCGAAAATTGCATATACCTATGAATAGTTCAACTTAAGTCAAACATTTTTGAAAATTCCATGGTAGATAGAATATACTTATATAAACATTTGGTGATAATGTCATGTATCAATCGTCATTTGTTTTAAAGTTACATCAAAAATCAAAATCGATTTTGTCGAAAACTGATTGTAAAAATTCCCGTTGTTCCCTTAACTTTTAGTTTGTTTAACCCGATTATTTAGAAAAACATTAAGAATTTTTTACTCTTGACCCCCAAAGTACCAACTCAAATTGTATTGAAACAGAGAAAAGCTATTATGATTATCAGACGTATCTGGAATATTAAATATACGAAAAATCGCGAATTCGTTTTGATACCTGTAAAAATAACCCATTTTCAATTCTGATTTTTCCCCGATAAACAAAAAGATAAAAAATTAAAAATATTATAAAAACTAAAAAAATGTTTAAACAAAATTTAATATATTATCAGATAAAAGGAAACATGGCGTTAATATAATTCTAATAAAAGGGATGAATAAAATTAAATTGAAAAAAAAACGGGTAAGTCGTGGATGTCGCTGTGCTATACCTACAGTAGGTTAGTTACATGTGGGTTACTGTAATGGTTGGAACGAGGGTTGGAATTAAATTTGAATCCAATGATATTATATCATTGTATATGAAAAACGATTCTAAGCAGAGACTGTTTATCTGTCTAGGATATACTATAGATTATTAAAAATTTTCAAATCTTAGATATAAAAGCACAAAATAATTTGCAAAATTTTTGTGATTTTTACGTATTTTGTCAAAATTCAAAATTTTAATGCTTATAAAAAAAAACTGTGACAATGAATTTATTTTATTTTTCAACTGCTATTGTAACAATATGTTAAGAGCCTTGTATTAAATTTTCGAGATTTTCTACCTAAAAAATAAATTTTTATCGATATCAATTTAAAAAAAAACTAATAATGATCGAAAATTGCATATACCTATGAATAGTTTAACTAAGAATTTTTTACTTTTGACCCTCAAAGTACCAACTAGATTCACTTTCTGATCGAATAAGGCACTGAAGTCAAAAATCGAAGCACTTTTACTGCCCCAAAACGTGATGACAGCCACAAAAAAAATATATTCATGGTTTTAACGAATTTTTGTCAATTTTTGAACTTAAAATTCCTAATAAAAAAAAATTGTGCCTATGTATTCTTATAATTTTTTAATCATTATAAGAATAAATCATGAGGAACTTTGTATTCAATTTCCAAGTATTTTGATTGGGCTAAAAATGTAAAGAAAATGCCAATCTAAATAACTGTTAAAATTTTCATGTATCTACGACTTATACTTTTTGAATAATAACAAATATTTAAAATCGTTTGAGGTTAAATCGTTATCGCTACGCTATTTCGTAAAAATTTAAAATTCAAACGCATAGCTATAGCTACTTGAATGAAAACTTATGGAAAACTTAGTGTTGTATTTTCAATCCTTAGTTATAAACACAAAAAAATTTATGATTTTTCAACTTCAAAATTACTTGTAAATTTTCGCATTTTCGACAGATTTCGTAAAATTTCATGTTTTCCCTTAATTTTTAGTTTGTTTATCCCGATTATTTAGAAAAATATTAAGAATTTTTTACTTTTGAGCATTTTCGACAGATTTCGTAAAAATTTGAACTATAAACGGTTATAAAAAAGAATTGTGACTTAAAAATCGTTATTTTTAATTTTTTTTTAGCTACAATAAGAACAACTCATAAAGAACCTTGTATTAAATTTTCAAGTTTTTTTGGTGATGCAAATTTTTTTTACCGATACTTAAAAAAAAAATTCTCATAAAAATCGAAAATTTCAGTGGTCTATAAATAACTCAAAAAAGTCAAAATTAATTGAAAATTAAACTGTATATAGATAACACTAACATAAACATTTGGTGAAAATTTCAAGTATTTACAGTGATTAGTATTTGAATTAAAACCATATAAAAAATCGATTTTGTCGAAAATTGGTTTTGCGTAAAAATTCTCGTTTTTCTGTCATTTTTTTCGATTTTTTTGAAAACTATTGGAAAATGTTTACTTTTAACCTCTATAAGACTATAATGCATTAAGGATATTCACTTTTACATCAGAAACCACCCCCAAAGTTTGAAATGAAGCATTACTTCGATTAGTTATGCTGTACACACACAAAAAAAAAAACACACATAATTGTAAAATCAATACATTCATCACTTCGTTCAAAATCTAAAACTATGTTGTCATTCAAAAAGTAAAAAACTTAAAAATTATAAGGATAAAAAATATTTAAAAATATAATTTTTTAATAAAAGCATTGGTTTTTTAACAACTTGAAACTATGTATAAAAATATTTTGAAAAAAGTCAATACTTTTTTAAATAATGAGTGTTGTTTGATAAAAGAAGCAACTTGTATATGGCTAGTGGCTACCTATATTAAATTGTATATTCTAAATACATTTTTAACCATGTGGTGTATTCCTGGACTTTCAATTTTCTAAAATAACAACCTCCACACAAATATTGATACTATTTTTTTTGTTATAGCACCGTTAATCTAACACTAAAAGAGAAGGTCTAGAAGTTCTATAAAAGCCTAGTAGGCCACACTACCACTCTGCTCCCTGATCCGTGTCATCAGAAGTCCGGAAACTCTGTACTGACGTGCTATTGCTATATATAAAGTGTTATTCTCAATTCACGGGCCAATCGGTACGGGGACTTGAGGTACCTCATTTTGCGAACTAATTAAATCGGAATCCACACTTGTGGTGGATTGTATACATATAGCACATGGTATATTTTCATAAGGTATTGAGTATACATATAAGCTAAAACATATAAGGGTACCTACATGCCTTTTGTTGTAGGTAAATTTGAATAAGAACCAATAAATTAAATATTTTCTTTTAAAACTCCATAGTAATACATAGTGGATCTATAAAATTCCTTATTTAAAACAAAAATATACTTCTGTAAATGTCACCAATAGAAATAACTTAGTATACAAATAAAAGTTATTCAATTTCTATAAGCCAGAATGAAATTCATGTGTGAACAAAACCCTATACCAACTTATAGGGTAAACGTAAAGGGTTGATAAAAGGATCCTAGCTATAAACACAATTAGAATCTCAAAGAATCTATTGAAATTGGTCTAATAGTTTGTGAAATTACCCGTTAGTAAAAACTCATTTCACATTTTATGCATAGAGAAGATAAATAAAGTATCAGCCTTCACGATTTTGTTTGCACATGAAATTGTATTTAACAATTTTTTTTTTCTTGTTCTATTACCATATTATACGCTTATTGGACTAATTTTAGTATACAGTGTGTATATCTTATGTAAAAAAAAATAAAAATATAGGTTGAATAAATCAAAAATCGTATCTACTTAAATAGAAAAAAACTATTGTGGTTTTCTAATGGTCCATTAAGTATAAAATTTAAAATAATTTTTTTATAATTTATACAACATAAATGTGTATAATACTAATCAGAAATAATACAATTACATACATGTTTTTTTTCGCAACAAAATGATCGTAGATAATTACCTGTTATGTGACCATGGATTGTGGAGAGAATGGTAAAATTGATTATTTTAATAGTGCGATGCAAATGTGCCAGAATATCAAGCATTATAGAATAAATAATAATAAATGTTAATCTATTTTATATAATTTACTACATGAATTATGTGTATTATTTTGTACTGTTTAAGGTTAATAAAATGTAAAATATGTGTTCATAGACACAGATAAAAAACCGTCTAAAACCTCTAAATATTGGTACAAGTAAATATTATGATTTCTGCTGTTGTTGGTACAATAAAGTAAATCAAAATGTAATTATTTAATTTTATTACATGATGTATCGCACTCTAGTAGTAAAATAATGAACTAATTTTGCATAATATATTTTTATATAACAAATAATACCTATCTTCATTGTATTATTATAACTTTGGGTCTCTGTCCGTATTTTTAATTAAATAAATAAATATACCAATAGCATGAACACACCTAATATAATATAGCTATTACTGCATATTTCACGGTTTAATTTTAATAGTATTCTTTGCACGTATTTAAAATTGAAAAAGAAAATTAAGAGCGACCGGGGACCAGAGTTTTGGACTTATGACACTAATACTAACCAACATAAAAATAAGCTTTTAAAAACGTAAATTTATGTAAGTACATTAAAGACATGTATACATGTTAGTATACTAACTAAAAAAAAACGGGTAAGTCGTGGATGTCGCTCTGCTGTACAGTAGGTTACTGTAATGGATGGGATTAAATTTGAATGCAATGATAGGTATCATTGTATATGAAAAACGATTCTGAACGGAGATGATTAATTGTCAGTCTAGGATATATTATATTTAAATATTTTCATATATTCTATTTTGAATAAGGCATGGTTAATCAATTAGTGTAGTTATCATAATTCATAATACCTTATATTATCATAGATATACATATACCTGCAGGTTTGAGGATAAATCGTTATCATTACGCGATTTCATAAAAATTTAAAACTCGAACGCTCAAAACATTTTACCTATAATGACACTTCAAATTTTCTCTATAGCTATTTGAAGCAAAACTTACGGAAAACTTAGTGTTGAATTTTATAACCATAGATAAAAATACAAACAATATTATGAATTTTGAACGACAAAATAATTCGCAAATATTCATGGTTTTGACGAATTTTTGTCAATATTTGAAATTCAAATGCTTATAAAAATCTAATTTGCATTTCCGGTGGACATTTTTTTTGTGATAAAGATTGAAAACTTGCAAGGAATCTTATAATAAATTTTTAAATCTTAATTTAAAAAAGAAAATTTTTTATTAATTTCTAGCTTAAAATAATTTGTGATTTTTACGTATTTTGTCAAAATCCAAACTTTGAATGCTTATAAAAAAGTTTTTTTCACGGTGGATAGAACGTAGATACTTATATAAACATTCGGTGAAAATTTCATGTATCAATGGTCATTCGTTTTAAAGTTACATAAAAAATCAAAATCGATTTTGTCGAAAACTGATTGTACGTAAAATTTCATGTTTTTCCCTTAATTTTTAGTTTGTTTATCCCGATTATTTAGAAAAATATTAAGAATTTTTTACTTTTGAGCATTTTCGACAGATTTCGTAAAGATTTGAACTATAAACGGTTATAAAAAAAGATTGTGACTAACGATTTTTAATTTTTTTTAGCTACAATAAGAACAACTCATAAAGAACCTTGTATTAAATTTTCAAGTTTTTTTGGTGTTGCAAAATTTTTTTACCGATACTTAAAAAAAAAATTCTCATAAAAATCGAAAATTTCAGTGGTCTATAAATAACTCAAAAAAGTCAAAATTAGTTGAAAATTCAACTGTATATAGATAGCACTACCATAAACATTTGGTGAAAATTTCAAGTATTTACGGTGATTAGTTTTTGAATTACAACCATATAAAAAAATCGATTTGGTCGAAAACTGATTTTGCGTAAAAATTCCCGTTTTTTCTGTCATTTTTTTTTTTTGTTTTTCTCGATTTTTTTGAAAAATGTTGGAAAATGTTTACTTTTGACCTCTATATTGCACCAAGGATATTCACTTTTACATCGGAAACCACCCCCAAAGTTTGAAATTGAAGCATTATTTCGACTAGTTATGCTGTACACAGACACAAAAACAAACATAAAAAAAAAAAACACACTTCATTGTAAAATCAATACATTCATCACTTCGTTCAGAATCTAAAACGGTAAATTTTATTTTTATAATAATACCAACTTTATATAACAAGTTTTATATGGCCTTATGCGTTGTATAGAAGTTTATACACACTAACAGACTTACCTACACCTATAATTGAGTATGCATAAGTGTTTAGTTTTACTTGGCTGTTAAAATGGTCAGGAACTATGTCAAAAAATCTACTAAAGGTTCATGGTCCAAAAGTAATTTAGACAGAGCAATAAATGATGTAATTCTTAAATCTATTTCTTGCAATTCTGCAGCAAAGAAATTTAATACACCTGAGGCAACATTAGACAGTAACATTTTGTTAAAGATGCTTTAATTTATGTTAATATTTTCAGTTTTATTAAATAGGTAAGACTATAGGTATTGCCTAAAACAAGCTGTTTTTAAATTGCTCAATGCATTTATTTTTAATGTATGAAAAGTTTTTGATTTTATTAAAGATATATTTACCTACATAGGCACTATTGTATTATGTTATTCTTATTTGTTTAGCACTGAGAACTTATCTTATTAACTTTGTACAATTATTAAGAACAGTATAAATAATACATCCACTAGATTTATATATTATAATATGTCGTTTGATGAATATTAAAACTCTTTAAGTAATGAAACTTATTTCTTATAGATATAGTCAAGTTGCCCCGGCACAAAGTCAACTTACCCCAAGCATGGGGCAAGATGACGAAATTGAAAAAATAATTTAGAACTCAATTAACTTCTAAAAAACCATTGAGTATAAAATCATAATATATTTTTTTAATGATTCTAAATATTTTATACAATGTGGGTACAAATTTCACATCTTCACCTCAAATATTTACATTAAAAAAAAAAAATTGAATCTTAACATCATCAACTTGCCCCACTCTCCCCTATCATTTTTGTAGTTTTGTACCTTTGACGCTTATATCATACAGCGAGACCAAAGGAGTCGTTGCCAACCAAAAATTTATTTATTTATTGGATGGAAGGAAAATCAATCTCGAGGAAAGTCCATCAAAAATTCTTGGTTTTCTAAAAAGAAATGTGGAAATAGAAGATAAAAAGTTTACAAATACAGTTATCACTTATCACTTGGCGTAATTAAGTATAATACTATAATATGCCCAACATAGCAGGCTGGTATGAGCGGCGACATTTGGGTGACAAATTATATTATCTTATTTGTTTGCAAAATGACAAAGAGTGTTTTTTATTTGCTGAAATCGAATTTGATTAATCTGAGAAAAATAATTTGTATTCAAATATATATATATGTATAATAATAGTATATATAGTTAAGAAGGTAATCGGAAAAAAAAATCCCCAGACTACAATATCACTCATAACCTCATTCACAAATATTTTTTAAACCTTAATTAGTATCTATAATTACCACATTATTAATATTTCATTACAAATACGTAAATTATATTATATTATACTATATTATTATATTATATCATTCAATAAATTAATATAGTTCGAAATATTTTTACATGCTATGTTTTTACTGTGAGTAGGGGTGTTATCGGAATATAAAACAAAATATTAATACAATTATTTATATTATATTCTGTTATCACTAAATATTAATAATGAGCTAATTATAGATAATAATTAATATTTAAAAATATGTTCAATCATTTTCAAGAGGTTGTGAGTAATATTGCAGTCTGGGCCGTCTGGGGATTTTTTTTCCGCAATTCGTTAAGAAGTGTGAGTTAAAAGATCGTGTTCGACGTCAGTTTACTTAAAACCTCGGCTATGGATAATCTTAAGCCGAGCTTAAAATACGCATAACAACATAACACATAATTAGGTATACGATGTACGTAATATGAAAAGTTGGTACACACAAAAGAAAAAGTGCACACGTTTAATTGTTCTAGTGCTAGGCATATGGATGTGTTAAATTTTAATTAAATTATATAAAATCATAATAATTTATCAAAATATTTTAAAATGTTCATGAAGTATGTGAAGTTGTCATATAAATATTTAATTTAATTTAAAGTATCAATGGTTATTAGATTTCAGGTTAAACAAATAAAACCAAATCAATTTGGTGAAAAATGAGTTTTAATTCTTAATTTTTTTTTTTTATTATTCTCGTCCTTTTAGAATAATAGAAACTTTAAACTTTTGACCCCTCAAAATACCAACCAAATTTACTTTCAACTTAAAAAGCTACTGATATAAGAAATCAAAGAATTTTTACTGTATCAAAAGGTGATGAAAAACAAGAAAAACATCATTGTAAAATAAATACATTCATTGGAGCAAGAATGATTTTTTTTTTAATTCAACTCCATCAATAATTATTTAAAATAATATAAAGGTTGCTTACAAGAAAAACAAAAATAAACTAACAATATACAATTAAATCAAAAACCTATATGGTTAAAGAAAAAAAATATAATCAATATTTTGTTATTTTGAGAATATATATATAGTATCAAAAGGGATGTTGATGGTGGTCAAAAGAGACAATTTGTTGGCACAATGTGTTAATAGGCTAGGCAGATGAAGAGTAAGTGGCTAATATCACAGAGCCAGTAGCGAGGCTTGAGGTTTTTGGTCGGGGAGACACTGAAAAAAAATGGCACTAATATGCCTAGACTCCCCCCCTTTTTTTTCGTGCTTGAGCCCGGCAATTATGGACATTATCTATAACTTATAAGGTAAAAAATAAATGTTCAAAAACTAAAAACAAAATTGAATTATATTTAAAAACTTAAAATATATACTAAAGATAATATTAATTAATATTTAATATAACATAATATATTGTACATAAACATAATATATGCAATAAAATAAAACACTACAAGTTTACGATGGCGCGGCGTGAGTGTGACAATCGCAACGGCAACGTATTAAATAATAAATATTAAGGATTGAGGTAATTACGAACGGCGAGACATGTCTCATAGCGTACATAGTAAACCCCACTCTGATTGACAATCCCCTGTACCCGCGTCCCCATATTTGTGAGACGTTGCGTCGCAACGTCTCTTAGATATAATACCATATTTGGAATGACCCGTATCGCCAGCTCGTACGCACGGCCGTATCGCGCGCTTCTAATCTATTTTAAGAAATCCATAACTGTACAACACTACAACGAAAAACCGATTTTAACAATACTGAAACATATACATAATATATTTTATAATATAAAATAAAATTCACATTTTCTAATATTAAATAAAACAAAATAATTATTTGTTTGTCCCGTGTTCTAATTTCTAAGTGGGGAGACGTTGTCTCTTTGTCTCCTATGACGCTTCGCCACTGTCACAGACTATCAAGGAAGTTGTGTTTGGTTTAAACGGAAACAGAAGAACGATAAAATGTATTTCCTAGAAAGATACATAGTATAGAGTTATAGTACATAGTTATAGAACTAGGGTAGTGTTGGAATAGTTGGACATATTTCTATACCAAGTGACAAAATGAGAAGAGAGTGAATCCCAAAAACATATTATTTAAAATTAAATTAGGTAATCTTTATAATTGCTAGAACAAAATCAACATTATGAATTTATGACTAATCCAATCTTACACTATTTTTTTTCATAATACATTTAATAATCATAGCAGTCTTTTATAATGATTTATATTAGTAAAACAAATTTCAATAGTAAATATTAATACTAAAATCACTTTTAGAAAAAATAGTTGCATCAACATTAAAGTGTCTATTTTCTATTTTTCACACCTATCAAGTTGATTGTACAACAAATAATTTCACTACAAGATATAAGATTATAATATAGAGTAAGTTAAGTGATTTCATATTGTTTTAAGCAATATGGAACAGTGGGTGCTGAATTAGGAATAGCACTATGATTGAGAACACTGACGCTATACCTCATTCTGTAACATAATACATACACTGTACATAATAATATATACTCCTAAACTGGTTCATTTTAGTTTTTTTTCTCACATAAGTGTATACTAGTATACTTTAACTAAACCAGTTTTAACTGTGTAACTTATCAGTATAGTAAGGATGGTGCAGATTATTAATGTCTTTTTGCTGTTCTTAATATTGTTCACTCTTAAATATTTTTTATTTTATTTCTTGATATAAATACAAAACACATTAAGTAAATAATATTATTATAATTGTTTACAATTAGACTACTTGCCTGTACTTTAAATAATAAACAAATATATACACAATACTAATAAATGACTTAATTTAAAATAGAAAAATATTACATATTTTATCCAAACTAAATTGATAGGAAGCTTTATTGTTTGTTAATAGATAATACCTCCACATGTTCAAAAATAAATATAACATAGTATTGTATGCACATAAATCAACATTGAATTATTTGGGAATTTACTTAAATATCTTGTCTTTTTATACATTAAAAAAGTTTTGAAAACAATGAATTTAATACATAAAATTGATTCACACAGAATACTTAACATCATTTGAAACTATAACACAAAATATATCACCTGTTACCACTCAGCATCACCAGTTGCTTTTTGGAAGACATAGTCATAACCATTTAAACTCATTATACCATCTTTAAAATAGAGTTTCCATTTATTCCTGCTACGAGTAATCTACATTAACAAATAAAAACATTATGGTCACTTAATTTGTAAATTTTCGCAATAAAATACAAAGTTTAAACAATAGGTACATACAACAAAAATCATATTTAATTTGAGGGGAAATACTATGTGTTCAGTCTTAAAGGTAATAGGAAATATTTCGAATGCATCACTTAGAGTTAAATTCAGGGTTCTTTTACTACCTACTGGGAATATAAATACAAATATTTTTGATAATTTATAATTTAAAACTATCAATAAGAATAGTTAGAAATTAGAAATTATCAAAAACATTTGTACATGAGCAGTAAAATACATTTTTCTTAAATAGGAACCACAATTTTTGAGATTGGATTTGGATTGCTTTATTTTTCTGAGCAACTAATATTTACAGTTTTTTGATATTTTCAAAATTGAAAATTTTAAACTGTCTTTAAATGTTCCCATAAAAAATATCAAATGATCTAGAGAGCCATTGTACTGGACCATGTGTCCCCATCCATTTGTGGCCAAAACTTAGTTTAAGGTATTCTTGAACAATTATTACATTATGAGTGAGCGTCCCATCTTCTTGGAAAAAAAATGACCTAATTTAAAAACTTTAGACTGTCCTAATAATTTCAATTTTGAAGATATTAAAAAACTGTAAATCAAAGTTGCTTGGAAAAAAAAACAATTCAAATTGTCTCAAAAATAGTGGTTCCTATTTAAGAAAATTTTAATTTACTGCATATATGCTCAGTGTCGGTCTGGCCCACCCGGCTACTCGGCGATTGCTGAGACATTTTTATATATTAGGGGCCAATATAGAAGTATATATATATATATATATATATATAAAAAGGGGAAAAAAAATATTAAGTTTACTTGCGATTCTGGACTCGGGTTTCAATTGAATCTATTTGTAAACATTGAACCATTGATTATAAATACTGGTACCTATATGTATTATGTAATGGATGATTGAACATTGTAATTGTTGAGGCCGGCGATTACGATAACGCTATCTTTAGTCGATGTAATATCATTTACAATAATTTCCCAATAATTAAGTGATACACGGATACACCCATACACTGATACATACAGACACACAAACTTATGCTGGCTATACATTCGGGCCTAACCAAATTTTTATAGATGAACCATTATTAGACTTTCAAGATAATTTTGTATCAAAAAGAATATCTGTAAAAAAAAAACCTGGAGAATTATCTAATGACAAAGTCAAAACTTTATCTACTTTTAAAAAAACTCAAGCCACATATTTTGAAATTCTTGATACAGTAAAAATGTCTATTAGTGAAAGATTTGTACCTAACAAAGAACTGTTGATGGATATTGCTTGGTTGGGCCCTTCAAAATATAAGGAAATAGTAAATCTTTCATTAGAACAGCTTCCATCTAATTCATTAAATAAACTATCTAAATTGGCTGGAGTAGATAGGAAAACACTATTTGTTGAATTAAAACAATTTGCAGAACAATATTCAAGCTTTTCAGCAATAACAAGATCTGTATATTATGAACATAATTTAAGAGAAACAATAGATACAGAAGATGATGTGGCTGGTATAAAACAACCAATATGTGGTGACTGCTTACCTAAAGTCTTTCAAATACTTTATGAAATAACATCAAAATCAGATTTGTTTAATACTTTATATTTAACAATGAAATATGTTTTGATTCTTCCTTGTACACAAGTTTCATGTGAACGTGCGTTTTCAAAATTGAAAATTTTAAAAACAAAACTAAGATCGTCTAACAATTAAGAACATCTTGAACCACTAATGTCTTTATTTGTTGAAGATGATTTAATCAAATTTATTAAAAAAGATGAAATAATTTATCAATTAGCATCTTCTAGTCAAGTATTGAAGATTATTATTTTAAAAAATATTATAATTTACCTGTTATAATATTATTAAATATTATTAAAAATATTATTTTAAATTTTTATATTATTATTATTATTATTATTATTTTTTTGTAAAAGGGCCCATTGTAAATCAATGTGCCAGGGACCCAATCATAAGTATACGCTGATAAAAATAGTTAAAAATTAGAATTTATCAAAAACAGATGTATTTAAATGTCCTGAAGGCAATAAAAAAACCCGAATCAAACTAAGTGATGTGATCGAAATATTTCCTGTAACTCTTAAAAGTGAACACACATTATATCTCAATTGTACATAATTTTTAACTTTAATACATTAATCATAAAATTTACCTTATCATATTGGCAAACAATAACATTTTCCGTTTCAAATAATTCACCATTGTCAATATCACTTACATCATCACCAGAATTTAATGGCTCCTATAAAACAAAATATACATGTCATTTAAAATAAGACTATCAACATATACTACAGTAATATTTTAACATATTTTATTAAAAGAAACAATTAGTTAATATTGTCATATTAAAAGTACAATTAATTATTGTTTGTATATAATGTCAAAATAGTATGCCATATACAAAATAACTTAATCAATGTACACACAATATATAGTGTATACCTATTGGCTATTTTATTAAACACATGATCAATGTACTAAATTCAAAACACTAATCTTATTTTAATTTGTATTTAATTTAAAGTAGAAAATATAATATTTATTTTATTTAAACTAATTAGAAATAAATATGGTACAATAATTATTAAAATTTTTAGCTTCTAGATTCATTGAATAATAATAGTATGAATAAATAATAATATAAATTTCTATCAACAACTTGACTCAAACACATAAATATCCAATGGAAAATAAAACATAGTTAATTTCCATATAATAGTTGCAATGCCTTTTGTTCATAATATGTTAAAAATAGAAAACGTATTTTTACCTACAAAGTTTATTCATTTAACTGATACTTTGAAAATTTCCAGTAATTAAGATCTAATTTATTTATTTATATTAAAAATGCTTACAGCATCAGAAGCACTATTCTGATCTTTTTCATCGTCTTCATCATCATCGTCATCATTATCACCAATATCATCATCTATATCATCGTCATCATCATCATCATCATCTGAGGTTGAAGAATCATTAGCTCCATCTATCTGAGCAATAGTTCTTTTAACACCACCAGTTCCATTTCCACTAATAAATGCTTGATTATTTTGTTGAAGTTGCTGCTGTTGCTGTTGTTGTTGCTGTGTAGTTCGTACATCTGATAAAAATTCTGGTTGAACAACAGTTTGAACACCTAATAATTATAAAAATACATGTAAGATTATACAAAAAATAAATATTAATTAATATTCTACTTGAAATTGATTGAGCAGCAAGAACACTATTGACATGTTGTTGTAAAAAAGATGTAGCTAGAGGAGTAGTCATTGCCATACTATTAGTTATTACTGGACCACTAAGTATACTCTGTAGCATATTTCCTACAAACATTTAAAACAATAATAAATAAAAATATTGAAAAAAAGAATATCTCAAACTAAATATACAACAAACCTTGAATGGCAGAACTTGGAACTTGAATAGAAAGAATTCTAGAACCCGTTTCTTGGGAACCTGTCTGAGCTGGTAAGGTTATTTGAATTGGTACATATTTGTTTGCATAATCTGCAGGTAAAACTATAGTATTCTGTTGTTGTTGTGGCTGCTTCAGCTGCTGCTTCTGTTGCTGCTGATGTGGTAGTTGTTGCTGCTGGGGTAGTTGTTGCAGCTGTGGTAGTTGTTGCTGCTGTGGTAGTTGCTGCTGCTGTGGAAGTTGATGCTGCTGCTGTGGTAGTTGATGCTGCAACTGTGGCTGAAGTGGTTGCTGCTGTTGTTGCTGTTGGGCCATTTTTAATTGATGAACAGAGTTATCTAAAAATAATAATTGTCAATTGATAACATAAAAAAACTATAATACCTAAATCTAAAACTATAAATATTTAGAAAGAATATTCATAAACAATCTAATAGAAAAAATACTTACTAACTATTGTAGGAGTATATTGATTTTTAGTTTGTTTAACAACAGTTGGAGTAACAGTTTTAGGAAGTTGAGTAACTTCTTGTGGAGGAGGTGCATCAATTGCTTTACTGGCCATTACTTTAGATTCCCATGATTGACGCAACTCCATTAAAATTTGATCGTCAATACCTTCTTCTGCGAAAAATTCTCGAGAGCCATTTATTGTATCTTCGATAACCGATTGATATAATTTCATCTGAAATAAATAACGATAATTTACTAAAATTAATATATAAACTATTCATTTTTGAAAATTAGAACATCTACCAATGGACATGGTAATATGCTTAGGTTAAAATAATGTTATGTACATGTTTGGATCAGATTGTGTGTGTGTATTGGAAGAGGGATACTGAATTTTTCCATTTTTTTTAAATTTTCATTAGCATATACTTTTTTTTATTGATATCAACATATAAAAATTTATGATTTATAAAATTAATAGTTTTCAACATGATGTATTTTTGTACCTATATTATAAAACAAAACACTATTCAAATTTCACTAGTTTCAGTATTCAACTAAGTAATGTTTAGATATGAATTAGATTTTAGTGTAGGAAAAAAACAAAACATAAGAAAACCCTACATCCACATGACGTGTTGTCTTTTATTGAGCTATGGTCTATAAGAAGCTAATCATACTCTAACCAATAAAAATCTTCGTTGTAATTAAAAAATGAACAAAATAGTATGTTGATTCAACTTATACCTAAGATATAGCACAAGTCATTTAAGATAAATAATAATAATACTCACAAGAATATTAGATATGCAGACAGATAACAGAGGTTTCAAATATGGTGACACAAGAATCATTAAGTACATACAATTTATTAAAATTCTAACCAGTCCAGTCCTATCATGCTTAAATGTTTATTTTGTATAATTGGTCAAAATTATAAGATAATTGGATTACAGATGCTAACAGAAAAATAAATTTTGTTCATAAATATTAACATAACATGTATTATTATTTACTACAAATATGATAAATATTAAATCCTAAAAATGTAATTTATAGTACAATTTTTAGTAGGTATGTGAGCTATTCATTCACACTTCATAAATTTAATTTAAAAATAACAACTTTTATACACACATAAATAAATTTAAAATTTAAAACAAGTTCAAGGTTTATTCTATTGTAATAAATATAATAATAATTAAAATTATAATAAACTTAATAATAACTACAATAAATAACTTTAATTTTCTATCTGAAACTGCCATGCTTATCATAAATCAAAATTAATCAAATTAGGCAATAAAAAATGAGCCAAACAAATAAATCAATAAATCAAAATCAACAATCTTATCAGAATTTTAAATGTTTGATAAACTAAAAAAATGAATTGTAGGTAGATATTACTATGCTTATATAATCTATGAAAACATAATATTTTAATCAATTTTATCCAATACTTCAAAATGTATTTTAGGCTTACAAAGTAGAATCTTATTAGAAATGACGTATTTTACTTTGTCTATAAAGTATAAAATAATTTTTTTTAAAGTGCAGGTTATGTAATGGATATCTACGATAAAATATTGTATCTATTATTTATACCATTATTTTATGTTAGATTTTTCATGTTATAATAAGTTATATTATAAATTATTATCTAAGAAGTATAGGTAGGTAATCAATTTTACCTCTGATAATACCGAGTAATATATGAACTATATATTTTTAAAAAAACATTCAATACATTTTTGTATTCTTTTCATTATTTTTGAATATAAATGTTTGAATTTGTTAATTAGAATTACATTTAAGACTTTACTCATAATATTAACATTTTAATAGGATATAGGTACATTTAAACTAAAAATAATTAAATCTTGGAATAATGGCGCATGCTATAGTCATCATAGCATACCAGTAGTTCTCAATATCACGGAATAAGATAATACCTAATAACAATAATAATTTTAAAATGTAGGTACTTAAAGGAATTTAATAGAAAAATTACTACTAAATATACCTTACACTAAAATAAGAATAATCAAATTTAATGACCTACAAAATTAACCTTTAGATGTGAGTCACAAATTTACATAATATAATGAGTGAATTATCACCATATGGAAGCAATAGTCAATATTTTATTAGCCGCAAAGAGTGGCTTTTTACTCTCTATTAGGGCCGCCAAACATACTGAGTAAAATAAACACTCAATCCATTATTATCGTAATTATTATTAGAGCGAAATCCAAGTGTGCTCAGTGCATATGTGACAATATATCTTTTAACTTGTTACAATAAATACGGTATAGGCCAGGGCCAAGACATGTCGGCTAACAGGCGCACGTCACTCGACAATATTAATATTGTAAGTCATTGCAAGCGGCATACCCACACAATTGTACTTGAGCAATACGTACTACTTAGTACTTACCACAGACGATTGGGATAACGACATGTTTGAAGGGCCAATGGACACAGCAACGTCTGTCAGTCTGAGATTTTGTTTGGCAGTGTTGTACAGATTGCGATGACTAGCAAGAGATGTTTTATTTATACGTTAAAAAAAATCCAACAAACGAAGCAACACGACCGCGACAGCTGCAGCAGGACGGCCGGACGTGTGAGGTTTCTCGAGCGAAAGAACCCAAGTTTCACCATGTGCCGCGACTCCTTTTATACTGTCAGCCGATATAGGGAGGCAGCGGGTTTTAACGCACGGCCGACGTCATCGACCGCACGGGCTGGCCAAATACTACGATAATTTACTACCGTACACCGTACTACAGTACCTATGCACACATAATAAATGTTGCTGATCAGATTATTTTTAAATTAATTTCATCCACAGATTTACAACATTTTTTATATATCTGTAATTTCATTTAACTAAAATATCTTATATTGTATACACATTATACGGTATATACCAGTTACCAGCTACCAACCTATTAAATGTTAATTAATATTATAATTGTTAATAATAATTAATAATAAATTTTAATGTTAATTAATATTATAATTAATTTATGTTGTAGTTGTACCACAGATTATATAAAATATATAATTTATTTATATAATCTGTGGTTGTAGATCGTAGAATTTGTAGGTTCATCACAAAGGGTAATTACATGTACCTATTGTACCTATATTGCTCTATGCCTCTGGGGTACTCAGTAAATGGTACATCGATGTTGCTTGGAACTTTGGCATTTTGATACCTATGTGGCTATGTTTATTTATAGTTTAATGACTATTGCTTATACCTTGGCATATATATTGAATATTTTGAAAACAATTTTATCAATTTTTAAGTTTTTATTTTCAGTATTAAAAAATAAAAAATGTATTTTAAAAATGTAGCGCAAGTATCTATGAATTATATTTAAAAAAATTTTTTTTTTAATATTGATTAGAACAAAAGTTATTTCATTTATCAGAATGTCAGATCTCTGTGGGACATCCTGTATACCTATATTATGAATTTATGCGTGTATTACATTATTTTCCTTATTATCATAACATTCATAACTATATAGGTACTGTATGTATACATAATACACATTTGTTATTTACTAATTATTAATTAACATATTATGAATTATATAATTAATTTGACACGACAGTTCATCTATGATCTATAGTTATTAATGTTAAATTTATTATTAAGTAAAGATATGCAGTTAGGGAGGTAATACCCCCTACTCCATTATTATCAACGCTATTATAGCTATATGCCTAAACTAGTTTAGTATTGTGGGCATATGGCTATGTGGGTATACGATAAACCTACCGATATCTTATATACTTACCAAGTTGGCAATAATAATAATTCATATAAATATATATATCATATATGTATAGACGTAGCCACATAGGCTTTAATTGTAAATAGTTTTCAAATTCAAGTGGGTTCTTGAGCTACAGTAGTGTAGGTAGTTATTAACGAGGTTACTGTAATAAAGCTGCAATACTCTTAAAAGTTTATAACAGATTGGTAGGTTGGTTACACAATGACTTCGATTATCATTATTTATAAATTAATGTCAAATAACCAATAGGTAGTAATTAGTAGCACCGTAGCAATTATGAATTATTAATGGCTAACGACATCTGAAAACTTAACATTACCAATTGAATCTATCGTCTATCATCGTTGATCGTCCTATTCAGTTTTAATAAAATAATAAGCCGTGATTAGAACCCTATAAACTTATGTATGTAGATAGTCAGATAGGCACTTGATACTTACCTATTTTATATCTATACCAAATTGCTGTGCAATCTGCTATTGAATGTAACGCGTTATCGTAAAATAAAGGCAATAGGCATATTCACATAATATAACATATTTTTTATAGTACCTTGAAGCTTTATTAGTTTATAACCTACACAATAATTAGTAAGAATGCGTCGAACGTGTACTAAAGTTCAATTGTACTACCTTGAAAATTGGGTGAGTCGTGGATGGGTGGGCAAAATAATATATAGTTTACTTTTCTCAAAGTCTTACTGCTATATAATTTTCTCAAACACCGAAATGTCATTAAATTGTTTGTATTTAATTAGTGGCGCCCGTTTCATAGTCGTTTGAACTATTGAAACTATAGTTTAAAGGGTTGGGTTGGTCAATCAGTTTTTATTTAATTCAATACCACTGGTTATTAGTTATTACTAAACAAACAACCGATGAGTCAAACTATGACACACATTTAATTTTGTCATCAGTCCTTAAAGTCGAAGCTAAGTCCGAACTTCTTTTCAAAGTTTTCTTACTGGATTTTCTACTTCCGAATTCAGTTAATTGTTATATTACGACTGTCATATAGGATGCGGTCTACCTGCGACCGACGAGTTTTTACAGAGGCTCAAGATTATGTGTAATATATATAAGGTTTAATCGTTTTCATTAGTGAACTGTGAACAGTGAACACTTACCTTTATGACCTTGTACTTATCACTTTTGATAACAATGTTTCAACATTTTGTAAAAGTATAGACTCAAAAACGCTCAGCACGTCACTTATTACGCGACACTACAATTTATACTCACCGTACTCCCAATATGTTGGAAAAATATTTATATTTAATTTTAAGTAGTGAAGAATCAACCACAAAGTTTTTAAGTACTAAAAATAGGAGTGAATATGATTGTGATGTATAAAAAATAATTCATACAAGGAGAAATAAAATATAATCATCCCTGGACATAAAAAACCCATGTGAATACGTTATTTAGCATTGATTAAATACAAATAGATAGCACATTTCAATGTAGATTTTGGAAACTGTAATTTTTAGTGTTATTATGAATTATGATTTCACATAGATCACGTCTACAGTTTTGTTGCATAATAATAATAGTCGATGAACAATAATAAACATTTCATGTAATAAATATTATAATATAGTACAAGCATCAACTATTTAATCAATGGATTTAGTTAGGCGTCTCTGGATGGGATGGATATTAACTTTTGTACTTTACCCACCTGTATAAATTGAATTCGGTGCCACTGCCGCATCCTATACTCGTTAATTCTCTGGTTTATCGCATACTATACGATAGCCGTTATTACTTATTAGCACGACTTAAGGTATATTTTATTAGAATGTTTCAATTTTGTATAATTGTATATGATATTAGTTCTGTGGCATTCATGCTATAAATAAAGATAAATAATAATTATATATGTACTTAATGTTTTGACTATATATTAACAGATTAATTTAGTACTCAATACTAAATAGCTGAATTACGAAATTTAATCTAATTTTATTCTTGAAAGTAATGAAAGCTGACACTATAAATCACGATGTAGAGAAAAAATATCTTCTCAACATTGTGCATTCCTGCTATGAATTAAATTATTTATTACCTTTACCTTAGACACCGTCCTAACGAAACAGTCAAAACACCTCGCAAAATACAGTGTGGCTGAGGTTGGTGTGTAAAATATTAGAAATTCCCGTTAACACTGATATCATAATGATCCGTTTATTTGTCGGCTTGTGTTTTGTTGATGTTTGTGTTTGTTATCTTCGGGCTTCGAGTAAAATAATACAATTTACTTTATGGTATTTACAGATTTCCTATAAGGTATTCTGTTCTGTTCTTCTTGCCTCTTGGCATTAATAATTAGTATTATTAGCATGCCGTATATCTATTTTTCAGTTCTCTTATTTTACACTATTTAGTTCGTATGTGTTTAAATATTCAATAAAAATTATAATATTACATTTTGATTTGGTTTAATATAGGTACCTAAATATCAAGCAAATTGTAATCATGATACCCGAATTTTGCGTGTTTTATGGTGTCTTGACTTTTTCTTGGATAGAATTTCTTTGGGAACAGTACTTAACCCTAAGACAGGTAAATTAAATGATTTTGATATCTCATTTCGTTAAAAATCAAATATATTAGAGAAATGCCTATTCATAATTATTAATTATCATTGGTATATTAATTTTGCGAATAATCTATTTATTCTGAAATCAAACTTCTTAAATTAATGTTCTCTTAATTCTTTAATTATTAATATTAAACATTTTTAGAGACGTGTATATAAAACTACAGACAAGATACCTGAAAGATTAACTGGTGTACTAGATGTGGAAACATTTAATAAAGCAAAGTCTTATGGAATTGACAAAAATAGCTTTAGTATTGCGGAGGAATGGTTTCATATGATAATTTCAACTGTAAGTAAAAATATTGTTAAATAAATTATTTTTATATTTTTGAACCAATTAATTATAAAAATAGGCTTTTCTATTAGAAACCCATTATTTATGTTTAATTAATTAAATTATATTTTAATGAGTATTGATATACCATTTTTAGTTAAATAATATAAATGATTGATTGACAATTTAATTTAAGACTCTTAAAAAACAGATACTCGATAGATATCAAGTTTTACCATAAAAGTAATTTTCTGAACATATTATTAAGTACCAGAGTCTTAATAATATTTAATAAATAAAACATTGCAATTTTTGAGTTTGAATTATTGCTAAGTCTTGTACACTAAATATCACTTATACTTGAATGGGTAATCTAGATATTTTAGAAAATTGTTTAGTCATTTACAAGTTATGCTTACAGAGCAAGTAGAGAAAAAGATGTCTAATTTTTATAGAACAATAAATTCTTACATTTTCTTTATTATATTTAATTTTTAGTACATTTACAGAAATCACTTAAAATATTCAATAACTTTTTTTTTATGGAATTAAAAATCTATAGATGTGTACATATAGTACACTTTTAAATATAATTAAAAATATTACATAATTTAACATACTTAATAATTTATTTTTTATTTCAAATTTTTAGGGTTTCATCTGTTTGAATGGATTCACATTATTATGGAATTTTAGTAAATATTGTTTGATTGAGACACGTTATTTTGATAGTGAAATCATGACCAGTTGCGTATTTCTTCTATGTATGAATACCCTAGGTACATTAATGTCTTTGCCAATCTCAGCATATAGCACTTTTATTATTGAAGAAAAACATGGGTTTAACAAACAAGTAAATCACTAAATAAGATACCTAAAATACAATGTATATTCATTTGTTTTTAAAAAATTTTATAATTTTTCTTTTTACTAGACTTTAAATTTCTTCGTTAAAGACAAGATCAAGAATTTTTTATTGGTTCAAGTGATTTCATTACCAATAACTGCGGCAGCAATCACTATTGTTAAATGGGGCGGACGTTATTTCTTTATCTGGCTATGGGTATTTGCTGTAGTGACTTCATTATTTATCATGACAATATATCCAGAATTTATTGCTCCATTGTTTGACAAATATACACCATTACCTGATGGTGTTTTGAAGACTAAAATTGAAGAGCTTGCCAAGCAAGTCAAATTCCCTCTTTACAAAATTTATATTGTAGAAGGTAAATTATTTAAATTATAATAAAATATTATTTACCCCCTATTTAACTATATTTGTTTTAAATAAATTATTATACAAATGAGCTTCTTGTATTAAAAATATTGTTATTTGTTTTTAATGTTTAATCTTCCTTTTTGATATTAGGATCAAAGCGATCAGCTCATAGCAATGCATATTTTTATGGATTTTTCAACAACAAACGTATTGTGCTGTATGATACATTATTGAAAGATAGCAAAGATATTATGAATAACAAAACAGTAATAGAAGAAAATGCTCTTGGTGATAAAATTGAAGAAAAAGGAAAAGGAATGAATGATGAGGAAATTTTGGCAGTCTTAGGTCATGAACTTGGTCATTGGAAACTAAATCATATTTTATTTTATCTTATAATATCTCAGGTATTTTTATCAATAAATAATAATTTGTCTTTTGATATACAAGTAGATCTTCATTTAATATTGTGTTATATTTATGTTTCAGGTAAATTTATTTGTTATGTTATTTGTCTTTGGATGGTTATACGACAATTCAATGTTATATCGAGCATTTGGATTTTATGAGTCAGCCCATCCGGTTATCATTGGTCTTGCAATTATTTTTCAATATGTGTTTTCTCCATATAACACTGTTATTTCATTTGCAATGACTACTCTTAGTAGACAATTAGAGTTTCAAGCTGATGCTTTTGCTAAAAAGCTTGGATTTGCTAAGCCACTTGAATCTGGATTAATACGTTTACACAATGATAACTTAGGATTTCCAGTTTATGATTCTCTGTTCTCAGCTTGGCATCATACTCATCCTCAACTATTGGAAAGATTGGAAGCAATCTCTAAGACAGACTGAATATTTAATTTTAAATTAAAAAGTACACACAATTCCAATTTTAATTTAAGCAGTGTTTAACATATTATAATATATTTAATTTTTACATTCTTCTGTTAAGTTACGAGGTATCATTTGTTTTGTGAGTGTGCGCAAATCTTCTAGTCGACATGGCTGTGGACAACCTGGTAATTCAATTAACTCAATGTTTGATTCTTTCCATTCATAGTCTCTGTTGTATAATAGCTAGTTTTTTTTTAAAATTAATAAACATTTAATCATTTAATACTATTGAATTTATATTTTATTTTCTTATTTACCTTTACAATTGTTTCATTTGAAGGTGTTGCATATAATTCCATTACAACAGCTGCTCCATAAAGTGGATAGGTTATATTTTTTATATTTAGTGTCTTTAGGAAAGGAACTATAGTCGAATCATGGCCAACATGCAAATATAATTTTTTTGCATGAGGTAATTTATTTATTGATGCTTCCATTCTTGTTAACACATCATTCAACATTTCACCTGATAAATAATTATTCATATATATATATATTTTTTTTTTTTGTTAATTTGTTCAATATGTGTAAAAATAGTAACCTGAATATAAAAGTTTCATTTGATCTGTTTCGACTAATATAGCCATAGAATATAATATAAATTCTTCAATATCTTTATATCGTTCTAATGCCCAATTAGGGATTGGATAGTTTGCCATACGCTAAACAAATAAACACATTAAAATATTAAATAGATGCATTGAAAAAATAAAAAATAATTTAAAATTGTTATGATGCAATGCAAACATTTTTAATTTAATTAATGCAAATTGTTATATTAAATAATATGTATGTCTATTTCAGTTTCTTACTTGTGTCATAATGACATCTGCTACTTTTAATACATCATAAAGTGTATTTAATGGATTTGATGTATAGTTTTTCATGTAGTTAATTAATTTTTTTATCTTTTCAGTTTTTATTGCATTTTCACAAATTTCGTGTAATTCCATAGCATACTTTGGACATAATATTGGATCTCCTGTAAACTAACGTTTTTCTCTACTTCAAAAGTAGTTATTTAAGTTTATATCTTATACATAAATTGAGTTTTTAATTTTTTCTTCTTATTTTAAAAGTGGTCATTGAATATCACTTGTCACTCATGATTTGTAAACAGTTTAAGTAAAATCCCAGTACATGCCTCGCTTTATTCAGGATCTAAATTCAATACCCATTTATTGTACCCTATAGAAAACCAGCACACAATTTAATAAAAGGTTAAACTGGTTATGTAAACAATTACATTATTACATTTTTTTTCTCAATAAATTTAAGATCTCTGAATGACATTTTTCTACAGATATATACATCAAGTACACTGCACACAATACTAATGCATTGGTATAATTATAGTAGGGTGGCACAAGTAGATTTATAATCTATGATATTATGTCTAGTTGTTAGGACAAGGCCACAGTGATTCCTAAACTTTTTCAGCCATGGGATTTTTTTTTTTGCAGTTTTAGTAAACATTTTCTCACAGAGCCCCAAGAAATACATAATATTTGTCTGTGTTCTATGAAGCATACCTACCTAATCTATGTGAAGAAGAGTAAGAATAATAAGATATTTATTAAGAAAACAAACAACAATCTTAATAGAAGTGGAGAAAATATTTTTTATTATCTAAAATTTAAATCTACAAAATGGGAATAAAACTAGTTAATGTTATTGAAAAATAAAAAGAACGGAGCCTTTGAAAACCCAATGCGGAGCATAGTTTGGTAACCGCTGGAGATTAGATTAAGGACTCTACTAGATTTAAATCGAAATACGGAGGACGCAATTGAGATATTTAACTACTTTTAATAACCACGGAAAATATTATTCCTACCTTAACCAAGATACGGAAAAGGAAAACAAAATTACTTTGAGCCACTATTGGGTGATATCGATACTGGGTACCTAAAGACTAAAGTACTCTTAACCAACACGCAAATAAATACTACCACAGTATACCTACCTTAGATGGATGCATGTAAATTTCGCCAGAAAATGATAAATTCCACCCGAAATGAAAAACTCTTAACCTAATAATAATTTAAAAAAATTATACAAAATACCTAATTTTTAATCATATGAATAATTATATAGATTAATCATTATTATAAGTATTTAAATAAATATATATTTCTCATATCAAATCAACAATTATTACATAAATTATATAATATTAATAAAAAATAATATTTTTTTATCAACCCAAAAGCTAAAGGTCATCTATTTGCTCTAGAAAATTTAAATTTGACTAAAACTATAAGTATATTTCCATATCCGACTTCAAAAATTGATCCATTCTAGTTACTAGATTATGGACTATATGAAAATAGAACGTGTACTGAACATAAACACTCAATTCTAAAAAAAAGGAAAGTGATTTAAACATTTTAAACAATTAATAATGTTTTCATCTATCTAATTATTAGATCCACAATATGGTCATAAACTCATAACATATGACATGATTAAAGATTGTCGTCGGATACGACGTTACGTGTTCGAACATTTTGTAATTTTTTTAATAGGTATACTACAAAACGCCGCTTCACGAACAGTACGGTCGAGTCGGACAGTCCTGGAACGCTTGGTTTTAAAAAATTTATTTTTTCTGGTCGGAATTTACATAAACCTTTCTTTATCTGTAAATCTTCCATAGATTTTATTTTTACCTATTCACTTCGGGCGGAATTTTCAGTCTCTTGATAGAAGCCAAAGGTCTATTTACTCTAAAAACTTTAAATTTGCACCTACCATTCATCTATTTTAAGTACCTATGTAGGAATATTTTAATGATTAGGACGTTTGAATCTTTGTTTCTTACTTTCTGGTGGTCTTTTGATAAACTCGTCTTGATTGGTATAGGCTGCCATTTCAGGTCCTTGTTCCACATCTGCTCGTCGTTGGGCGGGTACATACCGGCCAACAGGTATCCGGCGGACTGGTAACACCGATCCACCTCCGTGGTGGACACGTCGATCTCACTTGGCGTGTACCGCTGCAGGGGGTGTAAGAAGCTCAAGTACCGTTCACGCAGAGCTTGACCCGCGCGGTACGCGTTCCACACCCCCTGTTCGGTCAACTCGCCCAAACCGCGGGGCCATGGTATTTGGTCAGTTTGATTTCTATACCGGATCAACGGCGCGCGATTTGTGTGTCTCATCAACTGTGCCAGACAAAACACATCACACAACTTGTCAGTTATCAATAGAATTTATAATTAGGTACCATCAATCGAGCCAGTCGAGGTCCGACTCTAGATGATATAAACTTACAACAGTACACGATATGTGCAAAAGAGCACTAACAAGTAGGTACTCAATAAGTATTAAAGTAACTGAGTGATATACCTTATAAGTATAGGTATAATCGTATGTTGAAGCAGGTATACATATAGGTTTCCTAAAGGTAACTTACCTTAGCTCAGTGGTTGAATTGGAAAAAAATAAATAAAATTGTACTCTAAATGAAGTTGAACAATTAAGCAAATTAATTTAATAGTAACTCTATTCCTTGATGAATATAATAAAAGGGTACGCTATAATTTGAAGAAAAATGAAGAGTAGCTCAGTCCCCCTACGTCCTCCTCCAATTCAACCGCTGCCTTAGCTTACAACTTACAAGGTACTGCATTTGATTTTAGATGTTATTTTCAAGTTAGAGGACTTTTTCGAATTTATTTCTTAAATGTCACTTTATTTTCATTTTTTTTTTTACAGCATACAGCAACCAGTTTTATATGCATTTTTATATTTTTTGATTATTCATATCCAGAAAATAGTAAAATATATATTCATTTTAATAAGTAGTAAGTACTAATTATACTATACTAATAAGTAATTAGGTACTATACCATAACTTATTAATAATTGAGATACCTATGTAAATTATGATAAAGTATCTATATGGTACTAACTTTTTACCTAACATAAATTATATCTTATTCTTAAATAATAAATTATAAATTATAAATTTATAAACTTTAATTTCTTCTTTATATTTTTTATTTTGTCTTTGTAGTTTCTTATATACCTACCTATTGGTTATTCCTATTTTGTATTCGTATGTAAGTATATGTTACAAATAGTGGAAATTGGTCTTCAGTAATAAAATACAACAATAAATTAGCGGCATCCGACCGCCGTCTTCGTGGGCCGTAAACGGTGCAGGATCTAAAGTAATATATTTATATAAACTATATAATTTAAGGAAGTCAGTTGTCAGGGACAGACGAGTATAATTGATACAACATTTATTTAAGAGGACGTCTGCGCAATATAAAACGTGCAACGATAAAATGCTTTCACACGAAATAGTTTTTTTTATGATTTTTGAATAATTTTAGAGTAAAATCAACAATTCAAAATTTGTATAGATATCTATTTCCTATCCCATAATTTTTCTTTTTTTACCTGTGATTTACGGCGCAATTGATATATATAGGCCGTATAGACATCGTAGATAATTATTAATTATTTATATACCTACTTAGGTACCTTCTAATTATAAATATCTGGGTATATCATGAGTCATGAGTTCATGACCAATTAATATTCTTGTGGGGACCTCATTGTTCCTTAATTTACTTATCAATTATTGGATGGGTGACATATATATATATAGTGTATAGGTATAAGGTATTAGGTAGCTATTATTATATCACAATAAATAAATAGGTACCTATGATAAATAGTCTCATAAATTGCATGTTGAGTATTAATTCATATTATAGACTATTTAGACTAGGACATTGAATTTAGTTATTTAGTACACAATATTAACTATTATTGTGCTCATTTTGAGCCTCTTTCAAGGTATGCCATGAACCATGATCCAAGGCTACGTTGCCAAGCTTATATTTCAAAATATATATATTATACATAAATATAATACAATGTGAAGTTTATAACTACGTTACAAATTAAAATAAAATTATACAAAATAATAGGTCACGTTTAAAACGGCGATTGATTAAAAAAAAATTAAAATAGTTGTTCTGAATTTTTTTTTTTATTTAAATTTTTACCTTGGTAGGAATTTTCAGTTTTTTGTAAATATAAAATATGATTCTTATGGATTTTATAAGCATTTAAATTTTTTAATGTTGATTCAATTCTAGATTTATCTTTTTTGGCCATAGGATTATGACGTACTTCATTTTTAATAGAATTGTCAAAGTTTGTGCCTGTGTTTGTTTAAAAACTGAAAACATTGCGTGTGTTGAAGGGTGGTGGTTATAAAACTGACTTAAAATAATATATAATATAAATATAATTTACTAACAATGAATCTGGCAACGCTGTACGGAAAAAGGCAGGTAAAAACGATCGCAATATTGTGTACCGGGTGATTATTTTATCATTGAACATTGAACACTCATTATTTCAAAAATTACTAATGTTTTTGAAAATATTTTTTTACATAGTTTCAAGTTGTTCAAAAACCAACGTTTTTATTTTAAAATATTTTTTATCTTTATAATTTTTAAGTTTTTTAATTTTTTCAATGACAATATAGCGTTTTAATTTCATATTCCAAAGCAGAATATTTTTTAAGTATTTTGATTCATAAAATTCGAATTGAAGACGAGTTTATGAGTTATAAGTATTTAAAGTTTAGATTGGTAGAGTGTGGTACGGAGTTACCCCGCAAAATGTTTGTTCACTACTCCGCTTGTCTAAACTTTAAATACTTATAAAGTTATAACTCATACACTATTCGTTCTAAATTCAATTTTTATTAATCAAAATACTTAGAAAAATATTCTGCTTTGGAACATGAAATTAAAACTCTATGTTGTCATTCAAAAAAGTAAAAAACTTAAAAAATGATAAGGATAAAAAATATTCAAAAATATCATTTTTTAATAAAAACGTTGGTTTTTTAACAACTTGAAACTATGTAAAATATAATTTTCAAAAACATTAATAATTTTTGAAATAATGAGTGTTCAATAATAAAAGAATCACCCGGTATATACCTATTTGAAGCTAAAGTGGTTAATATAGATACCTATAACAAATCATCCATGTACTGAATTGATATCTAAATACATATTATAAACATACAGTGGCTATAGCCGCATTTCTCAACCAGGGAGTCGCGAACACCTTGACTTGGGGTCGCGTAGGTCAAAAATAATAAAACGCTTATTTAAAATTGACATTGATAATGATGGGATATTTTTACTGTTCAAATTTTTACCTAATATTGATGGAGGGGGGAGGTCGCGAAATGATTGCCCATGTTTATTACCTATTTTGGGAGTCGTGACACTAAAAACGTTGAGAAACGATGGGCTATAGTAAATACAGTTCTGTAATTATTGTTATAAGCCTTGTAATATTGGTAGGTATATTTAGGTAGGTATACAGGTATAGGTACTTACTATGAAAACAAATTTTAACTGTAAATGATCTTGATTGATAGATTTAGAAACACATTCGTTTGCAATAAATATTATTAAAAAAAAAGACTCTAAATTAAAATACTTCATATTATTATATTCGGTATTATTTTGTTAGTATTTTAAAATAAATATTTACTAACTCTGATTATAGTTCTGCTGAGTTGTACTCACGACACGAGATAGATGGTTAGTGGTTATATTAATACTATATGCATGTTTACTGTTTACAAATGTTTTTAACTCACACTTTTAGACTTTAATACTGTAATGAATACGTCAATTTATACAGAGTGGTCCACTTAAAGAAACACACGTATTATCTCAGTCAATTGTACATTTTAAAGTTTATAACTAATATAATGATTTTTTTTATATAATTTTTATTTGATAATAGCCAATAGCTAGGTAACATTTCTTATCTTATCTTATTATATATTTTTATTTAATGATTTATAATTTTTATTTTATTTATAATAGTTAGGTACTTAAAATGTTTTAAGTTTAAATGACGGCTGAGACACGATTGAGCAAAAAAAAAAAAACTCTGCAACGTAGCCATTTTTAATTTTGAACTGTATTAAACAAAAATATTTATTTAAATATTTACTATAATAATTCAAAATATAACATGATTGCATAGTCAATAATATAATCACATTATAATAGAATAATATAGATCTGCAGTTTGATAATAATAATAGTTATGCTTATGAAAATAAGTTGATAAAGCTGGACTTGGCTCACGGCTTCGGGTTTGCGTTTTATATCAAAATAATTTGTGTAATAATACGTGAAAAGTTATTATTGCTTATTAAGTTATTATTATTGCTCAATCGTTTTATTCTCAATCGTGCTTTACCGTAAATGACAACCAGCATATAATTTTTAACTTCAGTAAACTTACTTACTTTGAAATCGAGTCCTACTGATAATGGTAATGTATACTAATAAAAATAAATATTATTTATTATTTATTGACTATAATATATAAGTATATTTTATAAACTATTAGATAAGATACGGGAGCATGTCAGCCATTGTCAGGGATTACCGTGATAATCACTAACCAGTATAATACGTTCATAATATTATTAACTTAAAATTGAAACTTTATTATAATAATTTATAAGTAAGAGACTATTGGTTCAATACCTGTCCTATTCAATAGACAATATTCAATATTCATATAACATAATCATAAAATTATTTTATTTTGATATAATAATTATGAAATAATGTGGCCATGTGTGGATCACCATAAAAAAAAAAATAGATAAGGAACCGAATAACTTAATAAATTTAACTATATATTGCAAAATAATAAAAAAAAATAGATTTGAAAAAAATAAGAAGAACTATAATCGCAAAATTTTGCTGGGCCCGAGGCAGATTATTTTCACGGGCCTTAGAAGTTTACTAGCAACAAATTTCGATAACACATTCGACATCGTGAATACAGATTGAGAATGTCGATTGTCAGGCGTGCGTGAGCGGACTAACAAAAGTTGCACGGACGATCGGTCGTTTAGAGAATAAAAACTTAAACGAGTAAGTTGACAAAATTGCGAATAGTGTTTAATGTCGTCGCACAACAAAGCTATACGGTGAGCGGCGTAAATATTACGTGCTTGCGCGAATACTATAGATCACTGTAGAGCCTTACAACGAGTACAACAACAAAAAGGACGGGGCGAAATTCGGTCGATGTAGGTATAAGCGTTGTTACCGCGCGGTATCGTCACATCGCTCTCACCCGCACATTCCGTGGACGTGGACAGGTCACGTTGCACCTTGAACGTCCTTTCCTAGCGTTCGAGGACGACGAGCGGGCCTTCGTAACCAGGCTGGAACGGTGGTCTGACCGCGCGCGCGTATATGCGCGCGGTGAAAACGTTCCATCATCCCGTTGCAGTCTAAGGGTGCATATAGCGATATTCAAAATTTCCTGAATGCTGAAGGCATATCCAACTCCTACTGTCGGCCTTGGTTGGTGGTAATGACGTCGGGCAAGCCGAACCGTGCCATCCAGTTCGTTGTTAAGAGCTCCACGGCTGCATAGGCCGACATATTCTCGATCTGTCACGCCTCTAGCCAGCGCGTGAATCGGTCGACCCAATCAAGTCAAGGTGAATATGACTGAAGCGTCGTTCGGTGTGATGCTGAACGTCTTGTGTTTGTGTACTTTGGCGTGTTGGCTGCAGCACGGTTGACAGATTGATTTCTTGATCCATGTCCAGCCTGCTGCAGCAATACCGCAATTTGATTAGTCGGAGGGTGGCGCGGCGAACGTTTTGCGCTTGACCGTGCAACGAGTCGATAGCAGCGTGCGCTGCCCGTGGAATAATCCAAATTCAGCACTCCGTTTCCAGGAAAGGTGCGCGCTTGCAGCGATGACGAACTTGTTGTATTATTCGGCGATGGAGCTGCGGATCGTTAGTTCAATCGATTCCCCACTGCCATAAGTCCGGTAGCGTTGTTGTCTCAGCGACTTCAATTGCCGACAGCGCGTCGTGGACGATGTGGTCCTTGCCCGAAATGTGTTCGATGTTGTGTATGAATTGAGACAGATACGAAATTTGTCGTCGCTGTTGAGATAACTATTTGAGCGGCTGCCACTGACCATAGAATAAAGCTGCCACTGACCGCTGACGTTCTATTCGAGACGTCGGTGATGCTGAGGTGTAGCGCGCCGGCCGGGCTCAGGTCATAGGCGCCAGGTTTTGTAAATGCCAATGGGGGCCGAATTTTCTACATATTAGCCTTAACTTTTGCTCTTCAAAATAATTTAAATATGTGGTTAAAGAGTAGAGACGCGGGAAGTGGACTACTTATATCTATATTTTTAATTGTATCCTCTTAAATTTTAAATCAGGGGAACACTCAAAATTTTTCATTAATAACGGTTCCCCTCAAATTTTTAGTCACTTAAAGTCCTAGTTTAAACTAATTCAAATATGTAAAATATGATAAAATAAATACTACCTGTAGTATAACACAAAATAAATTAAAAATATTTATTTACTTTAATTTATTTAACATTTACAATGTTCTCGAATCTCGGATATATTATTCTGTAAACGTGATTTGGGAAATTCAAATCTCAATCTTTTCAATGGGGGCTGAGCCCTGACTCCATCTTTTCAATGGGGGCTGCGGCCCCCGAGCCCCCATGTAGTCGGCGCCTATGGCTCAGGTGCATTAATCGTGCTGTATCGACGAGCGATCGTCAAAACTGGCTTGCGCGGTCGCCGTCCACAGTCGACCGTCGACCGTCCTGTTTTTTTTATCTCGGCAGCCATGTCGTACAGCTGGTCTGGTAATTCTGCCGCGTTGGGAATAAAGCGATGATAGAAGTTCAGTAAATCTGCAGTAAAAAGTGTTGAATGTTTAGATGACATTTGTATTTTGAATCTGAAAACAAAATATTATAAGCTTACAAAATTACAAATCATAAAATGCGACGAAAGACGCATATTTTTTCCATTTTTATTTATAATATAAACATTATTTGTTCAATGCCTTTATCGGATCTATAGATGGAAGAGTTATTTTTTTCCCATTTTAATCTTCCTTAGTCTGTGCACCGATTACTGTATATTATGTGTTAAAAATATAATTCGGGACATCGATAATGTATAAATGGATATTATGCCACCCGATAAATAGACGATTCGTAAATCCCCTTATTTGTCTCTTTGTAACAACCGACACACTTCATTTAAATGTATTATTATTATAATATCTCACACACAATGAAATTCCTGGGCACGCCACTGTACTTAAGTATCTAGCTATATAATTTGATTCATTTTATAATAATTAAAAACATATTAATATTTTTTTTTCTTGTAAACTGTAACACATTTTTACTTCATATTAACAAATTAGTATTTTCTAATATAAGTACCCTTAAGGCCTTTATATATGTAGATTTTCAGTCGTCATTATTGTGGACTGATTCGCTGCAATCCATTAATTAATATATTAATATATATAGACAAATAGTATTATTTTTTATTATAAATTTATAGGCGATATTGTAATAATTACCTACCACTAATAATAGCAATTGTACAATGAGTAAATCTCTCGCAATCTATACGCTCTGGCTCTATGCATTATACAAATACAGAAATACGTACTTATAAATTATAATTCAAAGTAGGTGAAATATCAATTAAAGATTATTAATATAGACACAATATAATACATAATATGCAAGAATGCAACTAAAATAATGGATACATTTTAATTGATATAATAGTCGAATATGTTATTTAAGCTGGCATTCTTTTTCCCAATTCTTTGGTACATAATTTTCGGTTGATATTATGAAATCTTCCAATGTTGGTAAAAAACTAGTTTGGCCTTCCATTTCTAGAGATAGAATATCTGGAGTGTCGTAGCTTTTTGTGTACATTATCTAGAATAAAAATATTTTTTTATCAGGAAGTACTTACTCATTTTTTTTTTAAATTATCCATATTCATAAATATTTGTAATTACTTTTACATAGAATTCTTCTTTGATTTTGTGTAATTCGACAAAAGCTGCAGCTCCGTAACTAGGTTTAAAAAGATTTTTCATTCCCAATGTATGTAAAAAATCAATTAACGTCTGCTCATGACTAAAGTAAGCAAACATTTTTCTGTCAGGGTTTAATCTTCCATCCATTTTGTCCCTCATTACTCTAACTATTTCTCCAATGAGTTTCCCAGATCTTAATTTTTTCATGAAATCTGTTTTCGAATAAGTTATTAACCATTCTAAAACAATATTTTCCATAAGACCCATGTAATTTCTAACTTTTACCCATGATGGCAAAGTCAGATGATTTCTTTGCTATAAATAAACGACAAAATTATTTTATGATTTATTTAAACATTATATAATTGATATAATTGGAATTGATATAAAACAATATACATCATTATAGCACCTAATTATATATGTATAAGTATAGGTGGTAGGTAGTTACTATTATTATAAAAAAAAAATCACCTGAATAGTTAATGAATTGAATATATTTTCAACGTCTGAAAGATGTTTTATTTCTAAGCCCGTATGACTAGATACATAGTTGAAGAAATTTTTATACTTGATTAACATATGTTTTTCAGTTTCATTTTTTGCTTTTTCAAATTCTACGTCATATGCAGGACAAGGCATTGTTACTCTAAGCATCTAAATATTAAAAATATTATGTGGTTATTTGATTTCTATAATATAAAATTTTAAAAAACAGGAAGGTTATGCATTACAGATAATAGGGTTTGATTTATCCTCGTTTAAAAAAATAAATATTTTTGCAATTTGTAGGTTTTTTAGGTACCTACATCTAATAGGTACTAGGTACAGTATAAATGTGTTGTTTTTCAATTTGTTAAAAGCTATTCTCTAATAAAAGTTACAATATATTATAACTTATAACTTATAATTTATAATATTATACTACATATACTATATATATACATATATACATATATCGTATTTGATATATATTATCAAAGTTATAATATTTGTTTTCTTAAATTTTGAAAAGTTAAAAGTTGTTTAAAACAAATTTAAAAACAGAATACTTTCGTATAAATATAATATCTTAAAATGATTGAACTTTGACTAACCTTTGGACTTATGTATGTTTTATACCATATATTTAGTTTTAATTTTCAATATTTTACAAAAAATCAAAAATATTTAAGTTAACTACAGTTATCATGAACATGATACTTTAAAAAATAATATTTTTGAACGAAATTTACCATAAGAAAAATAAAACGAAAAAGTATCTATGTGACTACTATATTGTAAAGAAATCTGAAATAGGTACCTTTTGAGAATCAAAAAAATATTTTATAGGTGAATTAATACTGTTAGTATAATAGTATATAATATGCAGATGAGAAGATGGTATATAATATTAGTACCTACTACTTAGGTAGGTACTTTACAATTAATATTGGCGTTATTATAATAAGTATTATATACTATATAGTAGGTTTCTGTTATATCATCATAAGATTAATAACTTTCTAGGTCCATGCAGCTTAAGATACGAAACACAAATTTACGTTGTCTTGAATTGGAGATATCGAATGGATTGGTATAGGTATCCATGGTAAATCATTGTTCCAAATTTGTTTACCACCGGGAGGAAAAGCTCCTGCTAAAAATGCTGACGCCGTCATTTGTGTACGATCAGTTTCTGTACTCTTTACCAAAACAAAGCTACTATTGTAGGTGGCTGGGAGAAATTTCGTGTACCGCTTTCGAAATCGTCTTCCAAATTCATATGACTTTAATTTTCCAGCCTTTTAAAAATTAAAATTAATTACACATTATAGATAGGTACCTATAAATATACATCTATACAATATTATATCACATGTTCTTAATCTACACGTATGAGCAAATAGCCAAAAAAAATTGGGAAGACTAAAGCGTGCCATTACTTGACAAAAAAAGTATCTATTTTAATTTTCTAATTTGTTGAAAAAAAGTTATAAATAAAGTATGAGTTGATAGGGATATATTTGAGAGTGATGTAGCTTCATAGGGCAAGCACGGTGGGGCAGTACCCCGAGGCTTTACAACATTACGTGTTTATTTTGAATGTTTACAAAAAAGTATAAATATTAGTTAGGGGGGGAGGGTTGGTTTATTTACTGCCCTAGAGTCCTTTCCTATCTACTATCTAGCCACGGTCAATGGCCGGTGAACAATCATAATATAAAATGTAGAACACATTTTATTATGATAGGTAACATTATTTTTTGTTATTTTATAAATCATGATTATTATTCTGTATTACTTATAACAAATTTTTTTTTGTTATTGGACATTTTAGCTTCGGCAACATAGGCAATAGCTTTTGACAATCTTATAGTTACATTTTTATTTATAAGTTTTTACATATTAATCACTTAAATTTATTTATTACTAGATGCTGTTTTCTACTTTTAATGACTTGAGAAATGCTTTATTACAATTATACATTGTTATAGACTTGTAGTTATTTGAAATTAAAAGATAAGAAGTGTTGTGGGTATAGTACATGATGTATACTGTATAGAACGGTCAGCGGACCAACGGAGACACGCACACATATTAAATTAAATAATCATTTAATTTACTAGTTACTACGCAAGTAACACACACACACATGCACTTCAAATATTACCTGTACCTCTCCTTAAAAACTGTCTTTACCCTTAAATGTATGTATACCTATTATAATTCTAGTATATATTTTTATTTTTGGACATCCCAATCGATTCTTATAGTTTAGTTAACTTTGTCAGATGAGTTAGTACCTAAATAAACATCTGAAACTATAGATAGTTGACTATAATTCTGTATAGACTTAGCTACTTAGTTATTGGAGTGTTATGTAAGCGTAAATGTGTGTTAGTATTATCATTTTATTATCTACTTTGTGGTATAATACTATTATGTGATTATTGAAATTCGATATCGACATTTTTACAGTTTTTCTTCGTCTATATTGATGAAGTTCAATTTTAAGTATTGGTAATGCAGACTTGCAGTCAGACTGTCAGAATCAAAATACACTCTAGATACTGTTGAATACATCTAAAATAAATGGCTTATTGCAGGAAACAATAGTCCAAAAATAGTTTATTTACCCGCAAGTGGAGAGAAAGTTTTTAATTCGTCAGTATAGCCGTGTATAGGTGCATATTCAAATAATATGGGGTCTGCAAATCAGTAAAACATTTGTCTGTAGTCTAGAAGACTAGAAATTAGGTATTTGGATTAGAGAAATTAGGGTAAACGAAGATTTGTCTCTAAAAGTCTTTCCCCTATTTCTGTGTATCTATTATATCTAATCATATTGATTAATATGAATTTAGTACCTATTTAATATTGACTAACAAAAATATTTTTCTTACATTGGTCAACTGCCCAAGGCCGTCTGGCCATGTCCCTTCGCTTGTAGGTGCATACATGTCATTAGGATAAGTTTCCCATCTCAATGGACTTCGGTCTCCTTGTCTAAAAATCTACAAGGACATTTTGATTGTGTATTAAATAATTATTTATTTCAGTCATTGATTTAGGTCTTACTTACGGCTATAATGAGCTGTAAAGAATTTTTTTTCCGCGATTCCTCTCCTAATATTAAATAATACACCACGAATACAGTGATAATTACTCCTGATAATAATATAGCCGCGTAAGCTCCTCTCTTTTCATTTCTCAATTCGGATGCCTTTTTTGGAGAAATGAGATTTTGATTGTTATCATTTTGAGACATAGTGACTACTGACTAATAGCAATTATAACTATAGCTGACAGCTGACTTAACGCGTATCTATATATGGTTATTTTAATTATAATTTTATAAACCAACATTTACGTTTTAAAATATTGAAAACTGTTTAATTAATAACTTACAATTTTCGCAATTATCTAAATCAATTGAACATTTTAGTTGACATTTTGATACAGCCATACACCCATACCTGATAATTATCACATAAAAAGTATAGCACGATTGTACTGATTTTTAAAAATAACTAAAATACTAATGATATAAAAAATACAAAAAATAATTGAATAACAGTCGTAAAGCAAACATATTTTATTTCAAATGGAAATTCTTAGGCTTGTATACAGACAACAATAGTTAGTTTGTTCGACGCCATCGGTAAGACCATAGTACAAAACGTAATAAACATGCACCTATTATGTGGTTATTTTATAATCCTGAAGTATATATACAGATTAGATAAGCCAAATTGTTATATTGTTAGTCCTCTTTTCATTGGCAGTTTAAAAACGTGTGGAAATTAAAAACAATCTTAGTAATATAAACGTAGGTAGCTACGACCTATATAGTACAATATTTACTTACAATTTATTATGTACCACTTAACTATGTAGCCGTCTATGCTGTTTGTCAGTTCCTTTTCAATATCAATATTCATTATTACCTTGGCCCTAGGTAATAATTATTGTATGAGTGTATTGACGTATATACGATGTACCTATATGGTGTATTTAGCATGGCTACTGGCAAGTCTGAATTAATAAGTCCTATATACCTATAAGGAATAATGATTATTGATTCATGATGGCAAGATAACTTGCAGGTATATGCTGGCAACTCGCGTAAACTTGGTGGATAGGATTTATCACTTAAATTATATTAAATTTGCATTGATGAATAATATGAACTATATTATGATGAGCAAAGAAAAGTCCATCATGTTTTCATAAGTTACCAGCGTACTGCACATAGGTACCTTTTTACTTTTCACGACCTCTTAGTCACACACACTTTAAGTAATTGGGCAATTAAAGTTTTTTAACCATGTTTGACCGTAACATATAAACATTATTCATCCTATTTTAAAATAGTATACAATATATTTTATTTTTTTGGTTAGGATTTACGTTTGGTAATTCAACGAACGCTCAATTTTTAGGCTAAAATATGGTTGACGATCTGACCATCAGCAGTTGATTTTGGAAGACCACTTACGTTTTGAAAGTATATACATTATACATACATCTAAATAACGGTGAAAAATACGTTTGTAGTATTTGTAAATTATGTTCCAGTAAAATTATTTTTGAATACATATTTAACTTGCTGTAATTATCAGTCGTTTCTAACTTAACAGGCGTACTTTATTATAGTTTGTATTATTATGTTGTTGGGTGTTAAATTTAAATTGTCAGGAAAACTTTAATTAACAAAAAAAAAAAATAAAAATGCAAACGCAATTAAAAGTTTTGATTTTATAATAAAAAGCAAGTTTCTGTGAATAAAATAAAATATATTAATCATAAGCATCGAAGAACTCAATACAGTATTAAAGATAATTTTCATTAATATTAAAATTGATGTCAAAAGGCACATGGATGTTTTCGCTTTCTGCCAGCTATGGGGTTCTCTCTTCCTCTTTGTTCGTCAGGATCTCCACCACCATTTTGAACAGAAAATCCTAAACGACTCTTTAGCTTCCATCAATAATGATGCCCCGGTCTTCCTGATTCGCTGGTAAGTCCCCAAAAACCAGCCCTCGCGGTGCACACGAATTGGGCCGGATATCAACAAACGTTGGCTGATATGACTCGAGCGAAGGTTGTTTAGGTGCATTTTGAACCAGTTCCAGTAAGGGAAATTTAATTGCGAGTGTTCTGCCGTATTGTCTGCACAGGGACAGTGCGTGGCACATGCTCAGTGAGCGCTCGCGTCATTCAGTAAAAGTTTCAGTATGATATAAAGGGTTTAGGAGGGACCTCCCCACCAATCCAACGACGTCGGGAATAAGCTGGCGAGTTGTCTAGGGGTTGACCTTCCGTCTCATTTTACATTGCACTACGATTCCTTACGTAGGTAGGTGCCTCATCCTTAATTATGGCTCTGAAAAGAAGCGGGGAAACGGTCATGGGCTAAATATCAATTGGTAGGTCTAAGCAAAGAGTATAGAGTATAGTATATTATTATAGTTTATATATTTTTTTTAAAGTCCGTGGCACTAGGCATGATTAAATAAACATTGGGACTAGGATAACAATAATCACAATACATGCTATTCATATTATGACAAGAAAAATAATTTCTGTTCATGACGTTCATGTCGTTTATAATCTACTCTATGCCGTGATTACAGCTATAGATAGTATTATCTACATTGTACGGTGCCTTGTGATAAGAAGATAATATTCCGCTTACTCGGCGGCGAGTTAGTCTGTTCCGTTGAAATGTTGAATATTATGTCGATGTTCTATGAAACTTTTAAGCTACTAATAGTTTTTTAACTAGACAGCGTTACTTCAACAATTAATTAATAACTATTATAATAATGTCAATTTTCAACATTTACAACTCGTTTCTAGTTTTCATAAATTCGCATCATCTCAGTTTCTTAAAAATAAATAACGTAAATGAAAAACCTGTTGACAATATTCATATACATCATTCTCAAGCAGATGTACCATGTCGTTCATGCACTGATTTCCGAACGTTTAGTCGTATGAGACGTCAAGAATTTAGTCAAAGTCAGGTAATACATGTTTGATTGTACAAAATGATTGATTACAATTCTTGAAATAATTTAGATTAGTAAACCAAGTGTTTTATCTGAAAAAAACTGATTCCTGACTGATCAGGGATTTGAAAACAGAACATGCAGCCCACATCAGCTTAAATTTATGAAGGTTTTTGGATAAGAAAACTATTATAAGATATTTTGGACTAAAACAAACACCATCGGTCATTAAATTTAATTATGTGTAAACAATTGAAAAGGATTTAAATTGATAGCATTTGGCATTTAACTATATTCTATGATTTTTATGAAAAATGAGTAATTTAATAAATTACTCGCATGTTATTGAGAAAGTTGGTAACATGATTTATGTAGCTGCTTTATAGACTACCTATGTAGTAATAATTGTAGTCTTATATGAAGAGTCATATTTAATGTTTTTAAAAATAGGTTCAATCACTGAATAGCCAATCTAAAGATAAAAAAGATGAAACTAAAGTTCTGGAACATCAAAGAGATGACTGTCCGTTAGACAAAGATGAATTAGGTTTGTTATTCAATTTATCTAGTTATTTTTACCATAAACAATATTATTTTAAATTGTTTATCTTAGGTCGGAGTACATGGAAACTACTTCATACCATAGCTGCCACATATTCAGATAAACCGTCACAAGAAGACCAGTCCAATATGGAACAATTCATTAGATTAATACCAAAAGTCTATCCTTGTGAAGTTTGTGCTAACGATTTTTCTGAAATGTTAGTATTAATTAATTAATTTTGTTATGTTAATTGTTTTTTTTTCACTTAAATTAGTAGATAGACTATAAAAAGTATTATATTTTTCAGATTAACGTATCATCCACCAAACATAAGCTCTCAAAAGTCATTTGCAAAATGGATGTGTGAAGTACATAATATGGTAAATCGGAAATTAGAAAAGCCTTTGTTTGATTGTTCTAATGTAAATGAACGATGGCGTGATGGTTGGGCTGATGGACATTGTGATTGATATTTTAGTAAACCAAATTAGAGGAATAATATAGAACAACTTCATTAAAATATTTTTAAATAAATATTCTGAATTATTCAAATTATTATTCATTATGAAGTAGTAAATAATCTATAAATATATATATTTTTTTTTACTGAAGTATAGTGTTTGTTACATTCTATTTACACAAAACATGTTATATTTAAAATGATTGCATTTTAATTAATTAGGGGTTACTACTGGGCATAACTTAGCCTACATATTGTTATTTGTAAAAATTAAAAAATATGTAATTACCTAATAATTGTTATCAACTGCTCAAATGCTTCCAAAAAGATTATATACCAATACCACCATTACAGGAATATATTGTATTCTTAATAGTTTTTTAGTCATATTTTGAATTCTAGTTCTGACCTATTGAGTTTTAAGGGTTAAAAAATTTTTTTTTTTATTATTCTTTTATTAAATATTCAATCTGTTTTACAATAAAAAAACAATAAGAAATAGGGATAACAAAGAGGGTATACAAAACATGATTAACATGAAGAGGAGACAGTTCATTAACAGAACCTCAGAAATTTTTTTAATTTTTTTCCCCCTTATTTAGGAGATCTCTAGCCCAGTTTATTTTTAATAGAGTTGGTAATGTAAAAGAGGACATATTTTGAATGACGGAGTTTGTATGATTTTTTAATTTTGAGTGGAAACTATTGTAGTGACTTTTTGAAAGCTCATTTACTGTTGGTATTTTTAAGTCGTTGTGGAGGGCTGCAATTTTGAAGTACCAAGAGGCACCGGTGATAAGTCTAAGAGTGATTGACTGGAAGGCTTGTATAGGACAAATGTTTGCGGGTTTAGCTGGGCCCCAAATTTGAATGCCATAAGACCATACTGGTCTGATGATTACTTTGTATAAGAGTAGTTTGTTTTTGAGACTCATGTTTGATTTTAGTAGAGGTCTAAGTAGGTGGAGGTGGAAGTTTAATTCTTTTCGTTTTTGTTTGGTGTGGTTTGACCAGGTTAGTCTTTTATCTAGAGTTATACCAAGGTATTTAGTTGACTGGTGAAGCGGAATTGGTTTGTTATTAAACTTTAGGGGGGGGAGGCATTCCCATTTGTTTAGTGAAAAATTCACCTGTGCGGATTTGTCATCATTAATTTTAATTCTCCAGTCTTTGGACCAAGATTCTATTTTACTCAAATGTAGTTGTAAATTTTGAGACACGATATCAGGAAACTTTTTTGACGAAAGTATTGCTGTGTCGTCGGCAAATCAGGCAAGTAGAGTTTGGTTTGATGTTGGTATATCAGCAGTAAATATGTTATAGAGAGTAGGCGAAAGAATTACACAGAAAAACTTATACGGTTAGTTATTATTTTTTTATATATTTTTTTTTTTCATTTTAAATGTGAAATTTCAAATATTAATATACTGTGTAAGAATAATAAAAACTTTTAAAAATGTATTCATTCTAACAAAAACAAAGTAACGTTAAGAGAAATAAGGGAACCAAAATGTGTAGGTACCTAATATATCAGTATTATAATATTATGTGTTAAAGTTAAACATTATTCTTATTGTTTAAATTAGCGGTTCTTTAACTGTAGTTTGTGGCGCTATCAATATTGAAATAATGATTTTGATAACTAAAAATTTAAAACAAGTTATTCGAGAGAAAATTGTTAAAAATTAATGGTACTAATTGATTGTCATTGCTCCATCAAGCGAGATTACATCAGCAGCTATTAATGTACAATTTTTATATTTGTCTATATAGATTAGTCTAGTATAATATTGTGATCTCTATATTGGAAAAGAGTTAATATTTAGTGTAATATTTGAAATTCTATTCTATTCTATTCTATTATAATTATGTAAATATGTTGTCAGCTTGTTGCTAAATTGTAATATGAATAATTTCAAGTGCATAGTTAGTGCAAACTACCTGTTACTAGCATTCAATTTTTACGAAAAAGAAAAAACCATATCCAAAAGGAATAAAATGTATGACATTTTAGGTTCTTTTTTTTACATATAATTATAAAATAATAATTTTTAATTATAGTTCTTTCTGAAATTGTACAAAATACATTATTAGTACAGCAGGCAGTTAGTGAGGTTATGGTGGAAAACATCCTTACCACGAAGGAGGATGAGGAAAGGCGTCGTCAGGCCACAGAAAGACCTCCGAATTCACCGAACTAATTAAAATTACGCATACCTATAGTTAAGTTTCAAAAAAATGTAGCCGAAGGCAAGTTCTCTACTATTGTACAACATCCATTGTAATAGCTAGCGAACGGGAGACTGGCCCGTCACAGCTACTAAATGTGTAATTGGTTATTTTTATCAATAAACGATGGGGGCCGGAGGAGAAGTATTGGCACCATGGTTCCTCCTCCGGTTCTCGATACTAACGAAAAAAAAAAAAAAAAAAAGGCAGTTAGTGAGGGTATGATTTTTTACGAGGTAGGATACCAACAATTAGGTATCAATTAATATTCATACATTATGTATCAATATTAAAATTAAATATTTAAAAATAAATTTATATTTTAATTAAATTTAATAAAAGATACCAATAAAATTACTATAAAAATTGTTTTTATTGCAAATAAGAGATAAGCGAAAAAATGTATACAATTGATATATCTTATAGTAATGTCATGAATATATAAAAACTTGAAGTAGAAATTAATATATACCTATAAAAATAATAACACAATTTATTTTGCACTTTATAAATTGTATTAATCAAGCAAAACTTTTATAGGTACTTTTTTATTCTGTATAACACTACTAACATGAATTAAATTCAAATAAATATACATAATTATCAGATTAAGAGAAAAACTAAATTTTTGATATTAAAACAATACAATACACATAAAATATTTAAATTATTATTGATAATAATAATTAAATTTTTAAATTAATTGTTTGTTAAAATATGATCCTACAAGCTATACAATAATCAAAGTAAATCATTCTAATAAAATAAACAATAAAATAGACAAAGGCATAAAATCAATCTTAACAAGACTTATAACTGTATGAAAAGTGTTAAAATGTAACCACTCCAAGTGTTTATTAATTTAAATTACTAATAAATAAATCACAATGAAAATGTTTAATGTCTAGTTTACATACATAAATTGTAATATATATATATATTATAATAATTATACAAGTCAGTAACTTGTTTAAAATATATAATAACTAATTTACAATAAATTTAACTGCGCCCAGCATATTGAATTGTGTCTAAATGTATAAGTATATTATATATATATATAACATATTTCATGACATTCCCTTTTTTTGAAGGTCTTTTTTGAGAGCTGATTTCTTTTTTTTGTGAAGAGATAGTGCTGTTTTTGTGAGTTTGTCACATTTTTCATTAAAAATGCGCAATATCACACTCTTTTGAATTTCTAAGAAATCGTCTACTATAAAATCTGATTCCTTCTTACCTATTTCAATGAATCTACATGGCGGGTTTAATGATAAGGCTCGTTTCTTGTGTTCTTCCCAAGGTTTGTCGGTCGGCTCCCAACCATCCAATTCGATGAAACAAGAAAAACATCTTACTGTATCAGGTATATCTGGATTTGGGCAATAGAAACCGGCTTCGGCCATTTCCTTGGCACTAGGTTTAGCCATGGTCCAATTTTGTAGCGATTTTAATCTTTTCATCTGCCAGATGTGATTAAGTGGTTCTGCTTCAAGAGATTTAATTTGATTATCGATCTGTTTCGTTAAAATATTGTCTATATTCTCCATGATGAGTTAAAATCTAAAAAAAAAATATGTTTAACACAGCTATACTAGCTTATACAAATTAAAAAAATTAGTAGTATTTATGGACCAAAGTTCAAATACCTCAATGCAACAGCCAGTGAAACGCAAAACAAAATTGAAAATATCTAAAAATTAATAATTATTATTACCTATTTAAATTTCAAGTCTACTCACTTATGATAAAATTATAACCGACTTCCGAGTTTCTGACACCAAACATTCGTGTATCGTGTTTAAACAGTGTAGCCGTTATTAAAACTAAAAACATATTTTACTAGTTTGATAATTGATTTCTATACGAATCGATAATATACTTATTATTACTATAATTATTATGAATCAGTTATACCCATCCATTTCATATTCTCTTTTAAAGTTTTAAATGTATGCATTCTAGATTTAAATTAATTATTGCTTATAACTATTAATTAAATTTTATTATCTATTTGTTATCACTACAAAAATATGACCGCGGGTAAAAACACTAAAAATTTACTGGTCTTTATGCACATTTGGTTGCCTATTTAAAACGCTTTGTGAGTAAGTTGTGACCATGACTAGCTAATTAAACTTATAAAAAATTATACCTATCAGAAAAAAAAACACGTTTATTTATAATAGTATTGGAAATTAAATGTATACAAATCAATTTAAAAAATTATTAATTGCAGATGATATTTCAAATAGAATTCTATATAATAGTTTTTTATATTTATTTAATAGTTTATATACACATTCTTTAACATAAAAATTTGCATGATTCATATTCTAAGAAATGATTCTAAATCAAGAATTGATAACCTTTTCATTTAAGCTGCTCTTATTTCGATGAGGGTCAAAGTGGTCACACACAAAATTAAAAGAAACTTGATTAAAAACACAATTTTAACATATTATAATATTAATATATTTATGGATAGTAACAATCATATTATGAGTTTTATTAGTCATCCTTATTAACTAGTTTTAGATAATATAAATTTGAATACCTGTAGAAAAGTTATACAGTCCACAGGGTGCCAGTGCTTACTCTAAATTTGAAAACACCTGTACCAATAATACATTTTATATTTTTAAGACAATATTAATATTAAGTAAAAATATAATCTACATTTTACTCTAAATGTACCTATAATAAATAGAATAACTTAATTTTACTAGTATAGAAAAATAAAATTTAATTGACAATAATTTAAAAAAATAAATATTTTCTATAACATTTAAAAGTTATATTAAGGGGTACATAAATCTATAAGCTACTATAGTAATTGTATATATACATTGAAATAAATTAGTTTGTGAAGGAAAAATACATGCATATATTATATAAATAAATTTAATATTTTACTCAGTATTCAAAAAATAATTTACAGTACAATTAAACGTTTATGTTTATGCTAAAGGATTTCCAGGACTTTTATTTAAGAGCTGAAACAAAATATTAATATGTTTTGTATTAATAGAATAACAATAACTATATACTCCACTTACGATTTCAATATGCTTTCTTAATTCAGTTGGAGTCACTTGGTGCAATAAACGTTCTTGTTCAAAAAATGAAAAATCATCTTCTAATTTTGAAGATGAATTACTATTATTATTGGGTCTTTTTCTTTGATATTTAATATCACTGTTTATTTTCTGAAATTTTATAAGAATTCAAATAATTTATTTTTTACCAGTATTGTAAATTGTAATAATAAAAAATGCATTGATAAGAAATGTATTCAAGCAAATAAAATCATGTATTTGCTTACTGAATTTGATTGACTATCTATGTTCACATTTTTTACAACTCCCATAACACTTTTAACTAACTGTCTCTTTTCTTGAACTTCAGCTTCTAAACGTTTTTCTAATGCAGAAATACATTCCAATTTATCTTTTATAAGTTCTTCGAAATGTTCTAATTCTTCTTTGTGTTTAGAATTGATTTGTGCCTTTTCTTTTTCATACCTAAGTACGAAATAATTTTATGATTTTTTTTTAATTAAAAATAATTAAGAAGTGTATCTAACTTTTCTTTAAAATTAACTATTTGGTTTTTCATTTGAAGTTTTAAAAATTTATTTTCTTCATTTGTAATTTTAACAATACCATCTAATTTACGCTGATAATCCGATATTTTTTCTGCCAGCATAGCATCTAGTTGTTTTTGGTAAAAGCTTTTTAGATCATTTTTTACAGTTTTAATTTCATCTTTTGCTGCATTAAGTTCCTCTGCAGTTTGTGCCTAGATAACAGTACTTACAATAATTGCGATTATAATGTTAAAATTTATTTTTAATATGAAATATTATTGGCATAGTTTAAATACCTCGGTACTTTTCATTTGATCTACTATTTCTTCAATTCTTCGTTTCTGATCTAAAAGTTGATCATATTTTAAAGTTTTTTCAAACAGTACTTTTTTTTCTTGATTTAATGCTAAAACATCTTTTTCTAACTCACAACACTTATTTATTGATTTATTACACTTTTCAGCTATCTAAAACATTTAATATTATATTGATTTTATATTTAAAATTATTTTTAAAATACTACAGTAGGAATTGTTTAGAGTGCCATCAGGTTAACACATCATACTTATATTTTAAGTCATAGCTTTATTTATTTGCATAATTTTGGACAATTTATCAGTTAGGAAACTATGTGGTCCCTTTGATAACGCATTAAGCAATTTCTACTGTATCTTCAAACTCACGCTTTTATTTTTTTCTTGTAATTTAACCAATTCATTTTTAAGTCTTTCATTTTCTTTATTTTTATTTTCAATACTTAGTTGTAATTTTTTTGCTTGTTCTTCTACTTTTTGACAGTTAATCAATAATTCATTCAACTTTTTTTCAGCATTTTCTTTTAAAACCTTGTAAGAATTACTTCGAGAAATAGCTTTAGCTGTATCACTTTTATAATGTTCAATTTTTTCTTTCATTGCTTCCAAAATGTCTTTTTTATTCTTACGCTCAGATAGTAAATCCCTGTTGATTTTTTCATTAATTGTACTAAATGCTCTTACTTGACTTAAAATCATAGCAGATCGGGCGGCCAGATCATCAAGAAGATTATTTTTTTGGCAATCTACTTCTTTAAATTTATCTATTTTTTTTTCATAATTTGTTAACTTTTTTTCTAAATCTATAATTTTCTTTTCTATATTCTGTAAAATCCAACAATAAAAAAAAAAATTAAAAAAAAATTAGCTAAATTATATATTATAATATTGTTAAATTTTTTTTTTGTATTCTAAAATTTAAGAATTAAGTATCAAAAAAAAAAAATATTTACCTACTTGTCTACGATAAATTTCTTTTCCAAGCTTTAACCACAAATTTTCTTTTGAAACTGAGTCCAATTTCTGGTAATCATTTAAATCTGTGGTTACACGAGGGGTTACATTCTCCAATTCGTCACATAAACTTAAACAAAGAAAAATTGGATGGGGAAAAAAAACAAATAAAAAAAGTACCTCTGCAAATTGCTGTCTTCTAATTCATCGCTAATAGTTTTTTTGTTTAGAATAGTAAATCTAGTATTTTTTTCTTGAAAACTGACATTACACTGTGTATGGCCATTATCTATGTTTCTTAATAACTTGTCATTGCATTCGTAGGTATTCACCATTTCATGCAAAAGAGAATCGATGGAATTATAGTTAATTTTTGTTTCGGCATTTTGTTTTAGAGGTGAGGAAGCACTAAGAGGGCTGGACAGACCATTGCTGATATAACTATTTTCCATTATTTCAATAAGGGCAGTGGGCACTGGGCACTGGCTAGTGACTATTAAGTTGTATTAAGTATTTACTCGTCCGACGTTAAATGTAAAACGGTTCACGACTTCACGTTCAGCCGGTTGCCATTATCTTTTCTATGATTCAGCCCCCTTATTGGTCGTATTGTCGACTAAATCAGTAAATAAACAGATTTTAACAGAAATGATTACAATAATATCTGAGTCAGATATTATCTGTTCTATGATATTAGTAAAGATATGGGTAACTTACTGAGTAATATTACTCTATGCTATATATTTATTATTTATATATATTCATATCTATGGATTATTGTCATTGATAGTACTATCTTAGTCTGAGTTATTGCTTATATAGTTGTTCATCCACAATAATTGACTAGAATTTAAGGAATTTATTAAAGTATTAATTTTAATTTAATATATTGTATGTTATGTACTAAATAATAAATATGTAGTATTTGTCATTAATCATTGTTTTTACTCTAAATTGTAAGACATAATGTTACCTACCTAAATATCTAAATCTTATGTAGTAAGATTATAATTTATATTTGTTATTGTTTTAGTTACTTTTTAAATTTATTGGTTCTTAAAAACATTTTAAAAACAAACATATAATGAGCAAATCTTTAGATATTTGTAAAGCATCTGTAAGTAAAAAATATTATTTTATTTTTAGGATAATATATTATTTATTAATTTTGAGTTGATTTTATAATTATTTGTGCCGTAACTTAATTTCAAAACAATGATTATAATATTTTTATAGTTATGTGGAAAAGTATTATATTATGATTATTATAAAATCAAAACTAATTGAAAATACTCAAATAGGCAACTTGAATTAATAATAATTTAACTAGCAAAACAATCAACATTTTAAGGAGCAAGACATATTCACTCATGTAGTATAATAAAATTATTTTTAATTGCAAACAAGCTATTTATTTTAAATATCCCTATCCAAAATAAATATTTAAAAATATGATATATTGTAAGGCTATTTACTAATATAAAAATACTTACTCATGAAATAATTGATAATATTTTTCTTTCTTTTTCTTTTTGTGGCATCTACAATTCTGCTAGAATAGCTTGAGTAGGTACTGTATTAAAAATTATAATCAGTTGTTTATGCGATACAATATTGGTGTAGTCTAACTTTAAAACTTATGAGATTAAAATAATATTTTTTGGGACAAAAAATTGTTAAATTTAATAGGTATAATTATATAATATGTTAATAATTATCAACCAATTTATATGAGTGTTTACAAATTTAAAATTTTTAAGAAATGTAAAGACAATAGTCGATAAACTGAGTTGCTTGTGGTTTTTTGAATACAAAGATGCACCTATTATTGTTTTCAACATGGTTAATAACTATTATGCAATATAATATACATTATAGTTTATAGCATACATTTTTTACCATCATGCTAACATATAGTGTATATTATACCCAGAGCTTTGAAAGAATTCTTTTTAATTTGTATTATATTTAACACAAAACATTTACCTACCAAACAAATATATGTTTTATATTTTAGCTAGTAAGTTTAAAAGCAGAACTTCTACGCAAACAAGATGAAGCAAACAAAGCAAAAAGTTTTTCTGGTGATACATTTATTCGACCAATACCTGGTGCTAAAACACCATCATGTCTTCTCCAATCTAACGAAGGTGTTGAAAAAAGAAACGCTAAAGATTTAGAAGAAGAATATACACCTGATGTTGAAAATAGTTTGAAAAAATCAAGGTAATTTATGAGTACTATTTACCTAGAGTATACTATGTGTACGATTATATAATACAGTGAAACTTCCATATAACAAATTTTCTTTTAACAAACTGTTCTATTTAACAAATGATTTTTGAGAACCATGGCTTTCATTGTTATTTATGCCTAAATTATATTTAACAAATTTCTCTATATCATATTTATTTTTTGTTCTCCATGCCCCTTCATTATTTGAAAGTTTCACTGTATTACAATTAAAAATGATTAGCAATTAATAATAATATATTGTGTTGTTTTATTAGAGATGTCTTAACAATGAAAGCAAAACTGTATGACAAACTGGTTAATGGTGAAATGGTAAGTGAACAAGACAAAACATTTTTAGTTGATTTTAAACAAAAAGTTACTGAAAATAAAACTACTTACCCTATATCTTCCACAAAAGATAATGTTAAGGAGCAAGAAAAATCTGATTCGGATGCAGATTTAGATAAATATGATTCAGGAGCTGATGATGACTGGTAAATTTAATTAATGTATTTTTTATAGGGTGGTTATTCTTAAATTAAGTTGTTAAGTTGTTTTAATATTGTTATTATAGGCGTAATCTGAGGAGGGGGCAAGAGAGGGAAACTTCCCCTCCAGATATTTTATTGAGGGAGCAATAGTATCGTTTCCCCCCTTAAAAGTTATAACTTTTAATTATATTTCTATTTTATTATAGAAAAATTAAACAGCATAATGGATTGTATAATAATAAATAATAATAGATTTATCGTTTTGACTTTTTGAGTGCGTCAGTTTATTATTTATGATTTGAATGAATTTTATGAAGGTACATCCATTTGTGGTCATTGACTTTTGTTAAAATAAATTTGCATATTATATAAGTATAATTTTTAGTAATTTTGTTGAGTTTTATGTCTTTTTATCAGTTTTATAATGTAAAATAAAAAAATAAAATTACTTTTAAGAATTTTTTTATTTATTAATTTACTAACCTAACCCCCCTCACCACCCACAGGATTGACTCCAAGTTACGCCACTGATTGTAATATTTTAAAAGTTAGAATAATTCTTTATTTATATTATGTCAAATAATCACTCTATTTATATTATAGTTTTAAACTATACATTTTAAAATAATATATACAATTTTAATTTATCAGGATAGATTATACAGATTTCTTTGGGCGTACCAGGAGATGTTTGAAAACAGATCTAGAATTTTTTAAAAAAAGAGATCAAAGGATTGAAAAAGAGTTAGAACCACCACTACCATCACCTAATGAAATAAAACAACAAACACCTTTAACTGTACAAAAATTTGTAAAAGAAGGTAGGAACTCTGAAGAAATATCTGAACTTGTTTCATCAGATATGCGAAGAGAACAATTGCGTCTCAAATGGGAAGAAGAAGAAAGAAAATTAGCTGAACGAACTGATATTCATTATGAAGATATACGATTTGACGGTGAGTCAAAAAAACAATATTTTCTAAATTTAGAATAGTGTTTCTTAGTTTTGAATTAAATAATGAATAATGAATATTAAATAATGAAAAAAAAAAACAATGAACTAATAATTCCCTTCATTGTTTTTTCGAGAATTAGGATAAGCTATTAATGAGTACTTAAATTTTACCAAATTGTTAAGTTTGGTAAAAAATTCTGTATTGCAAAAAATTTGTTGTAATTCGCAGAAAGTATGCAATTAACGAACGAAAACAATTTTTTTTTAAATAATAATTAGAGATTTGTCACAAAACTGCTTAAAAACCAGTCTCAACAATTCGTTGATGTTAGAGACATTTTAGGTATACGGTAGAAACTAGGAATCGATTTTTTAGCTTTTTGCTTAATGCAATATCAAACTAACGGATTTTCCAAAACGTTATAATTATAATTAGAAATATGGCAAATATATGGGTTATAATAGTTTGTTTTACTTGATGGTTTTTGTCTTAGATTAAGTTGTATCAATGTATCAATAAGTTTTAGAACTGTGATCATTTTTAGTGTTGTTGTCTTTGATTGGACTAAGTCCTTATCTGCACATAAAATGTTCATAGAACATTTTTGAGTGACCTATATGTAATCTATTATTAATTACTTTGTATTTGCGACTGAATGAATGGGGTTTAGACCTGAAGTTTATGGTAGTAATTTTGATTATGCTAAGCTTATTTTTAATTGTATGTTATTGTTGTCTGTTAGGTTGTACAATTTTATTGAATGGTTCTGTTATGTATAATATATGTATGTTCTAGATCTAGGTACCCATAATATTTAACCTATTTTCAAAGTTCTCATAATACCGTCAAATGGGGTGAATAGAAACAGTGTGGTGAATAGAAACAAAAAGTGATAAAGTTATATTCGGTCTTGTGGTTTTTAGGAAAATTGGTTTAGGACACTTTTTTCTTTATCAAACTCAAGTGAATGTAAACGATATTACACCTAATCTGTTATAAAGATAAAATTATTTACTAATGCATTGATAACACGGTGATCTTCTGACACAAGTTTGTTATCAGTTATAACACGTGATAATACAAATATTTTTTTCTGTGTGATAAAATCGATTGATTATTATTATTTTTTTTTTTAAATGTCCGTTGACTTCTACAATTTAATAATTCGTAAGTATACATTTTTTATTTGTTACAAGTTTTATTTTATTAATTTATAATTAAAAAATTGTTTTTTTGGGGTGTATAGAAACAACGTAAAAATGCCACGAATTTATAAACCAGATCCTCGAAGCAAAAAGTGTATGAAACCAAATCAAAATGATCTCAAAAATGCTATTATGGCAATTAAAAGTAAACAGGTAACATACCGGGAAGCTCAGGAAATATATGGTATACATTATTCTGTACTCTACCGTCATGTTACCTATAGTATTTACCTACAGTAAAGAAACTGTGATAACTACCAAACTAATTAATTAAGTGTTGAATATTTAATAAATATTTTTAAAAATTTAATTATTTGTTTTTATTCACCTTACATGAGTTTAAATCGAAAAAGTTGGTAAAAACCAATATATGTTTCTTTTCACCCCACTCGGCAGGTGAATAGAAACAAAGCACTTAAAAATATATATAAAATCAATCTTTAAATATAAAATGTTATCAATGATACTATATTAAAGTACTCACAGAGACCCATATTTTAAAGTATTGCTCATTATTCTATGTTAAATATTTAAGATGCTACAAGCTTTAGAAGTTTGAAACTGTTTCTATTCACCCCATTTGACGGTATTTGTAAATTTAAAGTTTCAAAATATGTAATTTTAAATAACAAATTAAAGAACATCTAAAAATAAAAATAAAAGACTCACATTACATAAACAGTAAACAGAAATAAGAAATAAAACCTAAATTTCACCCACATTATTTAATTATGTAGGTGCTTAAAAAAAGGCTTTTTTCTTGAGACTATATGAAAGACTAACGTTTTATTATAACATGTTTCAACTAACATTTTTGACAAGGAAAACAATTGGAATATAAGATGTAACATCTTGGCATTGTACTTATTAATTTTAAATTGTCATTGTATTTTCAAAACATTTTAAATATTATAATATAATTTAGTATTTTTACTATTATTCAACTAAACATTAATTATAAATAAGTTTATAATATTTATATCATACAGCTACAAATTAAATAAATATGTATAATTTAAGATCACATACTTATAAAAATATTTTATTTAGGAACAATTTTATATAATAATTTGTTATCATATATATCTATAAAAACTATTATTTACAGATTAGTACATTATAATATAACACTGCACTGAATAGTTACACCAGTAAGTTGTCAGGAACTATTATAATTTCTACACAAAATAGTGATATACCTACCTATTATTTATTATAAACGTTAATGATTTTAATCAATGATCATTTAAGTATAAAAGTATAGATTATATTATTAATTGTAAAATTTAAATTTGTTCATAACCATAACGAGAGTAAAAATATTCAAAAGGTATCTTTTGAACAGAAGTTACTAGTTAGCCATTAGATAGTTATTCATTTTTATTGCTTTATCCAGAATTTAAAAATTTCAAGGAACATCAACCAATTATATTTAAAATATAAAAAATATAATACATTAATATTGCATGGCTTAATTAAAAAATATCACTATTCTCTTCAATGTTGTATGTGACTATTTTAAAAAGTCTAAATATTATAAAGCTTTATGGAATATGAATATTAAACATAAAATATAAGTATAATTAAGCAGTACTAATTTATCAGCTGATGCTTTTGTAAATGAATTATTTTTTTTAGATGTATCTAATATTACAGTAGTGTTAGTAATTTTGTTGGTGTATTTATGTTTATCTAATTGCGTCAAATCGTCAAATAACCCGCTTCCATCTTCTGCTGATTGGTCTAAATCTTCATCATCTGATGGAATTGGAACTGGAGTTAAAATGGTTGCGTTGTTACATAAAGTATTAGCACAAAAACAATACTTCACATTATTTGCTATTTTACAATCAGTAATGGGATACTCATTGCAAGATTTCAGTATACTTTTACCTTTAAAAAAAAAACATAACAATTAAAATTAATGAATAATAATTAATGACATTAAATTAATTGTATTACCATAAGTTTTAGTTAGACATCCTTTATATCTTTCTGGACATTTTAATGTAAAATTGACTGCAGCTTTTGAGCCACAAGTTGGTATCGATTCAATGTCGTAATTTGAAAAAGTAATAGAGATTTCTGAAGCTTCTGTGTTATCAGACATTGGATTTGGTGAACACACATAACATGTTATATCTTTTTTGACGGATGATGAATAAGTTAAACCTATAACTAAATTGTATCAAATTATTAATACATAAATAAAACTTATGAATTATGTGAGTCCTATAAATTAGGATTTAGGTCAAAGTAATGGAATAATTAGTACTCATTGTAATAATATATATATTTGCTGAATCTGAACAAATTATGAATGCCTAGTTAACTGTCTTTTTTCTTTTAGATACTGTATTTTTTTAAATTTAATCATATATTCATATGTACATTTTGAAATAATGGATAAAAAAACATTTAAATTTAATTATATTTTAAAATATAATCGGAATTTTAAAAAGATCATATTTTGATTTATTTATAAAAATTAAAAAAATTGATTATATTAGAGATTGGTGTTTTTGACAATTTTTTTATAATGCTGTAAAATAGACTTTACTAGTTTTATTTTATCTTTGGTCAAATTTAAATGAATAAAAAAATTTACTGTGACTTTACTACCCTGTCATATATTATGCATTTGGACGCGCATGGATGCATGGTGGCAAGGAGGTGCACGGATCGTTAGACTACATGATTTACTTGCATAGAATTCGTATAAATTGTTTTTTATTACAAAAGATATTGTTGACAACGGCTAGTGAATGAAAAACACATTCGTTATTTTTTCTCTAGATTTTAAAACACGATATGTAGTCACGAAAAGGCTGACTCATTGAACTCGTATTTTAACGGACCGAGGGAGTCATGTTATGGCCAATTGGCTTAATGACTTGGCATTTAGGTAGCCAACTACAATTATAAAAATGAAAACTGTATACTCGTAATATTATAGTGTGTAATATTCGTTTAAAAGTTTAAACAAAGTGTAAAGGGATATCACAAAAATATTTATCTTTTCTTTAATAAGTTATATTTTTTATTCTGAATTGAAAAATAAAGCGGTATTCTGTAAGTATGTAATTATAAGTTATAAGTATTTAAAGTATTGTGATTTAAATGTTAATAACTTTTTATCGTTATTATCGATCTTTAAAGAAACTTCAATAATTCAATAATTCAATAATTTCGCAAATGCAAATGCGGATTAAAAACCTATAACACACTATAATTTATTTCATATTCTCAATATCGCATTAACTATTAAAAATATCCCTTTATTTATTTTAATTTGGTTTTTGTTTAATTTATCAACATTTCTAGTATAAAAAGTTAAAAATATTGGAATAACTAGATTTACGATGTTCCTATATCCCACGCAAATGAATTCGTTTTTATAAATACCGGACAAGACAGTCGATAAATAAAATTCCGTAAGCATGAATGATGAAATTAAATAAATACATATACCTTCCATCGTCCATCGAAAACTGAGTTCTGCGGGTGATTCGTAAGCGTTAAAAAAACATTTTATAGTTCAAAATGTTTATTTGGAATTCAATGTGTAAATGTGTTGCTCATTCACACGTTATAATAACATTAATAATAACCCCTTATTATTTTCTCCCACAAGAATTTTAAATGATCATTGTTATGTTTATTCATGTACGAAATGTCAAACTATCAAAAATTTAACTGGTCATTTGTATTGCATTCATAACATTGTTTTAACACAGTTATGTAGTTATACAAATTACAAATATACAATTAGTATTCAATTATTATATGAATAGGTACTTTCTAATTAGTAAAGTTAAATTAATTTTTAAAACAATCTAATCTATAATCTATATTTATTTTACTTTTAATAGCAGTATGAATTATAAATAGTAAATACTAATCTTATAATAAGAAATCCTTTTTTTTTAATTTGAGCAATACCTATATCTATATCAAATTTGTACGTGCGATTAGTCGACACAGACGTATTTATTTTTCTTCATTATTTATAGATTATTTTAGTGACATTTGATACAATAAAAGATTATAAAATAATATTTGCATAATGTAAATATTTATGCTTATTCCCTAAATATATTATTTGATGTTAACTCATAATTCATAATGTTTAGTTTAGGTATTAGATGTAATATTATTTTCTGAAAATTGTTTTGTTATGTACTAAATGAAACCAAAACTTAGGATTTAACTTTTAAAACTTTTCTTAAACGATTGTTTCTTTTAGACGAAACTTTTGACTGTTTATTTTTTGACGTAATATTAAACTAGATGACAATCTTCAATCTTCCAGACTTCGGTCTCCAGCTAAATATTTTAAAAGTTTATGACCAATGTTTATACAACTTCTATATATATTTATTCATATGTGCAATATAATAAAAACTAGCTTTCGATAACTTCACGATAAAATAGAAATGGCAGTACAAACACTGTCAATTCAATTTTTTATAAAAACGTTCCTGTCATGATTTAGCTTGATTTATTTTTTGTATCATTTTATGACATGTCGCGTACATTGTAGTATTGTACTACCTGAAAACATTTTGAATAATATATTAGTTTTTCACACATTTGTCAAATCGTGTGGAACGAAATTAAATTTAAAATGTACTATCCTTTGTTCCTTACCTACTTAAAATTAATTATCTTTTTTGTGAGACAGCGTATTGAATTAAACATTTTTTTTTAAACTTATCTTTAACAATTGGTTGATTTAAAATCTAAAAATTGTTTCATTATATATATAGTATATGACAAATATCGCAATTCTAATCTTAAAGTATTGTATTATGTGTCTTATATAATACAATTTTCTTATAAAGAATGTTATTATGTAGGACTCGTAGAAAAATAATATCGATGATATTATTATGTTTATAATATTTTAGAGAAAATATAATTTTTAATAATAATTTGGTAACTACTCAATATGTAATACCTACCTACAACTCTACTCGCCACTATTTTATCTGCTTTTTCTAACACTCAATTATTAGAATATGATTTGTATTATATTATAGTTATGTAATGAAATTAGAATGACCTTTAACATATTCATAAAATAATTAGTCTTTTTGTATTTAAAGCTTAAACGTGCGTAAAACTGAATTTATGTTTTATTTTATTGATTATTTCAAACCTTATCTAACAAAGTTAAAACAACTTAACAGTTGTAGTCTCAGTAGTTAGTATTTATAATTTTAATCAATAATTTTGTTTATTTTGATTTTCTACTATGGTACTTACTTAATATCATAAATACTTGACTAATTCTAAAATTAAAAATACACTATATTTTTTACTTTATAGTACAAGTAATACAAATAATTTATAATACAAGTATTTAGTATATATATTATGACTAATATATTTGTAAATTAATTCGTTTCATATTTCCCAAAATATAATATGTTAAATTAAAATTACTGAAAAATGGATACACATATTGTCATGATTATTTATTTATCAGAGAATTTTCTCTACCAAGATTTATTTTATGTACTAATATTTGAAAACGACTGTATGAACTACATATTCAAACGAACCGCGTCATTAACCCCGACAATTAACTATTTATGTAAATTCCTATAATTACATAATAATATTGTAAATGCAATTAATATGTTCTAGCTGGTTCAACAATTTTAGAGCCTATAAATATTTTTAATCAAAATTTTTACTTCAATGGAAATAATATAAAGTAAACTAATTCTTTTTTGCCGTTCTTAATTTTGATAATTTATTTATTGGATTTGGCTATCAGCTTGTCTCGTGTTATTTCATAATTTATTTTATAAGTATGAATGGCAGTGATCAATAGGTAAGTATGTTCGCAGAATTATTAAATGCAAACAATTTATGTATAACGTATTTTAGTTTCCATTTATTAATAAGTGCGATGATTTATATACACTATATTGAGCTCATTAAAACACATGTAATCAAATTTGAGTGTCAAAAATTCAGAGCCAGTAATAAATATATAAGTAATATTATATATAATATTATTAATTAGTATTTAAATCGTTTTTAGTATAACTTACTGATTACTAAAAACCAAACCGTTGTGGTTTTCGTCCATCGTAGAAATCCGACAGACATTTTGTTTTTAAATATTTTGAAACAACAAAAAGTTGATACGTATTCAGTGGGCATAGAGAAACAAATTCATACAAATTATTAGACTAAAGTCGATTTTGACCGCAAAACTAAAATTAAATCTTAAAAAAACTGCCCGTTAGGGGTCCTTAATATAATTGATTTTCGTTTCGTGTAATCGAGTAATCTGTATCCATAAAAAAAATTTTATATTAGTATATTATCCTATATATCGTTACCGAAAAAAATATACAACAATACCGAACATAGTCACGCGGTTCACACTGTTTAGGACACAATGCTAGAGAACGTCTCTGGCTGCCTCGCGCTCCCTCTCGTCGTTTCCTATATAATAATATTATTATACGTCCACAACTGACCGTGGAGGCACACCATCTCGCGGGGTCGGCGCATATTATACCATTACACAAACGATCAATTAAAAAAAAAGGACAGGAAAAATGTAAACTTTACCGGAGCCTAAAGCCCTAAAGGACTGCATTTATCATTCGTATTTCTTGTGTGCATATAATATATATATATATATATATATGTGTGTGTGTGTGTGTGTGTATACATTGCTAAATATTAAATGGTTCGCCATAAATTATTTTGTTCTTCCTATACAAGGGGAACAAAATAAGTAATGAGATAATTTTTAAAAGCTCTGAAGACATGCGTGAAAGACTGCACTATGCGAATATAATAGTATATTATTGTTTGTATTATAGTCCGTTATATAAGTGCTGCAGTTAAATCAATCGATCGAGTAATGTTGTATATTATTCGTTTATAATAATATATTAACTAGTAACTATACCCAGCAATAGTCATTTAAACTAAACATCTACTGTCGTCTACTGTCTTCAGTCATCGATGGTTCGATGCATGTTCTTAGTAAAATTAAAAAAAAAATCCTATGCTTAACTATACAAAATTATAATCGGTAAAACTAAAAAAATATGATAGTTACAAGTCATATACATGCACGGTCATCGACCACCTGAGGGTGTAATTACTTAGAAGCTGATACTAAAATAGTAATTTGGTAATAATAATATTTGTTTTACTTTTTAGGTATTGTTTATTTATTACTGTAGAAGAGTTGGTTAATATATTTTAGGTTCTGAGCGATAATGATGTGCGAGTGGTATTTAGTCAATGGATTAATTTAAAATACTTAGTTAGTAAATAATTGTTGAAAAACAGAGAAATCTTAAACTTAAAGTTAATTACCTACTCATAGATACTATTGGATCTTTGAGTGGTATTAAACAATAATTTTAAATTTTTTCATTATTCCGTTTTATTTACTTTCAAAGTTTATAAGTAAATGAAAAAAATGGTAAAATCATTTTTATTTTTATGGCCTATAATTATTTCCTAGTTAAAAATAGTAAATACCGTACAAGATATATTGCAGCATATATAAGGGTAGGCAGACAGTAGTGGTCACATTATATATTGATTAACTTATTGCAGTATAATGTGAGTTGTGTTTAAATTTTGAAAGCAATAAGCAATGATAAATCAACGGAGGTCTGTAAAAGGTTTAAAATCACGTTCCTTTAATATTTTTATTGGGCATGTATTGTATTGTTGTAGATTTTAGGTAAAACACTTAAACAACTTATTCCTATTAAAAAAAATTAGATGCTTAGAAAATCGTGAAATACACAATATAACAAAACTTGATATCTAATTGAAAAAAAAACTTGTAATATGAATTCGCGTAACTACATGTTAAATAGTCTCATAAATCTTATTTTTAAATCCTAGGTATCTAGTAAAAAATTGACCATTAAAATATGTTAAATACATTAGTAATACTAGTTCATATTATTAACGTTATATATTGTATTATATCTTAAAATGCATAATTTACATTCTAAAATTATATGATTTAGTTAAACTTGTATAATTTGAAATTGTATAAGTAAATAAATAAATGAAAACGTTTTTAGCAATAATTCTCTGTCCAAAAAATTGTCTAAATATCATAACATCATTTTAAATCCAATGCATAATTTTTGTGTGTCATTCAGAATTGTACACAACAATCATGAGGTAGTGTTAATCACGTTAGAATATAATATAACTTATGTATTGTTTGTGCATTAATGGTAAAGGTAGATACCAGTGTGCCAGTAAGGGGAAGAGGTTATCAATGTTCTGTTTTGCTTCATACAGAGTGCCTCACGAAGACATAACATACCCATATATATATATTTTTTAAAGAAGTTCCAAAGAAAAATTGTCATAACTTCCTGATACACCCTAATTTTTATTTATATATTCACATATACATAGTCGTATTATATTATGAAAACCATTAGCCATTAATTATTAATTTTTGTATTCATAGAGAATTGTTGTAAGTTACCCTTTTCCATTGCATATTTACGTCTATCGCATGTCATTGTTAAAACTTGGAATTTTGGTTTCATTCTACGAACGAGACGTGTGTATTTTATATGTTATAATCTCGTTTATTATAAATTTATAACTAATTCATAAGTATTGATTGTTATAAATTATATACATGTAGTAATACATGTACATTTTATATTGAACTTGTCGCCTTGACACGTCATAACCGCAAGACGACAACGCATATTTATTTATAATAATATTACGCTTATATTTACGGGCAACAATTTTTTAGTATTATGATTAAGTTATTGGTATGGCTGAATTTACATATAAATAATAAATATAAAATATATTTACCATGACTACTCACCCTCGATCATTCCTTTAGTCATTAATTAAATCCTGATTTTGGGAATTTTCGGAAATATATTGGTATTTACATTTTATACCGTATTGTCAAATACTTAGATTTTTTCTAAACTATTTGAGGATTTGGGTTACATTGTCCTGTGGTGATACAAATAATCTTAAATTATGTAGCAGATAATTTTTATGGAAATATTTCGAACGAAAAATGTCCGGGTTATTAAACTGTGTTTTGGATCTAAAGATAATTATGGTTCATATAAATAATTATGGCTCAAAATAAGTTCATTATGGTTAGGCTTGAGTTAAGATATAGATAACATTAGGGACTAAGCAAATTTTAAAATTATAAAGCCTAATACCTAAGCTATTAATATTTAAACATTTTTGATTTGTAAAAATTGTCAGAGCAAGTACTATAAAATCAACTTACTTTACTACTATATGATATGTACTTTATGTGATCCATTATTAAGGATAATTTTATATATCATATAATTAAATATAATAATATATATATATAAAATATAATCAAATCATGCATCAACATTTTCCAGAACATCGTGTGGTTAACTTTTGTTAAGCCCTAAATGATATATGAAAACAGAGAAACAAAATAAAGGTATTTAAAAATGTAGTTTGTAAATGTATGCTTAAAAATTCTTAGAATCAGAATCTGAATAAATACGTTGTTAAAGTATAAAAGAGGGTTGAATATTTTTGTTGAATCATTCTGTATTATATTATATATTATACACACACGTCCTGTGCATTTGCTATGGTCATCGCCCATCGGACCACTCGTAATATACCATTTTCGTTTTTACACATAACGACGGTGATATATTTTTATATATAATATGTACAATATTCGGCCAAGATTTAAATCTATCTGAATGCATTAACCGAAAAGTTGTGATGACGTTATTTGGTGTGTCGTGTTAAACGATTTCCACTGTAACTTGAACGCTTAAATTCAGATTAAAAAAAAAAAAAAACACAGCGCACGACCGTTTATAGCCGGGCCCGAAGCAGTATGTTTATGTAGATAGATAGATTATGTCATGGCCTTGCGTACCTAATTATTAAAATAATTTTTATCTGTTTATGTATTTTATATCATTATTATTAGGGAGCTGAAAAGTAGACACCACTCTTCAACACGTCTTTGTGCGTTTGTCTTATGGTCACAATAAGCATTGGTGTGTTTACGTCGTATATTCCCATAGTTCACTCTCTATTTTATTTATTTTAGAGTATAATCACAACTAACTTCCCTATTTTCATTTTTAGTATGTGTAATATTCACTAAATTTATAATGATATGACGGAGATTTACAGCCTAATACATTTTCAGCAACGTAAACAAAAATAAATATTACAATAGTTTGCAATTTTCAATTCTTAAATGGTACCTATATACATATACCTAACCTAACCTATATCAGATGATTATCAAAAAAACATTTTGAAAATCAAATAGGTACCAAACCATTAAAAATAATGGGTACCAGATACTTTGTATGTCTACGTGTGTATCATATTATTCTTAATTAATGTTTATGCTTATTATTTAAGTACGAACTTCTTGTTTGCATAATATTAGCCAATAAGAAAATATTTTTTTATTTAATCATAAAGGTTTTTACCATTTTCGTCTACATACGTGAAAAATGTATAAATTATTTACCCACACAATTTTTAACAATATGCCTTAATAATATGATAATATTACCTAAGTACTTAAGCGCATTTACTGTTTATTGAAATAAATTTTAAATAATTTAAACGCCGTATATAATAAATTATTTATTAGGTAATACATATTATACATTAATTTAAACTGGTCATATACTAAGAGTATAAATTCTTATAAAATAAGATTAAAAAAATTGTTTCGAGCATTCGCTGTCCAATTTTATTTAGCTTATTGTTAACATAGCTAGGTAGGTATATCAAAATAATTAAACGGTCTTCTATTTTATAGCGATAGAATAACTTTCCCCCTATATTATGTTGCCATATAGTCTATGACCATTGACCATGATGTATAAATTATTTTTAAAAAAAAATTTCTTCTTAGTATTGGTTTATTAATAATTATCAATCATGAATATTGTAGTAATTTACTTTAGGAAATTTAATATTTATTACTTCCACATCTCCAAAAATAAATCGGTATATTTATAATACTATGATCAGTATAAATTATTTTTAATACGGTAGTACAAGTTGTATTGGGTGATAGGGTACTGAATCATTTGCATGTATTTTTTAAAGGCAAAAAATGTTGTACTTAAAACTTTATTTTTTGACACGAAAATGTAAAAGCATTTAAAAACAATGTATCGTTTATACAGAGGTCCGGGAGCATGGTGTTGGTTATTATTCATTTTCAACGGATGAAAAAGAACGTCATCGCCAACAAGCTGAGCTCAAAAAGCTTCGAGAACAGACTAAAACCACTCAAATTTCCGTACAAAAGCTCAAGGAAAAGCGTGCCGCACAGATGGCTGTCCGACTTAAAGCCATCAAGCGACGTAAAAAAGAAAAACTCGGGCTTCCGCTGGACTCCAGTTCGGGTAAGTTTGTGCCCATCACTTTATTGTAACTGAATAATATAACTTCGATTTTTGTTTTTAATTTTTAGACGAAGAAGCGCCACCACCAAAGGCTCCGTCCCCGGAAGTCGTCGAAGATATGGACGCCGAACGAGCATTTGAAAAGTTGAGGAAAGCCGCTCATGTCAGACCTTGGGACCAAGGAAAGGACGGACTACAAAAACCTTGTATGCTAGATTTATTTTTTAATACATTTTTTGTAATTATAATTATGCGATCTTTATTATTATTATGACGCGTTTATTACAGCTGTGACGTATTATGTTTATATTCTGTATGTTATTATCATTTATTGTTTTAGTGTTGACCCAAGAAGAATGGAACGAAAAGCAACGTGCCGAAAGGAAGCCAGATTTTGCGTGGGATTATGACGACGGCCCAAAAGTGCCCAAAAAAGTATCGTCCAATAACTATCAACACGTCGACAAAGACGAGGACGTTGATGATGACGACGACACTGACGAAGATTTGGTTGGACCATCGTTGGATATGTTTGTTGCACCCACTAATCCAAACAAGCAGAGTACAATAACATCGAAAAGTTTTAAAAAGTTTATTCACAATGAGTTGGATGATGAACCTGGGACCACTGACAATCCATATCATGAAGATAATAGCGATTTAGATAGTATTCCGCTACCAACTGAACCGAGGAAAGGAGCAGAAATCGCACCACCTCCCACATACGAATATTATGGACCAAGTGGGCGAGGACCAAAAGCACAAGACAACTTTATTAGTGTTAATGAAATGCAGGATTCTATTTCTAAAGGATTTACCAACTCAAAAAGCATGAATAAACCTCGAACAGTCAGAGGTATTGTGGACGACGACGACGATGATTGATAATGTTTAAATAAATAGCTTTCAAGGTGATACTATAATTGTTACTCTATTAAAAAACATTACCTACATTATTACAATGAGTGATTTGTTGTTTATATTTAATTATTTTGTGTTATGATGATTATAAAAAATGTTTTAAAAACCATTTACTTGTAATATATTCAATCTCATCATAAAGTATTATTAAAAAACAATACATAATGTTTGTATAGTTATTCAGATTTCTCAATTATTATGAATGAAAAACAAAATATCAATAATTAATCACAATGCCGTGTAATTCAATAAGTTTACACGCTATTTTTTAAAGAAATAACAATTATATAAGTATTTTTAAACAGTATTATTTAGTTAAATTAATTAAAACTGGAATAAAAACTTAAATAAAAAAATAAAATAGGAAATATTTAATATATAACGCATTAAATAATCTCACTCAATAATCATGCAAAAAAAAAAAAAAAAAAAAACATAGTATTTATTTGCTTTGTGATAGACTTTTAATAGCCTTCTCTGTTTCACTATCAGAAAATTTCAAAACTGCTGCTATTGCATTTACCATATGTTTTCGAATTTTATCATCAGCTGTAAGAAAATAACTCAATGTCACATTTTTCAGATATTCTAAATTAGCACCTTCTCTAGATTTACAAGATTCAAGTCTGAAAAAAAAAATTTTCTATTGTTTTTGTAAGAATATTAAATAAATAAAATTAATACCTTATTAACTGTTGGTTTAGTTTATCAACATCTGCTTTATACTGCTGCTGCATATCAGCTGTACTTTTTTGTAAGTCTCTATACTTGGATTCTATTTTAGACTTGGACTTTCTAAATTTGGATATCTCCATATCTTTCAGGGCTAATTCGTGCGCATAATGAAGCAGATGCGATCCTTTTTTGTTAGATTCTTCATCCAAATATTCCTGGAACTATATACATACAAAAAAAAAACACACAATTATAATTTTGAATATGCAAAAGATTACTTACCTCTTTTCTTGAACCAGTTGAGGAATGGGATGTTTTTCTATTATATTTTGTAGAATGTAGAGTTTCACGTAGGGTATTTAGCTCCAGTTCTTTTTCTAACACAAGTTCTTGTGCTTTATCACGTTGTCTTAATAATTGCTGTTCTAGAATTGATGTTCGTTTACGCCATTCCAAATCATTTGTCATATATTTTTCTTTCCAACTATTATTTTCCTATAAGAAATAAATTGATAACATACTTGTTAATGATTTTGTTAAATATAACAACAATACAAATCGATGTACTTCATTATCTTCTTCTAATTTTTCTTTGTACTTGCGTTCCAGCTGATCTCGTTCAAATTGTAGTGTATTAACTTGTTGTTTTAGACTTTTTACTTGATTTAATAAAACTGAATTATCTTGCTTGGAAGACGAATTATTTTCATCTTGTTGATCTGAATATTCAATGTGTTTCATTTTATAATTGTAAATATCAAGATCAAAATCTTTTAATATTATATCTACAAAACAAATTTATAATTGTTAAAAAAATTTTAAATTTTGATTAAAATAAATTGATTTATTATAATATATTTTATTTGCCTTCAATATTTAAAGGGACTTCTGATGTCTTGGCTAAATTTAATAAAAGAGTTTTAAAGTGTTTAAATTTTTCAACTATTTCAGATACAGTGTACTCTTCATCATTTTCATTTTCTATTTCTAATTTTTGTATTTGTTCCTATTAAGAAAACAATTCAAATATAATTAGTATACAGTATAATCTATTTAACAAATCTATACTTTTATTGTGATGGTGTGGGATTTAATGTTTATAAATTATAAGTAATGAATAACTCTACAGGTGTTCAATTTAAATAGTAATTATCTTTACAACTTAAATTTTTTAATAAATAATATAATGTTACTATATATTCTTAACATAAGATTATCAATAAAATCCTATTAATAAATTTAATTGTTTGCAAAACTGTAATTTACAAATATTATTTATTTTTAGGCACTATTTAGTGGTATTCTGCCCAACTGGATAATATGATGATAGTAAAATTTATCTTTTATATACTTTAAATAATTAAATATACTTTAAAAATAATCTAATCAAAAAATTAGAGTAAAACAATTAATTTGTCACCTATATAAAGTACATAATGACAATCCAGTTTGCAAACCAAAAAATAAATAAAATTGTGTTAGGTTTGTGATACATATAAAAAGTTAAGTATGTTATTTATTGTATGAAATTGATAGCCAATAGTTACCAAAAAAATCCATTAGCTATAATCTCTCACGAAAGAAAGTATCACATCTTAATGAAGTTCGGTTTTTCTTGTGGAGCTCAGTCTCATTCACAAAACAGTACTATTCTCTCATGGGACAGACTAATAGACTGTAGACATTAATTTAATATTAATATTGCATAATATTACATTATGTTTTATGCTGTACACATTTTAGGCATAAATAAAAATTTACATAAGCTGCTTATTAGGTATACGCAGATAATTGATACAATCACAATATTGAAACAAATTGCCTCGGGACAGACGGCCTTATATACCATATAAACGCATGTATAAACCAATTGCTTATTAGAAACAATCTGTTAACTGACAAATCAACAACAGCTTCTACTGTATTGCCAAAACTAGATGCATATGTATTAATATTTAATAATCTAAATAACACATTTTGAATTTGAAAAACAAAGTTTTCAAGAAGAAACATTAGTTTAATATTATTATTATTACTATATTAATACATTTGCATTGTTTCATAATAGTTAAGTAATGAGATCTGAATAAAATAGACAATGATACACTCAACAAACTACTTATAGTTTATTCACTTCACCTATACATGCTAATTAATATTGATAATATACTTTTTGTGTATTTAAAATCTTGGGTTATTAACTGGACAATCACATGCACAACGTTAAGATAAATAAAAATATAACAAAACCTTTAATGATTGTATTGTCAGTTCATCTTGATGTCTAATTTTATCATAAACACCAATTGAATTTGAAAGTTCTGTCAAACGTGTTTCTAAATTTGAAACTCTCACTTCATGTGCAATTGCAAGTTCTCTGGCTCGATTTTCTGCATCTGTTGCTCTTTGTTGTTCCTGTAGAAGAAAAAATAAGTACTCACTACAATCAAATATTGATTAAATATTTTTAAAGCTTCATTTGTTACTTGAGAAATGGCAATCGAATGGTTCTGTCTCACTGCTTTAACTTCATGTCGTAACTGAGATAACATATTTGATGTTTCATCTTCCCTATACTTTAGTTTATGTTTAATTTCTTTCAGTTCATTCTCCATATCTTGGGCTACTTTTTTTAAGTTTTCATTTTCTCTGTGCAAATGTACAACTTCTTTTTGTAAGCCATCTGCTAACGATTCAGATTGTTCCTTTTGCCTACGTTCTTCAGCCATTAACTTTTGTAATTCTCTCATCATAACTCCGTGGTCATTAAATTCTTTTTCTCGTTGTAATCGCTCTTTATTAAACTTTGCTTTAATATTTTCCATCTCTAATCTTTGAAGTTTTTTTAGTGTATCCATTTTATTATTCAACTCTTTGTTCGATTTTTCAAGCTATAATAAAATTTAAAGCCATTGCTTTGATAATTACATACAATAATACTAATTATCAAATATACCTCATATATTTTATTTTGAAGGTGTTGTTTTTCATCAGCTGCAATTTCTTCAGCTTCATTTTTTTCTCGCTGTAAACTAGCTATAGTATTAACTAAATTGATAAATCGTGACTGTTGAGAATCATTAGATACCTGTCAAACATAATTTATGATTTAAATGCACGCAATTGTAAGAATTATAAATTTATTATACCTCAGAAGTATCAGTCTCTGATGCATCTTCTTTGTCATAGTTTGAGGATGCCTTCAATGTATCTTCTAAAGCTTTTTTTTCTAATGTCAATTTCTTATACGCAACTACCAAATCTAATAAAAATAGTACACAAATAAATTGAAATATTTGTACCCCATAGAACGTAAAATATATTTTAAAAATGTTACTGTGCAAATTCTTTTTGTATTTTTCTAATTCAGACTGTTCATTTATAGATGACTGACTATTTTCTTTCTGTTCCATCTTAGGCTTTTAGCATAATACAACAATATGGCGTTAATTGAAATATATAAACTTTTATTTTATAAATATAAGTTTAATTTAAGAACAGATAGACATGAACACAGTTTGTAATTTATGAGTAACAAAAAAAAAAACCTTTTATTACAATTGAATATTATTTATAATGTAACAAAATATTTGTGAATCAAGAAGGGCGTCTTCAGTTCCAACAGAAAGTTGCCAAGTGTCTTGAATAGTTGAATATAGATACCGATAAGATTTCGTAAATGAGAATTAGAGATTTAGAGCGATTAAGTCATACTGTCATAGCCCATAGATGAGGTTTGAGATTTTTAAACTTCACTATTTTGGTTATTAAAAATATAATATTTTTGCTACTAACTGTAGTTGTCATCAGCATTTCGTAGACTATTATCAAAAAACATATTATGATAAGAGGAATACCAACATTACGTACATTAAGTTGCCTATACATGACATTTGAAGGTCGATTTCTATAGTGCATACTGTATATACCATTGAGTTACTCAATAATGGTATATCTGTATATTTTAATATTTTCATTCCAACTAAATTTTACTTTTCCATTCTCATTATCCGAGACCGATTACTTACAAGTCAACCGCCATGGAATATGGTGATGTCCAAGTGTCTAATAATCCGGTTCTTGTAGGAAATCTATTCCATTATTCTTTCTGCAGAATGAAAACGAGAATAACGAAATGAATAAATATAAAATTATAAAAATTATATGGGCACAACAAAAAAATGTGAGTATAAATACATATTATTTGCATTATTTTATACTATCTAATAATTAATAAGGAAGTACGATTTATGAGTACTTCACAATTAGTTATATATTTATATAGTAATATCCATTTGTTTGTATAAGCATTAAAACAATGCACAATGTTGGTTATTTTTCGTGTAGATATTATAACGGTAACATTTGTACCTACCTATTCATTTTACATTTGTTAAATCCAAGTCTTAAATCCAAAATATCTATGTAAGTGCACTCGCCCTGGGACTATCACTATAATATGTAATAATATACTCCCATATTAACATAATTAGGGTATTAATATTAAGATTTAAAAATGCAGGTACTTGCATATGAATAGTAATAATATTGCAGATGCCCCTTCTGCCTGTACTTCTATTTATGACATAAAAACCAACAACCATTCGCAATTATTTATTGAGCACGAAATCACAATATGAGTAAGTACCATACAGCCACTCACCATCATGACGCCGTGACGTCTCTTGTTTGTTTATCACATTGTTATTATTTACACATAAATTATTTTACTTAACTCACCTTTATATGAAATATAATCTGACGATATATCGATAAACGACCCGACACCTATAGGTGGTATGATATTTTATTTAGGTGTGAAAACGCATTTCGTGTAAACAATATTATAATTGTATTTACTTATATACCTGACTAACTACTATAATATAGTATGTGTGAACGTATAGATAGCATGACAAATCGTCGAATAAAATTTGTATTTACTTGTAAGTTGTAATACTGTAGAGTGGATATTATTTTTTTTTAATCCATTTAAAATTTTTATGACGTAATGCTACGGATAACGGATATTCGAAGTAAAAATTTGTTTCTGCGAAATAATAAAAATCGGATTCTATAACATCGTTTCGGTATATTATCATTCAACAACTGAAAAAACGCGGGTAACGTAGTGAAAATAGTACAGAAAAGACGTTCTGATACCAACGTCCAACACATAATATACCTATATAATAAATATATTATATAATTACTTACATAGTTACATAGAGTACATATATAAATTCACGTTGCGTGATGAATTTTTATAGGGGTGGAGAGGGATTTTAGGATACAATGTTTCGAGTATCTCTATAATATACATATATTCTAAAAATGGTAACTAAAAAAATTTACAGAGCAGGCTAAACAAAATTCTGGAGATCTATAACCCCCTTGGCCCCCTCCCATTTTATGCCTTTATATATATATGAATAGAAAATATACCTTAAAGGATAAAATAATAAAAAAGTACGTCTGAGCCTATTATATGTTTTTACTATTAGGTATAATTATTTTGAGTATATACCGTATTATATGGTTGTAGTTAGTTAAGCTCTCGAAAAAGCCACAAAAAAAACAATATATATATCTATAGGTACAATATGCAAAATAAACTATACGCATCTATATTATATACCGTGAATAAAAGTACAAAATATCCTCTTTTTAATTGTTATTGTTTTATTTTTATCCACATTAAAATCTGTTGAATAATGTATTTCGTCGGTTGACCCTGTTATACGACGCAATTTCACGCAGTGGGTATGTTTAAAAAACGAGACTTTGACACTAATAAGCTCCGTGCACAATTATTATTCTATATAATTTTTTAGATTTCAGAGCATGCACCAAGTGCCTACCCACTTACACTGTAGCGTCATTTGGTATATTATACTATATCGTATGCCTGCCTGTATATACATTTTTTCTACACTTTTTAATAATGTTCGTTATAGATATTTCAAATAATCCTACAATTTATTGTACTATCATTCTCAACTTATGTGCACTACTGCATCCTTAATTTTGTATCTATATTAAAATTTGAACGAGCAGTGTTTGGGTTATTAAAATGTATATCGTATATGGTATACTAAAATAATATTAGTCCTTATTAATTATGGTTTTACAAAATATAAAATAGACATAATATTAGATCTAGCATCTAGACATCGAGTATTTATAACATTTAGACAATTTTTATAAATTATAAAATGTTCTTAGATAAATATTAATAAATTTATTAACATCCTTAAATCATTATACCCCTTATAATATCATTTGACTTCATTTATCGTGGATAAATTATCTTTAGGTACTCCTTATTATATTAATTTAAAAACTCAAAACATTTTCACTTGACTTTCTGTGTAGAATTTATACAATAATATCGAAATTTAAAAAAAAGGCATCTAGCTGTACACCTTAATACATGCTAATGGTAGGTAATAATAATAGTATAAATTACACATGACACATATATTCATAAATAATGATATGTATACAGTTCGATACGTATTTATTATAGTAGTTTTTTTCATCATGGTTCATAATTTCATAATAAATAATAATTGACGTTTAAGCGATGCACAGCGAGAACAATTCCTCGCGAATAGGTTTTAGAAGGTAAAATACCAATATAATGTGCCCGAGTTTGCGCAAACGCTTCCGAGATGAACCCTCTTACTCCGCTGAATAAGGGTACAGGGATGTCAGTGCGGATGCGAGTAAAACAGAAGCGGGACGCGTGTTACGCTGTTTGCAGTAGATATTTCAGACGTTATGTTATCAATATGAGCGGTAATCATTTTCATATCAGCTGGTAAATATAATATACATTTTTTGATCACTATATTCATTTGTTACTTGTTAGTTTGTTAGCATATATGGTAATTAGTAAATAATTTGACTTATACAATTTTATATTATCTGCTTATAATACGTATAATGTATAGTTATTAACGTTAATTACTTTTTGTATAAAAAATTAGGTATAATATATTAATAGGTACCTACTACCTAGTACCAGTAGTACCTAATACCTACTGCATGATACAAATTGCTGTATTATGTTTATTTAATGATAAATGTTGATCAAAATAATAGATATCTACCTTAAATTTATACTTAGCTGATCGATAATTAAAATAGGCTATTTTTTTATTTTCTCATCATAATTGGCTTAAGTGAATTATATTGCTGTATCGAAAGTATTCTCAAGACTTAGGTACTTTGTAGTTTTTTAACATTCATTATTATACAGTATAAAGTTACAAATTTACAAATTTACAAGAACTTGATTTAACTTAACTCTTAAGCCAATACTTATAGAGTAGGTATTAGAATATCCAAGCTTAGGTGGTATACTATATAGGCTAGGATGGTCAGTGGCGCCAAAGTCCTTAACATTTAGTAGGATGAAAAATATTTCAAGAGTTCTGATATCGGCAAAAATGGCGTACTTTGGAGAGGAAAGTGGTCAATATGAAGCAGCCCTGCAGTCCTATTTTAAATTTTCAAAATAAGTCAGCCCATGACCCGACCATAGGGTTCAGAACCACTGAGTATGCTAGTATGCGCTACTACACTGATAGATACTTAATTAATATCCTTGTTAGAGTAGGTAAAGTGTTAGCTTTCGTCTGTCTGTGATTGATTGATTTGAAATAAAATTTAAATTTTTTCAGCTGTATTACACATATTTTACGTATTTTTATACCTACAAGCATAGCTTGCGCTCTAATTTGTATTAAATATACATTTTCCTGTACGGTTATTATTTGACCAGCTCTATTACTTTACTATAATCGAATTTCAATTAGCTCTAACTATTAAGTTAGGTAGTACATTTTTATTTGTACTTTTAATATTATAAATTTATAACAATAGGGATTAAGATAATAAGGTATTTGCTGTTGAAATTCTTAGTACGCTATATATTATATATAATATTGAATAAAACACTCTATGTAATATTTAAAATTATTTTTAAAGTAAGACATTTATTAATTATTTTTTTAGTGAATTATTATAATTTTGAAAAGTGATTTCTCTTCATTTCTCTTTATATAAGTATTTATTTTTTATATATTAGTCTTTACTATAGGCTACTTACAAATGTCACTGTATATAATATATACTAAAATCTTTAACCGATATTAAAACTTTTTTTTTCGAGAACTAACAAAATTTACTCTACTACATCCAGATCTGATCGGTCAGCATTAATGTGATTTACGGATACATATATATAATATATATATCAGTTATACAAATATATATAATAATATAATAAATTATAATATTTGAGTTGGTAGCGTGGTATAGAATAAATACAATATTTTCATAATACCGTTTTAATAATGTTAATACTGAGTGGTATACGATGTACAAGGATATTCAGGATATTCTGTGAACTCCATTTTGAATAGTTCATTGCAGTATTCGTTACACCGCGTAACGGTAAAATCAACCTCCGCCAGGCTTCACGCCACGATAAAATATCGTTGACCCGATAAATTTAAACACATCGGCGCGCGCGCGTTGTTAACATAATATTATATTGGTCGTTACTTGTATATTGTTGAGTTTTAATTGATTATTGTGGCTAAAATCAATCCATTTTTCAATATTTTTGATGCTGTACGAAAACGTATAATAAAATAATACTGTATAGTTGATATACATTTTATTTAGCATATGCCATATTGCCAACAAAGGAAATGGGTTAATTTACAATATTTTATAGGTACTAAAAGGAAAAATTGGTTTAGGTTTAAAATTAGTTTATTTTTTCTAATCAATAATAAGTAAAAATCATATTATATTTTTACCAGCATACAATGCATTAAATGTAATATAATATAAAATTTTTAAAAAGTTGAAAAAATGTACTGATAAATACTAAATAGTAATAAACGTGGCTAAAAGTATAATAGTTGTTTGTATGACTACTGTCTACTTATTATTTATATTAGATTCACATTGTAAGAAAAAAATATTGAATATTACATAGCTTATGAAGAATCTGATTTCATGATCCATGATTTTATCGCGTGTCTGTCAACAACACTTTTGATTGTTTAAGTTACTAAATATTTAAAGATTTTATATCATTGATTGTTTCTATTCTTATTCGTAATAATTTATTTAAATATACAGATACTGACTATATTCGTGTATGTCTACATAATATTAATGATAATAATGTATTAAACATATAATTGGCAATTGTCAGGTTATCACTCAGGATTAGTATCATACCTATAATAATAATATAAATATATACCTACCTAATTATTAATTATATTTCTGTAAGTTGTTAACAACACGGCACCTAGAGTTAAGACTAGAAATGCATTTATAATCTAACGTAATTTGTTGATAAATTGATAAAAATTTTAGTTGTAATTGTATAATTTATATAATAAATGCAAAATTGACTTCTAGAATCTAAAAAAAGTTAAAGTTATATATTATATAACTACCTTTTGTACCTACGTCTAATCGTACATTATAATTTGTAAATTAAATCGAATTGGTAAATTATATAATGAAAGGTGACAAAGCAAACGAAAAATAATAAGCTTAGGTCTATTTATGATAATATATGATGTTATACCTACAGGCAATTATCTTAAGTATATATCTATTATAGATACCATATAGAAAACAATGAAGTGATTGCATATTTTCATAGTTTAATACAGTTTGTATGTAATATAAAGTGTATGTAAATACCTACGGAATACGGAAGACATAGAAATAACGTGATGTAATTTTAAGAGAAAATTGTTCAAAGGATCAGAAAGATAGAATATATATCATAGTAAATAGAGAAAGAATTTTACTAATTATTACCAATTCAAAATTTGCGTGACATAATTATAAAGTATTTTGTATTAAATTAGTTATCAGCATAGTCAATAGGCTCTTTCAATCTTTCATAAAGTATATTATAATTTATAATAGCATAATGGTTAATTGAAGAAGAAAGTGGACAGGCGCATGCACATTACTATTACCACGAATGATAGGTAACGCAGTGGTGGGAAACCAGTTCAGATACGACAAAACTGAGTTTTTGGAATCAGTCTCGAATCAGACTCGAATGAGTCGTCGTTTTATGTCATATTGTTGTACCTTGAAAAAACTGCATTATAAGAGAATATCGGGTAGAGTTGCCTATGCAAAATCAAGAAACGACTAACCAAAGAAAAATTTGAAGGTATTATAAACAATTCATTATTATAATAACATAAATATTTAAAATATTTTTATTTTCTTGAACATACTTTTCATTTTTTAAACATTGCCTAGGTACATAACTCCCTTTATTTTTATAAATTGCTTCAAATTGTATTAGTTATTTTTCACTTCACATCGTTATTAAAATAATATTTTTGTAGAGTACATTAAAAATAAATATAATTTCTTTACAGAAAACTATATTCGATTGTAATGGAAAATTCAAAATGTATCAATTAATTAATGATTTATTAAATTTATTAATAATAATAATAACAATAATCAATGATATCGATCCACCAATTATTAATATTTCTTTATAAATAATTATATTATATGCTTTATTTACTTTTAAAGCCATATGAATTACCTATATACGAGACTATACGAAGGTCGTATGTTTAGGGAAATCGTATGAAAATATGCAAATCATTGATAAAAATTTATATTAGTTAATTAGTATTTAGTTGATTATTATTTATTAATTTCACGCATTTAACAAAAATCGATTATCTTTACTACAATATCATCTTTTTTATTATTAAAATATTACCAATAAGATTATTATAACAAAAATATGGTTCTCAAAGAAGCTATTAAAAATAACTAAAATATTATTATAACAATTAAGTATTTACGATGTTTGCCTTACCTGCGATCTGCGTGTTTGTTCAAGCATACGCATCTAATTTTTTTTTCGTATGTTTAATTATAAACGTTCAATTATTCATTAATTCATTAGATTTAGTATTATAAAATCATGTATTTTTAATATGAAAACATGAGTAATATGTTTTTATTTAAAATTTGTATAATGACTAACTCCTAACTAAATAACATTAAAAAGTGAAAAAAAATGTGATATTTCTTATATCTGTATAGATAATCTCAATGTAATAAAAAAAACTGATCAAATTTATTAAAATAATATTTAATGATTTAAATAATGAAAATCAAAAATAATAATTTTAATTCATCGATAGGTAATTGAAAAAAAAACAGATCATAAAGAATGAGGAAGATAGTTATTTCTTGAGACAAAAACTATAAGATACGACTCCCTAATCCTTATATGATAAACGACGACCAACAAATCGATAACCGGGTTAAGAACCGTCGCGTGCCTTCCGCGTAGTCTTCGCGCCATCATCGGAATTTCCTTAGATGTCCGGTATCTGTCTTAGTTTAACGACGACATCGTGCCCGGAGAAGCGCCTTCAACGCGATGAACCTTGGGTAGGTCGTAGATATATACAGTATACACCTCGATACTGTGTCATCACCTTATATTATTAGTATCTCTTTCTCTTCGGCTAAACCACTATGGTATACAGTACGAGCTCGGCGCAGACAATGCCCACTCGCACCACGAACTGTTGCCCCGATGACCCACATATTATATGTTATTATCATTATAAGACGAATCACTTTTGCTGCATTGTCGTGTTATTTTATTTAGGCCGCATATAAGTCTTGTATTGTCATAATAATGCCAGGCCCGGATTGAACCGACGAGCTACCGAAAAAATTTCTGTGGGCCGCGTAAAAATTTATATTATCTATCTTATATTTTGCGTTTTTTTTTAAAAATATAACTGAAGTATACTAAGTAACTTAATATAATGTATGAATAGGTAATTTGTAAATGTGCTTTAGAGAAACAATTATTATTTAAAACACATATACTAAAAGTAAAAAGAGTGATCATAAAAAATGTTTTTCGAATGGGCCGATACTTTGTTGAGGGCCGGTAGAAATTTAAAATCTCGGTGGGCCGAAAAGTCTCTATCCGGCGCTGAATAATGCGTGTACATAAGCACAACTATATGTATGGAACATGTGTTAGGTGTACGATACTATAATAAATATTTTAAGATAATATGTAGATGTTCATCATACATTTATGTATCTAAAATATAATTCACTCCATTTTGTAACACGAATTTCTAATAATATTTCTTATAATAATATACCTACCTATTGACATTATTAACTGGTTTTTCATATCATACCGAATCGATAACACTTACAGAACACAAAATAGTATGGTATACTCGTATTATTTTAGTGTGCATATTGCATATATTTTAGGATGTAGGTGAGTTACTCATCGTGAGTATTGTTCTTTATCAAGTTTGCGCCATTACGTATTGCGTGTACCGTGTTTGATAAATTATGTCCATTGTCCACTACATAAACGTATACGGGTGAAAATATAACGTCCTAACCTATACGACGTGTATGAATTATATAAAATTCATTTTAATATAAGCATCATTATACTATTATATTGCTGTAAATTGTTTTGTTTAAAACCTATATTATAGTCTCCATCGATAACCTATTTCGACTATTGTCTATTCGATATTTTCGCATGTCTCGTGTGTATCTGTAAAAGTATGGATAAAATGCGAATAAAATTAATGTTCTACTTAGGTGATATAAGTTGTGAAACGTAAAATTTGCTACGAAAGTTCCAGTACGCGTAAGTAATATTATACAGACGTACAGTTATTGAGTTATAAGTTATACCTTTATACGTTTGCACTTTGCGCTGCCGAAGTTGCGTGAATCTAGCTTTGGGCTAATACTGAAATATCGTGTTATAAAGAGTGTATACACTAGTCAATTAAAAAAAATAAAAAAATAAATAACCTATAATCGTTTTTTGTCGGTTGGTATTGATATATGATTTAACGATAAAAGGATTACACTTTTACTCGGTTCCATCAAATGTGCGGCTTCTTTATCATAATAACTGAATAATATCCTATTTAGATTTTTATTTTTTTGTGTACCTGCCTACTGATATATAATACACACGATCATTATCTACACTCTCGTTATTTTATACGGTATTGTATTATATCAGTAGGCCAAAGAAAATTTGGCTGGTCCATTTATCCGGAAATCCATTGTGTAGGTACAACATTCTATATTTACTCGCGTCGATTTATGTATGATTTGCATATCCCGAAAAGCATTACATGTAATATGCGGTGAAGTTAATTGACCGCGAAGGCACACTACACACATTCTTCGCTTTCAAGTGCATCATAATATTTAGTATTTACGTATTATTTACCCGTATCTAGTTTATAGATACACTGTAATAGTAATATAATATATCTTATCATACCTAGCTAAATTCCGAATAAGTACATCAGCATATTATATCTCTATTTTTTTTATTTTTTGAAAAATATGTTACTGATTTTTTTTGGTATAAATATTTGAAATACAATAAAATACGAAATTTTATGTGCTTTTTTTGCTTTGATATAATTTCTTTAATTATATATTATTATGGATAACCACTATAAAACGGTGACTGTTTATTATTGTAACTATATGAAGTATTCGTATTATTTTGAGTAATATTTAAATAATATTTTAAATACATAATCCTATAAAAAATCGATAAAAGTAATCAAATAGAATATTAAAACATTCCGCATCCTAAGTTATAAACATTTTACATATGACTAAACTCGTTACAGATATATATATATATATATATATATATATATATACAGTATATACATTAAACATAAGGGAATATATTATTATTTACATTTTCATGTAATAATGTTCTTTATTGCGCCGTGGTTATTAAATTACAATATATATTATGTAGGTTTCAGTACATATATGCACTATGCAGTATATTAAAATATAAATTTATTAAAGTGGTATTACAAAAAAATTTTGATTGTATATTATTATTAATATTACTATCATCATCAAATAATTATCAATTAATAGCAAGTAAAAAGAGAAAATGCTATTTTTTAATGTCTTTTGTTCCGGGGAAAGTATATATGCGACAATTTATATAAAAACGTACGGAAGGTGCTCTCTGCTCATAAATAAACTATTTAGGAACATTATGAACATTACGTATGTATACTTAACTGCAGTTGTACGGTAGACATTTGAGGAATGACTCAGTCATTACGACTGCAGTAATAATAATTATTATTATTGATCATTTAATATTATTATATTGGATTTGTCCACAAGCGTTTCTCAAAAGCTATGATAACTGTAGTGTGCATGCTGCATAGTCTCTAGGGCTTATAAAAATAATAAAATGTAACCATATGACCGCATACTGTATGGTCAATAGTAGTCATATCAATTTAACCTTACATCTTAATCGAAATAATTAGGTAGTGAAACCTAAACACGAACGAAATTTGGGACTATAATCCAACAAAACTATACAACCAACAATTTTACTTCGACTTAAACGTAAAAGTTTAATTCATAAAAAAAACCAAAATTTGCAAGTATGAAGTGGGTTCAAAAAGCAAATAGTTGTAGTAAACTAATAACTCAGTATATCATGTACAATTTAATTCAAATTTCAAATAATTTTAGTCATAATACGATGCCATCACACTATTTATTATCTCAATAATATCTTGCGTTCACTTAATTTTTATTTTTACGATTTTTCAATGTTTGTAAATTATGTATAAGCATTGTACCTAATATTTTGCACATAGCATATCATCTATTTATAATTCACAATTTTCTCTGATATTAATTATAGCAACATATAATATAATAAATTGGTTCTGAAGTTCTGATGAACACAATTTGCCATAATTCGTTACAACGAACAAGTTAGAGAGAAAGAAAACAAATTGTGCACCAAGATTCTTTGGTAGATTGCATTTTTATTAAAATTCACTAATTCTGGGCTACTATATTATACTCATTATGATACCTATTGGTTATTAAATAAATAATAAATTGATATAGCTTGTAGGCCGTAGGGCTTATATAATATATATATATATATATATATATATATATATATATATATATATTGTTATTTACCTAAAAATAATATTAACATAGATTAATACTAATACTGATATTAATTTAGATACGTGCAAAACACGATTTATAATATGTTCAACATGGGTATTTTGATGATTTAAATAATATTATGTAATATTCAAACACTCCAAACTATATTTTAATGGTACACGAATACATGATCTCTGTTGTTTATGTTCAAATATTGATGGAATTCAGTCATCACCGCGCAACGGTCAATAATAACACGACGCCACGGTTCCGGTGCGCTATATAATAAATTGTAATTTAATCATCTGATTTCGAAAAGTTGCATCCGGTAATTGTGTTTTACCGATTATTGTTGTCACACGTTTTATATTTTTAAGTACGTACAATGATATATCATGATGATTTGTAAACAATGCGTAATGTTTCTGTATTTTAATTATACTCAATAACGTAAACCTACAAGTTACAACAACTTTATTATTAGTTATGATTTTATGAATGATTATTATTTATTACTTATTATTAGTATAACAATTGTTAATACTTCAAGGTTTTTTCGTTATTATCTTTAGACTCGCGTCATTTAAAGCCAAAATCGAGATTTCTTAATGTACACGTCATTTTACAAGTATATTGGCACGTTTGGCGTCCTAAGTCGAACGTCTATTTTGGTAGTATGTATAATAATATAGTTATTAGTAGGGCTCGGATGTTGTTGCTTTTGCAATTTTTTTTCTATTGTTCGGATTTGTTGTAAACAGTAATTTATAAATTTATTTCAAACGAGTACCAATTAATATATAAAAATTTTAAGTACAACTTTTTAACCTTTTTTCAATCTTATGGCAATTTTGTTGATTGTCGTCATTTTCAATACAATTTTATATATTTTTTTATGTTTTCACTTTTTTTTGTTAGATTATACAGAGCAATAACTTTTAAGGTAAGGTAAGGTAAGGTTTTTCAAAAAAAAAACAAATAAAAAATAGTTTAAATAAAAAGTTTTAAATTTTGATAAAATTATTTGTAGATTTCTGAAAAAATAAGAAGACCGCACAATTTACCAGATTTTTAATGACAACTGACGAGAATTTGAATTTGAATCTTTTTTATTATCTACTCGTTTAAAACCTATCTAATAAAACTTTATAATATTACTTAATAAAATGACTTAATCCATTTCATAAAATAATTTGTTAATATATTGTATTTTTATTTTTTTGGTACAAAATATTTTTTTATTGCAATTTTGGGTATTTTTCACAGCAATAATGCAATCAATTTTATAACATTTTTAGTGCAACAACATTCGAGCCCTATTTATAAGCTATGGCTTACAAACAACATAATATTATATCTAACTAAATCATATATATTTATAAATATGAATATCTAATGTAAATACTCAATGGCCATTATATACCACCTAACCCTCAATATTAATCAAAATATTGTACCCGTAACGGTACAATATTTACCGTATAAAACCGTCAACAATAAATAATATTATTAAGCTCCATCGTGGTACGCATAAAAACTTTTTGCATATATCCTCAGTAATATTTGAATACCTATTTAATATTATAATTTTATATGTTTTATAGATCAAATACGCCCCAATATGTATTGATCACGTACTAACGCTTATCTATAATATACATAAAACATATGCAATATGCATATAGTATGTGCAGGATATTATGACGGCAAAAATGTCAAAACGGATGAAAAGTCGTGGTGTATTTTGTTCGGCGGATGCGCACGGCGCACCGTTTGAAAGTAAAATCACCGACATACGTACTTAAACAAATAACAATAACGTAATACTATTTTATTTTATAAGACTTGGTATACGTTATTTAATGTAAATTGTTTGACTTTTAATAATATTTACCCCACGATGATCTATTATACTATTGCCTATACTCAATTGTACCTACTTTATATAGCATATTTATTTCAACACCTAAGTCCAAAATAATGAATAATGTTTTTGTATGTTACACTTTTTTGATACACTACACATGCCTACCTAAAATATGTCCTAACGTTGTATTATGATATGCTCTAATAATAATTATAGGTACAATACAGTTTATAATATTCTATATCTATATTAACAGTATGGATGTCAGATTGTCAGCATTTTTGCACTTTGGGGTTGGGGAGTTTTATTTGACGAATACATTAACATTCTGAGTCGTTTACCACGCGTAATATGTACAGCAGGTAATAGCAGATATTATATTATATTATTCATATTAATGTAGATTCATCGATCGTCTCTCACATGAATTCGCATAATATATAATAGCGTGTTCCGGTTTTCGCCTATACCAGCTATACAGTTGCGTATAATACGAGTATAATATTTAAATCGAACCTTGAGTCGGCTGCGTTAGACTTCGTCTGAGGTCTGACTCGTCTGAGAGAATTCCGAAAATATATATTTCTAGTATGTATTATTTTCCTGGCGCATTCTTTCAGTCTGAATAGTAAGTTGTGTAGGTATCTCCTTCTTTAATGTTTCTAAATATTTTTGTTTTTTTGCCGGGCGTGTTGAAAGTTGCTCATGAAACAACAATGTTAAGCGTTGCTCAAGATTTTTGAAATCTGGTGGCTGGCACATTTTTATATATATGTACCTAGGTACAATGTGTATAAGTATTGCGATATATAAGATCTATTATATATTCATATGTACATAATAATTAATAATATGTTTTGTATACTGCATATAGATATATAAAACTATCACGCATGTTTAAAACCGGACGTGACAACATAGTCGGTATAATATAATAAAATACCATATATACATGATCCATACACATGCGTGTGTAGGTATATATTATTATAATAGTGTATGTATACGTGACATGGACGCTCTGGCCCAGTGGAAATAGAGCGCAAATAATTATTATGCCGATGAGATCCGAAAGTGACACAAACAATGAATTACTTTCGGGAAAAAATAACCGTGTTTTTGCTTTGAATCATAACAATAAGTTATATTTATATACCTAAAATTTACAAATAGTATCTAATTCTAATAGTCGTAAACATGGCATCCCGTTTATTGAAAACTGTGGGTCTCATTTTGCTGATATAGGGCTATTCCAGGCTATTCAAAAACTCAATCAAAGCACTTCAACCTAAAGTGAAAAAACCTTCATATTTTCATGATTGTTATTATTATTAATACTATAATAGTTGTAATATATTATTTTAACATTATTGTCATTGTTTAAAGTGTCTATACGCAATATTCCATATATTATGATATTATTTATATTTCGATGTTACGCCCTCATTCATGAGAAGAATATCCTATATGGCTCTCTACATTTACATATAAAGATATATCGTATATAATATTTTCACTTATATGAATCTGAATGAATGAGGCACACTTATTACACGACTTGTATACAACTATACATAAATACGAATACTATTTCATATACCTATATATTATATAATATCTACCAATATTATAATGTTATAAGATGTATACATCATGTTTAACCCTATTTTTACCACGAATATATTTATGCAATTTGGAACCTTACTTAAACAATTTTTCGTACGCGTGTTCAAAATCCATGCAGTCGTGTCACACGAATTTAGACGTGAATCGATTGAAGAACATGTTTGTATAGGAATATTCGATAAAAAGAGAAAATTCACTGTTTTGGGGATTTTTCTTTGACAACGAGTCAATGAGCTATAAAGGTATCACAGAAGAACTTTAGATTTAGTAATTGAATATTCTGTTTTTCGAATATATTATTAAATGTCATGTCCGTTAGGCGATCTTGACGTCGCTGTAGTCATTCAGTTACAATCATATAGATACTTATCTAAATATCCACCACGGAGTAACTTTTAAAAAAAACCGTTCGGCGAGCGGTCTCTCATCGTATATTATAGTAAATTATAATACAGTCGCGTGTATAATAATAACAGTTATAAACCCGTTTCCTCCCTGTACTCCCGACCACTGGAAAACTACTTTGTATAATGTACGTATTATAACATATACATTACAATAATATCTACCTACCAGTAATTTTTTAACGAACACGTTTTACTGTTACCAAACCGTCGTTAAACAAATCACCACGGAATTCATATAATAATTATATTTATATATTTAACGTAATGATTACCTATATAGTGTGTAACATGGATAAAAGATTATACATACACGTATGTATAGGCGTAAAGAGTACGTATGTGTATATTCTATAAATTATAAGTATACGGTTCTGGGATTGATGTGCTCAATGAATACTCGTGGAATATATAAATATGTATAAACAAGACCGGTTAAATGTATGGATTATAATATTTGTATATTATTTTAATGCATCACGTATCACAAACCGTTTAAAAGCTACTAAAAATATATTTTATTAGTAGTGCCGCAATAAAAACGTATTTAATACAGACGAACAATTTTTAATGCGGTATAGTATATATTATATCGCATCGTATTATAATATTTTTGCTAATCAAGCACGTCAATAAATTTTAGTTTACAGCTCAGTTTCACCCTTTTACGTATTTTGTCGTAAATATACCATCGCGTTAAAGTGCTCAAAAAAATAAAAATAAAATATGATTTACATTTTAGATATTTTATTTATCTGGAAAAAATTGAACATTTAAAAATTTTTTTTAAATTTATGTACGTAATAAATTAACATAGTTAATACAGTTGAATACATTATTGGGGATAATAACTAGAGACCTTTATCTAATTGAATGAATGGGATTTACTTGATATTACGGCAGTAAGCTACATAACAGAGTGCCGATGGTATAAATAGTTCATTAATCGTTATATATCACGTAACACGTGGAGGTGCAGGATTCAATGTTTCTGGGCTTAATCCGGATTCTGGGTATTTCTATGCGCCATATTACGATTAAAGCTATAATAATATTTATTGATATGACATCGAAATGAAACATTTACATAGTTATTAGATGTTATATTAATCGGACTTGTTATGTGTTTACAGACTAATCGCGAACGATGGCGCTTTCCACCGCGACGACGTGCCGGGCGAAAGCTAACGGTCGTCGCTCGCATTTGCTGCTGTCGGTTCGGACGTTGGTTGCGTTCACAACCGCGGTCGCGTTTTTCGCACTGCCGGTTCATTGTCAATCCGAAAAACGGCTGTCGTCAGTCCAACAGCAACAGCAACAACATCAGTACTACGATTCGGAAGAGCTGACCAGCGGCGGTGGCGGCGAAGTGATCAAGAGCAAAATTCGACCGGACACGTATTCTCAAGATCCTTCGTCTGCGCAACAGTACGAAAAGCACTTGCAACATGGCAAACAGTCGGACGCGGTTAGCTCGGCTTCAACCGTATACGGCGAACAATACGGGGATGGAGGCGTTCTGATGCAGCAGGACCATCCACTGTTGGATGAAGAGGCCCAGGAGTCAATCAACTCGGGTTCGATAAACAACCACAGGATACCACAGTATACGCGCGGCGGATCTCCTGTACCCGCTGATGTGGTCGAGGGAAAGAATGTGGGCAACCGGGCTGTCAGCAACAACTACCACCACCCTGGTAACCCGTCACCGGCTACTGGTGGTTACGCCGTTGATTCGGCGTACGGCTCTCACTATAATCCCCAGGATCTGGTCCAGGACCAAAACTATCAGCTCGAGTTCAAGTATCACGACTACGACAAGATGACTAAGTTTCTGAGAACAACGTCATCTCGGTACCCCAACCTCACAGCCCTCTACTCCATCGGAAAATCCGTTCAAGGTACGTTCACATGAGTAACATTATATATATCAATATATTAATACAATAACACCTATATTATACGAGGTTATTGCTCCACATGTGAAATTGTCTAAGACCCTAGCCCTAGTGTTGGGAACCAACAAATATTGTAGGTCTGTTTTCCCGGATTCCAATGTAATTATGTCCTGTTTTTTTGCTTTTTGTAAAATTTGTCTACTATTGTTTTAGCTGGTTTCAGACTTGGGTAATTACTAGCTCTCGTATGGGTGACCATGCGGGTTCATAGTAGTTAAAAACCTTGCCACACATACACGTTTTGCTACCTACCGTAACAACTGTAAAAACAACCTACCGTACCAAAACCTTACCCCTACAACAGCTAATGTCTTAGCCTTAGTCCCCAGGCTAAAGATCAATAAAAAAAATTATATATATATAATATTGTTAGACCATAAAAAAAAATATCACTGTATACTGCTGAATGGTAAATAATAAATATTTAAGTTAAAATAATAATATCTGTGTATATATCTTCTATGTTTATAATATGTTATAAATATTTATAAATATATTATATAGTGTATTACATATAAGTTATGATTATAAAACGCTTACCTAAATATGTCATCTACTCGAGTATAGCTAATATAAGAATGCAGAAATAATTTGTCGAATCATATTTAATATTATATTGTTAAATGTTAAATTTTTAATCATACATAATATGGGTGTTTTCTGTCTCGAATTATTATGTTAATTTAATATGTACACTAAAAATTTAAAAAAAAACTTAAATATCATATAGGTCGCGATTTATGGGTTATGGTAGTGTCTTCCAGTCCGTACGAACACATGATTGGCAAACCAGATGTCAAATACGTGGCCAATATGCACGGAAATGAAGCGGTTGGCAGAGAGCTCATGTTGCATCTTATTCAGGTAACATATCTATATAGTTGCTGTATAATAATTATAATAATTACAATTTTTATTATGAAAATCAACTTCATTTACAATAATAGTATTTATAATAATACAATAATAGTACGACATAGCCTTAAGAAAGACCGTTAGAAATAGGTATGGGCGGATAAAATTGATTGTGTTTAAAAGTTTACCAGGAAACAGGATATATTTATATATTATATCATTATTATAATGCATCTAAATTTTTTAAATTTTTATAACATATTTTAATGACATTCCATCGTTATTGATTTATAACGACATTATGTTTATATCATATACAAAACAATTAATGTGCTTATACTGACTATTACCTACACTGTATTAATTACTGGCGAGTTCACGGAGAGGAACGCTACAGCGAGACATTTTAACGTACCTACCTTAAGCTTTACTAGTTATACTTTCCCCCTCTACCCCTCAAGATCGTATGAGTAAATAGCTAATTGAAGTGCATTCATTAGCTATAATTTATTGTGTATTACAATGATATTCAAAAATATTCAAAAACATATTATGCTCACAGTAGTAATAGAAAATAAAATATATTAATTATACATATTTTATACTTATGTATTATGATATATCATTCTTCTGTATTTAACAAACTAACAACTGTTAGAGACGTCGATCGCAGTGCATTCGCTAACACTGTTATACTTGTTAGATAGGTAGTAGATACACAATTAATATAGATACCTACCTAGTATATTATGAAAATGCATACATATTATATGATACGTTTACCTAACAGTGTATTATAATATATTCATGACTCTGAGTGATGACTGATGATCCTTAAACTTGTTCTTGAAAAAAATTGAAAAATTATAATAAATTATAATTACAATTTTTGGAATTTTTTTACATAATAACCGTTTTAATAACATACAGGTCCATTATTAAAGTTTATTCTTGAAACGCACTACTGCCTTTTTATTTTTACTTTCATCAGAAATTATATATAAAGGAATTATTTTAAGCATTATGATGCAATAGGATAAATATAAAAACAATCATTGTAAAAAATTGTTTAGGTACAAGATTTCAAATATGCGAGTCGTGACGTATAAAATATGTACGTTGTATAATGTATACAAACTGAATTACGTATATAACTACTAATTCAATTTAAAGAAATTATTTCCTGTTAGAATAAACGTAGGTATATTAATCCATAAAATGGTGTATAATTATTGATTTGACGACCGTATAAGAGGCGTACAACGAATGTTTCGTGTTAACGGTACATTTTACAAAAATCAATTTTAGACCGTCGTATATTTCTACTAGTTTCTCGACGTAAGTACATGGTTTGTACATTTGCACATATGAGATTGGTTTTGTGTGATTCCGGTTTTCGATGAATATTTTCACGTTGTGGTCGTCCGTAGTATTTTAAGTAAGAATAATACGTACACACTTCACTGTTTTCACTCGTTTGCAGGGGTATTGCCTTATACTCCCAACTCCCGTATACTAATAATAAGCCAGCTGACATTTTAAGAAATATGTTTTGAATTATACCTACAGCGTGATAACAGTAATCGAATTCGGGTATATAGCTCGTGATAAAATCCATCCAATATTTTCTATTACTTTTAAATGATAAAGTTTAACTGAAACACACATGGTAGGATGAGAAGAATTAAGTATTTCCATAATTTCCCCCAAAAATGCGTATACAGTTATACTTGGAGTCTATTGTATAATCATTAGTCCTAGGTTAAAAATCACTTATATGATACTTTTTTCCATTTTTTACTTCATCTCAGCTCTCTGTCAAAATAAAAAATAATACATTTGAGAGCTTATTATATGTTATGAAACAATAAAAATAAGTGTTATTAAAAAATTGAAATTAAGAATTCGATTTGTGTTCACTAGTATTTGGTGAACAGCTATTCGGTGGACCCATACATTCGGTGGCTTCTGGACAACACGCGCATCCACATATTGCCGTCGATGAACCCAGACGGTTTCGAGGTGGCACGTGAAGGTCAATGCGACGGTGGTCAGGGCCGGTACAACGCACGTGGCTTCGACTTGAACCGCAATTTCCCGGACTACTTCAAGCAAAACAACAAGAGAGGTCAACCTGAAACTGATGCTGTCAAGGAATGGACGTCAAAGATACAGTTTGTGTTGTCTGGTGGACTTCATGGGGGCGCCTTAGTGGCTAGCTATCCGTTTGACAACACTCCAAACTCAAGTGAGTCGAATAAATATTTAATAATATACTTATCACAAAAAATAATAATACAAATTCGAAATATTCATATCAATTAGTCGGATAAATATACATATATATACTATATAGGTCCCTTTTAGTATCAAAATATACAACATTTAATTTAACTTGCTTATTTTAAAATAATATTATTATTACTATACAAATTAATTAAAGCTAGCTTAAATAACTTTTGTTCACATCGAGCATTTAATAAAAAAAATTGTATTATTTTGATCTAATTTGAATGTGAAAATAATGTTATGTTGTCATGTTGATATAATTTATGTCTCATGTATAAAATAATTTCAACTAATAATTTATTTTACTTTTTAATTTGATCCCCAAGTTTAGGCTTACTAGTCATGTCTATTATTTATGTGACTAACATAGGTTAGAAATCGATCTATACGTGTTATATTTTAATAACTAATGAATAATGATATAATATTTTATAAAAAAAAAAAAACGGATTTCAACAATATGTGTATTTTGTATGTCTAACGAAATTCTAATGATTACGAAGGATTCTGTATTTCATTACCACTGTGTTCCGGTAAGTAAATACATTTATTCATATAAATTATAATTATATAGTAAATAATGATATAGGTACCGAAAAAATGTATTGTACATTTACAGTTAATACTATTATATACTACATATTATAGGTATACTAGGTATATTATTTTGTATAAAATGAACATAATATATGAGTAAAACTGACGACTCGATGCGTAGTGGTTTTAGTACGCATTGACTTGGGATGACGTTATCTATATCTATGTTTATTGTGATGTTCCCCTTCACATAGTGACCATGACAGTGAAAATATGTTGTGTTACTACTTTTTTTTTGATAGAACTTCCAAACGATCAGTTAAATTATGATTGTTATTGGTATAACCTACAGGTATACTTTTTTGAATGTAGGTATAAATATAATAACATTGGGTACCTATCCACTACTATACAGCACGTTAAACACCGTAATCATAATATTATAATACTAAATATACATAATATACGCGTAATATTAAGAGATAATTGATATTTATTATTATCAAACGCGAGGACTTACGAGATGTTATTATAAGAATGTACATATTATATTATTATATATCCAACATATCAATGATGATTTATCATGCATCGTCATTAACCGGACGTCCTGGTGTACCTTCCTATATCTGTATATTATATTACCATCATCAATTATGTGTTATAATATATTAATATGTCTTGTACAGTGTTCCAGAGCTACACCTCTACGCCGTCTCTAACGCCCGATGACGACGTGTTCAAACATTTGGCTCTGACCTACTCCAGAAACCACCCGACGATGAACCAAGGAGTGGCATGCAAATCGGGAACGCCAACATTCAATAACGGCATCACCAACGGAGCCGCGTGGTATCCACTCACAGGTAAAAACCGGTCAAACGATCGTAGGCACACGCTGCAGTCCCAAATGTTGTGTTATTATTTTTTCACGACGATAAGAAAATATTATTTTTGAACCGATAATGTTACACGTACCTTAGACTTTAGAGTATCACTATACCGGCTATTTTTGAGTGATATTAATATTATTCAATGATTCCTATACGCACAGCAACATTATTTATTTTATTATAATATCGATGCAGAATGATTATTTTAACATTCGAACAGCAATAGCATTCTCGTTATCTCAAAAAATAAGTGTGAATATTTTGAAAAATATTTTTTTTATATAGCTTGAAATAGTTAACGCACGTAAGAACGTGTGCGAGAAAAAAATTCTTTTAAAATGACTTCAAAAAATGTATAAATAAATATTTTCAAAAACATTTAAATAAATGAGCGGCCACCTTTAGAACAATGACCTTATATAGGTTGTTAAACGTCAGTTACGATCGTGGTATTTATACATACCACTCATACTGCAGTCTGTGTTATACCATGCATACCAGATATCTATTAACTAATTAGTCACTAAACTCGTGAGCGCAGTAAAAACGTTGTTTTCGTTTTAAATACTAAATAGATACACTTAGGTAACGCCGTGTTTTGCGTAGTGTAGTTGTTACTAATTATACTGTATACATAATAATATTATGTATAAATGTATTAGACATATATTCTACGTAATATTATATTGGATTGTATTATTATTATTATTGTTACACCCAAGAACTATGATGTGCATCATATTATGCTCATAGCTCATGTGTGTATTCGTTTTTATATTCTCTGGTATAACATTATAATATAAAAGACACGACTAAAGCCTGTAATGATTTACAAAATATCTCCTATTTTAAAAACATTTTTGTGTTAAATTTAAATAGTATTCCTTTTAACCCTGCACAGTAACTGTAGTGTATAAAGTAAATAATACTTATTTATTTCATTTTAAAAACTAACATTTTTGTACTGTCGTAATTATATTTAAACAATAGGTGACGAATTTTTCTCAATAGTTAAAATTTAAAGATGAACTTACTTGTACTAAAATTTAAAAAAAGAATATCTTTTTAACCGTATATATTATATAATTCAAATTTTTAATTTAAATTTAAAAAGGGCACACACCCAGGGCCTCGCGTATATACAATAATATAATATATCGTGTAATTAAAATATTTTTAAACATTTTTGCATATAATATTGTAAGTTAAGGGCCTCAAATTCTAATGAAGTCCAGTGCCTCGCAAAATTTGGGAACGGCACTGCTAGGTTTTGACTAGTGTATAATATTTTAATTAAATCGTTACGAAGTTACATAAACATTTAGTCACATTTTTCAAATATATTATTTTGTGTATTAGTAGATTATAAAAATATATGTATATGCTTTAATCCCATAGGTGGTATGCAAGATTTCAATTACGTTTGGTACGGTTGCATGGAAGTTACATTGGAATTATCTTGTTGTAAATACCCGCCCACTTCTGAGCTGCCCAAACTCTGGGAAGAAAATCGATTGGTATGATAATACATTCAATATTGTGTTATACTGTTATATATAAATGTATATGATAGTTTTGGCCACCGTGTTCAGCGTGCAAATATTTATTTCCAATTTTTTTTCCTTTTAGTCACTCGTTAAATTCTTGGCCGAAGCTCACAGGGGAGTCCACGGGTTTGTGATGGACGAACACGGTAACCCGATTGAAAAGGCGTCGCTCAAGATTAAGGGCCGTGACGTAGGATTCCAAACAACCAAGTACGGTGAATTCTGGAGGATATTGTTACCCGGTGTTTACAAGCTCGAGGTTAGTATAACATAATTACAAATTATCATATTTTTTATATCAAACGACTTATCTATAATATTATAAAGGTATTATATCCGTATTTCAAACCTAGTAAAAATTATTTGTTTACTAGTAAAATATTTCGTTCTATTGAATCAGTTAAAAATGCATTCATTTTTAGTAGGTACCACAAAGATTTTATTTATACACTCACAAGTCTTATCAAAACAATTGCATTATTATTGTTAAAAAAAATGTAGATGCAGATACTTATTTTATAAAATATGCAACTATTACAATTTACAGCAGGTTTTATACATTTATTTCAAATATGCCAAAGTATGAAAATATTTATAATTAAAATTAAAGTTCCTATAAAAATTATAGAATCTACAAATTAAGTAACGTAATTGATTTTTAATAAAAATTATGCAATATTTAAAATAATGCATTTTAGAGATCGATTTAATGTAATACACATTATATATATTTGAGTGTTATTATTACGTAAAACCGATCACTCGGTATAATTCCAGACTCTAATTCGAAATAATAAAAAGTGTACCTACCTATTCCTATATAAGTAATTTTCTTTCGGAAATAATAATACTCCATGATGGGTCATGAGTGGCAGCTGCAAAGATTTACCTTTGCCACCTCCGGGAGGGGGCTTCAACGCTCTTTATTATAGACGAGTAGACGACGAATGGCAAAGATTTACCCAAATTACATAAAAAATATAAAATGGCGACCGAGGGGCTGAGATGACTGACCACACTCTCGTATAAGTCACCCCAACACGCCCTCGTTTTCATCACAAAATAATATATATGAAATGTGTTGCGGTATTTCAGATCTACGGAGACGGGTACATACCCAAGGAAATGGACTTCATGGTCGTGGAACAACATCCCACGCTGTTGAACGTTACGCTGCACACGTCTAAGGTAAGTGGTCCACCGGCGAAAAAGCCGCGTCGAAAACCATGGCAACCTCCCTGGATGACCGGTAACCGAGACGAGACAATTTCCGTCCGGGGTGCATCCCTTAATTCCAGCAGGAACTGGCGGGACGGGTTGCGGACTTACTGCTGCAGCGACGCGCGTTCGACGTCGCACAGCTGGCACGCGAGAGCCGCGGCCGTGGTGGCGGTCATGCTTTTCTCCGGTCATCGCAAATAACCGCTTTTCGCGATTTAACATATTGATATATTAATATATTGAGCGGACGTTTATAGTACCTACCTGTTGTATCCACCTTACTAACGCATAACAATATACCTATCGCCGAGAATAACGTGTACATACGTGTGATTTTGAGTCGTTAGCTTTAATAACTTATTAGAGTCCATATAATTATAATCTGTTATGGAATTCAAAGTTAAGAACTTCTGAATAAATATTATACATATCTGTGCTCTTCCTTTGGGGTTTTACGATACTTAGGTTTTTAGACGAGTTACGACTGTTACAGTGTTACGAGATGATGATAGGCTATGTAAAATATTGATACCTACCTACTTATCTAAAAATGTTCATTAATCACGACTAAAACCGAAAATATCGTAAAAATAAAGATAGTACAGATAACATAATAGTCTTGCCTACCTTAAAACTTCATAAAAGGTAAATTTACTTGAATATCAATACTAACACAAATATCCACTTTTTTTTCTAATTTTTGCATATCGAATATATCTTAAAGCTGTGAAAGTATATTTAACGGTGTATAATGTAGTGGTATAAGAATTATCAAAATTGCACATCCCACCCTTTACAGTTTTAAAAAATAGTGAGCTCGTCACTGGACTGCTGTAGACTCTTGATTTGGGGCCGTCTACTACGGGGTTTATAGCCATACTATATTAGGTTTGGAGGAGTTTATGTTTAATAGTAGGTACCTAGTGTTTGTTCATTACCATCGTCCCGGGGGATTCAAACAGAATAACGGACTAATATTATAGTGTACGCATCGAATCTGAACATTTCGAAAAATGACCAAACTTTTACGTTTTATTACAATTTTCTTACGATCGGCCCTTCTCGCACTTACTTCTTTCGCACAATTCATTACCTAACACTACAATGTATTATTATTCCGGCGTTTTTATTAACGTAAGACACATCAATCATTACAAAAATTCTCAAAAAAGTTAATAGTTTTTTGAACGATTATCGGTGTCTTACGTTGAAGAACCACTGGTGCTAACAAAACACACCAACAACTGCACTGAAAACTGATTTTGTTTATATAACACAAAGTAAAGGTATAAAAATATTACATTAATTTTATTTAAATTATCTATTAACTAAGTAGGAAGACTACCAACATTTTGGCTGACTTAAATCTTATTAATTTACAGAGATAAATTAATAATTATAAAACCTACCAATCCTCTTTCAATGTATTTTATTTTTATAGCTAAAACTTGTGTATAGTATATTTATCTTTTATGGTATATGTATGCACTAAAATCTAATCACTTTTTTTATTACATAGTATTATCATTGATTTTATAATATACTAAAATAGTATATTCTAAAATCAATGGTATTATTTAGTATTTATTATGTTATCATTGTCACTAATTTTAAAAGTTATTAATGAGTCTAAGTCTGTGCATATCTAAAAATAATACCATTATTGTGTTAATATGTACTTTTTAGTATTATTTAAAATGCGTTTTATTAATTTATAAGTGCTTAACATTAAAGGCAGTTAAAAATTAGGGTTACCTATGTAATTTAATTAGAAAATTAAATTTAAGGCTATATATATAAAAAAAAATATACATATAAGGAAAATATAAAGTGTTAAAAATTTCATAGGTATTGATAAATTACATTTGAAGTGTTTTGAGTACCTATTAAAACAATTTTAAATGGTACAAAATATAATCCTAATGTTTTTACCTCAATGTATAATATTATCATTATCATAGTTAAAATATTAATATAATTGTTTTGTGTTGTTAAAATAATATATTTTATGTATCATGGTTATAAAATATTAAACAAGTGTGAATATATTTTGTAAGTAGCTTGCCGTTTGTAATTAAATGTCGTATAATGTACTCCACAAAAAATACTTAATCAAATGCATCATATTAGTATTATAAATATAGTTACATCAAATTTGTTAATCTAAAAATAATGAATGTTATTAAAATATTTGATACTTCAGTAAAATATAATTTTCATTTAACATTTACATATTATATTGCTTAACACTTAACAGTGGCTAACATTAATTGATTAACTCTATGCTATCTTGCTTTTAATAACACTCACACAGATTGATTTCTGAATTAACAGCTTCCTACTTTATGGATAACTGGTGAATATTTCAAATTTATTTTCTACAACTATTATTTTTTGCATACATGTACAAAACTCAAGTGGTTACAGGTTCTAAGGGAAAATAAAACTTCTGCACTATCTTCTATTACTACTACTACTACTACTACTACCACAGATTCAAGAATAATATTCCCTAATTCTAACAGATTTTGAATTTGAAGTTTCTATTCTTGGCTTCAATGTTTCGTAAGTAATACCATTGATTATAATTACTGGTATTGTTCATCAATGGTAATGTGTACAAACATTTAATGTAATCATAAATCTGTCATTTTCATATTAATACTTGATAATATATTAAATATACAATTTAAATTATATAAAAATATATATTTATTTATTACCTGTTTAATGATTTTGTTATAAATGTACTTTCAGAGACAGGATAACACACCTTACAGACAGCCAGTTCCTCATTTCTATCATCATCATCATCCACAAGGTATAGCATTGGCACCTAAACAACCAGTTCAAGACACTGGAATACTCTCAAGTATTACATCTGGATTCAATAACTTTGTCAGCAATATGTTTGGATAACCTAATTTCTATCCAAGAGCCCCTAATTCCCAAGTAATAAATAATGAATTATTATAGCCAATACACGATCTCTAAGCTATAAGACACTCAGTTTTTAGGTTAAGTTTTTCCCTCCAACAAATAAATACTTAATTAAACCATTGTAACAATTTTAATATTTTACCTCCTACACAATACTACTTATTTATTGAAATTATTATAAATTATTACGTTAAATACTATATTATATTATTTTTATTATATAAATATTATACAAACTAAAGTATAGTTATATAATTCAGTAATTTTTTTATGGATATATTTTATTTTTATTTTGTGTACATATTAAGAACAAAAATTATAATAATAAATTATAATTTATGTGTTTTTTGTTGTTGATATTTTCACATATTAAAATCATGAAAAAAATTACACATAAAAAACAAATGAGGCCACTTAAAAATAAAATACTTAATTGTGCAGTCTTCAGTCATCAGCAGGTTTTAATTTTGATCTTATCATGTGGAAAGCACTTATTAAACTACCAAGATGTATTTTTTCACTTGTTCCACCATTGAGTCGAATTTCAATATCAGCCATTTCGGTTAGTATTTCAATGAGAGATTCTGGTGGTAAATCCACTAAAATATATAAGAACTGTTATTAGACAATTATTATCATAAAACACACTGTAAACACTAAATAAATATTACAATTTTTCAGATGACCAATAAATACATAATACTTACATCTATATAATAAAGTGTGCAACTCTGTCAATATGTCTTGTAGAGCCAAACCTTTTTGAATTTTTATTTCTTGAATTTCTATGAGAAAAATATAACTAATTTTACACATCTATTGAGGCAATTGAGCAGTTATGAAAATTTACTTGTGAAGGTAGTAGAAAACTCATCATTTAATAACCATTTTAAAATATTCATAATATCACTTTTAAGTGGATGACCAACACACGTATAAACAGAATCTTCGTTTACTTCTGGAAAAGCAGTAGCAGCACTTTGTAATATGTTAAGAACTTTTCGCATATCACCTTGTGCCAAATCTATCAGTGCTTTTTTACCATCTTCAGTTACTTTTACTCTGAGAATCAAATCACAATAAGTTTTATAAAAAAAAATGTTGAATAAACAAAAAAACATATATTAAAAAATTGAGAATACCATACTTTTCTTGTTCAATAACATATTCAAGTCTAGGCATGATCTGTTTAAAATCAAGTGGACCAAATCGAAAGCGTGTACATCGGGACTGTAATGCCGGAATTATTTTGCTTAAGTAATTGCAAATTAAGCAAAAACGAACGTTGTCAGTAAACTTTTCAATAACTAAAAAGTAAATCTATTAGTTATAAAATGTGTATTGAATAATTAACATTATTATAATTATAAAGTTCTTATACTTCTTCTTAAAGCATTTTGGGCATCATTAGTCATAGCATCAGCTTCATCCAAAATAATTAATTTGAAACCCGATTTAAAAATTGTTCTGGTTGATGCAAAGTTCATAATTTGTCCTCTAACAACATTAATTCCTCTGTCGTCAGAAGCATTCAACTCAAGAACCTAAACATGCAAAAATATATATTGAATACTTAAGTAGAAGAAAAAATTAATATTTTCTTTTATGATGTGGTTAGTAGTGGAGGGCATATCCGGATTTCGAAAATCCAAATTATTCGCATTTGTCAAATCTGGATTTCACGGATTATAGACTCAATTTTGCTGTTCAATGACGCATTTTTATAAGCTCATAATATTTTAATTCAATAACTTAATTTTCGGCTATAGGTATACCAAATTTTGATAATTTATTTTACCACACTTTAAGAATAATTGTAAGTCTTAAGTCACATAAAAAGTAAATCCATAAATCCGCATAATTCAGGAAATCTGGATAAGAATTTTTAAGGGCTGGGCTAAACCATCCCAAACAAAAACAATACAAGCATTTCAATCAATTTCTCTACGTTTACTAACTTCTGCACCCTGGTATGTTACCAACAATTCACTCCACAACGACCTTAAAATTGCAAACCTACCCAAAAATTCCACCCGTCGGTTAAAAAGGTGTTGGTGTAAGGATTTACTAAACCCCTAACACCAATGCCGCATGAGGATTTTGGACAGCCTTTCTCCTCATAATATATCTGTATAATATTTTGTAAAAAAAAAAAAATCCCATTTGCTTATTGTACTCATGTTGCAGATTGTTAATACAGTAGGAACCTCGATTGTCCAAATCTCCGTTATACAAACCCTCTATTATCCGAACTATAATTAGTGTATCTGAACGTGAAAACTCATATTCGGCAGGTCAGTCGACAGGTTTATTGAATTTATCATAATTCTCGTTTTTAGCTTATTAATAGGGGCGCCTGTTTTCGACCAAAACTGTACCCTTCCTGTTTTAGCCGATTTACTTTTCGACATATTTTAAATAGGTTGATTCGCTTTTCAACCAAAATCGTACCCTTCCCTTTTCGGCCAATTCACTTTTAAACCAAATTTAGAATAGGTCGATTCTTTTTCCGACCAAAACTAAAATTTAAAATAATGATATACAATTAGTATGAGTACCTAATAGCATTACTATATGAGGTATTCCATAGGAATATTTTACTATATTTGTATGATTCCTATTTTGATTGTTTGAAAAACTATTAAATGACAGTTTAAAACATGGCAATTTTAGGGCAATCATATAGAGTAAAAACATTATTTATTCATTAACCCTCATAAGTAAATACTAAATAGTTTACTAATAAAAATCAAAACCTAAACTAAAATGGTTTGATTGTTAAATTTGTAAAAATGTAATTAAATCAATAAACAATAACTATAACATAAAATTTATGTCATAAATAATGGTGTAACATAAAATAATTTATATCAATATATGCTGTTGTCAAGTAACTTTTAGATATTGCTGACTCTTGGATGAGTGACTTCTCATAAAAGAACTAATGTACATGGTTAGTTAAGTTTTAAGATCAAAAAGTAATCATACACATAATAATATTATCAATACATGTAAAATTTACTAACCATTGAACGGAACTGTGCTGGAGTATACAATTGCTTGGCACATGCTAATATTGTACTAGTTTTTCCAGTTCCAGGAGGTCCATAAAATAATAAATGAGGTAATGTATCTTCTTTAATGAATTTACCAACTACATACATTAACAAAATATTAAATTAATTTGTTTATGAAAAAAATTAATATTTTCACGCTTTACTTGTTTGAATAATGTCTTCGTGCGAGATCAAATCATCTAAAGTATTTGGTCGATACTTCTCTACCCTACGATCATATAATATTATAGTGAACAAAAAGTACAAAATTTAAATTGGTAATATAAGTCTTAAGATAGATTATGTCTTACCAAGGAAGATTTGGTTTTGCTTTCATCATTGTACCTATAATATGTTAAATGTTAATATGAAAATTATAATCTCAGTTATCTTAGTATTTTAAAAGTATTTTACGATCTTTAAATTTTTATGAATTTATGAATATAGATTGGAACGATTAGATACATATTATCTTTCTACAAATTAGTAATTAATAATTATAATTTAATTTATTTATTGTTACTTGTTTATCTGCTGTATACTTGACACTATGTAATTTGTATCACTTGTGAAGATGTATTTGTTCAATAGTTGTACCAAATGTGTCCAAATACTGAATACTGAAGTCTGAAATTCTATATTTTAAAAATGTTGTTGTACAATTACATTAGGCATTTATATTATTTATCTTTTTAAAAATTCATAATTTATAATTAATTTGTTAAATTTACGGTTATAGGTTAAAATGGTAAAATGATAATGTTTTTAGTTTTGGCGCCAAGCCGCCAATGTCTTTATCACAGACCTTAAAAAAAAAATAATAATTTACTGAGTATTTTAGATTTATGAATAATATAATGTCAGGTTGGTACTGCAGACTTAAATGTGCGAAAGGATCGAAAGGAAAATTCAAAATAATATTATATGGCTATAATATTGGCTAATAATAGTCTTAAATCGAATTATTATATTATGCACTGAAAATCAAAAAATAACCTTTAAATATGCTTTTATACACCAAAATTTGGTAAATAACTTTTTTATTGATTATAATCGTAAAAACCGCGTTCTACTAAAAATCAAAAGAATAATTCCGATTTCAAAATAAGACAAAAGAAGTTACAGCAATATTTATTCATTTGTAATTAATTATATAGTAAGTAGGCATTATGTTAGTTATTAGTTAAGATTTTCCAAATAATAATATAAAAAATAAAATAGAGTACGAAATTAAAATAATTTTATCAAAATTGACAGTGCTTATTAAAATCTTTATTTATTTTCACCAAAATTGTTTATAGAGTTTTTACTTAAGTTACAAAATATTGCAACAATATGCAAAAAGGTGAATGTATGACCATAAGGGATTAAAAATGTATTCTGTGGTATGTCCAACATAGGTATTCAATATATATTATATATATATTATCTAAAAAAATTTAAATGTTGAAATATGTACAAATGTGTTGTAAAATTAAATAAATTTGTGTTTTATTCATACTTTTATGAAATATACTTTGTGTTATATTATATCATAGCACACAAATTGACTGACTTTTAAAAATGTATAAATCCAAGCTTTAATTCTATGTATTTTGAAGTATTTACATCTTGGGTTTTGAGTATTTGGGTTGAAATTTTATAAAATTAATTTAATTTTCATGCAAAACCAGTCTGATAAAATCAATGTCCAAAGATTAAAAATTATTCATTTAAGTATTTTTTAGATATATATGTGTATGTTAATTGTCAAGGTACAATGATGATATGTTAAAATCTCATTAAAGAAAAAAAAGACATGGTATATATTTCAAAAAATGTTGGCTCTCTTTCTGTCATTTAAATTATTAATAGTTTTTTTTAGTATAAATGTATGATAAAAAAGGCGGGTAAGTCGTGGATGTCGCTCTGCTGTACAGTAGGTTACAAGTGGGTTACTGTAATGGATGGAATTAAATTTGAATCCAATGATATTATATCATTGTATACAAAAAACGATTCTTAGCGAAGACGGTTTATCTGTCTAGAATATAATATTATAGATTATTAAAAATTTTCAAATCTTAGATTTAAAAAGAAAATTTTTTATGAATTTCTAGCTTAAAATAATTTGTGAATTTTCGTGATTTTTATATATGTTGTCAAAACTCAAACTTTGAATGCTTATCAAAAAAAATTGTGACTATGTATTTCTTTTATTTTTCAACTGCTATTGTAAAAATATGTTAGGAGCCTTGTATTAAACTTTCAAATCTTAGAATTAAAAAGAAAAACTTTTATGAATTTCTATCTAAGATAATTTGAACATTGCCGTATTTTTTACATATTTAGTCAAAATTTGAACTTCAAATGCTTATGAAAAAAAATCGTGACTATGTATTTTTAATATTTTTTAACTGCTATTGTTACAATGTGTTAGAAGCCTTGTATTAAATTTTCAAGCTTTTCTACCGAACACATACATTTTTATCGATATTTATAGAAAAAAAACTAAAAAGTTGAAAAATTAAAATGTCAGTAAACAGCTCAAAACAAATTTAAATAGTTTGAAAATTTTATCAAATATAGAAAATGTCTATATAAACATTCAGTGAAAATTTCAAGTATCTGCGGTCATTTGTTTTAGAGTTACACCAAAATAAGGAAATCGCTAAAAGTGAAAATCCAATGTTGTAAACATTTAAATTTCAAATGCTCATAAAAATTAAATTTGAATTTCCGGTGGACTTTTTATTTGTGATTGAAAAACTTTTAAGGAATCTTGTATTAAATATTCAAATCTTAGATTTAAAAAGAAAGTTTTTTATGAATTTCTAGCTTAAAATATTTTGTGAATTTTTACGTATTTTGTCAAAATTCAAACTTTGAATGCTTATAAAAAAAATTGTGACCATGAATTTCTTTTATTTTTCAACTGCTATTGTAACAATATGTTAAGAGCCTTGTATTAAATTTTCAAGCTTTTCTACCAAACAAATACATTTTTATCGATATTAATTTAAAAAAAACTAATAATGATCGAAAATTGCATATACCTATGAATAGTTCAACTTAATTCAAACATTTTTGAAAATTCCATGGTAGATAGAATATACTTATATAAACATTTGGTGATAATGTCATGTATCAATCGTCATTTGTTTTAAAGTTACATCAAAAATCAAAATCGATTTTGTCGAAAAATGAGTGTGCGTAAAATTTCCCGTTTTTCCCTTAATTTTTAGTTTGTTTTTCTCGATTATTTAGAAAAGTATTAAGAATTTTTTACTTTTGACCCCCCAAAGTACCAACTAGATTGACTTTCTGATCGAACGAGGTACTGAAGTCAAAAATCGAAGCATTTTTACTGCCCCAAAACGTGATGAAAGACACAAAAAAAAATAAAAATAAAAACACACATCATGGTAAAATCACATTCATCGCTCCGCTCAGAATCTAAAATGTGTTAACGAGAAAAATAGCTTGAAAATTTTAATACATGGTTCTTCATAACTCATTAAATTTTTTTTTAAAGTGACTAAAGTATTGAAAATACAATGACAATTTAATTCAGCCAAACTCTCAAACAGCGCTTCAGATCCCAGCTTACAACTCCATTTACACAGCAGAATATCTAGCTTTTTTAAAATACACAGAATTAGTCACCACCTCAGATAGTCAATCATATACACTGACTCTCTCAGTGCTCTCAAAAACTTAGTAAATCCCAAAAAAGACAACCCTATTTGCACCCAAATATTGAACATTCTATGTTGGACACAACAGTATACCAGGTAATGAAACCGCAGACGAAATAGCCAAAAGAGCAACTAAAGAACAAATCGAATTCTGGAATATTACAACCCATTTCGAAACAAAAATCAAATAAACGCTAATTAAATTCACCACACTCCCTTGGATGTACGATATGTCACTCCCATGCAAACATCAAATCATCTACAGACTACGAATTGGCCACACATTATACACTCATGAGCATTTAATGAACAAAAAGGAAAAACGGATATGGACCTCATGTAACACCGCGATCACAGTAAAATGCCTTTTAACTGAATGCCTCCTCACAAAAGACGCCAGACACAAACTGATGCTCCCCAACAATCTGTGTAAAATTCTTGCTTCAAACGAAGAGAGAACATCATCACTTTTAGAATTTCTCAAAGAGACAAACCTTCTGCATAAAATATATAGCATTAGCAAAACTTAGAATATCACACAAAATGTAAACATATTTCTCTTAAAACTTATTGTATCAATTTTTCACCTATATAGAATTTATTATTTTGTAAAAATTAAGTAAACTTTAATATGTATTTTGAAATGCCAATAACACCGGTAGTTGAGGCGTATTAGTAAAAAAAAAAAAACAATGACAATTTTTATTTTAAGTTACAAATGTTTACTGATTTCATCAAAATCATGAAAATAATTTTGATTATGATTTGAAAAGTTAAGAGGACGTCGCACCCGCATGTGTTGTCTTCGTCTTACACACGTACTACATGGGAAATGTTTGTTCGCTAGTTTCAATAGGGTATTGTCAGTTTTGATATTAGAGTGAATCCACCTATTATCAAACTTTTAGGTAGCAATATTATCTGTGTTCTCTCGTTGATTTTTTACAATATTTTAATTTTTAATGAGTTATGAACATTTTAAAATTTCATAATTTACATACCCATAACTCACTTAAAAATTAAAATATCGTAAGAAACCAACGAGAGAACACAGATAATGTTGCTACCTAAACGTTTGATAATAGGTGGATTCACTCTAATATCAAAACTGATAATACCCTATTGAAACTAGCGAACGAACATTTCCTATGTCGTACGTGTGTAAGACGAAGACAACACATGCGGGTGCGACGTACTCTTAACTCAAAATCTTTACAAGAATTATTAGCTGAGATTAAAAAAAAATGTGAGGTAGCCATAAATAATTAGCTATACTCTAATGCAGGGTCTCCAACCTGCAGCCCGAAAAATTGACTGATGTTCAGAAAAGAAATTATTATATCACCTACTAAAATAATTCTTAGAAATTTCATTACCTATCTAGACTCTATCCATATCTAAAAAAAAAATAAAAACAAAGTTTGTGATGTTTAAATTATAGCATGTTGTTCTATGCTAATAGTATTAGCAACTACAACCAAAGTTAATTAGAAATAATATTGATAAAATTATGTTTATTTTATTCATTAGCATTACAATATGCTTTTCAATTTATTGAATTAAATAAACTTAAAAAAAAAAATCAATTGAAAACAAATTATATTTAAGTATTTCATATACTACAAAAAAAAAAAAAACAATAATTGTACATTATACAATAGTTGACCATGGATTCAACCACTTGTTTCGACAATTTTGTTCCACTGTATCTTTATCTACTCGCTTGGCCAATTTTTCAAAGTCTTCAGTTGCTTCTAATCGCTTAGTATCGGGTAAAAATTTCTTGGAAATTCTAAATACACCTTCAGTATCTAAATGTGTACCCCAATAATCTCCCTTTTCTGGTAATCCGTCAGGTGTTTGTATTGGTGTAATTTTTATTAAATGTTTAACTTTCCATAATCGTGCATTCATTTCTGGTGTATTTTTTACAATAGCTATATCACTACCCTAAAACAAAAGAAGTATTATTATTTATTTATGCATTTCAATAAAATATAGCTAAAAATAATTCTGTAGTGAAATAAAATGAATTAAAGATTTTTTTAAATTCAATTTTTACTAAAATCAGGCTGATCACAATAATACTTAATTTCAATCTGAATACTAAAAATGATTAGAATTAATGAATTATATTAATTTAATTTTTCATCACCAAATCAATAATGTCTTATTAACTACCTATATAACTGAATTTGGATATCACCATGATTTTTATGAAAATTATTAACCACAATAAAACAAAACAATTCATTGTTTTTTTAAATTGCTTAAGAGAATACCATATCTACATGTGTTATCTCAGTCTTACAAGTGCGTAACATAGCAAATTTACGTTCTACAGATCATGTTTTGGTCCTTTAGTTTAAAAATAAACTGAATTGACCTCTTATAAAATGTAAAGGTTATCTGGGTTTGTTTCTTTTTTTTTTTATGATGGTTAAGTTTTTAAGTGTGTTTTGAGCATTTATAATTTACGCTATATAATAAACAAAACACAAAACTTGCTAAAAAAATGAACTATCGTAAAAACCCAACATACAAACATAGATAATGCTCTTGTACTTAAATTTTATAAGAGGTCAAATTCGCTATAATTTTTAAACTAAAGGAGCTAAATGTGATTTGCTGAACGTACATTTGCCATGTAATGCACTTCTAAGACGAAAACAACACATGCGAGTATGTTGTCCTCTTGATAATGTAGTAATGAGTAAATTTTGGATGATTCTATATTATACAATCACAATACCAATGATCGTTTTTAAATTGTATAAAACTGATTTAATTAGAGTATATTACTTTATGATCTAAGCCCATGTCTGTTAATATTTTTTTTTGCCAATACGGATTATATAAATAACGTTTAACTCTCTGAACCATGAATAATTTTGTTGCTGTATATGGTGGGTCCACTTCACCTTCTCTGAAACCATTTATACAAAAAATAAAAATTAAACATTTTAATATTTTTAATATAACACAAATTAAAAAATTTACCTAGGATAATATGTAAAGCCAGGGTATTTTATACCACCAGTCCAGGACTTTAAACCCCGCACGGCCATAATTTTTGTACAAACACACCATTTGTTTAAATTATTTGCAGAGTGTTTAACTAAACTAAACATCTTTACACAAATGTATTTGTTATTCCTATAAATGAAGAATTATGCTTGGTACCTATTAACACACTATTAATAATCTATTCATTCGATCAAAGATGATGTACAAAAAAATGTTCAGTATTTATTAACTGAAATACCTAGACATCTAATAATTAGTTAAAATTATAAAAAAAACTAATAGGTAGTTAATTCTTGACTCTCAAAATTGAACTGTTCAACAATGTGAAAAACTGAAAACTGAAATTATGCAAACCAGATCTGATAGTAAGCTGAAGAGTGAAAACCTACGAATAAAAATTCATATCTTTTATCATATTATCATTAATCATGTGAGTAAATTATTAAGTTGTAACCGTGGTATAAAGACTCTTCTTATCAACGGCGGTCAATTTGAAAATTGTGACACTTGGAGGTTTTTTTTAAAAATATTTAGGAAGCCCTATTAACTTACTCTAACATATAAATTTATATTTTATTTATCTTTATCAATAACATCTAATGTTTATGTGTGTGAAAAATAATTCACAGCCAAGTTTATCGAACTATAGTTAGGTTAGGTTTTAGATCGTAAAATACAATTTGTAGGCCAAACTCGTATACGTCATAACTCCATTTTTTTCGATTTTGGGCTTATTTGTGATTAAAATGAATAAATAAAATGTACCGTATGATAAAGCCTTAATCTAAACTTTATAAATTTTTTTTCAGTGAAGTTGTTTCCTGTAGAATAATACTTATGTAATAATTTTTTTTTTTTTTTAACTTTAATTCAACTGTAGGCAATTTTAATTGTCATAATGTGTACTCTAACAATTGCGTTAGTGTTATAATAGTATCATTTAAGGGGATGGGTTTTAATATCCTTGTGCAGATTGTTAGGAATGCGGCATTCCGAATGCCATTAGGTTTGTTTCCCTACTCAGTTTTACAAATGCAATGGACTATACATTTGGGATTTTAGAATTTTCAAGTTTAACAAAAAATCTAGACACAACTAAATATAACTATTATAACTATTAAACAATTGAACCCGTGATTATGTTGTTGAAAAAAAGCATATACTATACGCATTACTTTGAATACTTGGTACTTATTTGTTTGTATAATAATCTTATGAACTAAACGTTTTTATGTTGTTTCATAAAATATTTAATTATAATCATCACCTATATTGACACTATTATACTATTATTATGGTGTAAATAAAATTACTGGAATTATTGTCATCGTTCGGTGTTCTATAGTAGTTGAAATTGTATTTTATTCTATTAAAGTCTACATCTTCATACGTGTTCACAGATAATATTCATTGTTGATTATAGTATGAAAATCTCATAATATATGTATTTTGTTAGCTTATGATTGCCGTTTGGTGTTAATTGGTATTCATGGTGGTCAGCTTGTTAAGGAATTCAAAAAATTTTGGTATAGGAGTCAGAAGACAAAGAAGTCTAGACTAGACTAGAATCTAGTGAGGATTTTAAGGACCTGGAAAAAACAAATCATTTTCATAATAATATAAAATTGTTAGTAAATAATTGTTGTTTATTTAACTATACATACATAAATATTTAAAAAAAATTAATAATAATTCTTTATAAAAACTATTTCTCTATTATTAAATTTTTTCATATATCAGGCAAATTCTTAGGTATGGAATAAGTACATTTTTCTATTCATTATATAAGGGGTTTTCAAATATGTACCCTTAGAAAATTAGAATTTTACAATTAAAAAACACTTAAACATTAAAAAATAAATGTATTTAATAGATGGAAAAATGGTTCGTAAAATTGTTCTCTCAAAATAATTATCAGTTATTAACTTAGTTGGTACTGCTGTATTTGTTTGGATTTTAGGAATCAATAGATTTAATTACATTGATGTTTGTTTATTGTTCTATTACCTACTGTGTAATACATACTTAGTTATACAACTCAAATATTCATATCAGTTTGTAAGGTTTTTATTTTACTGAAAATATTTTGACAATTATTATCCTAAATAGGTTTACAATAGACTACATATCCAGAAATGTGAATACATGCCTTAAAAATAATTTTTATTTTAAATTTTTATTCATTAAAAATATGTTGTAATTGATTTTTTCCACATAGAATAAAAATATAAATGCAATAGTTTGTCCGCTTTTATAGCTGTAGGTAGGTAGCTTATTAAAGTTATTCATATTTTACAAATCAATGAATAAAAAACTAAAAGAAATAAGTAAGTACGCTAAAAAATGGAAATGCCAAATTATTTCAATATAATTTTAAATAACAGCTGAGCATTTGAAATAAATTTACCTAACTAAGGCTTTATTAAAATAATATTTTGTTTGTTTAGACTTCTTTCTAAGCCATAGATAACGTTTATAAACAAAATGTTTAAAAAAAATGCACTATTGTTTGTTTGAAATACATACATAGTTAGTTTTTTAAGCTTGGTGTTGTTATTAAATAAATAACAGTCTTTGAAAAAATCATTACTTTTCAATAAAATATCTATATATACTATAGATACTTTAACTGATCGTAATTATTTGTAACTGCATTAAATTTCGGTGCTCTGTATTTTGTTGTGTGTGGTAAAATATAAAAATCAGACGATGACAAAAATCATACTGAGTCATTTTCAATTTTGAAGCTTTGAAATTTTCAGCACGAATATTTTTATTTATTTGCGCACCATACGTTGCATTCAATTATAAGTTATAGGCTATGTCATTTTGATCAATATTCCTGCTCCCAAAGAGACAGTGAAATAATTAGGTAACTATTGTAATTCAATACCTACTCAGTACTCACCATCGAGTTTAAATAGTTAATCACAAAACAAGTATATAGATTTCCCTCATAACATCGCCTATCCATAAGTATGAACGTTTAATTATATTTCAATAATAATAATAATAATAATAATAGTTTAATATAATATATCTGTAAAGCAATAATGATAGTAATAATAATAATAATAATAATTATAATAATTATAATAACAACAAATGTTAAGCTTATAACTTGATACCTATGTATAAATCCCACGTACGATTTGTATTTTAATGTACTTCAATATATTCAAATAATTTATGTATAATATATTATTTTAAAGAATTATTTACTTTTTGTTGCTTTAAAATATGATTTCTTATTCTTCTTATGTATTTATAATATAACATTATTTTGAACAGCCAAACAACAGCCAACAAGTGTATATATTGATTGTAACGCAACGATTAATTATAATAGGTTGGTGATAGATTCTAACAAAGTTTTAATGAGTCAAGGACTTGAGGTAAGTTCGTTATACATAAAAATAAGATAGTTTTTTGAAGTAAAACCAGTGAGGATTTAGTGAAACGTGCTAAAGTTGAATATTAAATCAGTCTATTAGCATAGCACAACCACGTATAATTTTTGTTTTAATCTGATTTTTAAAAAATGTGATAAAACCTAAATTTAATTTATGAATGTATCGTATTCACATATATTGAAATTAGTTAACTGCGAGGTTTTGGCCACTGGCCTTTAAATAAGTTTTAAATACCGATCGATCGATACAAACAGAATAATTTAATATAATTTATATTAATTAACTATACCCACATACCCACATGTATATAAATCGATAGGTATTTAAAATCAAAATTCAGAATATTAAATTTTGATTTACAGAATCAAATCGATATCATATAAAAATTTCACGAAAACAGTAATAATGAAATAGTAAAATACCAATAATTATGTAAACTTATAGTTAACCAAAGAGTAACAAATATACGCTTTCGATTAGATTAAGTTTGATTTCTTTGTTTTGTTTTGACTTTTCAGACTTAACCTGGAACAAAATATGTAAAATATTAAGATTGTGAATAATTTAAAAGTATGTTATTAGGAACTTAAATTTACATAGATATGCATATCTATGTGGTTTAGTATATAATTTTAAATGGTTATCTATGATTTTTTTAACGTCAGAAACTTATTTTTTCGACATGGTTTAATATTTTTCAAATATTTATTAATGAGTATTACAAAATAGGTGTATGAATATACATATATATATATATATGTATATATTACAATTTGAATCGTTAAAGTTTTTTGATGGTTTTATTTTTTTAATTGAAAATATGATAATAAGTTAACTTATAAGTATTTCAAGTTTAGAATTCGAACTGAAGTTGCACTGTAGGGTTACACTACAAAATTTTGATTCGCTGTTTTATAATGATGACTTCAAAGTTCAAATCATATAAAAAAACAAAGATAATTTCAAAAATAATAATTTTATTTTGATATGATGTCATTAATTTACTGTTTATAAGATCACGCTGTTTAAATTAGGAACTGCAGTATATTATAGATACTCACGCGTCGTCTCCGGATAAAATTTGCTCCCATTTTGGATTCGGTGCTGCAAGTCCTCTTCGGACGATTTCTTCCGGACGTCCGCCATAACATGTTAAATCTGTCGCATTCGCAAAACCATAATTACTACTTCTTTTCAACACACAAAGTGGACAACAAACTAGATTATTTTTCATGCGGTTTGTACGTAATAACTGTTTGCTTACAAGTTTTTGGTGATAGATTTGTCCACAGTGTGTTTGTCTTTGGACCCAGTCACGTGCCCGGTCTTAAAGTTCAACAGAGTCTGACCTTCTCCATAAACGTTCTGTGCTCATTACATATACAGACATACATACTAATTAAAACTTAAAACTATGACCATATCGTTTATATAATGTGATAATATGTCTAAGTAGCGAATTTGGAAGAAAAAATGATGACAAATAATATCCGTTGTATATATACATATTATAATATACAGTATACACACTTCTTTATATTCGTACGACGGAGTGTTGTCCGACGATTCGATTTCTTCGATCAGTGGTTCTAATCGGGCCGGTCTTTTTTTAGGCGTAGATGACGTTCCAACTGAAGGCGTTTCGATTTGCCATTCTTCGTTAAAATTCACCTTTAATAGGTATGATCAAATAATGTTCATAATATTAGTTGTAAAAATCAAATCTGACCTTATTGTTTTTCTAATTTTCCAACTAATACTTGCAGCTATTGAATTTGAATTTAATAATCAATTGCGTAAGTGAGATTTTAAGAAAAACGAATTATTAAGCATGATGAATTCGCATATAAACCGTTGTGTTCGAATTAAAGGGAATTGATATTTGGTCGACCTTCAAATGCACATTCACTATTGCAACTGATAACGTCTTCTCGGCTTTCGCCAACTGAGCCACCTTTCGGTTACCGGCCGTCCATCTGTAGCAGTTAAGCCGGATTTTATCCCCTCTCTCCCAGGTCGTTCCCCATAAATTCGTCAAGTCGAATGCGATATTAAACTACATTATTGGATGTACCCCATTATGTCTACATTTTATACTGGCAAATATAATATACTCACCTGTTGCTATAAAGGAGATCTATCGTTTTACTTTTAGACTGAACCACGTTCTAGAGTTTTATAAGTAATGGTGAATTTATCGAATGTCAAATAATAAGTGTATATGAGACGCAAAAACAATAATGAATAAACGACCGAATGTAGCTGAATTGCCTATCCAAGGCGCCGTGTGATCTAAATTTTGTAAAATAAATAACGTATAACTATATAATATTATTATTATGGTTTATGATTTACCGGGAAATTGAGTCCAATGAAAAAAATAAAACATAACAGTCACATTTTAATATTGCATCAAGTGCTGAGTATACTACCTACACAACATTTGACCAGGAATTAATCGTTTTGCTTTTCAATTATCTGCTGTTTAATGGTTTAATCAGGCATAAAAGTATTTGCTTAGAGGTTCAAACATGCTTATAACGTTTCGCTTACTTCGACAGACAGCGGCGATGTGGTACTGCTGTTAGGCGTTCCCCAGAATTCTTCACTCGATGCATCGTAGTTATAGTCTTCGTCCGTTGGTAGACAACAGCTGGCTGTAACGGGACAAAAGTCTTCTGGCCACCTGTAGCAAAAAATAAAATGAATGAAAATCACGGGAGTACCTATAATAAAAAAACGCATCACTATATCATCGTAAAAAGCCAATGTAAAATCACAAATAATGTTTATTATCAGAATAATTTCCTCATATTAAAGCTAACAACAAAAAATGAATTCAGCTGGACTTTTGTGGAAATTTGTCATGTTGTGCGGTTGTAAGATGATACATGTGAATGTGAATCTTAAATCGTATGACTTGACAAAAATACATTAAAAGTTAATTTAACCATTAATATTGCTATAATTGTTAGTTTAGTTAATTAAATTCTCCACGATTAATTTTTACAGACGATTATAGTGTGCAATAATAATATTACCTGTAGTCGGTGGTTGAACAATACTCCACTCTGTCTAGACTATCCGTTGAATGGTCACGATTCGTGCCAGTTCTGTCCAGGCTGCACGTTGACGAAAACCGGGGTTGTGGTCGAATTTGTTGTTGGTGTTGTTGTTGATAATGTTGATGACTACTACGTTGTAGTGGTGGAGAGGAAGCGAGCAAAGCGTACGGTCGATCTGGTTCGAGTCCGTCGTCGTCGTCATCGTCATCGTCGTATACATTATCATTATCATTTCCGGAATTATTATTGACGTAATTGTTATTGTTATTAATGTTTCCGAAAGGTTCACAAGGACTGAGGTCTGTGGACACGGACACTGTGGACGGTTTCCATTTGTTTTCGGGATTCATGTCGAGGAAAGCGTCCGTCTGCTGGTTGCCGTTGATGTCGCATGTTCTCTGACACTTGTCACATACGTTTTCCGGCACGACGGTTCTCTAAACAGCACAAACGTGTAATGAAACAAGCGAGTCAGTAAATATTCATTTGGTCGTCACATCGCGTTAGCTTAGGGTAGATAAGATCACGCCAGAGAGAACACATCCGAAGAACAAATACAAGTCATGCAGGTTTTAAAAAAATAATTGAGCTTAATTTTTTGATTTTTCTGTCCGAACAGTATATTTATTATTTAAACGAATGCTCAAGACACACTCGTTTCACATACGGTTGCCTAATAAGCAGAGAAGAACAACCCAAGTGTGCAACATGTGGAGTCCATTTGACTATCAAACATATACTCGTCGAATGCATATAAACAGAGGCTCCAAGGACCAAACACAATATACTAGAGTTTCTATATCAATCACTAGGTCTAAACGTATCTGCCATCAGACAGATACTAAACCTCATAAAAGAACTTGAAATTTAAAATTTATTGTAAACAAGTATATTGTATAATATGTAAAAATTAAACTTTGTAAAAACTATACAAAAACCAATTTTATGTAAAAAATAATGTAAACAATGTCAGCCAATGGCCACCGCTGTCGAGGCTTATTTCTAATAAAAAAAAATAAAAATAATAAACGAATGCTCACCGACCAGGCATCTCGAATAAGTTTGAGATTATTATTATTTTACTATCTTATAATATGTAACGTACTTGACTGTCATCCGGACTGCTGACTACCGACACGGTTTCCGCCGCAGTTGCATACTCGATTATAGCCTCAACACCGTCTCTGGCCGCTGCAGCTGACGACAACCGACGTTCGATTTCCGCCCGTTTGGCGTTCATCTGTTCTTCGGTCCACAGTTCCAAGTCATCGTCATCGCAACCACCGCCTCCGCTGCTGCTGCCACCTCCAACACCCGCACAACTGCCTCCGCCAAACAATCCGCCTCCGAGTTCACCTTTTATCCACTGCGATATGTGCAGCGCCTTGCCCTTGTTGCACGCGCTGCTCTTGGTCATCCGCTGACACCTCTCGTCCACTAACGACGCGGCAAACGTCTAGAAATCCACAGACGGCATACGATGCAGTTGGATTTTTGGTGGGTTTTTGTTTATATCATGCAAGTTATGCGTGTCGGAGGAGGTCGTCGGTATCGGTTGAACGTATACAGACCTTATCCAGACATCATGTACGACGAAATAATATATATTAATAATATACCTAAATGTGTGTAGGTACTGTCTTATAGTATGATATAATATTATATTTAACGCGAGTGGTTTAAATCGCGTACAAAAACAGTGTCTGTATTTTTTGAACAGACAATTCTCTCTAAGGATTTAAAATTTAGTTGACATTAAATAACATGTGCATAATATACATTACCGCAAGACTGGACAAATGAGAATTTGTTTTGGAAGATAAATATTTTTAATGACTTTATGATATTTCAGTTAAAATCGTTTAAAACACAAAAGTTGAGTGCGTAAATGATAGCTAGCGTGTCATTAGGTACGAAACAAAAAAAAAAATAAAACCTTCATGTCAAGTATGTTTAGTAGAACATTACACTGAGTTAACAATCTCTTGAATTTGCGTGTAAAAAGTAGATATGCAATATGCATTCGGTCTTGTAAAGTACACATTTATTTTGTATTTGAAATACGTTTACACGTGGGTGAAATGGCATTCTAATTTCTAATGCAAATTTTTTGTTTTTTAAATAACCAAAATAATTGGTTGAAACATTACAATGGTTACACGATGATCTACTCGTATAACCGAGGTTTTTCGATTTCTTACTTAATGTGATCTTGAAGGCGATTAGTTAATTTAAATTTAAAAATACAAATATTTTGTACATTATTAATTTTTTTTCAAAAAAAAAAGTACTCGAGAGTATAAAAAGTAGGAAATTAGTTAACTTTCCTGCTACTAAGTATAAGTATCGAGTGTACTTTGAGTAGTTACTTATAATCAGTGTAATGTATTTGTTATAAATTCGAGTTCAATGATAAATTATTGTAAAAGAAAAACGATTACAAGTGAAGACTGTGTATCAGTCTACATTACTAATAAGTATATTTTATGTTATATTTATTTTGATATTATAATAATTTATTTAATATTATTATAATAATATGATAGGTTGAATTAATTTTATTAAAAACATTTCATTTATTATCAATATTTAATTGTTGTAAATGTGTCTACATATTTATATCATAAATTATTGCTATAAACTTTCAAGTCAATATACTGACTTGCAACAGATCGGTATGAATAGGTTTGTGGAATAAATAGAAAATAGCAAAATATTAATCTAAGTGTTTTGAAAAAGTCATTGTGTGTATGAAACGATTAAAACGAGAATGAAAGAATTTAATGTAAGTGAAAGAATCATATACCTACTCACGAAAAATATTTCTGTACAAGATATGGCATAGGTATCTAACAAAAAGTCATTAATCTTCGTTTAAATTTCTAATTTGTCATATTTCTTTAGAGTTTTTGGTAATTGTATGAACTACTTATTAGGAACCTTCTATTAAATGTTCAAGCCTAAGCTAGGTATACAAATTGAAAATTGCATAAACATTTAACAAATGAATCATTGATATTTTTAAACGGCAGCTATAATTGTAACTTATGAGGAGCTTTGTGTTAAATTTTTAAGTTTTTTGACCAATCAAAAATGTATTGAAAATTTATAGAAGAAAAATTTTAATATGACTACGTATTTTATTTGAATATGTTATTTTTTAAGGTCATCGGGGATGATATATTCGAGTATAAAAGAAGTATTGAGATACTTTTATTCGAATACTTTACAAGACATGCATGCATGTTGACAATAAATGATTTGGTCAACTTACATTATACCATTTGTACCTATTATTATAAATTAACTGTTATGATATATTATGTTTTTGTATAAACAGCAATAACAATATAAAATTATTATAGGACTTGGTCGTGTCGATATAAGTACAATAATAAGCGTTTAGCGGTACGACATGCTCTCGAGTTCTTGAGGTTTTACATTATTATAGCGTTGTACATTGATCGATTGATAGTTTTTTCTTAAAAAAATAACTCAAGTTGCGTGATATGTTGCGAGGCGTAGGTACTGTGAATAAAATAGCTCGAACTGATGCGCGTGTCATCCATTTTCTGCACACATTATGATTTATACCTACTGCTGACATTCACAAGCGAAACTAAATAGACATTTTTGGATTGCTGGTAAGCTAAATATTATAAAGGACCCTTTTCCGAATCGATTTAGAAATCAATCATTACAGTGTGACTCGATATATTTAAAAAACATTAGTTTAACTAGCACTTACAAATAAGCCCAATTACTATCATACAAATCGAAATAAAAACCCCAAAATACCTAGTGATTGCGTTAAACTTCATTCATTAATTTTATTTGAACATTTTTTAATCGGATTCACTTATAGTGGATAAGAACGAGTTACCTTTTGAGAAATCTGTGTTTAAAAACTATATAGACAATTTAAAAAAAGGTTATTCGTCTCGTGAATCTGTAGGTAACCGGAAACGCATTCAACTTGTACATATCATGCTTGCATGGTTAATATACTTTTGTTGCACACAGTCCAACTTATATGTAAACTGTGCGAGTTATGAGAGATTTTGTGTCGACATTGGAAAATAAAAGTCAAAGGGTGCAAAATCAAAGCCATATCAACTGCAGGTGTTATATTAACTTTAAACAGTCGCGCAGCAGTGTTTTGGATTGAAAAATCTTTTTCAGTCACAATATATGCTCTTGTAACATGATACAGAATATTACATTTGCATAGCTTGTCGTGTAACATCACGCACTTTATGTTATATCAACAAAAGTTTTTTAACTCAATGCATCAAATAATCAAGCACGAATGTGTTGTGCATGCTTAAAAAATAATATTACAGGTAAAAAACACACATCTGCACATTCTCGCACACTCAAGTAATCGTTATAAAAATACGATTTTTTTTTTTTTGTATACATGCATTGTACATTATTTTTCTCTTAACATAAAACCGTCGTTCATCGTTCCACTCATTCTTCGGCGAGGGTATACTGTAGTAATAACTGTAAACAAGAAAAATGATCCAACTACTATCCAAACGGTAACAATAATATTGATAAAGTGATTTTAGAAATTGTATAATGCGCAATACGCATTATGATCTGCTTTAGCTGTGCGATTAAATAAAACAATGTATTATTGTTATTACTTACAACGCGATTCTTGGTATAGCTCAAAAAGCACTCAAGTGTTTGGAAATATTTTCTTTACACAGTTTTAAGTAGTTTTAAACTAATGTTTTTGAAGAATAAAATTATGTTTTCACTGTTCTTATTTATAAAATAATTATATTCTTTTTTAGTTTTTAAAAGTGTTGAATGTCTGCATACTCTTTAAATATTCTGAAGCAGAATATGTTTCTGAGAAATGTAGAAGAATTTTTCCTGACATAAATTTGTTTTTTTTTTTTTAATGACTTAAAACTATGCGAGAAAAATAGTTCCGAAAACGTTGATACTTATCAGGATAGTGAGTATACCATTAAAATATTCACTTTGTTTAATGCGTAAAGTAGTTATGTGAAAAGTTTTTACCGTTTAAATAGTTCTGAACAATATTTGAAAAAAAATTTGACCGTATTCATTGTTTGAAAACATTTTTATTCATTAAAATTGAGTACAAATATTTCAAATTTTAATTCAACTACAAAGATAATTTACTATCAAAAACGATATGTTCACAAATACAAATCCATCACGTAGACAAGTTGTTCAAAACTTTCGGGACGGAAACATTTACACTTAACAAAACATTTTAGTTTAACACGTATATATCATAATATATGACATTTAAGAACAGTGAACTACTTAAAACGTAATATATATAATTATTAATATATCTATGTTTTAATTTTATAAAAAAAATTTATTTAAAATAAATATATACCTTTATGGTAAATATCTTTAATGATTATGTACACTAAGCAACTTAAATATCATTAAGGAAGAAATAGTTTATGAAACGCGCCAAAACGAAATTCTATTGGCTAGTATTAAGTTTTACAAAAAAAAAAAAAAAATAGACAGGCAGTTCCAGAGACTATAAGAGGCATTATATCGTAATAATGAGTCTATAATTAATATTACTCTAAAAACGAAAGTGTAGAGCGCTACACGCTAATTTAGTATGATAATTATTATAATTTAAGCTGTACAATTTTATATCATGAGGATGTGATTTATAAACAAAATAATAATTGTTATACGTTAATGGATTTATCGATTTCGATGTTTCAATAGCATTATCGGTTTACAACTACTCAGTAATTCGACTTACAAATACAATAATAATAATTATAATGCATGTATACAAATATTATTATGTATGTGAGTGATTTTATCATGTTCAGATCCGCCTATTCCCGGCGTCAAATAGATGCTGGCGCCCTGTGCTATATTAATAAATGTTTACTCTAAACGGCGACTAGATAAACTGGCAAAGCCACTACGGTATTCAAATAATAATATTATTTCTACGTTGAATATCAAAATTATTGATTACAGGTATTTAAAATACACATTGCAGTGCCAACAACTATACGTATACAATATTAATATTATTATTACTGCTGCCGTTCTATATATACCTAATATGTATGAAATTATTTTTTGTAGGTATAATATTTATACAGTGACGTATTTGAGCTATAGATGGGGTGGCCTTTTACGCGGAATGTTTGATAATTATTGTATCTATGGCATAATACGATGATGAAATTATCAGCTTATATAATATATTAATAAATATAATCAAAAAAAGGACATTTGTGTAACACCAGGTGCAAATCTACCAATTTTACAAAAGCGTGATCTATCATAGAATTTGATTGCATAAAATTTATTATTAATTGCCTATAAAAAAAAAAAAAATAATGAAAATAATATTGTTAAATTTAAAAAGTCGACGAATGGCAGTGGAGAGTAGAATAGAAACATTTCGTGCGAAAGATTTATGGTTAAAAAAAATCACCCTTTTTTGTCAAAGCTTCAGATACGTCACTGAAAAACATACAATTAGTACAACATGCATTAATATACAATCGAAATAGTTTATGTACTTATATACTTAGTACATAATATTATTATAACTGTGCAGCTATTTAGGAAGATGATAACTATAATATGTCATAATAATAATTGTAATGCAAGTCGTTCGTCGCACGGATAGAAGCTATATGGATATAATACGTTTATATATATTAATGAACAATATAATATCATAATATAGCATTCATTTCTAAATAAAAAATAATCTGTTGAGGCGTACCTCAACTGTATATAATATTATAATGTATTACGTATATCCGTCCACACTCGACATTAAAACAGAAAATGGCCACGATCTCATCGCAGGAGTACCTATTATATATACCTACTGCATTGAGAATGTATAATATTATTATTTGTAAATCATAATGCACCCGACGAATAGAGGTTTACGATCATATCGATAATCAGTCGTAGATGCTAATTTTAATCGATTAATTTAATAGCATAACGTATTATATTATTGATTGTTAATGATGTATCATCAATTTACTTTTAGTAGTTAATATAGTCTATTATAAAAATAGTTCATCTGAAACGATGACGATCTAATTTCAATTATCGCTATGAAAAAAAAATTCATGTTTGATACTTAATTGTGTAAATTTCGAAAAAAAATCGTATATTGAACAATCAAATTTCTTGGCAATATCTTGTTCGTGTAATCGACACCCATGTATGCGTTATAATAATATATTCTATACGATTAGACGATCGGAAATTAAAACGTCATTAAAAGTTAATTAGACTGTTGGAGCACCTTATTTAGTTTTAGATCGAGAAATGTAAAACTAGAAAGTTAGTAAAGGTATGAAAATACTAGTTTGTTATAGGCAGGTCTTTTGATTTTTCTAATTTATCAGGCTTTAAAACCAAAATCATTCAAAAATTGAAAATATTTTCTATTCCTTGAATCTATATTGGGTTGTAAACATTAAGTATTTTTCCTTCTCAACCTACATAGTTAAAAGGTCAATCAATAAAAATATTTTAACAATGTCTAATCGGACCACTGGTAGTAATATTTATTATGCATAATAGTTGAAATTTTTTTCCTTTTTAGTAAGTTTTCTATAGTAATTTAGGTTCCTAATTTTAAGATTTTAAGTGATCTTGGCTCCTTCATACTAACTTTTTTAAATAAAATAAGAATAAACATAGACATTCCATATTATTATACATAATAGATTGGTAATATTTTAAATTTTATATTCTACAACAGCCTAAATAATAATAATTATTATTATTGCGTTGATTGCGAGTGGGTAATTTTTATATAGGAAGGTATTATTGTTATATATACATCGTACGAAGGCTCGTATAAGAATTATACTATATATTATGATGTATATGCGAGCACATAATTCGCACATTTACGGGGTGCCTTCCGTCGTTCCCGGACCCGAACGGCAGCAATAGTATGCTTTTTAGAACCTCGTGGGGCTGCAGCATCTATTCGGCCGGGAAACCGAATCTCAGGACGGCGGACGGACGGGATAACAGTCGGGTTCGGTGCCTGTGGGCGTGGTCGGATTGCTTAGCGAGAGCTTACACTGTACCTTTAGCCTGTCCGCGTACACGTCGTCGTCCAGCGTGGCCAGCGAGTTGGCCAACAGATCGTCCGGTGAGTCCGGTGGTCCCAACGACGACGGTCCCCTACACTTACCGTCCGGCGCAAATGAGTTTTTGTCCATCGTCAGTCTATAAACAGACGCAAACAAACAATATACAGTTACCGTTTTACACGATAAGAATATACATTATTAGTACATTAAACATAATAAACCTATATATATATATATATATTATAAACAGGTATTACCTATACAATAATATATCCATGTGATATATTATGTTATATTAATTTAGGGCGGGAGTGGACTGCATTTATCCCGTATATATATAAGTGGTGGTGGCTTCGCAACGGTTAACAAATTAAATTTTCGACACGTTCAGGAAGATACGTAATAATAAATATTATTATATATACGAGTATATAAAACAAATAGGTAGGTATGTTATTCACAATCAATTACCACAAGGCTTAATCACGTGAATTTAAATCATTTATTAAAAATTGTTAATTGTTTTACCATTAATTTAATTTAATTTTAAAGGAATTTTTCTTTTTTCTTAGGATATTAAAATTTGTGCTTTAATTATTATCACACTACTATTATTGTGAAGGGCATATTTTGGTTGAATAAGAGCTGGTGTTAGTGTTGATGATTTATGGTGGTGTGGTAACTGACAATTGGCTTGTAGGTATTTTTAATAATATAATACTTATATTACATTACAGTTGAAGTGGTAATAATGGGCATCGTTTTAAAATTGCAGCTGTTCAAAAAAGTTTTATTCGAGCCCCATGCACCTTCTCTCACCCTATGAACCACACCAACTTACTTCAAGCTCGTTCATTTTAATAATAATATTCATTTAATACGCATTGCGCCAAACGAGGTGTCAGAAATTGCCGACCTGTTAAAAATCCATAAACATAAAAAAAAAAAAAAAAAATGTTTTTTTTTCTATGGTATTATACTATAGATTATGAATTAACAATATCGCGTGTGCATATTTTCTATATTTTAACGAAATGGTTCTGTTAAATTTTGATAGCATCATTGGTCGTTTTATAATAGTACCTAACACCTACATTTAATAGTATTTTTGTTGTAATATATTATTTTTATTATAATCTATATAATACACATTTTATACCGTTGATTAACCATAGATAATCACTCACGATTATACCAGGTATAGTAAGTCTAATAACAGTCACGATTTAATATAGTATTATCCTAAATCGTGGTAACAACCAATGGCACTACTTAATAATCGACGGAACGGTCCTAACACTCCTAAATCGAGTGCAGCGTGGTCCTGATTCTGTGTCTAAAAACTAGTGTTGGCACCGGGCGGGAATTACCCATGGACGTAAAATTTCTCAATATTGTTTAATTAGTTCCCAACGGAAAGACGTCACACGCACAGCTTACATTTGTCTTTGGATGAGATTTTGCCACACAGCTTTCAGTTCGGCCTTGGGCGCTCGGAGCACGATCACTCTCCCTTTGTTTTTCGGCAGTCTCGAAAGAGTGCCCGACAGGTCGGCAAACAAAGGGCTGCATCCGGTCATGGCCGGACTACTGTGACACGACGTCGTGTCCGACCCACTGCTAATTACCAACCGGAATTCGGTATCTGAAACGGCGAAAACGCTCAGCTCAAAAATGTGTATAATTATACCTACACAGTCGTACACGCGAAACGTCAACAGTTTAGAGTAATAATAATATGTATTATTCTCCTCCCCCCATCATCCCATGAATTAAATAAACTTTCACCGTGCAGCGAAAAACCGTTACAACACGATACCGTTTAATTTACAGCTCTATAGCTAGGCTATAACAAACATAAACGCATTTGATTAAAAATGCTTTGCTATAGGCAAATATTAATGGCATCTTATAGATACTTTTGTATACCTATACTGCATATTTTGTTAATTTTTTGATTTTGTATCTAATTACCTTTTTTTTTGGGTTAAGATAATAGGTATATAAATTATGATAGTTAATACAATAATATTATTATAAAACATATAATATATTTTTTTAAATAAACAAATTAATGAATAACCATAATTTTTAATTTTTATTATACATATAGTTTGCAGTATACAATGTAAATTACTGATGAAATTGTGGGATGAAAAATCATATCGTTTCTAAGTTCTAATCCAACCAATTTTACTCAGATAATGGCGATGAGTAAGCCTCTACAATAGCTGATATAGAATATAAATTATAAATACAGACTTTATTAATGCATACCTAAATAATTGTCTTCATATAACCTTTAATCTCATTAAAAATAAACCAATCTGCGCCTGACATCATAGATTGCAGTACTATATAGTTTAAATTTAAATTATATTATTATTTGTGTAGGTATATTATACTTCTAATTAAAGTGTAAAAAAATATCTTTTGGAAATGTTAAATGTTTCCTTCATCTGAAAGTATAAAATATATAAGCCATATACTAATTAGTATCTGGCCCTTCCCTGGCATTAAGTTGCATATTATTTGTATTGCGGTCATAGACAGTTCGAGTGTATTTATTTGATAATTTGATTTAAAATTTTTTTTTTGAATAAAACCTACTTACTTGCGGCTCGCATTCACTATGATAGGACGTTTGGTACTTACCTTTTTTCTTGACGGAGAACTGTGTTTGAGCAATCGAGGACAGCGGCAAGGGTTCGTCGGTTACAAATAACACGCGATCCCTGCTGACTTTGGTGAACAACAAAATGTCGGAGAACAACAGCGCCCAGTACGACCTGACGGACCGTCCTTCAACGCGGCTCAGGTCACCAGCAAATATCCAGTGGCGGTCCGGCGTGTTCAACGTAAACGGCTGCCAAACATCGAAACAATTGTTATTGTTATAGATAAGGAAAATCGATATTTTACATTAAAACCCCGCACTACAATTTATTGCGACAATGTGACGATAATTTAATGTCGTCGTCATAACTGTGGTATACTGACCTTGCACCTAGTGAATACCAAACGGGCTTCTAAATCGTTGAGCGACAGTAAAGGCTTCCCGTCCACTTCCGGTTCCATCAGACCGGATTCCACAGTTATGAACCGATATGTCGTCTAGATAGGTAAAATCAATATTATCATTGTACAATATTATTGTTATGGCGTTTAAAGCAGGTATCGGATTACATAATATTATATATGTAATTAATATTTGTTTTTTTTTTTAATATTTTAACCTCGATGTAAATACCTACACCAGTAGCGTTGCCAGTTAGAAGGACTGGGGGCTGCAGCTCCACCAGAAATTTCAAGACAATTTTTAATTAACATTTAAATGATCAGTGTTCAAATTGGTGGAAAGGGTATAAAAAGATAGAGCTCTTCAATTTTTATTATGCATACTCGACTCTTATTTATATATTAAAACAAAACGATGACACAGACTAATCAGAATAAGTTGTTCATCAATTGTCAATTCAGATTTTTGTCAATGATACTGTTGGTAAATTAATGGCAAACGTAATATTAGTATAATAATTTTTATATATTTTTTAACTTAGTCTAGTCCAATACGTTTGTCTGACAATATGTCTTTACGACTTCTACACTCTTAAATATAGGTATCGTAGTTATGTGAGTTTACTTCGTATTAATTTTTTTTTTTATGAATTTCAAATATATTTTCAGCGGTAAATAATAATATTATTATCAATTATTTATTCGAATATTACCTGCATTTCGTGGACTATATGTGACAACGCTTCAAAACCTTCGTCGTCGTGTTCGGTATTGATTTGAATGAGTTGCATACATTTCAATACGTTTCTGTAATGCTGAAAACCATATGACACAAAACAAAGAATATGTAATATTGTGACGTTGAGTAATATATGTATAGCCTAAAACTATTTCACATCATGTAGTATTTAATATGTATTATAGTATATGATAGCCAAGAATTTATATATTACGATATAAACGGGCAGGTAAGTATAATTATTGACAAAAGATTTGCTAAAGCATAGACAAAATACAACAATCAATGTAAAATACATAATATTATGTATGATAATTGTATATAATACTAGCTAGTTTTAAATTATACAATATGTTAGTAAAATTTAAACTGTGCTACCGGCTTTATATGAATGTAAGTTTTATAGGTACATCGTAATTTACGAATTTGGCGTTTTAAACACGACATTTCACAAAAAACGCTAATCGTTACACTGTGAAAAATCGATGCAATAAATATTATAGATCATCTTTGACCAATGATACATGACATATGTATTTGTGTATGCAGATACTTACCTCCAGTGGCTTGTGGATGAACGTGATCAAATCCGGTCTACGGTCGGGTATGGGCGGGTCTTTGATCAGTTCCAAAAAACTGGAATTTCGTATTTTTTCCACGAGCACGCAATCCGCGTGAATGATGCCCTTGCAGTATTTGTAATAGGCTCCGTTGATCTGATCGATTTTCTTCACGTACGCCTTGCACGTGTTCTGCGCCAACATTTTCCAGTCGTTATCGATTATACGCTCCAGGGTGTCTTCGGTGGTGCGCAGCAGCTGCGGGACGACAATTAAACACAGACAATTATTATAACATAATCGTGTGCATTCCCGGAAGTGCGGTGTCCAGGGATTCCCGGGGGAGCTCATGTCATCGGTAATAATACCCATTTTAATGAACGATGCGATATCGTTGTAATAGTTGTTGTTATTTCATATATCATATTTGATGTAATAGGTAATATAAATATTATGTTCGTAAAATACTTTAAATGTATAAAACGTTGACTTGTGGTGCCGTTCCTTGCCATATCGAATGAATATTGGCTAATCGGTGAAATATTTATAATGCGTTCGAATGCAAGGTACACAACTGTAGCAGAGTAAGGCGATTCGAGTATTTTATTCGGAGAGATTTTATCCATAGGTGGAGGCAAATTGAGATTTAAGAATTCGGCTGGTTGTGTTTTATGTCTGGCATATACAATTTATGATAATAGAAAATGTTTTTTTTTTTTTGAGATTGTTAGGATAAAAAAAATTTAATATTTATATAGGTATAAAAATATTTTGTAAACCTATTTGTCTTTAAAAATCATAATTTCAATAAAACGAAAAAAACAGATAAAAAATAGCCCTGAAAGTCTATACCCTTTACCGATTTATCATTTTGAATAGTTTGGTTCGTGACAGATACAAAATATATATAACGAAAAATGTTTAAGAATCCGTTCTATATAATCATCGAGGGTAAATCATGGTAATCATATAATTAAAAATATAAAAAATATAAAAAACGTTATAATAATTAATAGCATACCTCTTGAACGTTTTGAAATAGCGCCGCGTGTTCTTTGGGCTTGAGCACGTCTTTGCGTTCGGCCAACGGCAACAGATACCTCCCGATACCGAATTGTAAACATAACACAAACTGTTGCTCGGCCGTGAGAAGTTGATGAATCCACCTCAGTTGCGAGTCCATATCGCCGGATAGGTTCTTATAACAAAAGCGTTACGATATATTTTAATCAACGTCAACGCAATTTCTTTTTACACCACAATAACATAATTAATTACAATTAGATTGTCTAACGCCGCAAAGACTATTTTTATTATGATCATAAACTTATAAGATTTTCGCAGGCAAAAAAAAAATGACTTTTTATAAATAAATACATAAATCATAAATTTATAAATGAGATAATTATTCGTAAAAATATTTATTTTTTTTCATAAAACAAAGACAGCCTGATAAATATAGTCACTATTTGACCGATAGGACTTGAAAGATTTATTAGCGACCTCTGGTAAATCATATTTTAAAGTTATGATAGTTAAACAAATACCCAAACTTCTTGGTCTAACAAACAACAGTTTCCGAGTTTCAAAATTCAAATAATGTAAAATGATGAGTGGCAACCAAGTGCATAATACACCTATTATACTGATTAGTGATTATTTCGATACACGAGAAAAATTCTTAAGTATATTCTATATTGTTGTAAAAGTGAATGAGCGATATCAAAGGTTAAAAAAAAATAATTATTTCATATTAAAATTTAAAAAATTAATATTTATGAATAAAACATCACCTAATATAAGACATTAATACGATCATCCTAGGCATGAGTTTATTTAATTGTCATACGAAAGACAAGACCGACCTATTGCATATAATATGCATAATGTAAAATAAATATTATAATTTGTTGATTTTTAAACTGTGACCGAGAACTACTCTACGAGAGTCGATCCAAGATGAATTTTAACTCTGAATCTTTTTTTACGACATTTAAAATTTAAAATTATGTAAAATTTGTCTATATAGTACTTGTTTATCTTTATCATTTGCATATTTAAAATTCAAACGGAGAAATTTAAAATAAAACTGTCTAATAGGTTAAGTAAGGTATTAACATTTCACGGCCACAAAAATGGTGGACATTTCAAGTGTATGCAATTATACCGAGTTATTAAAATATTCATATTATTATAAAATGTTGGCCCAGGACAGTTTTTGCTTTTATTTAAATTTTAACCATTTTTCTGCCTTCCTTTCATTTACTTGGGTAAGTACATATTTTTGCGCCCTCTCGCTAAAACGATTTCCTAACACGATTATTTAACATAATATGATTAGCGTTAAAATAGTTTACATTATATACATACATATATTTTTTTTTATCCTCGCCGTCTTTCTTTTTTTAGTAGTTACGCCGTAGGGCCTTTCCGAATGATCGTCAAGTCGTTGATTTTTAAATAAGAGTCATAAAATTCTTGTGATCGACTGAACGACGAGTGTTATACAATACGCCCCGCGGCGTTCCGCGTTCAGACTTTTTAGATCGGCTGTGGGGTTTATACATTAAATGTACTTTAACAATCCCATCACAATAAGTCATAAAGTCCTACGCGAACGTCAAGTGGGAGCTGTTCCGTTCTGTAATGTGCCTACGTATTATAGTGTCGGACCGATTGCATTTTGTTATGAGGGGGGGGGGGATTTACGTACTCTGCACCACTTCACTCCGAGTTCATATTAGCTTTAAATATAGAATAATGTAAAAACTAAACTATAGTCGTCCGAAATTACATTTTTAAATAGATTATCGGAAATACATTTTGCTTGGAAATATGAAATAAAAAAAATGAACGCTCTTGTTCGAAAATTAATAACGATAAAATAATATGGATAGTAAAAAATATAATTTTTTTTCTCGAAAATATTGTTTTGTACAACGATTTAGAGTTACACGTGCCAGAAAAAAACATTTCCAAACAGCAATTTGTCACATTTGCCGAGATGATGCTTGTTAATTTTTTTGTTAACATTGTTAATCGGGTTTGTTTTTTATTTATAAAACAAAATGATCGTAGGTCATTGCATTTACATAAAAAATGCATTACAATTTGTATTTGTATAAATAACGGGTATGATGGCGTGTTTTAACGTTTTTGGTCGCATATATTTTTAGAACATTAAAATCTTATCGCAATTGACAATAATAATTACTGTAGTGTTTCTAATCTGACAAGGAATTATGGATCATGATATTATTGCAATAATGGTGTAATGTAACTTGTTTACATGTTTTTTTATGTACAGATTAAAAAAAGCAATTAAAATTTGAATAACGCGTTTCCGGGTTTCGAATTAATTTTATCTGATTAATCAAAAATTAACTATTATGTAAATTGTGTTTATGGCAAATTTAAAATTTGTTATCAGACATTATTATACTAATCATTCAACGATATTGAAATATATATATATATATTCTTTAATTATTCAATTGTTCTTAACCATAACTATAAATTATTATGCTTACAAGATTTCAAAATCTAGGAAAAAATATTGCTGTAAATGGTTTAGTATTATTAAAAGTTCCTGAACGGTCATACCTATATAAGATTATTATATTGAGTTTTTTTTTTCAAATTTGTTTATACATCGTTAATGGGGGTAATGATTCAATATTTAGTATTATTTACTTATGTTATTCGCTGATAACAATATTATAATAATATGCGTGTTTATCATACATTTTTAAATGTAATTAATTGTTGTACAAATTTGTCAAAATAACAATTATAAAAAAAAATTACGTGTGTGCTTAAAACAATTGCAATTATTATCTACATATATCCCATCGTTCTATAACTGTATAGTGTATAATGATGTTCGTGTCTACAAATAAATAAAACATTACTATCATTACTAAATGGTTGGCTTTTATCACGAAGTTTTGACAACAATTTAGGCGATTTATTATAATGATAGATTCATGGACGTGTTCTTGAAGGAGAAGCATCGACGAAAATACAAGTTAGAATATATTATAATACGTCAGTGCCAAAACCACTGGAGAATAATTTTTATTCAAAACAGTGTATTGTGTTTTGCATATGTGTGGCGCCGTATAATGGCCAGCTAATCTATATTTAATTTCTACGAGTGGGGCAAGTCGCTGAAGTTTGAGGTAAGGTCTGAAACTTTGAAATCTCGCTTCAACTCTGGTCTCCACGGACACTTCTCTAGATAACGTTTTATTAAGTAATAATAATAATAATAATAATATATGCATAGTATTATTTTGTTTGTTATGTTACTGAAAATAATTAATGGCTGGTTTAATTATATCGCGGAAACGCTGTACACGATTTAATATTATGTTTAAACGGCGAATTCGCAATAATTATAATTTATCACGTGTATAATGAAGCGTAGGTAAAGCTATACACGATAATTGCTACACGAAACAATTGACCCGGAAAATCCGCGTTTTTATCAAACCTTGAATATACACAGAGTTGAAAATCTAATAATCACTCTTTATTAAATCACAGCTCAATGCTGTAGATGAAAATATTATGTTGTTTTACTGATATGATATATAGAAGACGGCTATTAATGAGAACGCACATCCAATATAAAAAAATTGTATGCCATCTTCCAAACTAAAATTTAAATATTTATTATAAATTCCTGAAAACACCACTTACAGAACTCTTTAGTCCACGTTAAATAAACAGCCACATAATAAAATTACACTGCGGTGATTACGCTACGTAGAAATATACATTGTGGATAATTATAATCACTAATCACCTCAAAAACGTTTAAAATAATCTAAATAAAGCCGTAAAAGAGCTCTCAGTTTCAAGATTAGCGGAAAACATTCAAGCCTATCCCGTAACCTGTACGTCTACCATAAGTCCACTACTCACAATAAACATCATCCTAGTAGATCAATCAGACGGGTTTTTTTATAATAAACTTCTCTTTTTTTACTATCTAATACATTATATTAAAGATCTATTTCGTAGGCATCCTCATCTCGCTAATAATCATTTGCGTCTTGAATCACACGTTTATACATTTTTGTCACACGCAGTTGACTTTAGATTTAATTTTCCATTCTAACTCAACTTAAATAACTTTACTCCGATATTAGTCTTGATATAAATATCCCTTCTTTGTTCACCCATCGTAATAATATTGACACTATATATGCGTTAAAATTAAAATATGTAAAAAAAAAATCAGATCATTAGTATCAAATATAAACTTAGTAAATATTATATTAGGTATACTAACTGAATTTGAAAAAGAATGCTTCAAAAAGAAACGTACTATCCAATGATTAGGAATGGTAAAATATCGTATAAAGTATTAAAGTAAGTATAAACTATCTCGAAATCTCTTCATATTTTAAATCGACATTTTATATATTTCAAAAATAAAAAGTTTCGTCGACTATAATATTATATATCGGAGAAGTTTATAATTTCATTACGCAATATACAACTGTCTTATTTTATCGACTTTTATGGCACCAAAAATTCTAGGAAGACAAGAACAATTCATTCAACCTAACCGTAGTTCTAGAGTTTGAGCAGGCTCTCTATTTTGTACACAGAGAATAATGATATAGATCTTGTTGTATTTAGTTATAAATCATAAAATATTAAAATACTACATTACTCATACCTATGTGTATAATCTATATATTTAACCTATAATATGAGTGCTTATTTATTTTGATAATTATTGTCCATATAATTTCGAATTATTTCTGAAAATCATTAACATCTGAAAATTATTATTAATTAGAATAGGCGAAGCCTTTTAATAACTGTTTTATTTTTATAAAAATCGAAGAATGTTTTATTCATTTATTGTAATATAAGACTGTGTCCCTACTTCGGAATTCGAATCCAACATTACAAAAATCCTAGACAATTTTTTGCTGTGCTACGTTATCGAGGTCAATGCTTTTTAACCTACCATTTAAAATAAATCTACATTACATAAAAAGTTATTAGCGTTTCGAGTTGGTAAAGTGGCTGGGACACGGGCCTTATAATAATAATAATAATGCATACTCAAAAACCTGAAAATCCTGAAATAATAGAAATCCCAAATGAATATTAATTTTGGACTTTTTATTTTATTTTTCCAGCTTATATATTATTTACTATAGGAATATTAATGATAGCATAAATATTAAATTTTGATCCATTCATATTCACTTTCTAAATGTAATATTCAATATAATACTTAATATGAATTGCTTTAAACTCAAAACAAGTAATAGAGAATAATAAAATGATAAAATAAATTATCTCTTCATTTTGAGCAATATATTTATCGATAAAATGTTTAATTTTAATATGTTTTTCATGAACCTAGATGGACGAATGTTACGTACCCTTTTTCTGTAGACAATTATTGTCAGCGATAAAAATAATAATTTAACTATTTAACTATGTATGTAGTTAAATCTACATTAACAAGGATATACATCAACAAGGAGAAATGGCATGGATAAAAATGTTTACCCGATACTCTTAGGTATAAATCATTAATAGAATTAAAACAACACATCTTCGGAACAAAAAAATAACTAAACGCGTTTATATACACAAAAAAAAAATACAAAATAAATAATAATAATAATAATAATAATAATAGAAATAATAATAGCAATAATAATAATACTAAAAAGTTGTTCGTGAATATTTTTTCATAAAAAAAAAAGAAAAACACACTTATAACGAACGAGAGGAACAAATAACGACGAGCATCGGCCGCATGCAACAATCAAATAAAAATAATAATGTATAAAATAATACAAACATAAACGAGAACAAACATAAAACAATATTATGCAGGTATGTACTGTTGTCTACAAAAATAAATAAAAATGATGATAATGCAAAAATACTGGTCACTCGGTATCATATTATAATGTTGTAATTATAGTTAAATAGACCCTATGTCTAAAACCGATTGGGGAAGAATTATTAAATATTTTTATAACTAGAAAAGATCTCCCAATCAGTTTTTTTTGTTACTTTGGTATACTGGCATCTGCGTATAGGTAAGTAGGTATAATATAGTATAATACTGGCTTAGATGGTTCAAAAAACACGTCGATTTTTCATTGTTTTGCATCGCGTATGCATAAAAAAATAATTATTATAAATAATAATGATAATAGTAGTAGTTGTTGTTGTAATAATATTATGATAATGACGATAACAAACGCTTGAACACGTTGAAGACGAAAAACAAAATAATAATAATAAAAGGAACCTAGCTATTTACAAACAAATAAATATAATTTACAAAAAATAAAAAATAGTAAACGGTTTAAAGCATCAAAACAACATATAAATAATATATTGCAAAACGAAATCACACGACAACGCCCGAACCTACCTCGGACGTGAACGTCACTTGAGGTATGTGAAATCGTCTTCTGGGCGGCTCTTGCAGAGAAACTGTCGTGTCGCTTTGGCTGACCGCCGCAGCTGCCAGGCTGAGTACGCCAGGAGTGGACGCAGATCTCGGAGGTGGTTGATTCTTCCTCCGGTTGGTCGTCGTCGTTTTGTTGTACACTTCCAAAGAAAGCTGATTTCCACACGATCTGTTATTGAAAAAGAAAATAAAATAATCGCACCATTATTATCATATTTTTTAATATCATGATTCATGACATGTTGTTATTATTATTTATTTACTTGGTTTTTGAGATATTATAAAATAATATCTATTGTTATAATTAATGGTTTTTAAAAGCATAGGTAGGTACTATTTCTACATTGAATTAATTATTTTTTACTTTTTTTTCCTAATGCACATTTATTATCATTTTTACTCAATTTTCAAACGATTTTTTATCAAAGCAACTGTTTTCATCCACGCAGTAGAAAACATAATTGGTACTTAAATATGATGAATATCCAGCATAAATGTAATCAAAGTACATCTCTTCGTTGACAATTTTACTTCATTTCTTTAAATGTATTGCTCTGTCTACACAAACTAAAATTTATCATAATTTAAACTAGAAAAAATATATAAAAATTTATCACAGCGTTTGAGATAACTTAACGCGGTCGAGGCTGTTTTATTTCATTATTAATTTAAACGGGCTTTTTCCTGCACATGTACATCATGGCGCAAATTCGATTAATACTGAAACATGAATAATTTTACATAAATATTTAACTTATTTGTACATTTACTCATTTATTATTTAAACGGGTCTTGTTTGAATAAAGTTGAAGAAAAAATGGAGAGATCAAAAACAAATACTCCGGAAAATTTATATGAATAGTGACGACGAAAGGAAAATTATGACGTTTTATATCCTATGTGATATATATAAATGTATTTGGAAATTTCATCGTATGCAATATTTGTGAAATGTAACTTTCCATTGGTAATTAAGAAAACGTTTGTTAAAACGAATTAGTTAATTCAAGTAAATTCGTGTCTAAATTGAAAAGTTGGCTTGCGTATAACTACTACAACTGTATAAGACTTTTTATCTGCGATCATTAATAACTTGTACATAAATACTGGCTTATTTTGTTTTAAAAGGCACAGGGCGATTTTAAACGTATAGTATATAAGTCATTTAGGTGCTCTAAGATTTTTGAAAATATAGGGGTTTGTAGGTTCGTTACATCATTTACACTTAATCAAATAAAATTATCGTCGACATCGACTAGCAGGGTATCGCATGTTAATAAATTTAAAATTGTATTCATGACCCGAAGAGTACAATAATAATTAGTACAACTCCTCGTCATTCCGGTATGTGAATAATAGTTCATTTACTCAGATAAACCAGCTCCTACACACGATAAATATTTACCCGAAAACATGAATATTTTAATATTTATGATAAAATTATAATATTATAGTAATACACTATCAATTGACATGGTGAGTACAAATCTGTTTAAATTGTAGCTCACAAACGATACGAATTTCCACATAGGTACAGAGGTTTATTTTTATTTGAGGATCCAAGTATATGGGTGCTCATATCATATTTTCTAACCAATTATTTCCTCTCCCGATTGGTCTAAAATTGTTCACCTATATAATATTGGCTAGAACACGATTGAGAATGGTCCTTATCCGCCGTACCTTTTTTAATAACACGAGTGAGAACGTTTTTACCCACTAACTTTTATGCGACGTTGCCACAATAATTAAAAATATAAAATATAACACACACACATCATTGTAAAATCAATACATTTATCACTTATTTGTCAGCTTAAGGCATTTTTTAAGATTAAAATTAAAAAAAATTAATATTTATATTTATATTTGTCAGTTTAAGATTAAAAATTAAAAAAAATCCAAAATCCAAATCAAACATGCCGAAAGTCTTTTGTTAATCGCAAAAATGTTTGTTCACTTTATAAACAAATTTAAGGTGAATTTTGTCAAGAAATGCAAAAAAAAAAATCAGTTTTAATCAGTAACATTTCAAAACACCAAAAAAAATATGCCCTTGGATCAAAATCCCAGCCCTAAAAATTATTACTAAAATTTAAAATAAATGACAACGTCGCTCGAAAAATCGTTCTCAATCGTTTGATTTTAAGGTACAAAATATTGTTTCTTTGATCTGCCGCCAATCGTTCTCAATCGTGTTGCTAAGAAGGTAAACGGTTCTCAATCGTACAATATTGATAATATTATTCATTTCAAAAACATAAATATTTTTTAGTATACTAGTGTACAACATTGAAATCTACTACAACTGTCCAGTTTATCTGTTTGAAATGTAACCGCTGTGCGAGGATTGTGATAAAATATAATAAAAATAAATTCATAGCGCCAAATTTAAATTATATAATAATATTTACATCGTTGTGTTCAATTTATATTTAGATTTTACTCATGGATGTCAAATAAAAAACGAATTTAAAATATGAGTATAATAATGAATTTTTCAGATAAATTGTTTTTAAATTCGTTTGTTGATAAAATTTAGAAGCGCTCTAAGTGCTCACGTATATATCTATTTTCTTTAATAATATTTACCTAGTTATAAGATCGATTTTGAGAAAATAGTTTGAAACACACTTTACAATAATAATAATACGAGGTAAGGAAAAACACACACACGGTGATCACAACAAGTTTCTATGCTAATAATTTACGAGTACAAAATAAAAACATAATACAATAAATAACTTATTTCATATTATAGAAGTTTTGATAAAATATCTAATTCGATATATTTTTACTTCGAACTTATAATTAATGTCGCTGAAAAGCGTGAAACACACTCTTCAGTCTCCTTATACAAAAGAAGTCGAAAAGGTTTTATAGTATAGTAGATTACTTTATTAATCGAATAATATCAATAAAACGTAATATAATCTTATACGAATTAAAGATAAAGTATATAAGGTAGATATATAGGTCACTATATATGCCGGTGGGGATACAATTCATTCGGGCGAGTGACCTATATTTCTCCAATGATGAAAATATGTAGGTACTTTTCGTAATAATAGTTATATCAACCATTACTTATATTATTTACATTTTCAATAAAATCTGCCTGAATTTATAAAAAAAAATAAACTACAGATATTTTAAAGCACGCATGCAGTGTAGGAATTCACTACCTAAATCAACAGACGAGATCGATCAACAATTATTATAAGTATATGTATAAAAATCTATATCTCCATATTTTTACTTAGTGTTTAAAAACCGCCACTGATCAGGACGTCGGATATTATTGTACGAGCGATTTTCGTGTTCTTTTGGTGTACGTGTATAATTTTTATTTTTTATGGGCTCGAAAACAAACGGTTTTATTCTTTGAAACAAGCAGACATCGCGATATGCTGAAAGTTGAATAATGGTGTTTTCTATACACTTGTTGCGGAAAAGTCAAAAGATCTCTGTCATACTACATGTACGAGTCTTTAGAAATTCTTTACACACCAAAATAATGTAGAACGTATGCCACCATTTTTTTATTTTATCCCGAATAATGCCACAATTTATTACTGTCGCGGCAAACACGCACTATAGGTTATACACATTGAATAATATGAGACAAAGTACATCGACAATAAATTTAACATTATCGTGTTTGATGGATAGCTAAAAACTTAAGTGATTGTTTCAAACGTTTAAAGTAATCTCTTGTGGGGAAAAAATAAATACATTTTGTGTTAAACGTTATTCAAAGCATCACTCTACGTATATAATATTATATATTATGTGTATCATTATTCATTAAATACCTATGTGGCTATGTAGATTGACGGAGAAATCAATTTTTTATCTAATTTATTATAATGATTACTGATTTTATTCATATTATATTAAATTGTTTTTAGTGTTTATATAGTGTGTATAATCACTGTGACTTAATTCGCTTTTCGTTCCAAACGTAAGAGATGCAAGATTTTTCCCATTTCTGTGACGTTTTATTGTTGTAATTTAACAGGACTTAAGAGAAAGATTATCCCACCATAAGTAATTTAGGTTATTAAAATTAATCGCATTATAACAAGGTTGTAATTTTAATTAAACGTTAGTTGTTAGTTGTATATTTTAACAAAGGTTTTCAAAATTAACTTATGTCGTTTGTCTTTAAAAGGAGAACCTAGTATTCAATTAAGTTCTGAATTGTATGCGTGTATAGGTACTTACCGTTACGGGACATGTACAGAGAAAAAATACAGTTTCAAATAACCTTAAAATAATAATAATTTGATCTTCATATTTATTATATTAAACTTCTAGAGATTTCGTTATTTTTAAATTTTTAATATATATAAATTGTTTTATAATTTGCATTAAATTCAAGAGAAATAAAGTACTTTTATAAAATGTACAAACTATAGCAGCTTTAGTTTAACTGTTAGTTAAGTCTCATGCTATTATATTAGGACGATTGTAAGTATGTAAATAAAAAAAAATAAGATCCTTGACTCTGATTTCCCTCATTTCTCATTCTAGAACTGTTAGGTTCAGGTACCTATCGTAAAAATAAATCACCGGATGAACAAAAATAAACTTACTTAATCAATTCCATGACGTCGTCTTCAGCCATCATCACTACGTTAGTTTTATTGATAAACACTACATAATCTCCAGGCTTCAGATCCGCTTGGTCCGCAGGCAAACCGCACTCCACTCTTTCCACCCTACACACGAGAAAAAAGAAATGTAATTTATTTTGGCAAATATCCGGTGTTGTTACTGAAAAAATGACTTATTAGTTCGCGCATGTTCTTACCTCGGGGGGTGTGTCCACGCTATGGAAAATCCAAAACTGGATCCCGAGGGTTTCGACAACCGTTTGGTAATCGTGAAAGGAGTTCTGCCGCTTTTGCCATCCTTATTGGACGACAGCGGTGGGTCCAACTCCAGATATTGCAAGAATTTGTTTTCTTCATTGCCTGAAAAATGTATAAAAATATAATTACTAATACATAATTACTTATAATCGATTAGTCGAAGCACGCGTCTAAAACGAATGTGAGAAATCTTCGACTGTTTTATGTAATTAATGTTTATCATTATCAAATGAATTGAAATACATGTTAACTTAAAATAAATGCCCCATAACTTATATAGATGAACATGCAAATTACATGTCGTTCGAGTTATTGTTATAAACCCGATCGCGTGAGAGAAACAGTTTAAGGTGCTGTGAATAATATTGAACGCATTACGCAAATTAGAACACAGACCGGTCAACAATAAGTTGTGAAATAAGTTTACTATATAGGGCAAACTTACCCGTTTTAGTGATCAGTGTGTCTTTTTTTGGCTTCTGACTAGATTTTACCTTGACGGAGACTAAAAAAAAACAAAAACAACGATTAATTTTTCACACTACGATTATTGACGTTTTTACGTCATTCATATGTCCACATAACAGACCACTCACCTGAATGGTTACTGGGTGTAGTTTCGTCATCAATCATGATGTCTTCTTCATCGTCATCAGTACTGCAGTGTACGGTCTTAACCACGGTAAGGTCTAAAAAGCAAAATACGGTTAAATAATATTCAGTAGAACAGGAACTCGAGACATATAGGTATTTAGGTATTTGCTATATATTGTAAAATATGATATACTGACCTTGTGGTCGATGAGCCGGAGTCGAGTGCGGTGGCATTCGCCCAGGACTTTGTGGTACGAGTTTGAACGTACCGTTTATTTCCTGAAGAAGAAAAAACAGTCAATCAGAATAAGTTATTTAAATTATTTGTTTATATAACTAGCGGCAACGATAAATCACTAAAAATATTTATAATTGGGTCAAACGTTTTAAATACTCTCATCATCGTTCACTGTAGTTAGTATTATTATTATTTTTATATGTATATCTCATATTGGAAGTGTCACATTATAAAAAGAAGGGCTATATACATTTCAATGGGCTCTCGACACTTGAAGAGCTTCGTCAAATAGCGCATTTACTCGCGATTTATATAGCAGTATCTATTGTTCCGTTTTAATCGAAAATTTAATAATTAGCGACACGATAATTTTGTGATAGATTCGCCGCCAAACAAATTTAATATTATATAAAAACACTAATACGTGATCTTTATATCGTCGCGATGTTCCGTCGCATTTTTGTCTGCACGATCCCGTTCAATGTTTAAAATATAATATTATTGCACAATAACTACATTAATATTATGTATACACGCAATGACTTACTTTTTTGAGTACGTTTTTCACTGCAAACGACATGTAGCCCAGGAATTCGCTTCTCCTGTGTAAAACAAATAAACGGTATTATATGAATAAAATAATGTGTTCGTGTAAAGTCGAGATGTCGTCGCGAGTATGGAAGATGACGCCGTCTATATTATTATATTATAGTTTGTATAATACAAATGCGTTGTAATATTTCGTAAGCGTGTTATAAAAATAGAGTATCGTTATGATTTTGTATACTTCATGAAACGTCGAGAAAAATGTTCAAAAAACTAATAAAAAAAGTTAAAAAAACGATAACGAACCGGCGGCTTTCCGAACGGACGAGAAACGACTGGCTCGGCTTGTTTCGTCCGCTGAACGTTTGCCGTTCGCGGTGTGCACGGGATCGATCGGCCACCACACCTCCCCCAGCAGCCCCGTCTTACACTTCACAACCTCCATCCCATCACCCACCCCCGGACACGGCACGGCGGCAGCATCCCTCGAAACGACGCCGGTGGTTACGATAGGTCGTACAGTGAATGCAAATCGGACCGCCAACGCGGGGGAAGATGGAAAAAAATAATAATAAACAGCGTGACGCGCGAGGGTAAGTCGCCGCCGTCGTTTTCGTATGGTGGTCATAACGTGCTAATATCATACACTCAACACTGAATAATTTTTTTTTTCGTTTTCGTCGGAGCTGAGTCGATATTTTCATTCACGTTTCGCCGTACCAGAGGACATGTCGTCGTTCTCGGCGTCGGCGGTCCAATGAATAATGGTCGGACAAATTCTGGTCGGTTTGAAATTTAGAAGGAGAAAAAAATTATCATCGGCGAGGATTATGATAATATAATTGTAATATATTGATGATGATATACGGTGGTGCTCTTTGAAATGGTCTCTTGGGATCTAGCACGTTAGGGTCAGGTTGGTGGAATGACACGAAAACTGTACTTGCAGATGGTATAATTGTTTAATTGCGTTTTCGGCCGCGATCAATGATCGCCGTGTGTGTGAAAATGACCATGTATTATATACCTACCCCTTAACCATGCAGTATATCTATACCGCGATCTCCGGTCTCTCGACTGCAATCACAAAATCGAGTTTACCGGGTGGCCAAACCAAATCGATATAATTCAATATAAAATTATGCGTTTAATGCATAGTTATACCGTGGTATAATATAATTTTCCAACAAATACACACGACTGAGCAATGAGCATTGGTATATTAATATAATAAAATATGACATGACGCGCTTCAGCCGCCGCCGGGACCGTTTCATAATCTGACGTAACCGACGCCTCTGTGATGTGTAATATCCGTGTAGTTATATTAATTATTAATATTATTGTTGTGCACACATATATATACGCACACACACACACACACACACATACACGTATGCCGAAGAATAATGAATATTATAATATTATTATTATTACGGCACGACCCTTCTTTTATCGACGCACGTAAAGTCAAGTTCGCACAAACAATTACGCCGTCTCTTATGTAGGTACTGCAGTGTTATATAGAAATGGTGTTCAAACGGTATACCATTATAATTTTATAAGTGAATAGGATTTTGTATTTATAAATGATTATATTAAACTACGGTACCCGCCACCGTAGTGGAAACGAATATTATATATGCGACCGTCATACATATTATTATTATTATTATTATGTATATGGTGATTCGACTATTATAATAATATTATAATAATAACTGCTGTAGCAGATTAATACGCGCGAGTGACAACGTTTTGCCTTAGAAATCTTCTCGGGGTATTTCTTTTTAGCGTATCACAATTTTTCAGCGGTTGGGATTATAATATTATATAGTGCAATTCCTCCAAGGTGATCTCTCGTCTTACGTTTATTCGATTGACCCATTTATCATATCTGAACCATATTAATTAGTAATTACTAATTAGCAATATTTAATCATCTTTGTCAACATTGCAGTTATGTATAACCTACGACTGATACGTGAACGATCGTGGTTACTGTTTTTCAGTATGATTTCGTAGGTATCGGGGCATCGGGCACGTTTCGTATCGGTCAATCGACACTTCGTATCGGTAATTTGAGACTTCAGATCGAAAGTTGAAGCACGGCTTGTGGTTATAATTTACAGTTCCAACCAACATATATTCCATTGGAACGTGCGTGTAATACACAACGAAAATTGGATAATCTTCGATAAAACGTCGGCAAGCGTATCGGATTCGGAAGTACACTATATAATATATATACCTTGTACTGCTGCAAAGTTTATTATAGAAGTTCATAATAGGATTGGACGGGTGTGTTGCGTTGTATATATAAAACATCAATGGCTGTAAGTGTGCGTCGGCCTTAATATAAGCATATATATATAGTTGTTTCGCTAAACAATAACAATCAATTATCCTCAAATAGAAACTGAAGAGACGATCGAAAGACGTTTCTAAATTCACTCTGAAAGCCATATCACATGTATGTGTGCGCGCACGTGTATTTGTATGTTTGTATGTATGTTTCAAGTCTTGAGTTTTGATATACACTTCAAATAAAACAGGAACTCGAATCATAAAACTTTTAAAAATAATTTACTTAACTTTTGTTCATAGCGTGAATAATATAAACACGTATGTGTGTGCGTAATCTCAACGTTGGACCGCGTAAATTATTCGAGTTAATGTAATAGTAGGTATATCTATATTTATTATTAATTATTAAAATCGTGAATTTCGGAATAAATTAAAAATTGAAAAGGGCTTATTTGAAATAATGTTACGATAAAGTAAAACAATGGATTTTGTAAAATATCGTGGGCAAATTTCTCAAACATTTAAATTCAAAACAGTATATTATTAGGCATTATAATATATATCGTATGTTGATATATAGTATTACCTTTTGGATCTGTCTCGGTGCCAAGCGGATATCAATATTCTCTTGTCCAGATCTTCCTCAGAAAGTGGTACGGAGAAGGATTCTTCGAAACGAGGGTTGGTAGAATTGTGACGCACTCGGGTTTTGTGGCAAGTTCCTTTGCCGGGTACCAAGTAAACCTGTATAATAATAATCTCAAGTTAATATAATATTCAATTTAAGCAAACAATAGCACCACGGCAGTAAACTTACCTTTATATAAGTGTTTGGCGGTTCACCATCTGCACACACCAGATTTCTGCCTCTTTTGACTACAGAACCAAAAGCAATCAAAAGTTTGTTTGTTAAACAATGCAGGTAAAAGGCAAAACAGTTTAAAAGTAAATATGCTGAATATATATATATACTTACGTAATACGGTTAAATGTGTCGAGTCTTTCAATTCAATACATACTTCTAGGCCGGAAGCTAAACAAAAAATTATTAAGATTAAACTCTAATATATGCAATCGCAGCCAAATATTCTGGTCAGAAACATGAATCCGGCAATAATTGCAATAATCATCACTCAAAATCACATTGAATATATATTTTGAATTGATTTTCGTCATAAAATGCAAAAGGTCACCTACTATTAGAAATCACTAATTATTATTGGTAAATTAAAATTACTTCTACGTATTCAAATCTTTGTGTTAGATATACCTATTATAAATAGTATAGGGATAATATTAGTATATATTATAATAATATATAATAAAAAGCTTATATTATGCACTTGTAATAAAACATAAAATGGCTCGATGCGAAACTGCAAATTGCCATTTATTTGCCGTGTTTATATACAATACGTACGACGTACCTTTGTCGGCGGTGGCAGAGGATGGTTTTTTTAGTGACTTCCGGTTTCGCTTTTTGGCTGACGAATCAGACGCAGACGGTGGCGGCGAAACGAAAGACAAACATCTACGAGACTTGAGCGTGAAAGTTTCGTCCATTACGGCCGGACTGCGAGGATCACTGCAGCAAATGATCTCGTCATCGACGGTTGTGGACGACGTGGTGGACAGCAGCCGGTCGGCGCGGACGCCGGTGGCCAATGAGGGTCCGACGGGCGTTTTCCAATAGTCGTCAGAATCGTCGGCGGCCGACTGCCGGTGAAGCGGTGTTATGGGGCTGGGCGTCCCGATTCGCCGCTGGTGAAGTGGGCCGCCGACGCGGTGACGGTTGAGCGTTGAGTGGAACGGACTAGGCAAGTCCTCCGGCAGAGTGAGACCACCGCCACCGACGCCCGAACACTGCCACCACCACGAGGCGATGGGCCGTTTTTTGCCGGCGATCGGCGTCTCCGGCCATTCGTCTTCGCAGTCGGTCGAAGATCGTTTTCGTTTGCAGGTCTCCGTCGTCGTCGCCGTCGCCGTCGTTGTCCCGGGAGTTCGCCGTAACCGGATCTCCGCCAGTCGTTTGGCCAGGGGCGAAACGATGCTGAGCCGATCGCTGTTTCCACGGACGAACGTAACGTCGTCCATGTTGATCTGATCCACGTACCGATCGATCAGCCTGGATGCCCGCAGATCAGCCTGAGTGCGAGGCTGACCCATAAGTAGCGCGGGCAATTGTTTGTGTGACAGCTGAACTGGTTCTTCGGCAGGGGACATGGACACGCATAGCTGCTCGTCGGCTATGGAGGTGACGGTGACGGTGGAGGTAAATTCTACTGTTGGTGTGGAGGCTAACGTCGCGACAGCCTCGTACGCCGTAGAAATCACGTGGTCGGCCGTACACGGCTTTTTCCGCTTCACCTTGTCGTCCGTCCAACATATATCGTTACCGGATCGCCTGTGGAAGAATAATATATATTATTAGGTTAAAATTTACTTTAATACACGATGATAATCTTAGAACAGCGTAAGGACTTCTGTTCAGAACTTTTCTGAGAAAAAAAATTGTTTTTGTTTGGTAATAAAGGTCCTTACAACTGGTTTACCACGTAAAATTAAACGTTATTTATGTGTATTAAACGAACTATCGATTAGTCTGTCATGCATGCATAATAATTGGTCATAGGAATTAGAGGATGACAATAAAGCGAAGATTTTAATTTTTTACGATATGAAAATCATAGCTATATATTAAATCCAAAAATGATAATCCCGGAGATGTTATAAAAAAAAAAAAACAAACAATAACGTGTTTATCGAGTATACGAATATCATTATTCATTACACTGGTAAATCTACCGTGTCGCGGTTTATGTAATTGCGTGCGGTCATAGGTATATATATATAGGTATTATATATACAATTAATAAAGTTATTATGACAAAACAATATCGCGTGTTTCCGGCAATCGTGCGGTTTATTCGAGCTCGATTATTTGCGATACATTTACCGGGATTTGGCTTTAACACAAGTAGAATATAATAAAATTATCATCGTTATTGTATTATGCCAATTATTATTTTATTTTTTATTATTATTATTGTTCTGTGATTATGCCTTAGAGCAGTTAATGAGATAATAATACATATTATTATACATACGTGAAAAGTCGGTTTTAATCTATGTATAAGGTGCCTGGAGCCAAAAATATTGTATGGCTAATAATTGGCAAACCATTTACTAATGTTGTTCATGTTATTCCGTTTATCGTGTTAAATGATCATAATGAAATAGCGAATGGTTGAAAACTGTGATACGTACAGTTAGATGCACGCACATTTGGAACTGTTAAAGTAACTAATTCACACTTATTCGTGTACGGTATTTCCGGAAAAAAAATTCAGCGCTGTGATCGGTTGAATCTTGTGGTTACCTATTATAGCGGTTAACCACAATGTTTTTAAGTTTAAACCATGTTATATTTCAGAATCGAATTCTATTCAAATTAATGTTTACAATTATGTGGTCACTGATTAAGAATATAATTATCAAATCAAAAATTGAATTGACAGCTGGTGATTGTGTCAATGTGATAACAAGAAACCAGTTACCATCATATACCATAATTTTCATAGCTTTGTGATATCACTGATAATTTTTTTTCCGGAAAACATGGTTCGCACCGTTCACAGAGAAGTGTGAAATTTCCTTTAAGTGTACAGTCTACTGTCTACAATAACTAATAATTTGTCTAATGAAGTTTATAACGATTATAGACGTTGGTATGCTAAAAATCCGGACTACATACGCGTGACAGGTATTAATTTATTGACTTGGCGAATAACCGTTCGCACAAAAGTCACAAAATCATAACATTTGACATATTTTTGAGGATTTATCGATTCCCAACTCGTGCAATCCTCGTAAAAGTTACGATGTCTCTCACCTCTTTTGCACAGGCATCCAATGGACTTCCGTGCACGGACTTTTCGTTCGTCTGCTGCCTGGTGACATCTGCAACGCCGGCACCACCGGACTGTTGTGGTTGCTCACGTCTCTCAAGCTTTCCCGGCGACGTCGACGACAAGTCTTCGTTGTTGGTGTCATCACGTCCTATGTACGAAAAAAATAAAATGGTTATAACGCCAAATGTTAAAGGAGTTACAAGTTGGTATACGCAAAACAAAATACTGTACAAGATTTTTTTTGCCAAACAATGTGCGCAATTGAATCGTTAGAGTTATCTAGTTGTTTATTTGCATTTTATAGTATGATATACAAACGCAAATACGCTGCATAGGTACTATTTATATATATTATGTACAAATTACAATTTAATTTTTGCTGTATAAAGTCATGTTATAAAAAAAAAAGAAACTAGCGTAAAAAATTTTAATAAAATATACACCAGAATACTTATGAGTTTTATGGGACGAATAAATTGTGCACAATACTAAATTATATAATTCTCTAACGCACATTATAATAAATTAACTGTGCAGCTTCATCCGGTCTATCGATTGTATAATATAGTCCTAAACGATGTTTATGCGCATTTTGCGTATAATATTCAGAGAATAAATTTAACGATGATAGTTAAAATGCTTAACGAAATTTCCTTTGGGATTTAGAACAGTATGAGCTGAAAGAGCGTGATGGACATCCGAATAAATATGCCACTTATAATATTAAAGTTATAAATAGGTATATAGGTAGGTACATTTTTTATGTTTTGCACACAACCATGTTATACTTATATACATTATATATTATAATGAACTTTTTGTTACTATCTATTACGCATATTCACCATATCTCTGCGTGAAAATATCACTTCACGAAAATAATATAAAATCTCTTCATGTTTTATTGTTTCATTTAATGTAAAAGTACCTATTAAATTCTTTTAATTCCAAAACCTTAAACTGTTTAGACATAAATATATATTTTATTATATATGCGCATCATATAATATCTCTTATATTTTATGTTGGTACTATCTGCTAAACTGTTATACAGAAAATTATCAACTGTTTAACTTACCACACATTCAGCGTTTTCCTTGTCATGCTTTCCCGACATCCTGGACGGTCGTCTTCGCCGTGGCTTTTCTGAAAAACACGGCGGTGATTCGTCGGCCGTCGCTGTCTGTCTCCACGTCGCCGTTCCCCCACCCCTCTGTCCGGCTACGGTCCACTTTAACATTGCCAATGGTGGTTATCTGTAGGTGCGAAAAACAAAATAAATTGCATGAATATAAAAACTGCTGAAAGAATTATGGCCTATGGGTATTGTGGATTATTGTGGATCGTGTCGAGTATTCAATTCACACGTTGTCGCGGTGTAGATTATTTCGTTTTTTTCGGACGTCAATCAATCTTGCATAATATTATATTATAATACCTATACGAATCACTCAATTAGGCAAACTCTCGGTCACACAATTAACCATAATAATAGCAATAGTTGGAAGAATTTAAAAAAAATATACGGTGAGATAATAAACTGACGACGTCAGTTAGGTACAGCACCAGGTTTCCGGTTAACGTCATTATTTATTTATTTATTACAGGCGGTTCCGGAAATTGAATTGCATTGTTTATCGCCTACTTAGCATATGAGTACATGTAAGCGACGTATCGACCCATAACCGATTTAGTCGTTTGGAAACGAGAAATGATCTATACCACAGTCCGTTGTCGTGACAACCGTGCGGTATATACATGTATGAGTGACTTATTAGCATATTATCTGCCACTGAACGACGGCGACGGTGGCGGGGAGAGGTGGAATAAAAACCGCTCTATTTCAAGGGTAGGTACATATAAAATGCATTTATATAGGTACATATGTGAATAAAAAAATAGGTACTCTTTCGTCCATTTTTTTTTCACCCTAGAACAATAGGTGGTGCCGTACACACCACTCTATTTCTTTGTCGCAGTTTTTCATCATACATATCTCCTCGGCGTGGTACATCACGCGCATATATACATTTTACTCGGTAACAAGTAGGTGTTTTTTCGATTCTCCCTTTCAAAGTCGCACCAACCCCTTTGCGTCGAGCTCATAAATTTCCAGGTATACGACCATCCTCGGCGCAAAATAATACCGATACATATTCTCCCATGGATTCCTAACCGGGCCACTTAGACGTATTCTTTTGTGAGCGATCACCGTGTCTTTTGTGAGCAATCAACCGTCGTAAATCAGCGATCAGTTCGTGCGGAAATAAAAACTGATACAAAAAAAGCGAAAAAAGATACCCTTTGAATACGACATTTTCACGGCTCGCTTAGTCCCGACGCATCTAATTACAATCTGTAGAACAATATTCGCGATACGTGACAAACTCACAGTAGACATTGTCACACAAACGACATTGTATAATATATATTAATTTTATTATTTCGTTTTTGTATTATATTTAAATTATAAGATCGTAAATACGTAAACGATACATAACCTAACACCAGTTATATTCGATAATAATGTTCATGTTTTGATAGTGTTCATCGCTCATCCGCACTCAACTGACCGAGCTTACTCGGGTGAAATCTAGAATTTGTCATTTGATAGATCTAATGACTCATGACTATAATAATATATCATATGTTACCTAACAAATAATAAAAATTGAACCTATGTACAACAATAGTTGTTTTAAATAAATCTATTAGGGCCAGGATTGTTTCCAGTGCGTTCTGTACCCGTATTAAAAATGTAGATACATTGGTGGTAATATAAATATATGATTGCATTGAACTCAGTGACCAGAACAACAATTGACGGGTGAATAAATTCAATAATAAGTAAAAAAAAAAAAAAAAACGTTAAGATATATAAATAATTTTCGTACGTAAACCATATATTATAATGCATTTAAAATGATTGTATGCATATCATTATTCATTAGTCATTTGTACCTATAAAATATAAAATTCAGATTAAGATAATGTGCCTATGCGTATATATGCGTGTACATGGTTATTTTTACGACGCTAATTATCACTTCATTTACACGAAAATGATACGTATGTACCTAATATTGAAAGATCGATAACATGTTATTATATTCAAATTTGTGTGTTTATTTTTGAAAACCTTGTCGTCGTACTATGTAGAATTTATGTAGATAACAATTATAAAAATATAAGATATAAAGCAAATTAGTAACATGATTTATATTACCATAATTATATTTTATAATAATTCCTGTGGTTATTTTATACGAAATAAATAATACATAAAAAGATTACGAATTTCAACTTTTATACATAATCTTAATAACCGTAATAAAAAATTATTGTACTCGAATGTAGGACTTTACATTATTATAACATTATATAACATTATACTGCGTCGAGTAGAGCTATAGTACGAACATATTTGGATCGTAATCGTAAAAAACGTTTCGACAAAACGCCAGTCGAGTAATAATAATGAAACAAATTTGTTCCTTAACTTAGTTAGGCATATAGGTAATATACATTATATATATTATTTAATAATATTATTAAAACATTAAATGTATAAAAAATAATGTCCAAATCGATAGGGATGGAAAACGGTTTCGACGGTAATTACTAATTACGATCGTGAAATCCGTTTTTTCCGGTGGAGCTGTCGGTGCTCGCGTTTATGGGGGGGGGGGGTGGGGGGAGTGGTGTATAAATTAGTATATAACCGTCGTCGGAAGTTATTACGACCAATTTAAAAATTATAGCGACCTAGGTGTAGGTCATATACAATCATGATAATAATAATAATAATTGCTCAATGAACACATATAGCGTCTTATAAAGACCGGATAAATTGCTTTCGACACACATATACCATTTATAATATGTATACAGGTTCGTGTGTGTGTGTTTTATTTATCGTTAAAGACTTTTGCTTTTTATGTATATATGGCCATTCGCCGTATGTCCCATCAGTCGAGGCCCCCCGTCGGCCGCGGACGGATACGACGGCGTTGTTGGTTAATAGCAAAACGGGCGACGACGGCGGCGGCAATGGTGAAAACCGATATAACAATAGCGCTGGAAATCATCGTGTTAAATTGAGTCTCGGACGTCCGAAACAGGTGTGCGATCGCGGGCGCAGGTGGTTTACGGGCGTGTTTTTTCGGTTTTATTTATTTTATGTTTTTTTTTTTTTACATCAGATCCGTCACTGTGAATTTGAATGCCACCATCAGTAAAGGTATATACTACACTACAGGCTCGAGCTGGCCGTTATCGCGCGTATGCGTTTATAATATTATAATATAATATATAAATGCGTTGCATATCCATCATACACACGCCGCGTGCGTACATGGACCGGAAACTCCGTGGCTGTTCGATAATGTATATACGTAGGTTTGTGTATGTGCAGGGTAGGAAACGCCATATTATTAAAGCTCACCGACACGTATTTAAGCCACATCAGACTTGCAGCGGACGGTACAATATAGACACCCCTATGGTAATTTTACCGTTTTCCACCCCTTAGCCTGCAGATATACCCCCGCACGTTGGTATAGACCGTAGTACTCCCGTATTACGGTTATAATATTTCCGAATATCGAATAACGTATCAATATATTAGGTAGCGGCGCCCATCATAATATACGTTGTTTCGAGAGGGATAGAGTGCAATGTGCATCGGAGATCGGCTTCACAATCGATGGGATTTATCCGAAAAATTACCAGTCATGCACTACGAACGTGCAGCGAGTGGAAGAGTGGAGGTATAGAGGTAAATATAATAATAGTAATAGTCATAATGATATAAACACACATGCCACCCCGACGATGTTCGCGTACTTGTTTTGCGGATTTGCAATTGTTTGTGTTCGTTGTCCGTATAGGAACAGGCGCTCGACGGGAAGTCTATAAATGCAGATAATCATCGTATACGTTGCCGTTATATGATTAATTGAACAAACGGGGTAATACGCGCGAGGCAAACGTCAAGTATACAATAATATGATAATATATATTTTTGCGAATAAATACATAATAGTACTTCAAAGAGTATATACGTACATAAATATATACATAGGAAAAGTATATAGTAGGTATATCAGCTTACATGTTAAATAAATAAAAATATGACGATGAATAAAATAAGATAAAGAAAGAAACAGATAACGGCTTAGTAAATAATAATAATTTGCTACCCTCAAATAGGCTTAGCTTATGTGTTATTATTTTTCCTCCACTTGGGAGTTTTTAAATAATTACTGTGAGAAAACTCAATTAAAACATCAACGAGACATAACGAACAGCGTATCCGAGATGTTATCCGTCGCAGTAGATGACGCCACGCGGTGTCTTACGTCCGGGCGACGACGGTTTTTGTCTTTTTAGGACACTTGTCACACGATATATATTATTAATAATTGATATAATATAGAGCGGCAACAGAGAAAACACCCAGGAAGTGCCCCACACCACCGGAGGTCCGTCGTATATTCGTGCAGTAGTAATACGCGTCTGCCGACAAATTAAAAAGTACTTTTTTATTCTTCCTATCTATCATCCACCGACAAAATTATAGTAATTATGCGTCATTATAATATTACGTATATACGTATCGTGCGAAAAAAATACTCAAACAATGTATGAAGTAATATTTCTATAAAAACTATTTTATAACAATATATTTTTAAGTAGTAACAATTTTTTTTTAAGCCGATTATCGATATTTGGTTTTAGATTTATGTTATATTATTATTTATTATACTTGCATACAATATTATGATAGGCAATAATGCTTGCAAATATATTAAACGTATTAATAGTTTTGTATTCAAATATTGAAATGATCGTTAGCTCAGACATGAATAGCTTTGAATTTATAAATCATATGGGGGTCCCGCATATTTTCGTACATGGTTTTATATTATTATTATTAAATAAAATAACTACCCGTGTAGGTTTGTGGTTGAATAAATTCATATTTCCGTTTTGGAAAACGAAAAAATGCAAAAATTAAACTACACATTGTAGTGCATGCTTTAGAAATGTATACAATATTTTTAAATTATATTCGTAAAAATGATCGACTCGTTAAGTTGAATAATGAAATATGTTTTTTTTAATGACATTGAGGGTAGTTACAGAATATAAATTGAACGCGCGTAAAGGACGCTCTTTTAATACTTATTTACAAATAATACATAGTATGTAATAATAATATTGATATAATAGTTCTTAATTTTGGAAAAAAAAATGATTCAAAAAATAAAAGTTGCAACATCCCTTATATACGCATAGAATATATCATGGTAAGTATAATAAGTTAAAGGAGCCTACAACGAAAAAAATAAGTTGTTTTTTTGAAAGAATATTAATTTCTAAAAATAATGGTATAGGTTTTAGGTTTCTACTCATAATTATGATCAATTGAAAAAAGACGTAATCGCCTATCTTATACGTGTAAACGTTCTGAGCTTCTCACTATGATTTACCAACCTAAACATTTAATTATTAAAATTTAATTTACATATAAATGTTAAATAAAAAATTAGTTATATGAATAATCATTGCAGTTATGTCATTTATTGTAGGTAATAGGTATTATTATGGCCAGTAATATTTATTTCGACAATGTATTATTATTTATTATAATTGTTTTTTTTTTAAATTCAGAGAGAAGATAGGTTAAATAAAGTTTTCGGGGGTGAGGTGGGAGAGTATGTAATAGTGACAATTGTATACAGTATACGGCGCAGACGTTTTTGGTCCAGTTGTAAAACTCGCTTGTACAAAGCAGCAGACGTTTAAACGTATTTAAGATACATTATTATACTGTAAGAAGCCATATAACATTATTTTTCTAAAGACTGTCTTAAACGACGCCAATATTGTCGAAACTGTGTTGGGACGTCTACGCACAACGGTATCCTGCAATACGAAGAAATGTCTTTATAAACTGTTCTGGATTTATTTTCAAATGTTTACACTTTATTGGTCTTTTATAAAATCGCTATATAATATGTATAAGTGTTAACGTAAAATCCTGGTGCTTTTATTATTTATTGTAAATGGTTTTTGCCCACTGGTCGATGACAATGCCGATCGAAATGATTTCTAAAGGACGCATCACATGTATAGATGATCACTACACATCACATGTGCTTATATAAAAACATTTGTATTTATTATTAGGTATATTTTATATAACAACATACCGTTATGGCCCGTAGAGCCCTTGTGTTATGTATTTATCAGAAATAGAAATGGATTTTTAAATAACAAATTTTGTACGGTTGTCAATATGTCAAATGTCATTACTCCTACAAATGTTTGATTTTCGATACGCAGTTTACGGGGAATGTGTACAAATTTCGACATTTCAGCGTATATAAAACGTTTTTAGTCATTTTGTGTTCGAATCGAACATGAATGGTATTAGCGTAAATGTATTCAGTAGTTTTTTTATATAGTTGTAATTTTTCAAAACGCGTATAACATTGCAGGGTCTTATTCACTTATAGGTTACGTATTCGCCGATTCGACAACAAAATAAACTCGTCTATTCTCACTGTGTTCACTTTAAAACGTATATAACAGCTACTTGGTATTTGAACACTTGAAGGAAATATATAATAAAACTTCAAAAAAATTTCATAAATAACTTATACAATATTAGTATATTATTGTTTGTAAAAAATTATTAAAAATCACAAAAATCTAAGTTGCATTTTTGTCTTAAATCGTTTATTCTAAAAATAAATAAAATGTTTATTTTGTGCTTAATTATATTTGAGTTCATAAAAAGACAAAACTGTATAAAACAAAAAAACATTTGGCTCTGTATTGCCTTGAATACATTCTGGTATTATAATCATTCAGTTAAAACTATTCATGATTTTAGCAATGTTATGAAAGTCGTAGTTCATACAATTTTAAGTGTAATCTATGAAAATAAAAAATTTCAAAAAATTACTTCTATACCAGAGTTTTATTCAGTAAGAAAAATTGTCGAATCTTTCGTTGGTGCAACTGCGCGTTTAAAAGATTTTAAATTGTTTCGTATAATATGCGAACAAAGAAACAAGTATTTTTTGTTTTTATTTAAGAACGACACAAGATATCGTATAATTTAAGCATACCTACCTATTATATTTTATAAAACAAACAGTTCGAATAAAAAACAAGTATTTTTGCATTGTTTGTTTTTATTTTGAACGATATAACATACACCCTGTATAATATTCACGAACTTATACCTATTTTATAAAACAAACAGTTCGTTTAAGTACCTACTGCTATTGCCTATTAGGCATTAGTAAAAGTGTTATACAGGAAAAATTACTAACAAAACGTTTTGATATTATGCGATATTATATTATGTATTGTGTTGAAGGCATACATTAATTTGTACCTATAACATATCTTGGACCTCCTACAAATGTTATGTTGTGTATTATATTATACTTAGTTATAATCGTTATATGATTGTTTGCTTTAAGTGAGTATCGATTACGCGTATCACATTTTCATTTCCTCGGTTTGAAAACGATGAATGAATTGTTTTTTTGCGAACATAAACATTATAGTATAATATAAAACGCCATACTAGCGCATTGTTCGTCGTATATTTCGACCACCACCTTCTCCTTTTCCTGCTCAGGATACATACACGTGGTTTCGGTTACGGGGTAACTGAGTATATAATATTACTTACACTTTCAAATAATAATAACAACAACAATAATAATAATAATAAATATTACGACCATAAGAAATGGGTGAGATCGTCTAAGGTCAAACCGTATCCGCTCGCAATCATAATAATATATTGTTATGCACACATATAAATGCCGAATTCGCGGTCTGCACACGTTTAATAATATAATTACGTATCCGTTACGCCAAGAGAGTGCGCGTAGTTTATACCTCCGCGGCCGAAGGTGTCCGAATTAGCCCATAGAAACGTCAATAACCGTTTTTTTATTTCTCATATTATGCGCCGTGGCCGAAAATCCCGTATTTATTTCCGGCCCACGTGCCCATATAGACGTATTATAATAATATAATACATACGAATGCAATGCCACGATAAATCACGCGCAATGTAATTTGTACGTTTCCGTTTCGGATCGCATTACGCCCCGCTCGTGTATAACAATAATGTACATAGGTAAGTACCTTACCTATACTGCCGGAACCATTTCGGCGGAATGCCGATGGCCAAATCGCGAGGAACGGGGTTAAAGGACAAATCTGAGGATAGCGAAATACCACCTGGCACATCCATCCAAGTATAGACCATCTGCTGCACGGTGCGGTAACAACAATATATTATATATAAATAAGAACGAAGAAGCGTGCCCGTCCGTTGCGCGACATTATGTTCTAGAAATCTCGTGAATTATGAACGTTATTATATATATATATATATAATATACTGTATATGTCTATATTATGTACCTATATATAGTATATATTATATATATGAACGTATTTTTAAGGAAAAAACACCCCATGTATATTATTATGCGACTCGTATTATAATACGCCATAGCAGCTGAAAATTTTGTCATTCGAAGAGTCTAACCGAATTTTAAAGAAACTGAAATTATTGTTTTTTTTTCGACTCAGGAATTTTATCGCCAACTACATAACTTAGATTCTACGAAATCATATGCTATGAAAAAAAAATTGCTTCAACTACCTATACATAAGACAATACATATTTAGCTTTATAAATGTACTATACGGATATATGTTTATAATGATGCTTCTGTTTTTTCATATATTTTGTTAGTTGTTGTAAAAAAGTATAATTCATTGTATACAGAATTATGGCGGTATTATATATATATATATGTACCTACACTGCAGGTTGTATCAGAGAAAACTGGCATATGTAATCAACTGAGTATTTGAGTAATTAACTTTCTTCCAATCGATGTATGAACATTGTTTTTAGTATTCAATTTATTAATGATCATGATGATCATATTTAAATATACCTATATATTATATTGAAAAGATGTATAATATACTATATAGTTTTTATTTATTTAGATCATGAAAATACTTATTTTAAAGATTATAAATTATTCTTAAAAATCGGTTATCGGTTTCTAAATAATCGGTTATCATAGTTTCAATATCAGAAGATTTATGTCAGTGTTATAAATTATTCAAATATAGTGTACCTATATTATTTTATTTTTTTAAAAGTCATAGTCAGACTGCATGTACTTTTGTCATAATAATATGTTGTTACATCTTCGAAATTATTCGTTAGGTACCTATACCTACTTAAAGTTTGTGTAAGTTGACATATATGTTAAAATTAAAATTTAAGACGATTTATTCTTCGTTGCCACGTAACCCCTAACTTGTGCAATGCCCCGAGACGACCCATCCAACGGGAAAAAAACTTCGGAATTATATTATTAGCATCTCTGTGGCTATAGATATAAAATACAATAAATTAATCTGTCGGTATTTTTTGATAACGACCGCGTGGACTTTACGGTTGTGCGGTATAGACGTTACATGTGAGAAAAAAAACAACAGCAATCTGGGAGGGCTAAATCTAAATAATATTATAATGCAAACATACAATGATCGTACTAATTTGCCGCCGCCGCATAGGTACCTCTACCTATACATAATGTACGCAACAACAATATACATATACAATATATATACTGCAGTAGGTATATAACCCTATCCGCATAGTATTATTATTATTATTATTATTATTATGTAAAAATATAATCGGAATGAATATATTATTGTAATTCAGAGGCAGAGGAGCCACAATATATCGCCAAACCTATATACCTATATATGTGCGCATGGTCGGCCCGGGACTAGTTTCCCAAAGGGTGCGTAAGCCCCAAAGACGCCGGTGCGCTCCATCCCTCCAGCCATACGCAAGTACGCACACACACACACACAGACATATTATATACATTATGTTACGCACCGCGAAGTGTTTTAATCCGCAATAACTGTCTGGGTTTTACGACTGTTGGTCACCACCCCGCTACTACCCCGCTCAATGAGAAGTGACACTTAATGTATATCTCTGTATGCACCTATTATTCGTAGTGTCACCTGACTCGTCGTCGACGTCGTCGTCGTCGTCGCAGTCGGACTTTCGAAATTTACGACCAGATCGAATCCCGCGTGTATGGTATAATATTATATAGGTTTATGGGTACGCTTCCGATAATATTAAATTAAAATAATAATAGGTATATAGGTAGTAGGTACCTATATATATAAGTAGAATAATACACCGAAAGTGGTCGCAGCGGTATAGAACGAAATACATAAATTTAAATCGGCGGCAACGGCGAGTGCAGTGTTGGAGAGCGGGAAGGGGGGGATGGTTGATGGGAAAAATTTCGGAAATCCCGGACAAAAGAGACGAAAAAACCAGACGTCTGATCTTTTGTGGTGCCCCTCTGTCTGGCCGAAAGGCGCTTCACTTGACCTTTTTTTGCGCCTCGCTCACTTCGACTAACGTTCGGGGGTCGCATCCCCTCGCAGTCGACGTCGCGGCGGCAGGTTAACATTATTATACAGTATATACTATATGACGTATATGTGTACATAGGTCTTTTACATATATATATATATATATATATATATATATATATATATGTCGTGTACGGAGGGTCGAAGAAAAGACAAAAAAAGACTGCGTGTTTAATGCGCAACCGTGATGGGGTGCCCCCGGGGGGAGAGATCCAGTTTTCGCCACACTACCTATGTTGTTTGGCCCCGATTGGCCCAAGGATTTTCTTATTCCCATAAAACGTTATTTATAACGTTTTAAAAATCGTAACGGACCGGTTCTCCTTGTTTCTACCTCCTTCTCACTCATTCTTTTTTCTATCTCTCTCGTACTCTCGCTTGATCGGCGCTCGTTTTTTTTTTGTCTGGTCTTTTGCTTGAATCGTGCCCGATATGCGCCGAGATACGAATCTATTTTAAATAATAATATTGATACGTCGTGGTAATTGGTTGGTATCGGGAAGGGTCGTCGAGATGAATGTTATACTTTTAGTTTACGTCTGCGAAACTGCATAATCAGTAATCGGCTTAACCCTTTCTTATCAACTGATTAGATCAATGTCGACAAAAGTCTGTTCGATTGACAACGATATAGGCATATTATAATATAATCAACTACGAGTTCTTGTATCGCAACAATTGAATTATGTATCGGGGCTGATATTATGAAATAATCGTGTTATGCGCAGAAGGTACGAAATGATTTTTTTTTTTAATTCGTATTATATCTTACTAATCTTATTATTCGTACTATGTCTTATCATCGTAGCTTATGTTAACAAAATATACAGTTAAACAGTCGTTTCTACGTCTCGTCCAAAGTCGCAGATGTAGCTTGTTGTTTTTATCGTTTGTCACAAACTGCAGCATCAAAATAATCACAATATATTTCAAAACAATCGTTAATGATTATGTTACGCGTATAAAACATTTTGTTCTAATCTAAAATCACGTTAATCATCGCGATTCATGGGATAGGTAATGCGTTAGAAAATGTCTTCGAATATAATATACAGACTGAGGCTGCAGCAGCAGCAACCGTTTGGCGGAATTCACCTTCCATTTCGGTTTTTCGATTCGTATATTATGTACTCCCATCTCTTTATATTCTTAAATATTGGGTAATAGGTACACATATATACATTATACAGTCGTCTAACTCGATTTGTTGTTTTTGATTTAATTTTTTTTATTGTACCTACCTATACCCAAACCGACGACCGGTCTCGAAGAACCACCGAGTCGGTCCGTATACCGCACCGACAAAGTGCAAACCGGTTGTCCGCGACTGGGCGACCGCCGTGCATCTTCTGCAGTCCGAGGAGTCGCGCAACAATGTGTGCATTGTATAGGTATACTCGTACACCGGTCACGTAAAACCGAATTTCTCATGGGCCGGGCCGCGTGAATAATATGATGATAATAATAATAATAATAATAATAATAATAGTAATAATCGCAACACGCGGAATGTCCAGCTGTGCAGTGCGACACATCGTATTATATTATAATAATATCGTGCACATTGTGACATTGTGTTCCGTATATAATACTAACTGTTGCCCCGGTCGGGCGGCGATTGTCTCGGGGTGCGCGCGCGCGAGCGAATCTTCCTTACGCAAACACGCACACCACGCGACCTTAAAAAAATAATAATAATTTATATAAACCTTATCAAAAGACGCACACGTGTGCAGTGTGCCGCAGTCGTGTTTGTTATGACGACGACGCCCATTTATTCGTTACAATACTGCGCGTCGTAAATCTTCTATCGAAATCCAAATCCTGCGGTGCAAAAATCGTCAAGAATATAATATATAGCGTCGTCTAACGATGTGGGTATCGCGAATTTTTTTAAAGGTGTTTTCTATACCCAATATTCAATGAATATTAGCGACAACATCGCGAAGAAAAATTGTCTACTTTGAACATAACGTGGTACGGACTACGATGATTATCACGACTGTCAACGAACTTTTAAAGTCAGAAACGATTTTGATAACAATCTTGATGTAATATTACATGTATAATAACACCAATTTTAAAATGATGTAATCGTGTATAGTTGGCGCGTGTGCTTGCGAATGATTTTAAAACCCCACAACAACCGTTAATGTCTGAGATTCATAGGTAATAACTAATAATACCAGAATTAATAATTTATATAGGAATGTCCGAATACATTTACAATTTATTATCGAATCGCTTTGAATTATAGTCACGAGAAAAAAGTACATAATTAAATGGAGATCGAAGGGGGAGAACATGAATATTAAGAAAATAAACAGAATAATTCCCACCGATAGGTATATACATTTGAAAAAATGAGAGTAAAATATAATTTAATATTTATTAATGTCGGTCCCTCGCCCGAGAGCAGTTTTTTTCTTTTTTAGAACTACCAAACAACGACGACGAAGCGTATGACTTATATTACATTAAAGTGTGTAGAAACGTATATATATAAGTATACACCAGCGAGAGACCCGTAATCGCGTTTGGGGGAGAGAACGACGCGTATTTTTCACCCGACAGCGCCCCCCCGCGCTCATTGTGCGTCCGCGGAGAGAGACGTGATTGACAAGTACATTTGCATTATACACCGGGCACGGCAGTTCCGGAGCCCGTCGCCACTACCGCCACCACTGCCTCCGGTGTCACCAGATCCGTGTGCAATAATATACGCGTCACGAGACGTGGAGTCTAGACGTATAACGCGGGTGAGCGGCAGAGAGGAAACCAGTCCGGCATTGTTGTATGGGGTTTTCGAAGCCCAGACGACGGGGTCTTGCCGCGGTCCAGCTTTCAGAGCACAATGGAGCCACGGCGCTGTGCGTAATTATTATTATTGCAGTCGGAAATCAGCGGTGGTTGACCGAGTGGTTAAGACCAAAAACCGGAACGCGGGTTAAATTTCCGTATAGGTAAATGCATACGATCCATTTCGACCGCGGTTCGTGTCATTAAATCGGTTTCCGATAACATAATAATAATATATACATAAATATATATTATACACCTAATAATTATACACCAACTCTGCGGGTATAATAATACTCCTAAACATAGGTATTGATTACAATAACAATAATAACATACATGATATTATATTATTATTAGGAGTATTTCGAATATATAGGTCACCTATTTACTAGCCATTTTATGCCAACTTAAATACATAATATTGCGTACCTATATAATAACAAACGACGTTTCCATAAGTGCACGTCCAGCTGTTCATCTAATCATTATTGTTATCTTTGCGAATGGCAATTCATGTGATATACCGATTTTTCGCGAAAACCACGTGACAATCAATGTGATTCAAACAATCGGTGTCATTTGAAAAATAATATCGAGTAGGTATACGCCATTACTATATTATGTTTATATAATAATAATTCATTAGTTATACATATATATACGCGTAAGATTAAAGAATTTTGAAATGCTTATCAAATTCAAATGAAATAAATTTCTCTCAAAAATCGTCAATGTAGATACTTACGAACACAGATCGACATATAAAACGATTTATATACTTGTAAATAAACTGTGGGTATATATTTGAAAATAATCGTTATCAAACAATAATGTTTATCACGTTAATAGGACGCTACACCCGCATGTGTTGTCTCCCGTCTTACAAGTGCGTAACATTACAAGAACTGTTTCGCGCGGGTCATAACGTTAGTTATAACGTTTCAGTTATAACTAAGAAACGAAATTTTCACCACATAATAAGGAGAACATTTACTGTGCAACGTTGTTTTCAATTTTTCGATACCACAAATAGAAAAAAAGTTCTTATTGTTTCAATATTCATTATTTTTGCGTTTTTCAAAATCGAATAACTTTTTTTCAGTTCTAATATCAAAAAAATAAAACAACGTTGCACAGTCGAAATTCCCTTTTATCTGTGGTGAGAATTTCGTTTCTTAGTTATGACTGTAGCCTTCTCGGTTCTTTCCCGCGCGAAACAATTTTTGCAATGTTACGTACTTGAAAGACGGAGACAACACATGCGGGTGTAGCGACCTCTTAATTTAAATAATTAACGGCGTTATGATTTTGTATGTACCTAGGCCTTAACCTGAGCCACTCTTACCTTTACGGCTATTTTTTACGTTAAGATAAAGAAAATTAATTTAACATTGAATCTAAGTAATTTGGGGTAAAATTGCATATTATGAGCATTTTTATTCTTTTATATAAATATTTTAATATTGAAATGACTGTTTGATAAGATAATACGCATTGACAAATTGCATTTCCGTATGGGTAGTTGCGGTATAACTACGTCGTCGTAATGAAATGACTGCGATGATTTTCCCTGCAATGTACACTGGTCGCCACTACCGCTACCACAGTAATTTGGCTGTGTGTTTTCAACGTGTGCTAATTTATTCCGCCCTTCGTCAGCCGGGACGATACACAATACAATAGACTAAACGTGCGGGAACACACAAACGTCCTTATCTGATGATCGTACGTATTTCAAATTCAATGTGTACATGGCATTCTTTGCCAGAGCACGCGCCAAGAAACCGTCTTATTAGTTACAATAATAATAATAATAGTAAAAATACGAATAAAAAAAAGTTACCCTGCAGTTCATAAATATCACCATCGCTACATCGCGACATGCTTCCCCGACCATATGGTAAAATGTCATTTATAAAATGATTATAATTTGAAGTAGTCACCACAGTTAGTCGACAGACGTGTGTAATTATATAATTGTTTATTAACTTAGTGAATTTATCTTTGGTACAATACATTGAATTCAGTTAAACAAAAGCAAGTCAATACACTGTAGTTTCATTGTACAACTCGGATACCTAATGGCCTCTCTTTTTAATTTACCAACCAACCTCTCCCACTACATAAAAGTATCTACTTGTTACTTAAGAATGACACTTGACAGACTTTTCCTGGAACCATTGATGGATCTACACTATAAATATATCACTACATTGGGACATAGAAAAAACAATAGAATATTAACATTTAATAAGTTATTTCAGTCTAAAACTGTCGTAAAAATAATAAAATCTCTCTTCAATATATCTAACCTTACCCTATACATTACGACCTCAACATCCTTCTGATTTCTTATGCAATATCAATTATTAGTGTATTATAAACGCATGACCTACAAACTTAATACCACCCAAATCCACCAGTAAAATAGCAAGAAATAAGAAAATCAAATGAAAATATTCCCGGTAATATCTTAAGGCAATATAAGTGACTCAGGGACAAAATTTAAAATATCACTTAAATATTATAATTTAATAAAATTAGTTAAATATACTATATTATGCTGTCTGGTTTTATCAGTTGATTGGGTTAGGTTAGGTTTCACCCACGTGATAGCCCACCATCTTAATACTATATAAACTATCTATATAAACGTACTGTAAAACTGTAAAAACTGTAAATTGTCAATACAAGAATTAATAAATTGTTTACCGATAACTTTTGTCAATTTGTTTAAGGACTATTTTATTTTATTTATCAGCTTAGATGAACATTTAATTGGTCCGGTGACCGGTACAATGTAAACTAATATGATATAATTAATAAAATCTTCAAGATGTAAACGAAATAGATAAGCGGAAAACTGATGACATGAAATACTACAGCACGTTATGTCTGATGTTCGATTTGTGTACAGATAGTTTGCATAACCGACAACGGCGACAACCGAGACATTACATTTTGGAAGGATCTCAAGTTAGCCAAGAAACATGTTAATTGTAAGATTATAATACTGTGCATTATTATATTACTTACGTTTGATATTCTCGTACATTAGTCAGATCCACTGATGGTCGATGGTCTCGTATCCAAAAAGTCGGTGTCATCACATCGAAAAATAATATAGTTGTACAAGTGAGTGTGTGTGAGAGAGAGATAAATCAAAAAAATAAATGTTAAAAAATATATCAAATGCAATATAAATAAGCGCAAAACGTGTGAAAAACTATCGAGTGTACGGATACTGTAATAAAGTTGTAATTAAACGAAAAAAAATTGTAATATGCAGGTACAGCTGGTGCTTAGCGACGTTACTTTTAAATTTTATATTATAAAAATATTATTTTCATGTCGTGTTCGGTGTGCGCGCGCGCGTGGGTCTGACGTGCACCGCCAAGAGTCAAACGAGAACTGAACACTGCCGAGTGCCGGTATAGTCGAACGGCGACGACTGGTTCGAGCGCGCGCTTCGTAAATATATAGTTGCTGTTGGTAGAGCGAGGTACAACTATATAACATATACACCTATATACACCTATATACATATACATATGTACATATTATATATACATAATATACATACGACGACGACGTGTTATTTCCATTGCCATTTCGACGATTTACAGCTGCTTGCCCTGCCCCATTATACACACGTTATATATATTATTATGTATATGGTGTACATAATATGTATATATATACATCAGCGCCGCGCCACCTTTTGTGTACTATTTCGTTCCTTTTTTTCTTTTCTTTTCTTCCTTTTTTTTTTTATATAGCATTGTAATACCTGTGCCTTTTCGGTATTACCTGCAAGCGTGCGCGCGCCAGCTCACATAGGTATATGAAACCACCCCGCACGGCATTTTATTTAGAATCGTTTGCGGTGATCCAATAGGTGCCTACTTTTCGCGTACACGCGTTTATATATACATTATATGTATATAAAGCTGCACCGGATAGTTTTTTCGGGGCATGCTCGTCGTAGCTAGGTATAGTATATTATTATATATGTAGCAATGCGTTATTACATTATATATGCATATATTATTATGTATATCATGAATTATGATACTCGTGTAGGCCAGATTGGTGGGGTTAGGTTATTATTGTATTGCATTTAATTAACAGTGTTTTGTTTAAAAAAGGATCATTTCACACCAAGACAACGACTCCAATTATATATATATATATATATATATATATATATATATATATATATTATATATAATATATATACATGTAATATATTATATTGTATACCACTGAGACGACGACAGCGACTTAAAATGTATTACAAAAGATAAACAATGGTCTTATTATGAACAAACGTGCGTTCAGCTCTAGCAGTTTTTTACAGATCAGAGCAATGGGACTTGATCAACACTCCTAGAATATGAACTTGTTGTTTAGTTTTGGTTTCGGAATAAACGAACATAGATTTAAAGTTCGACATTTTAAAGAAGCCTATCTTTTTTGCTTAAAACATGCTTACAGGAAAAACTCTTACACTATACGTAGAGTGATCCGATTTCCATAGCCATTGTTTTTTTTATTTTTGGAAAGAGAAACATTTCTTACTGGGTGCATTGGATTTAAGTTTTGAAAATTATATTCTAAACCAGATTATATAGATTTGAATATGGCCAATTTGTATAAGCTTTTGATATTTTTATCATGTTTGTCTTAAGCAACGAATAAATTAAAGTTATTGTTATCTTATATGATTCACAATTTTGACTAATGAAGATTAACCGAAAATCTACTGAATCCTAAAAGAACTAAAAAAAATAATGTATAAGATTATATTTCTCACTTTTACAGGTTTAGGGCTGTCATACAGACAGTATGTCTGTATACAACAGGCGTTATACAATATTTTTTTGTTAATTAAGTTAAATTTAAATTTATTTGTCACATTATTTCAATGCTATGTTTGTATTTACTATTTTATTAATTTTAATGTAATGCTTCTTTGCCGTTAATCAAATTAATTAATCGCTATAATATTTTGTGACTATTTGTTTTAAATATTCCAATCAATTTATAGATTTGTTACAACATAATTGTCTGAAACAGTTTTGAATAAAAACTTTTGAGATTACGTGTATCTTATCGAAATTTGCACTGCAAGTTACAATATAAGTCAAATTTAATAATTTTACGCAAACGAGTCGTCATTTTTGGGTCAAAATTTGTATTAGCTAGGTGTTCAAATTTTCGTATGTATACGCAATGAGTTGTCAGTTTCTAGGTAATAAATTGTGGACTGAGCGCAAACGAGTATCACCGTATTATGTGAAATCGATGTTTGACGGGCGTGTCCACGATATGACTAATCAATCGATTTTTCATAAGATTATGATTAATGTGTGTGGTTGGAAAATTGAAATTTTTGGTTTATAAATGGTTGATTTTGATTACAGTTTACAGTATTATTATAAATAACTGTATTAAAACAAATAATGAAATATAAATATTTATTATACATTTTCCTAAAATTGTGATTGAAATTAATATCGGTCATATTTTAAAGTGAATAAAAGATTTTTTTGGATATTACATCCTGGCTTATTATAATCTGAACTGAGTAACACCAAAATGAGGGATGAAAATTGTCAAGTTTTGAACACCATTAAATCGAATACGTATAAAATAATAAACTGAACTAGGTTAGAATCATATATAGTTTTAATTTTAAATGGGCAATGGCCAATGAAGTGCATGAAATCACTGGATTAGCTAGTGCTAGTATATATAAAATTTTTATGACTTTAGCTTTGAGTCTTTTAACGAAAGTCGTATTTTCGAATAATTTAAATTTATAAATGTGTTTTAAATTATTTTAACATGATACTGCAGAATTTCAGTTAAAAAAATATATTGTGATAGTAATTATACATATATGTTTTCATATTTTCTAAATTAACCATATAGACGTGTATACTAGTATATAGCATGTATTAGTCATGAACATATTGATTAATGTTTTGAATCAGCCATCCGGTGTTTTATTTAATAAAGGTGATCAAATATCAAAATCATAAGTTAGCTTGCAATGTTTCATCATGCAGAAACAATATTAGAATAAAACCCCTTTAATGCCATACTGCAGGGCATATACTATCTATAACCACTGGCCCGTTAACTTTTTAACCATACTGTTCTCACTGTATATTTACGTGTAATAATAAATAATAATTAATAGTTGAACACAATGCTTATACAACAAAACATATGTATATTTATAGGTAGCTACCTACTTATTATTATTAACATAAGTTCACAAACCTATCAATTTTATAAACAATATAATATGTTTATAAATTATAATATTATTATTATTATTATTATTATTTAATAAGCCTCCACAACAAAGGTTATTGGCTACAAACATTAATATTTTTTAACACAAGTATGAAGCATTAATATATATATAACATAATAATAATAGTATAAAATGATGAGATTGAAATATATCTAGATTATATTATAGTTGGTATAGTTTAGTTAATTTTAAATAATTAATTAATTTTTCTATGTTGATTAGTTGTGGACTTAGAGCTTCTTCCGGGTTGTCTTCTATATTGAGCTTATATCTGATGTCGATATAATATTATTATATAATGAAAGATAAACAGAAACAGGCAAAAACTGTAGATACTTACGAGTACGATTTGTTTGTACCGGTTTTATATTTGCGGCTAACATTATAACTTTTCGTTTGCTTTACCACCGTTGTAAAACAAAACATCAGGTTTAAACAATGCACAAACTCGAGCATTAGACTAAAAACTCGGAAGTACCTATCTATCTATCAACGTGCGATTTAAATGACATTATTATACATTACTTGGGACGCGGTTAATTATAACGTACTCGAAACACTAATGTGTATACTCACGATCGAGACAATAGATAATAATTCATTTTATGAATTAATTAAAAAGACATTTTATGTAAGCGTAAAAATTTAGCAGTGAATGCAACGGCGATTCGTACTCCGGACAGCAGGGGGACACGAAAGCGGTCACGTGATGGGCGTTTAACGGCCCATGAATCGCAGTTTGGTGTCATTCGCAGTGACTTTAATGCCCGTCAACCCCGCCGCCACCAGTAGGTAGCCCATTTGCGACCGAGGGTGCGGTTCTGGCCCCGTTTACTGTGTGCATATAATAATAAAGATGATAATAATAATAATAGGTAATATACGTATAAATTAAATGTCATTATTGCTATTACCGGTGCAGTAATAGTTGCAGTGAACAGTGAACATGAAAAGTAATCGTTTTATGCACATAATATGTTTCCATAGCGAGCAAATTGTCATAACATTATATTATTGTTTGTGTTTGCATATTGTATTAATAAAAAAATAAAATAAGTGACAATCATTGCATGAACCTGCATGACTGCATAATAATATGTATGTACTTATGTGTAATGTGTATGCGGTTGTATATTTGTTTAAAGATAAAAAGCACAAGTACTATATACGACCTGCCTAGGTACGTATTACGACCTGCCTGTATTGCGGACGAATGGTTGGAAATAAAGCGGGCAAGGCGAGGCGGCTTGTTGATTATTTGTATTTTAGATTACTGTTATATATTTGTATAAAATTATCTACCCATGGGCTACATTATAATATAATTAATAATTATAATGCAATTTTATATTATTAAGCACGCACAATTCAATTAGAAAGAATTTACATCAATTTATAATCATATCATACGTTATGTATTACAACCCTACAATATGTATATGCTATTATGTACGCATATCGCCCATTTAAACATCGATTTGTATTTGTCATGAATAGGATAGCATTAAAAAAATGCAGTGAATAAATAGATCAACTATTATAATATTGTTGACCAATAATATTATAATAAATAACAATACGCGTTATAATATAATAATACATTGTTATAGATAAACGTAACGCACTTAAATAATGTATGTATTAATCATTCCGCTTATTGCAATAATAATAAAATGTAGTCTAGATTATTTTTGATGGCTCAATTACGGATCCCGCATTATATTATAATAGAATACAATGACAAAACATCTGACAAATTGACCTATGTTCAATTGCACAAAAGAGAATAATAACAATAGTAGGATTATTGTTATTTTTATATTGCACTTCATTTGATATTTAGACAATGATTTTCATACTGGGCATCAAGCCAGTTTCATTTGTTGTGTAATATTATAGTATTTATAATAACCAATAATATATTATATTTCATTATTATCGTATATAATATGCATAATAATATAATATATATATATTAAATCGTGATCATGATTCAGTGTGCAAGTATAACCAATCTATCCTGATAGGGTGTAACTTTCACCCCGTCCGTTTTTTTCTGATAATATTGTATTTATTTATTTATATGTTACGTCTGCAGTTAGGTATTGTTTTGGTTATAAGTTATAACAAATGCAAATTTAACATAAACAATTTTTTCTGTCTTACGCATATCTATAATATAATTAAAATATATCTCCGCATTTCCCTCAATGAGATCATCCACATTATTATTTACGTTAAGGTATCATTTATTTTTGTAACCTATTGTAACAATTATAAAGGATAATATTACATGTTTATTATAATTTATAAGACGCTATTTTAAATTTTTAATATTTGGATTTTTAAGAAAATAATTATTAATAATTATTAAAATTATTTATATTATTAGTATTATTATTATATTATATTCCAATTATCAGATGATAACATTCGTCGATCATTATCGTAAATTCTTTAGTAAATGTAGAAGGCAGGGGCTACTATGAGCAATTCAAATGATTTAATACACAATTGCTATACACGACTTATCGTTCGACTCCGAACGTCCGAACAAAAGGATAACAGCACGTAGTGGACTAGCTGGCGGGAAAACTTACAAAAAAAAAAAAAAAAAAATGAAAGCAATTACGCTAATCTACGGGTATCGGCACGTGTGTGTTGACAGAAACAATTTGTATTATACAAACGAAAACATTCGATGTTGTGTGTAAAGATTGAGAACGCCGCCGCTTGTCAGGTGTGCTTGAGCGGATTAACAAAAGTTGCTCGGACGATCGAACGTTTCGAGAATAAAAATCTAAACGAGTTAGTTGACAAAAATGCGAATACAAAATCTATGCACGAAAAGGCTACGGCGTGCGGCGCGAAAAAGGCGTGCAGCGCGAGGTCGGTAGCGAAAGAGAATAAAAGCCGTGCGCGACTGTTGGCGCGAACAGGTAAGTCGTCGGTCGGCAACGAAAACACAACAACAAAGAGGACGGGGCGAAATTCAGATGGACGTTGACGGATTGGACATTGGACTACTGCAGCGTATACGAATGGTTGACAAGTGGATCCTTCCGCGTGCGATGAATGCTAGTTCGAGTTGATCGACGGAAATCCACGCCGTAGACAGGTCGCGTTGCACCTTGAACGTCTTTTCCGTAAGTCGTATTGCGTTTAACTACGTGGTGCGTTGAGTATCGCGGTTCGTACTCGAGCGAGGTAAAAGTACTCGCCTAGGGAGTTTGAGCGTGGTACCGTATACCAAATTGGCCGAAGCTTGTTCGATGACCGCCGCCTTGAGTGCGAGTAGTACGATAAGCAGCTTTTGGTTGACCACTGCGGCGATTTGTACGCGAGTGGTGAAAACGTTCTACCATCCCGTTGATCTGAGGCGAATACGGCGATGTTCGAATGCGCTGAATGCCGAAGGTGCAGATCAAAAGTGATTTGAACAGATCCTAATCGAACCAACGGCCTTGGTGATGACGTCGGGCACGCCGAACCGTGCTATCCAGTTCGTTGTTAAGAACTGCGTGACCACGTGGGCAGACATATTCTCGATTGGTCACGGCTCTGCCCAGTGCGTAAATCGATCGAAGACGGTTAGTATAGATACTATTGATCCGTTAGACGGTGGTAGCGGCCCAATCAAGTCAAGGTGAATGTGACCGAAGCGTCACTCGGTGTGATGCTGGACATCGTATGTTTGTGTACTTTGGCGCGTTTGCACGGTTCGCAGGCTCGGTTGTATCGCATGATTTCTCGATCCATGTTCGACCTGCAGCTATGCAGTAATTTGTTGAGATTAAGTATATGGCACGTTACCGAGTAACGAGTCGAAAACTGCGCGCAGCACTCGCACACGGAATAATCCGAATACAGCACGCCGCGCGCCGTTTAGAGAGGTGCGCGCCTGCAACTTCGCTCGGTGTGGTACTGAACATCGCGTGTTTTTGTGTATCTTTGGCGCGATGACTCGGTTCGAGTACATCGCGTGATTTCTCTATCAATGTCTAGCCTAGCAATAGCGCGATTTTACGAGACGAAGGGCGACGTGACAAACTGACAACTACCGTGTAACGAGTTGAAAACTGCACGCGCTTCCCGTGCAATGATCCGAATACAGTACATCTATAATTTTTGATTCGCTAACCGTCCACTTTTAGGATGCTATAGTATTTCGCTGTACAATATGTAATTTAGCGATGCTTCGTCAATCGCTACAAATAAAGTAGCGTCGCTACAATTAGCGCGCTACTCCCCGACCAACTGATTTTTCATTATGACAATCAATGATCTATAAAAATATATTTTAAAGGTATTACTGGTATACATAGATATTTTTGATAGATACAAACAAAACATGTTACAAGTGTTTGAACTATCACTTCTAGTGGAGAAGCCTCGTCAATAATATAATGAACATTATATATATAATATACCTACTATAGATTTATTATAAGGAATAAACCACGTTTCATACGTTGCAACGTTATATATTCAAACTTGCAGTTTTATATTTTTATATTTTTATATTTTTATTTTATACATATCGGACCACTTGAATGAAATATTTGTGTGCATTGATACTTAGACTTTGAATCACAGGATATGTATTACTAAACTTTGTCGCTGCAAATCAATAATAAAATATAATGTCGCAAACTCTAATACTTCCGTGTAGGTATATTATCCTGATGGCCGTTTCACCATTACAGAAATATGGTAGTTTCTAAATTGGTTACCACAAGAATTTAGGAATTAAATGCCTTAAAAGGTAAACTAAAATGATCCATGTTTAATTTTAAGATATACCTCGAGATGCACCTTGATTCAATTATCCAAAAAATAGCTATATCGTGTGTCCGATATCTGAATTGTTTTCTTTGAATTATATGAAGATACCAAATTGTTGGACATGTTTACACCATAATTGACATAAATTGAGACTTGTATTTGTTAAGCTGTTTCAAAGTTAACAAACATTATGTCAACCATTACATATTTAGTGACTTTAATAATAGGAAGGACGCGTTTTATTTGGCCTGCTTTTGTTCTGGAGTAGCCTAAAGACGGCTGTAATACGATTGCGCGCGGTCCTTATCAACGGTACCTTTTTAGGTGTACGATTGCGCTTGCTAAATTATTTTTGCTTATTGCCAAATATACAGATTGTAGGTGCATGGTAAATATCCGAACTTTTTAGGTAGATTAAGTGTGAATATAAAGTATCTGTTATTTTTTGTAACTATTTGTACTATTTTTAACTTTTTGTACTATTTTTGACTGATTAATTGACACGTGATGCCACGTTTATAATGTTATTAGAAATAAATACAATAACAACATATACGACAAATAACAAATTATTTTATAATTTTTTAATAATGATAATTATTTTAAATTTTAATAATAAATCGGCAACGTCGCATCCAATTTCACGCGCAATCGTACACTTTTGAATAGTCAAAAGCATGTTCTTTGTTATTCCGGCACCGCGCGCAATCGTATGCCCAAAAAGGTAAAACGCGCGCAATCGTACTCCACCGCCTAAAGACAGACCGGAACCGACAATACAAATAATAGGCTATGATGATAAAAACGGAAAATAGTTATTGGTATATTTTTTCGGAAGACTTTTAAATTAAATAAAAAGTAAGGTAAGTGTTAATATAATTTTCGGTTTATAATTGAAAAAAATAATGATTATAATCATTATTATAGCTAAATATGTATTTTAATATATTTTGTATTATGAATAATTACTTAAAATCAGATGAAAACGAACTCGGATAAAATATGAAAGAAGATGCAATATGGGAACCGATTTGAAAAGTGGAATATAATTTCGTGAACCAATTCGATATTAGGTATAATCAGTCCCAATATACCATTGTAGCATTGAACTAGACAATACGTATTATCATCAATCTATAGCTAGATACCCACGCATTTGACATAATATGCGTCGAAATACCTTAAAAGTCTTAAGTTATGAAAATTATTGAAGCATTATACATTTATACTAAGAGTGGTGTTATAGTGTAGGAACCAACCAGTTTTGACAGATTAATTATTATTATTGTCGATATCAATTATTTTTCAAAATTGCAGCTGCACTTATACTTTATAGTATTCGCTATTATGTTGTTATTCTTTTTATACATTTCTTTCCAATCCAATGATTTATTTGAAATATGAAAAATATATCATATTTATACCCACATTATATATATAATGATCGTATTGAAAACTCGGTGATATTGTGTATGTATACACTGCGCACGCTGCTACAATAATAATCCTCCAACATTTAAACCCACACAAATTATTTTTTCTCATCCCATTGAACAAATATTTGCTCTCGATGTGTCAAAATGCCGTGGTTTTTTTTAGCATTCAATTTCGCTGTCACCCCTCGGGTGCTCTAATTTTTTTTCTCACACGTACGGTTATCCAAATGTCATCGTTTCTCATGGTCTCGTTTGTGATTCGTGTTGAAAAACGTATACCCCTAGGGTCAGGTCGCGGTTTAACTCTTTCACAAAAAATAATATTATATTATATATTGTGCGTATGGTTTTATGGTTTACGTATTTACGTATGGTGCGTACACACACACACACACACACACACGATATATATATGTATCACATAATACATATAATTTCGCCGAGTGAATTTGTCAACTAAAGGGTGACCTTTATGAAATTGATACTTTTTTTCATTCGTATAAATCATACAGTTGTTACGGTTTTTATTCTACAACTGTTGCATGCATTTTCAATTAAACCATATATTATTATTATACAAAGGGTTCTCGAATCTTAAACTCAGAATCATATTGTAATGCTCTTGCTCTATGTCGATCGTAAAAGAAACATAAAAAACTATCAACCATTAAAAATGATAAACAATAACAAGAAATGCCCTTTCTGAAAAAAATGTTGGTACCTATCCTTTATGTGCACGATGACAGACCGCAGATAGAAAAAAGAAATAATTTATTAATCATAACACGCGTGAACGAAATGGTTTAAAGCCGTTTCTGATGACAACATTCGCATAAGATATATTATTATTTATTATTATGTTTTGTACAGACTCACTATACATGAGCCATCGCGATGTTTTCAATTTTTATTATATTTTAGTTCTTTATAACTACACGGCCGATTTATAAAATAAATTCATATAATAGGTAATGTGTTACACATATTTCACTTAAATATTTGTTTGGGTGAAATATGCTTGTTGTCTTACACAACGTTTTTAAAAATGGAGTATTTTAGTAAGTAGGTACTAATATATTTGTTAAAATAACTAGAACCTTCGAATTCACTCGTGCAGATATTTTAAACTCATTTCAAAATTAAAGATATATTGTATTAAAATAATAAATAAACTGTTGGTTAATTCTATAATAATGTAATAAAAACTTCTCTATCCTTCTATATTGAATAATAATGTTTATTAGAACAACTAATAAAATATACCCTCGAATACCTATTTGTTTATATAGGTGAATGGTTTACACTAAATTTCAGTGACCTACCGAATTTTTAGTTAAGCAATGCCACTAAAGAATAATAATTCGGAGCTTGTTTGTACATACACTAAAAACCATTGAATATAATATAATAATAACTTATAAGTATTATTATAGTATAATAAAACAACTATGCTCTTAAAAATATTCAAATATTCACTTGAATAAATACAGTATAAAACGTATAAATAAATCAATACAAGTTACCTAATGAAACGAAAGAAGAAACTACTCAATGATAATATTATATAAATGCTTGAATAAAAATAAGTACGTGTATTTATTTCATTTAAATACTATTTTATACATATTATAATTATTGAATAACATAAAAACAACATTTTTGTTTCAGAAATTTTTATTTCACCGATTAACCGTGATATTCACTTATCCATGTGGTTGCCATGCCACCCTATTTCGCGGACAACCGAGAGTTTACTGTGAGATCCCGAATAAACACATATTACAAGTAATTTTTTTTCTTCAATTTGTTTGTTACGGGAATAAACAAATCGTGCATTTAAATACTAGAGAAAATAGCTTAAACACTTGTATGTCTGATGACGTCGTCGACTAAAGAGTGTTAAAACTAGATAGCTTCGAAAGCCTAAACCTTCTAAAGCTAACTGTTGTTGGTGGTTTAAGTGCCGCTGGAGAGTTAGATTAGGTCCACTTCTCTTTTACACATTTTATAGTTTAGTAAGTTTTCAAAAAAAGTCTATTTAATCCGTTCCACGTGAAACTAGTCACTTTTAATCAACAGGTAATAATTTGACGTGGTTCGATCCTCAGCCAGTGACAACATTTTTGCACTATTTTTTAAATGAATTTTTTATCGATCAATTTTATATATTATATATATTACTCTCACAAAGTTTTATTTAAATCGGAGCTATTTCATTCAAATCAATATATTTTATACAGTAGGTATATAATAAGACGGCTTCACTTATAACGACAAAAAAATCAAGACTAGAAAGTGGAAAAGACGGATATACGCGTAACCGGCTGAAATAGAGATTAATATTTTATAAAGGGTATAAAATGGACCGAAGTGAAAGAGTTATAACTTAAATAACAGTAATATAGTTATATTCTACAAATGCCGTTTGTTTTCCCGCATTTTCTCGATTTACGTTAACTTATAAATTTATAATCATTTATTTATACTATAACATTCAGAACCATTCACCCCTATTCAAAATTTGTACTGATGAGTACCTACACGGCCTTATATACCATCCTATCCTATATATACCTACGATATAGCCGATATAGGCTATACACACAATGGTTACACATACTATGTCAAATATAATACAATTCGTTATATAGCTGGTGGAAACGTGGGATGAGGATAATATTGTATTGTGGCAAACTGGCGAACTGGTAAAGCTGACATGCATTATTTTTGATCCTAAAATCCAATACACTCGGCACACACAGATCCCTCTCTATTGGTCTAAGACCCCGCACAAACATTACGTTCGGTTCGTCGTATCATATATACGTATGGTGCGCTTTATACTATTATTGTTATTATTATTATTACTATTTTACAGGCGGGCACGACAATATAACGCAAACTAACACAAGACGGTCACGACGAACACGAATTCGCAACAAGGATTAGCGACGATTGTACTGGCCCGCATTCAGACAAACAGGCCTCAACAATATTAGGTAGGTATGTGCGCTTGAATGACTACGATTCGCGCGGAAACGGTAGGGATATAATTATTACAATAATACCTAATAATATTGTAAAATATTATTTCGTAAAACCGTTTGGCGATCGTCCGTTTTTTCCCCGTCTTGTCGGGAATACTCGAGCGCGTTTTACCTCTTTTTTTATGTCACCACGAGCGGGTTCGACGCCGATAGCAATAATAATATAATAGATTTTAAAATATTATTATATTATATTCGAAAACCACAACCGAAAAATGAAAAAAAATAAGTCTTTGCCCGTTCGTACACGTTTCGCGGCTTCACTCGTCGTAATATATTATATATTTTCCATCGCTCAGCATTGTTTATCAGTAAACAATGATGTGACGACGAGGAGTGTGGCGCAACGGTGTCGCAGGTGGTAGCTTGTTGGTAGGCATGCATACATACATACATACATATACATCGTGCGCGAGGAGGCAGATGTTGAGATTGGCTTAGGGGCGATTTCGTCTTGTATCGAAAAAAAAATTCTATACACAACAAAAGATCTAGAAAAATCCCGGACGTTCTTTTTTTTTCAAACATCTTTTTCTTCCCATAAATCTGACGGGCTAAAGACGCGTGCCCCCGACGCCCGTTATTTTCGCCACACGACGGCTGGATTTATGTAATATATATATATATATATATATATATAGAGTATATAATATATATATATATGTTATGTACGCGTATATATTGTATAATATACCTAAATTAGACTTGAATGGTTGTATAATAAATACGCATAGGACGTATATAACTATATACAGACCCCACTCGAGGCACGTTGAGCACCGTCCCGCAATATATATTGATCGATGACTCGGCGGTGACTTTTGCTCTACTTATATGGGTACCTATGCTGCCATACGCATTATATTGTGAACATTATGCTCCTACACGTCGCAAAGAGGCCGGTTGACATTATATTGTTTCTGTCCACTGCAGCCGACTATTATATTATTATTATTGTTTGGTGCCTATATATATACATACATATTATACTTACATGTGTAGGGCGGCGTGGGTCACCCCCATCACACAAGTCCTCTCGACTTACCGGTTTTTTTCTTTACCTTCTAGTGCTTTTCCCGATGACAAAACTGAATTCAACAAGTATAATAAGTATAATAATATTGTATACTGTATAATATGTTATAATACCGACGCGGCGGCGTATACTTTGTATCCGCTCCAGCAGGTCGCTGTGCAGGACTGTAGCGTGACTCGGGGGATTTGTATGCAATTCGTCATCCGTCCCTGCGTGGCCATGGTATATTATAATATATAGATGATATTATTAGGTATATAGGGCGATTCGTTGCTTACCCCTCGTTTTTTTCTTCTACTATTCAATTATTCAAATTCTGATTTTTTTAACTTTTGAGTATACCTTTACCTACTTCAAAGTCATATTTCGAAAAGCCACTTGTATTTTTTATTTAACGAATGTCCTGTGGTGACACTAACTTCTCTTTCAAATTAAAACTCTATTTAGGTACGTTATTTTATTATAAAATGTTCGGTGAATGGTTTTTTTTTTTATGTTGAGGTATATACGTAATTGTGATAATTAATAAATTACTAGTAATTAATTTTTAATCTTTGATAACATTTCATAATTTTTTTTTTACTATTCGTGAAAAATAAATCTCAGACTAATATTATATTATATTAATAATTTCATCTATAATAATATGTTATATTTCAAAATAATCAATAAATCTATTATCCTTAAAATTATGAGGTTCCCACTATGCCCGTATGGGTTGTCTCTGTCTTAAAAAATATGTACAATATGTATAGCAAAAACTGTTTTTGCGTGGAACATGTTTAATCACTCTGTATTTATAGTAGAATTACCAAAATTCCACAACGCATAAGGAAAAATTTTATCTGTGATTTAGCTTTTTTTTGTATAGCACACTAATATATTATAAATCTTTTTAAATAATTAAATGAGAAAATAAACAAAATAAATCTTATGTTCTCATTGTTCTCGTTCTCAGAGAATTGAAAACTTTAATTGTATTTATGGTATACAAATAATAAAAACATCACAATTTAAAGTTCTTTCCATGCGTTGTGGAATTTTGGTAATTCTACCACGAATACAGAGGGAGTAAAGTTGTTCCGCGCAAAAATAGTTTTTGATATGTTGTAAATCTGTAGACTGTAAGACGTAGACAATACATACATAGGTACCACATCCTCTTAATACACCAAGTTGAATCTCAAACGAGTAGTATTTAAGTTATTATAAACTTGGTGTATTTAGGATATATTTACCCTAAAAACTACCAGTGTGAGAGTTTTAATTTTGAAGTATAAAAATTATAGAAATCATCTGCTTGATAATTAAAAAAAAAGGGTGGTGTCCGTTAGAAAAAAAAAGTTTTATTGTCTCATAACATTTTTATGATGATATATACAAAATCTATATTAGGTATATGAAATTTGTTCAAAATATGGATTAAAGCAATATCGTTTGACAATGATGATGTATTTTAACAACGATCGATTGTTTTGACGAAACGGAGACGATACACAAATGAATAATATTGTGTTATAACGAGTTTATCTTATTCTATTTGAAACGAGGATTCTATAGAAATAGTTCGTTAGAACTTATGTATAGTTCAATAAAAATGCTAAGTGATCATAAAATGAAATCTTTGATGAAATGAGATTCATGTTATATACGTTTTAGATATTATGCAGTATATTATCACATGCATAATGCTGACTATTAATTATAAATTATGTATATCTAACGAATTTTTGTGCGATGTATGTAAATTTTTCATTAGAAAACATACACTCGAAGTATAAAATAATAATAAAAACGATATAACTAATGCAAAATTAATGATGACCGTTTACTTATGTTATTTACAGTCTGCATATAATATTAAAAGAAGTTTGAGCACATGCGGCAGACCGTAATAAATAATTGTTTTTGAGAGTTGTAAATCATTTATTATTTTATTCGATTTATGTACCTATGATTAAATACGATTAAATGCGATCCATTTGCTACAATTATGGAAGGCTTTTTAACTTCAAAATGGAGCTTGTTCTATATTTATAACATGTGTTCCTTATAGATCGAACTTGACATTTCTTAGTAAAATCCCATTGTTTTTGTGTCTTTCTTTTATACTTTCTCTAAAAATTACAGAATAGTTATAAATATAGGTATACTTACGTTAAATATTAAATAATTATTGAAACATATTTAATATTGCTATTTATATTCAAAACAGTAATTATTTCTTTTTAATATAATTCCAGTTTTTACACCCCGTACAAACATAAAATAATTTCAACGATGTATGAATACATTTTTAGTTGAACTGCGAGTATTGCTTTACCAGGTGAACACACAATATTAGACCTTCAGAATAAATCAGCTGACAGAATATAGATATGCCTAATTAAATTATTGTATTTTAATTTGTCTTATTTTTTTTTTTTAATAAATCGGTACACGCTAACATGTTATGGTTATAATGCACCTATAATTTTTATACGAAAATCAATATTGTATTTTTTTTTTGTAGACTACATCTAAGTATATTATAATTATATATACAGTAATGGATATTATACCTAATGATGGAGTATAAAACGTATAACAGTTTATGTAATTTTAAAAAGGTCCAACCCCAAGTGCAAGTTAATGGGAAAACGCTTTACGAAACATTCTGCGATAAATGCTATATACATGGGGTCATAATTTCAAGGGTGGTCACCAAAATTATGCCTAAGGGAGGGTTTATTCAGCTACTCGTTAAAAAAAAAAATACAAAATTGCAAAAGCGTTACGAAATATTTGTATTTGAACTGAAATTGTCAGTAGAAGTTTTATTAAAGGAAAGAACAGCGACAAGCCACCAGAGAGATCAAAATCGTTTTGGGTGGAACGAAAATTATATCGGTGGTACCTATATATTCAATTTTCACAATTGAATTCAACGCTTATTAATGTTCATTTAATTTAAGACATAAGTATCAATAACGGATACATAGTACATACTTATTTTCTGGAATAGTTTTAGGCACAATTGAACAAAATAACAACATAGGCGTGGATCTTAAAAGTTAATAAATTGTATGAAAAATAATTTATATTTTAATGATTTTCGTATATGGATCAATATTAATTTAACAATATTTATGCTGAACAGATCAAATAGGTTAAAAATTAACGTAAATTACATTTAGACAGGAATGGGCCGTATTTGAGATACAACGAAAAATATAACAATTTCTTTTGCCTGGTGTATTTTACCTAGTACTTACATAGGCGCAACTAGATCTCTAAAACGAGGGATGCTAAATCTGTGAATACGTCACAGGGCCATGGAGGGCAAAGCCCCAGTATAGAAAATGACCCTACCTATACTTTGTATGATTATATTAAATAAACGATTTTATGTGTATATTACATTAATATCAAGTATAATTTAATGTCAGGTTCGTAGAAAGTTAAGCGGGTAACCTTAAAAAAAAAAATAAACGAATACTCTATTTTAACTCTCTTGGACTTATTATTATATGAAAACGTTGACGAAAATTACTTTTTTTTGTGTACTACTTAAATGAAACATATTCGCTATTTGTCAATTTTTTTTTTTTAAGAATGTTTCTCTCAACTTTTGTGTATATATATATACTATATACTTTACTAGTCATTTTTTCATCTTATTATATAACAATATAATAATAGAGTACCTACCTATACAAAAAATGATGACAGAGCAACGACATTAAAAATGAATAACCACGAACAATGAATAGCGATAATGAAATGTAATATTATACCATAAAATAATATACATCACAGGATTTTCGCACGTTTGACGACGCATTTCGACTGATGCAGTGATGCACGCAGATGGCTGCACTATTATACATCCCGTAGTCCTTACCCAGGATCCGACGACGCCGAGGGTCTTTGTCGGCCTAAATCGCACTTACATACCATATTATCAATAGCTTTGCACGTACGTATTTACTACCCATCTACCTTGAGATTATATACCCTTGTCTATAATAGACACGCGTGCACAAAAGTCACTCACCGTCACGGCCGGCGGTCACCGCGAAAAACGCCTTTCCCTTGTCGCCTATATAATGACATGTACGTATATACCTAGGTAATATTGTAATATGGGCAAGTCATCATCAATAATCTTCTTCCGGCGCCCCTAGAAATTCGACGTACGCGCGTTATATGCACACCCCGATTGCAACGGTGATGGCGTTATCGACGGGAATGAGACGTACCTATATTACGATATGATGATGACGACGGCTGAATGACACGCCGCCGTCGAAGATGGGCGGCAGTCTCGTAATAAAAAAAAAAAAAAAACAGTAATAATATACATGCAGGTATATTACGCCGAAATGCACCGTGTAACGACGACACGGACGTGTATTATGTATATAATAGGAAGTCGTCGTCGGTGCCGCGAGACGATTTATCATCGATCGCACAGCGTATAATATTATTATATTTTATTATCTTTTCCTCTCGGTGCGATCCCGGGAGACACGATCGACGACCGAGATCATCATTATAGGGGAGATTATTATCGTCCGTCGTCGTCATTACAATTATATTACATTATCTTCATCATCATCGCAGTGTTCCTTGTCGTCGAAGTCGTCGTTATAATGTTATATTATACCTGTGCAGAAGCAGCAGCAGACTCGTAGCCGGGCATCATTACAATACTATAATATATTGTATTATATTATTCGGAAATTGGCGATATATCTGTCGCGGTGCGCACCGGTGCGACTCGAAACTATCGTCGTCGTTTTTGAATTGCCCTTCTCGAAGTCCTCGCACATGTCCTGCAGTACGTGGCGCGTCCACGGTCTACCGATTCGATCGTGATGATGAATATGTATACGATGGTTTGAACTATGGTCCCGTTTTCCATATACATCATCAACATTATAATATTCTATACCCGCGCTTCGTCATCGTCGTCGAAAATAATAATAACCCCTTTTTGCATATATGATGGAATACTGCACACGCGTACCTACTTTATTACATAAATACTTTGATATTATTATATTATTATATATAAAACACGCACGCATTACGCGCAGTGTATAATTAAATTTATTTTTTTCAACGCAATTGATGTAAACGCGCGACGCACACTTATTATGCGTATACCGTATACACGCATAATGTTATAATGACCTATACCTGGGTAATATTCTATTATTATGATTATTTAGAACCGTCGTGCGGTGGCTGTTGCAGTGGTGGCCGCAATAACGTACCCGCCATGCACCCATCACACTAGCGGCATATTGTGCCGACTAATTATATTATTATATGTACACGTAGGTATATATATACGACGCGTGAGAGGGGGTGGAGATGGGTGCCACAGCAGCGACAAAGCATATTCGCACCCCACGCGTAGGTATAGCGTGTATACGACTATATTATTTATGCATAATAGGTATATATATACACCTCCATGACCGAAGTATATTATATTATATAGAAATATTGTGTGTGCGATCGCCAGATCGAGTCGTGTTTGATTTTCCCGGGGAAAACGGCCGTTGCGGATAAAAGTCGAAAGTCACGGTTTCAAATAGGGCCCACCCGGTTTGAACGTACGTCGTCGGCAGCCGCTGCAGCGGGAGTGAAAAGAAAAAGGGTTACATATATATTATATTGTATCGCCGCGGCCTCGGGATGATATCGGTCGGAAAAAAATCGTGGACGGCAGTCATCGTCCGTACATGTGTTTGTATTATGCATATGATTATTATATATATATATATATATATGACGTTTATAATATGAGCTCGCGCCCGCACTCACCCCGTTTAGGGGAGGATCGGTGCATGTCACAGAAACCGAATGACCCCCGCGCGCAGTTGGAGCGTGATTTGGGGCCGCCGTGTTTATTATAATATAGTGACGGCTAAAATAGCGTTTTGGAATATTTATATTATTTTTTTCTTTTGATTGACTTTGTCGCGGTGGCGGCGGCGGTGGTGGTGGTGGCTCTAAACGGCTCGTTTGCATATATGACCTCACGCTGACCGGAACAAATTGAATTATGCCGAGTCACTGCCCACCGAATGACAGATTTTTTTTTACTCTGTCCGCATTGTTTCGTGTTTACGACACGTGCCGTTGACAGCTGCACACAATGTGTATAATGTGCTGCTGCAGAATCCCGACGCGCGTACTTACATGTAATATGCATATTATAATATTATATACATTATTATAATATGTAATATGTCCTAAAGGTGTAGTTACTGCGTATAGCGCTGACAATATCGCGGGCGCGTTTAACTTTCGGAAATGTTTAAATTATTATTATTTCGGGAGCGATTCGTCACAATGGGTAGGTACGCGTACCAGTATAATATTATCATATATACTGACCGATATATGCCTATTGGCTATTATATAATATGCAGTGTTCGGATGAATGGCTAATATAACATAATAATATAATATATACACAGACGTGGAACGTGTATAACACCCCTTTCGCGCGATCGGATATATATAGGTACCTAAATATACTGTGTATGTTATATATTTTAGCCGAACGTGGTCATACACAATATGTGTGCATATCATTGTTATTATTTTTGAACTCTCGAGAAAGACAAGAGAAAAAACGCATTCGTTTCGACGACTCCCGAAAAAAAATAATATATTTAGGTAGAGACACATGTAGTTTGAACGAAATCGTTTGATCGCTGTTTCGAGGGTGCGCACGACGCGTCATTGAAGATACATTCACCAAACCGTTTAACCGTTATACATATTATTTATAATTCTATAGAAAACACACATAAACTGTGTAAATAACAACGTATTATCTGAGCCGTACTGCGTAATGTGCGAGTAAAAAAGTGTTGTGAATTTAAAAATTTAATCATAGCAATTTATTATCTCCCGTAGGTACGATTTTTACTATAAAATACAATTCGAACTGATGATGGGAATCAAATTTGTAGTTCAGCACAATGGTACCTATTTATATAATATTATATAGGCATCTACGATGATTCCACCCCAAAAAACCACGAAATTGAAAAAAAAAAATAACGCTAAATCACACAGCATTACAGTTGAGTATTTTTTCCCCCGAAAGAAAATGGTCTTGTAGTTTTGGGGTGTCTCATGAGTGAAATTTTATTAATTTTTTTTTATTTTCTGCAAATACTATGTGTGGATCGCTATACAGGTTTATGATTTTTAGTTCATGACCCACCGTTGAAATCACCGAGCAAAAACGGCATGGTAAAATCGAGATAATCAGCCGATTCGAAGAGTATATCTCCATCTACCTACGGAATAAAAAAATATCAAATCATTTTCGAACAAGTATATTATGCACGCGAGGGCGTCCATTTGTTTGAGGGGCTTTTGCATGCGATGTAAATATTAGAAAATAATTTGAAAACACCCATTAAATTCCCATCGGCGTATATGAAAACTACCCGACGCCACCGCGGGTGCAAAACCATACGGGGGCGCACGTTCACACTATATAGTTGACTATATTATATATTTATATGTATTATTATACCTCTATTTAATAAGCAATTACGTAGTGTACCCTTTGAAAAATATATTATTCCATTATAGAATTTCATACCCAGTGGCAAAGAGTGGTGTATAGAAAACATTTGTTTTACACGATATAATAAAATATAAGTTGTATACCTACTTTTACTTTTAATAGTAGTGATAATAATGTAATACACATGTATTGAAACTACGTTTTTTTATAATACAATTGTACATATCTATATATTGTATATTTTTGCTTTTTAGTTTGGTGTTTTAATTTTATATATATATATATTATATGACTATATACCTATCTAAGTATTCAGGCTCATTTAAATTTATTTTTAATTCACCCCCCTATCTATGGAAGAGGTAGCATGATTTGTGAATCATCATCAAGTAGAACATTTTTGAGAAGTGTCATATGTATTAGGTAGGTATAGCTTAGTTGTAACGAACACTTAAACAACAGCTGACCTTAAATATTATCCTATTATTATATTGTAAATAATATTAAAATCTTCACGGTTGACGTCCAAAACACTATTAAGTCAAAAATTAATTTGTTTTATTTTAATTTTTTTGAATAGATTATAATAATAATTTTGTAACTGCAATTATGCATAATGAATACAGTTGTACACTTTTAATTTAAGAAAAAAAATGTGTGTTTCACATTTGTGAAACTATTATTACGATGTCCAATTAATCCTATGGTTTATTTTTAAATTATCAAATCAATTTTCATTGTAAAATATTTATACAACGCGTACTCAATTGTAAAACAATATTATATCATGATAATTATAAGTGTTATAAGCAATACCTAATAACTAATTAATATAGGATAATTAAATAATTTATATAGGATATTAAATAAAAATAATATATGAATGCACATTATGTTTATTATAATTATTATTTAAGCTAAAATAATAATCATTTATATGTCTAGCTAGTAGAAGTTTTATTGTAATGTTTATATTAATAATATATTAATATACTTATTATAAAATAGTCTATTTGTTCGCTTATTTTCTATTGTAAGATATGATAATTTTTTATGATTTTAATTATTCTAATAGTTATTTTCAAATCATTTTTTAGAAGTTTATATGCAAATTTTAGTAGATGTTCGCTCGTATATGTTATTATCAGTGTTTGCGATAAGAAATATTTACCAAATATTTTGTATGGCATTTCATTTATATTTAATTAATTTTATTTCTGGTTATAATGTAACTATCTATTTATAGTATACAAAATAATATCTTAGTGACTGGTATGGATACAGACATCTGAAGGAGGAAGTTTTTTTTCTAAAAGATGACAAATAATATTATTTTATTTCAATTTACATACATTAAAGGTGGCTTCCCAAGATAAAGCTTGTTATTTCAAAACATTTCGTTTTTTGAAAACTTGAGCTTAAAAAAATATCTACAGCTATACAATAATTTTTATATTCTTAAATATAAATTTAGATGTATATATTTGAAGGAATGATACGGTTTTTTGCTATTAGAGAAGTACGTAAATTATGCAGATACCGAAGTAAATCAAACATGCAGAAAGAAAATAATTTGCTATACATATGGTGTACACTGTACATTTATTCAATTAGGTATTGGAAAAACGACAAAATTAAATAGTTTATTGAAACTTTCATAATTAGCGTATTGCATGTTGTAGTTTTTCCCACTTACCAGCTTACTGCTGTTTGAGACGTTCAATGATGAATATTTATATCAAAATAAAATAAAATGTAAATTATACCTATATTTTGTATTTTTTTTTTTTTTACAATAAATCTTGAGAAATTTATAAAACGGCAGTGTCTTAAATTTTGAGTAATTTTGATATTTTTTTTGTGTAAATTTCTCAAACTTGGCATCCACCAGTATTAACTAAGTCCTATTTATATGTCTGAATAATCTAATGACAAGGTATAATATACTTTTTTATATTATAATAATGCCAGTACGTGGATGGTGGTTAGATACAACTATTGGTATACCCAATAGTATATATTGTACCTATATGTACTTACAAATGCTCAAAATATAAATTGTTTTTATAATAAATTAGTGATTTTTTTTTTTAAATTTAAAAGAGAATAATTTATAATCTGTAACATAAGTGCAATAAGCAAATAGAGTTTCTTTTTTTTTTTACAAAATATTTACATGGTTATGTTATGAGAACGGAGACTATCCAGTGACAGAACCCTCGATTAGTGATTTAAGGACTCATAAATGAATATTTAACTGGTTATTAACAATTTTCGAATTACATCTCAAAAATTGATTAATGCCCGCCATATACTGAACCTATTATCAAGATGAAAAATTATTAAATTATTTCAAAAATAAGTATGATTTTTTGGGTCAGTGTAGTAGTGTACCAATAGTTGTATCTAACCATCATTCACTTACTGGGATCATTATTATATACAAGATTACATTTTATCATGTAGATACTTTATTTATACACGTAAAAAGGACGTAATTAAGAATGATTGAAGCCAAGGTTAAGCAAGTTATGCAAAAAAAAATTCAAAACTACTCAAAATTTAAGACAGTTTTTTGTAACACAAAATATACATCGTTAAGGATTCTATACAAAATTTAAATCATTTTTATAATTAATTGATGATTTAAAGACACATAAATAAATATTTAATTGGTTAATGGTTAATGAAAATGTTCGAATTACATCTCTAAATGGCATATTATCAAGATGAAAAATTAATAAATTATTTTTAAAAATACATTAATTCATTTCTAAGAGATGTAAGTTTCGATACACATTACGTATCTAGCTGTATGTATACAGCTGAAATATACAATTTATAGGTATATTTTTAATTAGTTGTTTTGTGTCTTCCAAAGGTTATGTCTAACAAAATGTAATTAATCACGTCTCAAAATATATATTTTACTTATGTATTCGATTCTTAATGATTTACACTCCAAAATCATTATTTACAATTAAGACAGACTATATATTTCTGTTATTTGAATAATTTATACTGCAATTATAACAGACGATCGTTCTACACAAAATTCAGAAATACGCGTTTCAGCTGCTGCAGTGTTGCTCCCTATATTTTGTTCACCGAGACGCAGTTTAAATATTACAATATGTTTGCATTGTTAAATAGTACCGAAACGAAAATCGATAATATTTGCGATCTATATATTATCATGCGATAGAAAATTCACTGCGGCGGCACCGAATATAATTTATTAAATAAAGGATTCCGTTATTATATTGTGTTGTAATACATCTGATGCGAAAGAAAGAGAAACTCGTTGACATTAAAGAGGTTTCCGTTATCGGGAGGTGGAACCAGGTAACTCTCATCGTAAAAATATAACATTTTAACCAAACCACAAACCAAATAGTACCTCATATACAGGATGATTCCCAGCAGAAATGCTCACCCCCTTTTATTTATTATGATAATGCATTTATTTGAATTTTGATTTTTAGAACTATCGAGTATATAGGTGTTTTTAAAGATCACGATTTTAAATATATTGGTAGATTTTTTATATTGTTTAAAGAGTATCTTGTAGCGATATAAACTTCTTTTTTTTAAATAGAATCATCATGAATTCTTTTTCAATGTACTTTCCTACTAAACGAAAAATTACTGAACTAATTTTTTTCGATCTTGGGATTATTTGTGATTAAAATGGAGAAAAAAACGCTGCATCATATGATCAACTATAAAGTCATAACACTAATTTCATATTCCGTGAGATTTATAATTAAAAATCGTTATTTCTGATATAATGATTTTTAGGAGCTCAGAAAAGTTGTATCTCCAATATATTACCTTTGTTATAAATGATAGAGATGTGACCTTTACAACTTATAGGCCTTTTAAATTATTATGCTTAAAAGTTCTGAACATATGAATTTTAATAGGCACATGTTCATTGTTGAAGAAAAAAATGTGGACGATCAGTCTTTGTAAATTACCCCTGTATATCCAACTATCCAAGTAACTATTGGGTGTATACTGTGTATATCTAGAAGAAATAATATTACATATCATCATTTAAATATAACGTCAATGTCAAATCCTCTTGATATAATACTCTACATAACTAATATATATTATATATTATGTTTATTGTTTATGAATACAACACGTAACGTAACCAGATCGGTATATATATATATTAATTTGACAATAATTATTTTCACGTCACCGCAGTGGGTCAGCTAATTTTACTAATGGAAGTTGTAATGTGGTATAATATGGTAATTCGAACGGTGTATAATATTAGGGACGGAAGTAGAGTTTAAAAAAAGGGGTTCACTACGGGACAAGCGGACACGCCGCCCACGTAAATGCAAACGGTGGGAAACCGTTGCAGAGTGACACCTTAACGTGCACAGTACTGTTATATTGTTATATATATATGCACATACACGTTTATAAACTGTGTACAAGACATAACGATCGAAATGTACTTAGGCCGAAGTGAAACACCGATTTCGTTTTTAATGCAATATTATTTTAGTGAGACTTTAATGTTTTTGTACGAGTAGCACAATAGTAACATGACGTCTGCTGTAGGTAATGCAATCGATCGCACAACACAGTGTGTCAGTGTTATAACTTATAAAGCAAAGGTGAGGGTATCAACTAGTTTTAAAATATTTAATCTAAGTTAAGAATTAAATTATATTTTAAAATTTTGACTTGACTAATTAGTTAAACTGTCTAATTAAATAAATAAACGTACTAATTAATATATCCATTATCGATTGTAACAATATACTTTAGATTTTTTAATTTAGTTTGAAAAATATAATACGTTAAGTTAAAATAGGTTTTATAAATATTTATCAACTTATAATTATTTTTTTGTTTTATTATACAATATTTTTTGTATACGATATGGTTTTAAATGAAAATAGGTAATTTGAAAAATAAATGTTTTTTGATTTAATAATTTACCTAAAACATTATTGGCCTTCAGTAATTCAAGTTATTATTTTCATTATCTCGCAATATTATCATTGCATCATAATATAATATATAATATTATACAAGCTCATTTTAAATTAGCTCAAATTATTATATGTACACAATGTTGCAAATATTGTGCATATAATATAATAATTTTGCTGTATATACTCGTAGAAAAACGTTGACACATAATATAATGAACCAATGCCTCTAACCTACTTGTGTTACCTAGCTATGAATTATATATCGCCAACGCCTATATAATATAATATATGACAATATAATTAACCGTTTATTCGTGCGGACGTGTGTAGGGTACCTTTACTACCTTTTACTGTGGCTATTGCGCATCAACGTTACAGTATAGTTATAATTTATGACTTAAAAAGGTGTACGCTATGGACTTGGGACGCGTCGTGAACTATATAATATTGAAACGAAACCGTTTTCGCGAGCGCGAACAATGAGACGCTAACGAACGTTTTGCGCTACATCGCAGCCACGGAAAAAGCGTTTCGCCAAAACACACTCCCACATCACATCAAATTATGCACATGGATATATAACAGCCAATATTATATCATGGTATGTATAAATCCTGACGACGACCCTAGATCATCGTCGTCCCGTCGTTCGATCTCACATATGAATGATATAACATTATTTATAGTATATTATATTATAATATTACAATATTGTATAGTCGTTATATTATTATTTGAATTAACTTCAACGTTCTTTTATATCTACTCAAAATATAATGCACACCTCCACGCGTATGCGGGCTATGAAAGGCATGATGATCGAATGACCGAACGTCGATGTCTCTTCTATACAACATGCGTAATATTGTAACCACGAAATCGCACAAGCGATTTTTAACAATTGTTGCATCAATTGAAGCGATCGATTTCAGATTTTTCATTTATAAATAATACCAATTATGATAGTACCTATATTAATTTTTTATTACTAATATAATTACTATTTACTGTCGAGGGCGATTTCCGGCGTGTTTTTACTGCACCAGCTATGTATTATGTACATGATGACGTATCACGCCATCATATTGACCGTTGACGTATTCTACCGCCAAAGTTATTATATAACGAACAATATTAAAATGGTATTAAAACAGCGTTTTTCGTCGCTGTTATATTATGATTCCGTCGAAATCGCAGTGCATTTTCCGTCGCAGATAAAAACGCTGAGTAGGTATATGCAGGATCATATCCGTCGGTTATACCTTATACAGCCCCTATAAGGACCACGAATCGTGAATATCATTGCACGTCATCCTAATCTTGTATCTTGAAACCAGCGTCGGTGGGAGATTTTGCGGGGTCCGGCGCAGATTTTTTTCATGGGCCCTAGACTAATGTCTAACAAATCAACATTTGTTTCGTGTGCATAAACAATTTTCTTGGCACGTCATAGCACTTATTAGTTTGACATTTTTTTCCATTTTATATAACTTACCTAAAAAATATTTGAAGCAATTGATATGCGCATAACCAATAAAATTTTTTTTAGCAAATTATTTTGGACGTTGTCGTCGCGCGTCGGAATTATGATTTATTCTCACTCGTTTATTATAAAATTATATTCCGATATCCAATTATCAGGTGATAACAATCGTCAATCACTATCGTAAATTTTTTGATAAATATAGAAGGCAGGGTACTACTAAGAGCAATTCAAATAGTTCAATACACAGTTACACTTATAACACATCATCTTTCGACTAAAAACAGAAGGATAACAGCACGTGGACTAGCTGGCGGGAAAACTAACAAAAAAAAAAAAATTATCAGATGATAACACTCGTCGATCATTATCGTAAATTCTTTAATAAATGTAGAAGGCAGGGGCCACTATGAGCAATTCAAATGATTTAATACACAATTGCTCTTACACGACTTATCGTTCGACTCCGAACGTCCGAACAAAAGGATAACAGCACGTAGTGGACTAGCTGGCGGGAAAACTAACAAAAAAAAAAAAAAAAAAATGAAAGCAATTACGCTAATCTACGGGTATCGGCACGTGTGTGTTGACAGAAACAATTTGTATTATACAAACGAAAACATTCGATGTTGTTTGTAAAGATTGAGAACGCCGCCGCTTGTCAGGTGTGCTTGAGCGGATTAACAAAAGTTGCTCGGACGATCGAACGTTTCGAGAATAAAAATCTAAACGAGTTAGTTGACAAAAATGCGAATACAAAATCTATGCACGAAAAGGCTACGGCGTGCGGCGCGAAAAAGGCGTGCAGCGCGAGGTCGGTAGCGAAAGAGAATAAAAGCCGTGCGCGACTGTTGGCGCGAACAGGTAAGTCGTCGGTCGGCAACGAACACAAAAACAAAGAGGACGGGGCGAAATTCAGTTGGACGTTGACGGATTGGACATTAGACTATTGCAACGTATAAGAATGGTTGACAAGTGGATCCTTCCGCGTGCGATAAATGCTAGTTCGAGTTGATCGATGGAAATCCACGCCGTAGACAGGTCGCGTTGCACCTTGAACGTCTTTTCCGTAAGTCGTATTGCGTTTAACTACGTGGTGCGTTGAGTATCGCGGTTCGTACTCGAGCGAGGTAAAAGTACTCGCCTAGGGAGTTTGAGCGTGGTACCGTATACCAAATTGGCCGAAGCTTGTTCGATGACCGCCGCTTTGAGTGTGAGTAGTACGATAAGCAGCTTGGCGATTTGTACGCGAGTGGTGAAAACGTTCTACCATCACGTTGGTCTGAGGCGAATACGGCGATGTTCGAATGCGCTGAATGCCGAAAGTGCAGATCAAAAGTGATTTGAACAGATCCTAATCGAACCAACGGCCTTGGTCAGTGGTGATGACGTTGGGCACGCCGAACCGTGCTATCCAGTTAGTTGTTAAGAACTGCGGGACCATGTGGGCAGACATATTCTCGATTGGTCTCGGCTCTGCCCAGTGCGTGAATCGATCGAAGACGGTTAGTAGATACTATTGATCCGTTGGACGGTGGTAGCGGCCCAAGTAAGTCAAAGTTAATGTGACCGAATAAGCGTCACTCGGTGTGATGCTGGACATCGTATGTTTGTGTACTTTGGTGCGTTTGCACGGTTCGCAGGCTCAGTTGAATCGCGTGATTTCTCGATCCATTTCCGGCCTGCAGCAATGCAGCAATTTGTTGAGATGAGGTATAATATGGCACGTTACCGTGTAACGAGTCGAAAACTGCGCGCGCCACTCGCGCGCTAAATAATCCGAATGCAGCACACCGCGCGCCGCGTGCCGTTCAGAGAGGTGCGCGCCTTCAGTGACAACGAACTTATTGTATTATCAGTGATAGTTCACTGAAGCTGCGGATCGTTAGCTCGGTCGATTGCCCACTGCCGTAATTTCCGGTCGCGATGTTGTCTCAGCTATTTCAAGTGTCGACAGCGCATCGTGGACAACATCGCCTAGCCCGAAATGTGTTCGACGTCGTGTATGAATTGAGACAGAAACGAAATTTGTCGTACCTGTTGGTCGATGATCTTTTCTGCTTTGAGTGTAAACATGTAACATGTAATAGACAATAGTGAGTGGTTTGTGATCCGTTCATAGTGTCGTGACGCACCCTTTCGATGTTATGAACGAAAGTCGGACGCCCTGCAAATACACGGTGAGAATAGTACTCTGTCGTACGTTGTGTATTGTTGTTCGGCGGGAGATGACTTTTTCGAGGTAAAACCCAGCGACCAGTGAAGTTCAGTGAATTATAAAAGCGTTAAATCCGCAAATGAGCCATCGGTGTCACTTGCAGAAAACAAAATTAATTTTAGGCTTACAAAGCTACAAATCATAAAATGCGATGAAAGTCACGGGTCCCTGAGCAGCTGTCCCTTTTGCCTGCATTTATACGCGATGCCGCCTGAAACCCACTTGGGTGACACTGTGTACCTAGTTTTAGACTCTTAGAATATATTTTAATAATAATATTTAACTGTCGATAACTTCGATAGGCTTCTAAAAGTTATAAAGGTTTAAAAACACATATTAGAGAAAAACAAATAATGTAATATGCAGTTTTAAATTAACGTACCTAATCAAAAAAGCTGCGGGGAATTTTGTTCAAATTAAAAAAAATTCATTCATAATGCGAAAAATAAAACTAAAACTATTATAATAACACGACTTTTATAAAATTATTTCAACATCATCTTCTATACGTTTTATTAAATAAAAAGCGCTCCCCCCAGTAGGATTGTGAACAATATGTCAGTTTGCAATAAATTCGCTCGAATTCTGATTTACCTTGTTCCGAAATCCACCGATCTGTGTCCCTGAGAAATTAAATCGACAGAATACAAAAACTATTCCAATTATATTTATTATAATTATTATTGAGTAATGAATATTATTATTGTCGTTGTTTTTTACAGTGCACGAGCACTGATAAAAGCGTCGTAATTCGATCGCGAGAGTACGTTAACTGAATATTGATTCGATTACCGAGCGCGTAATATAGGTAGGTACCTGCTGTGTGTGCACCCATTATAATAATATCATTAATATACGTAAATAATACGCATGCGGTTAGTACTCCATTGATACAGATATATTATTGTTGTGCGATCGATATAATAATAAAAAATAATATTATACCGTCGATATAATATAATAACTAAACAAATTGTTTTTAACGGTTGATTAAATACCGCATGAGACTATAGAGGTATGTGCACTGCAGTCGTATAATTGTGTGTTTATTATACATGAGGTACTCGCGGGCAACTAATTATTATTATTTTTGCCTCCGGACAATACATTATTCTATTATTAATTATTAAACTATAATATCGTATAATATAATATTATAAAATACTATTATAGGTATTATTAGTATACATAACTTTTATATATATATATTTTTTTTTTGTTTGAGGGAGGGGGGTTGAAAGTACCTCATATTATGTTATATATATATAGAACGCGAGCGTTTACAACACATATTATATTAAATAAAAATAATATTATGTCCGACGACCTCCCGATGATTCGCTTCCGCGCGGTATTTTTTTGTTTCTTCCCATTCCGCTCCATCGAAAACTGATAATTATATTATGCGTATAATAAAACATACCTTCGCCCCATGTGTATTTTTTAATAACAATCATTAGCAGTCGTTTTTCTTTCGAAAATCGTTTTCAGAATACTCGACCGACCGGCCGACCGAGTTCATGGATAATGCATTCTCGGCGAGGGACAGCGTTCTTTTCACAATAGGTAGGAGGTACCTCCCTGTAAATAAAGAAATTAAATAAAACAAATACGTCATACTGGTTTGGTGTGAATTACAATAATCGCGAAGACTCGACTTTAAAGACAACAGATCAAGATTTTTTTTTTTAATTTTTACTGTAATTAGTTAATTATTATTTATAATTCACTAAATAACTTAACTAGGTCATAAATTATTCAATGTGATAGCTTCAAATTCAAGGAAACTTTATTTGATTAATTTTTGAAAAGCATAGCCAAGCTATGACTATGGTTATAAATTAATTATATTAATCGTGCTAATTGAACACTTTTTGATTAATCTGCACTCTGTGAATAATAAATGATTTGAAATAAAAGTAAATAAATACATTAGGTAGACACAGACACAGACTTAAAGGTTATGTAGGTTACGTGATAATGAGTAAATAAACCAGTACCTATGCATATTCCTTAAAAAAATAAAAAATAGTAGAATGTATTTTTGAAAGTTTCACAGCCACTAACATAATATTTGATCAGGGCAGAAATGAAAAAAAATTGATTGACTTTTTTCAGCTGAGCTTCCGTATCGGCGTTAAATGTTAAGGGTTAAAATTATCGTCTAGTCGTAATTATTTACTGTTACAACCGAACGTCGACTCAATAATAAGGTAACTCGAGTTAATTTTTTTCTCTCAGCCACCTGCTTTGATTAATTGCATAATAATAATATTAAAATATATGCAACATTGTATAATATAATGGGCACCAGGCATATTATATACATATATATGTAGGCGATGTGCTTACTAACGGTCCATATATAATATTGAGGGTAGGTATAGGTATACCGTGAGAATTCGTCCTGGAAAAGAACTATACATTATACACCGTATGTAGGTATCGTCCGCGGTGTTTTTGGGGAGGATTGCGGACGTTTGTTTTTTTTTTGTTTTCTCATTCCATTCTGTCTGTACGCGACGGCCTTTTCTCTTTCCCTCTCGCCACCACGCTTGCCGCCGAGCGCGTATGGTTTGGACAACGCAGCTCGTTTCACCCGGAGTGCGCTCGTCCCGGACCAGGTGACGAAGCCGTGGGTATACAATATAATAATAATAATAATAATAATAATAGTATAATATACTGATATAGGTACACAAGGAGACGTAGTATATGTATATATATATATACGCAGGTACGCTAGCGCGAGGATTTCGCAGGCCACGCGAAAACAGATGTCGGTCACGCCTTTTCGACCGGCCGCTGCGGCGGCGGGATGCGTGAATAATGTGATCTCGCATTAGCCCGTAAAAACGTTACGGATCCGGAACCGACGACGACGGCGTATGGTCGTTCCGTTTGCGTCGCACCACTCGATTAAGTTCGGACGGCGCATAAAATTATACCTATACACGTGTAAGAGTGCTGCAGTATAAAGGTATACGAATGATACAGGGTGTTCCGCACAACCTGCAATGTCCTGTAGGTTCCAAAACGGTGTTAACTCTGCGCGCGCGGAGACTTGCTGCAGTTAGTGGCGTATATGGACTATATCTTCTGCAGCAGTTGGCTGTCATAATTTTTCTCGCAACTCTGCATGCAGCTGCATCCACCATCGACAACCCTTGGACAACTGCAGTGAGGAGAAATAATCGAAATACCTAAAGGGCTGTCAGTTTAGTATAGCCACTCTGCACCTGACACCGACACGTCTATATATATCAGCCTGCTGCAGGATTTGCGCCGACGAATCCGATTAACCGCAACGATATCTCACGAGATATCCGTCATATTATATCCGTCGGCGGTGTTCGCATATGCACGTTGAACAAAAAAAATGTATAAAAATTCGACGGTTTACTTAGGGTTGTGATCAATACCAGATATTTCAATTTTGTAAGCGCACTGGTAATATATATTATGTTTAAAGTTTTGAAACCAGAACTACATATTCATCTTTATACGTGTGACACCCTGTATAATGTATTATTATAATTTAATTTCAGGACAGTGCGCACATATGTACTGGTAAAATGATATTATGTGATATAAAAATGTTTAATTCGTTTTATTGTTTTATATAATACATGTATTATAGTTATATAATAGGTATATAGGTATATAATATGTTATTATGTTATTATACCATGGAACGCGGGGGCGAAACCGGAACGATATTGTGTACCACCATCGTCGTGTATGACGGGCACATGTATGATATTTTCATATGTATATAAGAAGACGGTGTACACTGGTAGATAGGAAACCGACACTTAATCGTCCGCCACGCGATACGGTGCGGAAAAGGGTTAAGCGAACCGCAGTGATGCGGCGCCCGGCAATTTACACTGACCGATATGAACATATTGTGCACAATTATAATGACCGGCGCGAAGATGCGTATAAGACGATTATAAAATTATGATAATAATATTGCTCTAACAATAATATATGACATGATATAATAGAAGCGGTGTGAACGCGTGCGGACAACGATGGCTGGCAGACTATATTAAAATTAAATTATGCCACGTACAAATATATGCCGGACAACTCGAACGTTATATTCGTGGTCTAATGCGAAACATATAATAATATCATATTTATCATATTATTATTTTATAACAAAAGTGTATTGTTAACGATAATTTTTTTCTATTATTCTATTATTCTATTTATCCGGTCGATTTCGAAGTTTTTTTTTAAAATAAATAAATGATTTATAGTTTTTACGGTTTTTAATAAACGTTTATACACATAAGTGTATGGTGGGACTACATCATGAACCATGAGAGAAAATAGTTACAGGCTTGGGCGCTAAGTTCCCCTCTTGAGTATTTTTATAGCACCGTAAAATATAATATATTGGATAATAAGTCATGAAAAATGTATTCTTGAATAAGGCAAATAATGTACTTAGGGCCGTGCTGCAAGACTACTGTCATCTATACAATCAAATTTGGTTGTTGTCAATATTTTAAGAGATAATATTATCAAGTTATTAAAGAATGACAATAGAAATATAGAAATTAGAAATATATAACTTAAAAGACAGACAATTTAAGTATCAATATACGAGTAATATTTCAATTTAATAGTTAAAAAATAAATAAATATATATTATATTCATGGACATTTAAATATTATTGTTCATTTATATTTATTACAAGCAACTTACATACTTAGTAAAGAGGTATAATGGCATTAAATGAAAGCTTATTAAAGATGAAGATCAATGAGTGCTACTGCCTTCTTCTCCTAATATAATCCTAGTTGTGCCATGCATCTACCTACATAGTTAAAGTCTTATATAGCTAACATGATAAATAGGAACCTGGCAATTTGAAAAATAATTAATTTAAGTTTTTAAGAAGATTTTATGATAATAATAGCGACATTCAAATATTCTAAAGTTTAGAATCTAAACAATTCGTAGACGTATATTATAGTTTCATAATGATTTTTATTTTTCTATTGACAATATCAGATTACTTTTTAAACAACCTCAACATATCGATTTTTCATCTATAAAGTACTATACGCACTCATCTACTCGTATATTATTGTATATTATTTATACTATTATTAAAACATTTAGATTCTGAACGAAGTGATGAATGCGTTGATTTTACAATGATGTGTGTTTTTTTTAGATTCTGAACGAAGTGATGAATGTATTGATTTTACAATGATGTGTTTTTTTTTTTTTGTATGTCTGTGTACAGCATAACTAGTCGAAATAATGCTTCGATTTCAAATTTTGGGGGTGGTTTCCGATGTAAAAGTGAAGATCCTTGGTGCATTATAGAGGTCAAAAGTAAACATTTTTCAAAAAAATCGAGAAAAACAAAAAAAAAAATGACAGAAAAACGGGAATTTTTACGCAAAATCAGTTTTCGACCAAATCGATTTTTTTACATGGTTGTAATTCAAAAACTAATCACTGTAAATACTTGAAATTTTCACCAAATGTTTATGGTAGTGCTATCTTTATACAGTTTAATTTTCAAAAATTGACTTTTTTTGAGTTATTTAAAGACCACTGAAATTTTCGACTTTTTGAGAATTTTTTTTTGAAGTGTCGGTAAAAGAATGTTGGACGACCAAAAAAACTTGAAAATTTAATACAAGGTTCCCTATGAGTTGTTCTTATTGTAGCTAAAAAAAATTAAAAATCGTTGATCACGATTTTTTTTAATAAGCGTTTATAGTTCAAAATTTTACGAAATCTGTCGAAAACGCGAAAATTTGCAAGTAATTTTGAAGTTGAAAAACCATAAAATTTTTTGCGTTTATAACTAAGGATTAAAAATACAACACTAAGTTTTCCATAAGTTTTCCTTCAAGTAACTATAGAGAAAACTCGAAGCATCTTTTTGGCCCTATCAAAATACTTGAAAAATGAATACAACGTTCCTCATAAGTTATTATTATAGTGATTAAAAAATTATAAGAACACAATTTTTTTTTATTAGTATTTGAAGTTCAAATATTGACTTAATACGTAAAAATTACGGCAATTTTCAAATTATCTTAGATCGAAATTCATAAAAGTTTTTCTTTTTAATTCTAAGATTTGAGAATTTAATACAAGGCTCATAATATATTTTTACAATAGCAGTTGAAAAATAAAATAAATGTATAGCCACAATTTTTTTTTTTTACTTGTATTCAAATTTTAATTTTGACAACATACGTAAAAATTCGTAAATTATTTTAACCTAGAAATTCATAAAAATTTTTCCTTTTATACCTAAGATTTGAAAATTTAATACAAGGCTCCTTACAAGTTTTTCAATCTTTATCACAAAAAAAAATGTCCACCGGAAATTCAAATTAAATTTTTATTAGCATTTGAATTTCAAATATTGACAAAAATTCGTCAAAACCATGAATATTTGCAAATTATTTTGTAGTTCAAAATTCATAATATTGTTTGTATGTATATCTAAGGTTATAAAATTTAACACCAAGTTTTCCATAAGTTTTGCTTCAAATAGCTATAGAGAAAATTTGAAGTGTCATTATAGGAAAAATGTTTTGAGCGTTTGAGTTTTAAATTTTTATGAAATCGCGTAATGATAACGATTTATCCTCAAACCAGGTATTCGTATATCTATGATAATATAAGGTATTATGAATTATGATAACTACATGATAACTACACTAATTGATTAACTATGCCTTATGCAAAATGCGACTTAATTGAAAAATAAAATATTTATTTCAAAATAGAATATATGACAATATTAAAATATAATATATCCTAGACTGACAAATCATCTCCGTTCAGAATCGTTTTTCGTGTACAATGATACCTATCATTGCATTCAAATTTAATCCCATCCATTACAGTAACCTACTGTACAGCAGAGCGACATCCACGACTTACCCGCTTTTTTTTCTGTTCCAAATATACAGTATGAAAATTAATTGAAAAATTTAACTCTGATTTGAGGTCAAAAGTTTCTATAGTAATTCTATATTACTACTAACTATTTTTTTACTATTTAATTATTATTTTTACTATTTACTTATTATTTTTACTATTTTATTTTATATTGCTGATTGTACACGAAGGGGTAACTGATTTATTATCCAACTAATGAATATTATAATAAAACGATAAAAAATTGTACTTTAAAATTTTATAATTTTCGAGTTGTTATTTGTTTGTGCAGAAATTAAAGCACATAATTCAATATAAAATTTAACTATTCAGTACTAAAAACAGAAGCTTTACAATAACCCGAGAGGCTGCAGAGAAAAAATACTGTTCATCTCAGTGAATCTGCGAATGTTTTTATTCTATACTTATCATATAATATAAGGTGTATCTTATTATGATGTTATTTCAGTCGTTTTTTTTAATGATTATTGCTGATCATGACATTTAAAAAACCGAAAAAAGACACGTTTCATTATTTTTAACTATTAATTTTTTATAATATTTAAAAAATATAACACAATTGTATTAACAGCAAAATTATTATAATTTTTTTTTAACACTAAACATATTTTTAATGAAAGTGCTTTTTTCTGAAAGTTTTAATGGTCAAATCGTCAATTTTGGTTCAGAGGCTTATTTATAACTTTATGGACTTCAGCTCTCCAAAGTTTAGTAAATTCATTAATAGTTTTAATTAGAATAATTGGAACACATTTCATTTACTAGTGCTAAATAACTTTAATTAACAGTGGAACTTTATATATTTTTATAAACTTAAATCTGTAATCTAATAAAACACTCAACATTAATATAAACATCTGATTTATTTTTATCATATAGGTGCCTACAAATTAGTTGGAAAATATCGTTAATTATTTTAAATGTTAACATCAAAAAATTACATGAATATAGACATATGGTATGTATAATATATTCATTATGTATTATGTAATATAACAATGAAATAATTCAATCCAACATTCTAACGTAGGTAACTACCTACCTAATTTAACCATGACAGTAGCTACCACTGTAGCAATATAGTGTTATTATATCACATGAAAAACAAAATTAAAAAAATATTATGGTAATAATCAACAAGGAGAAAAACAGCCTATACAGTTGAAGTAGTAACTAGACGAAAGAATAAAAAAATTACCCTAGAAGGTTTTTTTCTTCTATTTTTTTACACGCAAAGGGGAGAAAAAACTTTTGTTTGCATGAATCATGTGCAAACCAGAAATTTTTTTTAATCATCCGGAGTTAAACCCTCCATTTGGAAATTGCATTTAAAAAAAAAAATACACAATATATTATTTCCAGGTGTAATTACGTTATTCACATACGCGTATAAAAATTACGATTTTTATTGAATTTGCTAACCGAGTTATTTGGCATTTAAATGTCGTCTTATTGTTGCTTTGATATAATAATGAAAAAAAAATATGCGTTAACACAGGTACGGCACAACAGGGGGAGATGTGAGCATTTTTCAAGGATTTAAAATAGGGTCTATATATAGGGATAGAAAAGTAAATTAGAATCTCACAGGTATTTAGAATAAAAATTCAATCACTGGGCAATTATTTTTGTCACTGCGTATAAATACTGATTTGTGAAGACCGGATACACCTTTAGTAAAAATTTAATATTCGAAGTAAATATCGTATAAAATAAAATGTAATATAATTTTGAAATTGAACCAAAAAAATTATATTTTTTTTTAAATTTGATTTTCATAATATATGTACAGTATTTCTGATAGACACAGCACACAGATGATAAGAATTATTATTGTTTTTTCTCGTAAAAAATATGGCCAGAACGCAAGAATACTATATTAGACCATATTTTACACATTTCACCTATATATTATTATATTATGTATGTCAGTTACTCCGTTTGCTTGAACCAAATACAAGTAAAATAAATATTGAATGTATAAACAATGAAATGTATATATTATAGGTATACCTAAATATAATAATTGATAGTTAGTATTATTTTATGATCATAATTCATGAATGAACCATAATTATAGTGGAGGTGAGGTTAGGAGGTTAACCTAGGCTAATCTATAATAATTTATAAATCCTTGGACCATTTGTACCAATGATAACATACCATAATAATGGATTTTATCCTCTAGATCCTCTATATTTTTTTCAGAGTATAAGAAAATTAAAATGTGAATGTTATGTACTTTTGAGTAAATACGTTTATGCGAATACTTTAACAGTTTTAAATGCAAAAATAATATAAATTTCGATTCAAACGTCACTAGATATATAATAGTCGGAGAAAGAAATGCTTAAGCACCGGAAAAAAAATAATAAATATTTTATTGTTATTCCCGATTAGAAGAGTGTACTGAAAACTAGATTCCTGGACATTTTTTTTAATTTTTAACGCGTCTTACGTCTTCAACCGTAAACCGGTGGCTAAATATAATTGCTAGTTTGTTGCTATACAAACTATTATAAAGTGATGACCAACAGATGTGTTACTCTATTCCGATATTTTTCTTTTATTTCAATACAGCATAGTAATATAATTATTATCTGTACCTACCACGACATGCGATGATGTTACCCAACCGAAACTTTACACACGTGTACATCGATAAATTTGTAGTCTGCTTTGTTGTTACCGGGCAAGTGTTGTGTACATTAATATTATTATATTGTACTATGACGATAGGCGCCGAGAAGTTATTAATTTTTGGACAAACAGCTAGTACGAATAAAATATACTATTATGCACGCGATAATATGTTGTAAATTTGTAATTATTTATGATACATTGGTTTGGCAAACTGTATTCAAACATTTCAAACACAATAACAAGGTCAGACTGGACGAAAGTTTTCGACGGAAATATACACTAAAGCCCGTCCTGCAGGTAATAAGAAGGCGGTCGTTCTCGTATTGCCACAGTTCGATTTCAATCGTCGTCACCGAGAACTTCTTTCTATCCGTCGAGCGTGTTAACTTTACAAAACTACAATCAACTTAAAAATAAACAACAAAATAAATGGCTAAGAATCAACACTAAATGAAATGGAATAATCCAATGTTTCTTAGACGAAGAGCATGCATACTGAACACATGCACATCTTAGCCAGAAGGTTCTACATTAATTGCTTATGACATAACAACTGACAGTACTCAAAATGAAAAGACGAAAAACAATGTAATACATTTGACTGTATAAAGTTATTATGAAATCGTCCGATTCTTTTGTTGCATATTTTGTATTTATTGACAGAAACAGGATATTAATTGTTTTTTTTATATATATACAAAATATATATATATACCTATATAATATAATCATGTGTTTAAAATTTTTATTGTAAAATGTTACGAATTATTGGAAGAAAATATTTCATCAAAAATATATATCTGTATAACACAAGTGCGTTTATTAATTATATTGCATAATATATAAATGCTCAATAGTATTGTGTAAGTAATAAGTATTATATTATTCATTGAAACTGATAAAATGTAATTTTACGCTATTGTTTAATGGACAAAAAAAATTATTTAAAAATGTTCCCGAGTACTAATTATGTCACGATATGTACAAAAAAAATATGACAATTTAATCATAAAACGATGGTGCAATGGTATATTTCTTAATAAAGTGGTTGAAATGTTGAATTGCATGTGACAAGACGTCACATTCATTTTTTGTGCAAAAAAAAATTTAAGTTATAAATAAGACTACATAAAATGTGTAGTCATATAATAGTAATAATAATAAAAAAGCGATGGGGGTTTTCGACCCTAATCCAACCACCCTTCTTGAATATAGTGCTGTATGTGGACTCCTGTAGAGTACCTATATCTGCTGGTGAAATATTTTCGGTTAATTCACAATATTATACTAGATGGACGTGTATTTAGAATAATGAGATAATAGTATTGTATAACTCTTATCCGTTTTTAGTATATAATATCCATGTTTTCGGTAATAAAATCAGAACCACCGAAGACAGTAAGATAACAACATGTAAGTAGAACATATTTTATTATGAGTAAATTACTGTTTTTTTTTTTTATTTATTTATTTTACTTAGCTTTTCATTTAAAAATCAACAATAAAACACACTAATATTATACCTATTAACCTCTAAATAAATTACAATTAAATTCACAATACAAGTGTAAATTAATATAAAATAAATACCACGATCAGTTTTTTTTATGTTTACTAGTAATGTCATTAAATATTTAATTGTTTTAGAATACCAATATTATGATATTTTTATCAACTAAAAATTATTTTTATTCGAAGGCAATATATTGTTATGCTTTACAACAATTGGTTGTTTAAACGACCAGCAACAGACATTTAATTCGTAATAGAACGTATAGTAATAAAACTGATTGATATTTTCAAGATTCTAAAAATATCCTAAAAATGAAAACAGTGAAGTTTTTTGAAAATGGTTTCGCTTTCGCTTATTAATTTTATTACTATTGAATATTGTTTTACATTAAATAAATAATGTCATTAATGGATGCAAAATACAAAACTTAAGGGTGGTTATTATATAAATTACCATAAAATAACCAAAATGGCTAAGTCCTACCTCCAGTATTGTTGTTTCACATTAAATCTGTTCAACAATTCTCGAAGATTACGAACCTACTTTTAATTTTCAGGAAACTTTTTGGCCACATTCATCACTTACTACTGATTTGTACGTACTTGACATACCTCATCATCATGACCAACGGATATCCGTTGCGTCCTAATTATTGTTCTTTGTATGTTCCGGACGACAATTTCGTTATTGATGAACCAACCGCACCGGTTGCCACTAAACCTATACTGGTAAAATATGAACTTTAAATATTAATAAAATATCTTGCAACTCAATACCGTTCCGATATTCCTATATACCACACTTGTAATTATTCCTATATGAATGCATACATTAAACGGGTTTATTTAAGGAAACATGCTCCCCAAATGTTTTTTTTTTTAATAACGAAATTATTCAAATGATAGTTTTGAGATTTTTAATGATAGGTACTTACAATTAATATACATATTTTCAAATATCTATTTATTTATATTATATATATTAATACTATTTAAGGAGTGGATGATACACACATTGTTTTTAAATGATAATCCACCTTCTTTTATCATACATTGTTAAGGAGATGATTTTTGCAACAAATCTTTGATGTGTTTAAATTAAAATTTGCAAGACTATAGGTAGTTTCTGATTTATAAAAATACATAAAGGCATTAGCATTATGAATCTCTACATAGTTCTTAAAAACAATTTTACATAAATCAATAATAATAATATTATAATGTCAACCAGTAATCAGTTGTCAAAATATAATCTCAAAAAAAAAAATTATATAAAAAAATTGTGCTTCATCGAGCCTAAAAATTTTGCTTATACCAAAAATATTTGAAGTTTTACACCAAATTATAATCTAAGTATGGTACACAAATCTTTTTAATACATTCGCCGTGCCACTCAGAATCTATAATCAAGCATCACTGACTGTCGTGAATATTTAGTTGCCTAATATATATTTATTTATTTTTGTATAATATTAGATACATGCAGGTAATCGTTATACTTACGCGTTTTCTTCTTACAGTTAGTCGGTAAGAGATTTGTGGAAGATAGTTCATCAAACGACTTAATAAAGCCATCCGAATCCAATATTATGCTGAAGAAGAAAAACTCGGAAATAATTAGCGCTTTGATGGGATTACGCAGGGCCATGTCAAACAACTATGGCGAACATCATGTACACAACTGATGATGATATCAACATTTTTGTTTTCTAGTAACAATACCTATATTATGTTAACACGTATAAATTGTAGTGGAAATTATATTAATAAATAAAATATAACTATATACGACATTTTTTAAGCCTTCGTGTAAAATGTTTTCAAAAAATGTCTAAGTTATTTTTAGAACATATAATACCTAATTATGTATTTATGAATGACACATTGTACAGATTTGAGAATAATATTAAATAACTATATAAATAAATATAGGTTACAATATGGCAGATTATTATTTTAATACCTTTCGAGCGATTATACCTATAATATATCGGTAACAGTTCAATGCATTTATGTAATCACAATATTTAACAAGATATACACGCAATGATTAAGTTGGACAATTAACCACCGAAATCTCTAACCTCGTTCACAACATTGAATAGAAGTTAAGTAATTAGCAACTTCAATCATGTGCCAGTGTTAAATAAAAATATAATAATTTAATCTAAAATTATCAATAAAATCACTAAGCTTATGATAAGAATGTGCTAAATAGGTTGCCTATACAAGTCCCAAAATGCTATCAAATACAAATATTATTGTAAAAGACAGAAAATTAACACCACATAATTAATAGCATTGTACACTAGGTAACCGTCATTCGTAATATATTATATTGTATAAACTATAGATATAAATTTATTTTATATTTCTTAAAACACCGGGAATCTGGTTATATAAACATTGTATAATGATTTATATCTAGCTTATTATAATTAAAAAAGAAATTAAAACACATGTAGGTATCAAGTTCAACTTTTATGTTTTCAACGTGGAGCAGAAAATTTGTAATTACCTACTATAAATAAGAAATCGATTCAGTATTCTGACAAATGTTTCGTTCAATTACATTTTTAAAATATTTAAGTATCTATAGGTATCGATGTATCATTATGGTAGTGTTTAGTAGTATTTGAGTATTATTATAGATTCAAGTATTCAAAACCTTATTAAGTAGTAAGTACTAATGATAAACATGTTTTTATAATATGTATTACAAATATTTACATATAAGTTTAATAAATTGTTCATAATAATAATACCATTCTTAATACAATAATAAAATAAACGATGTAACATTATGAACTTATATTATATTATTTTTAGAAATTTAGAATATTGGGTTAACTGTACCATTCAAATTAGGTTTGTCAACTAAAGATATTGAAGAATTTTTAGGAACACGTTCCAGTTCTAACATTATGATGCTGTTTACTCCAGGATAAGGAATAAGAAACAAAGCGGGAACGTATAAAGTAATTTGTGGTCCAACTAATGGCCAGTATCGACCAATATTAACGCCATTCACAAAAGCAACGCCCTTTTCAACATAAAACAAAACAAAAAAAAAATTAGAAAATGCATACAATTTTATTATATAAATAATCTCAAATTATTTTTAGTCAGTTATTCATATTTATAAAAAAAACGAACCTTTTTCCAACCAGTAGGGTCCAAGTAAGTGTCCAAAGGTTTCGACAAATTATTTGGCAATGTAAATGTTGTTTTATAAAATGCCGGTAATTCGATGTGTTTTTGTGGTTCGATAGTTGAAAGCCAAGACGTTTCATTCAAAGGGTATGCTATCATCTTCCATGGACCCAGTACATGGTTACCCAAAGTTACAGGTTCAAAAATACCCTGTATATGAAATTATTTTAATGACAAATTATGGTTAACTATATTGTGACCAACAAACCTTTTTATCTTCTGTAAAATTTCCGAGGTTGATTCTTCCTTGGTTTTCTATTAGAATGCTTAGCTTTTTAACTGTACTGTTTATATTTAAGCTCACAGGTAAATTTTCATATTTTCGAGTTATTATATTCACTGGTACCTGAAAAAATGTATACTACATTAGACATTAATACATTTATTTTAAAATATAATATTACGTATACAGCTAATTCCAAATTAAGTGGATCCAGAAGGGGCATAGATCGAGTCCCATTGATTTATAAGGAGTTTTAAAGACCCATATGTTTCTACAAAATATTTTATCTAATACACACATTCAAAAAATAAAATAAAAATTTTGATTTTGATTTTCCAGAAACTTACCTCATGATATATTTACAATACATTAAGTATTATAACAATATGATAAAACTTTTAAGCTAACGAAAATGGGCATTGTAAACTATACAATGAATATTATTCATTCCTTTTCACCATTTTGAATTTTTTTTATTTAAATTTTCATAATTTAGATATAAATTATAGTTGTAAATTAGTTATAAATTTGAATTTAACTACATTAAATATTTTATGTATTTTTTTATGCTAAAGACGATACTGCAATATAGCGCATCAACTGCATATCGCATAATATAAATTTAATAATAAAAGGTGATAGATACAACTGATTAGCCAAACAAAAAAGAAGCATAATTAATTTTATGCTATTTCATTAATCCAGATATGAAATTCGATAATTACCTATTTTTGGATAGTTTTTTTTCAACAACGTCTATAAAAATCATGATATGTATACTCTGAATGCGCCGTATTTTTAATCGTATAAAGATATACTCGTAAAATAGGAAAAAAAATTTAATACCTTTAACTTTTAACATTTCTAGACTTAAGAACGTGAGTTGTTGATAAATCCAAAATGTTGGGTTTTTTTTTAATAACGTATACAATATTATTTAATAAAAAAAAATTAGAGTTTACCAATTGCGCTTAAAATTACCTTTTCATATACCAATTGCGCTCTAAGCATTTAAGGGTCTATATACCAATAGCGCTCTAAAAATTTTAGGGTCGATATATCAATTGCGCTCTAAAAATTTTAGGGTCGATAGACCAATTGCGCTCTATACATTTTTTACATGTATTAAACAGTTTTACAAGGTTTATACAGTTTAGTCAATGAAATCTAAAATAAAATAATATTAATAATAATCAGATAATAGGTGGTTAAATCATAAAGTAATAAGATTTTGAGTTTAAGGTAATCATGATGTTTTTATTTTGCATGCTTTAATAATAATAATATTTTTTTTTAATAATAATTTGAGCATGGCATTACAATTTAGAATAATATAATTTGGTTAGTTTACAGAATAATATATTTGTTCAATAATAAATTTTTTCACTACGAGGAAAGGAAAATATAATCATAAGTATAACAGGACAATTACTTACATTAAATATTAAAATAATTCATTTAGTCACCACGAGGTATAATAATAATATGGAGGGTGGAGTGGCCGAGCGGACTAAGGCGTCTGTTGCGACGCACGCAGTCGCCGGTTCGAATCTCGGTCACGGGCGGCATCGCTCTTTGGGCATTTCGCGATGTCTGGAGAGAGAGGCCGCCGCCCCCAAACCGGGCATGGCAGAAACCTACGGGTGCCCATTCAAAATTCTGCCAAAAAAAACCCAAGTGTTAAAAACCTAAAGTACCTTCCCTTACAGTTAAAGGCTAATGACCTCAGTTGTCGAAGCCTTAACCCTAATAAGAAAAAAAAAAAATAATAATATGCTAATTTAAAAAAAATATATAATACAAATAAATTAATAAATATACTAACCAGTCACAAGTTAGAACGATACTGTTATAAAATATATTAAAACCAGTCACTTTAGCTAGTAATCAATTGATCAATAAATATCAGGCAAATTTTAATACAAGCGCAATTGGTATATTGACCGTAAAATATAAGAAGCGCAATTGGTACACTGACCCAAAATTATATGCAGCACAATTGGTACACTGACCCAAAAATATATGCAGCGCAATTGGTACACTGACCCAAAAATATATGCAGCGCAATTGGTATATTGACCCTAAAATACAAATTTTGTTTTAGGCGCAATTGGTCCATAGCCAAAAAAATTGTTAAAAGTAAAAAAAAAAACACGTTATAGAACAAATGCTTTGCCGTAAATAAAATTTAAAATGGCAATAGAGAACTAAACTAAATTTGTTTCAAATAGTGTATTGTTACACACTGTTATTTTTATGTTAACACCTTAACTTAAGACAGTATTTTAAATAATGGATTAATATCCATTATTTAATTATTACAACATTACTTGGATGCTTAAGTGATATAACAATACGATGTCAAATATATATGTATACACTATACAAACGAACAAACGACGCATTTGATAAAGAAAAAGATTTTAATTTTCTCAGGTAAATTTAAACATATTATTTGTAATAGGTAATAAGTTGGATATTTGTTTATATTGTACTTAAAATGTTTATTGGACAAACTAAAAAACTTTGTGAGTAAAATATTTTACCACCATATATATAATCACACAGAACTTCACTTCTGTTTGCTTCATAACATTATTACCCTATTCTTATGAGTATATTATTAAGTAAGGGCATCTCTATATTACTCTAAATCTATGGTCTGGAGCCCAATGGATGTTTAACTCGGAGTTGAATATAGGATATTATTATAATTAGATATAAATTATACCTGGTCCAAGAAGATGGTTGCTCGATCTCTGACTTTTCTAATAGTAAGGTTTACAGGGGCAGTGACATATTTTTGTTCATCTGTCAAAATAGTTTCATACATCACGAATCCGGAGTTTATACCCATGATTTCGAAACCAAGTGGAACATCACTTTCAATTGGTCTAATCCGTTGCGTGACCTTTTCAAAAATATTAACCAACGGCTGCATTGTGAATGTTCCATAATTACCTTTAGGAGCTGGAACGGGTATTTCATTTGACACTGAAAAATTCTTTCACACGGAATTAATTCAAATCAAAAATCATGAATATCCACAGTTGTATACATATGCATTTTTATTTCATTACACTCACAGTTTCTTTGAGTAATTTTTGAATTTTAAAATACTTTTCGGTCGGATCTCCAGCTTCGTTCAGTAGAGCTTCGAAATCATATGAAGTTACGGATGACTTATAATTTTCATTATTTTTTTCGGCGGCACCAGAAGTAAACCCGAAATTTGTCCCTCCATTGAACATAAAAAGATTTACGGAAGCATTCACAGCTAATATTTTTTTCATAGTAGACAAAACTAAATCAGAGTTTGTCGTGGACAACGGTGAACCCCAATAGGACGCCCAACCAATATAATACTCAGAGTTAACAAATGGTCCTCCCTTTTGAATTTTTTTCAAGAGTTCAAAACATTGATTAACAGCTAAAAGCCAAATCAAAAAAAAAATTAATCGATTATAAGCTTAGTTATCATTATTTTTCTTTGTAGCAAGCAGGTACAATAGGGACTTACGATCGTCACCCCAAACGCCAAAATCAACGGTAGCATAAACATCAGCTACGACACCACATTTTAAATACGAATCTCCGCACATATCGGTTGTGTAAAGTATAGCTTTAGATTTAACGTAACTTTTATATAAATCTCTTAACCATATCATATACTGATGGTCACACGCGTAATAAGTTCCGTATTCGTTCTCTACCTATAGCAAGCAGCTATCAGTTTTAAAAATTATATTATAATATCATAATACGAAATTCGTATTACGAATATTAAATGGTATTGTGATAAGTGATAAGTCCATACTTGAACCATAATGATATTTCCACCATTTCCGTATAAAAATGGAACGATTTTAGGCATAAGTACATTAAACCATTTAGCAATATAATATTTATAACCTAAAATTAAAGAAAATTTATTAAAAATACAATTTACTTATTATTGTATTATATACAATGAAATATATATATAAGCCAAATACCACTCACTCAATCACTCACTTACTCATTAATTCATCACTTCATCTCAAAAACAGCAAAACGTATGAACTTGAAATCAGAGCTGGATTTAAGAGCAGGCTATATAGGCTGTAGCCTATAAGCCCGCACCACACCAGTGCCCGCACCACAACAGGGCCCTCACCACACACATCACACTACAAATAAATCAGGAAAGTGAATAGCTCTACTGTACAGTAGTTTACAAGTGGGTTACTGTAATGGATAGTATCAAATTTGAATTCAATGATAATATATTGTTGTATACGAAAAACGATTCTGAGCGGATATGGTTTGTCAATCTAGGATATTTTATACTATATTAAAATATTACTATTATTTCGAAAACAAATGTAGGTACCGATAAAATAAATTCCAAATTAATTAATTCAGATTCATTATGTACTCGACTCTCGACTCACTCAGTCATTCATAGTAAGTGTATATAATTTATTATAAAGCATTAATATAAGTCATTAATGACATAAACTGTTACAATTAGAATATAAAGTATACTCTAGAAATTTTAAGTACCCGTTAATAATATTCTTGAATTACAACAATATAGCTAAAATTGTTAGCCTTGGTTATCTAATATGTAATTTCATCCAAATGTAAAATTAAAATAACTATAACAAAAAAACTGTGTTTGTGCAGTTTTTAGATTTCTTTTGCTGCAGAATTAACTACTTACATTGAACCTTGTTTTGAATTTTCAATCCTTAACTATAAAAGTTAAACGTTTTATAAATTTTTAACAACTAAAGAAATTTTCAATTTTCAATTAAATACATTTTGTCAAAATTTGAACTTTAAACGATTATAAAAAACAAAACATGCTAATATTTTCCAATGGCTATTAAATAAATTTATGGGGAACCTTGCATTAAATTTTCAAGTTTTTTGACCAAATCAATACAATTTTATTGACATTTATAAAATAAATATTTAAAAACGTAAAAAATTGTTTTTCTAATATTGATGTAGCTTTAAGAAGGTACTTGTCACTTTTGGTTACAAACAGCACCGGATAAAGATCTTTTTCAACATTTATGTTGAGCAAAAAGCGGCTCCAAACATTCATGGCAGAAGATAGGCTCAATATGTTAACTCTAGTACTCTACTTAGCATTGAGAGTGATATTTTAAGAAAAATAAATTATGAAAATATTATAAGTAGGTAATTTCATCAATACAAAATTAAGATGAAAATTGATTAGAAGTTACACCATTAAATCTAGTTATTATTATTTATTAATTATACTATAATGTTAATTTAATTACTACCGTTGCAATAATAATAAATAGTGCTGGATACCTTATTAACTACTCAGTGGTGATTGAATCTACACTTTAATACTATATTTTAAATTTTATTGATTTGGGTTAAAAACTAGAAGTTAAATAGTTGCACTACCCTCGATTTTGGGAAGAAAATTATTTGAAGATGTTTTAGAGGTGGCTTAGTCTCTCTATTTGTGCATATGCCTTTCCTATTTCCTAAAAAATCCTTCTGGTAGGACCCACACCACATTTGAGCCTATAGGGGCTTACAAATCCTAAATCCGGCCCTGCTTGAAATTTAAAAAAAGTGGTATCCAATGATCTAGATGTGCAATAAGAAAGGATTTTACTATATTCGCATTTTAAAGAGGTAGTCTCGAGAATCGAGATTAACCGTAAAAATCGAAACTTTGTTTTATTTATAAATGGTTGCCATTGGTTACTTGGGTAAGTCAGATACAAGCATGCATACAATTTCTGTGCTCATGTTCTCAAACAAAAAAACTAAAAGTATTTGTGGTATAGCTTATATACTCAAAAATTATTCAATTGAATTTGACGAAAATCTCAGAAATTGCTTGTAAAAATGTCAGAAAAATGTATGAGTAGTTTAAACCACTCTAAATAACATATAGATCAAATTCTAAATCTAATCCGTGACTTACGATTGCCCATCTAGTTCGAATAACCTAATAACTAAGTTATGAAATTGGTAAATGTTATTTTATGAGGTCCTCTATATTATAGGTATCTTAAATATAGAGTATAATATATCAAATAATAAATAAGTAAATATAAAATATTTATTTCCTTTTTTTTTCTCAAAATCCCCAACGTGATTAAATAAAAGAATAAAAATGTTTAATGATATATAATATGATTTATCCTATTAAAGACAACGGGCAAACAAATATATTTCAATTTATAAGTAATCTAATTCTACTATAGTCACTTTAAAATATCATCGAAAAATAAGTATTGAGTAAATACACAAAACTATTACTAGAACTTAACATTAAATCTTTAAATATAATATTTTGATATTTTTGTGTCATAACTTTGTATTACTCATAGAAGTTCAAAATTTAAAGTGATTTACGTTTGATAATACTCCCAATTAAACATCATAAAAATGAACCGTTGAATTATTTTAATTCAATTTTTTTTTGTTTTTTATGAAGGAAAATTTCACGATTTGAAATAATAAGTAAAAACACTTAACACGCCTAGTTTGAGGGGCTTAGTCTCTAAGTTCTATAATTATTTGTATAAATAAACGATTAAATCTGACTAGATATGATACTTTTTCGAGTATCAAAACAGATCCTCATGTTTATTAACCAATTTATTTTGAACAGTGATAAAATGTTCCAAATTATTGCCTAACGTAGAAAACTATAGGTTCCATACAAATTGAATACAGAAGACTAACTGCAGCAACATTCAATAGAAATTTCTAATACGAGTAATACGTACTTGGATCATTAGTTCGCAGACGATTTTTGGTAACCACATTTAATAACCAAAATGGAAATCCACCCTAGATTACGAACAACAATTATTTAACTAATATGATTTTTAATTTATTGAAATATATTATCTCACCAAATCTCTTTCAGCGCTTATATATGGTCCAGGTCTAAGCAACAAATACATCCCTTCATCTTGAACTAATTTCAGAAAATACTCCAAATCGGCAATATCCTCAAAGTTGTATACACCTGGATAAGGTTCATGTAAACTCCATTCTACATAACTATAGAATTCCGTTAACAATTATTATTATTTTTTATAATATTATGTTATGTATATTTTTTATCTGTAAACATATTATTTTACTCTCCGTCAAGAATTATTACTTTTTACAAATACAAGATAAAATAAAAACAATCAACTATACATTTAAATATATGTAAGTGTTGATTGAATTGTACTAATATATTTATGAAAAATGAATTATAAGTAGGGCAGAGGACTAATTGTAGCTCTAAATTGTCACTAAATAGTAAATATAGACTTAAACATGTACACAAAGTATGTATTAAAAATATAAATTTTTAAATTAAAAACTAGAATTTCGATCATTGTCGATAATTTTATGCACCGTAAACAACTGTAATCTATCATCACACAAAATTAATAAACAAAAGATTAATCTAATCGATTACCCTTAGAAACAATCAACAGCCTTAATCTATGACATGGCTTAAGATAAATAAGATAAATAACTTATCTTAAGCCATGATCTATGATAAAAATTAATAATGAATTTAAATCCAACAATAAATATATGGAAACATTAATTGTATATCCTTATCTTTTAATGAGTTGGTTATATTACTAAGTGAAAAAAAAAATGTCAACTAATAAAATATTGTTAAAATTACTAATTATATTATCCGTCCTAATTTTAAATCATTATATGTTAAATTATAGTATTCATGGGTGTGTTCACGGCTGTGGCTTATAATGCTATATCCAAAATTGAGGCTGGGTATTGTTTTTAGGAAGGTACCTAGGTAAAAAGAACCAATAGTAAAACATCAACATTTTTTTATCAATTTTATCATAAAAATTGTCTAGACTGGCGCTATATCTATTTTTTTTCAAGGGGAGTTTTGTGAGAGTAAGGTGGTCAAAATAAATAAAATCCACACCTGAAACAGAAGTCTGCACACCTAACCTATAATATTATCTAATGTACTACCGTATTCGTTAATTATAATGACCACAAGGTAAAATAAGTACCTAAATGTAACACGTATAATACATTTTTTATAGTATAATAGCATTTGTTATAAAATATGAACTGCGTGTATTTTTAATTTATTTTTTTTATTGGGTGAAAAGGTGTTAACAACTTGTGTCATTATTAGCCTGTGATATTTACAAATGTATTTATTATTTTTGTAATATTTTACTTACGTCGATACAGCATTTAAACCAGCTGCTTTCATTTTCTTAATTCGGTCCTTCCAATAAGGTTTAGGAACTCTAAAATAGTGGAATGAACCGGAGACATATCTAAATACTTTTCCGTCTTTTAGAAACTCATTTTTTTCGTAATCAACAGTAAAAGTTCGTTCAGCTGTCTACATATAATTAAAAACAAATAAAAAAGTTTTAAAAAGGCATTATCATTTATTATAAGTAGAAACCTGAATATGAAACAAGATTTATCAAAAATACATAATAATTTTTATAACGATCAGTAAATTTATTATTTATGAATATATTTTTTTTGTTATTATACGATGATCGTTTATATAATATATAAATAGAAAATATTCTGATATTATGTTATAAATTTATTATTGATATATGCTTATTTCAATTAATTTAAATAATATTATTTAAGCATAAATAATATATGCCTAATATTAAACTTGCACAATACCACCTTTAAAATATAAATACATTAAGAAAATCCAATACCGACCAAGTCCAATTTTATAGAACTTTTTTATAACTAGGGCGTCGTGTACGTGTAGGTGTATAACACAGAATATTCTGTGCGTTTAGTAACTATAAATAAGTTAGTGTGTATTGTGTATGGTTGTAGCGTAGCATTATTATTTTAACTCGAAAAGAATTAATGGGAAATAAATTATTGTTAAACAAAACAGATTAATTTTTTTTGAAATCTATACATCTTATATACAATATACGTATAGGTATAATGTATATAATAATTATAAGAACTATATCAAATTTTACAAGTATTACCTTTTGTGTTTCATTAGGTTCTGGTTCATTTCTTATTGAAATGTATAGAATATAAATAAAAACCAGAAACAAAATACAGAATAATATAGCAATGAAGGGACACCTTGATAGTTTTTGTTTACACCTCAGTTTTTGTTTTTTTATCAGTGATCTGAAACATGACATAAATCAATCTAAATTTAAAACAATATCGTATTATTATTATTATTATTATTATTATTAAAAAATTGCTAAATTTACAATCTTTACAAATGAGCATAATAAGTAAATCAAATGAATGAATATAATATGGATATTGGCTTAAACGACTTGAGGGGGGAAACCATTCAGCAATAGTAACCTTTACTTTGATGGGAAACCATTATTTTCTTATTATTTAAAAAAGAGCAATATTGTATGTAAATTTAATTTAATGTTTAGTTATTTTTAAATATTTAATATGAAACATACTTTATACGCTAAGTACTTACTGTGTTTCATCATTTTCAGACAGTAAATTCATATTGTATTATAGCTGAAGCCTGATAGTATTTGCAATTGATTTTACAATGCATCCAGCACAATTACTATTAACTAATTTTTATTAACTAATTATTCAGATATATTATGATATTCGATAAAATTATAATAATGAAAATTAATTTTCACTGATAAGAGATAAACAAAAATTTAAATTATTAAGAGTAAAATTGCAAAGTGTAGTCTTGTTTAAATAACATTGAATATTGTATTTCGTATATAATATTCGACTTATAGAGAACCTACAGCGTCTATACTGTCGTATGGTTTAGATGAGACTGCTATAATACTGATTTAAAAACTGATTTGACTAGCCCATTGGAAAATATAAATTATTTAACAGTTATTAATATTTTGCATAAAAATGTATCAATGTAATGTGTTGGTTGAAAATGAATAATAATATGAACACTGTTAAACGGAATAAACAGGATTATTATAAAAACGGACTGCCACGTAACATTGGATAGAAACGTTTATTTTATACAACTAATACTAGTAAGTAATAAGCAAATAAGCAATGTTAGTTCTAAACTAAAAACTTATAATATCGTTAGTCTATAATATTTACTGGATGTCCGTGCATTTATAGGTTTTAATGTACTAGGATTTGGATTCAAAATTAACATATTATTATCATTTATCGTATAATATAACATACATATTATCGTATTATTTAGGTAAGAATTCTCATAGTACCTTTACTGGAAAGTTGAAACGACCAACCGGTTTCTTTGCTGAAAACCAGTCTTGATTAAGATTTTAGACCTCCCCCACCATTCGCAATAAATACTAGTTTTTTTTCCCTACTCTTGGCTCTACTCACTATAGCTATTTCAATATGACAATATCTTGGTATGCTAGTTGAATGAATATCATAATATAAATGCTTACTGTTGACAGACTTTATGGGCAAACTCGAGTTGGGTCTCAGATTTCAAAAACAGCAAGAGTTGGGTCCCGGTATACTTTATGGAGTACATTAGTTGGGTCCCAGTATATTTTTTGAGGTACATGAGTTGGGTGCTGGTATATGTTTGGAGCACATGTGTTGGGTCCCGGTATATTTTATGCAAAGGTGGGCAAGTTAATGAAAATAATTGAATAAAATTAGTTAAGATATAAAATAAAATAAAATTAACTCAATAAAAAATGTTATTAATTTTTTTCCAAGTCATAAATTGTATGAGTATTTTGGTTTGTATAAACATTTACCAAGTTAAACTTTACTGTTGTAAACATAAAACTTAAAATTATTATTATAGTACATACTACATTATTACTATTTACTAGAAAGTTATAGGCCACATCCCCACATCTATACATCGTGTTATACGTCTTGTTAAAATAATATACAATATATTTGGTGCTAGTGGAAGGCGTGTGCGACCGGCACTGACAATATTACCGCGGACCCAATTCGAGTATTATCAAATAATACCGCGGACCCAACTCGTGTTTTTTTTAAGGGATCAAATATCTCGGGACCCAACTCGCGTTTTCCCCACTTTATGTAGCTGGTGAAATAGGTTAAGCGTGATCAAATGACTTGATTCAAATTATTACTTATTTGTGAGTGAATATGAAAGAAAACCCCAGGAACTCTATGTGCTATTTAAAGTTAACAAACCACCATTTAATATCCAACAAATAAATTATTTCGATTTCTGATTTCTATTTCTATGGGTAATTTTTATAGTAATTCATTTTACTATACCTATTAATAATACTGTAGCTTAATTTAATTGTTTCCTAAATTATTGTATTTATTAGTCTATTATTTCATAATAGTTCATTATTATTATTTATTTATTATTTATATCATATAATATGATTATTGTTTACTTTTGAATCAATACTCCAACTTACAGTAAACTCCCTTCTCAAAATCCAATATTCCAAAGTACTGACTAAATTCACTTTTTTACCAGAAAAGTTATTACGTAAAGTTAGCTACTTATTAAAATGGAAACTCTAAAGATTTATTATTTTTATAGAGATAATATTTAAATTATCATTTTCTATATAAGGTATAATTCTAAAAATATTTATGAGATATAGGTACACATAACATATAAATAAATATTAGGCTTTAAAATAATTTTAAAAATAATTCAATGTCCATGTATTTTTATTTCATAAATATACTAGTACATTTACAAAGTTCATTTTTTTAACAATAATTATTTCAAATTGGTAAGGGTGAATATTCATAATATTAAATAATAAAAACTGTAGGTATACCTTATTTTAATGTATCAACTTAGATAATATTATATAACTATATAAGACATAAGTAATAGTATATCCTACAAACATATAAAACTAGCTGTTATATAGAGAAGAATCAAAATTTTATTTTGCTGACAATTTCTAAATTAGTAATTAAGTTAACAGAAAATATAACTTTAACGATTAGATGTTTTACACAGGTGGCAACGACAAGTAGTATCTGTATATATGCATATATATTTATTCCCATAATAACTGTATAGTAGATGCTAATTATTACCAATAATGATATGAAAATAAATTAAACTACGTACCTACTAATTTTTATTACACTAACCAAAATTTAATTAACAAAATATAATATATCAAGTGTAACCAGGATTGTCAATGTTTAGTTTACAAGATATTTATAGGACCAAAAAGAATAGGTCTATCAATTAACGATATTGATAAACTCTCGGGAACTCCTTCAAGTTCCAACATAACGATGGTGTTTAATCCAGGTTGTGGAATTAAAAATGTAGCTGGAATATAAAGAGTTATTTGTGGTCCAGCTGATGGCCAATATCTCCCTATATTTATTCCATTCACAAAAGCAACGCCCTTTTAATAATAAAATAAAAAAATAAATAAATTACGCAATAAATAATAATCTATCTTATTAATTTTTATCAGGTATTATTTTTCTGATGTAGAAAACCAACCTTTTTCCAACCAGTAACGTCTAAATAAGTATCCAAAGGATTTGTTAACCCATCAGGTAACGTAAATTGTGTTTTATAAAATGCTGGTAATACAGAGTCTTTTTGTGGTTCAATCGTCGAAAACCAAGACGTTTCATTCAAAGGGTATGCTATCATCTTCCACGGTCCCAATACGTGGTTATCCAATAATACCGGTTCAAAAATACCCTGTACAAAGTATATTTTAAATAGTAATGAATGTAATGACATTTTAACAAACCGTTGAGCTAGATATGAACTAAATTTACCAACCTTTCTGTCGTCTATAAAGTTTCCATAATTGATTCTGCCTTGATTTTCTATTAGAATACTTAGTTTTTGAACGGTACTATTTATATTTAGACTAATAGGTGTATTTTCATATTTACGAGGTATAACACTTATTTGCACCTAAAAAAATAAAAAATAAATGTTTTGTAGGTACCAACATTTTTAATTTTAAAACAGTGATAACAACAATAAATATCGATGTATAAACATATTTTCTGAAAAAAAAAATTAACATCAGTCGAGATTTCATACTGTATGTCTTGATATTAAAATCCTGTATAAACTAGTTATATACCAATTACATAATATACATTTATAAGATACATAACTATCACGAGGTAGTACATTTTTAATTTTTACCAACGCTTCAATAACGTATACGTATCTATTGTTTGAAGAAGTAATTACTTATATATACAGTAACAATATATAGTCTTACGTTTACCTCGATACTTAATCGGTATATCGTATCCCAAACAAGATTTGCCATCATTATTCCCTAGCATACTAATACACTATATTATAAATGTATAAAGCATCATAACATATACCTGGTCCAAAAATATGGTAGCTTGATCTCTGATTGTGCTAATAGTAAGGTTTACAGGAGCTGTGACGTTTTTTTGATCGTCTGTCAAAATAGTTTCGTACATTACAAATCCGGAGTTTATACCCATGATTTCGAACCCAAGAGGAACATCGTTTTCAACCGGTTTAATCCGTTGCGTGGACTTCTCAAAAAGACTAACCAATGGTTGCATTGTAAATGTTCCATAATTACCTTTAGGTGTTGGAACGGGAGATATTTCATTTGACACTGAAAAATTCTTTAACATGGAATCCATTATAGTTAGAGTGAATATATATGTATTATATATAAATTTAAGTATACCTATATTATCAAGACTTACAGTTTCTTCGAGTAATTTCTTAATCTTAAAATACTTTTCGGTTGGATCTCCTGCTTCGTCTAACGGAGCATTATAATCATATGAGGTTAATTGAGGCAAATAATCATGATTTTTGAAACTTTCGAATTTGTTGGCACCAGAAGTAAACCCAAAATTTGTGCCTCCATGGAACATGTAGAAATTGATCGATGCATTCAAAGCTAGCATGATTCTCATGGTTTCCACAACTTCATAACTGCTGACGACAGGAGATGGTTCACGCCAATGCGATAACCAACCAACATAATACTCGGAGTTGACTAGTGGCCCTCTCTTTTGTGTTGCTCTCATATATTTAAAACATTGGGAAACTGAATAATTACGAAACATGTATGATTTCAATTTAAATTTGGTATTATAGAGTATACGATATGATACTTACCATCTTTAATCGATGCTCCGAAATCCACAGTTGCGTAGACATCAGGTATAGCACCACATGTAAAATAAGAATATCCACATCCATCGGTTGTGTACAGTAAAGCTTTATATCCAACGTAACTTTTAAACAAATCTCGTAACCACAACATATACTTTTGGTCGCAGGCATTGTAGCTACCGTATTCATTCTCCACCTACACACAGAAAAATCAAATTAATTTTCAAAATATGTGGCATGCAATAATAGGTATTAATTTACTATACCTGAACCATAATTATATTTCCACCATTTCCATACAAAAAGCGATCAATTTTAGGCATAAGCACACTAAACCATTTGGTAACGTAATATTTATAACCTAAGTTTGAATATAAAACATATTATTACTGTAGTTTCGTATAGTTGATATTTTCAAGAGTCATTGATTAATTTTTGGAAACTAGCCTATACAAATAATAAATAAAGGGTTGATCGTAACAATAGAAACCCCTTATAATACGTACTTAGGTCATCAGTTCTCAAACGTTTTTTAGGCACCACGTTCAACAACCAAAATGGAAATCCACCCTATAACACGTTAAGCAATAATTTTAATTCAATTTATAATTTATTTTCGTATGTTATTACTCACAAAATCTCTTTCGGCGCAAATATATGGTCCTGGTCTCAGCAACAAATACATGCCTTCGTCTTTAACTAACTGCAAGAAATACTCCAAATCAGCTATATCATCAAAGTTGTAAATACCTGGATATGGTTCATGTAAACTCCATTCTACATAACTGCAATACCATGTAATGTTGTTATTGTTTATATATTTACTTTGTAATACGACTCAATAATGTAATAATTAAAGCATATTACACGTTAAAAGATTTTTAATTAAACAGTTCAGTTTAAAAAAATGTTGATGTGTGTATAAAATAAAATACTTCAAAAGTTTCAAGAACCTACGAATAATATTTTAAAATTATAACTAAATAACTTAAATTGATATTCTTCGTTTAAATATTTATAAAATAAACTGTGTTTATATATTTTTAGATTTTTGAATAAAATATCAAATATTAAACATTTATGAGAATCCTTGTTAATATTCAGTCTTAAGCTATAAAAAATGATCATTTTATAAATTTTTAATTGCAAAAATAATTGGCAAATTGTTGAGGTTTTAATGACTTTCTCAAAATGTATCTTTTATACAACTCAGTTGCTATTAAAATTACTAATAAAAAACCTTGTATTTAATTTTTAAGCATTTCAAACCAAAGAAAAAATGTTATTGACATTTAAAGAAAAATAACTAAAGAAAAATTGAAAATTCAATTTTTAGAACTAATAAAAAAAGAAATTGATTTTCTGAAAACTGGTGTAGTTCCTTAATAACTTATTCCCCTTCAAAATAACCAACTAGATCTATAGCATAGTTGGAGTTAAATCAAGGGGGCTATTTAAATACTGTATTATTTATTACCTATATATGCTATAACCGTGAAAAAAACCTCACCAACAAAAAATTCTGAGAGGGACATCCACTTATCCCTCCTCGGCTACTGAAATAGGTTCACTTTTTAAACCTTGGTAATATATATATTATATTATAATTTATAATATTTACTTACGTTGATATGGCATTTAAACCAGCTGCTTTCATCTTCTGAATCCTGTCTTTCCAATAAGGTTTAGGAACTCTAAAATAATGTAGGGAACCTGAGACATATCGAAAAACTTGACCGTCTTTTAAGAACTCGTTACGTTCGTAATCAACAGTAAAAGTTGGCTTGCTTGTCTAGAAATAAATAAAAAAAAAAGGTTTTACATACATACTTTTTTCGTCAAGGATAAACCTCTATAAAAATATTAAACATTGTTATATATATTTTAAAAGTATAAATCTGAAAAATAATAATGTAATAATAAAGTAATGTAATGTAATAATAAATTTAATAATTTACAACTGATTTTTATTCGAGAAATTAATTTTATATCTAATTGTATTGTTTAAAGCCGTTTAAAATATGTACTAAGGTTATTGACTTCTTGTGCAGTTATACTTTGTATGTTCATTTTTTCATAATGTAAACACAATTTCTTGAACGACTATACAATTTACATGAATTGAATAATTTAAAGCCATATTCATCTAGATTCAAGGGTATAATATAAATTTTAGGACCGGGTATTTCAAACTAAATAATGTACTAACCAATCTTTGTTGGTACTTACAAGAGATTATTGGATATTATAATAACGTCTCCATCAATGTCAAAATAAATGCGTGAGCTTAATAATAAACAGTGGAGTGAAAAATCTAAGTTTTCTAATAGAAAATCAAGGAAAAATTAATCACAAATACTTTATATGAGACAGAAATGTTAGTTGGTTGTCTAGTTCATCGTCTTAAATTATTTTCATGCAAAAATTAAAATATATAAAAAATCGAATCTTTATATTAAGGTAAATTTATTTCTATTACGTGGTAATCGTAATTTATTTAAATACTTTAAATAATTTTGAAGTCCATCCGCAAAAAAAATCAAAAAAGGTAATTTTGTGGGAGATGCTTCAAAAGCGCGACCTGGAGCATTAATTGTATTTTATGCCTTCCATGAAATCCACCCACCGCTTAAAATTACTATAATTACACCAAAAATATTTATTGCTTAATAAGCTAATTATTTTTTGGGCCTCGGACGTCTCAGTATGTATGTGTGTATTATAAATACATAAAATAAGGTACTAACCTCATTATTCATTACTAACACATAACATTAAATTTAGGATAAGTAAAGTTTGTGACAATGCGGAAAAGTTAATACTATTGTGAGTTTTTTAAAATATGTTGTTATATACTTCCGACTATTACTGTCTATCATACATGTCAAATTTTGGTCTATGATCTATCATGATGGGTAGCACCCCGATAATTTATAAACGAAAATTCATTAAGTTATAGCGACAGCAGGTTTTGGAAACTTCATTGGACAATACCGTGAATCGCTTTTTAAAATTTTTTTTCCTGCATATTTATTCTATGGGCACTGTAGTCCGTGACTTGAAAAGTGGCCTCTGAGTACCTACCACGATCCATATTGCTTACCTCCCCCAATGGGTATGGATTTTCAACCTATGCCATTTATTATAGCACATGGCGCCTACTGTTGCTGTGACTTGTGTATTGAACTACTGAAGTGAAACGGCCGCTAGATTCGTAACGGTCAGCGGCTATTTTTCATGTCACTGACTATGCGCTGGAAATTAGTACCTCAATCTGATTGCTTGAGGAAGTACTTAGAAATGTGACGAAATATAGATCATTATTTTGCAACATGTATATTTAGCCCAGAGGATCGGTTTATCGACTTATCGTTATAATTGAAATTATCTTTTGTACATGGTATTTTTAAATTGTAAACCATGGTAACAATGAGTAACAATCTACTGGGGTCGTGAAATATGATAGCATCATTATACCCATTAAATTAAACTTATTGACTTCCGACGATTGTTCTACAAAAACGCGCTATACCTACCTATCACCAGAACTTTGTAGAACAAAATATTTACATTACTCAATTGTTTAACAAAACTTTTGAATCCTAGTTTGGACATTAGTGGTTGGAAATGGTTATTTTTTACAAAAGTGTATATTTCATGAAGATGTTACTTGCTTCTAAGTATTGAAAGCTATGAAAAATAATTTTTTTTTTTTATATGTTCTACCTAAACATTACTATAAAGTTAAGATATTACATCATTATCATAATGTACTTAATTGGATTTATAAGTCATTTTTAGAGAACAAAAATACTATAAACAACTTATGGCTTGAAGTTCTTCTTTTCAAAAAATTGTACAGTATCTACCTAATAAAATAGTATTCAAAAAATTGTATAATTACCTATATTTTGTGTAATAAAACTTTACAATAGCTAAATATAACATTGTTCTGTTTAATCTATTTTTCAAGTAGATGTATCCAAAAAGTTAACTAGTTATGTAAATTTAAAATTTAAAATCACGTAAAAGTAATTCACGAATAAATTTAAACTTTAGTAATAAATTAGAATATCATGTCGAGTGTTACCGCTGGGTTGCTACTCACCTCACGCACTCATAACCATTGTAATTTCAGCTTATATGCTTATTGTAACTATTACTACAGATTGTGTATTTTCTAATAAATGATAAAAAAAAAAAAAAATAAAAAAGTACTAAATTATAGGTATCTACACGATTGTATATTATAAACAATCGCACATTTCTATAAAAGATGTGTTGGTATATTTTAAATTTAAATTTAAAAATAATAAGTAACCGACTGCTGTACAAATAAGAGTTGAATATACCTCGGCATTGAGTATGGTCAGTATGGATGATTTAAATTTGAATTTAATGATTCACGAACAAGGTTTAAAACCTCTAACGAAAATATTTAGAATTTTTTTAAATAATATTAGGTATACTAATAGATGTTACGTAAATATACCTCCCGAGATTACAGTTACTGGATAGTGGATATGCAAAACTAAGCATTTTTGAACTCCTATTAAATACTTGTTCAAAAATATATAACACAATAGTTAAATTTCAACTAATAAATAAAAACTAATTTAAAAAAAAGTCATTTAATAATAAGTGTGTATAAACTATAAATAATTGCTATTGAATATTAATATGTATGATTGTTTAATTTGATATAAAATATCAGTTTTAATAAAACATTACTTCTTTTCGTTCTATAGTCCTAACTCCTGTGTATTAAATTTTATATATTTATAATACCTATTATTAGTATTAAAATTAATAATTTTACGTAAGATAATCTCAATATAAAACATCACGTTACGTTTCAGGCGTTTCAGCAAATATTTAAGAATTCAAAATATTACATTGTTCTTGATAATTTTTACATGCACAATATACTAACAATAGATTCGAATTTTCACGATTTTATTTTTTTAGTCCGAAATCAATTGATTTTCACATTGTACATGTGTAAATTTTTTCTTAAAACTTTCTTATAAAATAAGACTAATAATTTTATTTCACGATTCGGTATAATACATATAGCTAGTCTTTTTTTAACATTAAATGACGATTCTTCTTTTATTCAGCCATGAAATGCGCTTTTTCTTTTTAATTCAATTCAAGTTTATATATTGATTTTAACAATAGGACGTATACTCTCGTAACGCTTTTCCATTTATTAGACCTTAATAATATGCCTTTATCGTGTGAGTATAAATTACACATAAATACATAATAATATACATATATTATAAAATACATAAATACATTATATAACAAAATGTAATATGTGCAACAACAATAAATATGCCTGACTAGATTGATTTTTCTTCATAGTTTAACTATTGTCTACGATTAATTATTACACATAATAATTCTAGTTTATTGAAATATTATATTTTATTGTCCATTGTGTGACAAAGTAAATAATACTTTAACGTTTTTTAATATATTATAACGTATTGCTTAATTTACTCAATTCAAGTTATAATCATAAATATAAATATTTTACTATACTTAAGGTCAGCATAAGCAATAATTATTACGACAATATAAGAATTAATAAAATATTAAAATATTAAAATCTATTATAATATTATGTTTTAGACATCAGAACGACAAAACGGTATTTAATATTTACGATTTGAAGATTTACGTTTTCACTTTTCAATATGATTTAAAAAAAATTCTATCATACATTTGTATTGTTTTTTACTTAGTAAAGATGTTATATTTTTAAACCTATCAATCTTAATATTACACTTGTTTGATATATAATTAATAAAATGTTAGGTTATTACGATAATATTATAGGCATAACTATGAGTTATGATAAACTAATAAAAATAGTAGGCACAATTGTTTTATTTTTTGAATGGAATAAAAAAATCGACAGTACAACACATTATTGTCAATTAGTTTTTTCGCAGTTTTTTTTATGAATTTATAATCACTTTTTGTTGTAGTGATTTTTTTTTATAAATATGAATATGTACCTAACACATTTACACAGTCACTCAATTGAAAAAAGTAGTTTGAAATTCGAAAAATGTATAAATTAAAAATGATTTTAGTTGTTCTATAATACAAACACGTAATTATCAAAATTTCATGTTTTAGAATATTGTTATCATTAAATAAATAATAATATTATGCAAATAATAAAACAAATAATAGAACCGAAATATACTTAATACAACACTATATTTTAAAGTACATCAATAGTTTTTTAAACACCTTGTATAGTTTGGGAATTAGGGACTAAACTTTTGAAAATTTATTTATTTATAATATGAAGGTGAAAAAATAGTGTAATTGAGTCACTTGATAACTTCACACATGAACATGGATTAAATAACCAACCATGGGTGATATATTTTTATTTATAGGTATCTATTAAAAGTTGTCATAAACTTGTTTTAGTTGAGAACATTTTACATTTAAAATAAATCGTTAATTAGTGAAAACTTTAAGACTATAGATGCATCTAAAACGTACAAAAAACATAAATTGTTATCATACTCGTACATTTATAAAATATTAGGATTGTTTGAATTTCTATTTGACATCTGAGCACGAGTTAACCACACAATTTAACATAATATTTATATTAGACTTAATACAATTTTCAATTTAACGACCACGTTTAAATCTTGCAAAATAATATGTAAATACCAACTTAAAACTAAAAACTTTAAAATTTAAAAAATTCACTAAAAAATCCTGAACCTAAATTACATGCAGGAACGTACACGAAATTTCACGTTATAGTATGTACAACACTATAATGGTAAAAACATCATCTGCCCTGAACCACTGATATAGGTACCTACAAATGCTGCGCAGTGTTGGGTAGCAACGTGAAAATTATTATTAACATTTAACAGTATTATAAATATACGTCCGTTATATAGGTACTAGGTAATAAAAATAAAAATAATCATCGACTTCACTTTTATTTTAAAGATTTATAATATAATATGCTTTATCGCTGTTCATATCGATATAATATTAATTAATTTAACACACTTGTCATCGTATATTATACTCACATCAATCGTTAATCCCGTCGTGATCCCGGCGACGACCGTGATGCAGTACAGGAAGACGGCAACCGTCAAACTTGTCGTTGCAGCCATATTATTGCAGTTAATCGTGTGTGTGTATTTTTTTAACAAGACTAAAAAATTATAATAATTACTGTTATTGTGTAAAAACGCGAGTCACGGCGACGGTTGTCGGGACGCTGCAGCAATAGTTGTCGCGAGCACGTCGCGAAAGCAACAGGACGAAAACAGTCGCGTCGGCGGTGGTTCTCGCCTAACGCGCCGCCCGCCCCCCTGACGAGACATTGCGCGTTTTTTTTTTACAATAATATACCACGAAGGTGGTGCCTATCTTGTCTCTTGACCGCTCGACTCTCAAAGTCACTGACCTCCGACAAAACGGCATAATAAGTATAACACATTATACGCGTATGCAGATCACAATAAATAATATACTCATACATTGACAATGTGCAAGTACGAACGCGCCCGTGTGCTCCTGCAGCATTCGCGAGATCCGAGGTTGCGCCTATATGTAGGGTCCATGCTCTGGGTCCAGTGTGACATACAATTTATCATAAACGCACATTGAATATTGTGATTATTGATATAAGTCCATAGTAACAATAATGTGTAACGCTATATGCTCGACGCCCCCGCCACCGTAGTAGTTGGGTTAGGTTATAGAGACGACGTCTTGTAGATCACGATCGAAGATGGCGCACGCTTGGGAACAACAACAGCCAGACGTTTCCGTTTGGGGGAAAGAAAAATAAATGACAAATGATAATATAGTGTGCAGCGATAAAACGTTTTGCGGGATCTATGCTATCGTATTATACATATTATTATTAGTATAGATGATATAATAAGTATAGCGTGGGGCGTACGATTCGGGGTGTGTTAAATCTGTGGACTCGCTCAATATATAAATACGAATTTAAATATGTTATTCAATACAGATCCGTGAACATCGCACCACTTTTATTACGATACGATGTACCTACATTTTATAGCATTTTTATTGACACATATTATTTACACCGGTCTGTTATAAATCACACATATTGTGTAGTACGCGGTGGCTTTAATTTATATGTATTCACGTTTAAAAAATTACAAATTTGTATTGTGTTTTTGTGAGATTTTCTATACCCTCTCGCATGGCCATAAAAAGTTAGATTAAACATTAGCAATCACCTACTTCAAAATCAAGTACGACGTATAGCATGAAGTGTCGCTTTCAAATAATTTCCTTTTCGTACGACCCACTACATAACAAACAGAAAAAATACTAAAAACCTAAAGAAAATAACTATCAGATTTAAATTTCCTATCGAAGGTGGGTAGGTCTCGCGTATTGACGCACTACAAGTTTAATAATCCGAGGGTAATTATCCTCGTGTGACTAACCAGTAACCACCGAGAAAAGACATCGTTTTTCTGAACGGTTATAGGTTCTATAATATAGACTATTGTAGAGGTACACTGTATAATATTTAAAAAAAACGTTATAAAAGTTATTATCAACATCCAAGTCGGTACACATCCAAGTACTTTTGTAATTAAAATATTATATTTTGTATCCGAGAGCCTCGGGGAAACACGTTCGACCCGAATATTATTATAAATAAAATTAAATATTATTTTATGGTCATAATTTTTACATTTTTTTTTAACTGTTTTACATGTAATATATTGTAATGTATTGTAGGCGGACGGTATTGTGTCTATAAATAACTACAATATTTAAATACCATTATATGATCGTAGTACCGTATTTTATAAACACGGGATACATTAAGATAAGTGGGGGCGAACCGGACCTCGCGGATTTAGGTTCAAAAAAAAAAAAATGAATAACCAATTCGTTTTTTCCTTTATGTGTTCTGCTGTTCTACTAATAAATACTAAACTCGTAAAATATTATAACTGATATCTCTCGATAGTCTACATTGTATATTATACTTGTTTTATATTATACACACAGTGTAGGACATAAGCTCCTCGGCTGAACATTATAGGTTGACCTCACTTGTATACCTACGGGTCACGCCGGTATTCACGCGACTGGAATATTACTTATTGCCCCCCCCCGCGCCACAGGGGATATGTCCAGCCACATCGTCAGCAACTTTCGGTTAAGATACCTATGGATTATATTTTATGAAATATGTATTATTATATTATAATATTTTATTTTTATAATCTCTTGCGCAGATAGACAAAAGTACAACTAAAAACGTAATCGCTTTAAAATACTTTTTTGTTGTTTTTATCGACAGAAAAATATTTAATTAAAGAAAAAAAACTAGTTAAATTGTTAAAATTATCATTATGCTAAGCAATTCACTATACATGTTCAACAGACAACAATCAACCACACCATTTTATACTTATAATAAATTATTTATTTATTCAAAATTCCAATTTTTTAAATTTCTAAATATATTTCCGTGTATTAAACAAACTTCGAATAATTAGCTTGTTTATAGTTATTAAAATATATACAGGTGTCAGGTTTCGAGTATTTAAGACAAAATAAACCTTAATAATGGTTTTACTTAAAAATATAAGATAATAATATAATTACATTTTTTCTTAATGCATTATTATAGTATTTTATATTTTATAAATGTATAAATGCTAATTAATTTGTATTGTTTTACTTCACTTGCTTTAGATTTATTTCAATATTGTGAAGCTTTACTTTTATTGATAAATACCGGTCTAAATCTTTTTCGTTTGAATTTTAGAACGCTGCTACATAATATGGCTGAATTGAACTTGAATGGTTGTCTTTCTTTTTCAACGGTATAAGTATGTAAGGTGCTGAGGTTTTATTTTTGCATACCTGTCTAGAGTACACATAATCAAAAAATATTATTGTTCAATTTTTTTGGGATAATTTTTATAACAAAATGTATTTTTATATTCTGTCATGGCCATCAGGATTTAGCTTTTAGCCTTTAGTAATTTTACCCACTTAATATTCACAAATATTTGGTACATAAATATAATAGGTTATTTCACAGATCTTCCCCCTCCCCAACAAACCAACACAACATTTATTGCGCACAATATGAATCAAGAATAATTGGACTCTATATACATACATAGGTGCATAATGTACAATATTATGATGATTTACAGTTTACACAATACATCGTGTACTACCTTAGGCCGCGGCTATTGAAGTAGGTACAATACGTAATACGTAATTACTAGTTACACGTACAAAATAGCCGTTTTAAGCTTTTTTAAAACAATCGGCCAAGCCAGTCGTCGCCACTCGTCAATAATACGTAGGTATACGTGCCATTTCATCGTTGTAAATGTCGAGCATGTACAATACCCATTAAATGTAGGCAATGTTATTATTGTTTGAAATTTGAATAGGTTAATAATAAATAATAACAACTAACGAGTATCGAGTTCGAGTAGGCAGCGCAAAAGCAAACTCCAAACGTGAAAATAATTCGGGTTACAAGCAACAATGTATAGATACTTCTACCTAACAACAAACGCATTCTGAGCGTCACGAGGTTTTGACACAGTGATTGATTTACCTAGATACTATAGTATCTAATATTATATATTATCATGTATGTATAATGCAAATAGCAAATGAATGTGCCTGCTTACTTATCGTGCATAGGTTACGGTATAATGTGTATATAAATGTATAGTACTGTAACTATAAGTATATTATGTATACAATATTATATAATATACAGGATGATTCACCGAGCATACTCAACATCGTTTGTATCCTTTAATAATAAATTTATTCGAATTCAAAGTTTTGAGATTTTTAAGAACCATATTTTCAAGTTTATACCTAGATATTTATATCACGCGTTTTTGAGAACTAACCATTTTTGTTATGAACTATCAAGCTGCAAATGATTTTTTGAACATTTCTACATACCTTATTTTATTAAAACTACTATAACATGAATTATGTACCTGCTGTACTTGAAGCACAATCATCTATAATTATTTATAAAAAAAAAAAAAATGTTTTAATGTTGATTAGAACAAAAGTAATTTCATTTATCATCAAGTTCTTCTGTTACACAGTGGCGTATTTATTTATGCGCATTTGTCCTCTTAATGTTCTTAATTCCTGATGAGTATTTATTTTTTATTATAAATATGTTTTCAACAATATATTCGTTTGGATTCAGCACGATTTAAAATATAACTTATCAATTTACAAATGCCTTTAGAACGTTATCAATAACTATTTTAAAGTGAGGTATTTAATATTTTGTGTTTTCCCCCATCAAAAAAAAAAAAAAATGGTTCACAATTACGTCACTGCTGGTACACCTAGTATAATATTATTAATATTATAATGGTAATGTACTCATAAATGGTATATTAATTGTTTCCTGTTTTAATCAGCGATACCGATTATACGTAGGTACTATAATTAACAACGGTTAATGTATCACATACCTATGTTTATAGATACTGTACAAATTTTAACTATTCGAAGAAAATTCGTCTCGGTATAGCCTCCGTAGTGGCACAGTATTTTATATTACGCAAACACTGTATAGACAACAATTAATTTACCACAGAATATAACAATATATTACTGATGAATAATGATCGCACGCATATCTATCTTTGTGCATAGATAAGTTTATGGATAAAATAAAATATAATATATTTATGCGTACCTACGTTTTAAACATTTTATTTTTATTCGGTATTTCGCTAGACGCCTTTATACCTAGACATGTACATATACATAAACATTAAACATATATTATTATAAATACCAACACGGTGTTCACACAGACGATACACACAGCTCTCTTGAAAAAAAAAAACTGGTTAATAGTAAGTGTATTGGTATATATACCAGCTGTAAGGTTGTAGCCTGTATGAAAGGACAATATTATTGATAATTGATGATCATACGAGTAAAAAAATTCAGTAATATGAGAATAGCCATGTACAGGATTTCGTTGCATGTGTTTTTGAGTTTATGATGATAATTTTGTAACTGAGATTATGAAAGAGGGAATTTGAATATACTACTATTATGCGACAAATTTTATTCCCATCTTATACTAAAATACTAAATTAAAATCGGAAATAAGAATTTAATACAAACTTTGTACATATTAAATTTAAATAAATATTTTAAAAACATTTAAAATATATATCATAATATTAATACATATTATTATTTTATATTTTAATTTTATTAAGTTTTTATCAAAACACTGAAATAATTTAACGATACTCGATAGTTTATACAAATTATAATCATTAATACTTAATAACAGCGGCGTAGCCAGGATTTTTTTTCGGGGGGGTTGGGGGGGGGCTGATCAATTTTTTACACAGCGGTGCATTAAATACCTATTAGCACGGCCGAAGCTATAGAAAACTAACAAAATAAAGATGACAATTTAAAATTAGTAAAATACAATTTAAGACTTTTTGAGTGGATATTGTAGACCATTGAAATAATTTTTAAATTTTATTAACATTTCGGGGGGGAGGGGCTGTAGCCCCCTCAGCCCTCCCCCTGGCTACGCCACTGCTTAATAATAATAGCTTTGAAATACATGGATTTGTAAATAGGCATTAATGGTAAAATTAATTTGTCTTTATTATTTTATCTTTCTGCATCAATAGGTACTTACTTTATTCGATGTACATATATTTAATATTTAAATACATTGAAATCTTCGAACGATTTCTCTGATTTCGTCATGGTCAACTTGATTAAATAAGTCTTGTTCCACAAACAACAATTACGACGAATCAAGCCAGTCCTAGGCTTCCCTAGCTATTGCACATAATATTATACATTACGTATACCTATAGCTACCAAAATAATGTAATGAATATGGCTAAGATTTATATGCATTTGTTTTTTTTTGCAACTTCTAATGACTACTTTTGTTAGTAATATCTAGAAATTAGCTCTCATTGTGAGGTAAATGGTGGTATTTTTTTTTGCATACCTATGTTCGCATAATTTTGTATATTTTGAAGAAATTTAATATTACAATAACTCAAAAAATTCATATCTTATACTATAATATTTCGTTACAATTTATTTCATCGCTGTAAAAAACCCTTAATTTTTAGTCTCTTATCGTTAATATAAAAAAAAAGCGGGTAAATCATGGATGTTGCTCTGCTGTACAGTAGGTTACTGTAATGGATGGGATTAAATTTAAATGCAATGATAGGTATCATTGTATACGAAAAACGATTCTGGACGGAGATGATTTGTCAGTCTAGGATATATTATATTTAAATATTGTCATATATTCTATTTTGAAACAAATATTTTATTTTTCAATTAAGACGCATTTTGCATAAGGCATGATTAATCAATTTTTCCAAAAACATTGCATCTAGTTATCATAATTCATAATACTTTATATATTAGATATACATAATATACCTGGTTTGAGGATAAATCGTTATCATTACGCGATTTCATAAAAATTTTAAACTCAAACGCTCAAAACACTTTTCCTATAATGACGCTTCAAATTTTCTCTATAGCTATTTGAAGCAAAACTTATGGAAAACTTGGTGTTAAATTTTATAACCTTAAATATAAATACAAACAATATTATGAATTTTGAACTACAAAATAATTTGCAAATATTCATGGTTTTGACGAATTTTCGTCAATATTTGAAATTCAAATGAGAATAAAAATTTAATTTGAATTTCCGGTTGACATTTTTTTTGTGATAAAGATTGACAAATTTATAAGGAATCTTGTATTAAATTTTCAAATCTTAGATTTAAAAAGAAAATTTTTATAAATTTCTAACTTAAAACAATTTGCGAATTTTTGTGATCACTATAAAAATCACTTATGAGAAACTTTGTATTAAAATTTCAAGTATTTTTATAGGGTCAAAAAAAATTTATCGACACTTCAAAAAAAAATTTTCAGTAAAATTGAAAATTTTAGTTGTCTATAAATATCTCAAAATAAGTCAAAATATTTTGAAAATTAAATCATGTAAAGAAAATGCCAATCTTAATAACTAGTAAAATTTTCAAGTATCTACTACATATACTTTTTGAATAATAACAAATATTTAAAATCGTTTGAGGATAAATCGTTATCGTTACGCCATTTCGTCAAAATTTAAAATTCAAACGCACTTAAAATTTTTCCTATAATGATGCTTCGAGTATTCTCTATAGCTACTTGAAGGATAACTTATGGAAAACTTAGTGCTGTATTTTTAATCCTTAGTTATAAACACAAAAAATTTTATGATTTTTAAACTTCAAAATTACTTGCAAATTTTCGCGTTTTCGACAGATTTCGTAAAAATTTGAACTATAAATGCTTATAAAAAAAAATTGTGACTTACGATTTTTAATTTTTTTTAGATACAATAAGAACAACTCATAAGGAACCTTGTATTAAATTTTCAAGTTGTTTTGGTCGTCCAACATTTTTTTACCGGCACTTCAAAAAAAAATTCTCAAAATAATTGAAAATTTCAGTGGTCTATAAATAACTCAAATAAAGTCAAAAATTTTTGAAAATTAAATTTTATATAGATATCACTAACATAAACATTTGGTGAAAATTTCAAGTATTTATAGTGATTAGGTTTTGAATTACAACCATATAAAAAAATCGATTTTTTTGAAAACTGTTTGAAAATATTTACTTTTGACCTCTATAATGCACCAAGGATATTCACTTTTACATCGGTAAGCGGTAACCACCCCCAAAGATTGAAATTGAAGCATTATTTCGACTAGTTATGCTGTACACAGACACAAAAAAAACACACACCATTGTAAAATCAATACATTCATCACTTCGTTCAGAATCTAAAACTATGAGAAACTTTTTTCACAATTTAATCGTTCCATGTATATATTTTTGAATATTGAAGAAGAAAGTTGTCATTGTCGAATAAATGTTTATACTTTACACTGAGTATACAAAAAAAAAAATAATAATAATAACAATAAAACACAGTTTATTACAACTAAGTAAACAATCTCGAATAAAATTAATATAAAAACAATTTATAAGTTCATCCAAGGTTTATAAGGCGTATAAACAATGAAATTGAATACGAATGAGCTAAATTCATAACTATACTTAAACAAGCAGAATTAATTTAAAATAGAAAATAAAAAATTTTCCATGACGTGAAACAATATAATATTTTTGAAAAAAACTTACATCTATAAAGATATAATAGTTATATATTATACTTTGTAATACGAATTTGCGTATATCTACTAGTGTATCAACCTACCAAGTATATCAACTCGACGAAATTGACAAAACAAGGAAAATTTATATTATACTTATGAAGTAAAAAAAAAAATCGTGTCTAGATTTAAATTCGTGTTGGAACTTTACTTACGTACCAAGTACATTTTTCGTGAGAGATCTTACATATTATAATTAAATTTTAAATATAACCTCTTACCTACTTTGCTTCGTGTTGGAATTTACTCCCATATTTTGCACGTTGCACCTATCAACCAATCATTTCTTTGGTAGTAACACATAGACGCTAAACAATACAACACGTTTTGATACAACTAAATAGGTACACCGTTTTGGCACACCTGCAAATTTCTAGAACAATAACAAGTTTGGGTACATAGGTATTAATACAACGTTTAGAAACACTTAAAAATGAAAAATAACACGTTGATACTTAATTATTATTTTTAAATTTTTAGAGCCTATTAGCGACTGGTGTTATTCAGGAGACACCACGAGGAGGTTAGCTCTTTTTAGTCTCCCATAAAAGTTCTCTCTAAGTTCACTAAATTTATAACTGTTAATCGCAACGCACTTTTTCTATTTCTCACGTCGGGTTTCAAATACATCGAAAATGTTCACATCCATGATAAATTACAAAGAATAAAATAATTTTACCGATTGTAAATCCAAATCAGAACTGAACATTGAAACATTTAGATATTTTCATAAACCACATCTTATAATTAATGTATATTGATAGTTAATCATTTCTTTTTTTTCATGATAACCTATTGCAATTGACAATTATAGCATTTACGCCTAAACGCTTTATGTGTTAATATACCCAAATGTGTTTCACATTACAGGTAAAAATAATGCAATATACCTACTCAAACTTGATGCGCACACTTCCTTAATCTTCATACTCTTCGCAGCAATGCAGTACTGCCGTTGCAAGGTTTTGTGAGGCCCTGAGCATCATTAGAATTTGAGGCCCTGGACTTACAATATTACATGCTAAAATGTTTGGAAATATTTTATTTACACGATATATTATTTTATTTTTTATACGCGAGACCCAGGGCATGTGCCCCGTTTGCCCTGCCCTCGGGACGGCACTGCTTCGCAGCAAAAAAACTACATACTATATTGCCTATCTTAATCTAAAAAACGGGTTTGATTTAACACATTTTTCAGATATTATAGCTATTATTCAATATTCAAAATTAATGAATAATTATGATTGTTGTCTCTATACATATATACTCAGCACCTCAAAGTTATGACTGTGGGCTGTGGGAGATCAGATGCTGCAATTCTTTTCATATTTTCATAGATGACACCCACATATAATGTTATAATGATATCATAATTTCATAATCTACAAAATGGAATATGTTGCGATGTTATCGATTGTAATATTTAATATAATTAATGTCCATGCAGTATTTCAAGTGCAACTTAGGGTAGCTGGTGAATGCTAAGCTCTTGCTCCCCCAAAGCAATGTTGGGAAATATCTAGATAAATTTATTAAGATCAAAATTGATTATCTTTTGTTTCATCTCGATAAATATAAATATAGCTGAGCTGAAAATTATCTAGATGAAATTCTAGTTATCTATTCTTACCTATAACGTCCTAACTTGATATTTTATTTTAAAGGACTAAAATAATAGTTAAAAATATTATTTCTAATGTATTAATTTGTCTGTATAGGTACCTACTTAGATTCGATAAGATCTATTATTATACAAAGTATTTCACTATTAATTTAAAAATTAAATAAACGTTTGTACTAAGCTACTAACAATTTCCAACCACTAAATCTCTGCTGCCTATTACCCGACACCGTACTTTGACGACAATGTTATATAGTAGATACCTACATAGTCTGAACCTTTACAATTTCCACATCATTCCATATGTCAATATTGTGTATACCGTTTAAAATAATTAGTATTTATAATTATTAAACCGACGGAAATAAATAAACATTCATGACGATATTGGTAACCATTGTAGGTACTTATATATTGGTAACCCAATCTGAACCCTGAACCAATTTAAGGATTGTAAAAAAAAATGTTTATAGTTCTTATTTGTTTAATCTTCTGGAAGATGTATTTATATTGACCGATTTATCATCCCGAGTAACTCTAATGGCATTACAGAGTCTATTTAGCCCAAGTTAAAGCTTAACTAAAACATTTTAAGAGGACGCCACACTCGCATGTGTTGTCTCCGTCTAACAAACGTATAACATAGCAAAATCTGTTTAGCGCGGGACAACTTTTCTCCCTAAATATTTATAATAGAATTTTCAAAATTTCACAACGTATAGGTAAGAACATTATCTATGTCATAGCGTCGTTATTTTTTTTGATAGCACAAACCAATAATTTTAAGTAATTTAATGAAAAAATAAAAAATAAATGTATTTTCTTAAGCTTATAACTTTAATTATATTTATGTTATCAAAAAAATAACGACGCTATGACACAGATAAAGTTCTTGAGTTCTTGCGTTGTGAAATTTTAGTAATTCTACTATAAATACAAAGGGAGTAAAGTTGTCCCGCGCTAAACAGATTTTGCCATGTTATACGCTTGTAAGACGGAGACAACACATGCGGGTGTGGCGTCCTCTTAACCTCAATTATGTATAAAAAATCAAAATACCATGAAATAACATGATAAAATGGGTATATTACATCTGATTTTAATTTTTTTAAGTAGACTTGAAACAAGTCGTGAACGCTTTTATTGTTTTATTACCTGGTAACAATACAATTTACTGCCAACTCAGTTTTCAATGAAAAAATCATTGTATTCGTGCAATACGCCTAAAGCAAATCGTCTATGAACGATAGTTCAGGACACGTCTAACGGCTAACGCTATACTAATAGAATGTTGAACAAATTGTTATCATACAATACGTGGTATGCTTCTGGATAGTTCAGCCCTCTAAACTATATTCACGCATATACCCCCTGCCACCTTATCAAAGGCTAAATACATCCCTGAATATACGAATAGGTTGACAAGTGGGCTTAAAACACGTTCCTTAAATTGCCGCTTGTTTATATAGGTATCGTATTATCAAAATTCATAACTGTATACCAGAAGCAGGCTGTAGTCCGCATGAACATAATAAAGGTATTTTGATAAGGGTGTACCTAGCGGCCAGAACGCCATCTACTGCCCACCACCTACTATCTTCACCTAACCTAACCTGACTTGGCCTGGTCAATGGTCACAAACCTGGTATTACATTTCTTTGTAGTCCATAAGTCGACAATCACACTATTTAATAATTACTATTTAGTCAAAATTTACTCAGTTTTGCTCGCTCATTATTGCATTGGAGTATTTGCTGAATAGTATAATTACCATCGGTATCTAGTTACTGACTCTATAATCTATAGTTTTCAACGGATCGCCTTCACTGTGGAATTGTGGAACTGGAACGTAGAAACATGGATAATCTTAAATTCATACTCATATTTTTTATGTTTTTGTACTTCATAACATTGATATTAGCACTAATATGGCAATTGGTGAAACCCGAAATCTTGCAGTATTTGGAGGCCAGTAGACAAAGTAACCATTTCAACCATGAATGTCAATGTGTCGAACAAACGGAAACTATAAACGTATAACAATCATGCATTCACGGTGATCATGATTGAAAAATTACTACCCATATTCGTATGAAAATTTAAATATATTGTGTCGTGTATTTTAGGTATGAACAGTGTTTTACTTCTGCCTACTATATTGTAATACTTAATTCATGCATGCAATACTTATTCAATAAAAAAATAATGTAAATCAAATTAATATGTTATTTATTTAATTTTTTATTTATTATAATCACAGTTAAGGCTTTGTTGTTTACTTACAAAAGTGTACCTACCTACAATATTAAAGAGGCAAATGTTAAGTATTGTAACAACAGTATTTTATGATTACCCATGTCGGTAATTATAATCAATATTGAACGCAGCTAAGTCACTCTGGTCTATATGGAGTTTATACCCTATACAATATTTTAGATAGCTATCTTAAATTGTTATAAATGGATATTTCATATACCTATTGTTCTTATCTTTTTACTAAAGGCTCTGCCTTAAAGCAAAAGTTGACTCCTATTATTTCTCTTTGGTGCTGGTCTTTATATGTGGGTATGTTAGCATTCAGTCATTTCTACCATTGAACCATCTCTCCTATAAATCTCTTACTCGGTTTTCTCCTTCCTTTCAAACAATGATTCTTCATTCCAATATGCTTGTCTAGAAGGAATCTTATCTTATGAGGTGTCTCCTATTCCAAAATTTTAGTGATCTTCGATATACATGAATTCTTTTCTCTCCTACCATTTCTAGAATTTCTGCATTGCTTTTCCTTGCAGCCCAGCTAATATGGAGTAAGTAGTCTTCTCCAGAGTTATAACTAACCATTTTACAAACTTTTTTTGTCTTGCACTTGAGTCCAAGTTTCGCAAACTACAACAAAATACTAATAAATGGTAGATATCTTTTTTGCAGATAGCTGACTCCATAAACAACAGTATTTTAATAGAAATTTAGGTATTTTTATTCACAACCATATTATATCCATTAAAATATAAACAGAGTTGAAATTTTGATATAAATTATTGAATTTATTTTAAATTAGATAGCTAGTTACACAATAAATCCAATTTTATTATTTAATTGTTATTAATAAAAATACCCAAGATAACACAGGTCATCGCAAAACAAATATTATTTTACTGAGTAGACTTAATTCTAATGATTGAAAGATAAAGAGAATTAAGAGAGTACTATTTGCTAGTAAACAAAATTATTAGGAAAAAGAGTATGTGCATTTCTATAGTTAACAATTTGTTTTGTAGATTTGCTTTTATGATGAAGTCGATGGTGACTGTGAGAGACAATATTCTGTGATCAAGAGATTCTAATAGCTTTTCTTATTTCAAGAAGTTTAGCATTAGTTCCGAGTGTAGGTATGACATTTCTTCATTATATGTTTGATTGAAAGAAGGATGTCACATGATGAACAACTTCAATCGGCATCTCCAACTTCAATGTTTAGGGGAGTAGTCATTTTTAATTTTTATTCATTAGGCGATGTGATTTGTGAGTGATTTTCATTATACTTCGTAGCAAAAACAAAATTGTTACAGATTCGCTCGATAGTATCATTTTTGTTCATCAAAAAATTAAGTACAAATAGTCTTTACTTTATGATCGTTTTTGAATATTATTGGTAATTAAAAAAAATATTAAAAAATCATTATTTGTTAGTTATTGCACATCATTTACAAGACCAAATTAAATTATTTAATGCTAAAAAATGAAATTTTTGCACATTATTTATAAGAAATATTCAAGTCCATACACCACTTATACTGCTATTATTACATAATATCATAAAAAAATTAACAAATTAAAAATACCAGGTATTTTTTTTGATGATTAGGTCTTAGGTTCTCTATTTTTTTTTTTTTTTTATGTTTACCTACTTGATATAATATGCTAAATTATTTAACTTCTTGAAAATCTAGATTCAAATAACAAATATTATTAATTTAAAACAAAAAACTTAAGGACTTGTCACCATTTATGAAATACACAAAATAAAGCCTTAAATTGGAAAAGTTACTGTTTTGTTCATATATCTGAATTAAAATTCAGCAACATCTTAAATTAAAATGTATTAATATGACATAATTTAAATGGTGTACTTAAGATAGGAATTAAATAATAAATCAAGTAATAGAATTAAACTCATTTGTATTATGATATATAAAAAAAACATTTTGAAAAAGTATTTTAAAACTAAACTTGAGCTATATTTTATAATGCTATAATTACAATACTATAATATTATAATTTTATGTGGTTGTTACTTTTATTATTTAGTAGAAAAATTGTTTATAAAGGTAAGAATGAAGGATAGACTAGATGATAGTTATATAAACTTAAAGTTGAAATCTTATTATTTTTGAAATACAAATAAGTAATAATCTTTTGATATGGGCAGTAAACACACTCAACAGTCTAAAAAGTTGGCGGCCATCAGTAGTTCCAAAGCGATTTGTGGCTTGATGGTGAACTCTGGTATTTCTGTAGAGCTATTTGAATAACGAGCTTTGTATGTCAAGTACATACAGACATTATGCAACACGTGTGAGCTAAACAAGAGGAAATCATAATATCAACACTTCTGGTATTGTCTGTCCAACAATATTGTTATTGCTTACGGTATCTCCCTAAAGTGGATTTTATTTGTTTCATTTTCTGAAAACTGACCAGGACCACTCAACATGGCTCTGATCGTGCCAGACATCAAAGCATATTCTCGCTTGACGATGAATTCGTGCCCATCACTCGAGATAAGTTTGATGTACAAAGCTTCTGGACCGTCGCAACTGCAGTACCCATTCTAAATTACAAATATATCTTAAATAAGTTTACAGTATAATTTAGCAAATACATTTTTAATATATTTTACAATTCTATTAGGTACCTCATCCTCTTGAACCTCGTCGACGATCATGTTTTTCGATCAAAACTCGGGACCGTTTGATGATCAAAAGACCAAAACTCGAGGTGAAATATTCCGGCCAATAACGAGAACAATTATAATATTATTATTGACAGGCAATATCACTGGTGGCTGGACAGTTTTCACTTTACGGGGGACACTCACTACTTCACTAGCGTCTAACACGTCTAGTTCAGCTGTTGCTCAAATGCCCATATGCTATAATTGGCGCATGATAAATAAATACATTTAATTTATCATGAATTGGCGCTAGTGCTATGGAAAATTAGAAAATAGAATACAAACATTACAAACAGAACAACGCAACCCGCCAACCCGGTGATGATAACGTGCTACAAGCTACAACATCACAAAATCACGGTTGTAGATGGTTGTTGATGTATTATCTACAACGCTACAACCGTGGTCCAAATATCAGGCATCAGTAAATCAGACACCGCCTTACCACGCTATCAGTATAGTAGTATTTTTGGTTTATATTTATTGTTTTTGAAATTAAAATTAGCTAATTGACCAATTAATTAAGACTCAATTATTTAAAAACAGTATTTTGATTATCACGAAAGAGTGTAATATTACTAATAGGGCCCGTATTTATATGCAAAAAAATTTATAAAATATGCAGATTTATATCATAAATATGCAAAATGATTTTTTTTACAAATTAAGTGAAATTAACAATATATTTATATATTATGTATAAAAATGACGGAACAAATGCACTTTACCACGCACCTCACTAATTTCGATTTAAAAAAAACAACGTGTTTTTCAACGCTGATTTCGAAACTGCAAAAATATGCAAAAAAAAAAATAATAACCCTAGGCTCTACAGTCTACACATAACGAAACGTCGATATTTATAATCAAATATCAAAATTATTCAACGACAATTGTACAAGAATATGCATTTTCATATAAATCCAGCCCCTAATTATTACATTTACACAAAAACTATACCTATGAAATAAAACAAAAATTAGTGCCAAATAAAATTCACTAAAGGCGCCACAGAGGGTAGTTACGGCACAGATCAATAATAATTAAAATATAGGGGTAATGACGATAACTTTTGACCTTTTTATAAAAAATTAAAGAATTTTCTATGATCCAAACAATTGTCATTACACTTCGGTACCCTAAAATTTAGAGAGATTACACCTATACTTAAATATATTCACAATGTATCAATAACATTGAATAAAATACAAGATAGAATTAAAAATTCTTTAGAAGTTGATTTTATTAAAGATGAACAACTGATATAAGAATAAAAATAAAATATTTTTGACAAATGACTAAATAATAAGGTAATATATTCAGTATTATATTGATGTATATGCAATGCAGAGGCGTCATTTGGGGGTGGCAGGGTGCACGGTTGCACCCCTTACTTTTAGAATGTTACAATATTGGCCTGCGCCTTGCTGATGCCTAAAATAATGCACGAGCCACGGATGCACAATTATTTATATGATTAAAATCAAATTGTAATAACCGGTCTATAATGTATGGAAATAATTGAATGCAGGATAATATACATAATACGTATGTATATCTATTTTTATATGGCCTGGTGAAATACTGAAATTTCAAAATGGCCTGCTTGAAACTTCACACACCCGAAAAAAAAACCTGAAATGACGCCCCTGATGCAATGTCCACATCAAACAATCTGTAGGTAATATAACAGATTATTATTAAGAATTTGATTGATAGAGATGAAATAATAAAAAATAGAATATTTTACATCTTTAACATTCAGTAGCACTAATTATATTTGTATTTATTTCTAACATGACTTATGCCATTGTGTTTATTTTGCTTTAATAATGACAATGATCATCAATATGCACCATTCCATAATAAAATATAAACACAATTAAAATGATAATCATTTACGTCTAATTTTTAGGGTAATACCGGATCACAGACTTATACTTAATCATTATTTAGGGTCTACACATTGTAAGATGGAGATAACAACAAAACTTAATTTTTCATAGCAGATGGGATCTAAATTATTTCTAATCAGTCATTGCTTGCATGTTAGAATTCTCATGTATTTTTTTAAATTTCGAATTACTGGAACTTAATAATTATTTGCAAGTCCATAATTCATATAGCTTTAATAGTTTAGGCTCCATGTTGATCAGTTAGTTAACCAGTTGGTACATGCTTGATTGTATGTATTGATACTTTATTGTTTGTTTAAGTAAACATATTGGTTCTGAAGTCAACTAGTGTTACGTGAATTCTGCTATATACAAGTATTAGTAATAGTGACAGGGTAAGAAAGTAACAGACATTTTAAAGGTCAGTGATAACATTATAATTATGGCTGTATAAATAAAAAAAAACATTTTAAATGTTATATTATTTATTATAGATTATACTAAATTAATTCATTCCTAAATCATAAATAATTACTTTTACGACAATATAATATTACCAGGTCAGCTCATGAGCAATAACGTTTAAATTCTATAATTAATTGGCTTCAGCAAGGTATGAATATAACTTCATGGTATGTAAAATTATGTTAGTATTTAGAATGTACATATATGCTATAATATAGTAAAAATTAAACCTAATTCATTTCTAAATTATTGAATAAATAATATAATATAATACATTAACAACTAACATGTATTATTTAAAATTTAACTTTCCATTCATTTTAAGATTTAAAATATCAACAAAAGGTATTTATATTAATTAAGTACTAATTGTTATTACTAGGGCTTGGATTTATAATATGTGAATAAAAGTTTTTACTTTGACTAAATAATTTGATTTAGACAAGTGATAGATTTGTTTCCATTGATTTATAATAAAATGAGCAGCTTGATATCACATATTTTTACATATTATATAACAATAATTCCATTTTCCCAACATAGTCACATGTTGATAATATACCATTATATACTTTTGAATTCCAAAAGTATGTGAACAAAATGATACTAGTCATTATATCTAATTTATGGATTATGCTCAATATAAAAAGTATATATATATCATTGCTAGGTCCCAGAACTTGATGCATTTGCATCTTTTTTTCTAAATTTCTAATGCTTATATACGAGGCTCGTCTTTACGGAAATTTGATTCATGGAATATAGAATTTAATGGTACAATTTTTATTTTGCATTTTTTAGGAAATTTATTGCTTTACAGTCATTTTTTAGTATTTTTGGTGCATTTTATTAATTTTTGTACTTTTTTTACAGTTATTTGCATTTTTCTAGTTGAATGTTACACTTTATCGTAACACATATTCAGTTTCCGTTACCTTGTCGATTATCAACGTTCATTATCTTCATCGTTTGTTGTCGCAATCTATGATTATTTAATTAACTATTGGCAGATACTATGTTAGGCCTGGTGCACACGTGTGTTATCGCTGATCTGTTTTATTTGAAAATATTAAGCACACTTTAATCGTTCAGTATAACACATTTATTGTTTAAAGGTAAAAACATAAATTAAATTTTAATTGTTTAATTAATAAAAGCATATTTAATGTATAAAAATAAAATTAATAATAATTATAAATTTATAAGAACCATTATGTAAAATTATAATTTTGTAAAACAAAATTTTTAAAATTATTTATACAATAATTTTTATTTTTTAAATTATAAAGAAATTTTTGTTTTTTGTGGTCGTTTTTTTAAGTTATTTTTTAATGTTTATAAGTCATAATATTTTTTTAAGTGCATTTTTTTAAAGATTTTTAGGTCATCAAGTTCCGGGCACTAATCATTACTAAATACCTACTATATACCTGTTACCTTATTAATAACATTTTGAAATTTGATAAATTTTTCAATTATTTTTTTTTTAAGTATAATATTTTAGTGCTTAAAAATATAATATATTTAAAATTGGTGATTAAAGAAGTTGTTTTTTGTATTATGTAGAGTATTTATTTATGTGGCACACTTAAATATCAAATTAATGTCATACTAAATTTATTTGTCAGTAAATAAATGTATAAAGTTCATTATAGATAACTAAATTATTAAAAAAAAACAACAAAATTTAATATAGCTATAAATATTCATAAATATATATATATATTAATACAAAAAGTATAGTAATAATGAAATTGTCGAACAAAAAAAAATAATAATAAAGAAACCAATTAGAAAACATTAGTTTATGTAAATCTGTGCCCACATATTATATAGTTACATTAAATAATATTGACTATAAATTATTATTTACCATTCCAATTATATTTAAAGTATCAAGATAATGGATACAAGAATGTTTAAAAAATTTAGATTAAGAATTTAAATTCTGAAATTTTAATAGTTTGTAAATATCTGTTTTTATTACTCAACATTAACAATCCAAAAAATTGGCTGCCATCAGAAGTTCCAAAGCGATTTGTGGTGGAATAGGGAACTCTGGAATCTCGGTTGAGCTGTTTGTATAACGAGCTTTATATGTGAAGTACATACAAACCTTTTGTAAAACGTGAGAACTAAAGATAAAAAAAAAATAATTGTTTAGACTTGTTTTAAAAAGTACTCTATTACACATTTATATAGTGGTCAACGCCACTGCCACTTACGGTATTTCCCTGAAATGGATTTCGTTTGTTTCGTTTTCTGAAAACTGGCCAGGCCCACTCAACATGGCTTTTATGGTGCCCGACATCAAAGCATGCTCCCGTTTAACAATAAACTCATGCCCATCACTTGAGATCAGTTTGACATACATGGCATCTGGACCCTCACAGCTACCGTATGCCGAATTCTCCTCATCCTAAACACAAACAAGCATCATTACATTTAATTTGGTCATAGTTACCACCATTAAAATATTTATATTTCATCGTTATAATTAGGGCTGGGATTTCGATGCACTTAGCATTGTTTTTCAAAGCTTACTGTGCAATGCTCATCTTGTCACAAATTTGTTTTATGTACATTTGAATAAGAATAAGAAAGTTTATTTTGCATTTTTTGGCATTTTTTAGTTTTTAGGTCATTTTCTTAATTTTTTAGGGCATTTTAGAGTTTTTGGAGCATTTTTTGAGTTTTTGGAAACCAAGTGCATGAATTTGAAATTTTATTTTAAGATTTTTACACCAACATGGTTTTTAAATAAATATAACAGATTATAAGTAGGTACTCGTAATTAGTATTATATTATCGGTTTGTCGCCATTATCGGAGTATTATCGAGTAACCTCTACCCGCATTTCCTGTTAAATAATCTTAAATCGGTAAAATCGACGTCCGATGATATCGTTCGACGTTCAGTACGAGTTTTGTCGTGGTTAACACCGTTTTATTACTCAGGTTAATTTTTTTTGGTAATTTAATATAAAAATGCCAAAAGTAAAATGTAAAAATTTTAGTTCATAAAAGCAATTTTTAAGGGCATTTTCGGTTTTTTTTAGGGCATTATTTAGAGTTTTTAGGTCATAAAAGCATTTTTTTTAGGACATTTTTCGGGGGTTTTTAGGGCATAAAAGCATTTTTTTTAGGACATTTTTCGGGGGTTTTTAGGGCATTAAAATCCCAGCCCTAGTTATAATATACATAAATCCCAGACATGTGTGAAATCTTACATTTATCCTGAACCTGTATTATCATAGTCATACCTTATAGGTATGTGTATAACTATTTATGATTACTCAACTAAATTTATAATATCAATCCTTCAGCCTACTACACATGTTAACACTTCTAAACTAGTCTCATTTCAACGATTGCTCAGTGTATTTTATTGCTAATTGCTTCCAGGTCAGCAGGGTATAGTGAAATAAATGATATTAATATCTAATTTCAATTGATATAACTAAGAGTATTGTCTAACATTGGTAACATCAAAATCCTCTCACATTCGCCATTTTTGTATTAATCTATCAATGGTACATAATACGAGAGATATATGTTTTAATAGGTACTATTAAGTAAAAGTCACTTTGTCGGACATTATCAATTATGATTGTTACCTGACCGTCTTCCACCATGTCGACACTCATGTTTTCACACGTGTGATCAATGACGTTCACGGACAGGAAGGACACAGACGACGAAATAAACGGTTGATATCAAGTCCAGACGGCCGAGTTGGGGGCGGACGAAGTGTAATTGCGACCCGATCGACACTAAAAGCCTCCAAGAGTGGTTACTGCCGTTACTGGTTATGACTTATGACCGAGGCCAGTGAGAAAGTCAATCGTTGTATCGTACATTCGTACACTATATAGAGGGGCATAATATTTTGATATCTCTAAACTAGATTCTCATTTCTTGATATGCCGCGGGCCGCGGTGGCGTTATCAAACTTAAATTCGTCGTCGACAACAACGCGATTATAAATAAACAAAATAATATGGTTACACAACAATCCTGCATGTTATAGACTTATAATGACGTCAAAATCTCAAAATGTTATCATGTTCTCATTAAATTACTCAACAACCATGGCTAATAGGATGTAGCCATGACAAAAACAAGCTCATTTCTGGCATAGAACAATGCTAGCGCTTCCAGAATCCAGAGGACTCGGTAGTGTACTATTAAGTATTAATAATAGTATTCATTTAATAGTTAATACTATTATAGTATTATCACAGAATAGATAAATAAATAAGTAAATAAATCTATTCTGTGGTATTATACTTATACCTGGCGTTACATCATGAACAATCAAATACATTCAATTTTATTTATTTTGTGATATGAGTTATGACTACAGCCATGACAAAATATAAGATACTGTATGAGGCTTAAAAATTTTGCTTAAAACATAATAACCCTCAAAACGTCAAAACTAAATTTCTAAGTTCTAACTACTCCACTGTATTGCAACTAGGGTGACCATATTTAAAAAAATAAAATACAGGACAAAAATGTATAATAATGTAATAAATAAACTAAGTATTTATTATTATTATTATTTAATCAGGTATATTATGGTAACAACAAAAAACCCAAAAATTCAAAAATACAATATACAACTAAAAATTATAGACTCTTATATTATTATATTCTATTATGACGTTCAAAAATAAAGTAAAAAAACGATTTAAAAAAAAAATTTAAAAATTATAAATTAACAGTATGTAAGGCAAAAAACGGGATTAATATGGGACAGACTAAAAAATTACGGGACAAAAAGCCTGCTGACTTCCCGAGAGATGTTTGTCAAGACAACAGGATACAGGAACAAAATAAAGGACAATCCTTTATAAAAGTACAGGACGTATGGGTATGGTCATCCTAAACTATAGTATCTATAGGCTATAATAGATCATCAGGGGTATAATACTATAATATTACAACATTAACTTTGTTTTTAAAATGAAGGCCTTTTTTTCCGTTGAAAATCACTACATGGGAGCCGTAGGTACTGTTTTCACATTGCTTAGTCCCGCATTTCATATTGCTTAGTCGCCCCACCCCCCCTAAAATAAAACGATGGCCTCTCTAAATGTTTGACAACACCTCCGCCTATTAATGGAGAAAATTAATTTTTTTTGGTTAATTACCAAGACAAAAACTCTATCATTTGTTTTTATTTAACATTAGTTTCGTTATGATAAAATAGGAATACTACGAAATATGAATGCTATACAACCGAGCAAATATTCAGTATCATTATTACATTATTACCTCTGTACTAATTGATTATGTTTAAAGACAAAATATTTAAATTAATAAAATTTGTACCATACACCATACTGTACGAGCGACTTTTTTTTTCATGTGAGACCCCTTTTTAAAATTTCCTGCTAGGCCAAAAATGGCCTATCCACCCATGACCGTACACCTATTTTAAATGTTTGAAATATATTTTAAAATTCAATGAATATTTCTAATTTTATGTATCATGTATCTGAATTCAACAATTCAACTGGGTAAGAAAATAAGCTCTATTTAAAAATAAAATTTAATTTTTAAATTTCTAATATTTCTCCTTAGAGATTTCTTGAATTTCTGAAGTTGTACATCACTACCACCAATGCAACTATACATAATTAAAAATTAGCAAGTATTTTTAAATTATTCCTTGATATTGATTATGTAAAATAAGAATTTATTACGTACTTAGCAGTGTCAAGAGTTTACATACGGTAATATAATCAAATAAAAATTATTTTTCATATAACAATAGCAGTGTTCATTGTGTTCAATGTAAAAACAAATAGCTACATTATAAAAATGACTGTACACATCAATAATTGGTAGCGACATCTGTCTGGGAACCGAGGAACTATAGAATTGCCTTATATTCCAGCATCCAGCATCAAAATAGACAAAATATAAATATTGTTGTGCCCGGAGCAAGAGATTACAAAGCCGCATCGCGTTATCTTTCTACATCGCGGGTACAATAATTATTAAAAGTTATATATTATTATTATTATTATCATCACAAAACATATCTTTATTATTGTTTATTATTACCAAATACCAAAACTGTAGTTACAGATTTTTGTGATATTACGTAAATATATGCATATACATATATACATATATGCGTATATTAATATTATTGATTATTAATAGACGGCACGATGTAGAAATAGAAAAGATATTATATCGATAGGCGGTTGAGAGTTGAACCACAGACTGTGGTTGAACGATTTATTAAAACAAAAGGTATATATATATTTAAATCGTACGTATGAATGTATAGACAACAGTAGTTATTATTATGACTTGAATGTAATTTAATTTAATGTTATTATTTACTTTGAAATGTTATATTGTTGATGATTACGTGTTCGATTTAATGTATCAATATGCTTAATAATTCAAATTGCATACTTGCATATTGTGTTGCACTCGTGAACGGTTGCGAAAACGCGAAATGAAAATTTCTGTTTTGGACCGTTCACGACTGTAAAAAATCATAACATTTATATTGTGTATGCCGTAGTTGAGTTTAGTCGGCGAGTGCAAGACGAATGACATCGAATGAAATGTCGGACAAGAAATAATATCATGTACGAGTGATGTAGTTAGATTTATTCACATTGTACATGCCCATACACAGCTGTCATACGTTTTTGAATTAGTTTTTGAGTTCTCGACCATAATGAATCAAATCTTTACAAACCGTTATCAATTTTTATGTTTGACGAATTATAGAAAAAAATTAGGTACGCTATAAAAGTATAAATATGGGTACAAATTGTTTACCAAACGTGTTCAAAAACGATTTGTTTACTTTAGGTATAGGCATTGAGCGCATACTACAACCACCCATGCTATGTTATAAACTGAGTTATTGAATTGGCTCTTTGACAGTCAATGACAATGGATGATGTAGGTGACATCGAAGATTTGATTTTGTCTGTTGCCGATATTGCTGAAATTGGTAGAGTCAAACCTAAGAATATTGTATCTCTACGTCCAAAAGTTAAGGACAAACCAGTAAGGGAAACTGATCACCCCACATCCCAAGTCCCTGGCACCCAAACAATATTTATTAAGACTTGGGGATGTTCACACAACAGTTCAGATGGGGAATATATGGCAGGTCTTCTATCAAACTATGGATATAAAATAACTGGTAAGAATTAAAATTCTTGGTAACTATTTTTTGGTATTAATAATATCTGTTTTAAGAGGACAAAGCTATTGCTGATCTGTGGATACTAAATAGCTGTACAGTGAAAAATCCAGCTGAAGATCATTTTAGAAATGAAATTTCTACGGGTAAAAAAACTGGGAAATTTGTGGTAGTGGCTGGTTGTGTACCTCAGGGTGATCAAAAGTCTTCTTTTATTCAAAATCTGAGTGTTATTGGTGTTCAGCAAATAGACAGGGTAGTAGAAGTAGTAGAAGAAACATTAAAAGGTTTGTTCAACAATATTTCTTTTGCATGACACATTATTTTTACTTACTTTCAATAGGACATACTATTCGTTTGTTGGGTCAAAAAAAGATAAATGGAAAAAAAGATGGAGGTGCCAGATTACAGTTACCAAAAATGCGCAAAAATAAATTAATTGAAATTATTGCTATCAGCACTGGATGTTTGAATCAATGTACTTATTGTAAAACAAAACATGCAAGGGGAAACCTTGGTAGTTATCCTCCAGGTAAATTAGTTATATAGTAATATTCAATGATAGTTGTTAATTCTTATAACAACAGCAATATATTTTAGATGAAATTGTACAAAGAGCCATAGAATCATTTAATGAAGGTGCTGTGGAATTGTGGCTAACAAGTGAAGATACTGGTGCATATGGGTTGGACATACAAACAAATTTACCAGATCTTCTTTGGCGATTAGTGGCTATCATACCTGAAGGTTGTATGATGCGTATTGGTATGACTAATCCACCATACATACTCAATCATCTAGAGGTTCAGTAAAATCACACTTGACGTAAAGAGATAGGAAATTAATTATTTTTTTAAATAGGAAATAGCCAAGATTTTATCTCACCCTAGGGTATATTCATTTTTGCATGTGCCTGTACAATCTGGAAGTAATCAAGTACTAGCAGACATGAAGCGTGAATACTCAATCGAAGAATTTGAAACTGTCGTTAATTTTTTAAGACAAAAGTAAATTAAATTGTAGAAACCATTTGAATTGTATATTATAATTTATATGTTTAAATTATTTTACCAGAGTACCTGGTGTTTCTATTGCAACAGATATTATTTGCGGCTTTCCAACTGAAACAGATGAAGATTTTTCTGAGACAATGAGTGTTTGTGAAAAATATAAATTTCCTAGTTTGTTTATTAATCAATTTTACCCACGTAAAGGTACACCGGCTGCAAGAATGCCTAAAATTCCTACTGACATGGTAATCAATTATTTGTTTTTTCTCATACAAAATTACAACCAAATGTTATCCATAGGTTAAAATTCGAACAAAACGTCTGACTGAATTATTTCATTCCTATTCCACGTATGACCATAGAATTGGTGAAATACAAGATATTTTAATAACCGAAGAAGCCAAAAATGGTATTGAGTTGATTGGACACAATAAATATTATGAACAGGTTAGTTACAAAAATGAATCATTTAAAATCCTAATGTGGTGGAATATTTTAACTATCTAGTATATCTGATGTTGAGCTGAATCTATCTTATTTATTTAACTTTAATTTACTATTACAAATTGAGGATAAATCTTAAAATGTGAGCTTTTTTTTATTAGGTTTTGGTGAAAAAGGAACCAGAATTAATGGGGAAGTGTATTAAAGTAATTGTGAAGTCAGCAAAAAAACATTGTCTAATAGCTGAAATAGTGGATAAACCAAGAATTTCTAAGAATAACCTTAAAAAAATCAATGATATATACTCAATATGGCCTGTATTTGCTTTATTAGTTTGTGTTTTAGCAAGAATACTTTGGTTATTTGTATAACTTGAAAAATTATGTAGTGTATGTAAAAAAAGCTTTAACACATTTTCATGATCTCCATGTAACTTCAACTTCATCTGTCCTAAACCTAAGAAAAATTATTTATGATTATATTAAGACTATTTTAGAAATTAATAATTTATTTAATATTTTAATAATTAAATAATACCTCTGTGTACAAAATGTATCTTCCCATGTAGTCTTATATCCACTATTATGCATTAATGCTCCAGTATGAGCTATCATTACTCCATTGTCTATACAAAATCTATTATAAACAAACATTTAAAAACAATATATCAATATTGATTTTTAGATTCTAAATGAAACTAAAAATATGTTGGTTTAAAAATTTAAACGTATATATGTTCTTGACTGGAAGTTATAATTTTTGTAGTTATTCAGAAATATGTAGTTTCGATACTCAAATGAAAATTTAGAAATTATACACAAATAGTACTTTTCATGTATATTTATAATCCTATAAACACAGGAAATATAATATACATGGGTAGTACGTGTAAGTTATAACAAAGACAATTACTATAACTAGATGATTATTAAAAGATATACACTTAATATTAATACAATATTATAACTGCATATGTCTAGTATTAATTTACTAATTTTGATCATATGGCTAATGGTATACACATACTTGTGTTTTCTAACTACACAAAACCTTAACGTTTTCATTAAGGACATAGGTTAACAAAAAGACTTTAATTAGATAGTGTAATTTAAAAAAATTGTAGGAATTCTAGAAAAATAATTATGAAAACAGAAAAATTATTCCGTTATGTTATTTTTTTGAAATTCAAAAAGTGATAAATCTAGTCATCTGAAATAATAAACAATAATTATTTTCTGCAGTTTTACTTAACACAGTATAATCTTAAATCATAATATTAAAGAAGTCATAAAAATGTATTATCCTAAAACAAAATCATTCATGTTAGTGGTCAATTAAGCAAAGAAAATTTAAATCGTCCTCACATTTTAAGCAGTTTTTCATAAAATTTGTCACAGATTTTAATATTTTATACACTCATAACTCATCTAAAAATTCAAATAAAAAAAAAAAAATAAGAGAACACAGATGAGGTACCTACCTTAAGCCGTGGTCATACAATGATAGAATAATGCGATAGTTGCTGTCGTGAAAGAACTATCATGAATACATGACAATGTGAGTGAATAAGTGAATTAGATAGTGATGGTAAATCAACATCTCCTGATAGATGATTTCATAATAGAAACTATTGTGTAACCACAGCTTTAAAGTTAAAAAAAAGGTGTATAATTTTATTTTTTTTAACTTGAAAATTTAAATAAGATATGAATTTAACTGCATAACACTAATCAATTTTTAAAAAAATGTTCAAAAACCTTGAAGGATAATTTTATGAGCAATAATCATTTATAATATGTTTAAAGTCCATTTGTTTAAATATATAAATTATAAATATATAAAAATAATTATTTACTATGTCATAATTGATTATTATTCATTATCTAACCTTTCATCAGTAGCATATAATACTGCACCCCTTTCTTCACACATAATTTTCATCATTTCTTGTAATCTTTCATTACAACCAACACCCCCGACTATTAGTACTTCTTTTGACTGACAATGAGACATTGCTCTTTCTGAAAAAAAGTTTAAAAATTAAATTTTAAAATGCAGCTTAGTCTTTCTATGTTATTACTAATTATTTTTTACTCTTCAAAATAACGAAGCAATCAAAAGTTTGATTAAATATTTTAAAATATTATTTAAAAAAAAAAAAAACTCAAACCCTAACTTCTTGTCAGGTGGCACTGCTGGGAGCCTTCCTTCTCTGTAATTAATGTTATTTATTTTTTATTTTTAAGTCACCACACTTACTTATTATGCACTGTATGTATAGATTGTAAATAAACTTTTATCTTCAATAAAAAAAAAATAAAAAAATATATTATTTTGAATAAACACAAAAATTGAATTAAATGTGAAATTATGTGGCTGCACATTGAAAATAATTTTTAAAGAGTTAAATAACGGTTTTGATAGAAACTGTAAATTTAAGATAAAATATAAAAAATTAATATCAAAAATCTAAAAGGTAAATAGTGTGTAAGTAATTGTTTTTGATTAAAGCTTCATAGAATAATGATTTACTTATTTAATCAAGTAACATTGGCTAGTAGCTTTGTGCCATTTAGTATGATCTTAAACTTGTAATTGCTAATGAGTTATAAATTGTATGTGCTGTATTCTTATTATCTTATTCAGGTGCATAATAAGTAGCTATGTTATAGTATATAACCAATTTTATTAAAATGATAAATTTTAAATAACTATATTATGTATATATAGTGATGTAAATAAGGGAAGAGGGGTCCAGGGGTACTGGATCCCCCCTCTAGAACCTCATACATATTTGCAGAATCCGATTTAAGTAAAGACTAAATGGATTGGCCATGTTAAACATTCACAAGGAAGTTGAATACTTCATAATATGTAGTGCTAAATATAATATATATAAATGATATTCATAGGCAGTGTGGGCACCGACCTCCCCAGTGACTTGATTCTTGGCCTTTTGGCGTATAATCTACCGTGGTTGAAATAACCATATATAATAGTTATATATAATTTCCATCCAAAAAAAAAGTCACAAATATAGATTATAAAATACAGATCGTTGTAGTAAGTAAAAATTTTAATTTTATAAATGGCCTACTCAGCCATGGAGATCTGGACACGTCTATGATATTACAATATTGTTACATAAGACTAGACTATACAATCATATATTTAGTCCCTCCGAAAACTTCATGAGGGGACGTATCTATTAAAAGATATCATTATATTAGTTATGTATAAACTGAGGAACCCCCTCCCCCCCAGAAAAATAAAAAATATGCCACTGCTTATATGATTTTTCACATTTTTAACACCTTAAAACAATAAATAACATTATTGTACAGTAGCAACGGAACTAACAGCCGTAATTGTTTATTATATAATAATATATAATCAATATTATTGAGGAATATATTCAATAAAGCAATACAGGTCTAATAAAGATTAATTGGTAAGTTGGAATATTTGAATTTGAATTAAAATTAATTCTTATCATTTTATGATTTCAAAACCATATAGTTTGTGTGATTTCAGATTTATACTACTTAAAATTAAAAAAATACTGAGCCAAAGCTACCATAATATATAAATACCAAGTAGGTTACCTAGTAGGTTACTGTAATGGATGGAATTAAATTTGAATTCAATGATATTATATCATTGTATATGAAAAATGATTCTGAGCAGAGACGGTTTATCTGTCTAGGATATATTATAGATTATCAAAAATTTTCAAATCTTAGATTTAAAAAGACAAATTTTTATGAATTTTTAGCTTAAAAATTGCAAATTTTTGTGATTTTTACGTATGTTGTCAAAATTCAAACTTTGAATGTTTATAAAAAAAAATGTGACTATGGGAGCAAGTTTAGAGGGAGAAAAAGTGTTAACAGAATAAAAAATAAAAAGCAATTAACATAACTGTAAAACCAATACATTCCTCGCTCTGCTCAGAATCTAAAATTAAATATATATGATTGTATTTATTGTTATTGTAGTATTAAAATAGTAAAATATACACATTGTATCGATCTTACAAAAGAATTATATTTTGTGAAAATTTTCATTAAAAAGACACATTGTCTCTATCTTACAAATATATAACATGATCAATTGTAAGTTCTACATAACCCCTTTAATTCAGTTTTGATTAATACTAATGTAAATTAACATATCAAATTTAAAAGTAAAAATAATATGTAGAATATCAAAATTTTTTTTTTTTATATAATTTTAAAGTGAGATATGGAGCAATGAAAATTTCAAAATTGTAATACTTGGTAATTTTTGTACAGTTACATATTTGTACAGTATTATAAAATATTCATAACTAGATTTAAAATTATAATAAAAAATAAAAACATATGACATTTACTATATAATATTTCTGATAATATCATTTTTTTAAATTTAATACTAGGTAGGCAGACCAAATCATTCCAATATCACAGATTAAATAAAACTCATTTAATCTGTATTAATATTATACATAATACAGTTAAATGGATTATTTAAAACGTACAATTTTCTTTATTATTTGCTAGTTTGTCATTGGACACAAATACACAATGTGTCTTCATAGTGAAAAATTTAAACAGAATGGGTACCAGCCACCAGGACATTGGGTGGTAATAAATTATCAGTGATCAAATGAATTACTAAAGATAATTATAATTGTATTTACCTGTTGTTTCTATTAGCATTGCAAAAATAGTTTCTTGAAGTGAAAAACACAAATCTTCAGGAGTATATTCACCAGATGACAACAATGATGGTGCTTTTTCTTCAATATAGGATAGTATACCAGAGAACGAAACATCCATACCTTTAACCACATAAGGTAATTTAAGATATTTTTTTCCACTAAAAATGTTAATACATTATTTAATAGAAATTTAAAATTTTTAATTTAACATATAATTTATTACTTTTTAGCCATTTGTTCAATATTATAACCAGGACTAGGGTCATTGGATAATTTTAAAACTCTCGCAAATCGATCTAAGCAATTTCCAACTGCAATATCTATTGTTTCACCAAATATTCTATAATATCTCCCAGAATAAGCTATGACTTGAGTATTTCCTCCACTAACATATAAAACAGTAGGGTTGTCACTACCAGTTATTAAACGACCCATTTCTATATCTGATCATGATTATTAAGGTTGGATTTAAATAATAACTAATAAGTAATAACTAAAAACATCAAATGCCTTAAAAGGATACGTGCAATACAATGGTTAACAGGTATTAAAGGTTTGTTCCAAAGTTGAGCAAGGGTGCGTGCTACAGCAGCAACACTAGTTAAGGAACTACCAATTCCAGGACCTTTTGTAAAACATACAATATCAATCTGTTCTAGTAGTACGCCAGATGTTTTGATTGTTTCTTCTAATAACAATACAATATTATCCTGGTGATGTTTTGCAGTTTCTCGAGGTAAAAATCCTAAAATCAAAACAATATTGGTTTTTTACAAATATAGGTAATAATTAAAAAGGAGGAAAAACAAATACCTTCACCAGGCGGTGTTATGTATGTTCTTCTACAATTCGCTAGCACCTCACCATCTTTAACAATTCCAATACCTAGTTTATTTGCACTTCCTTCGAATCCTATGCTAATAACCATTGTTAAGAAATAAACTTATTTCACTAGTGGTTTATGCTTGAAAATTCGATTTCCAAATTCATCAAATTCATGTTGGAGCCAAATGACTTATCGGTTATCACTTTTAACAGTTAGTTTTAACTCCGGCCCATAAAACACGAAGCCATGAGGTATTTGTATTTCTGTGGTGGTATACAAACTTTTTTTTTATAGTATCACAGAATTCAGTATCACGGCCATAGATAATACTTATCATAAATCGTGGGTGGTGGTATTTAAAGTACATAAAAACTATACACTATATAGTCTTGTCTGTGGTCTGTGTAGACTACTAAGACTAGTAAGTGTCTACGTCGACGGACGATGGTGATTTGAGACTTAAAAGTAGTTGTAGTTGAAACAGTACAAAAGATTTTTTTGTTGTTGTTTGAATGAAGACTGTTGAACCACGGTTACGAGTAAATTGTAGATATTTATACCTTCTGTAACCCAAATCTAACATATGTTTTTCATCTATTTTATATTTTTATCTATAATATTGTTCTGTATTTTCGTAAAATAATAATACAAATTATAAAAAAAAAATAGTAATTGCTATAATTTACTACCTATATAGACTATAATATAATATAGTATCTATAATCTACTATCTAGGTATATACAGTTTGTATTTTGCAATTATTTATGTTTCGTTGGGTATGTAGTATATTATATATTTTTTCTCAATCGTTTTATTGTTTTTTCACGTATAATTTTATTTCCAATTTAATTAAATTTAATATTTGCTGAAATCTATGAATATATCCTTACATTAATTAATTGTGTTATTTACTTTTATTTATGAACTATTAGTCATGGATAAATTCAGCACATCCCGTTTTAAATGTTTTATACTCATAACTCTATTAACATGAAAATGCCAAAGCTAAAAAAGTAAAAACGATTCTGTGTTTTGGTTTAAATATTGTGTAAATAATATTAAAATGTCGTCAAACAATACTATTGAAAATTCTAAAAATACTGGTTTGTAAAATCTATTAACATACCTAGGTACATGTGAATATATTTTTATTTAATTTTTTTGTTCTATGATAGATATGCTTACTCGAAGTTATTCAGATCGAAGTAATGATCGAAATCGAGATGCTAATAGTAACCGCGAACGTGATTATGATGGATTAAAGCAACAATGTGATAAAGCAATGCATGAGTTGATGATGTTGAGAAGGTATATAATTATTTCAACTTCAATTCTGAAAAGATGTAAGTATCACGCATTTTGTTTGTTAATACAGACAACATGGAGAAACAGTTCGAAGATATGATCAGACTAGAAAAGAATTAGACTATTATCGTGGTCAAAATCAAGTTATGATTAACCAAATTGAACAGGCTGCCCAAGAATCATCTTCATTACGTGCTAAACTAGCTGCGGAAAAACAAATTTTAAATAGATCGGAACAGGTACATATTTCTTATCACTTACTAAATATTAGGAGTAAAAGGTCCCCTCATTGCAGTGGTTACGGCAAAATGAAGCCTGACACAATTTTACTGTCACCGCTGCAGTGTGTGGTGACCTTAATAGAATTAATTTTAAAGAAGGTTAATATTTTATCTAACTATATATAGGCTTGCCATTCGTCCCGGTTTGACCGGAACAGTCTCGGTTTTAACAGCATATCCCAGTGTCCCGGCCGGTCATTAATTTTGTCCCGGTTTATGGAAGACAAGAGAAAATAACTTTAATATTATTTTGTTTAATAATAAAACATAAAATAATATTATACATAGAATTTGGGTTTAACTTGTAAAGAATTTTATTTAAAAATTAAAAGTAATACAGCTGTATTGAAAACAATTTATTCAACTAAAAAGTATGAACATTAGTCATTAGATTATTACTAACAATTAATAAATGTAAATGCAGTAAATGTAGTATATGTAAAAAATTGTATTGGGTAATACATTTTTCAATTAAAATATGGGATATTATTAATTTCCATATAATTATACAAAAAAAGGTTTTTACTATTTTTATTTTTTATTTTTATTAACTTCTAGTATTAAACCATGATAGCTCAACAATTACAATTGAACATGATAATTAACAAATTTACGAAAAAAAGGTTATTCAATATGATGTCCCAGTTTGGCGTTTTTAAAATCTGGCAACCCTACCTATATACAATTCTATAAAGCTCATCTACTTTCTTTTATTCTGAAATATTCAATTATAATAATGATTCATAAGTCATAAAAACCCACAGAAATGCCTCGACTGTTCAGATCAATCAGCTTCTTACCCTATTTCTCAAAAATTTTCGAAAAACTGATACTTTAACTACTCATACCAATCATAGAAATAAACCTTCCCAATACTTAATTTGGATTTAGATACAATCATTCTACAATACATCAGATTCCACCGTCTTGTAGATAAGATAAGTTTCTTTTGAAGAAAAGCTCATATGCACCAAGGGCTCCTTCACAAAATTAAAGCAATTCCCCCCCCCATACTTATTACTTGTATCTATTTATAAAATCATATCTTAGTGATTACCACTTCTCTGTGCGCTCAGGAACAACTTTTTCAAATATTTCTAAAATAGAAGCCGGTGTCACACAAGGTGCAGTTATTGCCCCACTTATTTTTAACATCTACACCTCAGCCCAGTGGCTTAATTACAAGGAGTGATATGGGGGATAGATCCTCCTATAAGCTGTATTTATATATTGACTTTAACCTACAAATATTTTAAATTCAAATTTCATATTTATAAATTATTACAAAAATACAAAACGAAATCAAGTTGTGTCAGTTGTATCTTGTATTAGTATATAACTAGTTTGTTACTGGGTAAGCAATAAGCATGATTCAAAAATAAATGGTTATTTAATTTTCATTTTTATCTTATTGATTTATAAACACAGGGTGTCCTGCCATACATTGTATCTAATTAGTAGGACATAGAACGTTTAGCATTTGCATAGTCTCAAAAATAGTAAAGTATAAAGCAAATACGTTTCATGTTTAAAAAAACTAGTTTTGAAATTTTATTTTGCATTTAAATGCATATTTTGAGTTTTTTAATTTTTAAGGCATATTTCTTCCATGTTATACTTTTAGATGCATATTTTTTTATTTTTTTTTTTACAATTGGAAATACACAATCTATACAACATAGCACAATAAGTATATATGATATTATAATAGTAACATGAATATCTTGAATTAAGAAATCACCCATTGGTGACACTTGGCTGAGAATTAACGCTGTCTAGAGTCTAGAACTTCGTTTTTTTTTTCATTATTATTTATAACAAGTCACGGGCACCAGTTCCTTTTTAGACGACGGCGAGGGTTTCCTGGTATGGTTTGAGTGTAGAGACTCTTTATCAATGGATTTTGGTGGGTTTGTAGGCGATTATGAAAGCGTAGATGCATATTTAAAAATAATTAATCATTGTATCAATATATTTTCGCTAACTTCCAAAATAACGTTTAATTTAAAATTATTTAAAATTTTGATCATAATATTAATACGGTTGTTGAATTTTTCAGGTTGCATGTTTTTCCTAGAAAAAACCCTGAATAAAAGATTGTAAAAACAAAAAATAAATATTTTTTGTAGTTTTCAAATTCTTTGTAATTTGTACAAGTATTATTAAAGTAATAAAATAATAGATAACATTATTTATCTTATTACCCATGTCTTGATAGTTATTTTGAGAGGAGAACATTTTTATAGAAATTGTTAAATAAGATATACTTAAATGCACTTAAATGCCCATGCTCTAAAATTCTAAATTTTTATGTTTGTAGGTAATAATAAGATAACAAAACAGTAGGTACAAATCAAAAATAAAATATTTATAAGCTTTATTATAAAAATATTGTTGAAAAAAAGGAAGAGATGGGGTTAAGAATAGATTGAATAAAACTAATATGTAAGCGTCAGGGAAAATAGTAAAATACCAAATAAATTTAACAAATTTACAATTTCATAAAAATTCTTTTGGTATTAGATCAGGACCAAGATTGTATTGTCTTATCGATGATACTATCATATTTATATTTTTGTTATAAATTAATAAATAACCATAATAGTAAAATCTCGTCATAATCCATATGCATCAAAATTACTTTTTTAAACTGTTACTGAGCTTACCATGTTTTTTTTTTATGAAATAAAATATTTATGCAATTATGAGTTTGGATTTCTTCTCTGATAAAAATTATGAATAATGTTACTGTTTACTTATCTTGAATTTTTGGTTGATATTTTATAGTTAATTTCGTTAGTTAAAAATGTATTAAGATGGGGCAGTTTTTTCTGACATACATTACATTACTGTAATTTAAAATACCGTACATAAAGAAATTATTTTATAGACTTACATCTCTAAATACTAAATATATTAATTATTGGTATATTATAAACATCTATGATTTGTTTAAAATATGAATAGAATTTATATAACTTATTAATTTAACTTAGTTATAAAATTTATATTTTTGGTATTTATTTTTTTCATATGGCTAAATTAAGCTCAGATAAAGTTATAAATTATAACATTAAATATTTAAAAATTGTATTTTGACATCATTAAAATATTTTTTTTAGGATATTCCTGAAGATGATACAGCAAGTGGTGATTCACTTAATGATCATTTTATGCCATATGATTCAAGGCTAGAAGATTATGAAGCTCTGAGAAAGGGATATGAAGATTTGCGCACTACACATTCAGCAGCTGTAGATAAAATGGACATGATGAAAGATGAAATTAATCAATTAAAAAAACAATGTAATGAGTTATTTAAAGAACGGGATATAGCTTTACGAGAAAGAGATGGTTTAAAACAACAATGTACAGCTGCTATACGCCAATGGGATTTAACACTTCGAGAACGTAATGATCTTCAAGAAGCTATACAAAAAGTGCAACAACAACATGAAGAAGCAGTTCAAGAAATGAAAGCTGCTGTTGCTTATAGTGTAAAAAGTAGTAAGGAACTTAAAGACTTGAATAAAGCTCATGATGCTGCTGTTAAAGAATATAGACTCATTATGAGTGAACGTGATAGTGTTCATAATGAACTTGAAAAGCTCTCTGAAGATTTATCTCAAGCTTACAACAAAAATAAATCATTGGAAAATGAAATAAAATCTTGTAGAGATGAAAAAAAAACTCTACAATTGCATGTTGAATCATTAAAGCGTGAAATATCATCAGCATTACATGATCGTGATAAAGCACTTAAAGAATGCAATGATTATCAGGAAAGATTTGGAGAAATAACTGCTAAAAATGAATCTCAAAGAGAATTTAAGAGTCATTTAGATTATGGTTTCAGTAGAGAAAGAGAAAATCGAAATGATTCACGAGAACAAGTAGCTTCTCTAGATTTATTCAACTCTTGTCAAAAAGAGCGAATGGATAATTTAGATCAAGCTAATCAAGAAATTGAACGTTTAAGAAAATTAGCAGATAAATATCATAACGAATTAGATGAGTCTCTAGAAGAAGCAGAAGTATCTAAAAGACGCCGTGATTGGGCATTTAGTGAACGTGATAAAATTGTGTTAGAGCGTGAAAGTATACGAACCCTGTGTGATAGTTTAAGAAAACAGCGTGATGATGCTGTGAGCAAGTTAGCGCGTGCTATGAGAGATTGTGACGATATAATGAAACAAAAAAGTGATACAGCTAAAGAACTCAATGATTTTAAGTATGATAATAATTGTTTAAAATGAATTTTTTCTAATGAAAATATGTTTTATTATTTTGAAGGGAAAAAATGGAAGCTCAATTGGAAAAAGAAGCTCGTTTACTACAATTACAGGCTACTGGTCGTTATAGTCAAGACTCTGCTATAGATACCGACCTTCAAGATTGGGATACAGAAATATTAAATATTGATTTAGTAAGTATTATTTAAAATTTAATCAGTTTATATAATATGATTTAATGTAAATTTATATTTTTAGGGTGTTTTAGGGACAAATAAAGATTTAGGGATTGAATTACTTGGTGGAGCAGATGATCCTTTATATCCCAATGATAATGCAATTTATATATCATCTATTAATAAAGGAAGTGTTGCAGCAAGAAAATTGAGGTTGAACATTCTATTTTTTTAAATCTATTTATACTATACTATTTACTATACAGTATGTCCCAAAATGTTTCATATCACCCTTAGTATCTCCATGAAAAATCAATATATTTTAATGCATGATATCAGTGTACTTTTTTCTGCCTAATATATTATATGCAATATAGAACATTTGATCCAGTTTGGTTTGGTTTGGTTAGTTTTCGAATTGATTGATTATAATAATAAAATAATATTTTATTGATGTATTAATTTTAAAATGTGTTACAACTTTTTAGGTTCATAGCTCACTTTTAAAACCTAGATTATCTTAAATTCGTATGATAAGTCACTGCTCTTTAATATTATTGGTAAAAAGTAACAACACAAAATCATTTCTAGTACATGCAAATTGTCTGTTTTGTGTAGGTCTGATATAGAAATTAAACAATGTAATAATTTCTGCTAAACAGTTATATTTAATCATTTTATAATATAAACGATAATTTAAAATATTGAATATTTTTTTCTACCATTTGTTAATATTAATACCTATATATGTTTTTCTTCTAGAGTTAATGATTGTATATTAAGAGTGAATAGCCTTGATTGTACATCAATTAGTAAGCGATTAGTTTTAGAAACTATGAGATCATTAAGCAGTGCTACTTTGGTTGTAAGACGAAGAAAACCTGCTTCTCCATCTAGGAGTCTTTTCACAACTCAACTTCAAGTAAATAATTATGATCATGGAATCTCATTGGAAACTGGTGTATACATTAATAAAATAACACCTGGATCTCTGGCTGCTAAAGATGGAAATTTAGATGTTGGTGATAGAGTATTAAGTGTAAGTAAATGTTTAAAAGAAAATAAACAATTTGGCTGGATATTCTTATTTCTGTTTTATATCTAGATTAACAATACATCAGTCGATAATATAAAACATTCAAGAGAAGCAATGCTGTTACTGCATGAACCTGGTGATGTATTAACTATTACTACTATGAAATCAACATATTGTGCTGGAAATTGTGGTTCCGGTCCAAATCGTGATATTTATAAAAAATATACTAATAGTACAACTCAAACCGACAAATCTAGTTATTCAAGATATCAAGAACCTTATCAAAAACCTCAATATGTTCAGTCAAGAAGAGTGATGCTTGATGTACCAGAAAAACCTCATAGAAATCCTTCACCTGTCAATAATTCTATCTCTGAACGAGATCAAGAAGACGCTATTGCAGAATTAGATTCTGTAATAGATGCTTTTAGACCACATCCTGCACCTCCTACTGCTACTAAACATTCTAGGTAATTATTTATTTTTTATTAGTTATATACAATTTTTTTTTTTAGCGTAATATTATCTACTACTATAATTTCTTCATTGATGATTTTTATTAATATGCACAAATTTTTCCATATTTTTAGTATCTGCTGCTTTAGGCTTATATATATTCAATACAAAATTCGTATATCTTTAACTTTTCATGTTAAGTAAAAATATATGTTGAAATAATTCTTAATAGCATAGTCTATTATATAATCAAGTAGTAACTTGCAGTTTCAGTTTTAAGCTATTATTAGTTACAGGCAGTTGTGTCATTTCAGTTTTTTTATCTCCAAATTAATAGTATGCTAAAAAAATGTGTCTGTGTACTATGTAAAATTTATGAAACCAATGCCTGTAAAAAAATTGTTTGCTTTACTTGCATCTCAACTTTCTCACATTAAAAACAAACAAATTATTTCAAAATATGAATGTTTTAATCAACTTATTTCTATGAAAACTATAATTTTTTTATTGATATTATTCTCATGACATTCAAGTCATTAGCTGCAATAAAGTTTACTGAAAAACCATAATAATATATTTAAAACAAATTGTATCCAGAAATTACTGTTATAGATATAAAAATAAAATAATATAAAACACAGATTTAAATGATACTGTAATAACAATATGTCGTAGGTATATAGTCAAATTCGGCAATTTATTAAATTCCCAGGCATATAGTCAAAGTATTTAATATTTATGCAATTTCACTATCTGCCTAGACATTTAGTCAAATGCCTATTTCATGGCAGTCAAATAATAAAAATGTAATATTTTGTATTATTTAAAAAATTTAAATATATTTTCTATTAGTTATTTATTGCTATTTTACGTATAAAAAACTATGTATTATTTATTAATATGTAAAACAGGTAGAAAATAAAATAATAATAATAATTTAATAATTATGTGAAATAATATGTTTAGTTTCGTGTCCACTGTTACTATTGTTTTAAAAATGAAATGAAAATTTAAAAATAACAATAAATAACAGATGGAAAATATATTTAAATTTTTAAAATAGCACAAAATGTATTTTTTATTATTTGCCTGACATGAAATAGGTATTTAATCAAATGTCTAGGCAGATAGTGAAATTGCATAAATAATAAATTCGTTGACTATATGCATTACTAAATGCCTGATTTGACTATATGCCTATGACATATTTAATATATACATATATTATCAGTATTAATTTGTTAACAATTTGTTGAATGATGTCAACATTATTACCAGTCAAGATAATATCTTCTTTGTTGATTTGTTTGTAGGTCTATTTCTAAATTTAAACTTACAGTCGTATAAGCTAATGGCGAATAAAACACTCTAACTTTTACATTATGTAATATCATTTACCAAAAAAAGAGAGACAGACAACTATACAAATTAAGATTTATGAGTATGGAAATAATAAAAAACATTTTTAAATAAAAATATTTTTCACTGTAAAATGTTTATTTTTACAAATAAATTATTCATAATTTGGTACAACCACATGATAGTGCACAGGAATTTAATGTAGGCATTTATTTTTTCAATAGGAATTTGCATACCGTGCGATATTATGCCCCTGGTTATAAGTACAAATTATGTATTATAGTATCAATTGAATATTAAAATATCATACAAATTGTGGGGGACGGAGTGGCCGAGCGTTTTAAGGCTACAACAGCAACACCGGTCTCTGGTTCAAATCTCCTGCACCTCTCTTCGAACAGTCACGGTGTCTTCTGGAGAGAGAAGCCTCCATGTTTCCCCTGGGCATGGCAGAAACCTACGGCCTACGGGTGCCCATTAGAAATTCTGCCAAATAGGTGTCCGAACTAGGCCTTCGGACCTACTCAAACATAACGCCATATGAAAAAAAAAATACAAATTGTTTTAGATAAAGACAAAACAAACTACTTAATTTTACAAAACTCTGAAATAAATGTCAATTAGTTCATTGTATATTTATACTTTCATTTAAAATTATTTTATAAACATATGTTTCGTGATTTTTATTTTTTATAGTCGACATAGGAAGTCTAAGGAATTAGACAAGAATGGTGGTACTTGGCCGAAAGCTAGAAGTGGCCCTGTAATTGAACATGGAACAGGTACAATACTTCATCCTCGTAAAAACAAGGAACGTTTGCCATTATCTGTACTTTTAAATAATCCTCCATCTTGGTCTTCTCAAAATAATTCAAAACCTGATACTTCATCTATAGATTTCTCTGTCAGGTAAATATTTCATTTTATTCTATACTTCAAATATATATATATATATATATTTGAAACTATTTGTTTATTTAATTTAAATAGATCTGGTAAAGTTGGTAAAGATGTAATGGACTATTATGTCAAAAAGAAAACTGGCAAATATACAAATAGCGATACTGAAAGTAATGCTGGGGATAGCCTTGCTGCAAGACCTACATCACATATGTATGGACCACCATCAACCAATACTCATCATTTTTTCACTCCACAGTATAGTAGATATTCTCAACCATCACCATCTCATAGTGGAGAATCAATGTTATACTGTTTTGAACCTCCTTATAGTCACGTGTCTCAAGTAAATTAAAATATATATGAAAAAAATATTATATAAATATACTTGTTATTAATATAGATAAATAATTTTTTTACAGTATCATAGTCACTCTCCTTCGGTTGATATGCACTACAATAGACATACAACTAGATCACCTCATCGCATAATGACTAATATCGGCTATCGTGGTGAAGATATGCCAGAATCCTATCATGGTTATGAAGTTGGTACATTTCCTAGAAAGAGAGAAACTCCTAGATTTAGGTTTGTATTTCATAGGTGAACATTTTTATTTTAAAGATAATACTAAAAATACACCATACTCACATGTGTTATTCTTGTCTTACAAATTAATTTATCTTCAGTAAAATTGATTTTGTATTGTTAGGTTGATTCAGTCTAATATTAAAGCTATGAACATACAATTTGTTCTGTTAAATACAAATTTAGTATTTACAATTTTTAAGTATTTGGCGACTCATAATTCACTAAGAATTGAAATATTATTTTTTTTAAATGTATGTGAAATGTACATACAAATTATGTTCTTAGTACTTCTTACCTTTAAATTTTAAAATCAATCAATTCGCTATAATATTGAAGCTATTAATATAAAAATTGGTTCTGATGATTTTGAACGTTTGAAGGAGACAACACATGGATTTTGTCATTATTTTAAATTAATGTGATAAAAGTATTAAAACAATTTATAATATCAAAGTAAAAAAAGAATTAAGAATTCTATGACCTATACCCCAATTGATTCAATTAACTTAATACATTCATTATTTCAAAACTTATAATGTTTTTAAAAATATTTTTTTATTTTATATAATTTTAAGTTTTTAAAAACAAAATGTCTCTAAAAAATATTTTTTTAAATATCTTGTTTCGTTTAGTGACTGAGCCACATTAGATAATTAGATATATACATTTAAATATAATAATAATAATAAATAATTAACATATTATTTATTTTATTTAGAATACCTTCCAACCCAAGTGTGGCTAGTAAAAGTAGTGGTGGTGCAGTTGGTATATCAACTGGGAGTATTGATAGATCTGTTAGTAGTGAAAGGGATAGCCCAATGCCTACTTTTAGAGTTGAAGTTCTTAATCCTGGACAAATACCTATGCCTGCTAACAAGCGACAATCTTTACCTGAATATGGTTGGGCATCAAAGTTAGTATAAAAATAAAATTATTAATAGTTTCAATGCTAATTACTGACATAATAAATATTTTAGATATTTGAAAAAACCGCTACTAAGAGGTGTTGGAAGTGGTCCATTAACTGGCGAGTTGAGATGGATCAGTATAGAAAAATCAGTAGAACCTCTAGGAATTCAGATATCTTGTGTAGACAGTGGTGGAGTTTTTGTATCTACTGTTAGTGAACATAGTGTAGCTTCCAAAGTAGGTCTTCAAGTTGGAGATCAGCTTCTAGAAGTTTGTGGCATAAACATGAGAAGTGCAACATATCAATTAGCTGCAAACGTTTTACGACAGTGTGGAAACTCAATTACCATGCTAGTACAATACAGCCCAGATAGTATGTCATAATTAGTTCATAAATGATTTTGTATAATTACATTTTAACTTAATTATGTTTTTAGAATATCAAGAATTAGAAGGCGCTGAAAGTTCAACTAGCAGCCGTTCAGAAACACCAACACCGTGCAATTCACCTACTGTTAATAGAAAATCTACTGGTGCTTCAGTTATAACTCATGGCATGGCTACATTAACTCGTCGAAAGAGTGATAGAAATACAGATAGTAGAAGCATAAGAGCATATGAACCACGGTATTTTATCATGGAGACTAGGAAGTGTAGTAATTTAGGAATAAGCCTAGTTGGTGGAAATGCTGTTGGAATATTTGTACATAGTGTTAATTTAAATTCATTGGCTTATAATGCAGGGTTAAGGTATGGCTACTTTTAATTAATCTTAATTATACATTTATATTTTATTTACAAATACTTTTATATATATATATGTAGAACTGGAGATCGCATACTTGAATATAATGGAACAGATTTAAGAGAAGCGACTGCTGAAGAAGCAGCTTATGAATTGGCCAAGCCAGCTGAAAAAGTCACAGTTCTCGCACAGTATTTAATTGATAGTGAGTAATAACATAATTTTAAAATTTTTGTCAAATATTTCTAATTGAATAAATATGTGTTTAATATATATACATATTTTTTTTAAATAGAATATAATGAAATAAAGGATAAACCTGGTGATAGCTTTTTTATACGAGCACTGTTTGATCGTACAATTGAATTAAGTGATGCTGGTAGTAATTCTTCTCAGCTGCAATTTCGCAAAGATGATGTTCTGTATGTAGATAACACAATGTATAATGGAGTTCCAGGCAATTGGCGAGCGTGGTTAGTTGATCACAATGGTTATAAACAACAAGTTGGCATTATACCTAGCAAATACAAGTAATTATATTTGAAATTTAAATGTATAAATATTTTTTAATTATTTAATTTAATTTTTTATGATTAGAGTTGAGGAAGAACTTGTAATTAGACGTAGTGGGGGCGAATTAGAAGGCGATGCACGACGTGCAACAAGACGCAGTTTCTTTAGACGTAAAAAGCATCAACGTAGCAGTTCCAAAGAATTGGCTAGTTTTTCAAATATAAACTTAGGATGGTATAGTAGTGACTCTGGTACTTTACATGATGATGGCATTGTTGTTGCTTCTTATCAAAGAGTTATACGGTTAAATTGTAAGTGTAATTTTATGAATAATGATGACTTGTGTTTACATGTTGTATTTATTCTAGCTGAACCTAGCATACGTCCTGTAATGGTGGTTGGACCTCTTGCAGATTGCGTAACTGATAAACTAATAGCAGATTTTCCTGATTTATTCATGCGATATATACCAGAGGCTAAACATTGTTCTCAAGCCTCTATGGAAAAAGGAGTTGCTGATAGTGTGTACATTGATTATCGGAAAAAAGGGTCTATTTATGAATGCGTTTCTGTTTCTGGACTTAAAGAAGCATGTAGCAAAGTAATTATCTGAACATTTCTTAAACATTTTCAAACAAATATTTACCAGACTTTGTGATATTTATTTTATAGAATTGTCATTGTATAATTGATATTGGCCTAACCAGTGTTGAGAGACTTCATCGTCATCATATATATCCTATTGTATTGTTAATTAAGTTTAAATCTACTAAACAAGTGAAAGAAGCTAAAGACTCTCGATCATCTCATGATAAAATTTCTGCTAAAGCAGCTAAAGAAATGTATGAACACGCGTTAAAGCTTGAATCAGAATATCGACATTACATTTCAGGTGTGTTTCTATTAAGAGACCATCTCATCCACGTGTGTCTTCTCTGTCTTTCAGACATACAACATAGCAAATTTTTGTTCACTAGTGTCAATAGTGTGTTGTTAATTTTGATATTAGACTATTAGAGTGAATAGACCTATTATGAAATTTAAAGGTAAAATTAGTATCTAAGGCCTCACTAAGGTATCACAGATTTTTATTGATATTATTATTAAAAAAAATTATAAAGTTTTAGATTCTTAGCAGAGTGAGGAATGTATTGGTTTTACAATGATGTTTATTTTTTTTCCTTTTTCTTTTTTATTCTGTAAACACTTTTTCTCCCTCTAAACTTGCTCAAAAGTATCAAGTGTAGCATCTTCTCTTAAAGTTAATGTTATTGAGCTGGTACTCAGACTCTAAAGTTTAGAGAGGTCATTTTACGATTTTCGAAACTGTACTCGAAATAAAAGCGGTTAAAGGAGAAAAACATACGATTTTACGATTTTATAATATTAAATAATTACGGACGACATTTTCTACTAGTAATATTGATTTAAATGAAAAATGACAAGAGATCTTTTTTGTTGTATTTTGGAATTTGTTTCTTACGGTTTAAAGTTTGGAAAATTTTAATCATTTTTGAGCTATTTATAGACATTTTAATTTTGGTAGTTTTTTTGTTGTAATTCGGTTAAATTTTGAAATTTGGGTTGTTTAATTATATTAGCTTTACCTAAACATCGGAACATTTTCAAAACATTTGAGAAAATTTTTTCTTTTTAAATCTAAGATTTGAAAATTTTTAATAATCTATAATAGGTATATCCTAGGCAGATAAACCATCTCCGCTCAGAATCGGTTTTCGTATACAATGATATAATATCATTGGATTCAAATTTAATTCTATCCATTACAGTAACCCACTTGTAACCTACTGTACAGCAGAGCGACATCCATGACTTGCCTGCTTTTTTAAACTGTAAATTTTAAAATGATCATGACCTACTTAAAAACAATAAGATTAATAAAATCTTTTGTGGGGCCTTAGATAATAATTTTATCTTTAAATTTTATAATAGGTAAATTCGCTTTAATTTCAAAATTAACAGCACACCATTGAAACTGGGAACACAAATTTGATAATATGTATTATGTGTGTAAGACGGTGACAACATACATGGATATGACATGATCTTAGACTATAAATTCTCATGGTGAATACCATAATTAAATATTAAATATTTTATTATAGCCGTCATACCAGCTGGAGTTAATGTGGCATACATGTGTACACAAATTAAAGCTGCCGTCGATTTAGAACAAAGCAAAACACTTTGGGTTCCTTCTCCAACTCCACTTTGATAACAAGTGTTTTATAAATTACTGTTCCGTCCAAACAATTTAGTTTTATTATTATTATTATTATTATTGCTTTTATACTAATTTGGGAATACCCTTCGAGTTTTATATTGAAAAATGTTTTTTAAACTGTTGTTGGTTGTTGGATTTTTTTTTATACATAATAATTTTGTATTTAAAAGTTTTACTGCTTATAACCTATTAAATATGTAATGCATAACATACTATAAAGAGTATCAATGATATTATTATAAACATTATCTTTAATTATTCTATTTTATAAGAAATAAAATATAGCCCTATTTTATCTATTTTTAATGAGTGGTTAGGTGGAAGTGAAGTGGCTAAGTTTATTGTGGCTTTGAGAGGAGATACATTAAAGATACAATGTATCAATATATACCCAAATTTCTAACTTAAAGTACAATCTATACAGCAGAATGAAAAAATAATAAGAATTATATTATAAGCACTGGTGTTAAGCTGTAGATATCAATTTTTTTACTTGCAAATGGTTATTTTTTATGTATATTTAACTAAAAATACATGAACTTGTTTTGTTTTTTTTCAAACTCCTAGTTTTTTTATTGTATATTAATTAGTTGGTAATTGTTCTCCAATAGATAATATTATAAATTTTATTGTTTAATATTATTGCTTATAAAATTATCATTTTAAAATCTTTTGACTCAAAGTGAACTGTGGTTTTTATTATGTTTAACATTTAACAACTACGAAAATTAAATTTCAAAATGTACTATATTAACAATATTATGTGTGGGGTTGGCATGCTTTTAAAAAATAAATCAAATAAAGAATTACTTTTGATTATATCTGTGGACTTACAGACAGCCTATAGGTAAGTGAATAACAGAATAAGTGATACCACTGATACAGAAATTTAAATAATTAACTTTGAACTTGGACAAAATATATACCTAATTACTTGCTAACAAACTTTAAAGTCTGTATACTTAGTTAAAATTGAAGCCAATAGCCCATAGAATCCCTAACTTTATGTTATTTAGTATTTATAGATATTTAATATTATTAGTGGCACTTGTCGGTTATCGCGACTACCATAAAATTATAAAAAAACTTGTATAAACTAGAAATAATTAATAATTCACTTTAGGAGGGAAATGCTCAGACATGCAATTTAAAATTCCTATAAACGGGTTTTTATGCTTTTGAAGTTTTGACGCAACATGAATTCAACCAAATAACTCTCCAAATGAGGATCCCTATAACCTTTCGATATTCTGTGTTTGAGCGCCAGTTTGAGGATCGTCAAAATTATAAGTGGTTAAAAGCCACAGCATCTTTTTCGCTCGATGGTACATCCCAGATTTGCATTGTAATAATAAGACACGACACACGACAATGATCCATCACTAACTGCATTGGAAAATAGCATGTAAAAGGTCATATTAATATTATATTATCTATTATCTAAAAAAAATCCCCACACCAATGCTAATAAATAATAATAACCACCATTCAATACGCCTCGCCAGGTAGTCACGATAACCGACATGTACCATTATTTTATATAGGTTTTAGGTGGAGTTAAGTTTTTATGCATGGTTTATGCAAGAAAAGTTTTCATAAATTATATTGTGACCATAATCATTTTATCCTAAAGGGGGACACTAAAAAAAGAGGTACGTAAAATGTAAATACATAATAATAGCAAATACATTACATTTTATTTAATTTAAAATTATTTTTTATTGATAAACATGTCAGACAAACGTTAGATACTACATATTTTAAAATGTTAAAGTTTTTACTTAAACAAATTTTAATTTACAATTACAATTACAGTTTTAATACTTATCCTTAGATACGATTGTTTTATTATTATCAACTTATGCATTTTCATAAATGAATTTAGATATGTCGGACGCACCTCTGAAAAACGGTACAATCCCTCCTAATGGGGGACGTCTGGTCACACTAATAAATTATTTTGGCTGTGTTCTTGAAGATATGTATGTAGGTAGCTTCAAAGATAAATGTGTGAGTCAAAAAATAATTTATTGTAATACAAATACCAGCAGGGGCGTCATTTGGGGGGTGGCAGAGTGTGCGGTTACACCCCTTACTTTTAGAATGTTATAATTGGCCTGCGCCTTGCTAAAGCCTAAAATAATGCACGAGCCACGAATGCACAATTATTTATATAATTAAAATCAAATTATAATAACCGGTCTATAATGTATGGAAATAATTGAATGCAGGATAATATACGTATACATTATACATATGTATATCTATTTTTATATGGCCTGATGAAATTTCAAAATGGCCTGCTAGAAACTTCGCACACCCGAGAAAAAACCTTAAATGACGCCCCCGAATACCAGTATAACGAGGGATATAATTTCTAATAAAGTATAACAATTTAAAAAAAAAAGATCAAGTAGGTACTTTATTTAATCAGTACAATCTTAATATAATTAAAACAAATTTTAAATTTAGATTTTTCAACGGTAACTATATTCCTTGGATTTATCAAAATGAAATTATTATACTTAACAATAAAGAAATAGGTAAAATGATATTATTGATTCATGAATACAATTTTTTTCGTCAATTTATGACTGTTACTTATTGTTATTGAGTTTAAAATATCTGTAGAATACATTTTACCAAATGAAAATGTAATCTTATGCTTAAATTATTTCTGTATAAGTAATGCAATTAAAACTAATTTATGGGGTCTATCTTATTATTATTATTATTATTATTAAGATTCATCAAGTTTCATTTGCGTTTGAGATGCTTAATAGTTATAAATAGCTGGCGATTATCATATTCTATGTAATCACATGCAAATGCAATAAAATATTAAATCGTTTGTATAAATAATAAAAGAATTCAAATTTTAGCTCCAATCAACTAGTTCTAGATAAATATTATTCGGGAAAAAAAATTTCTTAAGTCTTATGTCCGAACAAAATTAAAATATTGTATGCCTACCAAATTGTATCTTATCATCTAAATTTGTAAAAAGTCACCTCTTAAATAACGATTGGCTAACTTATTATTCAATAGTCAATACCATATAGATATTATATATGGTTCCATATTTCAACCATGTTCAACCAACTTACCAACTGTAGGACCAGAGACCAGACCAATGACAGACACAATGAGGTAAGGCTAATTAATGGGTACCATACGTTCATAATTACTACTTGGGGTCCTTATCGGCGGTACTTTTTTATATACTCGTAAGAGAACGATTGTACATGCTATATTATTTTTGATTTCATACAATGTTACCAAATAAGTTTTTCCGGCTGTCTAAATTAAAGCATCCTATTTTTACTTAGGACAATCTAAATGGTACGAAGTAAGTTGAATTGAATAAATACGATTTGGAGCCGTATATATTAAATCTGTTTATTCATAGGTGGACTATTTTTGGGCTGAGAAACTATCACCTGCAGAGCCAGCCTAGGTAAATATTAACTAATGCAATTCCTAAAAAGCGGGTAATAAGTGGATTGTGGATGTCGTTCTGCTGTACAGTAGGTTACAAGTGGGTTACTGTAATGGATGATGGTATTAAATTTTAATTCAATGATATCATATCAGTGTATACATTTTGCATACGAAAAACAGTTCTGACGGTTTATCAGTCAAGGTTCTAGACTCTAGGACACTAACTAAATAATTTTTTTATTTTTAATTTAACAAATTTTGCAAAAACATGAACTCTAAATACCATTGTAAAAATGCGTGCCTATGTATTTTTTATATTTTCCAGTTGTTATTATATAAAAGTATGGGGAATCTAAGATTTTCATGTTTTTTGACTCAACGAATAAAATTTTATTGACATTTTAGAATAACATAAAATAAAATTATTTTTAAGAAAAACAAAATTGTTCAATCTTAGGTATATAAAAAAAAAATGTTATCCAAATTAATAACTTTCCATTGTATCAATATATATATATATTATATTATATAATTACTGTATAAATAAGTGAAACTAATGGCCTTTGTTGTCGATGTAAATATGCTCAATAAAAAAAATAAAATAAAATTACTACTAATTATTGAACATATTATTATAAGTTATTTTAAAAAATAATTCCTAATAGTCTCAATAAATTCTAGCGATTAAACAGCATGCTAATTTTTGAACACTCCAAACCCAGTAATGAGATATTTTTTTTAGTAATGCGTAGGTTCATATCATAGTAATAATGTTGACGACTGACGAGTGAGCTTAGATTTAAAATTGAGACAATTTACATTAATGTATTAAATGCATAATACCTACCTACATTAAATAGTTGTGTAGGTACCTATTATATATTTTTTTTAAAATTATTTCCTATTTTCCTATAGAGTTAAGTATGAATGTTTAATTACCCCCTTAAAACAAATGTTTGATAATATTGATTTGATTTTATTATATAGTTTAGTGGTAAACAGATCAAAGTAGTCAATGTTTCAACTTTTAATAGGCAAGTAGATACATACAGTACTTATCAACTATACCATACTAACTATGGCATAGTTGATAAGAGTTGAACTCTTACTTAAATCTTCTGTATACAGTATATTCTATGTATGTACTTACCTTAAGATACATAACATAAAATATAATTATTTAATATACTAAATAACATGTATTACATCGAAGGTTTATAAGAGTTTCTTTCGTATGTAGATGATATTTTCATAAAATTAATTCGATTTGCCCATGTTGGGCCATGTATCGTTGTTCCACAAATTTCATTGTTTATATTATATTAAAATATATTCAAGTTATTTTAATTGGTATTAAGAAAATATTCAAAAATATTTGAATAAATTTGGTATAAATAGATTTACCGTTGGTTAACTACATAATATATTAACAACTATGAACTACCTATACTTACCCTGTTAGATTGTTATAAATTAGAATACCTAATAACAACACACAAATAATATAGGAAATGGACAAATATATATTGTATAATTATATATATTATAAAAAACTTGTATACAAAATACTACAAAATAATTAAATATAATATCGTTAGTTCGTTACGGATTCAAATGATGGCTCTTTTGAAAATCATTCATTAGAATGATAAATTGATAAATTAAAAAAAAAAAATAATTTTTATAACATATCGTGATGTAATAATATTATAAACATTGAAGTTAGGTAAGTGTATTCATGCTTTCGTAGATACAGTTAAATTGGTTTTCTGACCAAACGTTCGTTGCCCTTCAGAGGTCATAAACCGTAATTATACTTAACCGAGAGCTCATATTTCTTTATTTGACTAGAAAGATCTATTTAAAAAGTTGTTTAAAAATGTGTCATATGGAAAACTATGATATAATATTCCTAAAGACTAAAGAGACATAAAAATAGATGGTGAATCATGTGAGTAAATACTTCCAGGTACAAATTAGTAATTACTAGTTTGACGGTCTAATACACTGTTATAATTTATTATTTCGATTAAACATGATAGTTTATAACAAACAAAATGTCGAATTTAATTCATTATATAGGCATTATATTTAAACAAACAAAATAAATCTTGCATATCAACAGATCTATCTGTACTACAATAATTCTAAACATAACATAATACTGCAAATACCATATATTAATGTTCTTATATAGGTACTTAAATTTTGTATTTTTGTCATAATAATTATATAGATCATAATCGTATAGATTTGCATACCTATTAACTAATAACGTAATGTGATTTTATTTTCTAAAGCGCAATTGATTATACGAAATTATATATGAATTTGAACAAATGCCAAATCGGCCAAGTCGAGTCGTCGTGGCCGGAGACTTAAACGTGACATAAGCAGTAAAATAGGTACGCATTACAAATTTAAAGCATCTACACATTTACCTTAGAAAAATCAATAGTGCTCTGCTCTATGACAATTATACCCTATATTTGAACTACCTAGATTTCAAAGGGGTTCTAAAATTAAAATCGTCAATATCCGTACATAGTTTAGTTGAACAAATAAATAATAAAAAAAAATAACAATAATTTAAATCTCAGTAATACGTCGCCGTTTATAAAACTATAGTATCAATAAGTATATCGTAGATATCTATTATACTTATTAATATAACTAAAATAATCAAATTACCGCAGACCATGTCGATGTTGTCACGTTTTGATCGATTTCGGTCGAATTCGATTTTTATTCGCACGTGCGCCGAAAACAAACAAATCTTATTGACTTACAGCCTATTTTAATAGTAGGGGGCACGAAAAACGAAATAAACCATTAGCAATAAGAACGAAAAAAAGGGAAATGCGCTCGTCCACGCCAGGATATCCGCGAACTATTTTTGGCTGCAATAATAATATTATAATGGCACACGTACGTTCGAATTATTAATTATCATTATCGTTATTATTATCATTGTTATCATTTTATACGCTGTGTAGGCAGAGCATAAAATAATAATATTATTATTATAATATATATTATCCACACACACGGCGGCCGGTGAAAGTGAGCCACGTGATCGGGTGTTACGTGCGCGGGCGCCGTCGATATGATGGCGGCGATGGCGACGGCGGTGCACTCGCGTGGGAACTACCGATCTTCGACTCATTCTTCGTCTTGTACGGTCTTCTTCCTCTACTCTGCCGCCGCCATCGTCCGAGTAGGCTAAATGTAACGGTATATACCGCGCTACAGAGCTGCTGCTGACCCAGTTTTGCAGTCGCCGCCGCCGCCGCCGTCACCGTCGCCGACAGGCCAGTCAGTCAGTCTCGCGTGCGACACCCGACCGAGCTCAGTCAAACCCATGTGCGTGGTCGCGCGCGCCCCTACAGTGTACTGCATGTGGACGACTCATGTACTTAAAGATACTATTCCTTTGGGCAGTAAGTACTAATTGATGATATTATAATGATATTGATACATGGTGATGATGATGATGATGGATGTAGTACGTGGATTATGAGTATACGTCATTAAACAAATTATTATTCGTTGTTCAACAACCCCACAATGTCAAGTTTTTTATTTAACTTTTATGTTTTTTTATAAATATAATATAATATACGATATTTAGGAAGAATAAGGAAAAAACTTTTACCTAAAACTTAAATTTATAAGTTATGATATTATGATACGTATATTATTATCGTGATATTATTATATATTATAATATGACATAATATAATAATATAATAAAATAATATAATATATCATACCTATGAAATGTTGTATGGAAGTTTGAAACACCGAGAATTTTAAAGTCAAATAAATAATAATGCAATTCTAATATAGTAATACACTGAATACATAACATAATAATATAACAATATGTAACATGCAGCCATAATAAACCTTAAAGAATTATAGTACATTTTTATTTATCTATATGTCCTGTTGCATACTCTCCGCATGGGTCCCATGCCAAATAAAATACACGAACTTTTGGGGGTGCACTATGACGATAATGAACTTTTTCACTCTTGCGAATACTTTGAATTCTCTTCTGTTTTGAAAATCACCTATACGTTTTTCGTCTTGAGCATAATATATGGCGTGCCTCAATAAAATATCTTTAGCTGTTATTGTGTATGAGTATACCTATGTGCAGGAAGGTAATACCGAATTCGTGCATCAATACATAAAACGAGGTTTTAACAAAACGCGTGGTCAGGAGCAGGAAGAGGAAGAGCTATCGGCAAGGTAGGGTGAAGGTCGGAGCTTCACCTTTCCAGTGCGGTCGAGTGTACCTTATACTAAACTGAACCATGCAATGCCCTCGACCAAGTTAATATTATCTTAATATCAAAGATATTTTTGATATATTTCACTGTTAATACTTAATATTAAAATAAACTATTATATATTTTACATTTATTAGGTACCTATGTATATATCGAGATAAACCGCAATATCCAATCCAATAAAAATAAATAAATTTAGAACTTTTCAAAAACGAATCTAATTCACTCGTATATGAATCGTGAAAGATCTTATTGCTACCTGCATTTAAATTTTAAAGGATATGTGCCAAATATGGTACAGTACGCTGTTCTATATAGATATGTTAAACTAGGTTTCGTTTTTATAATTTTATCAAACTTAATAATATGATAAATTACAATAAACTATAAAAATAATAAATAACGAAAAAACACGATAAAATCGTACTAATAATACTATATTGTAAGCATGGTTGCCATTGCTATGAATTATTAGACATAATCTTATTATTTTCGTAATATCACAAATATTTAAATTTGTGTACATTTATATTTATTTTGTGTATTATATACGTAATATATAATATATAAGTAATAATAATCCGAATATATGTTGTGAAATTAACTTCTCAAAATTTCTGAAATTATTGAGTAAATATAATTACATGAGAATAATGTTACCTATTGCGTTTTAATCGTTTTATATTTTAATGTAGGCACCTAACACCCCTTTAAAGTGATCAAAATCGTTAAAGTTTATAAATAAATACATATAATATAATAGTTTAAATTTACATGGAATAGCCCTAGAAATAAATCTTATTCCATAATACTGAAACGTTTTTAATTTAATTAATTTAACCTTAGTATAAAAACCATATAACAAAATTATTTCTTAAATTGTACTTGAATATTAACTGAAAAATTATATTAAATTTATTCGAATAGTTTATAACCATATAAAAGAACAAAAACATTAAGTATTCGGTGTGCACCTTCTCGTCTATTTGTATAACCAATAGGCGCAGATTGTGTACAATTTAATTCTATCAATAGTAATTTTTGTCAGAATACAGGAATACATCCATTCAGTTCATTCTGAAAATAGTTTGCTTATTATAATAAAGGCTCGGCAAATTATTAAAGCTGACTTCTGCTTGATCATTGCACACATTTTCAGTTATAATTTATAACTTATAGGTACGTGCAATTATTTATGTTATTATTGTTAGGTATTATAATAATAACGACAATATTGTTTTATACGCTATTTTTATTTATTTATTTAATTTCATATACATATGAATACTGGGCCCACTGAGATGACTCGTGTGGGAGCCTACGCTATGTTTGAAAAGATTTGCCTAATAAATAACCCCTGAAAAAATAACCCCGAAAAAATAATCCCGTGAAAAAATAACCACGGAAAAAATAACCATATAATAAAATTGATTTGTAAGGTGTACCTGCAGGCACCTATCTATTTGTAATACAATTCAATTTCAATAATATAATAATAATTTAAAACAAATTGTCAAATTTTTCAATTACGGTAAAAACGAATGGAAATATAAATAATATATAAATAAAAAATATTCACCATAAATGTATAATACGCATTGATGTTCATGATCAATTTTAATTAAACGTTTTTTATCCAGGGAAGTTTTTAAAATACATGGACATTTGTGAATATTTTTTTTTTGCAGCATTTCCACCTTATAAAATTTAAACACTCTTTGTGTACAACATACATATACTTTTTAAATGCCAACTTTTCTTTGTCCTTCTAGCTCTCAAAAATATCTAGTATAGCCATATTATTATTCAAATAGAAATTAAAACAAAGCACAGAGAAATATATAATATACGAGAGCACACTGTAGTACCTAATACTGAGAAATGAACTCACAGGACTTGACAAATTTTATAAATTACCGCTTTTATCAGAACATTAAAGATAAAGGTACCTTTCTTATCCATTAAAATATTATTTCACATTGCCGCTGTACCTTGTTATTATACATCTGATCGATATGACAGACTGGCATCGTGCTCTGAATCGTTTTTATCGTAGGTAATTAATAATTTATCATTGAATTCAAAATTAACGTTATTCGTAGGAACATAAAAATTGTACGTAGGTAATAGGTATATTAAACATTTTTTAATTTTTTTCACGCAATGACATATTAACACCAATATTTAGATTAATTTGCAAAATCTCATTTGGGGTTATTTTTTCTGTGGTTATTTTTTCACGGGGTTATTTATTCGGGGTTCTTTTTTTCGGGGTCTAAATTTACGGGGTTATTTTTTCGCGGTACCGTTTGAAAATGTTCTGTAGTCCGTCTGTCATTGCCCGATATGTTACCAATTTATAATTATTATTGTCTATTCCAAATGTCGTGTTATGATTTAACTTTAAAGTATAGTTTTCTTTCCTCGTTTCCGGTGTATAGGTAAATCGTATACCTTTGTGCTTATAAAGCTATAGCTAAAACCTTACTAATCCAGATTCGTAGGCCGTTACGACAAATGGATCAACCTAACTGGTTGGTCATTAGTTCATTACTCATTACTCATTACTCATTAGTCATTATAGACTATATAGCTATATAATAGTACATTGCTCATTAGTTTTATTATTGCAAACCATCGGACAACGGATATGCCCAAATGCAATGTTTTATAACATTGTCTGTGTACATTTCTCAAGTATAAAGCTTTAAAAATATATATATTACTATATTAGTTTAAAAATGTATTGAAATAATAATTAGGTACTATCAAAAAATAGGCAAAAAATAAAACATAACCACTACGGTCCCATATCGAGTGCGATCTTCACAAGCAAAATCCGAAACAACTGTGTGCATATATAGGTACGTAAAACGTGACGTAGAGTGCGTTTTAAAGTGGTCAGACCAGATTGGTGGCAAAAAAAAAATAACGTTCATCATTGACCGCGCAGAGGTCGAATCCGCGAATTTATTGCGAAACTAGCGGCTCGTACCCATATTACAATATTGTTTCCATGTATTATTATTACACTGCTGCACAACATACTATAAAGCGCAGACGCGTGGTGTACTGCACCTGTACATGAATTAATAATTCATTCGTCCTTGTGAAATAGAGACACCACTGGAGGAGGTCTTTGACTGTTTCGAGAGTGGTTATAATAATATGCCTTTATTTTGTGTTTAATTGAATAAATATGTATACGAAAATCGTCGGTGACGTTTTCACATGCATGTATACATTTTTGCTGAAGACGTTAATTGGAAATCCGACCGTTTTATTTTCGACACCGGGAACCGTAACTAAAACATGATAGCCATTGTTCACATAGTGTATGATATATACGCATATTTTATAGTTATTTAGTGTATATTATTATGCTTCACGAGACGAAAAATAATCGTTGTTCATCCTTGCAATGTTGAGGCACCTTGACATTGCGTGCACAATAAAAATCACCGTCGGCCGCCACATGGCACAGTTTCCAATGCCAGCGCTTAACTTTCACGTCTCCTTTCTTCTGCCCGACATACTGCTCCTATATAACACATAAAGCAGGTCATGCTTTTCTCAAATTTTGATATTGCGTTGAAATTTTCAAAAAAAATTTTAAATGCTTATATAAATATTTTAAAATAGATTATATCTACGAAACAATTATATTATTTTTGCTATACATAATAAAATATATTATATTTTTTTCAGCTGCCGTTGGAGCTCAATGGTTACGGTTACGATGGTTATAGCACCTGCACAAAACCGTATCGTAATGCAAGAGCCAAATTTCCAGATTTACCTTGCGATTTTAACTCTCAATCATGGTGCATGGTACCTGGATCAACGTACCCGTGGTAATATATTATAATATTATTTGCGACACAAAAATCTCAAGGATCTAGTATTTAGAAAGCAAAAACCCCATTGTTACCCAAAAATATACGTAGGTTATATGGGTTATTTGTTGTGAATGAAAAAAAATTGCCCATTATATTGTTTGTCATGATTTATGTAACACACGCATAAATGTAGGTGAAAGTATGTCTAATGTGACACGAGCGAGTGAAAGTTCTAGATTTAAGCGGTGATGTTCTTTGTTTGTGTTCGGGATCTGATAAGACGTATATTTTAGGGACACGGTGAAAGTATACCTATAGTGTTTATAATTTAGGTATTTTCAAGGAAAACTAGAGTATTTCCATGAAATACAATCATTTCTGGCTTTTTCTTGGGGTCAAGGTCAATCAATTCGTATTGTTATAGTATATGTTTTTGTAAATAATATCCCAAAAGATGTTTTTTTTATAGACTATTATTTTATAAATATTTCATTTAAAAAAATTGGTTGAACTGTAAGAAAATTCCTAGTCTCGTGTTATTTAAAAGTTTAAAACATGTAAGCCCCATGCCCCTCATAACGACATTGTATAGATCAAAAATGAAAATACAATACCTATATCTTTATATACCTATTGAAATTTAAGTATAGATTTTTTTGCCATATTACTATAGAAATAGGTAAAAATTTACATAAAAAATGTTTAAAGTTTAACAACAATCGTATTGGAACAGTATATGATGCATAAAACACATTTGATAGTTTGAAAAGCTTCACGTATCAGACAATCCAATGATGTAATGATATTATACATTTTTAGATGTAGATATATATAGTTTTCAAAATATTTTGCGGCTTATAGACATTTTATGTTTGAATTTTTTTACCTTTAAATGTTGATGCTTAGTAAAAACGTTATAAATGTATCCAATACAAAGTTCTTATAAGCATAGTATTAAAATATAGCTATACTAGCTGCTAAGTATAGTAATTTTAAGATTTTAAAAATAAAATCGAAATATAATGAGCGATAACAAATTATTATGAAGCTTAAAATTAATAAAAATTTTTATTTTTATATAGATTAACATTACAATTTTAATATATGGTTCTTCATAAATTGGTCTTACAGCATCTAACTCAATGATAAAGTATACACGAAAATTATTATACATGATGCAAATGAGTAGCTTTCCTGGTTTAAAGAGTTATTATAATTTAAAAAAACAAAAATACAATTTTTAGTTAAATGATTATCAAAAAAAAAAAAAATATATGATTTATTTAAATAGACAAGTATTCAACAAAATATTCAAAGTAAGTTTGTTCTTAAATTTCATAATATATTTATATGTTACATACCTGTACCTACCTACTTTAAAATCAGTATGCGTCCTTTACTGTAACTCATGCTGTATGGTTGTTATTACTAATCATTAATTAATATATATTATACCGGATGCAATAGTGGGAGTGTACTTATTGGAGTGGTGAGTCAGTCAGCAAGACAACTAATACAATTAGAAACATCAATGGACAATAATTATGTTATCATCATACAGCGAAACTTGGTTAACTCGAAATAGTCGATACCTCAAACCTTTTCCAAGTTCCTGGAATTTTCTATAATAATTATACAATTATTGTATAACTCAAACTTTTTGGCTAGTCCCTTTGTGTATTCACATATTCTTGATACCTTAATGGAGAATTGGAGAATATTATATTATTATATGTAACTCTCACTCTGGAACACTAATTAACACCACAAAAAAAGGGAGAAGTAGGTAACCATTTCTCGTTATTAAGTAATAACCGCCATGCACTGTAATATTTGTGTTCGATTTGAATTCGATAATAAATCATTGCATGCGATAAACGATTGCGAAAGAAGAGATCAATATTACCAAGTACATTTTATGATATAATTTATATTAAAATATTATTTTACTTTTAGTAATAATAGTAATAGACTATTAGACAATTACTAATAGTATTACTGTGTTAGTACTTTAAGCACTTATGGAGTTTGAATTATTTTTTGCCAAAAATATTACATTTTAAATGTCATCATTGTTTGTTAAAAATATAATAATATGCTTCAATTTCCCAAGAATAATATTTTTTTAGTCACAAAAAAACAACTAAAATCGTAATTATTTTTCGTTTAAATATACCGGGTGATTCTTTTATCATTGAACACTCATTATTTCAAAAAGTATCAATGTTTTTTTTACAGAGTTTCATGTTGTTAAAAAAACAACATTTTTATTAAAAAATTATGTTTTTTTAATATTTTTTATCCTTATAATTTTTTAAGTTTTTTACTTTTTTGAATGACAACATAGAGTTTTAATATCATATTCCAAAGCAGAATATTTTTCTAATTATTTTGATACGTAAAAATCGAATTTTGGAGTAGTTTATGAGTTATAAGTATTTAAAGTTTAGATTGGCGGAGTGGAGTGGTATGGGGTTACCCCGCAAAATGTTTGTTCACTACTCCACTTGTCTAAACTTTAAATACTTATAACTCATAAACTACTCGTCCAAAATTCGATTTTTACGTATCAAAATAATTAGAAAAATATTCTGCTTTGGAATATGATATTAAAACTCTATGTTGTCATTCAAAAAAGTAAAAAACTTAAAAAATGATAAGGATAAAAAATATTTAAAAATATAATTTTTTTAATAAAAACGTTAGTTTTTTAACAACTTGAAACTATGTAAAAAAATATTTTGAAAAAAGTAAATACTTTTATAAATAATGAGTGTTCAATGATAAAAGAATCACCCTATAAATTCATTCAAGTTATTAACTTTAAATACTTATGAAAAAGTTCCTTTGGTTATTCAATATACCTTTGAATAGCTAATTATTTTATAATTATAATACCATGTATAAAAAATGATAGTTTAAAAATTTGATGAAAATGTCAAGATCTCCGGTTATTCGTTTTTTTTTTGCAGTTACCAAAAAATCAAAATTGAGGTTTTGCAAAAATAATTTTTTCTCAATCCTTTTTTTGGTTTTCACAGTAATTTTGAAAAGTATTTAGAATTTTTACTTTGACTCAACTTTTCTAAGTTCAAAAACGAATAATTTTTATTTTTTTTAAATATGATGTTACATAAAAAAATAAAAAAAATACAATACACATCATCGTTGAAAAATCAATACATTCCTTGCTGCGCCAGAATCTAAAACAAGTATAACCACAGGGCTATGGTACATCGTACTGGCTGCACTTAACTATAATATTGCATATTATATTATTATATGATAGATATATACATCATATTAAAACTACAAGAGTATTAAAATATAACATTACATTTTAGTATTTTTCAATATTATAGCCTGGGGATGGTTGTTAAACTATCGACATACTTTACAATTTCAGACTTCGATTTGCGACAAACCATTGATATTGTAGCTTATTTTTTTTATCGTAATCACGTTTTATCCGGTTATCGTGATCCGAACAATGGGCCGTTAATCGTTATTGACTATTGTAGCAAAGCTACCGTGTTTAAACCTATATACGTGTATTATACATTTATACGCGTGACATTACGCATGGCCTTGAAAAACAACATTAAAAATAAAAGACACCAATAAAGCTATATCATAATATGGGATGAACATTTCCGAGCCGCGAATCGATGATTGTTTTTACTCTAATTTTCAAATATTTAATAATAAACGATTCAAGCTACAGCGATCATGCACATTTTGAACTTTTAGATACTGTGTGTTAACTTAAATATAATATAATTATCATTCAAAAATCACGACATATCATATACATATCACAAGGTAGCGATAACAAGATTTTCCATGGTTTATTATAGACAAATACTTAAGATTGTATTCCATTTAACTGTGTATAATTGTTTCGTTACCTAATTAATATCTACGTAAAAGTAGTGGAATTATTGTGCCGGTCAAAACTTCTGAGTAGTATATTTTGAATAATATTATGTTATATACGGTTAAAAACTATATTTTATAAAACATTATACTCATTAATGTTGTTTTTAGTGCCTTCTAATAGAACATTATTAGAATGCCCACGAATTCGGTATATCTATACACATTGAATATTAATGTACTTATAAAAGCAATAAAACGCAAAATATCATAACGTTCTATTTACTGCCAAATTAAAATGTGTCCATTTCTGAGCGGAGCGATGAATGTATTAATTTTACAATGATGTGTGCTTTTTTTAATAATAATAATAATAATAATAATAACAATATAATCTTTATTAACGAACATTTGATTCCAATGTTTATTTTTTTCTATATATAATATAATACAAATGTTTATAGCAATGAAGCATGAGTCTATAATGATAGCCGATAGGTACTAATTTATAATTTAAAAAAATAATTTACAATAGTTTTAAAATTAAATCAAAATAAGTATACACAAAATACAAAGTAATACATGAAAAACTTAAATAAATAATAAAAATAAAAACAAAAATCTTTATAATTCTTATTTTGTATATCTTAATATTTGAATAGAAAATTCTGTAAAAGATGTATTAAAAAAATCAATATTTTCAACATAATTACCATCTAACATTAGAATATTCGACGGCAAATTTGACATGTATGACGTGGTTACATTTTTTAAATAAGATACATTTTTTTCACATAATTTTTTGCATTTATTTTAAAATGTAAGTTTTGGAGTATTTCAGGGCAATCAGTCATATTATTTATTATTTTGTATAAACATTTTTGTTATATTTGAAGAAAACGGTTTTCAAGCGTAAATATGTTAAAAATACTTGATTCCACTTCGTAGCCTGATTGTAGAGTTCTAAAGACAAAACATTGAAAACACAAGAAACGAATAAAATTATTTTGAACTTTCTCTAAACTCTGTATGCTAGTTTTAGATTCTGAGCGGAGCGATGAATGTATTGATTTTACCATGATGTGTGTTTTTTTTTGTGTCTGTCATCACGCGTTTTGGGGCAATAAAAATGATTCAATTTTTGACTTCAGTACCTTGTTCGATCAGAAAGTGAATCTAGTTGGTACTTTGGGGGGTCAAAAGTAAATCTTAATACTTTTCTAAATAATCGAGAAAAACAAACTAAAAATTAAGGAAAAAACGGGAAATTTTACGCACACTCATTTTTCGACGAAATCGATTTTGATTTATGATGTAACTTTAAAACGAATGACCATAGATACATGAAATTTTCAAAGAATGTTTATATAAGTATATTCTATTCACCGTGCAATTTTCAAAAAATTTCGACTTAAGTTGATCTATTCATAGGCATTTGAAATTTTCGATCATTATTAGTTTTTTTAAAATTAATATCGATCAAAAATTATTTGTTAGGCAGGAAAGCTTGAAAATTTAATACAAGGCTCCTAACATATTTTTACAATAGCAGTTGCAAGATAAAAGGAATACATAGTCACAATTTTTTTTAAAAGCATTCAAAGTTTGAGTTTTGACAACATATTATGTAAAAATCACGAAAAATCACAAATTATTTTAAGCTAGAAATTCATAAAAAAATTTCTTTTTAAATCTAAGATTTTAAAATTTAATAAAAGATTCCTTACAAATTTGTCAATCTTTATCACGAATAAAAAGTCCATCGGAAATTCAAATTAAATTTTTATGAGCATTTGAAATTAAATTTTTACAACATTGGATTTTCACTGGATTTCACATTTAGTGATTTTCTTATTTTGGTGTAACTAATTCTAAAAGTCTAAAACAAATGACCACAGATTCTTGAAATTTTCACTGAATATTTATATAGATATTTTCTATATTTGATAACATTTTCAAAATATTTAGATTTCTTTTGAGCTGTTTACTGACATTTTAATTTTTCAACTTTTTTAGTTTTTTTTTTTCTATAAATATCGATAAAAAATTATTTGTTCGGTAGAAAAGCTTGAAAATTTAATACAAGGCTTCTAACACATTTTAACAATAGCAGTTGAAAAATAAAATAAATTCATGGTCACAATTTTTTTTTACAAGGATTCAAAGTTTGAATTTTGACAACATACGTAAAAATCACGAAAATTCATAAATTATTTTATGCTAGAAATTCATAAAAAATATTCCTTTTATATCTAAGATTTGAAAATTTAATACATAGCTCCTATCATATTTTTACAATAGCAATTGAAAAATAAAAGAAATGCGTAGTCACAATTTTTTTTTATAAGCATTCAAAGTTTGAATTTTGATAACATATGTAAAAATCACGAAAATTCGCAAACTATTTCAAACTAGAAATTCATAAAAAATGTTCTTTTTAAATCTAAGGTTTGAAAATTTTTAATAATCTATAATATATCCTAGACAGATAAACCATCTTCGCTCAGAATCGTTTTTCGTATACAATGATATAATATCATTGGATTCAAATTTAATTCCATCCATTACAGTAAATCACTTATTGTAACCTACTGACAGCAGAGCGACATCAACGACTTACCCGCCTTTTTAAATATGGATGTCAAATAAGTAATTCATAATCAAAATGAGAACGAACAATAGACTGGTATAAAGTTTTTAATGCAAATTGATCTCTAAAATTGTGTCCGTGTATACACGATAAGTTGTCGAAATAATAAGCTTCGATTTTCAACTTCAGTAGCTTTTCCAGTTAGAAAGTGAATCTAGTTGATGCATGTAGGTGCACATTTTGAAATTCCAAGTATTTTTCAAAAGCATCGGGTAAAACAAAAAAAAAATTAAGAAAAAACGGGTATTTTTACAAAATGTAATATACCATTCATTACAGTAACCTACTTGTAAACTACTGTACAGCAGAGCGACATCCATTTACCCGCTTTTTTAACTTTAAGATTTGCATAACATAGAAATTGTGGCTAAAATAAACATCATATTATGATAATATTTGGTTTACACCTGATATTACGATTTGCAATCTGCGCGTCGTCATTGCACTGCCGTTATAATATATTATAGTGATTGAATTATGTACGTCCATGTGTAGGCACGCTGTCCGACGATTTGTTTTCGAGAATCATGGTTTGATGAAACGCATGTACGGCGAACAGCGACACATATCGGTGTTGCGCGCCGACATGGACACCAATGACATCGAAGGTGGCGTCTGGAACCGGCGCCGGGAGGAATCGTCGTTGAACCGCTACAACTTGCAACCGTCACCGCCACCACCAACTTCAGGGACCTCAGCTGGCACCGCTACAGCTAGTAACGCTACTAGCCCCACCACGTCGACATCGGCAACTGCGACTACCGCGACCACTACCACGTCCACGACGTCCACCGTTCGACCATCCAACATCACCGTCACGCCTGTGGCCGACGTCGTACCACCCACGACGACCACCGCGACGGAAGACGTGGAAGACGGCACCGTGGACGATGTTACAGTGGACGACCAGTTGCAGTTCGAAACCACCACCGACCCGATAGCGTCGACCCAGCGTACCGACCAGGTACAGGAGCAACCGGGATTCTTCCAGGAGTCGACTGATGGCGAAACGGATAACACTCAGAAATCAAAAGGCATGTGAGTACCCTGTACTTGTACAATAAGAAAAGAAAATATTATGATGCGAAAAATAAATTTGTAGCGATATATATATATATACGTATATGTACACTAGGCGTAAATATGGTTAAAAATCTACTGGAGAGCTAGAAATATAAATTACACGTATTAACATAATTTATGATGTTTACGAGGTAAAGTTTGGAAATATACTTTGGGGGCTTCAGAAGTATTTAGGAGGTTCCCCTAATTTACGCCTATATATATAATATGCGACACAGGTCATTTTATAATGTTATAAGTATATTCTCATTTCGTCATTCGTTATATTTATACTTTTTGAAGACTTGAAGCTGAAACTATATTATAGTATTTATTATGTTTTGGCCTTATATTGTAGATCAATAATTTTAATAGGTACCTTCCCCCAACTCCCCCCCACTCATTTTCACTCAGAATTTCAACCTTCCTTTAAACTTTAAAAAAAAAACTTCTTTTTAAAGTAAACGAGTTAATTTGGCTAGAAAATTAAATTTAGCAGGTTTATTAGCAAATATATTGTTGTGATAGTATCTTACTATCGTGTATGGTGTATGTATTATCATTGCGATGTGCCTTGGGAAGAAAAAATTTATCGGAGATATTTCAAGTACCTATACATATCAGAGCTCATTACTGTAGTCATTTACATAACTCGACCAATGGCGTGGGGATGAATGTGTCATATTCCTTGGGTTATTTTTATGTTTTGTCGTATAAAATATATGGTAAAGCAATAAATGTATATATAACATGGTCTGGAAATATAATCAAAAATTCATATCCTACCTTTTTAAAAAAGCTGAGAACACTTTAATAATATGACATTATTATGACAATAATAATAGTAATATATTATATTATAATACCTATCTCTTTTTCGATTATGTGGAACCACGTATTTTTGTTTCTTGTAGTAATGCTTGCCCGGTAAAGGAAGAAGTGGTCGCGCCGTTTTGGGCGAACAACACTCGTGGCGAAGTGCTAGCGCTCCTCAATCTCTATCCGTTCGAGCAGTACGTCCACTGGGAGCGATGCACGTGAGTATTGAATAGTTAATAATCAAAATTATATAATATTACCATACACCGAGTGTTTCAACCACTGTGGAGAAACTGGGGATACTAAACACGTCTATATCATTGCCTCGATCAATCGTAGTGTTTATCAAAACCGACAATGTAATTATTGAAGCTAGTATTTAAGGGTAAAAAATCAAATACTAAATTTAAAAAAATATGAAATTTATGTACTGAAATGTCTGAAATTATTTTATGATAGGCTGTGACTACCCTTTTAAAGGACATAATCGAACGTTGAACTAATATTTTTTTATTTATAGAGCCTATTAGTTATTTATAGAGCTCGGAATTATATTCTTTTGCATATTTTTTATGAGTCTATGCAGTCAGACGGGGGTTCGAAATCTTTACGAATCATGAAACCGGTGTAATAATGGCAAAAGTTTTTTTGCATATTTGAGAATATTTTAAGATAAAAGAATATTTCGTATAATAAAGAATATTAGAGAATATATCGATAAATTTGTATAGATGTTCGATATTTTTTGTTGCAGTGACGTAAATAATATAAACTATATTATGTCCGATAATATAGTGATAATGATATGATATTAAAAATATACTAGTTATACTACCTATATATTTATATACCATCGTCCATCGTATATACGATTGTTATATCGTTATACATCCTACGTAATAATGTGCTGCAATCCACTGTAGTATAATATAAAATATGTGGCTATCTAAGATAACAATGCCCGACAAAAAATGGAATTACTACACAAAAATAGCTAGCTCCAAGCAAAAATCATATTTTTGGCATATTTTATTATGGTTTTTAAAGAATATTGGAGAAATATTTTCAACTTTTTAAGAGAATATTAGCATCTTATTTTTGCTATTTTTAAAGAATATAATTCCGGGCTCTATAACTTATTTATAAGCAGTTTATATTGATATAAACCGAGGTACCGTCTATAATATTATATTTATATTCCAAATTTCGAATATTGAAATATGCTCTATAAATAAAAAAATGTAAGTGGTTATGGAAGTAGCACAGTACCTTTTTTATATTTAACTGGTATATTGTGTTATTTTATTGTAGAGAGAAGTAGGTAACACTTAATTCCTCATTAAAAAAAACATAAATTTTGATTCATTTATTAAAATTAAATTATAAATTTAATGTACCATACTAACACTAAATAATTTGTGCGTGCATGTATACCGATATGATATTATGTTGCGCAGATTCGAGAACAAACAGATGTTCTGCCGCCAGGGCTGTCGGTGTGAACAGCAGTACCGCTTGCACAGGCTGCTCGCCTACGATCCGTCCAACGATTGCCGTGGAATATTCTCTGACTGGTTTAGGTTCCCGTCGTGCTGTGTGTGCCGTTGCTACGATCTGCCCAACGATCTAAGGATCACTTCCCGCAGTCCTCGCATCGAAGGAGACGATGGTTCCGGCAACAACGGAAACAATAATGACCTCGACACGTGGTTCCAAAATCCGTTAAACTCTTAACTTTTACTTTTCTTTACCCGATATTACTGTATTGTTATAACGTATCCGTGTTTTATTTTTATTCTCTCACTCTTTTTCTCTCTCTTCTTCGATAATATTTTATTTGTCATTGCGCATCATCTATAGTGTTGGGCAAAAAAAAAACCACTTTAGTGTTTATTGAAGATCGAGGGGTCATCTGAAAGATTATGCCGCTCATCAATATATCAAAAATTGAAAACCAATAAATGTCGATAAACATAAGTAAACCTACCAACATTTGTTTTGAATTATTTGTCAGTCGACTAAAGTATTGAGACGATTACATAATAACTTTGTAACTTATAGTAATTGATAAATATAATTAGTGATTACAATATGAAAACAACTTTAATCGGATTTAGTGAGATCAATACTCACTTCCCCGTTCTATTTCCAGAATTAATACGTACACAATAATATTATCAACCGTGATATATTTCGTTTAGCTTTGTTTTTATTAATCATGAAATATATTTTAAAATTATTATTATATTATTATATAAGTGGAGCCACAAATTTGATGAACATTACTTACCATTTTATTGAATTTTAAAATGTCAGTCGTCACTTAGTCGCACATTAATTTAAATATATTTTTTTTGCCTTACACTGCCGCGTATAATATACAGCTGTTTTGATCTATATATATCTTATTATATAGAAGCCATAGGTTTGTAATATTATTTTTGTTTTTAAATGTTTATCAAATATAACTCATAGGTATCATCAATATAATATATATGTTGTACATAAACTTTAGTGTACATATAATATTTTTTATGTAGTGTTAAGGTGTTTCAATTTTGTGATACATATAAATTAATTATTTATTACTTTTATTTATTTATTTATACTTTAAACGTACTCATCGATAGTTAGAATGATAAATCATAAATGATATTATGTGCATACTTGTGGTATATTCGCGTGTCCACGTTTATATTCCCTACAAATCATTACAGATTTACGATTTGGAACTGCAAAGTTTATCATTGATGTATGAAAATAATGTTAAATAATAATGTTACATCGTTGTTGATAATATTATAATATAAATATATATCCAACATGAGAATTAAAGTCATTCCATCACTCTCAAGTCTCTGCCTAAATCTATATAGTCTATTTTTCTAGGCTCCTGCTTAGAATGTTGGCTTGATTTTTTATGCATATTTTGTAATACAGCAGTCCATGTCCATATACCATTATAAAACAATGCTTGAATTAGAAAAATAAAACAAAGGGGACTCCCAGAATTAAAATGGCGTTTCTTGCAATGAAATAATTAGAAACGGTGCTCTAATAAAAATATAAAAAAATTAAGAGGAGCTCTGTTTCCCTGCGCCCCCCCCCCCTCAATCCTAGCAATGTTCCATACTAGCTGATTTTACTAATGATAATAGTTCCCGAAAATTAAATTTGTTTATTAGTGCATATACTACATAGTACGTCCTGCATACGAGTATACAACTAAGTTCAAAAACCGTGTTATAAAATGTTCGCTCTCGTTACAGGTTATAATACTGGATGGATAAAACATACCTATCAAAGTAGGGCATTATTCGAGTAAGCTTTTAATCTAAATAATAATCTAAGTATTCTAAATACAATTTTGTTTGATTACGTGTTATTTTTTTCTGGTAATTGTTCGAATAAAAATTCCAATCATTTATTTTAAAATAATAAATTGATTAATTTTATTTAAAAATTAATCAAATAAAAAAATATTCAAATAATTTTCTGGAATTTGGATTATAATTATTTAAATTAAATGTTGACATGGTAGACAGGCAATTAAATTAGCTCTTATTTCAGGTTTCTATTGAAAATATGTTAAGACTAATCTTATAACTTTTAAATATCTTATATAATAATGTATCAATTGAAATTTAATATTTGACTATACCAAAAATGTTTATCAATTAAAAAGCTACCTAATAAGAATTTTACTAGGTACTTATTTATTACGACAACAATATACATTATACACGTTAACAATATTATTAACATCTATGATGTGGATACCTTCTATAAATACCAGTATTTCAATATTTGACGTGAACAATATTTTTTTTTTTTCATTCTTTCAGTGGAAATAATTTTATTGCATTGCGTATATACAATATATACTGAACAATAAATTATTGTGTTACAAAATAATACTTACAATATAATTAATAATATTATTATTAATAATATTTATTACTGTTTTGTTGAAGTTTCAATAATTCCATTAACATACTGTTTTGTTTTACGAGTGTCTCGACCAACGTGTTCGTATCCACCGGACTCACGGGCGGGTCTGGCGTTGCTGTCGACGATGTCTTTGATCCGTTGTTTTCGTTCATTTTTTCCGTTTGATCGTTTTCTTCCATTAAATTAATAACTTTCGGTGCATTCAGTTTATTCGATTCGTTCGATGTATTTTCTTTATTCATTTCGTTCATTCTGATACATTCATTAACAATTGCACAACGTTTACTCGCATTCCGTGTTAACATCGGCATTAGTTCAACATTCACTCATTTTATACGTATCCCACTTCTGAAAACTGTAGGGCGCATACATTAAAATATAAATAAAATAATAAAAAGAAATAATAGGACGGTAATGCCGAGAGAATAATCATATTTCATTATAATAAGTCATAACTAACTACTGTAACAACGCACACCGAAACGCGACGAGCGAGAGTGCGTTGTGTGCATGCCACTGTGCAAAACAAGTACGACAACTTTTAGAGCAAAAAAAAAAAGAGTAATAATACATAATTCGTTATCTTAGTGGTCGGCTGGAATCGGTGTGTCGATGCATGCTGACCACGGCGACAACGCGGACAATGTAGACAAATAATAATAATAATAATAATCATAATCACCACAACATAAAATCACATTTTTATCGCCGGTGGCGATTTCAACGCTAAGAACACACAATGGGGTAGCAGATTGACAAACTCTAGAGGGAGATTATTTCTTGACATCATTCAAAAACTAGGCTGCTCTTTTATATCTCCAAACGGTCCAACCTACTGGCCTACTCACATAAATCGCCAGCCTGACATTCTAAACTTCTTTCTCACCTCAATTCCAAAACACATAAGACATAAAATTCAAAATAGTTGTGAAATTTCATCAGATCATACCCCCGTCATTCTTGAAATAAATGGTTCAATAACCTGCAAACCTCCCCGATTCACCCTCGCAAAAGGTCCTGTCAATTGGGAAAAATTCTCCACTATCTTAGAAAATAACACAAACTTAAAAATCTCTCTAAAAACCAGCAGTGAAATTGAAATAGCGTCCTAAGACTTTGTCAACTCAATAAAAGCAGCGATCTCTGACTCATCCTATACTCCTAATCCAAACAAACTACCAAATTCAAATCAATACGATATACCTCTCAACATAAAAACCCTAATTATCGAAAAGCGTCGTGCACGCTCACGCTGGCAATACTCTAGACTGCCATCCGACAAAAAAAGATACAAATACCTGTCCAATACCATAAAAAAAAAAATTTGGATCCACAAATCTGAGTTATTCAAACACAAATACGAATCCTTATGTTCTAAAGATGGATCCTTATGGAGAACCACCAAAAATATTTTAAAAATAAAAGATCAACCTTTCCATTAAAAAAAAGCAGACGGCACTTTAGCCTTCTCGGACATTGACAAAGCCAACACTTTTGGTAAACACCTATCCGAAATATTTACTCCTCATCACGATATAACTCCTGAACCAAGTCACTTAAAGCAAATTATAAACTTCCTAACTAGCCCGCTATCAATGTCACTCCCTACCAAACACACATCTCCCAACGAAATAAAAAACTTAATACAAAAGTTAAAAACCAAAAATTCACCTGGACATGATCAAATAACAAATAAAATACTCCAACACCTTCCTAAAAAATCAATAGTTCTTCTCACAGTTCTCACACACATTTTTAATTCTATGTTGAGAATGTCCTACTTTCCGTCAATCTGGAAATTATCTGTAATCATCCTTATACATAAACCCAACAAACCAAAAAATGAACCCTCCTCATACAGGCCAATAAACCTTCTACCAGTATTAGGGAAATTATTTGAAAAAGTGATGCTTAAACGAATTAGACCCATTCTTAAGTTCCACAAAATTATACCAAATACCCAATTTGATTTCAGAGAAAACCACTCCACAACCCACCAGATCCACCGAATTGTCGACAAAATAGCCTCGTCGTTTGAGACCAAAAACTTCTGCCCAGGAGTATTCTTAGACGTATCACAAGCGTTCGACCGTGTCTGGAACATCGGATTACTCTTTAAGCTAAAAATGTTTCTCCCGACTCCACTCTACTTGTTGACCAAATTATATCTACAAGACCGCTCATTTCTCGTCCGCCAAGGAGACTCCCTCTCATCACAATTCAAAATCTTAGCAGGAGTACCCCAAGGAAGTGATCTATCACCAGACCTCTACAACATTTATACAGCTGACATTCCCAACTCCAAAAATACACTGATAGCCACTTACGCCGACGACACGGCAATCCTCTCATCCCATCCCGATTCCACAACAGCATACCAAAATCTCCAAATTCATCTTGACAATATTTCACAATGGTCCACCAAATGGAGAATAAAAATCAATACAGACCTTTCACATTCATTTTACTTTAAGAAAAGCTGTTCTTCCTACAAATCTATTTTCAAAACAATCCAATCCAAACCAAATACTTAGGTCTAATTTTAGACAAGCGTCTACTTGGGGCCCACACCTCAAAATTAAAAGAAAGACTCTCAACACCAGACTTCATCTACTACGACCTATCCTGAAGTCCAAACTCTCTATTGACAACAAATTACTATATACAAATCAATGCTAAAACCTATCTGGGCATATGGCATACAAATTTGGGGATGTGCCAAGCCTTCCCAAATACGGACCATACAAGCCTTCCAGTCTATTTCCCTTCGCCTAATAATATCCGCGCCATGGTACGTCTCAAACCTTTCACTTCACAAGGATCTTAAAATTGAAACAGTCTCCAAAACAGCCAAAAACTACTACAAAAAGTTACACACCAAAACAGCTAACCACACAAATCCATTGATTTCCAACTTGGCCAGTGAATTCATGCCTAATAACCACGTCGATTAAAAAGACACAGGTGTCGTGATCTCCTAAATCACGACCTGCATTAATTGAAAAAAAAAATAAAAAAAAAATAAAATAAAACTCTCTCCCCCAAGTTAGAGGGTATCCACACTGGTGGGCCTCCCTCCTCACGCCATTCATGTTATACCTACCTTTTCTTTGTTATCATATTTACTTATTGTATATATATAAATTACAGATTGTAAATATTCTAATTTATCTAATAAAAAAAAAAAATCACATTTAACCACTATGAATTACGAATTACGATGATGCTATTAAAATATAATATTGAATTTTAGATTTTGTAAATGATATGCATAAAAGTATTAAATTCAAATTATCGGTCGTACAATGTACAAATGCAATTCATATGAAGAAAAAGATATTATTAATAATTATGTGAGACGGTGTTACCTTGTAAATGTTTTTAAACAAAACATTACACGGCGATGTAGATAGGCTATATAATGTACATCTAACGTTATCTTGAACATCATTGTAATCTTGACCTTATTTTATTTTGTTATGTTAAAGAACTTCACAATAATATTGTGGTTCATATTTTAACATATTAAGACAACGACAATCACACACACTAATGCACTAAATTGTAATATTTTCTTATATCGATTATGATTGAAAAATATTATATCGAACCATACTTCATATTTTTGTATCATAATAATATATCATAACATAACCTTTAAATCTCATATTGTGTCGCGCGATATTGTGTTATCATTGTTTATTATAAATTAACCTTCTCTACAACTTACTCTAGTCTACTCTTTTCTCCTTGCCACCGTGCTGAGGTTCAACGCTGTTGCCTGTTACGGTGGATACAGACTGTTTAGTGCTTACGTTGAGTCTTGAGTAACGTCCTGAAAAACTTATTTACAAATTAGCGGAAACAGAACGAATCTCGAATACTTCACGATTTTGTTTGTATAGTCTTCCCGTGGGAATCAACTAGGTAGGTGACATATTTTGATTATCAATAAAATATAAACGTGTAATACTTATTTTTTGTAAAGGTGTAAAGATGCATAATAAGGATCTGATAAAATCCAGTTGGGCGGATGAAGTTGAAGAGCATTTGGAAAAAACCACATTGCCACAACCAAAAGTTGATGTACACGGAAATACCAAAGTTATAACTGAATATCGTTGGAACAAGGATGACAAAAAAGAAAAGGTAGTCCGTACGTATAAAATTGAAAAACGACTAGTGTCCAAAACTATAGCTGAGCGCAAGACATGGGCTAAATTTGGAGATTCACGTAACGATAAACCAGGACCAAATACTTCAACTACGATTCCGTCCGAAGAAATACAGATGCAATTCTTATCCGGTAAGGATGGCGACAAGGTCGAAGAAAACCCATTAGACAAATTAAAGAATGTGAACATGAATATAAAATGCCGAAATTGTGGTGGAGAACATTGGTCGTTTTCATGTCATCTCAAAGGTACCGGTTTGGTAATTGAAGATAAGAAACTGGTTCAAGAAAAGATACCGGAGCCTGAAAAAAATACCAGTACCAACAGGTATAAATACAATGTTTTTTCATTTTCTAAAATTTTAATTTATGTATGTGTATGTAATCATCTAATACCCAAATTTGTTTTGCATAATAATATCTTAAACAAATACCATCATATTATTAGTATTAATTTGCACCATATAATGTTTTCAGTTCTGTTTCTTTAGATATTTTTATTATTATTGTTTAACTTACAAATAGAACTATTTTTCATGCTCAGTTATGGAGTTTTTTTTAAAGTACATTTACATTTTACATTTTTACTACAATTATTTTGGTTCTATTATTTATATTTTTTTCAATAGTTATTTGTTCTAAAATGTTAAAAATTAACAAAATCTTATCAGTATTGAGGAATATAGATTAGTGATGTATTACATGTATTCAAGACAAATAATTCCCCACATTATTGTAGAATCCTCTTAAAATTATTGTGGTTTACAACTATACAAAATATTGTATTCCTAAACTAATGTTTTGTTTTAGACCATACATTCCCCCATCAGCAAGAGAAGGAGCCACAAACACAGCTGGTAAACGAGATCCATACTCACGTGGTTATGATGAGGTACCTGCTATCCGCATAGAAAATCTTTCTGAAAGTACATCTGAAGCTGATTTAAGTGAATTAGTGAACAAATTTGGTCAAGTTGCTCGAATTTTCTTGGCATCTAATAAGGTCACTGGTGCTTGTAAAGGATATGCATTTGTTAATTTCAAATCCAAAATGGATGCTGAACGAGCAATAAAAGGATTACACGGATATGGATATGACCATTTAATATTAAATGTTGGTTGGTCTACAAACAATTATAGTAAGAGTAGTTACTAATTGGATATAAATTTACTGGGAATAACAATATTCTTTGGATACATTATTTTATACATATTTTTCAGTCAATATCAATTAAAATATAAATATATAATCCAAATAATTTATATACTATTATTAATATTATAATATTATTATTTAAATGTAAATTTGTATTTGTTTTTTCAAATCTTTTCATTTTATAGAAAATGTATGGTAAGGTTACAATAACAAAAAAATTGACCTAATATAAATATTGGTACTTACATTTTTAATTTAAAAACGATTCTGTAGAAATATTTTTTTTCTTTTGATTCAACTCAAAGTTGTTTATTGAAAATATTGGTTGAAATTTAAAATCAGTGTCATATATTCACAGTTAAAATCCTAGATTTTTGTAGATTTTCAGTGTAGGTTTAACCTATGGAATTTGTAATTACTGCATGTGTATGAGACTATTGATACAACTGATGTACATATGCTACCAGCAAACTCAATGAATATTGAAGCATTTTTCTGGTTTGCAAACTAAGATATGCATATATTGAAATAAAAGTCTACATTTGTAGAACCAAAACATTCATCAGTCTACTCAAAATCTTAAATAGATAGTCTATGCTAAATAATAAAACATTTTTACATTGGTGTCATACCAAAATATTTACTCATCACAAGGTTAGTTATATACAATTATAAAAAACAATATTTTAGATTTATAGTTATTCTTATTTATAAGTTTTGCTAAAAATTATAATATTTCATACCTGTATATTTTTGTGTAATAACAGTTCATATTATACTTTTTTTTTCCATACAAAATAACAAAATAATGATTGTTATCCTACAACATCACAATTTAAATAAACCAATTTGGCATTATCTTCTCGTATCTATTGTATTTGAGTATTTGACATAATTAAATCAATTTATTTATAAATGTTATGTTACTATCAACCACTAAACTTTTTTCCACTAATTTAGCAAACACAATTAGTAAATTTTAAAATTCACTTGTTTAGTGGTAGGTTTATGTGCCAGCTAAACATAAAACATATGTTGACATTTTATTCATGTTATGATATATAATTTATTCGATAAGATGACAATGAATAATATAATGCTGATGATGATATTCTCGTAAACGACTAGGTAATAGTCGAGGTAATAGTTATATATAGAATGGTAATCAATAATCATTATAATAAATTATTTAATTATAAGTATTTTTTAAATTTTTTAATTAGTTTTTAGTCAGAGACTGACAGCTCGACAATTACGTATTAGTTTAAACTTTAAAATTATACGAATTTCAGTTGATAGACGTTTCGGAACAAATGCACTTTACTAACCCCCTCACGATTTTCCTTTTTTCTTTCAGATGAATTGTTTTTTTATGCTTAAAACGATGGTGTATTTTTTTCTTCCGGAAACCATTATTTTGGAAGTTATAGCCTTCCAAAGTTTGCGATTTTACGTTTATTCGCATGCGCGCGACACCACTACTTTACTGCCGCAGTATGTGGGCAGTGATTACACAGTTTGCAGCACTCGTCGCTGCGCTCCTCGGCGCAAATCGAAAATATCCCTCGATTTGCTGTGTAAAACCACCTTTGGTAGGCCTCGGAATTAAACAATGTTGTTAAAAAGCAATTATCTTCACAGGTAGATGACCGACTAATGGTTACCTATTTACCTATATATTATATTATTTTTGTTATTATATAAGTACATATATAGCATATTATAATATCGTTAATTACTTTTAAGTATATTTACTGATTAAATTATAAATAATCCAAAAAGTAAACTAGTATTTATCAAATATTAAAATTTCTTATAGGCGCTGCGCGTGGCAGTCCAGCGCATAAACGTAAAATCACAAACTTTGGAAGGCTATAACTTCCAAAATAATGGTTTCCGGGAAAAAATAAATACACCATCGTTTTAAGCATAAAAAAACAATTCATCTGAAAAAAAATTTGAAAATCGTGAGGGGGTTGGTAAAATGCACTTTAGCCGACGTTACATCTGCAACACAGTACTCACAATGTACCATCATTTGGCGTACGGTGAAAAATTTTTTTTTTATTGGTACAGCATCAACATCGTGGTTATTAGCTTACAATTGATTAGGTTACATATTATATGGATTTTTTACATGATTGTTAAGAGAAGCAAGAAAGAGAAAAGAACAAAAAAAAAGAAGCAAGGTGAAAAATTGTAAAATTAAAATGATGAAATTGTAAAGTATACAAGAAGTCCACAAAGAAATATTCCGTCTGTTTTGTACATTGATGTAGCTTTCAAACAATTTAAAATCGTCGAATGACATGCAGGCACTATTATAGGTTCTCATCATAATAATTTCCTATGCCAATCAAATCGTCTCGATCGTCGTATCCCTTATTGAGCAATAGCAATAAATTGAGCTTATACTATGAGTGACCTCACTCATGTCACACGTCGCACAACAGGTCCACTAACGCTTTTTTCAACACCTTATAATTTGGAATGTCGATCATTGCACCGTTCAAACGCCAAATGTCGTGGCTCCAATTTCACGGTTGCACTGTTCACCTTGTGATTTGAATTTTTCGCCTGTTATATATTCTGTGTCCGTATACACGAGGCTTCACCAACGTTTTCGGCGAAAACACGTCAGACACCGTGAATAGTTTCGCATTGCACCATTCCCGCTTGCGACTCTCGACTTACCCCAACGCTAGCACAGAAGGGGCAGCTGGCCCAGCGCATTTTATGATTTGTAACTTTGTAGAGCCAATAATTTTGTTTTCAAATTAAAAATACATGCGCCGTCTGCAGATTCAACGCTTTCTTGGTTCACTGAACTTCTTTCATCGTTTTACTTCCCAACGCGGCCGAATTACAAGCCCCGCTGTACGACATGGCAGCCGAGATCAACAAACAGGACGGTCCACTGTACCGCGGACGGCGCTCGCCGATACAGCACGATTACCGCACCTGAGCCCGGTCGCCGCCCTACGCCTCAGCATCGACGCCGTGGGAGCCGTCCTCGAATAACTGAACGTCAGCGGTCAGTGGCGGCCGCTAGGTTTTTTCTCGAAAAATGTATATGAACAAAGATACAGCAACGTACGACAGAGAACTTCTCGCCGTGTATTTGCAGGGCACTCGACATTTCGTCGAAGGGGCGCCTCACGACACTATTATGAGTGGATCACAAGCCGTTCGCCTATACATGTTTACACTCAAGACATAGAAGATCATCGACTGACAGATGGGTACGACAAATTTCGTTATTGACTCAATTCATCATACACAACGTCGAACACATTTCGAGCAACGACAACATCGTCCCTGAAGCGCTTGTCGACTGTTGAAATCGCCGAGACGACAACGCTACTGGAATAACGGCAGTGGGCAATCGACCAACTTAACGATCTCCATAGCTTCAGACGCTTCAGTGTATTATAGCTGATAATATATAGCAAGTCCGTTGTCGTTGCAAGCGCGCACCTCTGTACGGGGCGCGGCGCGCTGTATTCGGATTATTCCGCGCGCAGTTTTCGACTCGTTACACGGTAACGTGCCACACTTTGTCTCGACAAGTTGATGCAGGACGGACATGGATCGAGAAATCACGCGATTCAACTGAGCCTGCGAGCCTTGCTAACGCGCCAAAGTACACAAACATTATGCGATGTTCAGCATCACACCGAGCGACGCTTCGGTCACAGTCACTTTGACTTGATTTGGCCGCTACCACCGTGTCCAACGGATACAATAGCACGTACTAATCGTCGTCGATCGATTCACGCGCTGCTCAGAGCCGTGGCCATTCGAGAATATGTCGGCCTACACAGTTCCGCATCTCTTAATCACGAACTGGATAGCACGGTTCGGCGTGTTATCACGAACTGGATAGCACGGTTCGGCGTGTTATCACGAACTGGATAGCACGGTTCGGCGTGCTCGACGGCCGACATCATCAATCACCACCGACCAAGGCCGACGGTTCGAGTAGGATCTGTTCAAATCACTTTTGATCACCTTCGGCATTCAGCACATTCGAACGTCGCCGTATCCACCTCAAACCAACGGGATGGAAGAACGTTTTCACCGCATGCGCACGGATCGCCGCAGTGGTCAGTCAATGTGATATCTATCGTACTACTCGCTCTGCGCAACATACGATACCACGCTCAGACTCTCGGCGAGTACTTTACCGCTTTCAACCCGCTCAACTTGAGCCATGACCTCCTGAGCTGGTAGCCGCGTTGCGAGACTCTACGATACGACCCGACGTTAAACGCATCACTACGCCTTACGGAGAAGACGTTCAAGGTGCAACGCGACCTGTCCACGGCGTGGACTTCCATCGGTCGACCCTAACCAGCAGCATTCGTCGTCACACACACGCAGTCTAATCCGCCAACGTCCAACCGAATTTCGCCCAGTCCTTTTTGTTATTGTATTATTTGTATTCATTAGGTACCGACCGACGACGTACTTGTTCACTCGAACAGTCGCGCACGGTTCTTTCTCTTTTGCTACCGGCCTCGCGCCAGTACGTCTTTTTCGCGCCGTTCGCCGTAGCCCTTTCGTGCGTCGATTTTGCATTTGCATTTTAGTCGACCAACTCGTTTATGTTTTTATCCACGAAACGTCCGATCGTCCGTGCAACTTTTTGTCAATCCGCTCACATGAACCAAACGATCGGCGTACTTTGTAGTTTGTACCACTGCTTTAGATAGAATGGTTGCGCGTCGACGTATGTTAAGTTTACCGACCAAGTGACTATGCAATGTACTCACATGAATTGACCGACAGTTAGTGCCATCTAGCGTTGACTTCTATATGTTTTACTAAATCGTGCTAAAAACAGTAATTTTGTTTTTGGGTATCTCAAATCTCAATTATTCACTGGCTGTTTCGCTTTACTTCTTTGCACAATGTCAACAATGTCAACCATTTACTATTCTATGGACTACAATGTCGCCGTTGTTTAATTTTAATACTTACTATTGTACTAGGTACATATTTCCAACACATTTTTATAGTAGGTAAATCGGGCAAATAAATTCCTAATATATTTAATTATACACTGAAATACAAGTTATAAGTTATAAGTGCAATAGTAATTAATAAACATTTTGATAAATAATTTAAATATAATATACACCGTGAAATATATAGTCAATCTATAACTCAATAATACAATTTTAATTAATTAATTAAATAGGTACCAAGTAGCTAGTCGTGAGGACAGTTTAAGCTAAATTATAATCAACTAATCAAGGTTTATTTTATAATATTTTGATAGTTAAAAATTAAAAAGTGATTTTGGCCAACAAAAAAATCGTGGTGCACATTCCGTGCAGAAAATAAGCATCATAAATAATAATAATATCCTATAGTTTATAAATATGACCGCTAGATCGCGTTAAGAGGTAGTCAATTGATGTAAGCACTTTCTCTTGCCACTACATTTCGATCGACGGCGCAACCATTCTATCTAAAGCCGTGGTCTGTACTCACTACTCAGTACTCACAATATCGGAAGTGTCATCGATATTTTGTTGTTTGTATAATACAAATTATTTCTGTCGACACACACGTGCCCGACACCCGTATATTAGCGTTGCTTTTATTCTTTTTTAGTTCGCCCACCAGGCCACATATTGTGATGTTCTCCTTCTGTTCGGGGTCGAAAGGTAAGTTGCGTAAGCTTAGCCGTGTATTGAATTATTTGAATTGCTCTAAGTAGCCTTTGCCTTTTACATTTACTAAAGATGGCCAAAATGTATTGATATTGATCGACGAACGTCATCAGCTGATAATCGGAATATCCCGAATATAATATATTAATAACCGAGCGACGGTAAAAATAAAGTACAATGCCGACGTTCAAAGTAATTCGCTGAAAAAAATTTAATTGGTTATGTGCACATCAATTCTTATAAATATTTTTAGATAAGTTATATAAATAAAATGGAATAAAATGTCAAATACTTTTACATAGTACGCGTTCAATTTTTTCATGGTATCGCTTGTTAGTCGTCTCTCTTACCACCATTATTCGGAAACCGTTGTAACTCGGATTTTTTACGAAGATATTTGTTAAATGCGTATTTCTGGCTCCAACAACTCAACCGTGGAAATGGAATTATAGATTTTCTGCGAATACGAGTTTCCAAAGGTTATCATCTTTGAAAATTGCGTAGTATATCCATAGATATTAAAGAATGGATAGGGCCATTTATGCTTATCATACGAGAACGAACATGAAAATATAGATGCAGGGGTTAAAGTGGGGGGACGCAGGAGGACTCAGTCCCCTTACCTCTGACGGCGGTTAAAAAGCGTCCCCTTTAACAAATTAGGATTTAATACATTAGACATATTGTACATAAAATTATATATGGAACGTTTAAAACTTTTTGGAAACATTAGTCCCCTCTAGAATTTTTTCCCACTTTAACCTCTGTATAGAGGTCTTATACAAATTTATAATTATATAATTATTGTACATAATTGATGATAAGACCTCTGCCAGAATGAGAGGCAATGATAAAAATATTAAAAATCAGTCTTTCTCTCTTCCACATTCCAGCACACTTCCCTCTATTTTATTGATATAGCCATGGCCTATCCATTCTTTAATGTCTATGAATATATCACGAACAAAGATAATATACTGGACTCTGGTAACTGCAGGACTGAGTGGACTGGTATCGACATGGTTAAGGGATAGTAGAAGAAAAACAGTCCTCAAAGGGTTTTGACACCACTACTCCTCCATCCCTAAGAAGTCCAAGTCGTCCAACCAGTATAGTATACCCTTGACTAGGCGTAAAAGCGCTCCTAGTAAAAAATAACAAATTAATGATAATTATTGTTTATTTAGATATAAGAACCACAAATATATACAATATATATATATATATATATATATGTATAAATTAAATACTATATTATGTTATTGACATGAATTTAGATATACCTCAGGTACCTATATCTTAATTCGTGGTTATTGTAAAGTGAAACCTCCCTTAACAGACACCTCTAAATAGTGCCAATAGTGATCATTTTTCGGAACGGAAACCGGAAAAATTCAGGAAAACCCTTAAATACCTGACACTTATACGGCATTTTACTTTTGATTTTGACAATTTGTATGCTAAATGTAGAGTAATAATGGAATACCTCAATAAATATCTATCTATCTATATTATAGTTTATCTTATTTGTCGATATCCACTGACGAATCTGCGTATCCGACGCGCAGTTAGAATAATTATAAAATGCCTTGTTACACCTTACACGTAATTACTATGCATTAAGTAGGTCTTAAACAAGCTTAGGTAACTGATTTATTCAATAAATGTTATTTTTTTTTATATAACTATTTTTATTTATATTTTCACTAATTTTTACACACATAATATTATAATTTTAAATAATAATATGTATAATTAATATTTGCATTGAAATAATATTATTAATTATGAACATTATATAAATAATCAATATTGCGCATTATGTGTAGTTATTAATTTCTCCGAGTTATTGTCGAAAATTTACCCCCTTCTTTGAATAACGGACACCTCTAAATAATGGACAAAATCACGGCCACCTAATGTGCCCGGAATTTAGAGGTTTCACTGTGTATTTATTTTGTCGTTATGCTGTGTCTTGACAGCAATTATTAAAACGGTTAAGTTGGTATTACTTTTACATAACTCAAAAATCCATGTCCATCACCTGATATAATCACGTTGGTTATTGATAAGAGCTATCTAGAGATTGATTAATGATAAAGATTAAAGATTTAAAATACGAAGCACATGTTTGATACTTGATCGTCTTGAACTTGTTTAATAATAAATAATAATAAATTGTTACTTGTTAGTTGTTAGTGTTCTTGTGCTTTAGTGACTGCCTTGTAATGCCTATCATTATGTCTTCGGATGTCGATTCTGAGGAAGAAGTAAGTTATAAAATGAAATATAGCTCGGTAAAATTAAAATTTTTTTAAATGCCATCGTATATTACAATATAATGTGTATTGTGAATTCAACATACAGATTTGAGATCTGCATTTAAAAGAATTAAACTTTCATAACCTAGGTACTAGGGTTAGACAGTAAAACAACAATATATTTAGATGGAAACATTAAAGAATAATATGACATTTTAAGGTTTAACGACCATAACTCAATATCACAGATGAACCCATGCTTATGAAATGAATTATATTACAAGTATAAAATGAGTGTCATTCAAATTTCTTAATGATATGGAATCAATTTTTAAATATTTTATATTAATTGTTAAGTGCTTTATTAATGTAAATCATTGCTTTTGTGTTAGTTTTTACTATACTAACTCATATTATATTATTTTAAATATGCAATTTTTTTTTAGTTGTTGGAATTGTATGCATCTGGTAAATTAAAGCCAGGTTTGAATATACCTGTAGAAGAAGATAAAGTATTCATCAACAATGTTGTAAGTAATATAATTATTATTTATGTATTTATAAATACATATAGTATACATGATGTTTTTGATATATTTAATAAGTATTATTACCTATTTTGGAAGTTAAGCTAATAGTTAGTGTGGTATAGAAAAATTATAGGCTGTCATTGTCTCGTTTTGTCGAGTGAAAGAAGTAAAATATAAATTAAAGTTATAAAACTAACATAAAGGTTAACAGAAAAAAATGCAAGTGGACAGATATTATCAAAGAAAAACTAATTAAGTAAAAGAATTGTGTTTTATTGGAATATTCTGAAGGCTAGGATAAGGTAATACCTATGTCCCACCTGCATAAGAAAAATACAAAGAAATCATTGTATACTTAATTTGTACTTATAAATTCAATATCTGATCAAATTACACATTTACACATTGTTTATTTTTATTTTAGAATGCAATGAAAGAATCTATTACTTTATTTCAAAGTAGTTTACCATGGAGTGAACGACTTGATATTGTGGCTGAAGTTGCTCCAATGGCTCCTGAGCTTTCAATGGAAGTATGTATTTAATTGTTATATTCTTTATACCTAAATATCTTTTAAATTTCAAAAACATTTTTAAAATAACTGATTAGACTTGGTTTGTATTACTACTTATTATTATTATTTTTTACCAACTATGTACTGTAATAAAATTACAATAAGAACAAATAATTGAAAAATTTCTTGTACCAGCAAATATCACTAGTACCTATACTAAGCATGCGTAATTCACCATGCTCAAGTAACACATAACCATTTATATGTGTCTATAACAAGCTTAGATATGTCTGCCATCTGTTAACTCTATAGTTTTGATCCAGATATAAGATGATTTGTTTTTATTTTAAATTTTGAAAAAAATATTATTTACTATTGCAATTGTTATTTGGGGTGACCACCTTTGTTATGGATCTCCACTTTTCTCTATTTTCCACATCTATTCACACACCGACAGTTCTCATATCATTATCAATAGTATATAGTACCAAGTTATCTATTAAAGTCTTTAATTATGGTATGAATTTAGGTATTTTACATGATTTCTATTCTTACAAATATTAATTTTTAATGTGATTGCAATAGTTAGCATTGAAGTAATAAAAATGATTATTCATTTTTTATTGATATTTTGGCTCCTATTATAGCCCTACTACTGGGTTTACACTGTTGTCTGTTGTACTATATTTTAGTCAGTGATATAATTTTTTAAAAACCTTAAATCATGTTTGCTTTCTTTTTGCATGCATATTTTTAATACAATGTTTAAATTAAATTATATTTGTTAAATTATGTATTAATTAAATTAATGTTATTGTATTATTCCAATATAATGTACTCCAATAAAAATATATTATTTTTAAATTACTTTTTTCATTATCTATATCATAATATTTTCTGATTATTTCAGATTACTGAACAACAACAATTTCTTAAAGCTGGTAAAATTGATGAAGTAGCATTAAATGATTTTAAACGAGAAACCTTGTTTCACCGTCAAGCCCAAACAGCTGTTATGCGTGGCATAGAATTGTTACGTAAACATAATATAGCTACACATCGACCAGAAGATTATTTTGCAGAAATGTTTAAATCTGATGAGCATATGCAAAAAGTACGACATGCCCTCTTACAAAGAAAGACTGCTCTAGAACAAACGGAAAAAGTGCGTCGTATCCGACAAGAAAAGAAATTAGCTAAAGAGAAACAAGTAGCAGCTATACAAGCAAAACATAAACAAAAACGTGATCTTAATGAAAATATTAAGAAGTTTAGAAAAGGTTTAAGAAATGATTTAGACTTTTTGGAAACTGACAGTGGAAAGAAAAATAAGAAAAAAGATGATGGTGGCGGTGAAAAGAAAAAAAATCTAACAAGGTATTTTTCAATTTTCAATTATTATTTAATATTAAATAATGTTAGCTTAGATCCAACTTTTAATGCATTTTTTATATTATGTAAGGTATAATATATTAGCTAAAAGAACAATGCATTGATATAAAGTAGTTTGTTTTTAATATAGAAGTGAAAAGTAAAATATAATTTTCTATACTAATGTTATATGAATGCATAATGGTACGACTAAAATCTATTATTATAAAGAATTATATATTATTTTCTACTAGAAGATATGTTTTTAGTATTAAAATTAATAGTCTAAGTCCTAATGTATTATAATAATATGTATCAAAAATATATTAACTTTTTATTTATATTTTTCCTATAGATCACAACATAAAAGAAAAGGAAAAGATACAAAATATGGATTTGGTGGTAAAAAAAGAGGCATGAAAGAAAACACTACAGAAAGTACATTTGGTGGTAGTGGTAAATCAAATTTTAAAGGAAAAAATAAAGGTAGAATTAATAAAAAGAAAAGAATGTCTTCAAAAAAATAAATAAACCAATTTTTAAAAATTTGAATGTAAATAATTGTATCATCTGAATCATTTTTCTACTTAATAATCCAATATTAAAATCAATTTCCTATTTAGACATTTCAAATTTAAATACAAATATTTTACTTTAATAACAAAGTATATTTTTCATATTATAGTTTTTATTTATTTAATTATTATCAGTAGGTAAGAAAGAAACTGATATATACTACAACACTGTATTATTAAATAGGTTTATAAGTTTTGATAAATTCAAATACAAAGTAAGTATTTTTAACATCAAGAAAATGTTATACCAGCAATTAATGGATGATTACATTGTACAAAATATGAAACGTGTATGAATTCATGTTATAAGATCTTATAACATTACAAAATAGACGATGAACCACAGCACTTCATAAATTTAATCAATTAATTTAGTTACAGTGAATAATAATTAGTATCCGTCGTAGAAACATTAAGCAAATTGAGCATAATTTTTTTTTATTTGAAATAAAACAGAATTTTAACAAAGTTCATTAGAAAGTTACTTAATTATAACATTTATACATAAATGTTTTAAGTTATATTGGTAAATACTTGGTAATATAAATAATTTATTTTCAAAAATATTGAAACGGAATATAATTGAAGTAATATTAATTTAAGATACATTTTTATTTTTTAAGTATGAAGTGTAATGAATAATGATTGTTAGAAAACGTTGTACAGAGGTATTGTAGTAATCTAGCAGTAAAGAATAATTTTATTTAAACATATTATATGTGGTTATGTAGATAAAATGATAATTTAAAATCATTTTGTTGACTTTGAAATTTTAAATTAAAGCCTGATAAGCTTATTTATTTTATTTTATCACAAGTCACTGTATGTCATATTTATTATACATGTATATACAAATATGAAGTATCTCCTCAGTTTAAACTTAAATCAGGTATTGACTATAAGTGGTCTGATTAGGACCACAAATGGGAAATAAATGGACCAACATAAAACTAACTTAAGGAATACTTTACTTAAATGCTGACATTTTTCATTATTTTTAATTGTAGAAGAACTTCTAAACTAAAAAAGTTTTCTGGACCTTGGAAATTTATTTTAAAATCATCTTTAGCTTCTTAGATACTAATCTCTGATCAGATTATTTAATGAATAAAGAATATAATATTCTCAAAACAACATTTGGTAGAGTTTTATACCTAGAAATGAATTTAATTATTAAATATATGTATATATTTTTTAAAATTATTATTAGCTTTCAGTATAACTATTACAGCTCAACATATAGGATAATTAATCCATCCAGATAAACTTTATTTATCTAAAAATATATCCAGAAAAATAAATTCATTGACATGTATTTGTCAAATACTTTAAATAGGTACTTTAGTACTTAGGTTTAATTTATTATTGGTTGATAAAGTGTTGAATTACTTTTTATTCTCTGTTAAAACAAAACCATATGTATTTATACTAGGATTACTATGAATTATGTTTAAAATATAACATCCATCAAAACAAACTAGTAAGACACATTTTACTAGCAAAGTAATAAGTGTACTTATGATTAAGAGTTATTACTTATTATGCTATGTTTACTTAGCCTTAGTTGACCTACGCAAACATCATGAATAAATATTACCAAAAAAAACAGGAGGTCATGTTATGCATTATTTAATGAACTAGTTTTTAAGAAATTTTTCAAAGTTCATTTGATTAAAGTTTTTATAAATTCCATTTGCATGCAGTTAATCTCAATCGACGACAATTGAATTATTTTTTAGCCACAAGCCCACAGCCAGTACCTATATTGTATATTATATTGCTTTCGTACCTAACTACTTGCTTCTGACCATTTTAGAGTTAAACTTGTATTTACATTCTATTCCAATCATTACATCATAATTGATAATAATTAGTAGTATCTACTATCTTCTCAGTTCCCTTCAATTTTTTTAGTGCCTATTAAATTCAAACTCCTAAACGTTTCATGTCATTCATTAGATTAAGCACTGTAATAATTGATTTGTACGAGCTTAAAGATAAGATGCACTATAGAATTATCTATAATTTCTGTTCATTTGATTTAAATATTTTCTTTTTTAAATCTCAGAAATATATTTTATTGCTTTTATTGTAGGTGCCTACTCAGGTATTACATGATTTAACATAACTGGTCAACTGGATGTACATATACTACCGACATGGTGGTGATAGGAGGAAAGTCATAATTTCAAAATACTTGATATAACATTACATTTTTGTATTTTTTTTTGAAAATATAAAATTTTCCATAAATACATTGTAAAAAAAGAGTGACCAAATAATAATTATTTTTAATTCAAAATATCGATATAATTTTACTGGACAGTGTATTTTTAATAATATTGTCATCGCTGCAGCGTCGATAAATCATTTGATATGTATCGTAATTATTCGTGTTATACATTTACTTTTTTTATTGCCACCTTAAGTACGCGCATAAGTGCTTTACATTAAACAGATCGATTTCACTGAAATTTGGTGAAATGCGTCTTACCGTGTCTTTCGAATTTTATTTAAAAGGTAGGTAAAACAACTGTTAGGTACAGAGACAATATTTTCTAATGACTATAACCGCAATCGTCCTTCGAGGTATTCTTCCTCACTTCTCTTGAAGAGATTTGCCGTTTTTAAATAGTTAGATACCTAAGTAAAATGTTAAACAATGATAATATACTCACATTAAAATAGTATTATCTTGACAGCCAAAGTCATCACGAACGTTGTTAGGTACTCGTCGGCCGTCGCCTTGAATTTTTCGTCTAAGTCAAATTTGAAGGACATTGTTTGAACGTGAGTTTATTGTAATGCGCAACACAAAACAATGACGGTTTATAAATGCGGGTTCAGCGTCCTGTTATACCTAATAGTTTTTTCTAAAAATATTCAAATCACAAAATTAACAACTTTTTTTTTTGATTTATTTACGAACGTCGGTCACACATATTTAAGAGTATGCAAACGAGTAGGTAAATAAAAAGACCAAACGATTACACATTTATTTAATGAACAATTTTTCCGCCCGTCTTTTATACCGTTTGCTTAGAATTAATTTCTACTTAGGCTAGTATCCTGTAGTCCTGTGGCATGTAATTTATATTTTAGTCATATGGTTAAAATAAATCTTAGTGCGTTATTTTTTATAAGGTAGACATAGGTATCTCCTATACGTATATGCAACAAGAATGAAAAATATTGTAATCATTGAAAACACCTGTCACGCTGCCAAAAATAACGAGGGGGGGTCAGTAGTATTCCATAGACGTAAATATAGAGGCTGTTTCCAAAAATTAATAATTAATAAACACAATAAATTTTATATGGATATGAAGTTTTTTAGAGAACAGGGGAGGGGATCGCCCCGATCGCCACCCCCTGGATCCGTCACTGAGTTAATATTATCAAATAAATGCATTTAAATTTTGAAGAAATATTAGAAAGAATTTTATAATCCTGTAAGTGCGCTTTAAGCTGGTAGATAGGTGAACTTAATTGGACGGTCGTTAAATGTCAATGTTAGTTATAATAAAATATTTATAAGTAACAATATTTACATTTTGGGGTAGGTACCTAAATGCGTTCATTGTGTACACGGTTAAAAACATTTATTCACACTAAAACAACAAAAAATGCTTGTTGGTCATACATTTTTGATAAAAGGCTATTAAAGTCTTTAAATAAAAATTAATTTAAGCCCATGTCTATACCTAGTCTATGGCATAGCTATCATTATAGCCAACGATTACAATTTTGATTAACCTCGAGTCAACAAGTTGACTGTATAATAGAGAGGAATACGCTGTTTATCGGCGGTACCTTTTTCGACCTTTTTATTTAACCCGATTACGTACGTTATTTTTGTGCAACGGGGTCAAAATTAAACACCAAATTTTACGAGAAAATTGTAAACGCAAAAAAATGACTCAATTTCAATTAGGCCATCAAAAATAATCAGATCTGAGGTGACGGCAATATATTTTTAAGTGCCACATTCATATGTAAAAGACCACTCCTCCCAAAAATATATAGGTACATAATAATATTATATTATTTCTAGCTAAACAGGCTAAACATTTTGGTATAGGTATTAAATTATTAATAAACATCGATTTAATAACGGTATAAAATTTGAAATTCTTCGATTATAATTCATTGAAAATTTATTATGTTATGCTTTTTAAATATAATTTATGCTAACGTATACATGGAGTGTATTGACGTCTGGTGGGAGAAAGGCAGGTGATGGCGTGGTTCAAAAGCCATTTATATTTTTTAAATAAATAATTAAATATAAAAATTCCTTCATTGTTAATTTATTTCCATGATTATGGCCAAATGTTGAGAAATTAAGTCGCATTGTCGTCATCAAATGACGTATAAATACGGAATACCATGTGATTTGGATTTTAATTTTATTAATGGTGACATTAATATAGATCAATTATCTAAAAATTGTTTCCATCATTAATTTATTCAAAGAAAAAAATTTACCTATCCGCCTAATTATTATTGCTTCGTCAAAAGCTATAAAAAGACCGAAAATAATGTCGCTGACAGTGTTTTAGACGATGAGTCGATGACTAATATTTAGACCGAATAATATTTCTGGGTTAACAGTTTTGATCCGAAAATATTTCAGTCGAAAATAATGTAGCCGAAAATATTAAATCATCCACCGCAAATATTTTGTTCAAATGTATTTTAGCCGAAAGTATTTTGACTGAAATGTATTTTAGGTGTCGGCTGAAATAATGTCGTCTTGAATATTGATACTGAAATAATTTTATCCATATACTATGTTGGCCGAAATATTTATCTGTTAAAATACTGTCGGCTTAAATATGGTTCTGCTGAAATACATGTCCAATAATACATTTTTCGGCTGAAATGCGGATCGAACACAACATCTCCGGATTTTTTTCCGCTCTAGTCCACAAAAGATATACCCACCTGCGGATTCATATTTTTTGTTTCTTAAAAATATTAATTAATTGTTAACTTAGTTTTATTTCAATTTTTTTTTACAGGACACTGGAGGCTGGAATATTTTCGTTCATGATATAAATCGTAAAATAAATAATCATAATCTATTACCCAAGTATATCGTTAGTAATGTATTAATAAGTTATAAGTACAAATAGTACTGACTACTCGCCTTGTTTATCTTATCTGCCCATCTTCACCCTCTCTAAATGTTAGTATTTCAAAATTTACAAACTTAGGAAGTTACCTAAAAGGTACAGATACATAGATACATTTATATAGGACCTTTGATATTTTGTAAAGTTCTAAAATATTCATGTCGCAAAATTAAAAATTAAAATATGAATACATACCTACTTAATCACCCGTTCCTTATTACATTATATACATGAATGATCAACCAAATATGTTTGCATTCAAATTAAAAATACAAAAGTTGATGTTTAAAAGTTTCACAATAACTGACGAAAAACGTGCTTACATGGAAAAAAATCAATAAATAACTAAATTAAATATAGTTTGGTAAATTATATGAAATGTTGATCATTATGAGACCATTTTTCTCTCTCTCTAGTTCAATAGTTGAATCATCTATATTCTATTATCTACTGTATTTCATATAACTATTAATGTGATCTAACGAATCAATGATTTTGGTAATACGATAGGGTATTTTAATGCGAAGGGAAGATAGTATTATACTTTCCAATTGTATTTACTCTCTAAGAAAAAAATGTATTATTGTTTTTTTAGTTTTGCAATATCTTTGCTGATATTTTCTCATTTTCTGTACTACCTAACTCTCAACTTATATGTAATTTCAACTTAAAATACACATATTTTATTATTTTATTTTTCATAACATAAATATAAATTTAATTAAATGATAAAAATAATGTATACCTTATAACTGACATAAATGTTACTGGTTAGGTTAGGTTGATTATGTTTATTGTTTTTATCATTTTATAGTTGTTATACGTTCTGGCCGTTCTGGGTATAGTTAAAATTATAGAAATGCATTTAAAAATAATTGTAAATGTACCTAATCTAAGTATATAAAAGAAAAATAGCATAGTATAGTCATGCAAATTACGAAGTAGCTGGTATTCCCTACAAACTGCAAAGTGCATATATGACGTGTAATAAAGTAGATAGTAAGTAAACTGTAAAGAATACATATAGGTAGACGATAGTAACTATACTAACTAGTAAGGTAAGTACAATAAATTTAAATAAGGCACGGAAATTTCTTAGAATTATTGATCGATATCGTATGGAGCAATCATTAATAGGCGATTAAAGTTGGGTGGCACTACATAGTACATACGTTTTTAAATTAATGGAACCAGTTACTTTCTTTGCATATTAGTAAAACAAGTCTGATCGAGTATTCATGGGTGCATTTAGAATTTAAATACAGTAATTTCAGCTCATAATTATAACCTGCCCATAGCTGGCCCATAGGCTTTGATATTTAATAGTAATTACAATGACTAATGATGGATATAAACAACAGAGGCGGGTTAGTCGCATTTTAAAGTTGTTATTGGCACTTTTACTTCTAATAATTTATTACACTTTTAAATTACAACTGTTATTTACTTGATCTTATATAGATTGCAGTTCGTATAATGCAACACTATTATTGTTGAGAAGCCATCATAATGCATATTTTCCTAATAATTATTTGTTCTGTAGACATTAATTAATAATTATTAAAACATTATACAAACTAATTTTTTACTATACAATTTGTACAAGAAAATATTATTTACAACTCTAATTTAAATATATATGATGATTATGTTTTCCATTTCTCTCCTTGGCACGATCGCTTGACTTTTAGATCAAGGTTGCAATGGCGTTATAACATATTTTATAACATATTTCATATATGCAACTTCAATAAAACCTAAATAACGGTATTATATAGGCGTCTGAAGAAGTGTGATTAGAACGAGGGATTTGTGAATATAGGTACATTGATGATTGATATGGACATATTATGGTAAATCTTACATTAACGTAATCTCGGGAAATTAGGCGAAGCGTTAGAATTAGTGATGACTTTAAGTCCGTTTAATTTACGGTACTTAAACCCAGTATAAGCGTCACAAAAAACAACCCCTTAAACTATTTAGAATAGTTTTGAAGTCCGTTTGGAAATATTTCCACAGCAAAATTGACAAACATGTGAGATTTGTGTGGAAAAGACCAGCAACAGGTGTCGCTGTGTATCTGCGTGAGACCATAGTGCAAAAAAGTATTATGAATTTCAATTTTTTTTTTTTGTATTAATATAGGTACATTGTACGTCGAACACATGAAAGGTAAAGCACTGTTTAAACGATCAAAATATGCTCCATCTTCATTATAATGTAAGAAACATATTTTAAATTTAAAAACTATTTTTCCTTAAATAAACTAGGTACTTAAGCCAAATACTTTTGTGATTTTTTTTGTAAAGATGTAACTCAACACTCCTTTAAACTATCTAGAATAGTTTTGAAGTCTGTTTGGAAATATTTCTATTATAATAAAATTGATAAACATGTGATATTTGTGTTCAAATGACCACTAACAAGTCCGTGGTCTGCGTCAGACCATAGTGGAAAAAAGTATTTTCAATTTCAAATTTTTGGTAATAGTAGGTAGGTACATCGAAGTTATTAGTTTTTCATAGTGTTCGTGGAAACGATCCTTCCCATCACCACCTATAAAGAAACTGTTACAATTTAGCCTTTAGTTTAAGTATTATTTCTGTGGTATATTATTGAAATCGGTAGTTTCGATGTTTGTAGATCGTCATATATAGGTATCAGTGGTATCACTTTACAAACTTACTTTGAAGCACATCTTGAAATAACACATTATAATAATAAGAATTTACCCCTGATAGGTAGCTTAGAGATTTTAAATTTTTTCTTTGGGTTAACTAGCATGGTTATGGTATACCTATAGTCTATACATATCCTTTATGTATAATTATTTTCGCATAATTTGTATCTTTAATTAGCCTAAATGATGGTTGATATATTTTTTAAACGCGAGCATCATCGATATTATTAAATTCATAGTACCTATACCTTTTTCTAGGAACTATATTATTTTTGATATATTAGAATATTATACCTATATACTACTACGTTATACAGATGTCGCGTAAAGATTTACCCATTACAATATCTCCCGAAATAATGGAGATATCAAAATTCTGGTTTTGTAATAAATTCACATGGAAAAAAATACAATTATTTCATATTTTATTTTATTTTAATGTTTTGATAAAAAAATTAAAAATATATTTTTTTTATTTAGTTATTTCCAAAAAAATCGCTATTGCCATTTTGTTGAGTTTCTTTTTCTGAAAATATTGACGTTCCAAAATTTTGTTTTCGTTAATTTCTTTATTTTTTTTAGTATTTTTTTTTTTTTATTTTCGAGAAAAATCAAATATGTAAAACGCCACGCCACGCGCGTGCTCATACGGCCGGCTAAACGCTTTCATTTTGCCTAGTTATAATCACATTTTATTTTTTCAAAACTAGAAAAAATATTAAAAACCAGAAAATTAATGAAAATAAAATGTTGAAACGTCAATATTTTCAAAAAAAGAAACTCAACAAAATGGCAATAGCGATTTTTTTTAGAACAACTAAATAAAAAACATATTTTTTAACTTTTTTACCTGAACATTGAAATAAATTAAAATATGAAATAATAGTTGTTTTTATCCATGTGATAACCAGAATTTGGAAATCTCCATTGATTCGGAAGATATCATCGTAATGGGTAAATCCTTGCGGGACACCCTGCAGTATATGGGGCGAATGTAAGTTCCCACACGAAAAATATTACACGCGTACGTAAGTTCCACATGAAAAAAAATTATACCGAATACAAACTTCCTTCCCACTTTATTCAGACATAGGACTGACAACTTAAACGTAGTTGGTGTGGTTAAAATTTGTTTTTTTTTGTGTTGCATAAAAAAAGTCCAATTAATTTTTTAATTGAATCTAATCCAATAATTAATAATATAATGTGTAGTAGGTATGGTCCACATATTATTTGTATATAGGTATAAAATAATAAAAGTTGTAATAATAGCGTTGATTCTAAAATCAATGATAATAGTAGTAGAAAAAAATTAAACTTTATTTGGCTTATTGCAAAGCTCGAGATAGTACTAGTTCTGATACAAATCTTACTATAAACACTTGCGAAAGTACAAATAATATTTGGACCATATACCCAGGGCCGGATTTAATGTTGTGGGGGCCCCAGGGCCCATGACGTGACAAATTGAAAATGATAATGTTTACCGAAAACCGCCGCTAGCCACTCCGCAATGTGTACCTACCGTTTTACACAAGTTTTAGGAAAAAATATGTATTATTAAACAAGCGATAAGCTTGATGCCCACCCCGACGGCCCACCGACCGACGGCGCGCTACGACGACCGACGGCTCGCTCCGTCGACCGGCTGCACGTGTCCGACGACGATGCCAAAAGAGAGGGAAATAGGAGCTCGGCGCTCGCTCGACCGTCAATCTCTCTGGACAGAGTATAGTTGCGTAGTTATAATATAATTTACTATTTATAATTAAGTAGAAATGGAAAAAATTACCTCACAATCTAGTGATTCGTTTTATCACACACTAATAGCACCAATTTTCAAACTTAAAAAAAAATAGTATATTGTTTTGCAAATTACTAGAAAAAAAAAAAAGGTAATCATTTTGTGGGGGCCTCTTATTAATAGAATCTTGTGGGGGCCCCGGGGCCTGGGCCCCGTGGGCCCCCCCTAAATCCGGCCCTGCATATACCTACACATTATATTATTAATTTTTATTATATATTTGAACTAGATTCAAAAAATATATTGGACTTTACAAAAGACTTTATTTTTACAAAAACAATCAAATTTTAACTACGTTTAAGTCGTCAGTCCTAAATCTAAATAAATTTTCGTGTGGGAACTTACATATGTACCCGCTTACCTGCTATGTTTCATGTGGGAACTTACCAAACCCCTGTATATGTTATTATTTCATAAAAATATTTAAATAAATTATGTAACTAGGTACCTATAATAGTACATGACTCTAGTGATCTACTATCGCGTTATTATAGTGTTATTGCTATTACATTGATACAGAATTTAAAGTGATGACATTGAAAAATCACAACGAATTGAAAACCTGAAAAAAAAGTTTACTAATTAGTAATTTTATTCGGTCTAAACAGTAGAACAATAGAACTTTAAGAGTAAATAATTTATTTAAAATGTACTCAAGCACCTACTTTTAATTTTCAGTATTTTAGCACATGCGTAGGTAGAGATTAAAATAATTAGGAATTACATATATATTTAGGTAATTCATTTTAAGTACCTATTCAATGATTATGAAAACTAATTATTAAATAATTTTCATTATAGGTACATTGAGATCGAGATATCATTTTCATATAACGTTATACAATAAAAAAAAAGAAATAGTAATAATTAATGGATATACTTATAATATAATAATACATTATGATAGATATATATTATTAAGAAATACTGTACATCTTTTTTTTTAAATAACAATTTTTTTAAGGAAAATAGTAGATACATAAATAAGTTGCTTCACAATTCGCAGAATTATATATGGGAGTCATCGCGAAACTGTACAGGAAAAAAAACCGTTTACGTAGTACTTTTTTGGACTGCATATGTATAGATATTAATTCGGCAGGGAATGACAGTGTAAAAACTGTCACTCATTACTCATAAACAGAAAATATGCATATTCAAGAATATTAAATACAATATGTAAACACGCGCGCAACGCGGCGGGCGTCCGGGACAGTATCGTTTAGTAACGAGTGTACACATCATTATATGATGCTACATGTATGGATGATAATAATATAATAATGTATGAAATATAAAAACATTTAATGTTATAGTTCACGTAAAAAAACCGAACGGAAAAATATTTTATTATGACGTGTCGTGTCTGCATACAGTTATTATTACAGAGTAATATTTACAGGACACTCAGACCTTATCGTTTTCTCTTCCGTCGCTGTCATCAGTACCCGTCCCATTGTTCCATCATGTCAGTCACGTGACATCAAATATCAATCCACCGGGTTTGTCGTACACCGGTAGCGTCGGTATTTTTTTCCCGCGCGATTACCATTTCTCCGACTGCGTGAAAATCTTGTGCTGTATTAATATAATTATTAATTACCTGCAATCTTATTGATGCGATGTAATACTATACACACAAAACACTTGGCAGAAATAAATCGGTGTTATATAATGAATTATAATACCCGATTCCTACGAAGTACATATTAATATGTGGGTAATGGAATGGCTAAGTATAATCCACAAACATTGAAAACGCCCGTTGCGTGTCGTCGTCGCGGGGAAGAACAGACATTGCGTATTTTTTTTTATTTAATTTAAGTCGTAACCGTTTATCGTCGGTGGCGCCGCGCTAGTATTCATTCGAATTATACAATATACATGTTGTGCAATAATAATGTTAAGTTATTTTACATAAGTAGGTATAGGTATTATATTATAATACAAGTAGGTTTATATAGGTTAGTACTTGAGCAGTCGCGTCCCCCTAAAAATAAAACATGCCTCGACTTTCGCTAGGTATCGCAATTCAGCGCTCGAACACAATTATTTTCGGTACCTAACTACGTCTTATATATATATATATATTAAACTATTGGTACCTATATCAAATAGCCAGGTACACTAACCACTAACCTTACAGTGTATAATAACTGTACACGATCTATCATATTATACTGAACATAATTTAAAAAAAAAAAAATCATTATCCTGTATAATAGTCGTATTAAATTAAAGTTCTGATAATCAGATTCCGTAGCGCACGCAGAACACGAAGTTACGTGTACGGGAAATGGAAAAGAAAAGAATAATAATGTATTATAGTCTGTTACTGGCAACGGATTCGACGGGGAAACAAATTGAAAACAAGGTCTCTGGGTCGGCGCGCGCGTAAAACATAACGAGGCGAGCACCGCGGTGCGCCGATTCGAGAGCCGAGGACGACGCCGTCAACCGAAGACACGCGCGCGACGGTTATTTCATTTTTATCGTATTTTTCGTATTCGTCCGACGAGAGCGCGCGCGCCCGAGGCAGTTAGCCCGCCACGGTTTCACGTGCGTTGTCTGCCACGGTTCGCGCGTTCCGTTTGTTTCGCGCACACGGCGATAAAATAATATAAAATATGCATAAAGAATAATTTCACGACCCGTCGCCCGTTTTACGTGTACTCCGTATTGTTATTGTATATTTCCGTACGAATCACAATAATTATACACTATATTGCTTCTATATAACATACGTATATTATTATTATTTAGACGTGGTGTTTTTTTATACATATTTTTTGTATACAATTTTTTTTTACCGTTCGTTTTTGCCGCGCTACCGTCGTCGTCTTCTCCGACCGACCGACCGACCGATACAACAACGACTCTCGAGAACATAATATTTTAATTATTCCGAGTGTTCGGGCCACGCACCTGTAGCAGGAGTGCAGGACGCCGTCACCACTGCTGCTGTAGTGCGCGCGTGTGTCCCAGTGCAGTTTATGCCGACCACTTTGTTATATCGCCGCTGCCACTGCTGTCGCCGTCGTCCATTTCAATGATGATAATAATAATAATAATACATAAACCGTAACCTCTCGTCCTCTCGTCTTCGTCGAGGAGAATCCTACACTACGTTCGTACGTCGCTGCGTGGAACACACGTGTATGCGCGTGTGTATTTAGTCGTCCGTCCGTCTGTGATAACATTTTTTTATTTTTTTATCTTTTTTAAGTTTTTTTTTAAAGTTTTTCATTCAATTTTAACCATTCACAATTTGGACCAAAATAACATAAACCGTGAGTCTTATATTGTTTTGATTTGATTTGAGTAGAAATGTAGAATGGTAGAATTTTCTATTATCAGTACGATACTCTGATATATATATATATATATATATATATATAATATGTTTTGTGTAGTTTTTGTTCTCTCCGCAATGTGCTTAATAATAGAATAGCTCGCATTGACCGCCGATATAGATACACAGTCACTTTACACCAGCGACTAATAAATTTATAGTTTGAGGGATTAAGAAAAAAAATTATTAAATGAAACAACACGTGTGCGTCGACTAATAGCGTAGAAGTATAGAGCTAGTATATTACACTGCGTAAGTGTACAATACCAATAGTTTATTGCGTTTTCTCCGAGTAAACATATACATTTCAATTTTCATTAGGTAGGTTTCAATTTAAATAAGCAGGGAAAATACATGACACGAAGTAGGTAGGTATATTATTATTATAATCGTTTAATCTAATTACAGTATGTAGTTTTATTTTATATTTTCTACTTACTGATAGATTATAAAGTAGACACGCGTACAACAATTTAAAACAAAATATTTTTAAAGTGTAACGGATTTTTATTAACCGTCAAATTCAAACGCAACATTTTTATCGGCTTATAAAATACTTAATATTGAAATATATTTAATAATGAATGTAATTATGTGTATAATAAAATATTTATTTACTTTTGGTTGCAAATAGAAATTCAAGTAAAAACGTGATTAATATTATAGCAGTTATAATGTTGTACTTTGTGCTGTTGTACATAGTTTTAACACCATAGTAGATTTCTGAAAAGTTACCTTTTCATGTATTCTCTAATTTCTCTACATACACTGATATACCTACTTACCTACTTTCGTTTTCTCTCTTTCTTGTGGATTATATGAAGAAATGTACCTATTCGGAAGTGACAAGTGTTTTTGATTTTACCATTAATAATCCCCATACCGCAGAAATTACATTAAAAATCTACTTATGTATAAGTTCAATATAAATTATTCACTGTATTTATGATCGTTTTATTATTGTAGAGTTAATATTTTTATAAATCTGAATAAATAATTATTGTCATGTATATACAAAAACCCTCATACAATTTTAAAAAAAGACGTTTTTAAATTATTATTCTGGGTAATTGTGCGTAGATATATTATTTTATAATGTTTGGATTAAGTTAATAGGATATTTATACGATTACGCCATTACAGGTTTATTTCTTTCGCGTAATCGTGTACCTATCTCGCGAAGGTAGTCAGTATACAAGGCCCGGATTAATATAGCTGCAAGAGAAGATTTTGCTTTAGAGCTACACATTTTTACGACAATATCTTTCACATATTCATATAGTATTGTATGTGAAATTTGTTGTGTTGTTTTAATGACTCCTTGATAATAGGTATACCAAATATATACTGCTCCAGAGTGGTTCTGATTGCTTTATAAAATCGGTTCTACATATGCAACATGCTTTACATTGTTCCATACTTACACAATGTTACTTTTTTAAATTTTTACTTTAGTATTTATGGAATAATTATAATTAATATAAGATACTAAATAGTGATAATATGACGATAATATTCTAAAAACTAGATGGTTATCTCATAATAAAATCTTTAAACAAACATTTTTATCAATTCAAAAAAAATCTACACAATAATGTTTTTAAAACGTATGCATTATTGAATAAACGTGTGTAGAAGTGTACACATTATCTAAGATAGTATAAGCCAATGGCGATTGTCAGAAGCTATATTTATTAAACGATTTATTCGAACTTAATAAAAAATAAAAAACATTTACAGATCGATTTAATCTATATTACAAAATGCGTCAATAAAGTTGAAGTTCAAAGTATAATTTTTATGTATTCTTAATTTATACTAAATTATTGTTTAAAGTTTTTTTATTGATTATGAAATATTATATGTATTTGATAATAATCTTTGATTTGGTGAATATTGTTATTTTAATTAAATTTCGTTGTTTTTTAATTTTAAAGTCACGAATACAATAATTTTAGTCTTTTTAACCTACCTTATTTTATTAACTTTATGTTTGCTTATTGTATAATTGTATCTATACTAAAAAGAATATTTCATGTCTTTTATATCTCATCAATCCACTTAAATATACTCTAGAGTTTAGATAATGTAAACTGAAATGTTGTATAATTTATGCTTTGAATTATATTTAGTTTTTTTTATTTTATTCTATAGAATCAACTAGGTAAATATGTATTGAATAATATTATAATAAGTCATGAATATTTTTTTCTTCAATTAGGCGAAAAATTGGCCCCCATACTTCAATGAACTATAAAACTTGCTTAATGTTTGTCTATTATAGTTTCGATGAATAATAAATAATAATGTAAATAATGTAAATAAATAATAATGTAAATAAACCGTATTAGTTAATAAAATGTAGGTAATTTATTTTTTATTTATGTATAGTAAACGGGTATTAAACCCTTTAGCAATTTGAAAAATTATAGGTACAGTTTAGCTTATCTTATAATACATTTTAGATACAAAAACAAATTAAAAATTAGTAGTACAAATGGTAATAGTAAACAGCTAAATGAAGAATAATTATATACATATACTATACAGTAAAAAAAATCATTGAATTATGAATTATTATAAATTATTGTAAATAAACAAATTGGATCATAGTTTCCCTTGTTTAGTGTTTATGATATTATATCAACCAATAAGCACCAATAAACAGGTGTAATAAATTGTTAACAATTATAGCAAAGTTTCTTTATTTGATTATGTACTTAGATGAAATAATATAAGTATTACAATTGAGAAATGTGTATGATGTTATTCTTATTGTTTTTTAACGGTCTGTCTAGCTTCATTTCCATATCGTCTCGCTCTCATTTGCTACCAAGTTGGTCCCCGTTTTCTACTGCTAAAATAATTTTGTGCTCAGTTGCCATCTTGTATCCAAATCTACGGGTCCTTCTGACGTCTATACATGACCGGCTTAGCTTAGTCTTACTCCCTAGGATTCCAACTACATTTGTATTTCTCCATACATTTCTTCTATTCCACGGTTTGTGTTTATCTCGTATTCTCCTGAAATATTGATATTCAATTTATAAATCTAGCAATAGACTTTAGGTCGATCGTAGGTAGGTACCAAGAAGAAATTGATCTTTTTAAATAAAATCGTGAAATTGGATTGTTATTTTTATGTTTATCATATTTTCGTGTATAGAAAAGGTAAATTGTTTATAGTAAAATAATATATTTTGAGAATTAAACATTAATTATACAGTTTGTATTGGGTATATCGATTTTATCAGTTGAAGTTTACCATAGTCCATGGATGCTTCATAGTTCAGCTAGATAATTATTTATAAAAATATATTTTATAATCTATATTCTAAATAATATAGACTTTAATTTGCAAATAATAATAAATAACAATTTTTATAATATTTTTATTTATCTACAAAACAACAGATTACATTTTAAATTGTATGTTTATAGTTTATACCTACTAATTACTAAAATTTATTTTCAATTATTGTACACAGCGACGTAGATACGATTTTTTTCTGGGGGGGGGGGGAGGGGTTTTAAAATATATTTATGACACATATTACAAGTTATTAGTTAAACTAAACGTCATTTTTATTTTGTTTCAAATTGGTATTAATTCCATCATCGAAAAATGCAAAAAAAAGATTACTTTAAAAATAATCAGTATCACAGAAGATAAAATACCAATATAAAAAGTTTTTTTTGGATATATATATATATAATATTTATACAGAAATGTATGGTTATGGTTTAATATTTTGAGAATATTTTATCACATTAGCGAAGTACATAACTAAAATGTTTGAAAGGAATATTCAAATTCTGCGTTTATTTGAAAATTGAAATCAATTTCGTTGTAAGATCAATTTACTTGACATTTTGTGTATATAAGTCGATCTCTTTTATAGATATGAGATCGAATAGTGCTCCTTTCTCTTTATCCAATAAAGGAAAACATTCTTAAGTAGGTACCTATCTTAATATATTACGATTTCAGCAGTTTATTATTTATGTTATAAACTAATATTGGTACTAATACTACACAGTACAATTATTTATTAATCCTATATAATATTTATTATAGTATAGATAATTTACTCAGCAATATTGGTTTAGTATCTATAATATTACGTACGGCTATACCCTATACATTATACATATTGGTTCTTAATTTTGTATATCTACGAATCTACAATTATTGATTATTTGTTATTCGATAACTAATAGACTAGGTGGTCAAATATTTATTTTTCAAACAGTGAGTTATATTTTGTACTGAATGAAATAGTTAAATTATTTTAATTTTCAATAATTGATTGTCTTTCAACATACATAAATATAACAATATGTATAAAAATAATACACTATTATGGTATAAGACAGAGCTTTCATTGCTATATATGACAATAGATTTTCAAATAATATTTACTAGTAACACGCGCTTGTAGGTACTAAAGTTTAGCTTAGATATATTAATTGTTTATTACATTTAATTAAACCATTTTAATGGCTTTGTGATTTCCAATTAATTGTATATAGGCTATATAAAATATATTATGGATAATAAGTAATTACAATCAATACTACATCGTGGCCTTTTTCGAAGGAATTACAAAAAAGTGTATTTTTTTTTGTTTATGATTTGTTTATTAGATATTTATACAAACAATTTTTATTTATTTTTTGATATAAATTTAGGATATTAATATAAGTACTTTTAATACTTTCGTGTAATACTATGAAAATCTAATTCTTCTAACTTAAATGGAGGAGTTGCATCGACTTATTTAACTTCTATTTTTAAAATGTTTCTTAATAAACAATTATTTTTCAATAAGTTTGTTATTTGTAGAGGTTATCTTCTCGAAGTGTAAGTTTAAAGGAATATAATTATTTTCTTATGTTGTGTATAGCTAACGAAATTTGTGGCTTCAATAAATTAAAATGTAACTGTAGTAGACAATACAAAAAGACATTATAGTTATTTTATTAACAAAAAGTGTAATTTAAATTTATTTTTCGGAATCTCGAAAAGTGTAGATCATATAATTAATAACATCACAATAATAGAGTAAATGTGTTTTGTTTACATTTGTTTATTATTTCGTGATGTATACCCCACTCAATTTGTATTGATCAATTTTGTAACACACTTACAGAAGTTTTAAGTATAATGTAGGTTGACCTAGCTTTTTCGTGCAAACGAAACATATCGACTTTCAACAGTGAACTTGAAAATAATAGTAAATGATGTTCATATTACAGGTATTTTTTTATACAGAATGATATGATTCTAAATTTAGTCATTTCTTTTAATATTTTATGTATGGTTTAAATTTGTGAATAATGAATAAATTTAATATATATAACATTGTGTAGGAAAAAATAACACAAAAGTTACATACAATTAAAGTTTATACTGAAAGTATAAAACAATTTTTTCCGTTAACTAACATATTTTGAATAAAACTTTATTTTAATCTATGAACAATTTCCATTTTGAATTAATGAATGCAGATATTCGTTTCTTAATTATAATTTTTCAATTTATTACTGCAAAGTTTTAAGGTTATTTACTATAATGATTAGTTAGTCTCATATAGGTACAAACATAATTAAAAAAAAAAAATGATAGTTCTTGAACTTAAAGGCAATTTAAACTAAATATTGTAGGCCATAATAATTGATCTTGTTGAATTTTTTAATGCAAATTTATTTGTATTGATTAAATAAGCCCAAACGTTAAACATATTGCATGTTTAGTCCTTTCGTGTTTCTAAGTTTTAAGACATGAAAATTGTAACTTTAATAAGTACATAATATGTATATCTAAGGCCATTCATTTAATGTATTATTAATATAATTTGTCATTATTATAATTTATAATGATACCTATTTAAGCCATTAATATATTAATTTTATTGAAACTAAAACGATTACGTTACCTCTTACCTACTTGTTTATTAAATGGAAAACATTTTTATTCAAACATTGATTATTTATGATATTGTGATTTATATTATTTTTAGGCATCTATGTACAATAAAAGAACAAAAAAAACTTTTTCAATAATCTATTTTAAATAATTCAAAGCCTAACATTTTAGCTATAAACAATACATTTATATGCATTAAATTGTAGGAATAGGTAAAACTTGTGCCTATGAATACGTTTTCAGACGTTATAATTAAGCGATATTAATCTTCAATTCGTATTTGTATATTTATATATATTATTATTATTTTTTTATATTTGAATTTTTAATAAAAATTTATAAATTTAAACATAATATATTATACTATACTAATATTATCATTAATATTATTCGGTACTTTTAGGACAAAAGTGATAGATTTTTTACCACTAAAAGTTGGTGTAACTTTTGAAAAATGAAGAAAGAAGAACCAGCTAACGTGGAGACTGGATTGGTCATTAAACAAACCCGTAAGTATTTTTAGTGATTAATACGATACGCCTTATACGTATATACAGCTTGTGTTGACAATTTTAAATCTTATATAGGGTCGATGAACTGTTCAAGAATATTAAATCTTATGGTTTTATTTGGATTTATGGTCAATTATATGTTACGAGTTAACTTCACAATTGCCATCGTAGACATGGTGCCCACCAATAAGCATAATAATGTCTCGACAGAACAAGCCACTAATTTTTCAACTTCACCTTTAAATGATACCAATGTAAGTACATCTAATATTATTTTTTTAAGCCCTCAGGGTATATAAATCATAACATATCCAGACACAATTGATTGTAGATTGAGTATATATTAGTAGATATATTACCACTTTGTGATGTAACTAATTTCGTATTTAATATTTCATTTCAATTTATTTTAATTTTTAAACATAACTACTTTGAAATATCAGATATTACGAGAAACACTGCCCTTGAATTTAATTTCACTACTTTATGACAACACATTGTTGGTCAGTTATTTTACTTCATTGGCACGAAATCTAAAAGTCTTTGGATGCGCCCCAAAGCAAAAACATAGGTTTTCCTATGACGATATAATTAAAATCTGATTCTATTTTTGTTGTTACTATGAAAATAGTTCTCTAAAAGTTCAATCAGATTACCAACATAATATGAATTTTATAAATATCGATTAACTATTAGAAAAATTTGACAAGAACTCTGACCATTTTGGCGTAATTAGAATAACATTAATGAACTAAGAAAATCATAACTCATAAATTATATTATAGATATAATCAGGCGCGGACTGGTAAAAAAGGGCATGGGATGCTACATAATTTAAAGGGCAAATAACAAAATGTCTGGAGCAAATTTAAAATATGTAGATTATGTATAAAATATTGAAAATAAGAAAAAATCGTAAATAGGTACCAAGTTACAACAAATATTAAAATAAAATTGTACAATATTAGATTAAAAAAAACAAATTAGATCAAATTTTAGATCGAATATATTTTAGGACAAGGGATGCTGTAGCATCCTAGCATCCTAGCATCCCAGCCAGTCCGCACCTGGATATAATGTTATATATACTGTGTTATACTGTTATATATTATATTTATGTTATACATTTTAAAATGATCATAATTTACTTAAAAATAATAAAATCAATAAAATCTTCCTAGATAACATTCTTGCCTTTAAGTTTTATAATAAATAAATTCATTCTAAAACAATAAAATATAAATAAAAATATAAAAAAAAATAAAGAGTAAAATTTATTATTGTGAACATCAAGTTTGCCATGTTGACATGTTGTACATTTGAAGATGGAAACATCAAATCACCGTTTGGCGTCCACGTTTTATATACCTACGTCTGTAATCGAGAGTTTTTGGTGAAGATTATGTCATTTTAGTTATTACCCACTTACTAAATTTATTTTCCAATGGTTTATGCTGTTAATCTATTGTCATAGGATATGAATTATAAATGTAATAAGAAAGAGGGCGCCACTCTTATTTGAGACTGGTAAAATTATTCAAATTTTAGGACATTTTACTGCTTTTATGAAATTTGTTGAAACAATCCAATTTTTGTACATTATATTAATTTATAGATTTTAAATGGAGTGATGAATGTATTGATTTTACAATGATGTGTTTTTTTTTGTGTGTCTGTGTACAGCATAATTAGTCGAAATAATGCTTCAATTTCAAACTTTGGGGGTGGTTTCCGATGTAAAAGTGAATATCCTTGGTGCATTATACAGGTCAAAAGTAAACATTTTCCTACAGTTTTAAAAAAAATCGAGAAAAACAGAAAAAAAGTTACAGAAAAACTGGAATTTTTACGCAAAACTAGTTTTCAACCAAACCGATTTTTTATATGGTTGTAATTAAAAAACTAATCAATGTAAATACTTGACATTTTCACCAAATGTTTATGTTAATGTTATCTATATACAGTTAAATTTTTTAAAAAATTTTGACTTTTTTTGAGTTATTTATAGACCACTGAAATTTTCGATTTTTATGAGAATTTTTTTTGAAGTGTCCGTACAAAAAATTTGGATGACCAAAAAACTTGAAAATTTAATACAAGGTTCCTTATGAGTTTTTCTTATTGTAGCTAAAAAAAATTAAAAATCGTTCTTCACAATTTTTTTTTATAAGCGTTTATAGTTCAAATTTTTACGAAATCTTTCGAAAACGCGAAAATTTGCAAGTAATTTTGAAAAATCATAAAATTTTTTGTGTTTATAACTAAGGATTAAAAATACAACACTAAGTTTTTCATAAGTTTTCCTTCAAGTAGCTATAGAGAAAACTCGAAGCTTCATTATACGAAAAGTTTTAGGTGCGTTTGAATTTTAAATTTTTACGAAATAGTGTAGCGATAACGATTTATCGGATTCAAACGATTTTAAACATTTATTATTCAAAAAGTATTAGTCGTAGATACTTGAAAATTTTACCAGTTATTTAGATTTAGATTTTCTTTACTTGATTTAATTTTCAAAATATTTTGACTTTTTTTGAGATATTTATAGACAATGAAATTTTCAATTTTTCTGAAACATTTTTTTGAAGTGTCGATAACATTTTTTTGGACCAATCAAAATACTTAAAAATTTAATACAAAGTTCCTCATAAGTTATTCTGATAGCGATTAAAAAATTATAAGAATAGCATTTGAAGTTCAAATATTGACTTAATACGTAAAAATTACGGAAATGTTCAAAATATCTTAGTTAGAAATTCATAAAGGTTTTTATTTTTAGATCTAAGATGTGTAAAATTAAATACAAGGGTCCTCACATATTTTTACAATAGCAGTTGAAAAATAAAAGAAATATATAGTCACAATTTTTTTTTATAAGCATTCAAAGTTTGAATTTTGACAACATACGTAAAAATCATGATAATTTGTAAATTATTTTAAGCTAGAAATGCATAAAAATTTTCTTTTTAAATCCAAGATTTGAAAATTTTTAATAATCTATATTATATCTTAGACAGATAAAGATAAAGTCTCCGCTCAGAATCGTTTTTCGTATACAATGATATAATATCATTGGATTCAAATTTAATTTCAACCATAACTGTAGGTAACCCACTTGTAACCTACTGTACAGCAGAGCGACTTAAAACTTTACATGAAAATATAATGTATTTTATTACCTACCTATATTGTAGTGACTATTGAAATTTTTCTTTGGTAATCAATTATTATTAATCACTAGGTAACAGGTATTAGTATGACGTTAGATTCGTTATTTAATTTTTCATTATAATCAGTGATTAGACATAGACGTATAGTGTAATTGGAAAATAAATAACAAATGTTAACGATGAATTTATGAAATTTTGAATCACATTAAATTAACGACTATTATTAACCGATTATATATGTCATTGCACTTATACATTCTAAGAATATAAGATTTCGTCAAGGATGAAAGTGTTACAATAATACATTTTCCTTTGCACTTTGCACTTTGCAGTGATGTAATTTATAATACATTTTTCCGGCTAACTACACAGAGCCCAAGGAAAGATTGTAATTAAAATGGATAAACCTTTGGAACTTGCTAGTAAAATGTATAATATATGTACATTATACATATATAAGATTTTATTCTCACTGCGTTATACACACAAATGTCCTTATTATGAAAAGTAGCGTTTCGCCTTCTTCTATTTTAATGGAAAATTGGTACTTTTTCTCATCAGAATTCACTGACATAATATTATATAAAGCTATATTTTTTTTAATTCGTGAAATTTAAAATATGATTAAAACACTTCAGCATTTTGGCTTTCCACATTTAGTTGCAAATAGATTCAAATATCTATTAAACTTATTGTACCACGAGTACAGATTGTTAAATGTTCTTAATTCAAAATAAAAAAATAAAAAAAGTTTCAAATAAAAACATTCCAAATCTAATCAAATTAATAAAAAATAGGTAGGTAGGCACAGGAAGATATTATAAATCATATATAATATATAATTATTACATATTATATATATTATATATATATTGTTAGTTCTTATAGTATAGGTTCTAGTACTAAGTATAAAATAACCAAACTATTTATAATTGCATTAATATAAAATATTACGTCTTAGTAATTTGGAAAATGTTTTGAAGGTAAATCAAAGATCTTTGATTGTGATCAAAGTGCGACTTGATTCATAAATAATTAGGTATAGGTATGTTAAAATATAAATTAATATTTTATAAATTTTTACTTCCTGATATAAATAACAGATTAAGTGAATCATTTATGCCTACTAACTAGCCTACTATATTATATGTATGTTATTCGATTATTTTTATTCGTGTGGATAATTTTAATTTAAATAAATATACTAAACTAAATGTGTATATAAAAATAAAAAATACGTTTTAATAATTAGATTGATTATTTTAATCCATAGTATTAGATTACATATATCTATATATAATTACATTTATCTGATTGAAATTTAATAGGGCATATTTTGTTTTTGAAATAATACATTTTTTTAAATTATTATAATTTATAATATATTATAATCTTAAGAATATAAAGATCAGCAATAATTTATCTAATTCGAATGCCACAAAAATTTAATTCTGTTATAGTTATTTATTAAGAAAACTAAGGAGCAAAAATATTTTGAAAATATTATAATGTTTAGAAAATACAAATATAAATATATATTATAAATAAATAAATAACAAAAACTCATCGGATCGTTGTAAATCAATACATTACTCATTTCGCTCTAAATCTAAAACACATTTCTTATATAAGAAAAATTACATACATAACTTATTAGATTTAGATAAAAATATTATAAATTATGTAATTATGTGTTTTTAATGAATTAATTGATGAAAACAAGTTGAATAATTGATGAATATTTAAAATATCGTTTTCTTAAATTATTTTTTTTTGCATACTTCCTACTGATTTACTAATTATATCCAATAATCAATATAGGTATATGATGTCATATCAATAAATTCAACATTTCAAAATAATCTTAATACTTACCTATTTGGCTGCTATATATAAATATATAATATTATGGATTAGAATCTAATTATTAAAGCTGATGATCCGTGAATTAGTTCAATAATCTTACAGTTATATCAACTCCGAGGACATTTTGTTTATAATGATAAGTATAGATAATTTAATTTTATATCTTCGGATTTATAGTATTTATGTAAACTTTAAATGATAAAATATAAAAGATTTTATATTTTTAATTTTCTGATTGATGAATATTTAACTATTTATAATATTGAATGATTAATATCATTATTTATGGTTAATATAAATGTATTATGTTTTCTAGTTATTAGATTAAGAACCCCGAGGTAGTGAAAATATAGCTTATAATTTATCAATAATAATTTAGGGCATTAGATCATGATATCGTTTATGCTATTTAATTATTATAATACCTATAACTGATTTGTTCGGGTATTTTTTCGATTGTAATTTTATGACGACCTTCCATGTTTTGATATTGGTATAAATTACATCTGTAGACTACAATATTTTTTATAGTAATTATGTTACCTAGTACGTTAGTTATTTATTACCTAATGATAAACAATATTATGTTGGGATAGGTATTCGATATAGGCTGAAATATACTAATAGGCGATGAAACAAATTTTCATATTTGTATATATTTTATGTTATATTTTTCAACCTTGAACTGTTATGATACACAAGCATTTTCAAATTGTAACCTGAAATAGTACACTACTTTATTACAACTTAATCAATATATTTACACTTAAAATGTATATCTTTAACACTTTAACTATTGAAATTATCACACAAGAAAAAAAATTATTTAATTTGGAGAGCAATGATTAAAAAATTGAAAAACAAATACAATAATTTAAAGTTTTTTTTAAATTATATTTTCATTTTATATGTTGTTTATTTACAATTTTTTCATTAGTTTTGTAGTTTTGTTACTGTAAGTGGATGAGTATAATTTATGCATTTACCTTGTTTTATATTAATGGAAATTCCAACATTTTTTTTTTTTTTTTTTTTTATTAATAATACCCTCGGCAACATGGGCTATTGGGTTTAAAGTGAGAAATATATGTATATAAAAAAATTACATGAATTATATCTATATCTAAATTATACTACATTTTGGTTAGAAGATTGGCGGCTGTGATGAATTGTATGATGTTGGTAATGGATTGAGGATTGTTGTTTAATATTTCTGAAAGTGATGATTCGGGTAGGTTGAAGCTTGTACGGGTACTGAGATATGTTCGGCAATCGGTGAGGATGTGTTTAATGGTTACTTGAACACCGCAGGTTGTGATGCATATTGGAGGCTCTTCCCTGGACATTAGAAAATTGTGGGAGATTTTTGTGTGTCCTATTCTCAGTCTGGTTATTATTACCTCTCATTTTCTATGGATTTCGAAGGGAAATGTCCAATTGTCAGTGTTATGTTTTATGTGGTTTAATTTTGTGTAATAAGATGTCCAATTTTGATGCCATCTTTGTTGACATTCCTTTATTATAAGTATTCGTATGTCACTGGAAGAAGAGGTATTTATGGACGATGATAGAGGTGATGTGATAGCATTTTTGGCCGCAAGATCAGCGAGTTCATTTTCTTTTAAATTCTAACATCTTTTATTAATTTTTAAATTTTATAGTTATATACATATATATATTAAAATGTACACAACGTGTTACATGTAATTAATGCCATTTGGCATTTAGAGTTATTTTTTTGACTGTATAGCGTTTAAAAAACTCTTTAAATTTCTTATTATAAATAAATAATATTTAGGAAAGAATAAGTACTTACATAATTTATTATTTATTATGTGCCATTCATTTCGTTATTTTAGTAATATTATAACAAGTATAACAGCATCCATTTTTACGAAACTTGGTGCATTTTTTTTTTAATGCCTTAAATATAATCTAGCGGGGAATTTCAAAACCAGATATTTTAGTTCGATCAGTGGAAATAATATATATTATAAATTATCATAAAACCTGATACCTTGAGTAAACATATTTGAATTCTATAGTATATTTTAAGGATCAGGTTTTTTTTTTTTTATAAATACCATTATGTTTCATTTATTTAAAGGTATGCTTGATTTTCTAAACGAATTGTAAAATTTAAATTAATGCATTGCCAACTATGTTGTACTAAAATTGTAATTGTAAATGATGGAGTCAAACGAGTCAATAATATATATATTATACATAAGTTAATCATATTTTAAAATATAGTTATCCCTATCCATCCGTCTTGAAATATTGACATGCGTTGCCACAGTTACCAATATAATTATTGTCGATTTTATAAAAATGTTATTACAGAGACATTTATGCTTTTTTTTCTTTTTGTTGCATAACGGTTTTATTTAAAAATATAATTATGATATTTTGATCATATGTTATAGTTTATAAACAATCAAGGAAAATAAAACGCTATTAGTGTGCTAATTTATTATATGTACTATAACTAATATAATAATAATGTTTTTTATTTATAGGATTTATCACAGTTATAATACGATTCCAATACGGCAATACGTATGGAAATAAAAAAATAGAAGAAAATTAAAATGTTTAATCATAATTTAATATATGCGTTTTATAGAGCCATTTTTTAAATCAATTAATATTATTTTATATTATAAACATTAATTATGTTTAAATGTGTATATCATTTCATTAATTTAAATATAAATCAACTACATTTGATTAAGTGTGTGGTATAAGAAATTATAGGTTATATTTCATTTTGAACTCATAAATTATCTATAGAAAACCGAAAGCATGCATTTTATAAAAATATTTTTTATTTAAATTATTTTTGTTTACCGACTAGGTGCATAAACATACTTATTATTCAATACTCATGTAGTTTTTTAATTGAAAATAATTATCATGAGTAATTTATTATTTTGGATGGATTTATAATTAATGTACATACAACAATAAATTATAAAAATGCATTATATCAAATATTTTAAAAACTAATTTATAAATGTTTCAAGTATTTTCAAGTAAAATTAATTACAATAAATAAATATAAATATATATTTGTTATAAATATTTTTTTTAACATTTAAAATTTGAGTATTGTTAAATTAATTATTTGACAAGAAACCAAAAAAACAAATATGAAGTACCTAAATTATTTCTTTGAATATTACGCGTTATGTTTGGTTTACTTTATTATTTATAATAATATAAATATATCGAATTGTGATAAATAATAACTATTAGTATTTACTAGTCTTAAGTAAGTATAGTAAAAGGGACATAATGGAGCGTGGAAGAGAGCTTCTCATGACTCTACAACAATAATCGCTTGGATTTTCCACAGCCCCTCCATAGTAATTGACTATATGGCTATAGGAATAATAACAGACGGCCATGACCGAAACTGCTACTGATGCATGTTACTGTTGAAGTGTTAATTGAATTATTAATTTACGAAATCCATTTAAAAACAATTAGATTTAAATTTAAATTTAAATTTGATGAATTAACAATTTAGACGATGCTATATACCAACGTTTGGTTTCCGTCTCCCACAATACAGTTATTAAGTTATCATGCATATCAGTTTTATTTTTTATAAATAATTAGAAAGAATTTTTAGAATACAAACAATTCTAATAAAAATTAAAGAAACTAAATATACTGGAAATTCCACTGTTTTTAAAATGTTAATATTAATTACTAACCAATAAGTAATTGATGTTTTTTTTTCAGGCTACTGTTAGTTGGACACATTCTAATCCACCTGGTGTCACGAAATTCAATTGGTCCGAGTATGAACAAAATATGATATTGGGCAGTTTCTTTTGGGGTTATGTTCTTACGGAATTGCCAGGTGGTCGTTTGGCTGAAATGATTGGAGCTCGACCAGTATTCGGCTACTCTATGCTGCTAGCGTCAATGGTTACCCTATTGACACCTATGGCCGCCAAAATCAGTATATATTGCCTTATATTTTGTCGGGTGTTTTTAGGATTTACTTTAGTGAGTATTGTTTAATATACTTAATACTTTAAAATAAATTTAAAATTAAAATGATACATTGTTATTATGATCATATCACATATATGTATGTTTATTATACGAAATAGATTGTTCTCATTTTAGGTATTCTGCACATTATATTACACGTTGAAAACAGTTTTTTTGAATTCTAAACATATTAAAATAATTAATTAAAAAGCTATAACCTCTATTTTCTGATACCTAGTTGATTTTATGTAGTTAAAAAATTGGTCAAATACAAATAAAACTCTAAAAATAGTAGGTATTATCTAATACATTGATTTATATTATAGTATATTATACAAATTAAAAAAAGTTTGTGTTGGGTTAATAGGCTTGATACTACCTACTGAACAATTAGTTTTCACCAAAATTTGCACACACATATTCCTTGACTATGTTAGTGTTTTTTTGCTTTGTTTTGTTTTTCAATCTTTAAAGGTTTTTGTTACATGAAAATTGAATTTTTGTTAGTTTTTATACAGGGATTGTCATTGGTAACAGAAATAAGATACAAAAAAATATTTGTATTGACTATTCGCCCGCTATACGTTGCTATGGAATTTTATCAAAAAGAAATTTAATAATATTTTTTGTTTTGTTTTGTTATTAAAATTCCAAAACGTATAACAAAAAACAATGTCCGTCTCCGTATGTTTGTAGTTTATAGACTCAAAAATTAGTAGACCAATTTTCACAAAAGTTTTAGATTGTTATTTTCGATAATAATTTAGAGAGTAGCTTGAATCGCGTTAAAAAATATACCAAATGCAATATATTTGTTATACACCGATTCAGTGCCGTATTTTGTGTCTATCCACTTTTTTCTGTCAAAGTCTGAATATATAATTACTTATTTAAAAACAAAAGTTAGTTAGTTAGTTTAGTATACTTCAAATTGGGTTATATTGTCTATTATTTTTTGGAAAATTAGACAGTTGATTTAGTTATTTTTTATAAGTTTTTATTTACATTATGATTTGTTTTAGAGTTATTTAAAAAATATAATGGTAGATTTAAAATGCCTCATTTAATCAATTTAGTCATTGGCTAAAAAGTACCCTTTATATTATTATTCTATAATAATTGTATGTAGTAACTTTGTTAAAAAACTCGTTATTCATATTTCAGGGAGTAACATGGCCGGCTATATTACCACTTGCTGCCAATTGGATTCCACCAAATGAACGCAGCAAGTTCATGTCCAACATGATGGGTATTATGGAATTTTATTTTAAATTATATGTATCATCTTTTAAAACTTTATTTATTTATGACTATTCATTATTTATACCTCTTCATTTTTGGTTGTACAAAAAATTACTTAGTAGCAATGTTCTGCTTATTGTTACGTATATGAAATGGAACATGTTTTATTAATTTATATAACTGTCATAAAAAAAACTGAGTTCTTGACAATTAATTATAAAGCAATCAGTAGAAAAAATTTGTCCTACACTAAAATTAATTTGTCAATTATACTGTCTCGTTTCTTAATTAATTCAAATTCGTTATAAAACTATTATATTGTCGTGGGAAGAATTTTTAATTTTTATATATTTCTAACCTAAAAATATTATAATCGTGAAATAAAAATAGTATTGCATAATATTACGATTATTTAAAAAATAAATAGGTTATAAATCAGTGTTTATTAATCATTATAATACTTATTTTTAGGTAACTAGTAGTTGTGTAGATATTAAAAAATATTATAAAACCATATTAATCAATTTATATGAAAAAAAAAATGTCTATTAAAATTAATTTAAAGCTATATTTAAGCTATGTATTTAATTGTTTTTGAAAATTGGCTAATTTGCAAATGTACTGGAATTTTCAGCTTCTACTTTAGGTGCAGCTATTACATTACCAATTTGTGGAATACTAATTTCTGCATGGGGATGGGAATCGGCATTCTATATCACAGGACTAGTAGGTCTTACTTGGTCTATCATGTGGTTTAATTTAGTTTTTGAGACTCCTGCCGATCATCCTAGAATTACCGAGTTCGAAAAACATTATATTGAAACAGAAATCGCCAAGCAAAGCAAACCGGGTACAAAGGTAATGATGAGCTACAATCAATATTTGCCATAGTATATTCAACATAAAATCAACGATTTATCATATTAGTCAATATAAAGTATTTTAAAAAAACACGTTATAATATACATTTTTATATAGGTATATAATATAATGGCACTAAAAATGTTATATTACTGTAGTTAGATTTACATATCAAGCTCATATATTATTTCATGATTAGTTTATTTTATTTCGTAGATCACAAAATACTTTAAATTTAAATAACATAGATTTGCAGTGTTATAAAATATCTTAAAACGGATAAGAATGATATTATGCTATTTAACATGTTCACTCAATTTTTGATTAAACCCACAAAAAAAGATTAAATTACCTACAATAAATGTAATTTATAAGATTTTGTATTAATTTTTTTATTTATGTACAATTGTTGTATTGTTTACAGCCAAAAAAACTGCCATGGATACAAATACTTACGTCATTACCTGTATGGGCCATAGTTATTACACACGGAGCTAGTGTCTTTGGTTACTTTACTATTGTCAATCAGTTACCTACTTACATGAAGTATTTACTTCATTTTGACATTAAATCGGTAGGTATATATACATTATAATATATATAATATATATACATGATGAAATATAAATATGATTTCTTATTCTTCATGCTTATTTTTTATTTGTAATATTATTAAAGCTTAGAATAGAATAATTCATTTATCTTTATCATAATTTCAGAATGGTTTTCTATCTAGTCTCCCTTATTTGGGTAAATATTTAATGGCATTGTTAGCTGGAATAATTGCTGATCGTCTACTGAATTCTGAAAAAATATCTAAGACAATGACTCGAAAAATCTTCACCTTTATCGGTAATTTTACTTTAAATAATTTTATTCTAGTATCTTGCATACGTTTTTACTTGATAAAACTTAATCGTGTATTTGAATTTAAGTTAGAAAAAAAAAATAAAAATAAAAATATTTTGATACACAGGAGTATTTACGCCAGGAATTTTGATGATTCTACAAGTGTATTTTGGAAATAATCAAGTGTGGTCGGTTATTATATTCACTATTGCATTGACGTTGAATGGAGCAGTGACGGGTGGTTATTTGGGAAACGGTTTGGACATAGCTCCAAATTTTTCTGGTACATTATAATAATTACTTACAGTTTGTAAAATAACTATTATGAAACGAAATGAATCTGAATTTACGATTTTATTTCAGGCACAATATTTGGAATGGCAAATACATTGTCTTCGTTCGGAGGGTCGTTGTCATCATACTTGGTGGGAAAACTAACAAACAACAATGTTAGTATACATGCACATTACTAAATTACGATTTAACATTTTAATACCTGTCGATATTATATTATACGTTTAATTTTACATAATATACTTGCAGCAAACATTTGAGCAATGGTGCATTGTATTTTGGATTTTGGCTGGGACTTACATGTGTGGCGCTATGGTATTTTTAATATTCGGAACTGCAAAAACGTTATCGTGGAATTCAGGACCCAGCGTCGACGAATCAAATGGTATTTCGACGAACGAATCGGAAGTGATGAAACCATTGAAAAATCCTTCAAGTTCTTAATGATTTAACGAAGATCCAGTCTTTGGAACAAAGACAAACAAACTATATAACGACCACTGTGAATTAAATGTACAGATTACAATTTTTCTTTTTAAACATTGTATATACATTGACGTTAGTATTTATTTCAATAATAATATCTAACACTTGATATCAAGTGAACTATTATAAAATTATACACACGTTGATAGACATCATTAAGAGACTAATACAATAAAAATAAATTTTAATATTTTTTACTTACTGTGCTGATTACCGACCCTATTTACTTATATATTATTATAACTGATACAATATATATAACTACTGTAATAATGGTGAATAAATTATGGTCAAAGCTAATGAATTTAATCTTCAAATTGTACGAATCTAACAAAACGGTTACGAAGAAATAATAAAGGGATGAGTGTTCCGGTTAAAACTTTTTTTTCGATTGCGAAGCATGAAGAGGACCTAGTGTCGTTTTTATGTAGGTATTATTGAGATAACTATGAATTATTTTTTATTTATAAGTTTTTAATATTACAACTATCAATTATTAAAAATATTCTTAAATATTAAAATGTAAAGGTATATACAATCGAGTGTTTTGCATTAAATTTCTAAATAATAAATAAATATTATACGTAGCAACGCGTCATTGTATAATATTATTATCATTTGTCAGTTGATTATAATTCGGGAAATAGTAGATGACAGCTAAATGAAGACGCTGCTCTTAATAATCATCAGAATGTAAAGCTCAATATTAATAGCTGTTGTAACGTAAATGTATGGAAAATTATATTTCCACTGACATGTTAATCCGAAATAATAAGTACCCATATAACTGTGTCTACTAAATGTATATTAATGAGTTCGAAAAGAAGGATCGACTTGAGAGCGTCCAAGATGACCATCCGACTGCTATTGATCGACTGTTTAGCCACCACTGAAATAATACAGTGTGTAGCGATATCTATGATTATCGTGCATTATCTAAATGAATAACCTAAGTATATTATGTCATTTTTAAACATTTAAATAACAAGTTGATGTTTTCACTATTTCAGTCATCTATTATGATATCGTTGATGACGATAATATAATCTGATGGATTATTTACCTTATAAATAAGTAAGTATTTAAAAGTAGGTACTTCAAATGAAATATTTGATTATTTAATCAAAAATAATAAACATATTTTTGGTGTCTTATCTTTTTAAAAGTTGTTCATTTTTATATGATAATAATATAGTTAGGGAATAACTGATAAATATAAAAACTAATAAACATAAATACTATAACCTTTAATTATAATGTACCGTTGTACCTACAGTATATCAGTATCACTAATTGACAATAAATAATTATAAATTTAACAAAAACATTAATATGGTGATGGCGTAATCGTAGTATACCTTTAATCACAAAATTAAAATATTCATATACCTGTTGATATAAAAATATTATTTGTATGCAATAATATATTTTTAAGTAAAAGTAGAATCATAACAATTTATTCTGTCCGTACCATTCAAACTAGTAGAAGAGATTCAGGTAATTATTTTTTTCCAAACTCATTGATTTCTGATTCAAATTTGTGAAAAAAACTTTAATACACGTTTATGTTTAAATTTATGCACTGAATATTTATATGATGAATTTATTTAAGATTTACAGGTTTATTTATTTCGACGGGAAGGTAATTGTTTCTAGTTAGATTTGTGTTGTGAGTTAGGTATGACACAGTATAAACACTAAGCAAATACACTGGACTCGCTCTTATGATATAGTGTTTACTACATTGTAATGTACTTATTTTTAAAGACGTTACAGTAAATCGTAAAAATATTTATCGATTCAAACTCGAAGAACATTTAAAATTATTGTGACAATTTAAACATGCAGGAAGCTAAGAGGATCAAATACAATATTACTTTTATATATTAAACATAATCATCATAGTAGGTAATTAAATAAATTATAGCTATTAACTTTGTTACATTTTAAATTGTATTTTTTTGCAATACACATGTATAAAAATGTCGAAGCTTGAAAATTAAATTCTTAATTTGTACAATAAAATTATTAAACTACCTAACTTTTATAATAAGTAAAAATGGTTCCTTCATAAAAGTTATATCATTATTACATATTATTATAGGTAGGGCCTAGTGTAACTTTTAGTTGATTTTTCTTCATTATTCGGTGTACTATTAATACTTATATTTATCTGTTCGTCACCGTATCCTACGTTGTAGCTTAAATAAAAAATCATTACAATTTATGATAATCTTAAACAAACTTAATAATTACCTATAATTTTTATTCATTTATTGCAGACCAAGCAAAATGAAGTTAATATAATTATTATATATGAATACGTTTTTGTTATAAATGAATGTCGCAACATTTTAAAGGTTTTCTTTTATTTCTAATCATTGCAATCGATAAATTCAGAGTACCTACCTAATAATCCTTAACGTACCGATGGTAGTATTGAATAAGAAAAATGAAAATGAAATAATTATAATGTTGAAAAAATAATAGTAAAAATAATTTCGATCTATTTAAGTCACCGTGTAAACGGTTTTCGACAGTATGTTTTGGTTGATGTTTTCCGACAACGGTTCTTCGTCGATGGGGTTCGGACCGGGGCCCAAGTCCACTGTCGCTTTGTTGCCTTGCACCGCCTGCAGCCCGACCCTGATGCTCTCCAGCGCTTCGCCCAGCCCGACTTTGATCTCCTTGAACTCCTGAGTGACCAGCGACAGCCGTCCAAGCAGGTAGTTGAGGTTCTCGTCCACCTCGGTCATGCGGCCAGCGATCGCCGACACCTTTCCGTTCATGCCTTCCACCGACGTGGCCGTGCTGTTGACAAACATGTCCGTTTGCTGCTGGAGCGTGGCCAGCGTGGATGCCGAGTCGGTGAGCGTCTGGTACATGATTCCGATCTGCCTCCACACCTGGCTGATTTCCGTTTCGATCTTCACGCTCAGGTTGGCCATGCCCACGGACTGCGCGTCTAACACTGTCTTCACCGCCCGTTCCAGCCCGGCGGTCACCGAGTCGTTCAGCTCCTTCGACCGGTCGTTGATCACCGCGGTCACTTCCATCAGTATCTGGTGCGTGCCGTACTCGATCCTCCGCTTCGTGTCCAGCACGTTGTCTGCCGTCTGCACCAGAACTTTTTCCACGTCCGACAGTGTCTTCACCTCGTTCGACATCAACCGGAAGCTGTTCTGCACGTCGTCTTGGAACGCGGTGGCTGATTCGGCCACTTCAACCAGCTTGGCGTCCGACGCTGCGCGCTTCCGTTCGACGTCGTCCATTCGGTCCGACAACGACTTGACCGCCTCCATGACCACGTGTCTGGTCTCTTGTACCAGCTGTGACGTGGCGTTCGCGGGTTCTGATACCGTGTCTCTGTTATGGGTGCTCTGGTCGATAAATTTATTAAGCAATTCAAAGATAACGTCGTTCGTCACAGTGGACTTGGGGGCCTGCTCCTGCAGAGAATCAAATCGGGACTGTAACGCACTGATTTGTTGCGACATAGTGGTCAGCTTGTTGTCGAACGACTGGTACAGTTGATTCGAGGACTTTTGTTCCGCTTTCAACATAGACTCGACCTCGGCTTCACCGGAAACGATGAGCTTGTCCAATTTCTCCAACATAAGTTTCATGCTTTCTCTATCGGCAGCCTGAAAAATGACAAATGTGACGAATTGATTTCAATACTAAGACATATTATAATATTCTAAGTTCAACGGCATTTTAAAACGGCGTTAAAAATATATATCAGAATGTTATCGATGTGCATCCTCGACGGCATCGAAAGAAGATAATATTGTCATCTAATATCGTGTAATGCGTATAAGTCTTTTCGTTAGGTAAGTTTCTCACCTCCTCTGTTTCTGCTCTCGTCAATGCGTTCATACTCTCTTCCAATCCTTTTATGGCCGTCTCGAGTTCCTTGTCTTCTACGTACTGTTCCCTCTGCTTGTTCACGATCGTCAACAGCATATTTTGCATTTGATCACCCGATTGCTTTTCGCGCCGTTCGTGTCGCTCCAATTTATCAACGTTATCGCGCAATGAGTGCGCAAATGAATATATTGCCGTTCTGATGTCTTCGTGCCTATACATATTATTATATATTTATGTACAGACATATATTGTTTACGTTTCACTTAGAATATTATCGACGACAAAGAGGCCAAGTGTTATGTGATACACAAAAATTATTTTATTTAGAAACGACTATACGATTTCAGGGATACGTTATAGGTACTTAAAAAATAAAATGTGTATTTATTATTATGTCTTCATCTATTTATTTGGGCAAACTCTCATAATGGGCTCAAATTCAGGTTAGTATATATATATTTACAAGTTCAGTATAAATTTATCTAAGATTAGTGCGCTCGCTATTCTAAGTATTATAAAACATAATAAAAATTTACAAAGTAGCTGACAGAACATTAGTATTATAATGCAGATCAAATAACAAAATAATAAAATTAAAACTTACAAAGTAAAATTACCTACAAAATATAATATTAGTGATGTACATTGTGTCATTGTACCAACATCAAATGACTGAAAAGCATGGATTACTGTAAGGATACAATTATCACATGCTAAACAAATCAAAATTTTTCAAATCGTTAAATGTTGTAACTAGGTATACGATCAATGGGATTTTTATTACTATAAGATTTACGATGAAATAGAATACCAAACATAGGAAATAGCGTGATTGATGTTATTAATATTTGATCAGTTGTTGAGCGGTTAATAAATACCTAGCTATTTCATAGCTGGTGTGGTTCATAGTGTTCATACCTATTTTATAATTTTATTTGGCCTCTCCACCGCCGCAATTTTGACGATTGGAAAAATATATATTTAAAAATACATCAAAATACACAATATTATTATACTCACGTGGCATCTTGGGCGGCATACGCAAATTGGAAATCTACGACAACCAGCAGCCACAGATAAACAGTAAAAGTGACAGTATTCGACCACATCGTGTCACTGTAATAATAAAATAATGTTATAATATAGTATCCTATATAGGAGTTCCGATGACAATATTTCGGTACGGATTGCGAGCGACTAAAACGTTATGTTTTATCTCGGAATAAACGGGCTCGTTTCCATTGTCCCCCGGAACATAATACAAATAGTATAATATATGTGTGTGAATGTTAAATGTTTGTAAATCAATATTATTTGTACGCCGTGCTTGTGATAAGAGCCCACGATCCGTTTTGTTCCGTTTCAGAGCGGAAACGTTTATGATAGTCGCGGCGACTGGACGACGTACGACCGATAAATTTAAATATGACAAAAATATTGAGCCGTCATATTTAATAACTAATAATTACCTAACCGTATTATAATTTTAGGATTATCGGAACGCTCGCAACTAATTCAAAATCGTTAATAACGTATTAATTTAAATTTGATGTCGTAAATAATATATACACATAATAACGTGTCACTTTCTTGTTTTGCGGTCTATTATTATCAATTCATTAATCGTATAAGGTTGGACTAGACTATTCGTTTTGATCAGTTTTTTTTTGGAACATTTTTTATTTCAGTTGTTATGTGAAATAGGTCAACGCACATTTTCGTGATTAATAAATCACGTGTCACCACGGTAATTGTACGAGTGTATTTAATAACAACGAATAGCAGCCCTACCGCAAAAAGGCGGTACCTACCGAAAATGATTGATTTTTGATTTAAAATCTTATCCCCGGAAAACTTTAAAATACATTATTATTTTTTAATCCACTTATAATATTTAATTAAAAATAAAAAGTTCAATGTCCTGCCATGTTAATTTCCTATGAATGCATATTGCACAGTTGAGTGTTATTGATTACAAAGTAAAAGTCTGATAATAAATTACTAGAATGACAAAATATATAATATTTTTATATATTAATCAAATTTTACGTTATCAGAATAGTTTATAAAAGTTATATAACCTATGCCTCTAATAAATTCTACATACTATTATGGAAAAGAAAATTAATAACCTTAACTGCTGAAGTATAATTAGAGATCAATATAATATATATATATATATACCGGGTGATTCTTTTATCATTGAACACTCATTATTTCAAAAAGTATCAATGTTTTTGAAAATATTTTTTTACAGAGTTTCATGTTGTTAAAAAAACAACGTTTTTATTAAAAAATTATGTTTTTTAATATTTTTTATCCTTATAATTTTTTAAGTATTTTTACTTTTTTGAATGACAACCTAGAGTTTTAATTTCATATTCCAAAGCAGAATATTTTTCTAAGTATTTTGATACGTAAAAATCGAATTTTGGACGAGTAGTTTATGAGTTATAAGTATTTTAAGTTTAGACAAGCGGAGTAGTGGACAAACATTTTGCGGGGTAACCCCGTACCACTCCACTTCGCCAATCTAAACTTTAAATACTTATAACTCATTAACTACTCGTCCAAAATTCGATTTTTACGTATCAAAATAATTAGAAAAATATTCTGCTTTGGAATATGATATTAAAACTCTATGTTGTCGTTCAAAAAAGTAAAAAACTTAAAAAATGATAAGGATAAAAAATATTTAAAAATATAATTTTTTAATAAAAACGTTGGTTTTTTAACAATTTGAAACTATGTAAAAAAATATTTTGAAAAAAGTAAATACTTTTTTAAATAATGAGTGTTCAATGATAAAAGAATCACCCCGTATATATATATATTATCGAAAGACGAAAATAATCATTAAGAAAAAAAAATATTATTGTTCTTAAAATTGTTTGATATTTCAAATCGATATATCTTATGACTTAAATAATATACTTACAGATATCTTGCAATTTCCAGATAAACTGAAAAATCTATTCATATGCAGAACACTAATATATAAATAAAAGTTTTATTTTCATATTTTCAAAAATAAGCAGTTTCATTATTTAGGATTCAATATTACTTACATAAAAATAACCTCCTCGTACAATATCGGTATGGTTAAATGTAAAATGTAATTCTTATAATACTTATAACAAACGATTTCAAGAATTCATGATAAATAATTGATTATTATATTATAATACTATACTGCAGCAACGATCGCTATGTTATAAGAAATGCACATGATGCACATAATAAGGCAAGGTAAATAATTAATATATTTACGTTTCTTCATAATTATTTTTTAATAATATAATATAATATAATAATTAATAGATTATTAAACAATTCGAATGTTATTCGTATTTAAAAAAGGTATATAATACAAAGTGCGAGGTCAACTAAGTTGTATTAAAAAATTAAAACATTAAAATAAAGTAAATATTATGTATCATAGCTAGGCTCTATAGTCTATACCTATATAAAATGATAGCATTGGAATCTATAGTAAATATCATCAGGTAGAAATTATTTAAAAAATATAATCAATATCATTCACACAATAGGTAATTAGGAGCAACCTTTTTTTATTAGAACGACGACCGTTTAACTTTAAAAATAACAGTGTATTATTTACTTTATATCTTTAATAGTACAAACATAATAATATGTTTGATTATATTATGTTCCTGGAAAATTAGTAAAAATTAATATACAGTGAAAACTATTAAAGGCGAAATCGCAAGAGACCAACCAAATATTCCACTTAAAGTAGTTCTCATGTAGTCATGTTAAATATTGTAATAGGTACTATACATATTATTGTACACATTAAAATTATTTTATGATGTTGTAATGTATTAAATCTATTATTTATGTTTTAGCCGTCTATATAGTCCAATATATTGGTGTTGAATTTTAAACGTCCAAAAACAAATATATGGTTACTATATTGAGTTAAACAAGACGTGCAAACTATATTTGAATAACCACGTCGTATGAGATGAACTTTGAAAGTTAAAAACACGATATCATAGAATAATCTAAAATAAACCAGGCCAAATATTAGCATTTTTGCATACGAATTTTTACGCAACTGTATTATTTAAATATTTTAAATTATTTCTTTATATTTATTCGTAATTCCATTACCGTACTCGACATACCTATATATTGAAAGTCTTGTGGATATTTTGCCAAATATTATTTGATTTATGATTTGGCACATTGTCATTTTATCGTAGGTATATATAGGTACTCATTAAGTACACTTCAAATAAACATTGTTTTCGAAAAAATGTAAAATTATATTGTATACTACAATGGATAATGTGTATTGGTTGGAATGTTGGATATATTTAATGTATAAACACGCGTTAAACTGATAGTATATATTTCATGTTTAATAATATATAAATCGTGCATATTAGGAAATAATATTTTTAGTAGTAGGTTGATCGTATGTATACTTACAATGCCCTAAATCCCGCAGATCTTAGATATTAATAAATAGGTCATTTGTTTAACGTTTTGGTAGATTTCCAGACAATCTATTTATTTTTTTAACTACACCTTGATCATTTTTTAGGTAGGTTCACATCGAACTCCAAAAAATATCGTATCTTAATTTGATCATTTATCATTCACTCCGAATATATGAACACAGACCACAGTGGGCCATTTGAGAATTACTATAGAATAGAATTGATAAAAAATTACCAGGTAGATGAGACAATTATTTTACTTCTAGCATTATAACTTAATTAAATTGTTATAATATAATATAAATACCTATGTAATAAAATATTCCTAGAAATATTGGCCACCGCTCAAAATCATTGTTCAATAATATTTATCGTTCAATTCAAATTTAACACATCCACTATCGTGACCTACTTAATGACGATAAATACACTCGACACTTACTATACTGCAATAATGTTTTCCAGTTTTATTTTTTAAAATACTTACCCACGATTGACGAGATGTAAATAAAAAATGAATATTCTTTTTCAACTTATTCTGGTCAATGACAGGGGTCATCAAATGGCGGAGTGTTCAAATATTATCCAGCACTCAAACAAGAGAAAAAAGTAAACACCGATAATATTATACGTTTAGGTATTGTAATTTAAAATTATTGTTCAATGGTTTTTACTAACATCTGCAATTTTGATTCTCACGAACAATTTAAAAATTTCTTATTTGGCTCTTAAAAAATAGTAATTGGTGACCCCTGGTCTACGATATCATTAGCAGAGAAGTACTTGCATATAATGTTGAATTTGGAATTTAAGTATAAATAATTAGCAGTTAATGTTGCCTGGATAATATTTCGAATAGGTGCACATGATAAATAATCAAATTAATGCTTTAATTATTATTATCTACTTATATTATAAATCATAATGAAATAAATGCTTATATTAAATTATAATAGTAATTTAAATATCCTTAATAGGTAGGTAATTGTTTAAAATATTAAACAAAACGTTCATGATCCAATACGCAACATACACTTAAATAGTTAAATAGGTAGTGTATTTGATTATGGATATGTGTGTGTATGTGTGTATTGGATAAAAATAGAAATAGTATAAAAATGTGTAAATATAAAAGCGTACCCACTAATTTATTATAATATAACATACCTATGACGTTGTGTAATATTTCTGCAAGATATTAACGATATTTTTCCTCTTTATTACGTGCTTTTAAGATATAAACTATGATCTGATATACAAAAAAAAAAAAAACATGGTAATAAACCAATACAATTGGTTTACATCCCTATTAGTTTAGGTGAATATTGTATCATTCTCAGTTTGTTATACCTCAATACAAGTGAAAATAATCAAAAATTAAATTTTATAATTCAATGTAATATTTTTAGTCTGTGACGCAATTATTCAACATAATACTCTCACGCAGATAATATCAGATGTCTAGATTATGCCATTACAATATGCAGCATCATATTGTATGTTATTAATCAAAAAACTCAATGAGTTATTTCATTATTTGTATATAGTTTCATACTCGAATTGAAGTAAAATATTAAAAACTAGTAGATACCTGCTTACAGTTTTTTTAAGCAAGCGTGTAGGTTTCAACATTTAATGCATGTATAAATCAATTTCTCAAAAATAGCCTATTATGTAGTCAAAGTTAAAAAACGAAAAAATAGAAATATTATTCATGCATTTTTAAATAAATCTACCTATATAGTAATATACATAATAATTATATTATCTATGTTTTTAAAACTATCATAGCGTTTTAATTTAATTTTTATCGATTAATCAGTTTCAAGGCTTGTGCATTAGTTTAATGTGTTAAAATTAATATTCATATATAACAGTTGTACCTATACTTCTTAATGACCACAATCATATACGGACAGCACTATAATATACCTTTTAGACAATAATCAATTGCATTTGCATACGATAAACGAGAATACTGTAGCCTGAAGTAGGTACAAAGAACTTAAATAATATATTATATTATATTTTCATATCATAAAACCAATAAACTAAAGTCAAATTGAATTATATGAAGGAGCAAAGACCAATGTCTGCATACTCTACTACGAAAATGTATAGCAAACGTAGTGATTTGTACAAGGTGAATTTTTCACCGAAACATTGAAGTCTAAGTACTTTTATATTTGTTTTCTATAACAGCGGCCATTCGATACATATTAAATAATTTTTATATTATTTCACGAGTTAGATACTAATTTCTGAGCAGAGCGACTATATATGTATAATGTATTAGTGTATTCCTAATTATTTTAGTAATGTATTAATAATTATGTGTGTGTATATGCGAGTGTTTTAAATCGTTTTGTTTATCTATCATTACTATAGGTAAAAACTAACAAAAGTAAATGGTAAATGAAAACATTTTCAGCAAATCAGTTTCGATTTTATTTTTTTCATTACAATTTTTATTTAATTTATTTTTTAACTTGATTTCTTAGAGCATTAAATAAGGGCCATAATATTTATAGATAAAACTGTTGTAACTAAGTGGTATGTTTCCATTTGCTGATTTTTATGTTTTAGTTGTATGACGTACAAAATAAGTTAATTTCCATTTTTTTGTGTTTTAATAACTTTTGAAATCATTTTTTTCTTCTAAATTCAGTTGTTGTGCTAAATGCTATCAATGAATCCCAGAGACTGATTATAATTTATTAGTCGAATTATTAACTAATTCATAATAATATATATTGTGATATAATAATATTTAAATAAACATTCTCATATGGGTGATTTCTATAGGTACTATAATATTTTTTTGTGTTTTAAGCTCCATCGCTTTAAATTATTATTTTTAAGTTTTCATTCATAATATTATTCATTATTGTTTTTGTTTACTTAGTTAGGTAGCGAAATCGTATTACTTATTTTACAATGAGAGAAAAACTTATTTAGAATATTTGAATTGGGAACACCTCTGTAGCGTAATTGTTTAAAATAATGATAAAAAATAATCCAGGAAATAATAAAACTATAGGTTCACAAAATAAATATAATTAATACATTATTCACTGATAGTATATGTCTCTGTTGCTTCAATTTGTGTTAACGTTCGATTTGAAAAATAATAACTAATAAGTAATGAAATATGTGAATGTATTTTGTCTTGCAGGGCTGAAATTTAAGGAATAAAAAAAGTAATGTTATCATTTTTATCAAAGCGTAAAATAATATCATTAAATGTTTACAACACAATTACGCTGTAACAATTATACTGCGCGAATAAAATATTTAAAACCAACAACGACGAATACTTTCATGCCGGTTATTTAGATATACGCATAATGTGGACCAGTTGACATTGAACGTCATCTGGAGCGCTCGTTGTTTTTTTTTTCATTCGTACTTCTATAAAAGCCCGGAGGCAACTGAATTCAAGCTCAAACTATTATATTTCTCGCAATTAATATTACCATGAAATATTTGTTCGTAAGTATATCTATCGTCAAAAAAGCGAATCATTCAAATTTTATATTATTTTTGTATAATTGTAACCGAAATCGCCGTAATTATTCATAAATCGCACGCAACGTATATTAATTATTATTTCATTGGGTATTAATAATAATATATTTTATTACCTACTGTCGTTTTTAGGGGAAAACCGTTGTGTTCTTCTTAGTATTTGCGAGATCGAGATGTACCCCGGGAAGATTAGGCACCATCGACCGATTTATTCCCGACTTTTCCGTGACCGATGATGACGATAAATTGTACAAGGTTACTTCCGATGAAACGGAAGATCATACTTTGAGCTACTATGAAGATGACGACGTTACTGACACGACCACGAACAAAATACCTTTGGAAAGTCTAGCGGCTCATATCGACCAGCTCGCTGGACAGGGTAATACCAAAGGACAGTTCGTGTACACGGACAAGACAGGCAATTCCATCACCGTCGTGTACGTTGCGGGTCCGTCGTCATCGTTCGCGGCGGCGCACACTGCAGTTTAAAAGAATTTAAAACTGGATGAATTGTTTTTGTAGTCGTATTTTTCTTTGTTTTCATTGTTTGAATAAGAATATACTACAACCATAGAATAACCATAAAAACGTGTTTTATATTTTGGAGCATTGCCTGTCAAAATCGATGTCAAAAACCGTTTCAAAAATAGTACAATGGGAAATCGTTTGTAGTTTGTTTGTATGCAGGTAATTTATTTATTTTTTATATTAATGACGATTTTGACGGATAAACATCCCGAAACCACATTCTATGCACGATAAGTATTTATGTGTTGCCGAAACGACAGAAATGATTAGATTGTGTTATATATTTTATAAGATCATTTTATTAATTTTTTTGTTTAACGTGGACTAGTCTTTAATAATATATATAAAAACAAATCGATTAAAGAACAATATGTTACATTTAGTATTTTGCTTAAGTTCTAGCTAAAGGTGCGCATCAGTTTTGACTGAACGTGTAGCTAAAACCGTCTGGAGATCTGTTCAAGTTGAATTTGCCAGAAGCGTGGTTGACGTTGTATGACGGGGGCGGTGGGGTCGGGGCAGAGTTCCATTGGTTCCATTTGGCAGTGGTTGGGATGGAGTTCCATTGGTTCCATTGAATGTGTCTTGGCGCCGCAGTCGATGGAGCGGAGTTCCATTGGTTCCATTGGCCATCGTTAGATGATTCTGAACTCCATTTGTTCCATTGGCCGTCATCGTACTTGGCTGCTTCAGCGTCTGAACTCCATTGGTTCCATTGGCCATCATCATCGGACTTCGATGCGGCTTCTGAGTTCCATTGGTTCCATTGTCCGTCGTCATGCTTGGCTGCTGGTTCTGCGTTCCATTGGTTCCATTGGTTTGGGACCGCTGGAGGTTGAGACCTAAAATATAATCGAAATTGTTTATAAAAATGATAAAATACGTTTTGGCTTAAAGTTCATCACAGGTAGGGGACAGCATATAATAATATATATATATAGGCAGTTAAATAATATGATTAAGTATGTAATGAAAAACGCACGCTATATAGGTATATATTGCCATTGTTTGTAGGACAAAATGTATACAAAACGAGACTTAGACTTTCGAGTCATCATAACTATGGCGAACAATTAAATCGATTAAATCAATTAAAACAATCCATTTCCAACCAAATTATAAAATCGTAATTATTATTTATTGAGTATATACATTGTATAATGTATGTCAAGACCATCGTTTACTATTGGAAATAATAACAAACAAACAGAACCCATTGGAGTAAAAATGTATTATTCTAAAACATAATATTATAGGTACACCGTATTCATTCACATTTATATCTAATATTATATTGTTTTATATCCGGCTGAAAATATATAAAACCTATACGGTTGACGACTTATATAACATACATCGGTAGACAAACGCCCATCGAAATTATATATTTTATTTAATTATGAACGGAAAGTGCAAATAAATGTGATCGCGTAAAATATGTCGGGTAATATAATCGGGCAATTTTATTTTCAAACAAAACACATCCTTCCCCCACCGAGAGTCACCAATGTTATTGAACTCTATCTCGCGTTCGAACCTCATCTGTATTATACTTTTTGGAACTATGTCGCGCATCGATTCAACGGCCGTGGACGTTCACCCGCGATGGCGAGCAACAACAAACAGCCATCACTATTGTGGAAAAAAGTGTTTATGTATACTCATAAAACTGTCACGACTAACAGATTGAGTGTCGACAGACGAAGCTCGTAATGGCGCACGGTATAAAGATATTAAAAAGAAAATTGCGCGTGTGTGTCGAGCGCAGCTGTGCAGCGCATATAAAATATCGAATCCTATAAGTTAAATGTCCGAAGTTTGTCTTAAACGACCCTCGTCGGGGTCGCAGGAGTATAGAAAAGGGGTAACCGGTGTGGGTAAACTCACCACTGGTCTTGTTGCCATGAACCCGACTTTGGTACCGGTGCGACGTGGGCAGCGGGTACGGGGACTGGTGTCGGGGCTACTGGCAAGTGATCGCCGGTGGCCTTGAAACCGTCCTTGCCAGCGGTGTAGCTGACTGTGCGCCTCTGGCCGTTGGGGTCCACGTAGCTGTAAGATCCTCGTCTGTTACCGGCGGCGTCTGACTCTTCCTTGAACTCCACACCGTCACCCTGTGTATAAGCGGCGCCGAACTGACCGTTGTTGGACAGGTACCGGGCGTCGGTCAGTATGGCGGCGTTCTGCTGGGCGGAGGCTGCCAACGCCATCGACGTCAACGCCATTGAGACAAATACCTGCAATCGACGTGATGATATGCGTTGTCAGAACGATCGTCATAAAAAATAATATCACGGGGTTTGAACGCGAACTTTCGAGCATATATATTTTAAACATTTAAAGGACTTATACCGAACCCCGCTGCAAGGTCTTAAAAATAGCATATGTACGAAAAAATTCATACAAGATCCCATTCGAAATTTTAAACTTTAAGCTTTACAGTGAAATCATAATATACGTTTAATATTTATCGATTTGAGTAGATCGTAGATATGTAAGAAAACTTAGAAAACTGCAGCAGTATATTATCAGTGTATCGCAATGAAACGTTTTAAGGTATATTTTTAAACAATCTTGTGTTTCTGTCTACTAGATTAAACGATATATTTAATATCATAATACTATTTGTTTAAAACGTCAATAAACGAAAATAATATAGTTTGTGTTCAAAATAATTTACTAGTAGTCAACACTTGCTTAAGACGAATTGAATAAGAGTGGAAGTTAAAATACGACCGGTCGTTTTCAAAGTGTGTTTTTAAAAATTTAACTTAGAATTTATTTATAACAAATTTATGGTCGTACACTATAAAATATAACACAATAGTTTTATCGACCTTACGATTCTCTATTCAAACGTATTAGGTATATACAGACACCGCGGAGTTTATATAGTGTATAATAGCGTATATATAACTTTATTTTATAAGTGTTATAAAATGTACTCACGACAAATCGGCTCATGATTTCTTCAATATTGTCTTGTGCTACGGCAACTAGAAAACGAGAACTGTACTGTCTGGTGTCTGTTGATAGCGTATTTATAAAAGATCGTCGCCCGAGTCCTGATTGCCTTGCATTGCGAGCAAGGTTAACGGATACGCCCTAAGGAACCGAAGATAATGGAGGGAAACATTATCGAAGTAAAATTAAATAATAATAATAATCATAGAAAAAAAATCCAATCGTTCCATTTACGTAGCATTTGACTTCCTGGGCGAAAATATGCTTAACCTGACCAAAACGAGATCAATCCAAACGGGTAAATATAATATGCGATGGTGATTGTTAATATGAATTTTTTGAAGGGCAACGAATGCCTGAAGTGTACGAAAAAATTCCTCGAGACGTGTTTATATTTTTCATTATTTCATGGGCGTGCCTCAAAGAGTGCATCGGCTAGTGAGTCGCCACCGTGTGCGTGGGTAGTAAGCAAATATGTATTGTTTAGTAAAATTACATTTCTAAATGTATTCGTAACATATGATTATTTATTGTTATTTATATTGCATAATTTATTCGATAAATACACGTCCTAAGTCTGGCGCCAGTTGTATGAGTACTATAATGTATGTGGCCAATGATATTATTATCTAAAAAATAACAAAAAAACACAAAAATGAGAGTTGACCGTAATGTAAATACCTAGGTACATATAATCTACCATAGTGTCTATACAAATTACAAAATATGAAATAAAATTAATGTGTACTTATTATACAGACAATTCCCGATTAACCATCGATAGTAAAGGTTCATATAATAACTTATAGTTAAATTGATACTTATTCTAAATGTTTTAAAATTTAAACTTTATAATTGTACATTTATATTATAATACACCTAAAAAACTTACTTTACTGCGGTAAATCAACGTTGTATTTATAAATTGTAAACGTTTATTGTTCTAATAATTTCTATTCAAGTAATTGGAGATAAATACCTATAATAATACCTATGATAGTACTATAAATATTAACTTTCATTTTTTGATAGATATAAACTCGATGTTTTAGAGCTTTTAAACTGTTTTACATTTTAATATCATGTTGGTTTTTTAATCATACATATTTGGTAAAATATAATATAATGATCATAATAATATATATCTGCTAACTTCATCATCTCACGGGGTTATAAACCCAAGTATTAAATATGCTTAAAAAAACTTGAAAATATTTCGTTTTTATTTGTCGAATGTTAAATTGACATTTAATATTTATTTTATTTTTTAATTCAGATTTTTCAGATTTTGCTTTTATAATTTATTTATAAAAGATCTATATAATCGTGCATGTATTAATTAATTAATCAATTAATCGTGTTTGAGTATTTGGAGGATAGTAATATTATGTGTTTCGATAATTTTTTTTTAACAATTTCGTTTATTATGCCAAATTAAAAAATATTTCTTTACAGTTCCTTAAAATTTAAAAATTATTGACAATTGAATATATTATATTAATTTTTATTCATTGGAATTAGATCAAATATTACTTATACACAATGATATTTTGTTAAGTTAATTTTACTTAAAATCTTTATGTGATTTTACGTTTCATATGAGTATATTTTGTTTTATAGTTATGATTAGGGATCGGATGTTGTTGCACTAAAATTGTGCGGTCTTCTTATTTCTCAGAAATCTACAAATAATTTTATCAAAATTTAAAACTTTTTATTTAAACTATTTTTTATTTGTTTTTTTAAAAAAACCTTACCTTACCTTGAAAATTATTGCACTGTATAATCTAACAAAAAAAAAAAAGTGAAAACATAAAAAAATATATACAATTGTATTGAAAATGACGAAAATCAACAAAATCAACAAAAAGTTGCACTTAAATTTTTATATATTAATTGGTACTCGTTTGAAATAAATTTACAACTTACTTAGCAACGAATCCGAACAATAAAAAAAATTGCAAATGCAACAACATAATCCGAGCCCTAGTTATGATCCAACGATAATCCACCGAAATATTATATTTGTACGCATTATTACATTTGATTTAAGTATAATAATAATTAATAAGTGTGTGCTCAATTTCAATATAATATGAGACTTAGTAACTCGAAACCCACAGTGTTTTAAAGCATTAAATAGTGTACTGATATACCTGATGGTATTTAAAAAAATTTTAAATTACAACAGTTTTATAATAAAGGCGTAAAGATACAAAATATAGTATGCGTATTATTTAGATTTTATTTTTAAGTAATAATTTTTATCATTACTTTATTAGAATGTCGAAAAATATGTTTCCGTTCTAAAATATGTATTAGTGTAGTATGAACGAACAACGAACCTTGATAATATAATTAGATGACGAGAATAAATTACAGAGTGTTCAATTATATGTATAGGTCTAAGTTTTGTACTAAATTATTAGTAACAATAATTCATTTTATTGAATAATGATACATGATACTGGAAACATAATAATATTTTCTACACTTAAAATATTATTGTCTTAAAAATATATCGATGGTAAGAAAAAAAATATTTTTTGAAAGATTTGTTTTGGCAACTGTAATTTAATACGTATCCATTTTAACAATTTATAATAATAAACGTTAATATTATAAAATAACAAAGCTGTGTAATATTCAAATAATTTTTGATCATTGCATAAAATAATCAGAACTACATGTATGTTATATGTTATGTATTATGTTCATACGTAGGTATAAATAATTATCGTTGAATATAAGCATAATGCCACGCAAAATAATATTCAATAACACGTTGGCGTTATGTACGATTTGTCGATTTGTCAACACATTTAAGCCACTTAAAGTTTATAATAAATATATGAGTATCTCTTACACACAAACGTGTGCTGACAATATTCGCGTTCCTATACGATTTATGAAAACCATTTATATCATATAATTATGCATTTTTTACATTAAGAGCAATTTATTGGATTTAGAACGATGCTTTTGTATAATATATTGTCAAGAAAAACACTTTTTTTGTAGCTAATATTATAAAAATGCTACACGAGTATTGTATACGTATTGTGCACGAATATGTATACAAAAAAGTACTTTGAGTTTGCACTTACATATATAGCGCTGCCAATAAGAAAGAATAGGTACACAATTTGAAGAATTCGGAAAATTAAAGAACAAAAACAGCCCCACTCAGCTGAATATTCAATATTCGAGTGCTATAATAATGGTTTATATTATTATAATAGTTACTGTAATAACACATGTCTACAAAACACTTCACCCGAGTATAGTTGTTTGGAGTGGAGTGGAGAAGACCGAACTATATACTTGTTTACCCGTCCTAAGTATGACGTATATCCGTATATTCTTAGAATTTATTCATCACTCGTGAAGACTTGAAGCGAAATTGATTATTTTTTTTTATTTTGAGTAGAGATATGGAAGTATGTTTTGCAGTTACGCAACACTGATCATTACGTATATGGTGATGGATTATAATAATTGCAACTTTATAATTCAACAGCAGTAAAAAAAAAATCTATTATTTAGTATAGCACATTATAATATAATACAGTTTTACGTGTTTCAATTTTCAACATTGTTAATAATTTATGTATTTTTGGAAGAGTAGGTAAACCTATATTTATTAATTGGAGTGCTTATTGCTGCTATTATACTTACGGACGATAGAATAGTTTTATTGACCGTGAACAGACCAGAAGCTGTAATAACGGTATGAGAATTCTGTACTTGAGACATAAAGAAAGTTACCTGCACAGTTCACAATACATTCATTAAAATATATACGTATTTATATTTGTTATACATACATTAACGTGACAAAATCTAAAACTATACAATTTAATATGTGTGTTTGGTAGCTATAGAATTACATATACGTATTTGTATCGAATATTATTGTAGACGTTATAGTTGTGCAATATTTAATGTACATTAAGTTAAACTGCACAGATAGGCTACAGGTATTTTAAGTATTGAAGAAAAAAAGTATATGGTTGATATTTTATTACAACTTGGGCGTCGTAAATATATAATTTAATCGTTAGCCTATATAATTAAGGTGAATTTTTTTTTTAACATGAATAATATATTATATAATATATAATAATAAATATATTGTTATTAAGTTATTGTTTTCAAACCATAATTATATATACACACAGACACATACCTAGTCTCCAACATGCGCATAATATTATTCATATAATAGAAAACAAACCAAGTTATTAATACCCTTTCAAAAGCTAAAAATCTTGTCTTGAAATGTTGAAGTCTAATACGAATAACACGATAAAAAAAAAAAAAAAAATGTTTAAGTAGTTTTTGTAAGAAAATATTATATACGTCAGAGAATTCTATAAGTTTAATAATTATCTTGGATTAAACTGAAAATATTTTCCACAATATGCAGCCAGTAGATATTTTAAGTTCTGATAAATATATTTTAATTGTTAAGTGGTTAAAATAAATACAAATGTAAGTTTATAAAAAAACATTTGACATTTAAGGAGGTACCCATAATTGAAAAAAACATTTATTTATATATTTTTAACCTCACTTTAAAACTAAAAAAGGAAATTAAATACGTCCTGTTGGCTGTTATTTTTGAAATGTTAAATCTATAAGATTATATTTATAGCCTGAATCATATAGTTTTAGATTTCAATTACTTAGTAAATTTTCAAAATTAAAACTAAATTAATTTAAAACTCATTATATAGGTACCTGTTCAGAACAGTCTTGGGGTAATTTCCATATCGGTATGTTTCTTAAGTCTGTTATTATTTCTTTACTCTATGAAAAATTGTATATGATATTATATTAAAATGATTGATTTTTAAGGTAATACTTAAATTTATAAAAACCATGCCTATTTATACTAATTTAGTTAGAGGATGGTTTGGGAGGCTGCGTATTATAGTCTAAAATTAATTTTTGTCTCGAATACCTGGTTTGTTTGGTTATTATTTTATATTATTATTTTGGTCATGCAGTCAAACGAAAATATTTTGATAAAAAGATACGTAATATGATCTCGAATAACAATGACGATCAACACGTTCGTACAAGATTGCGGTCTACTTACTATAGATATATGTAGGTATATCAAATAGGTATCAATATACCTAATCTATCAGTATTCTCGAATTACCTTATAATAAATAAAATAAAATTAGACCAAGGATTCCCATCTTTTTTTGGATATATACAGCTTTTTCAGATTTTTAAAAGCTCGATCCCTACATTTTCTGGAAAGCTCTATTCAGTGACGATTGCTCTTCCCCATAGTTGGTCTATACTGGTTCTGACAGTAATTTATTTGTTTCCACCAAAGTAAAAATATTAAACATATTATAATATCGAACAATTTCTGATAATTAAGACTTAGCCTCCCCCCCCTCCCCCATTAACCAAGTATTCGTATTTTTTGGCACTTGTCCTGTAACATGAGCTGCAATTTTATTTTCATGCTGCAGTGGGCAAACGTACTCTAAAAAAATACATTTGTCTCATTTTGCGACAAGTGTAATAAAAAACGATTATTTTACGAAATCAACACGCATTCGGTATGCCGTGTATGTCGTTTATCCATTTCTTTCTTTAGCGTTCTTATTTATATCTTGCAGCCGTTATTGTCTAATTCCTGCAGTGACATGGTTCTACCTAGTACCCATAGTATTATATATCTAGTTACAGATTCAGTGAGTGTGTCTGACAGATAGGCGACCAGGTATGTACCAATCCAGGCATGCCCCAGGAACATCAACGACTCAAACACGCTGACACCCTTGTTCTCCAAATCCGAGTGCTTGGACCTGTAAGAGGGCATCACGTACGTGTCGAAGTAGAACCGGGCTAGGTGCTCGAGGAACACGAAAAGCAGGTACGTAGTGAGCCGGGGTCCGAATGCAATGCGTATCTCCTCAACGAGATCGCAGAGCTGCGCGTGCGCCAGCCGCTCCGATTCCAGTACTTGGCACGTGGTCCGCGGCGTAGACGCGAGCACTTTGGCTACTTCCATGCGCCACCGTGTACGCAACGACCGGAAGCGAACGCACATCTCGTCGCAGAACAGCAAGTACAGCAGCGGAAATATCGAACTCATGTACCTGCATCAGGTTGTACATCATCCCATATATATATAGTATATAATAATAATTGTATTTATTTTATATCATCGCATATGTATGAAATACAATGATTAATTCATATTAATAACAATATACAAGTATACAACAGCGTGTTTCAATTTCCAAGTCCCGCGTACGGACATTTCCACAGCCCTCCCAATTCGGAAATTGTACATCAAAATATTACTTAGGATTTGTAAGTCGTTTGTAAAGATTGGAAATGAAAATATTTTCGTTTGTAAAGAAAACCTCAAAAAGTTATACCTATTTCAGGTTGGGAGGGCTGGAGAAATGGCTAAAATGCCACCAATTTGAAAAATTACAACTTTATGCACCTCAATTGTTTGTAAGACGTTTGTAAAGTTTTTTAAAAGCAAAAATATCGTTTGTAAAGTTAACCAAAAAAAGTTATGCCCATTTACAATTAATAATACATACATAATACAAAGGCACAACTTTTTTTTGGAGTGATGAACTTTGGGGGATCAAAAGTAAACATTTTCTAGTAGTTTTCAAAAGTACCGTGTATAACATATTATGAAAAATTAAGAGAAAACGGGAATTTTCACGCAACAATGACTTTCGACAAAATCGATTTTTTTTTGGTCTAACTCTAAAATAAATAACAGTAGATCCATGAATTTTTTATTGAATGTTTATTTAAGCATTTTCTTCACACCATACCGTTTTTAAATTATTTTGATTTGTTTTGAGCTGTTTACCAAAATTTTCAGTTTTCAATTTTTTTTTTTTTATTTTTTTTTATAATTGCCAATAAAGTTTTATTTGGTGGGCCAAAAAGTCTGAAAATTCAAAATTTAATACAAGGTTTCTAATTTATTGTTACAATATCAGTTGAAAAATTTTAAAAATACATAGGCATGATTTTTTTTTATAAGCATTTAAATTTCGTATTTTGACAAAATTTATCAAAATCTCGAAAATAATCAATCATTAGTAGTAATTACTAGTAATTAAATTACTAATTAGTAGTATTATATTATTATTGTGAATAGTGATTATTATTATTATTTATTTATTGTTTATTTGGAATATTTTTAAGCTATCAACTGGCTTTAAGCTAACATTTTTTTGTCAAATATATATTTAATTTTTTTATCAAACAGATTTTTGTCAAATATAGATTTTTTATTCAACTAGACTTTTTTTAAACAATAAATATTTTTTAGATTTACTTATATTTTATAATACATAGGTACAGATTTTTTTATAAATCAAATTTTAATAAAAAAAGCTAGTAGCTCAGTAGCTTTTCTGGATGAAAAGTAAACCTTGTTGGTACTTTTGAGAGGTCGAGAGGGTGAAATTGAAAATTCCAAGTAGTTTTAGAAAGCGTCAAGAAAAACCCCAAAAAATTGAAAATAGTGGTAATTTTTGAAAAAACGATGGTGTAACTAAAATACTAATAACCGCAGACTTTTGAAATTTTCACCAAATATTTATATTAGCGTTTAAAATGAATGGAAATATCTTCATAATATTTTGACTCTTTTTGGGATAGAAATTTTTTAGAAATTTGTAATTTTTCTTTTAAAGATGCATAAAAATTAGTAAAGCGATTAAAAAAAAATATATTTTTTAAATTCTTCAATAAGGGTTCGATAAATCAACATTAGCATAATTTTTACAATTTGTTCGAACTCGATCGGACTACCTCTGTCGGGTGGCTGCGTGAATTCCCCCCCCCCCCCCAACAACAAGTTTTTTATTTCCCAAGGCCCCAGATGATTTACAAATTCGGGGACTGAATTTACAATTATTTACAATTAATTTAAAATTGTTTACAATTTGTTTGAGATAAATTGCAGAATGTGGAGGGCCAACTTAATGTAGGTTCAGGAGCCTTGTATTAAAGTTTTTAACTTATTGGCGCATCATATAAAATTTTATTGATATTTTTTGAAGAACAACTAACGAAAATTTTGCGTTCGCACAACTTTACAACCGACTTACAAACAATTGGGATAAAAAAAGTTTGGGTTATCCAAATAGGACGGGATCAAATTGGTGGCATTTTAGCCATTTCTCCAGCCCACCCCCCAACCTGAAATAGGTATAACTTTTTGAGGTTTTCTTTACAAACGAAAATGTTGTTTTTACAAACGATTGAGGTGCATAAAGTTGTAATTTTTCAAATTGGTGGCATTTTAGCCATTTCTCCAGCCCCCCAACTTTAAATTAGCATAACTTTTTTTGGTTTTCTTTACAAACGAAAATTTTGTTGTTACAAATCTTTACAAACGACTTACAAACCCTCAGTAATATTTTGATGTACAATTTCCAAATTGGGGGGGGGGGGCCTGGAGAAATGTCTCCAGTAAAAGTATCTTGTGATATTGTCACACAACGACGTACATACAAATACAACATAGATAAATAATATTTAATGCAGTTTTTGTCAGTTAATAATAATCAATACAAATTCATATCTAATGGTGTTCGTATTTCATGTTGAAAAAATCTCATTTAGATCTAGGTAGGTGTAATTGATTTGCCAAGGAAATATAATTGGCATGATTATAATGGCCATATAATTTGCCAAAACAAATTGACACTCTGCAGTATGGAGATGTCTCCGCAAGTCAGAACAAGTGAAGGTGTACACATGTTGTATATTTTAAAAATTAACAAATGGCAGTTAAAGATTTAAAAAATAATAAAAATTATACCTAAAAAGAAAAGCCAATAAAATATTGCATTTTTTGTGGATTTGAGAAGAGACATTAAAAATTGTTTTCTAAAAAATGTTGCATTCTATTTTTTCGCAGATAGCCAGATGACGACATTTTGTTCGACAAATCTGCTTTATCTCAGTATTGTTAATAGAAACGCGTCCCTTGTTAGTTTTTATAGAGAAATAATAAAATTATAGTATTTTCTATCTCCATTTCCCGTGTTTATAGTTATAGATACCTAACCTAACCTACGTACGCTTTACTCTATTATAATATATATACTGCAGATGTAACCCGTACGACAACAACGTACTTTTGTAATACTGATATTATACTATTATTATGAAATAAAGAAAAATATTTTAACAATCATATAGCCATATAGGTAGTTAAGAATAATATTATATAGACTCAAGGTGGTAATAAAATTACGACGTTATGTAAATTTGTTATTATAGTAATAAGAAAATACCAAACACCCACGTCTGCACATGTATTATATATAGGTAGCTTGGTACCTACCTATATGTATTTATTTATTTATTTATTTATTTATTTATTTATTTATTTATTTATTTATTTATTTATTTATTGAAAAACGGGACGTGCCCAATTACATATAATCAATGATATAATAGTAACCATAATACTAAGAGGGTTACATACATACAAAATACAAATATAAAATATAAGGCATAGAGCGAACAGAACATAATAACATATTAACTAAGAGAATGTTACATAAGTTACAAAAATACAAAATATAGAATATTAAGATATAGAGCGAACAGACAATAAATCTAATGCCAAGCACTCAGAAATAGAGGGTCCTCATTGGCTAGTTTCGTAATACGGACATATTATTGTCTCTGTTTGTCAATTTCCCTATGCAGCTACGTGCGAAAACATTTAAACTACTTTCTTCACTGCAATTCTTATTATTATACACGTTTACAAACTTTTTTGCTGCAGTGCATTATATTATTTGAATACAATGTGTTCCACTTATACACCTAATACTGTGGTTTCACAGTGCCACATGCCTAGATAACATGTATCTATGATACGTTTATTTGTGTGACTGCCGACGAAGATCGAGGGGGGAATGGTTGTATGGTAAGTGGCCTGCCTTCCGTGCCATGATCTGCGCCTGCTCGTGATTTTTTACTGTGTTTAACGTATTAATCGGTGATGGAATTATTATAAAACACATACCTCAAAATCGACTCGTAGATAACTTTAGTTGACATTTTGTTAAGCAAAATATCAATGCAGCCACACGCAAGCAACGTAAACGTACATCCCAGATAGGCGACTACGTAGTAACGGGGTTGACTTCTTTGTTCCGTAGGACGACCGTATTTGGAGTCGAAACGGTTTGTGTTCTCGATGATTTTCGGCAAACGCATGTCAACGTAGACCGACGTCAGTAGACTTAGAAATTCCCTCAGTATAAAATTTGTAGTCCAAAACCACAGGGTGGCTGTTGGATTTCTTATGGCTTTCAACATCAACAAATAGCATGGCGTGATGTACGTTACCTTGATTGACAGACATTGAAAATAAGGAGTGATTAAAAATTGCCACATCCAATCATAAAAATGCATATTACAATTATATATATTTATATTTTATGGCATTACAATATTATACCGTACTTTCAACTGATTTTTTAGGTTTTCAATAAGCGGTCATTTTAAGATGTCCAATTATGAATATCAATGCAGACGTTTTGATGTTCTGTTAGTTTTAAAGATAAGTAAAAAAAAATTGTATTCATAAAATAAAGCAGTTTTTTTTAAACTAAATCAAAATATGAAATCTTTAATCAAATTATCACGAAGGTTAATCATATTGTTCAGCTATATGTTACAAATAATAATATTATAATAAATAAAAAACCGAAAGGTAGGTAACTACTCTGATACTAAGTAAATGTCAAGTTTACCTTGTCATTGAGTTAGCAGTGCGATGGATATGTGTTAGATTTGAATTAAACGATGGATCATTGTACCTATACGGTGAAAAAGATTCTGAGCGAGGACGGTCAATATTTTGGTAACCAAAATTATAAATAATTATTTTAATAATAACATTAAGATTTTAACAAATGTTTTTCCCAATTATTTTTTAATAGTACTAAACATTTTTCATTTTTGACCTCACGCAGAAATAAGAACACACATCATTATAAAATCAATAAAAAATATTTATTTTATTTTTTTAATTTTAACAAGAAATATACAATCTTTACCCTTGGGCACAATAAAAATAATATGTGATATAATATTTATTTTTTTGTTTACATGAAAACGTGAGGGAAGAAGCCATCCAGTAAAAGCACTACCTATTTGTTAATTAATAAAATATATAAAAATTTAATTTTGATTTTAAAATATAGATATCTAATAATAAAATATAGTACAGTATATTTTATTTTCTTAATAAATGACACATAAACATATAGGGCGGCCAATCGCAGCAATTCTCTAGTTTACTAATTTAATTTAATTAATTCACTGTTTATTAACGAAAGGTTAACTCGTTGCTCGACTCTATTATACACATTTTATTTATAGTGGACAGTGGTTATTATGACAATACTTAACGATCACTGATCAGTCGTTTGAAATCGATCACAGTGGTCAAATCTCCTCGGTAGTCTATCTCCTCTTGTATCAACAAGATACTTATATTTACTTAATATATTAATTAAATTATTATGTTATTTTTCATTATAATATTTTGTAAAATATTGGAGTGACAATTTTTTTTTGATTTTACACTGTACAATATACATACAAATGTAGCAAGTTTAATAAACACTAAACTTTCAATACTTACTTCAACTCAATGCATCAGAATTAACCTACCACAAAAAATTAGAAAACACATTACTACAGAACTTACTTCTGTTATACACTTATACCTATACAAGTAATGAATTAGGTATATCGAATTTGACAAGTATTCACTAATCGTAATTCGTCTAAAAGTACTAAATCATCTTTTTGGAAATCCTATTGCTCCGCAATCAAAATCGAAAATACGCCACTTAACTATAAATAAATGATATACCTACTTGGCTACCTACCTAATTTATAATATATTACTCATATAATATCATAAATATCACCTATATTACTATATTAGATACATAATCAATTATTAGCTTACTCACTAATAATTATGAACATTCAACATTGTCTAGAAGAGGATTACAACTAATATTATAAATGATTATTAAAAAATTATACATAAATACCTATTGGTGCTTTATACCAAAACAATAAAAAATTAAATTAAATCGTATAGGTTAAATATATAGGAATAGTTTAATATAGTTAAATAAAAATGACGAATATTTTAATTAATTATGCGAGTATTTTTTAAAATTATTTTTAATATTGTTTATAAAAAATGTATGTGATATGGTTGCGGAAAAAAGTGTTTCTAATTTTATTTTAATATTTAGCTAGTCATAGTTTGTTGTAACTTTTAAAAGTTAAATTAAGTAATAACAATTCAGTTTTTATGTAGGTATATGCATATATATATATATATTATATATATATAAGATGTAGAAGCCTATAAAATCTAATCTGATGATAGGTAATAATAATTATAAATCAATAGATTTATAATACTTTATAAATGATAGGTAATATCTATAATACTCTTAAGAAATATCTATTAGTTATTTGTTTTTGAATACATACCAATGGCCATATAAGATTAGATCCCCATTGAAAATCTATTCGACCATAAAATACATTTTTAAGGCTTGTCAGTCCCATAATTTTGTACAGCATTAACGTTGATCTTATATCTTCGTAGAAATCTTTATTCGCGATCGACATTTTTTTGAAAACTAAGTTAATCAAAGGATAAAATCATAAAAACAATTGGATGCATAAGTTTCAATTGAAATAATATATGATATTATAAAGTCATACAGTAAGCGTAAGTCATTTACAATGAGAGTATTAACACCATTTGTTGTTATCAAACAAAATTAAATGACCCGTACATTCATAATATGTTAAGTTTAAAATATTAATAAAGTTTGCTTAATATAGTAAATTTTGTTGAGAAAAATGCATATTGTGTACATATAATATGAATGTTAATATTTCATCTTTTCGACCATTTGCAAGGTTCTAATTTAGATTTCATGAATAGTAAATGTATATAATCATTTTTCACGTAGGTAGTATGTAATATTGTGTATGCGTGTGTTCTTTTTTTAATAATAAAATTATTGACCGCGCAAATATTTATACAAAATAATAATATTTATCTATATTAATGATATAGGTAGGCGTGTAACTGTTTATTGGCAAATTAATCACTTTGATGTAACACAAGAAAAAATACAAGTTATCGAGTTTGATTGTCTTAATTTTTACCATTATTTATTTTATCAAACGATTAATTGGAATGACGCTTTGATTATTCCGTCAGTTCTAACGAATTAATATTTTATGTTTTTGGTTCAGCATATTATTATTATATTTTATTCAGTGGCCTGGGGCCTAGATATTATATTCCACTATTCGTCCAAACGAACGTGTAACAATGAAAAGTGAATTTAGTTTATGTATAATCTATATTATAGATACTTCCTACTATATCATTCATCTCACTTATTATGTTATTATGTTTTTGTCGAAATAACTTATTTCAGTGTAATTTGGCAAAGCCAGTTTTTGTGTTGTCTACGATTTCATGTTAAATTATAGATAGGTATATATAATTTATATTCCTAGGTATACCTATATAATATATAGGTATGGGGAAAATATCGTTTTTCGAAAATTATACTTGTTTATTATACGCGTTGTGTACAACATAATAAGTATGATTCTTTTTATTTTATCACTTATTTATGAACATGACTCAGTAATGAGTATTGGGTGAAGGAAATTGAGTTAGGAAAAATCATATAGTTGATTTATATACTAAAAGTATACTTTATATACCTACAATAAGAAAATTAAAATTATTTTTAAGCTTGGGGAATCAATTCAAAATATAATATGTATATTTATTAAGGCACATAGTCCTCCATAATTTTTATGTATGCCGAATGGTCGGTACCTATGTAATATACTAATATGCCATATGCCGTAGGGTGATTGTTTTAATAATAATAGAAAAATTAATGTTTTTGAAAATAATTTTCATATACAATTCGAAGAATTCATTACAAAACGTTATTTTATAACTAGAAATTTTTTTAATTTAAATTTTTTTGTCATAATTTATTATTAATTTCACGTTCCAAAGGAGAATATTTTTCTGAAAATTTCGATGTGTTATTAAAATATATTATACAATACAAGCGATTTCAGTTAGTATAAGGTAAAGTATCGTGGTTAACACCAATATCACTGTGTCGAAAAGTTTTTAAGTTGTTGAAAATATTTTCTCTATGTAATATAAAGTAATAACAAAACAATATTTTTTTAAACTTTTTACATTGTTGAATGGCAGAATATACTTTTAATTTCAAATTTCTGAGCTTAATATATTTTCTGTGAATTTCAATAAGGTACATATAAAAATCAAATTTTTAGCAAGTTTTATACGTATAAAATATGTTTTTGTGTAAGTATTTAAAATTTAGATAAATTGAATAAAACGTAGGCACTTATATTTCAACATCCTTAAGTGATCGAATTCATTGAAAATCAAAGTCAACATTTTACAACAAATTTTCATCTGTTTGAAGAGCCGCTGTGACAACTCGAGAGCGGACTATGTGAAGCTCCTCCTCTTCTCTAAAACCTATTAAAACTCAAATCGTGGTGAAATTATAGGTTGAAAATAGTTGAAAATGAGTTGTAAAACATTGCTTTGTGTGCGTGTTTGTGGGGGAGGGTATCTTCATGGACAGAACCCTGAAATTTATAGGTAGGTAGAAGGTAGGGGTAGAACACGATTGAGAACGGTCCTTATCGGCCGTACCTTTTTTAATAGCACGATTGAGAACGTTCTTACCTGCTCACTTTTATGCAACGTTGCCACATTAATTAAAAATAAAAATACAATATATATAAGATATCCATTTTTTAAGATTAAAAGTAAAAAAAATTATATTTATATACAACATATTTGTCAGCTTAAGATAAAAATTTAAAAAATTTAAATTTATTTACAATATATTTATATATTTTATTTGTCAGCTTAGGATTAATAATTTAAAAATCAATATTTTTTTCCTAAGTACTTATTTCCGGTTAATTGTAAATACCTTATAATGTCCTTATTTTGTTCAAACTCTTTATATAAATTAATTGTTGAAACAATACGATTATAATCTTTGCTGGCCATGGTTTTTGTAATATTATTTTCGATGGAGTTGATTATTGCCACGGTTTGTGTTTGGGTCTCCTTTAAAACAGAAATTACTGCATGTGTAGGAGGATGTGTGCTGTAAAATTATCGACGATAACTTGTACCTATGTATATATGTATGGTTTATAGGTATATATAACGGCAATAGTTTGAGCGGAAAAGCCTAGCCATGATAAAATTGTTAATGGCTCTAAAATGGCTCTTGTTAATCGCAAGAATTGTCGTACATTTTATACTTACAAAACAACGTTTCATAACACCAAAAAAAGATGCATTTGCATCAAAATCCAATAAATGGCAACGTCGCTAGAAAAATCGTTCTCAATCGTTTGATTTTAAGGTACAAAATATTGTTTCTTTGATCTGCCGACATCGTTCTCAATCGTGTTGCTAAAAAGGTAAAACGTTCTCAATCGTACAACACCGGAAGGTAGCACTACCCCATTAGCTCTGTACCGCCATACCAACGAGTTAGTCAAGGTAAATATGTTTATATGAAGAGTGTATGAGTTTTGAACAAAGAGAAAATAGTTGAATAGGTGGTTTTTTTCAATTAGTTTTAGAACGATGATGAGTATTTATGATTGTATGGCGTATCTATGGTCTATAACAGGGATGGCCAAATCACGGCTCGCGTCATAGACTTTTGCGGCTAACATCTTATCGTAACATTTTTACATACAATTTGAAAACATGAATTTATGTATTTGTAAAAGTATAATATTTTATTAAATTACAGTGTATAGAAAATAATTTGTAACAATAAAGTGTTCTATGATATCATTTTTCTTTATTTACTATTTTCTTATTTGTTGCGTGTTTATTTTGCTTGTAAGCTTTTTAAAATCAGGACTATAATTTGTTTACGCAGTCCTTAACAATTCAGTTAAATGATCATTCGTTAATGTTGACCGATGTTTAGATTTAATCATTTTCATGGTTGAGTATAAAGACTCGCAAGAATATGTTGTTCCAAAATTTTTTTTTTACATTTTGGCTCTTCCATATTTATTAATATATTTGGTGGCTCGCGAGTCTCTTCTAGTTGGCCACCCCTGGTTCATAATATATGATATAATATACATTGACACGAATCATTATATATTTTTTTAGGTAAGTACCTATCATAAAATATGGCATCTCTATATTTTAGTCAACTGTAAACACAACTGGAAAAGAAATCGGATAGTTGTTTCAATAACCCTGGGATGCAATCAATAAGATAATATTGTAATATCATGTATTTAGTGTAACACTCTAATTTATTGCAATTCATATTCATATTATATGTTTGGGATCCGACTAATAAAATACGTCCTTTAAAACATTTTTAACGATAACTCGAGGTCGAGAAATTTACCTTCATTCCATAATTTCTATTACACTGATATTATATTAATGTATTCAATATTATATAATAATTGTGCGCTGTACACTATATGTATAGGTACCTTTAATATACCGAGTTAGCCATAACCAAAACTAGTCTCTAAGTATTAGAAACGTAGCGCATAATATTATATAAATTATCTAGACTTTGAGCGCGTTCTATCATACAATTATTATGATTTCATTCAGGGAATATAAATTTATATATTTTTTAAATTAATTAAAAACGCCTTTTGCTATTCTTATTAAAAATTTGTTGCAATTAGTATAATGTAATTAAATAGGTACAGGACGTTTAACAGAATGGGTGACAAATATAATTAAATTTAATCACACAATAACTGTATTGTTGTTATGAATATTATATTTTGTGTACCTAGTTTATGTATATATTTATATCATTATATAACAACCATAAATTAAAACAGAACAAAAAAATTGAGTATAAAAGTTAATATATAGTTAGGTATAGTCATAGATAATATTATATTTATGAGTGAAGGTAGTTAATATTTGTCACTAGTCGGTCTTTTTAGTTTCACCCAGTAAACATGTATTATACAAAATATACAAAATCGTATTTATTTATAATAGCGTAACTGCATCGCATTCGAATATACCAAAACGTGTAATTTATTACTTTTAATTTGGTACCTATTTAACTTATAAAATATTATTATGAATTAAATTTGTATTAGATATCTAAAATCTTAAACAACAACAACAATAATAATAATAATAATAATAATCGTCTTAATTACGGAAAATATTTAAATTTACAATTTATTAGGACAGTTTCAATGTGAACAAGTAAAAATAGTTATAAGTAAATATTGACGAAATAAATCAAAATCTATCAATTGAAAACATAATAAGACGAGTATAATAGGTAGGTAGTAGGGTACCTATATAATGTCATTATAGTTATTTACGAGAAGAAAAGAGGAAAAATCAAGATTCTAAATATAAATATAAAGGTTATACCATAATTTTATTATTATTATATATACCCATATTATTGAGTTTATTCAATTTATGATAAATAAAAAGAAACAGCTAAGAGAATGTCAGCGCACTACTTTTTTTTTCTCTTTCTGGCCCACGCACAACATTGACAAACACAAAATGCATTTACGCAGAATCATTTTTTTTGATGTTTTTAAGTAATCTTAAAGTAAAATCAACAATTACGAAAAAGATAAAAAATAATATTTTTGATGGAATGACATAAAGATATTATATTTTATTGTTATTTGATTTTGTATTCAACTTTCAAAATAAACAAAAAAATGTTGTAGATAATTCGATATGCCATTCCCTCAAAAATATTATTCTCCATCTTTTTCGTAATGGGTGATTTGACCCTAAAATTACTTAAAATCATAGAAAAAATGATTCTTTGTAAACGCGTTTTGTCTAAGTTGAGCGTAGACCAGAGAGAGAAAACAAATAGTGCGTTGATATTCTCTTAACTCGGCGATTTGTGTATTAAATAATTCAATATTACACAATACACTTCATAGAGCTTCAAGTGACTTCAAATTTGTATGTATTTGGAAACAGTTAAAGGACAAAAACGCATAAAAACTTTATTACATAGGTAGGTATTATAAAATCTGTCATCTGTAGTAGTACCATATTGAGTAGGTACTAGGTAGATAAAGAAAGTAAAAAATAATAAGTAACTCAATGATAATAAGTAATACCTAGGTAACTCCTAGTGGTTTTTTTCCATAAAAATCTTGTATTTTTGTTTCTACTTTATCAATGTTTGTTTTTGAACTTATGGTACCTATTAATATACATATAATATGACAATGATCTAAATATGTCTGCGTTATCTTGAAACAAATTTTTCAAAAACGATAAACCTTCAATAATAGTTAAATAAAATATTTGTCTAAAATAACCAAAAATAAACGCCATTGCAGGGTATATACATATTATTCTTATGGTTATAATAAAAAAACGATACTAATTCTAATAATAATGTTATCAGACATAATATAATGAGTTTTAGATAATGGTTGTGTAGCATGTTACAAGTGGGTCACTGGCCACTTAGATGGTGTTAAATTTGAGTTCAATGATTTATTATTATATACACAAAAAACGATTTTAAGCGGAGGTGGTTTGTTGGCCACTTGGATCATCTGGATAGTGGATACCTACTTAATATTTTTTTTTTTTTTAGATTTACATTATACTATTGCTTAAAAATTACACGGTTTAGGTGACAATTTAGTTACAATAATAAGGGGAAGGGCTGTTGACTATATTTATTCTAATTAAATGTATTTATCTATTTTGGTTGTCCTGAGGAACATGATTTTTCGGGTTGACAGTCGGGTCCCATTGATTCGTATAAGTTGGTTGGTATATATAGTTTTTCTCTTTCTTCTTCGTTTGATCGGCATTCTGTCATTACTTAATATTATAGTGACTTGGTGTGACGCGGTTGCTGCAACTTTTACGTAACGTGATATGCACCGGCGCACCGCCCACCTACAGTCGTCAAAAGTTACCTGATGGGTGATCACCCGCGGGTTCTTAGTGGCAAAAACTTTCCCATCCATGTTAATTGTTAATAGACGTGTTTCAATCCAACTATACCTCCACCCCCCTCACAGTTAAAAAAAATTACTAAAAATAACCACTTAATGGCCTTTACAGTCAAGTCGTGATAACTTTAAAAACTTGAAAATTCAAATTTACCATGAACTTAATTTTGAAAAAATTGTTTTTGAGTATATTATTTAAAAAGTAACATTTAAGTGACTATTATAATCAGGGCTTGGATTTTATAAAACTAAAAATAAATTAAATATGTGCTATAATATGATCTAAATTTTTTTTTTAATAAGTGCTATAATATGCCCTAAAAATATGAAAAATAAAAATGTATTCTGCTCAAAATTAAAAAAAAACATAATATTTATTATTTTATTAACTAAAGATTATTTATGAATTCATAGGTTTATTTATAATATGGGTGTTTTTTTAAGTATTCAAAAAAAAAAAAAAAAATACATTTTTATAATTTTTATAATACATAATATAAACTAGATTTATAAAAATACAAAATAAAATGTTATATTATGTAAATTAGCAAAAAATAACACCAAAACTTGAAAAATTGCACTACAAACCTAAAATACTTCAAATATGCAAAAATAGCATTATAAAATTTCATATTTGGAGTTCCTGGTGCATAAACCAAATTTATAGCTCACTCTGCTATTTTTATCTCTATCCTATAATAATTATCAAATGCTTTAAAATCCGATCCCTGATTATAATGTATGTACAATAGACAATATTTACAAATACAAAATAACAAATCACTTAAATTACTTTTTGAACACCTTTAATATAATTTAATTAGACTTAAATTTAGTATATTAAATCATGATTTTATTTTTATTTCGGATATTCAAACATAATATATTTTAAGTTTGTAAAATACAACCAAGTGCAAAACTGTATGTTTCAAAGTCTTCGTTTATTTAAAAATCAATTAAGGTAATATGAAAATATAGTTAATATAATAATTAGTTATTTTCAGATGAACAATATGTAAGTAAAAATTATATTTCAACATAAAAACATAATGTACTTTTTAAACGTGGAAAGATACATACAACGATAAGTTATGAAATAATCTTAAATGATAAATGATAATAAATTAAGGAGGCATCACTTTAGGAATGGGCATAGAAGCTGGCATGATTCCATTTGTGCCATTAGTTTGTGCTTGTCCAATGTTTGATGCACTAGATTTATTCATCACATTCATATTGTGCTCATATGCAGTATGAATCAATTTTGTTCTCCGTCTAGTGTAATGTTGCCAAATCAATAATAATTGATCATCAATAAATTTTGAACAAATAGCAGTAGCTATTTCTTTTCTAAATGGTTCATGCTGTAAAAGATCTAAAAAATACAAACACATGGGATACCTGAAACAAATTAAAAAATCTTTATAAGTATATATAGTAATATATATTTTTATGTTATTGTACTACATTTTATACTTAGTATCAAAATTAATATATTTAATTATTTTTCTTAATCTAATCAATTTGTACACTAATTGATGGTTATACTTTAAAATGATTTCACTATTAATTGATTATAATTATTTTTAAAATATTATCACTGTTTATTACATTTTACAATAATCTACTAGAATATGATAAAATACTCTTAAGTTTTTGAAATAGGATGTCACACAAATTTAAAAGTTCTATTCTAAAAGCAAGTACTCTTAACAGGAGAAGAGTGGCTTCAAAATTCTTACCGGGCAAATCAATATTTTCAGGCCACTTTTTAACATGAGCTCTGAACATCAGAATAATTAATTTTTTTTTTACATTTTACGCTGTAGTCAGTGTAGACTTTAATATTTTAATATTTTTTTAGTGATTAATATTTTTGTGACCTATCTTTTTGAAAATTTTACCTGGAAGTTATTATTTTTATTTGATTTTAGCAGTAAATAATCTGCAAATTAAATGGTGTAAGGATTAAAGTTTAACGTTTCAAACAAATAACAGATATAGTCGAATGTGGTTAACTCGAAATCTTTCATATCTTGAACTTTTTCTCCGATCCCTAGATCTAATTTTGTATGTTTGGTTTTTCGAATTACTCAAACTCTTTTTCTGGTCCCTTTTCGAGTTAAGCAAGTTTGACTGTACTTTACAATATTAAACAAGTCCTCTTATTTGATATAAAATAAAACTTATCATTAAGAAATATTTTATTACATATATGTTAAACATAGAATTATTTAGTTTAATTTAATCATAATGTATGTATCATAGGTTTCCACTCATAGAATAATATTACTCTATGCATCAATCACAATTAAAGGTATATCTTTAATGGTCTCAATTGGCTTCAATGTAACGATTATCAGTAAATTGCAACTAAATGTGATTACGACAATATGGAATGATAATAAGTTATTAATAACCATAATACCATATAAGTTTAATTTATCAGATATCTCTTTATTATTATTATACTAATTTAAACTTAATCAAACATTATAAATTTATAAACAAAAATTAAATGCACCACAAAATTATGGAATTATAGAAATATAGGATGGTCGTTGGGCCATATTTTGTATAAGCAATCCAGGCCACCGAGAAATGTCCCGGTTGCCCACTCCGCCCCTGACTCTTACTATAAATTAGTTAATACATTGTACCAAAATATTAAACTAATTTTTAAATTTACTTTTAGAATTGAATAAATTATATACTATTGGTATTGCATAATTGGTGTATGCATGATTAATTATATTAAGACTTAAATTTGTGTAAATAAAGTAGTAAATTAGTATTCTAGACTCGTTATTAAATTAATTCTTAAATGCCAGTCTCCATTTTTAATTAAGCAACATTGCAGGAATTTTATAGCAATAATCATTACCAGTACGGAATGTATAAAAAAGTATGAAAAAATGGTAGGTGATTCATCAAAGAAAGTTAAAAAGTAAAATATGTTAATTAATTACTTCAATATTTAATTATGCATACAGTTGAATTTAATAGTGTTACATATTTATATTATTTTAGGCCCATAAAATACATCTACTATAGTTATTCAAAGAGATGTTCAGTTAATCAGTCATCTACTAAAAGTATAGTGCTTAATTATTATCAATACTTACTTAATAAACTTTGCATAATCTGGTTCTTTCCAATACAGTAAATATTTTAAATAATTAATAAAAGACTGATCCTTAAAGTATCCACGTTGAGCTAAAACTGAATATTTGAAAAATAAGATATACATTTTTTAAATTGTTTTTAAATATCATTGTTAAAATTTAAAGCTTACAGTTTAAATAATTTGGATTAGCTAAGCATTGCACAAATTCAAGTTCTACTTGAAACCTTAATCTGGTTTGTTCTTCGGTTTCAGGACCTCCTGTAAAGAAATATAAGTTTATTAAACAAAATAGGTAACAGTAATTTTAACATATGATGTTGATGATCTCTGAATAGTATTGAAGAAATAGAATTCAATTTCAATGACTATTAATTAAACTATTAATTAAAAGAGAATTATCAGTTGAGCGACTAATTTACGCCAATAATGCGCATCTTTCACCAACTTTCCAGTGAACAAATGGTTCTCAACTAGACAATCTCATAATCACAATGCACAAAAATTGATTGTTCTCTTTTGAGACATAATATACAAATATAGTTACTATATTTAATGACACTAAAATATATATTAGGTATTTCAATATATTCTACAAGTATAAATTTCAATTCAAAGTTAAAAGTAAAAATAATATGTCAGAATGTAATTTTTACTAAAATTATTTTCATTCATTTTACAATATTGCTTGTGCTAGCAAGCTTTCACTAAATAGTCTCAAAATGTATTATTAATCATTATTACCTTCTAATATGTAATAGTGTTTAATTTCTTATGTTTATCATTTACCTTTGTTAGCCATTTTTGTTTAGTTAATTCTTCATTAGATTTATTGTAATTTAAGTAAATTATGGTAAAGAAAAGCATAAATTAATCATAATAATATAATAATGAAATATGAAAATAGATTTTTTATTTGGTCATGAATATTGTCAGTTGTCACAGACCAGTAGACCACGGTTAAGTAAATATCTGAGCGTTTTGGAGACTTGTAAGTTGTATATAAATATACTATTTAGAATTTTTAGATGGTATACTTGTCTAAGGTTGTAGTCGACTGTCGAGTGTCGTCTTCGACTTATCACTTATCAGTTTTCACCCTGACTCTGCGACCAGCAGCTGCTGCAATGCTGCCATCAATCCATCATCAGTCATCGATCGAGTGAGAGAGAGATACGGGAACTCATCAGTGTTGCCACATACTGTCACGTGTAAGTTTAATTATGTAAATTGACTAACTGTAAAATTAATAGTAATAATATGGATTAAAGATACTATCTTATCTATAGCCGGGATAAAAAATTAAAAACATATTTTGTTTTTGTACCATTGTTTAAACATGATGATTAAAAAAATACCTATTGGTTATTAGTGTTATTATCTATTTTTTTTTATATAATTACCTTTACTTAAGATCAAATAAAATATTAACATTTATAAGTATTAAATATTAATTCATATTTCATAATTCGAATATTTTATTGCATTTCCAAAAAACATTGTTAAATTTAATAATTATTAAATATCCATTATTTATATACATATTTTCCTAATATTAAAAATGTATTTAAACAATAAATTGTTTTATTGGTTTTGAATGTATTAGTCTCGTAGACAATAAAAAAGGTTTAAACTATTAATTCAGATGTTCTTCTACAATTTATTAATTTAAAGTTGGATAATGGTAGACAACACATTAACTGAAAAAGTGCTGCTGGCTACTGGAGGATATGATCACACTATTAAGTTATGGCATGCAAATACTGGAGTTTGCAATAGAAGTTTAACACATTTAGATTCTGTATCCTTAAAACGTTATCTTAAATATTTAATCTTGCTTTAAATCTACTTCAATATTTTATCTAATAAAAGTTGAACGAATTAAATTCGCAAAAAGTAATAAATAGATATACATTATTTCTGTTCATACTTTTCCTGTACACAAATACTGTGTATTTAAAGTGTTTTATATTTTTAGTTTAATTCCTCATGCAATTAATTGATAAGTGTAGCTAATATATTATATGTATTATGTACTATGACTTGAACATTTGTATTAGACATTAATTCATCTAACCTATTAGATATTAAAATTGTTATTTTGTTTTTTACTTTTTGAACATAATTTATGAGTAGAATCCTTGACCAAATAATTTAGCAAGTAAATGCATTGGAAATCACACCTGACAGACAACTTTTAGCTGCTGCAGGTAATTTTTTAAATAGTTTAATCTCGTACTTATTAATTATCTATGTAATTGTGGTATTTTGTTTTACAGGGTTTCAACATATTCGTATGTATGATTTGAATTCAAGCAATCCAAATCCAGTTTTAAACTATGAAGGGATATCAAAAAACATTACTGGTGTTGGATTCCACGAAGATGGTAAATGGATGTTTACTTGTGGTGAAGACTGTAGTGCCAGAGTGTGGGATTTAAGGTAAAATATAAATTTGAATTACATAAAAGTAATTGTTTTCTCATAATTAAATTTTTTGCAGGTCTAGAAACTTGCAATGTCAGCGTATATTTCAAACAACTGCACCTATCACTAGTATATGTCTTCATCCTAATCAAGGAGAGTTAATATTAGGTGATCAGTCTGGTTTGCTTCATTTATGGGATTTGAAAACTGATCATAATGAACAACTTGTTAGTGTAAAATATTAATTCAGTTCTTCAACATTCTTCCTGTTTTAATATTTTATAAGTTTAGATACCCGAAGTTGATGCTTCTATACAATGTGTGGCCATTGATTCCAGTGCAACTTATGTTGCATCTGTAAATAATAAAGGAAACTGTTACCTATGGAGTTATAATGGCAATGGTACTAGACTAAGTCCAGAGCACAAAATGAATGCTCACAAGAAGTACGCTATTCATTGTAAATTCAGTCCTGATTCAACGTAAGAATATAAATATTGTTGCCTTGTAATTATATTAATCTATAATTAATTTTTTAAATTATAATAGATTGTTAGTCACAACTGCAGGTGATCGAACAGCTTTTATCTGGAAAACTAGTGATTTTTCTTTGAAACAAGAATTAAAAGATGACCGGATGAGATGGGTGTGGGATACAGCATTTACTAATGATTCAGAACATTTATTAACAGGTATTATTTATACATATTTTACATATATAAGGAATGTTTATAATAAATGAGTAATAATTAAGGAACAAGTTTCAAAAATTTTATATAATTATATAAATTAGAAAGAGGCTATTAATGTGAGCTGGATACGCTTGATGAAAAACAAATTTTTAAATGCAAAGGGTCATTGAAGAACAGCCAGTTGGAAAAACCCTGTTTGGTAAACCATGCAAAATAGGAAGACGAAATAAAAATGCATATAGAAGCAGTAGTACCAAATATATGATGGAAAGAGTTGACAATGGATATATAGAAATGGTTGATTGGAGAAACTAGTTGATTTAATTGCATACAACTTTTATCTGTTACAATGCAGTTCACTGGTGCAGTGCAATATAAATTAAATTTTTTACTCATTTTTAAAAAATAATCTGAGCCATAGTTATTACCACGCGTATCAACAGCAGTCGGGCTGAATTAGGCTAGGATTGGTTGCCACTGAGTATTCTCAACATAAATGTTCTATAGTAATGCAAACATTTTAAAATAACCTAATATTATTGTAATTGAAAGCCAATTAAATTTCTATGCACAGTCTCTAAAGTTGTAAGTTAATATATTTATAGCATGAATATTGAATGTATTAAATAATTGTATGAATCAAGCTTACAGTGCTTGGTTAATAATGTAATAATAATCTAATTAATTTTGTTATTTGGTATCATTGGTCTGTGGACAAAATTGATTTTAACTAATTTATGTGTTTGATTACATTATAAATGAACAAAATTTAAGATTCTTGACAAAAAGTTATTACTCTGTAAAGCCATTATATCTCTAAATCTAAAATTGTAATTTTTGTGTAAACTCATGTCATCACTTAGTAGCAGCTATTTTGAAAAATATAACAGGTGCTCACTTTAAAGAAACTATTACCATGGACCAGTATTTCGGGTAACCCAAAAAATGACTCATCAACAAAGTTATTTTCAACAAGTTACTTTATTCAATTTTTAAGAATGCACATTGGACACTGAAAGTCTGAAAATGTATAATTTAGGTTACTGTTTTAATTCATATAATTAGTTAAGTAAACAAAATGGATATTTAATTTAATAAAATAATAAAACAAATTTTTGTATTTTACTAATATGTTTAAATACATCAACATTTTACATTATCTGGCAGTACTACATTTCTAACATATTTTGTAGTGGATACGTAATATTATACATGATTTTATGATTTTAATTTCTCATTTTTAGCTTCATCAGATGGTATGGCAAGATTATGGAACATAGAAAGTGGCAATATAGAACGTGAATATGAAGGGCATCAAAAATCTCTTACAGCTTTAGCATTTTGTGATTCATGTAATTAGTTTTAAAAGTTATACTAGTTTTAAAATTATGAAATAAAATTAGAAAAACAGAGACATGCATTTGTACCTCCAAAACCAAATGCATTTTTTAATGCTATTCTATTTCTTTTTTTCCATAGCATTGGACTTTTAGAAACACAAATCAAATTTTCAGCTTCTTTGCAAACCTCGTTTAGATTTGCTGTTGGTGGAATGACACCTTCATAACAAGCAAGAATTGTAAAAATACTTTCTAAATTACCTGCAGACCCTAGTAAATGACCATGACTACCTTTTGTGGATGAAACATGTACATTAATGCAATGATCATCAAAAAGTCTTTTAATTGCTGTTAGTTCGATAGCATCTCCTACCGGAGTTGAGGTGGCATGTGCATTAACATATGAAATTTGTGTCTTGTCTAAATTAGCATCTAAAATTGCTCTAGTCATGGCTAATAAGGCTCCTTGGCCATTTTCTGGTGGTGCTGTTAAGTGTGAAGCATCACCAGATAGACCATAACCCAAAACTTCTCCATAAATATGAGCATTTCTATTAAGAGCATGTTCTAATTCTTCTAGTATAAGCATAGCAGACCCTTCGCCAATAACAAAACCATCTCTATTTACATCAAACGGTCTTGATGCCAATTCGGGTTTATCGTTTTGAGTAGATAGTGCTCGAATTCTACAAAAAGAAGCTATTGACAAAGGGCTAATACACGACTCTGCAGCACCACAAATCATTGCTTTCGCTTGACCATACTGAATAAAACGAAAACCATCACCAATTGCATGTGCTCCGGTCGCACAAGCAGTAGACACAGCATGATTAGGTCCTTGTATACCATAAGTCATGCTTATTTGGCCAGCAGCCATATTGAGTAGAATGCGTGGCACAAAGTATGGGCTGACTTTACTATAACTAATTTCTAAAGCCTTGGCTGTTTGACACACATCTTCTAAGTCCACCATTCCTACTCCTACACTGACCCCAACATCTTGTTTGTCGACTGTAGACAAAAAAAGTTTTGAATCATTAACTGCTTCTTGTGCAGCAATCAGAGCTAGACGAGTCGAAGGGGCCATTGTACGTACTTTGCTCTTGGGCACTGATTCTGGTAAAATCTTCAGTCCATCCAGAGTTGCTGCGATTTTGGAAGGAATGTTTTTATAAAGATCATTGTCCAATTTTCTTACAAACGATTTTCCCGACAAAATATTTTTCCAAGATGTATATTTATTGACACCAGCAGGACAAATGGCACCCATGCCAGTTATTACAACTCTTTTTTTCATAATTTTATACTCTTATTCTTATAACTCTGAAAAAATTTAATTCATGCAATACTTATGTCACTTGTAAAACAAAACAATTAACTGAATTAACAAATAGAAAAATATTTTTTATTCAAATAAATATTAAATAATGATAACTGTTATCAATGTTATCAATTCGTTGCAACCTCGGCTTTAGATATATATATCTTTCTATCTTTTTTTTTTCCTTGTTAAATCGCTACATGGAGGCCGAACTGTTTTCACATTGCTTAGCCCCCAGATTGCTTAGCCCCCAAATTGCTTAGCCCCCACATTGCTTAGCCCCCAAATTGCTTAGCCCCCAATATATCTTTCTATCTAAAGTACGTGGTCGCAACCGATATCGCTGTACTTTTTAATTTATATCTGTGGCCGAAACTCTATGATCTGTGGGACGAAACCACAAATACCATAAATGATTTTTTTTTATTCAGTTAACTGGCCTTTGGAATATTAGATATTTACATCACTGACCATTGGATGTAACATTATACTATTATAGTGCCAATAAAATGTATATATTACATATTTACATAATTAATCTGAATTATAGGTATAGCAGATACCTATATTCTTAATTATAAAACTACTGCCAGTTGCGTAGCCAGGAATTATTGAAGGCCCCCCTGGGGCCCGGGTTTATCTTTTTGCACATCACTAAAATTGTTTAATCGTTTGAATCCCTACCCCTTTCCTGGCTACGCTACTGACTATTGCAATTGCAATAAAGACAGCCTATACTTCCAAGGATGATGATTAATTTCAATTATACTTGAAGTTATGTAAGTATTGTAAGTTATATATATATATAGGAGTAGTACCTACTGGCTACTTACTCAAAATTTAATTAATCAGTTCTTATTTTCGTATTGTCGTTTTTATATTTGTATTGAATACCATAGTTGTTGTTGTTGATTGTAACTTGTAATGTCTCCATAATCCATTGGTGCAACCATGTGTGAAGTGTAATATTTTTCAAAATGATATCCCAACTATAAGGTCGAAAACACATAATAATTTAAAAAAATTTAAATGTAAAAACATTTCATGTTATTTCCGCTATTATGATTTTTGTTTTTTTTGTGTATGCAAATAGGTACGCAATTATTATATTTTATATTTAGTTTTTATTTTTGTGGTTTCGATTAATTCGATTCCGCACTTTTAATCTACACTCCCAGTTTTTATAGCATTTGATTGTGAAAAAATTATTCTAATCTGCACAATTTGTACTCAAAAAGACGTCGCACCCGCTGTGTTATCTTCGTCTTACTAACGTACATTTACGATAGCAGTTCCAATTTTGTGGTAGTTTAAATATTAGAGTGAAATAACTTATCAAACTTAAATGTAAAAATATTTTCTTTAATCTGTGTTCTCACTTTGATGTTATTATATTAGGTATTTATTTTTGATCTGAGTTAAAATCTCCCTCTAATTAAATAAAAGAAACAAATTTACAATTTATCAAAGTTAGTAATTTAACTTTTGAATTTTTCATTAATAACATTCAAACTTATTCAACAATAATAAAAGTGAAATTTTTTCAGTTTTTTGCACTGAATGTTACATACACAAAAAGTATCATTTTAGTAACATATTTTTGAGAATGCGAATAGGTACAAACTATACACTTTATATGCACACAAATAAATACTATTCTTATATTGTTCAGTGTTGTTATATTGTTCTCAACCTTTTAGTGTCGTGACCTTTATGTTAATAAATCTACGTATTTTATGATTTTAAATATACCTAAATATATATTTTATTTAGGTATTGGTTTATAGATATATAAAACGTAATTTGATAATACTTTTTGTAAATTAACGTATTCCTTCTTTAGGATTTTTAAGGTTTTTGAACTGTGTGTTTTATCATTACTTTTGTTACTTATTTTTGCTGCAATTGGACCATTTGTAATGCATTCTTATGATGTACCTATATATAGGTAGTATACACAGGTTTGTGGTTGGTCAACATTTAATATTACACAAGTAGGTATTAGGGATTTCACAAGAATTATAATATATGGGAATGTAATGTTCACATTTTTGAAATACACTATTTATTTTATGATCACCCCTTACGCATGCACATATTTATTAGCTATTGTATATTCAATGCCATTTACAAGATGTTAATGTAGGTACTTTTTTTTTTTTCAAAGTTTATTAAGGCTTCAACAACACAGCAATGTACTTTTATGCCAGTTTAATTTTATTTTACGCCAAATAATTGATCAAACATCATGATATTATAATGTTTTGCGTATATAGTTACTAAACTTTAAAATTTAAGTTGTTAAACAACAGTGGGTAGGTATCACATTATGCATTTTATATATTTTTAAATATTTATTGAATTTAATAACAACCATTAATGTGACACAAATAACAAATACATAAATAATGTTAATGGTTATACATTTATAACTTAAAAGGTATCTTACTAATTAATGTCGATGTCAAAATGTAAATTTATAATCATAATATATGTATAAAACAGATCATTGTCAGATATATTTATAGTCGTAAACGATAAATCGTAATGTATATTACATACCTACAACCAATGCACGCGCGATCAAACACATTTTATTTTACTGTTATAATATTAAAATTATGTATAAACAAGATGGGAAGTCATATGATAGATTATATGTGGTGAGTTGACGAAATATTAAATGTGTTAATAGATTATAAAATTAATTTTAAATTTACATGTAAATATTACCCTTAGATTTTTAAATATTATTTATACAATAATTTGTACATATTTTTATATTTTTTTCGTTAATTTTTTCATGAAAATTAATAATTTAATAATTTTCATCACACTACTTATTTTGTAACATATTGCCTTGGTCCAATTAGTTGTATAATTATAATATTATAGCAATATTACTAATAATAATATTAATTAATATTTATTGATTATTTGGTAATTTTTTAGGTACCTACTAACATACATGAATAAAAATAAACTAAATCTATTGAAAGCTTTACATAAGCATTTAGGTAGGTAGGTTCAAATATGCATAATATTGTATATATTATACAAATTACATTAATATTATAGGCGTATTTTATAGCATTATTAATATATTTAATATTTATGTATATAATAATGTAATATATTGCTAGAGGACGGTCACATGATATATACAATATTTATACTTAAAAACTTATAAACTCATTTCAATCATACAATTAGTTATTGGATAACATGGGGAGGGGGGTTGTTATAGAATAATTTAATATTATAATCAAAATAAATGTTATGGAAGTATCCTAATCATACTAGCTGTATACAATATTTAATATGGTGGGTAATAATTTGATAAAAAATGTAACATTACATCGAACAAGCTGCATATTATATAATTAATTAGGTATTGCTAAATACATAATTACTATTAGGTTTATAATGATACAATGTAAATACTTTGTTCTACCATATTATTTTATTGATTAGGTATATTATCATAATATTGCATGTATTAGAAAGATTTTGTACTTTGTCTTGCCGTCTTGGACTTTGCAATTTAAAAATTTTGAATATATAGAAAAAAAAACTATAGAATTTTTTTTTTCAGAATCTTGTGTTTCATTAGTCTATAAAGTCAGCGTTTGTTTTATCCGTTTGTACAATCAGTATTCGTTTCATAGTGACGCAATTATTGATAACATATTTATATGCTTGATTTTACTCGATACTAAATAGTTATATAAATAATATATATTCTAAAGCTGTCTTAGAAACAAGATGAAATCTCGTACCCACGACACCCCGCATCATACTCGATCAATGTACCTACTCAATGTAGACATATTATGTTATGTATTTTGATATCAACAGCAGATGTGCAGATTATTTAAGCAGATTTGGCAGACGACTATCCCACATAGTGCCTGTGATGAAAATCCATTAAATACTTCATCTAATCTGTAGGTATAGGTACAGAAACACATCAACCCACTTGCGCTTTCTTATTGGTGTAACTGTTTCACAGAATTTAAGTTAACGAAACAAAACCTGTACAAACAACATTTGATCACCATCATCCGGAATTTCTTCAAACAGGACCCAGTACCGGACTTACAAATTATGCAACCCGGGGCACAACATAATAATAGCACCCCTAAAAGTCACCAAATCATAAAAATGATGAGTTTAAAATTTGAAATTTGCGCCCCTCTGTGATAAGCGCCCGGGGCATGGGCCCCGGATCGCCTCCCCCTAGATCTGGTGCTGACAGGACCACCGATACCTATACCAATGATGTAAGCAACATAGTATCTACCTAAACCTATATCTAGGTTACACAGAAACAAATATAGACAAATGTTTATGTAATGTAGGACACGCGCATGTGAAACCAAAACGATTTTCCTTAAATAGTAAATACTTACTTAATATAATAACATCCTTACCCGGCATAATTACAGTCTCCGAATAATAGTACAAACAGGCACGCGCGCACCCCACTACTAAAACCAATACATGGAGGTATGATGGCCAATCAGGTAGGTATCCGATTAAAGATATTATTAGTAAATACATTTAATTACCAATGATTTTCAAGCGTACAATAATACAATCCGATTATAAATAGTCCTGTACAAAATTGTTCATACGGTATATTAACGTAAATACATAATTTTATATAAAACTGTCAGACGAGTTCTATATGATAAATCTTAGATATACATATATCACGAAAAATTTCATAATCATCTCATTATTTTATTATTTGTTTATTTTATTTTATAAGACATTCCTAACCAACAGTAGGCTATCTATATCTAGAGATAGTATTTATTTAATATATTAAAATATATCCCTTGTAAGTTGTAGTTCTCCTTCAGGCCTAAAAACATACAGTCAATACAGAGTCATAGATATAACCAACCATCATTTCTCCATTGTTAAGTATTATAACTTGTGATGCCTAGGTACTCTTTTTACCCACTCTCATCACGAATGCAACTATAAGAGCTTACATTATTTTTTAGAGGAGGGTAGGCTAAGCCCCTAATTGATCTTCACGAAGGATTAAAAGTTACGGAAGTTACGGTTTTCAACAGCTATATCTGTATTTTAAAACTCCACAAGACATTTAATGTCAAGAATAAATAATATTATATAATATTTTCAATTTATTAAAGCAGATTATCGTGTACATAAAACAAAATTCGTAAACACATTTCCACACGTAGCATAGATTAATTTTTATGGTAGATTTAACAATATTTTGAGTTAGGTAGATTTAATATTTTAAATTTAAGATGTCGTTAATTTTCTAGATGAGAAAAAAGTAAATATTTTACTTTAATCATTTCAAAATAAAAATTGACTCTCCATTAACATTATAGTTATAATTATTCGAGATTTTTGTATTTGTAATCAATAATCATTTAAATATTCAAAAATTTATAAATATACACAATAACATAAACATGTATTAGAACTTCAAAAAATAGTAAAATGATGCGAAATAAGAATGCTCAATTTAAATATTTTATAATGAAGAGTGAAAATAATACATAGTTAATGTACACACGCACTTATATATTAATAGTATAATAATAATAATAATAATATAAACTTGTAGATTATTTATTTTAACTTAAGGATTCACATTTTTGTAAATTCGAAAGACATTAATTTTATAATTTTGTTAATTATATTTACATAATATGAGATGGACTATGGACAGATACCACCGTATAATCAAATCTTTTATTTCATTATTTTATGAGTTACTTAAAATTAAATTTGTTTGGTTTGTCAAAAATTTCAACTGGATTCTACTCAGGTTAATGTAAAATGTTAAAAATAATTGTGTGCGATGTATGCTGAATTCATTTATAATTAGCAGATAAACAAAAGGTAATACTTATTATTCGTCATTTACATATACTATTACAATCTATATTAGCCATCCAAAGCTTAGATTTGAAATATTAATTACTACAAAATATATTTTTTTAAATAAATATGAGTTCAATTTAATTTGTACAATATCTGTAAAATGAAAACTAAAAAAAAGGTTTTGAATAACTATCTAATTAATAGATAATCTGTCTGTTTTTATTAATTGATTAATCGAATCGCATATAGGTTCCTATAATTAATATTTATATATTATTTTGTTATACTTTCTACACGTTTTAGTGTAAGTATAATATATCATTTACCTATGTACCTATTATATTATATAATTGATAATTTTAATAAATTATTATTATAATTTGCTTAATATTTTTAAATACAAATCACATAAATTTATTTTATTACATAACTTATTAGTAAGGAAGCAAAAAAAATCGTTTATTTATGTTTGACGGTTTAAATAATTGTTTAAAAAAATAACACTGACGGAAACTAGGTGTATCTGTATCGATATAAATATAAGTATATTTAGTATACATATATATTGCGATTTATGTATTAAAAGAAGTTTTATAACTGTATAACTTAAAAACAGAGTCAATAAAAATAAGTTTATTATTTTTATTTTTATAAACTGAAAATGTCTGAAGGCAGGTATATAGATTAACTATGCAATATCATGCTGTTTAACCACTTAGCGTTATAAAAGAGGAACGTTGAAACAAGTGTGTCTCTGATTAAATATTTAATTATTTCATATTAAACTTTTTGCATTTGTAAAAATAGGTCACCACTAAGTGTCAAATTAGGAAATTTAGAGTTTTTCTTTATTAATTATTTACGACAGCAAGAAGTAACTTAATACGATAAAAAATTGTTTTTTTTTTTATTACTTTTTTGTTGAAACAAAATACGAATTTTTGTTTTGATTGTATCTAAATTTCTATCCTATCGAAATTAATATTCTATGCAATATTTTTGTTTTTAAATCGTGATTTTGTTATAAAATTTTGTTGTTATCGGGCTCTGTTGAATTGTACACTGCAATTACTAGTTTTGAATACTTATGACTAAAATACATAAACGAAATATGAACACGGGTGATTGGGTTGTAGCGTGAAACGTTTTTTGAGATTAATAGTTGTAACTTGTAATTATTATATGTGTAATGCGTATACTCCGTATTATAATAATATCGCTAAGCTATTGCATTTTTTATGAATGCGGAAACGGTTTTGGTTGGCGACTTCTAAGACTCGACAACATTCAGAGAATTGTTTAATGATATTTTAAGGAAGAGGTCATGACATAATGTGTGCTGTCACTGTCACACTGCACGGGCACGAACCAACAATGAAATATTGTCGATGGATATTAATATATTATATTTACAATAATGATAATACAACAATACAAGATAGAACTACTGTATTTTGCCATGCCATCAATAAAAACACAAGTGTTTAGACTTAGTTACCGCCGCTAAATAATACATTGTGACTGTAGCACTGTGCTATTCACGCCATCGGTGACCACGCGGAATGTTTCATTGGCTCTATACCTAACCTTGTAATATTATTTTCTCTTAATATTCTCAATAGTCAACGGTAATTATTTAATAATATATTGTGTAGTCTTAACTATATATTAATACGCGAACAAATAATAATATATAATACTATATAGTCTCCAGTGGCGTGCACACATAGCAGTAAAAGCCTGAAGTCCTGTCACAGCCTGAAGTTTCATAGTGATCATCAGGACTCAGGAATGTTTTATTAATTTTTAAATGACATACCTATCATAAACTACCTGTACCTAACCTGCGTTTATCGATAAGAATGATTTTCTCTCTCCATATTATATAGTTTAATTGAAAAATAACTTTCAACCGTTTCGGACGACTTGTCTGCATCTTTGCATTACCCCCCCTTATTTTATAAGCCAATATCGGTATACACCCTTTTGTAATCCATCCAGTGCTTCAGAGAAAATCGTCGCGTATAGATCTTCGGGGAGAAAAATTAGCTAGGTATATTATAGGTTTTGTTATTATTATTTTATAGAACGATTTGTTCGGTATGACATCCGTTTCCACCACTTCCGCTATTGCCGCCACTGCCACCGTTGTTTTGGAGCAGAGCTATGGTGGCCGGATTCATGTAGTGCACTTCGGAAGCGTTGCTATAGTTGTACATGTTTTGTTGGCCGAAAGCCGCGGTCGCCGTTACCGTCTCGTTGCGCGACTGTTCGTACCGACGGCGTAGACACGGCGGACACCACGGCGGTGACTTGGGCCAGCAGCTCTGCAGCGTTTTTTGGAACGCCACCCTGAACTCCCGGTTGAAATACGCGTAGATGAGCGGGTTGAGAGCCGAGTTGAAGTAGCCGACCCAGAATACGAGCACCGTCACCCACCGGGGCATCCACGAACCGCCTTCTAGCAGCGAGCTCATCATGTACCTGAAACAGCCAAATTCAAGATTTGACGAATCACATGGTATAGACGGCAATAATGTTATTAAGTATACAATTTTATTGAAATAGAAAATAATGATTATCACGATCGTCGTGTATGAGAGATAGGAAGGAACAGTATTGCACTTTGAAAAATAGATCCTGAAAATTTTAGTCTACTATATCTGCGATAGGTTCAACTCGATATTTGAAAATATATCTCTATTTCTTCGTATGCTTGATGCCATCAAGGAAAGTTTTGTGTATTTAAAATTATTTATAGCCAAAATATTTAGATTAAGGGACCCAAGTAAGAGGAGACCCAAAGTGAGTTTCATCGTGAGAGAACCGGTTGGTTATTAATTTCGTATACATTCATTACCTATATTATTATAATATAAAATATGATGCTATTGTGACAGATTTATAATAGTTGATGCTGAATCTATTCTCAATCAATTATATGATTAACATTTAGGTACATGGGCAGATGTTAAATGCAGGAATACTGAATACCAAACTATATCAGAAATACTTACTAAATACCTATTCGTACTTTTTATAATTATGAAATGGTAAGTTGTACAGGAAATATAATTGTAAAACGAGTAAACTTAGTTCATTGATTTAATCTCGAAAATAACCCAACGTTCAAAGGAGATTATCTAAAATATTTAAATTTATAACAAGAGGATTTTTGTAAAATGATTAGATATATGTATTGTATTTATACTTATTACCTGTTGTAGCCAAAATTGTATTTAAATATATTTTAAAACGTTGCGTTACAATAAATGAAAAGTAAACTGAAATGTTTTTAATATTTTTTCAATAACATAATTTAATGGGGAGGGGGAATAAATCATTAATACAAAAGATGTCGATAAATTATTGAATAAAAGGGATTCATATTTTTTTTACTGTTATATAAATTTATTAGTCATAAAATATGTATGAAAATTTGTTATGTACTACTTAAATCAAGAAAAAAAAAACCGAGTAATTAGGCGAAGCTCTGCTGTACGGAGGTATTAACTTTTAAAACTTTTATAACTCATAAAATATGTACTACCTACTGTAATGGATGGTGTTAAATTTAAATTTAAATCTAATGATATAATATAAATGTACCTATATGAAAAACGATTCTGAGCGAAGACGATTTTTCGGCCTAGGTTACTTTATATTATATTTATATTGCTATTATTACTACTGTAGCTGGCAGGTTGAATTAATATTATTTTCATATTATCTTATCTATATATAATTATGTACTTTAAAAATTATAAGTATCCTGCACAGGCCCGGATAGGCCAGTCAAGCATTCGAGAAAATCTCGAAGGGCTGCTTAAATGTTGTACTGGTATGAAAAATTGTGTTAATATAATTTTATATTTTTTGGTTATAGAATTTACTGCTTACATGGAATATCGTTTTAAATTTTAAATTTTAAGCTATAAAAGTTGAATGTTTTATAAGTTTTTAAGTACTAACTAATTTGTAAATTTTCAATTTTATACATTTCGTAAAAATTTAAGCTTCAAACGCTCATAAAAATTTAATATAACATTCCAGTAGATATATTTTTTTAATATAAAGGTAGACAAACTTAGTAGGAATGTTGTATTCAATATGCCAACTTAAAATTTAAAAAGAAATTTTTTTATGAATTTTTAAATCTATTTCTAACAAATAATTTGCAAATTTTCGGGATTTTGTGAAGATTTTAAATTCAAACTCTCATTTAGCTTATTTTTTTTTAAATAGCCATCATCTACAACAACTTACGAGGGATTTTGTATGACATTTTTAAGTTTTTATTAGACTGACATGTCTGATAAACCGAAAATTACATTATAAATAATATAAATATATTTATATATCTAAGTTAGCTAGGAATAACCTTAGTTGCTTAGTATAATATATTATTATAATTTACTGTGTATTATTATGTAGTTAGTTTTGAACTCCCGGTAATAATTTTATTAATTTTACCGTGCATTTTTTTTTAAATTAAAATCCACTGTATTTGTTAAGACATTTACAAAAATTATATTACCGTCGAACTGAATTTTTCATTTGGCTGACTGGCATAATAATATAGATAACTGCACCGGCTGCGTAAGGGTCAGGTTATTAATGTTAATGTCAAGCGTGTTATCTAGAGGTTACATAAAATAAATGGTACACTACTAATCAGCTGTTTAACTTTTAACTAGTAAAGTTTATATTTGTGATCGATAAGATTTTAGAGACAGCTATGTTGTATATTATATAACAATACAAAACACAACTAATTTTACTTTGTTTTTGCATCTTATATATTTTAGTTTTTAATGGCTTACTTTTGAGAGATGAACATTGCAAAAAATGAAAAATCCATTTGGAAATATTTATCAACATCATTATTTGTTTTGTTTATAAATGGCATTTAGCGCGAGTAAATAGGATACTGTAAAACTGTGTTTCTATTTTATTGGTTGATCTTTTTTTCCGTTTATTTTTACCGACGTTGGCCTAGAACAAGTTGTCAACAACGAGTGTACGCGCATTGATGCTAAACAAATTCGATACCAAGCTTATTGAAGTGAAACGACGAATCAACATTAAACACAGAAATTATTATTGCAGTGATGTGCAGTGATAAAGGTAAACAGCAGAGGTGACTAAAAAACAAAATTTGAATAATCGATACTATTTATTTTTAAAATAAACTGTATACGTAGTGTGACGTAATAAGCTGCGAATAATAGAGCGATTGATTTTACAATATTTAATCATTTTTTCATGAATAATTATTTTGTACTTTTGTGATAAAAAACTTACAAGATAATATAAATTAGATATCAGCCACAAGTAGTTGGGTATTATCAGCACAGAAGTTAATTGCATACATTTCTATGTCTTAGAGAAATGGCAAAAAACTGTGAAATAAGCAACCGTATTGAAACACCTAGCTGTGAACTGATCTCTGTTCAGAATGATTTCTGGATTAAATAATAATATATCAGTGCTTCAGTTTATAACATCCACGGTTAGAGAAATGGGATCAGGTATTAATGATTAAATTCTAAAAAACCATAGGAGAATATCAGATGGCTCTTAAATAGTTATTAGGTAAGTACTGAATGAATGTTTTCGTAAATTTAATAATTTTATTAGGTATTGATACAACATGTACCTAATAAATATAATAATATAAACAAAGGATAATTTAATAAATATATTGCAGTGGTTAAGAAAATACATATTGATTTCTTGGCATACTTAACTATACAAGGATATTTTACTCTCTATTTACATTATATACTATGATATATATATTTTGTATACCAGTTAAAACTTTATTAAAATACAATTCTGAAGCTTTTGTACTTAAAATATACGTTTATAATATTTTTGACGAGGTAGACTTAAAAAAGAGATGTCTAGGGTTTAACGAAATTAATATGCAGATAATATCACATATTATTATGTGGAGTGGCGTGTTAGGTATGATGGCGTTTGGTGCGATGAGACATGGGTCGGGTAGCCAACTTAATGTAGCTGCAGTGAGAGAGGTGGTGAAGTATACAATATTTTTTAACATGGGATCCGAAACTCGAATGCTGTATTTCAATAATTTTCGCATAAAAAAGTGCTTCGAGTGTTCTGAACTAATCGAGATGAAATTTTATGTTTTAAAAATAAGAGTTTTCCGTTACATTATCGTTTAACTATTATAATATAGTGGAGGTACATACATGTCCAAGTTTGAATACTGATAAAATTATATTGTTGAAGTTTTAAATATTTCTCGTAATAATTATAAGATATCTAGTAAATAATATTATTTATGTCATAAAAAAATCCCATTATATAATGGAAAATATAGTATGATCGATACTATATTAGCGTATATAGGGTATACCTTACCTACCCAACTTTTTTCATTAATTTCAATCGGGTGGCACGCACGTATATATATTAATTTTTTTTACGGATGTTCAATGAATTTTGTTGTTAGTTGTTGCGCTTATGAGTGAAAACTGTTTCATCGTAACTGTGTATCGTCGTCTCCCGCAGTGTGAAATATATAACCAATATTGGAAACATCTGTCCGGACTTGTAATATTAAATAATTTTTTTGAGTGCGGTAAAAAACTCGCAGATGCATCCAATGGTTACCGAAAGCACGTAAGTTGTACGGCATCATACGTCGAGTATACCAGTTAGACGTTATCAAATGAAAAAATAAAATAAAATCATTTTTAACAAAAAAACCCGGAACAAAGCAAAAAGATACTGTTTAATTTGAAAACAAAATGTACCCACGTATGTATCATGTATGTCATAATAAATAATATCAAATTATAAAATTCACCATGTAAAAAAAGGTAGCCAACACGCCAAGAACGCGGACATAATGATGCCCAAAGTACGGGCTGCTTTCCGCTCCCGTTTCATTTTGTTACTTGAGGCCGCAGGTTGAAAAGCTCCCGAGTCCGGATCCGTTTCTACGTCAACGTCTTTCACAGCGTCCGAAGTCGACAGCGCTCCAAGTGCGCTTATGCCGTTGATCTGTAAATGCTTGTTAAGTAACGCAGCGGCCACTTTGCTCCTGAAAACGCCAAAAAATAAAATAGAAAATAAATGACACGAATAAAAACTTGTTTACGACCAGTGGCATAGCCAGGATTCAGATTTTACTCCGGGGGGGGGGGGAGGGGTTGATAATTTGTTACATATTAGGGAAGGCTTATCCGCTTATCTAGCATCCTTCATAATAGTTTCACTAAAAATATTTTTCAAAACTTCTAGATACACCCCTACCCGTTACACGGGGTACCTTGTGTAAGGTTCGTGATTATTTTTGATGAGACATACCTAATAGAAAATCACAGATATCTAATTATTATTATTTACTATTTATCTCATTAAAATCGTTTTGTCGGACGTAATACGTTTGCAGATAAGATTGTAAAGCATAGAAAACATTTTATTTTTAAACGAAATTTGTTTTTTTGCCAGTAGGTTGATTGTCAAAGTGATTGGACAAATCGACAGAAACGTGTTAGTGGTGTAATGGCGTTATCGAGATGAATTTCCTTGACGTCAAAATGAGTCTTAAGTGTAACGGGGACAAATTATATTTTAGGGTTTATAGTTGGTACTATCGTATAGAAAAGGTTCGCATTAATGTTTCCAGACCCTCTTGATTGACCATACATTCATCTAAAACAGGTAGGTAGTGAATATGATAGTAATGTTAAATTAGTTTACGGTTTTAGGTATTAACATTCTCCTTTTTACTTTATTCATGTACTTGCATAGTCATAGTATCTGAAAGTTTATGATTTTCATTAGAAAATTGGGAAGAATCTAAAATAGTATCTTATAAATATGTACATGTAATACCACCTAAATATATATTAAAATACTCAAAATAAATAATTTATTAAATACCCCAATTATTCGGATTATTTTTATTAACTGCCTTACTGCAACCAATCTTCCATTGTTTTATATTTTTTGATTAATAAAGCTAAATGTATACATTTATATCGTGCATTTCATAAATAATGATATCTAATTTCATTATAATACCTATTTCTATAAAAGTGTAGATAATATTTTAAATCATTTATTTTAATTGTAAATATATATATTAATATATATATGTAGAATTCATTTTAACCTGAATGCATATAACTTATACCGGGTAAAGTGAACTAATAATGTTGTATTTTAAAACCTATCTAATTAACTTGGAATGAAATTCAACTCACTTATATTATATAGTATAATAAGTAAGTACTCCACTATACCTTTAATTTTTGAGATTCAAATTGAAGAAGTGAAAATTATGGTCGGTTGCATAAAAATCACGGTAAATTATTTAAAAAATACATATTTTAAAGTGCAGCTAAGTAAAATGTATAATACAAATTAGGTTTTATGTTTTCGTGCACAGAGTAGGTTCATTTAAGATTAAGTTCCCGGTAACGTCTATATATATTATATATTATGCTGATGCTTCAATATAGTACTTATCTATTCATAATAAGACTGTCCTTATTTATTTGGTTTTAAGCCCCTATTAATAATCATATTTACTATATTTGGTTTTATATTTTTATTGAATATCAAATCTGTATTTTTTGCTTGGTATTATGTATAATTAGTGAATTATTAAAATAACGATATTTATTAACTACAAATCCTTACAATTTAATTAACCTATTATTTATATTATTTTATCGATATTTATTTTGCAATACGGAAAACACGGTGTATTAAAATTAGTGTGTATTTTAATAATTGTTTTTAATTGAGTTGAAATAAACAAATTATGGTGTTCAAATTAATTTTAAAATATTTTTGAAATTTTAAACCACACCATATTATTTGTCGGAAAATATCTTGAACATTCAAATATACTGTTTAGTATAGCTCACAAAATAGATATATCTAACTATTTATGAAAAATATACAAATGATTTTCTTTTGTGTCAGATATCTTTTCCCAACATAATTACTGCGAGTAACTTCCGTCCTTCAAAAGGAAAGGAAAAAAAGAGAAATCCATATTATTTTATCCAGTGAAAATTATTTTCTCTGTTTACTTTTTGTTCTATTTCTTCAAGTGTGACAAAAAGTTACACTAGTATTAAAGTTGTATTTAATGAAAAAAATATTTAAAAAAATAATATTAATGTATTATGAATATTAATATTGAGGTATAAAACACTTTTTAAGCAACATGGCATAAAAAAAGTTGTATGAAAAATTAGTTGAGGTTATATATATAGATTATCCTTATCATTCTTTTGAAAATTATAATTGTTATGCAATACAATTTAAAAATATACCTATTTATAAATAGTTCCATTAAATATTAAAATATTAATTATTTACTTCAAAAAAAGTATTAAACGTTTGGTTTAAATGTATCTTAAAAGAGGAAAACAATGAATTTTCCTTGTTTATTATTTAGGTATAGATTATGATGATCGTTATTATTTCAATTTGGTAAAATTATAATGTTTATTGGAGTGGCATTCCCAAAACAATGCCCTACTTAACGTATAAGTACCATCCACTATTCAATTTTATTTGGCTTTTTTTCATAAAATTCCCTACCTACAAAATATGAGTTGAAGTAATCCCTTAACATATTTATTTTCAGGTGGACAACTAAAAACATGTTATGTATTTATTTAGATATACCTAACCTAGAATACATTTTTAAACGCATATTTAATGTTGTTTAAAAGTTATATTATCTTATATATTTTTTAAATTAATAGATAATTGTACCTAAAACCAATATAAGTGTTAACAATTCGACTGCAACTGGTCTCTAATCATTTTGTTATTAAAACAAATATAAATACATGTAATTCGATTAGAATTTTTTTTTTTTTAACAAACAGTTGAATGTAGTTTATAAAAACATCTATAACACGTTTTTATTGTTAATGTAACAAATTTAACAAAAATATTTTGAATATTAATTTGAAATATTAATTAAAAATACCTTCCTAGTACTATGATGTATGTATATATATATAGTGACCGTGTAGGTATATAAAATTAGTAAATATTAGAACTTTTATGCATAAATAAGTATCTTTAAATAAACAGCAATGAAATTAAATGAAAATACCAGTACATATGTATATATGTTATCATAAAATAAAGAAGAAGATTGGTTATTGAACAACAATGCTTTCAATCAAGGATGAATAGGTAATCGCAGATCCGGAAAAAATATGATCAAGAGAATTTTCACCAGGTTGAATCAAAATTTTTTACTCTTTTCAATACTTTTGGAAATAAAATAATTGTATCAACTAGTATTAAATAATAGTGCAAAAATGTATAACCAATATTTATTGATATTATAATATAGAGTTTTCGGCTTTTTCGTTAACATTATCATAATTTTTTGATGCTTACGTCACATATTCAATTTATTTATTTTTATGTTATTCGTACTAATCATAAAGTTATGTTATTAAACTTGATCCGAAACATTTTCACATGTTGCAAATTTAATATTTATGGTGAATATAAATACGATAATTTTTTTTTTAAATTCATTTTGGAAGGCAGATCTTTGCATGATATTGATACTTTTAAGAGTTCGAAGGACAAATTAATATAAACTAGCATAAAGTTGGTAAAATTATGAATATATAATATCATTTTTGAGAATGAAATAGTATGAAATAAAAAACTAATTTTTCATCAGTATTGTAATACAGTAATGCAGAAATTATAATTTAATACAATATAATATATTTCATTGCGTAAAATATGATTATTTAGTTGTAACCTATTTATAATTCTATTTAGGATATATCTTAGTATTTTTCACTTTTTTTTTAAAATATATAATAACTTTTTTTAAATAATATGTCTACAATGACAGTCGAGTGTATAGAATTATTTCATAAGCTTATTAAATATTTATAATTTCTCTGAACTTTTAATGTATTATGTAACATTTATATTCAAACAGTTACTTTTTTTTTTTTTTTTAAATGGGTTTTATACATTTATAAAGTAATTAGTGAACACGAAGTATTAATATATTTTATGTTATATAAAATTAATTGTCTTTTTATTGCAACTTAAACATCAATACATAATAAATAATCAACAATTCATACAATTTGTAATCTTGTAAATTATAATTATCGTTGATATATTATAATATCATATAATTGTTATGATAAAAAATCAAAAAAATCTGATAGGTAATATCAAATGTAAAATTATACCTAAATAAAAATTAAATATAACATTTCACTCGTTGCGGTTTTTATTTACAGTGTAAACATAGGCAATAAATAATTGTCAATTTAATAAGAAAAAAAAAATCAATAAATTTAAAAGTCTATGAATAAGACTATGCTATGGTTGAATATTCCTATGAACTTGTAATGAGATTCAAAATATTATAAAACAAAGCCATGTAATATATAAATATATTTTATCTGAAAATCAAATCACAATATTTAATACTTTACGGATTTTACAAGTAATGTTACGAAAAATAATTTTGTAATTTGTCATTTAAGTATCATTATGAGACAAAATAATGACTGTATTTTTTTACAATAAAGTATCTGAAATTTCTTAATTACTATTTTTTAATAATTTAGTACGAATCTTATGATTTTAAATTCAATTGTTAGTGAATAAATATTATATTTATCCGGTATTATATAAATTGTTTTAATTTTAAAGAAAGACACTGAAATATTATGTAATCGTTGTCATGTGGGTGCTTATTAGTTATGGATGTAATAAAATACTTTAGGAAAGTTTCAAATTTATTAGCCAAACATTGTCTAAGTGGATTTTGCTTAATTTGGTCAATATTTAGGCTAAGCAATATATAAACACATCAACTCTTTTCCAACTCAAAGACGGGAAAGGTATCAATAGTTTATCTAGAAGAATCTATTCTCCCAGATATGAACTATAAATCAAAATTAAGATGAACAGATAATGATAAATTATTGGCATGTACTAAATTTTAAGTATAGAGCATTTGTAATGGCTTAAATAGCTGAAAGTGATAAGAAAATAAAGTACTGTATTTTAGATACACCGGGTACTTTATTAGTGTTTATGACGATTAAATAGTACTTTTTAAATTTAACATTGATTTATTATTTAATAAATTAAACTATTTGTATATTTAATTTACATTTTCTGTTAAAATAAAGACAGTATAGGTTAATATATTCTAATACGAACATTATTTATCAATGAAATAATTACAGTAATAGTATTGACGGATACAGTAAAGATTTATTTAACCTTAAATGTATAAACAAATTAATAATAATTATAATAAAAATTACATAAGAATGATAAAATGATAAAATATTCATCGTAAACCTTAAACTAAAAACATTGTTTTGTTAAATGTTAGAATTTATTTGTTTGTACTATAATTTTTTTGAAAAATCATGGCCCTCAAAATTCGAAATTGTAGAGATTCAGTATTTTAATAATTTTAATTTCGTTACATATAATATTTGTTAAAAGTTTATGGAATGAGACTTAAGTATGATTAATGTATATTTAACTTCTTAATTATAAGCAAGAAAACGCATATTTATTAAAACTTTTTTTTAATGACGATTTATATATTTCAGAACATTAATGAAAATTAATCTTGTCAATATTTTATAGAGTTTTAAATTTATTACTTACTAGGTAAATCGTTAAAGAAAAACGTTTTTTTTTTCGATTATTTATTATATGGATTCACCATCAATAGTTTACCATTTTTTGTTTTATGAATTTATCAGAGTTAAATAATTTTTATATTGGTCATCAAGAACAGTCTAATTCTATACATTATTAAAAATGAAATATCCAAAAAATTACGACCTACCGTATCTATTCCTTCTAAATAATATGCTAATAGCATTGTAAAATAATTTTAAAAATATATAAATCAAATCAAATCACTTTTTATATTTGTTCAAAAGATTATAGATTAAAGAACGTTGTTAAAGTTAGGCAACAACCATTTTGTTACAATAACAATAATCAGGACTCAGGAGTATAATATATGAATAAAATATAGGTTAAAAATAAAACAGATCTAATCAGTTGCAAAATATGAACTTTATTAGTATGCATATTATTTCCAAAAGAATAAAACAACGTTGATTGTTTTTATTATAATTCGAAATGTTCATAAATATACAATATAATAATGGAATTTAAATAAACTAATATTGCTATTTTAAGAATAAAGCCTTCAAGTACTTATATAATATGGTCTTATGATTATAAATGTATACTTAATTTATTCTACGATCTGGAATGTCGCAATTTATAAATATTCAACAAAATATGGTTATTAAACATTGAAGTATATTGTCGTTCTGCGACTTCACAGTAAAAACCGGGTTTTTGATTATTGTATAGTATAATTATATTTTTGAGAACAAACCCTTTTTGTATATTTTACTAATAGAAAATAATACAAAATGAATGGTAATTAAAGTAAAATCATAAAATCTGTTTTTGAGCTAAAAGATATCTTGAAATTGTCAATTTAATAATATAATACGCTAGTTAATTATAAAATATAAATGCTTTGGTTCCCATATCTGAAGTTTTTTTTACATTGGTAATATTATTATACAATATATATTAGTATTATTATCTGTTTAAGTATTTATAGGGTTTGGTGATCGATTTTAAAAATACAATCATACGTATAGATTATTTTCTTATTTGAATATTCATGTCTAATTTTACTTAATATGTATTTTTTAGTGGGTGTATGCCGATGGTATAAACGAGATCAGTGGCATGTTTGAGGGACGACACGGAGGGAGATATGGCAGGAAAGTATAAAGACCACGTTATAGTAAAAATATTCATTACTTTTTAGGTAAACTTACCTACGTGGCTACAAATATAACATCTCGTAATTGTTTATTAAATATTATAAACTCGCTTTTTATTTCAGAAGACTGCACCGGTAGTTTATTTACTGTACACTATACGTTATTAACGGTGACGTGTTTTCGTTCCACTTGAATTCAAAATTACCATAAGTAAATTGAAAAATGGCAAAATCCGCTTAGTTTCTATTCTAATCATGTGTCAGATATTTGAACGCCTATCAGACTGAAGAAAAATCGTTTATATTCGCAACACATACCGATCCGTACGATTTAACGACACGGAAATAACGATAAAATGCTTACTTGTATACAACCCGATGTCATATCGTCATAATAAATTAACACGATCAATATAATTGAAAACCCGAAGAGAACTGTTTTTAATAACAACGTGCTTATTATAATGTCTTACGTATCCGGAGCGCCAAGAAATAACTCCACGGTGCGAGTCGTTCTCCTACCTGCCGAGATATTATAGTCGTGCAGAATTCACAAAATATAGAAAAACTATGTGTATAGTACCTTATATACATTTTATAAGTTTTTAACCTATACAATAATTTTATGAAACGAAAGCAAGTAAGTAAAATTAATATATTTAACTTATAGTTAACAAAGTACGGGTGTCATATCTTTTTCCAAGTAAATAGTCACTATATATTTTAATATATAAGCTCTCTTTAAGAATTGCTGTGTGGAATATTTTTGTCTTTTTTGAATGGGGAGGATGAATCACAGTATACTAGTGAATAATCATCTGGCCACTGGTTGAACTTTGATGTTGGTGCATTAATTTTATTTGACTTTTTATTTAGCTATAACTACCTTCAATGACTACCTATATAATGAATTAATGACGTATAATTGTCGATTTGTAGGAGAAAATCATTACCTAAGAATATTATTTATCATATTGTTATTGGATATAGTATGATAGTATAAAATAGTAAACGATTTACACGCATAATGATAACACAATCATGTATAAAATGTATAAAAAAAACGAGTAAGGTCTTATACTTATTATTAATTAAAATTTGTATGCATATTTTGTTTAACGCTGCCCTTAAAAGAGATGCGCCAACATTTTAAACACGGCTGTAGTAATTATACTGAATGAATTTTTAAAAACCCTACATACAATGTTGTACATTAACTTATCAAAAATTAAAAATTGACTATCTATTATGTCTAACGACAAAAATGTCATGTTCAAATGAATCGAAACTTTAAAATGGATCGCAAGTATAGGTGCATGTACCTAGTAAGATGAAAGAGTATATTGAATAAGTTTCAAGTTTTTAAATAATTGTTTTTTCAAACGTTTTTTTTTTTTTATGAAACCCTTTAGAATTTTTCCTGGAGACTGATTGATCGAACTTCGTTCGGGTTAGACACGTGGAGCTCGAAACTTTTTTTTAAGCTTAAAAAAAACTAATACAATTTTTTTTTATATATATAGGTAAAGAATGTTCATTAAATATCTCTGAATTATAGTTAGTACTCAATTACGAATAACTATTTTGTGTAATAACAACATTCATCCCCCGCATAATTATTTTAATATTATAAATATTTTCTAAAAATAGTGAGTGGTTTTTAGGTTACTTATAGTTACTACTCTATAGTATTACCCTGGTATTAAAATAAAATGTACTAATTAGTCATATGTTACTTTATTCTTAATTATATATTGATTTTTGTTTTTTTGTTTTTGTGGTGCTGTTCTATAGTTTCATATATTATTATACAATATTTATATTCTTTGAAACATCTGACGTTCGGCTTAAGCATGGTAGTATGTATGTGAATCATTTTTATTTTTATTCTTGTCTCGTAAAAATATACATCTGGAATTTTGATTATCGTCAATCAACAAAGTCAACCTTTTTCGTACGTTAATGATTTCACTTGTCGGGGCACTCGGTCTCTGAGGGATTGCCCTGCACCCTTCTCGATGCCTTGTAAATCAAAAGTCTCCTTCTTTTTAGCACGAAAGTCTGCAATGATTAGATCTCACGATAAACAATAATTGTGGTTTCAGCGTATACTCCACATACTATATAAGTGTGTTAAATACATTTTTATAGAACAATTGCGTTTTCAATGTATAACACTATCTGCAGTGTTATTGTTTTTGCATTTGAATTTATATATAAAAATGCCTTTTAACGTGTTTACAAAAAAAATTATCGTGTTTATATATCATTTAGGACACTATTTTTATTTGCGCTTGTACAGGTAAAAATATAGAAACCTATACACATATTTGATCGAATGTTATTACAAGCAATAATATGTTGAATAGTTCTATAGTTGTTTTATACTTGAAAAATTGTTCATTATCATTATTTTTAAATCATTTATTCGGAGCTTTTTTTTTATAGCATGTAACGGAATTTGTAGCCCATCAAATGAAAAAAAAAATTAATTACCTCATTATTCACCTTAAATCGTAGAAAAATATAACACCGGGAACACTTACGAACCTCATTTGATGGCCTAGACTGCGAAAGAAATTCTATAAAATACTGACAGTTTACGCAAGCAATTACTTACACTTTCTCTGTTATATCCATCGTAAATAATTTAACACTCCTAGAATTTAACTTTAGTGAAATATGGCGCTTAAGTCATATAATATAAGACACATCCGTTATTGTATTTATCATTTTGCGGTTTCAGATATTTTTATGATAGTTTTTGTATGACGGCGATGATGTTATGATAAATCTTTAAATTTATAGCAAAATAATAATTGCTAAACTACTGTAAGTATGTAGATATAGCATAGCTGTTATATTATATAAAATATGTTATAGTATAGTATTATAATATGAACTGTCCCTTAACTGCTTAATAAGGAAATTAATTAATTGTGAGAAACATTTTTTAATTTTTAAAATGTGCATTTATTTCATTATAAGTTATAACATCAGATATAAAAATAACATTTCATTTTAATGAAGTATAATATTATAAGTGAAGAAATCTTTTTTTTTATTTACAGAATCCACTTAATAGTAATTTTAGTTGTCATAAGCGTGGAATGAAAGTAAAAAAAGTGTTATTCAAAATATAAATATTTCTAAGGATCTTTGATTATTTTTCGTATGTACCTTGTGGAACGCAATATTACGTTTAGGATGTTAGTGTAAAATTGATTACGGTAGTTTGTTTTGTCTAAGGTTATAATTTTAACAAAAGCAGCTACGTTTACGTTTCATATTATCTTTAAAGCCATACAAAGGATGTTTGTCTTTGCATAATGATTGTTAAACAACTGTACCGAGCAAAACACCTCCATTAAATTACATATATTATTAAGTGTGTGCTTATGAGTAAGAATATTATGTGGATCCCGTGGGTTTATATTTTTATAATTATATGTTATTATAATATGTCAGGTATTTTCATGATATCACAATTTATGATGGCCTTTGTGGTCCACGCCTCACAGCAATAGAAATTAATTATATAGTATGAAGTATTTAATAAGAACGCAATATTAATGATAGAAATATACAAAGCGTGTACAAAAAAAAAAATAATTCAAATTTAATGATTTAATGTAAAATTTTTTAAGCATGGTGGATGCCAGGAATTTCCGGTGGCTTCCCTCCGTATTTTGGCAATGGAGCTTTTTTTATCGTTGACGCAATGATTCCTTGACAACTTTTTCTATATAGGATCCCTTTTAAATTTCTCTGTAGGCAAAAATTACCTATTTACTTATGGTTATAAAATATCAAATAATCTTGTACATAATATTATTAAATAAAATCAATTTTATTTTTGTATTATTTAAATTAAAATCTGATTGCTAAAGATGATTTTTTTTTAATTGCAAGTTGAATATTGAATGAATTGTTAAACAGGCTTACTTTTAATTTATACAGGGTGATTATAAGTTAGTAATTTAGTACATTATTTAATTAGTTTTAAAAAATATTCTATTACGATTATTTAATCTAAAGGTCGAATATTGTATTTATTTTTTAATTCACAAAAACAATTAATAATAGGACTAAAAGGGGGGTAGTTGGTGAATCGGTAATTGCAATTAAAATCTATTTGTTAATTCATACATACAAATAATATTGAAAGTTTTTTTTTTTTAATGGTTTGAACTTTTTGAATACTTTAAATAAATTGTTTTCAGTTCATTAAATACAAAATGGTTTAAAATCGTGTACAAAACGTTAAATGTTGTATATTATATTAGTAATAAAAATAATATTCATAAATCCGTATTAAAGTTGAATATTTGAACTTTAAGATACACATATTCAGTGAAATATTAGATATAATAACCAATAATCGTTATTTAATTATTTTGTCGTAACCATAAGCTATAGTAAATAAATAATTATGTAACTCCGAGCAAAGTAAGCAAGCTATTATTATAGTTTTTTTATTTTATTATTTTTTACCTACTTAAAAATTGTATAGCATAGTAAACCGTAAATTAATTATTCTGTGTATAAAATATACGAATAAACAGTATAATATTAATCATTTATACATGTTTATCATTAGTTTTTTGTCTGAAATTTGAAACAAAAAATAGATTTAATCTGAAAAAATGTTTTTTACTTTTTTTTAAATTAAGATAAGTTATCTAAGCCATTGGCTGACAATTATTGTCTAGGTAAAACATATTATTTACTGTTTATGTACACCAGTACACCACCAGAAACTTCAAAATTGAAAACAAGAAGTTTAAGGTTTAAAATAGACGATTTTGTGATATTATCGTTTCCATTTTATCCAATATTCTAAGTGTTCTAATTTTTTTTCTGACTGTATTCAAAATGTAGTATTATAATAAAATTGTTTTATGGACATTCTGTATGATACAATGTTAATGTGATAGATAGCAATAAATGGCGTTATAAATCATTTTTATCTGATTTCCGAATTTCTTTAAAAACCGGATGTAAAAAAATATATGTTATGTACAAAAATCTTTAATGGCAGATAAAATTTAAAACAAAAATGTATTTGAGCAGTAATATTATTCCGCCGATAACCAAATTTTCGCAGCACAGAACTTTCCGGCGTAATAATATTATTATACATTTGAAAGTTTAAACTTTGTACTTCATGAGTGTTATAATAATCGGAATACACAGTAAACATTAATAACGATCAAAAGGTTAAGTCCCTATATGTATTTTTTATTGCTGTCGAAGCATGGAACTTATTTTCTTCGAAAAATTTAGAAAAATTTAGTTTTTTAAAATATATTACGCAGTACCTATATTTAGTCCACGTGAGATAAGATTAAAATGGTACACGTTTTGTATTCAATATTGTATATTTTATAACATTGTAAATGGACAGTTTTTTTCGCGAAATTGTTTTTCACCACTGATATAATAATAATAATATGTTTCATCGCCCGCAAATTCAATCACTATACTACACGACTCGATCCGTCCGCTATCGCAATAACAAATCGTTGGCATGAGAGGCCTTTGCTGATCGCGCAGTGATTCGGCGGTGTGCATAATCAATATTGCTGGATTATGTTATGCGACGACGACAACGACGGCAGCGGTGTCTCCCTATCGGTGTTTTTTTCTGCCTCTACAAAAATCGAGTGATGCTCTACAATACTGCAGCGATCTGTTGAGGTTTTACGACATACTTACACGTAACATAATATAATATTTAGAAAGGTAGCGTTCATGGATGCGAATCAGTTTATCCGTTTCCTTTGTCGTTTTGATTATAAATTATTTGTTTGAAGTTTAATGAACTTCCTTTTTCTGAGGCGAACATACCGATCGAACGTTTCATAAATAATAAATAAATAAAAAATGGTGCAATAAAATGAGAACATAACCTGAACGACACCAGCTCATTTTATTCAAACGCATAAAATAATGAAAATTAGTTTTCCAACTATTGATCTGATGGCCACTAATGATGAACGATATAGGTTTTAGTTTCAAATACGATGAACGCAATACTATACTACCTACGAGATAATAAGGGAGGTTTCAATAAATTGTATTGCTGCGAACGATGCTGTAAAAATTATGTATCGCAAATAGAAACTATGTCTTACAATTATATCTTTAATGTATAAATATAGATTAATAGTTAAACCAATGTTGGATTTAATTAATAAACTACGCAGTTATATTTTGTCATTCGAAATTTCGAATTCAATAATAATAGCATTCGATTTTCTTGGATTATCTTGCAAGACAAAGGATAGAGTCTCTGGAGGTCAATATTAATTTTTTTATTACTTAATAAATTTATAGAAAAAAATGATTTAATATACTTTATTTACCTACTATTATTATTCCAAGGAAAAGATTAAAATCGGTGCTAATTGTTTACCTTGTTTTTTTTATTTAGTTCAACTTAAGTTTTAAAATATCTCACCATTTTTAAATTATTCAAATAAAATTAGTAAATATTATTAACATTTTATGCCAAAATAAATAATTATAGATTATCTGTATTGAATATGAAACCAAATGTAAATAATTACAAAAGTTTTACAATTGATACATATTTTTGATATTTGATATACATTTTTTATGGGGTTGGCCTATATTATTCTAGATTGACTAATATTTATGCAATAATTATAGGTATTGTGGCCTGGTGAGGTGCGGTCGTATGATCAATTTTCAGAAACGTACTGACCGCAGTTGCTAGCTATCGGATGGGTGACCACCCTGGATTTTCAGCAACGGCCTCTGCGTTCCCAAATATTTACCATTATCCTTGGTGGCAGAGATCCTCATTGGACCATCCCTTGTCTCCAGCGACACACGAAATAGATCACACGTGTGGCGCCACATTGTCACAAATACGTATGAGTTTCTACGTGACCAAACAATGCAAATCGTTCCTTTCCTCAGTAATTAATATTATTTATGTCTGCGTGCGACAACTCGACTGTTATTTATTTTATTGAATATTTAAACAACATACAATCATGATATGTGAGCATATCATTACAATTATTGATCCGATAAATTGTTATAAGATATGTCATGAACGAATTGCTTATTAATGAATAAAAAATCCCATATCAGTTATTATTTAGTTCTCATAATATTATATTGTCATTATTATACTTGTAAAAGATAATAATATACATTTTCAGTTGATTGTGAAGAGAATGCACCTCATTTGAAACGGACAGAATAAAATGATAACATGTTTTTTTGTGCGGTCAAGTATGTTTATGAAAAATGTGTACCCTCACTAATTGACCCTCAGTTCAAATGATAAATGTCTTGCGAAAGAAGTAGAGGGGCGAGTAGGTGACAGGTGAAACGTATCATTTCGAGTGGACTTTAGTTCACGATGTGTATATTTCTTCGGGAGTTTGGGCACTTACTCGGGTGAGTCCAATTATTACTACGGACAAAATGACGGCCCTTGCAGTTTTGTATGTAAACTAGACTTCCAAGTCAACAAAAACGGTGTCGGATAAAAATTAAATTGAAAAGTGAAATTGTATATTATCTAGTCACAAGTACTATGTATTACTTACATATTCAGTTGTTTTTAATTTTAAAATCATGCTGTATGTGAACTTTAAAAAAATGTTTATTGAGTTTTGAACCAATTTTTTTCGAAGCTTAAAAAGACTATATATTTTTTTTAAATGAAAATGTTTTTTGAAGAATAATATTTAAATTTTTAAATTCTATATTATTTATTAAATTATTTTAATATCATGATACCAATGAGTTTATATTAATTTTGTAGTATTTATTCATATCTCACAAAACTATTAAAAGTGTTAATCGATAATCGTTTTTTCTAACGATCTTGCTTGAAAATATTTTACCATCCCACTCTTAAAAAATATGAATTACCAATTTCTTAAAAATATTCTTTACACTACTTAAACTTTATACTTAAAATATTTTTTCCTGTAAGGTATCACTTAACCTTATTTTTTTTATAGTCATAATATGTATTCGACACATTTAAAACGTTTTCAGTGCAATTTGTCGAGAACAATCATTTTATGTGTAAAAATGTCCAAAAAAAAAACGGAAAATACCTTTGACGTTGTATAATGATTGGTGCCTAAGGTGCTTTTGATGGATTTTTTGATAGCTTTGAATGGCTGTTGCATATTTTGGAAAAAAAATTTGAACTAGATTTTTTAACTATTTTAAATTCTACGATTTCTTCTTTGTGTAATGTTGCTTGAGGCGACATACAAAATGAAGTTCATTATGATTTTTGAAATTTTTTCCTTAAATCAGTCCATTATTTTATTCTTGATATGTATTACATTTAATAAAAACAACTTTAAATTGTACCATATACGATATCAGTTAGAAATATTATGATGACTTTATGACCACGTAATATTTAAATGAATCTATCATATGAGGTATTTTATATCTTTTTAGTTGTATTTATTTTATTTCTAATGAATGTCAATTTTTAATGGATTTTTTTTTCATTATTGTTTATTAGAGCCTCAAATACTATACTACGTTATTGGCTTACAATATTTAAAACAGTAGTACATAAGTTTACATCATGAAACTAAATATAACAGTATGTAATTTTAAAATAGGAATGGAAGAATAATTTATTATTGAGGATAAGTGTTGGGTTCTAAAACTTTTTATCATTTATTTAAATATACACAATCTGTAAATAATATTTTGCAATAAGGGTATGTGATGGAGGTGACATGGCTTGAGTGGTAGGAGATAAGAAGCAGCCCATTGGAGGCACTTAAGGTTGGGATGTTAGGCTAGGATTTTAATATGCTAGCAAAAAGAGGGAGTGGGATTATAAAATTAGGGATGGTAGAGGTGTATACAATTTTAGATAAGTAGGTCACGACATCAGGTACGTTTAAGACGCCTTCTGGGCTCACCAGGAATAGCGTTGGTGGATAACTCGGAAATCAGGGGATTACAATGGCTGTGGATCTTGGAGTGTGTGCGTTTGTAGAAAGTTTTTGCGACGTTTTGGACTGTTGGAATGGCTAGATCTCTATGTAGAGTGTTGTTAGATACATGGTAGGGGGCTTTGGTTTTTGGCGGAGATATTTTGATTAGAAGACTTATATTTGGTTCAAGTTGGACTTTTTGGCTGCACACCAGAGTTGAATACCGTAAGTCCAGATCGGTTTGAGTAGGAGTTTTTATAGTAGCTTGTTTTTTAAGTTGTTGTGTTGTGATTGTGAGGAGATAACGTAATTGGCGAGAACGATTATTTAAGGCGAGTCTTTTGTTGTGGGTGTGAGTTGCCCAAGTTAACCTGTGGTCTAAATGTAGACCTAGGTTCTAAAACTTAATCGATTTTATAGCAGTCTGTTGCATTTTTTTACTATAATATACGTTATAACATATACCATATTATTTCTATTGAATATTAAAATTTATAAAAATAGTTTACTGTATTTATCTTGTATAGTATAAATAGACTTTATATTGTACTATAATAATACTCTATATTATAGAGTATTATTTGTTAATTGTTTACGAATTTAATCCCACAAATCTGTCCAAAATACTATTCGGTTTTAATAGTTTTTTTGTGAGTAGAATAATAGATTTCATATTATTTATTTCTAATTATCTTGGCAAAATTTCAAGTTTTCAAAGTACAGTAATTAGGTAATGGGACGTTAGGATCTTTTCTAATTGCATTAAATAACAACAACGGTTAAAAAAATAATAGGTCAAATTAATATTTAATATATGGAAACTTGATTATCTTTGTAAAATGTATTATTGTCCATTAGCACTAGGGTATATTGTATTAGATAGATACCTATTAATATTGAAGGGATGTTGTTCATAAAAGTATAATTACAGATTATAGATCTATGTAGGCAGATATCAGTCTGACACACAATAGTGTTAAGGTAGAGGTTATTATTAATGCATTTCACATTTATTATTTAGGAGAAGTAATGCTAACGTGGTTCCTTCTCTGGCTCTTGATACAAAAGGAAAAAAAACAAAAAACATTGGTTTATTTATTTTTTTAAGTATGAAATTTTTTTTTGTTCTGGGAATTCGAAATATATTTTGATAAGAAACAATTGTTGAAATACTCATTATATATTTTTTAACACAATAAATATATATATGTTCTAAAGTTGTTTGGAATAACTTATTCCATTTACACTGATCGTCTTTTATTGATCTAGCACACGGTATGTTGCAACTAACATTATAATAGGTTTTTTTTTCAGTAAAAAGTCATATTTAATGTGATTTAGTGATGTTAATTTGAACATTATATAAAGCTAATAATCATTGTTAATTTAACCACGATGTATATAATATAATTGTCGAGCTGTAATAGTTGATACTAAAAGCTAATAAAAAAAAAATTTATTAAGGAGTAAATAAAATATAATATTAGTAATGATTATTTATTTATTAAATTTTTTATTCACCTATGAAATCCAGCAATCAGAAGGTAACCAGTTTTAAAAAGTGTATAATTTTCTTTATCGTTAGTAAAATTAATTTTGAATACTTATATTATTTTTGAGTAAAAAACGATCGAAATCATAACTGATTTCAAACGATTCTTATGTATAGTCAATTATTATTGTATTGTGAATTGTATATAATAGTACCTGGTACGACCTATTATATGTACTTGAATAATTTATCAAACGTACACTACATCATATATTTTATATACCTATCTAGTTTAAAATTAATTTTAAAATTTAAATTCCTATATATTATTTTTAATACTGTGAATTGGACAATAACAATTATTAATATAAGCAAATGTGCACCATAATTATTATGTTAACATACTTAATTATCTATGTTACTACATTATCATCAAGTTATTTTTATAATATATTAAATGCAATATCGAATGGGTATTCGAATTCATAAATCACTTAGGTTTCTATGAAAATTATTTTACTGGCTATTGATAGTGTTTAAATTTTAAATTTTTTTAAATTAACACTATCATATATCAATTAATGGTCGAAAAACATATTTTAATGTTCTTTAAAATAATATTATTGGGATATATAACATATAACACAAATCAATCCGATTACAAATTTATAGTTAATAATTTAATATAAGGTACATTAAAAATTTACTATTCTTTACTTAGTTATCTACAAACAATCGGAATTATACAAACTTAGCAAACACTTTAATTGCATTCAATTTAAAAATATAGGTAATTATTGTAAATATTCAAAGACCCGTAACATTATTTAATACAAAATAATTGTTTGAAAAAGGATAACTGCCAACTGGATACTGAAAATATGTTATGTAAACAGAAAAAAAAGCTTAAACCATGTTGGCTGTTACAAGCATAATTATAATATTTAATGCTAATAATTAAATTTTTAATTTCACAAAAAAATTTAATTAATCTTTATATTTTTTTGACGGTAAATATTAATTGTGCAGCGGAACGGAATATGATTTGGGATATATTCCTGACACAGACGTCTATCATATTTATTAACATTTTGTGCACCTTCTGCCTCTGGAAATTATATGCGATCCTGCAATGTCTGCATAACATTATGGTCATTTTTTAAATAGTTTTTGTTCATAATCTCGGGATAATATTAGGACAAGGAACCTTTTGGTAGTTCCGAGAGATAGTCTTTCTTATACAATGTTGTGAAAACTAGAAAATCTACATTTTAGTAAGATGCGGCTGTGAGACGTAAAGAAAATACAATTTAACCGTTCTTGCTTTTACAAACTTACTCAAATCGTTTGAATTTGACGAAAGCGCTACCATACATTTGTAAGTACTTATTTCTGGACTAATGGGAAACAAACTTACAAAACCTTTTACAAATTGTATTTATCCTTGATAAAATGTGCACATTGGTAATTGCAGTGATATAACATCATTATATTTACAGTAATTTATCTTTTTAACGAAATATTGTATAATCATATTATAATATTATTATTGTATATACTACACCCATATTTTGTAAAGTTTAGAGCAGGGGTTGTCAACTTTTTCCATCGAGTGAGCCACATTAAACATTTTAAGTATCTAGTGATCTATCACTAGTTATTTAGGTATTTAGGTATTTAGGTATTCTATTTATACGCGTAGCTGTAGCATAATAATAAATTGTTTAATAACATTCATATTTAATTATTTCTCCATCAGAAAATTGAAAGTTTTCGTTGCTTATAAAATACTTTACCTACTTAATATTTAAAGCGTTTAGGTGAATATTAGGTATGTGGTCAACATGTATCGGTATATTAGGTATAATTAATTTCTATTAAGATCGACCAATATTTGGTCGCTAAGAGACTAACTAGTTGACACCCTTGCCTTAGAGATGGTGTTATCGATTTTAGTTGTTATTATCGCAAACATTAAAAAAATGTGTAATTCTATTTGCATAAAGTAAATACTAATTTATGAAACTTTGTTAGCACTCACCAGTATAAGTGTTCACTATAATCGAGATAAGCTATCCATTTAATATTACTTAAGATATGGTAAACTAAATAATGTTTAATTTCAAAATAAAATAACGTATGTTGTATGTGTACCTTAATTTCAGACCTCAACAATATGTTTAAAATTACAATGAATAAAGTTTTTTCTTTTATTACAGTAAATTAAAATGTGCTGCTTATTCTCGAAATACTTAATAATAATATTTAAATAGTCATTTAAATGGTAGTTTACTAATACACCATTGATAATAATCACTTATGTTACTTATTTATACAACTATTAACGATATGTATTACAATTTAAGTACTTTTTTGTGCTAAATTAAATAATAAAAAAATAATTTAAAAATAATAATACAATTTGACGTAATTGAGTAAATTATTAATTTTTAAACGTTGCACTTCTTCATGATAAAACCTTTCTAGCTTACAAATTGAGGGATAACAAAGTTATTGAAAATGCTGTAAATAGATACCTCTGCTGTAGTATTGAAAATCCACTGTTAGTTCAGTTAGTTGTCACTTCTAGTTTGAACATTTCAATAGAATGTTCTTGATTTATGTTAGGTATGGCTTCTATGAGTTATGAGTTTAAATATTATAACATAAACTATGACTTGAATTTATCAAAACATTTCTAATAAATTTGAATTTATATCATTGAATATTACACAACATTCTGACAAATAATTTATAAGCTTTAGAAAAATTAAAAATTGGTTTATTCGTACAATATTATGTTTGTGTGGTTGATTTCATTGGCATATTTGTATAGGTAGTTATGTCACTATTATTAGATAAAAATATATATTCTGAAATATATATTGTAATATCTGAGTAATTTGTTTTATTATATTTGGAAGGTATTTAAATCTCTGTAGATGAAAACCTGAAAATGAAGATGTTATTTCGTTAAAAAATAAAATTGTTTTGAAAAGATTAAAATATATTTTTTATCCTAGTCTACCTGTGGGAAATTTAATTTTATCTTAGACCTTTTCAAAGTATTTTCTATTCTATATAATCCTTTTCGTGCCGATAACTTTTAACAAGAAAATAGTTGTGCTATTACTTTCCCTTTCGTTCTGATTTCTACACTGAGTAATTGTTTCAGACCTTTTCCACCCTTCCACTATCAACACTGCTAGAACTTCTATTGTTGTCCAAGTCAGCGTTGGCCGAGGGAAAAAAATTGTTTCGTGTTCAGTTTTAGTCTCATTAGCTGATACTCGCTGTGCTTACCCGTTTGACGACGGTTAATCATTTACGTCGATGACGGGGTTTCCGAGTTCCGGTGTATTTAGACAATGTGTATGTACAGTACCAGGTCATAATAATAATAATAATAATAATACTATAGGTATTAATCGGGACCCGGGGGCTATGTTGAAATTTAAAATCTCATTTAAAAATGTAAAACTTATTTGTATAATAAAAGGAACAACGATATAATGACTTTGAAACCTATCAAATTGATAGTTGTTTTTTTAAAACAAAAATTTGAAGACGTTTTTGATTTTTGATTGGAAATGATTATGGTAATATATAATGCATTTTTTCAAAGCAACCATTGGTAAAAGTAGGCAACAATATTTTTTATAAAACTGTTTATACATAGAAAATTATTTGTATTATACCGAAAAATTGAATTAAATAACACTAAAGCTCAAAATGTACATTGATTAACTATAATAAACATCAGCCGTATAATTTAAAGTAATATTATTGATATATTTGTGTATCTATTTAAGTAATAGATATTTAATAAAGTACACTTCTAATTTCAGTTTAGTTGCTAATGGATATACTGATATACATATAATCTCGATGAGTTATTTCAAACATCAGTGGATTTTAATAAATAAGAATCGTACCTTGTTACTACTAACTCTAATGATGCAAGTTGTAAAATACTCAAAGTCTGAATGTTACTGGTATTACCAACTTGGAATTTAATGTTATACACTATTTCATGTTTATAAAGGATTTTTTTATTAATGCTACAAACGATAAAAAAAATACCATTACATTTACTAATTAATAATGTTATTGGCAGTGTCCGTCGTACGTATTGTACAATATATTACATAATAGTGGTTATAATTATTATAAATCATTTAAATATTCAAAAAGCTTTTAATTTAAGTAGTTTATTTTACTATTTATAGATCACAATATTGTTTATAAAATGGATTTAAGGATGTCGTGTAATAAAAAGTTTAAATCTAATTTATTATTATTCATTTTAGATTCTGAATTTAGCGACGAGTGTGCTGATTTCCCAGTTTTCACAGTTTGTTTTTACTGTTTTTAGACATATCAATCTAAAATTGGGATGAAATAACCCATGTAAAGTTAGCATTACAATGTTGGCAGAACTTTTCAAAAACCTTCCAACAATGTTCAAATGGACTTATTGGACATTGTTGGAAGGTTTTTGAACGGATTCAATTAAAATGTAATGCTAGATGTGGAGTTGGTAGTACAAAATATATGGTGGGATAGTTAAAAATTGGGGATCCAAAAAATGTCCAACAATGTCCAACAAGTCTATTTGAACATTGTTGGAAGGTTTTTGAAAAGTTCTGCGGGCGCGTTTGACGTTGGGAGGTGTACATGAGCTACCAACATCCCGCCGACTGTACCGGCCGGATCTATGTATTATGTAGAGCACGGGTCAGACTGGTCCACAGAGCACCGGTTGCAATAAGGTACACGATAGTACAAACTTGCTCAATCAAACTGTTGATGACCCGTGTATATTCTGCGATAAGGAATGCGTATCATAATGGTCATTACACTAGTAATAACTACTAAGGCTCAAATGAGCCAGGGCGGCATTGTATGTGGAAAAGTATACTGGCACAACCCGGCCACCCGGCCTTACCAAAAGGCAGTGCCATGTACGGGAACTCGTGCGTAGCGCCGGATCTGCACGTCGGTGTGCCGGACACTGCACCACTCGCAGCAGTTAATCAGACTGCTGTGGGCGTGGTTTCGAAGGTGACAACAACTAATGCATTGGTCAGCGCCGTCACGTGACCGCACGCAATAACCAACCACAGACAATCATGGGCGGTTAATGTTAGTACACAGCGCCGCAGCAGGCGAGACCAAAATTATAAAAGGTATTGCGGAGCACAAAATCATTCATTATTCCTTTCTTCCTTACTACAGCAAGACCCACCCAGGGCAGACTTGCATGGTATAATATTTCCTTTCTACCTCAACGTACTGGTCCCATCCAAGGCAGACTTGCGCGGTGTTGACTCTCCACTCAACACCAAATTAAGCACAAAATATACAGTCCACTCTACACCAAATTAAGAACAATACCCTTTAAGTAATATTTGCTTGTATCATTTTTATAAAAATAAAATATATTGGCGTGTATTGGGTACCATGGTTTTTCTTTATGTGTAGGTACATATTATTTTATTATTTTAATCATATTTTATTATTGTTACTATTCTCTACTCAGTGTTCTATTAACAAATTGAGACATTAAACATAATAATATATGCATTGACTCTATAAAATATGGCTCTGTTTTTACATGCATTCGGAGAGCCTGAAATTATTCCAACTGAAGCCTTCGTCATTCAACAGGACGTTCAGCTTATGAGCTTGGTGTTTCTGGTGGGGGTCTTTCTTCTGTTGGTTGTTTACACATCGTTTTATGCATTTATCTATAAACGATCGGATTGCCTTCGACGTTCAGACGAAATTAACAAACCCATGACGGACATCAAAAACGACATTGATCCCTGCGGCCGCCGTCATTGGTTTCAACCATTTTGTTCTCTTAATGAAGATCTCGATGGTTTGAAGTCGACTGAGTGGTTGGGAGATTGGTCTTCGGCATGCAGCTCAGGGTCGATAATTTCTTCTGAAGATGAGTTGTCTGATCCGTAGTAAGCCTCTCGGACGACTGCAAACGTTGGGAATGTAGGGATCATCGATAAGATAGGTAGTAAAACGATTGAAATCACCGACAGTAACCTTAACAGGACGTCGTACACGCGTGTGTTGTCTCCGTCTTACACACGTACGACATAGGAAATGTTCGTTCGCTAGTTTCAATAGGGTATTGTCAGTTTTGATATTAGAGTGAATCCACCTATTATCAAACGTTTAGGTAGCAACATTATCTATGTTCTCTCGTTGGTTTTTTACGATATTTTAATTTTTAAGTGAGTTATGGGTATGTAAATTATGAATATTTTAAAATGTTCATAACTCACTTAAAAATTAAAATATCGTAAAAAACCAACGAGAGAACACAGATAATTTTACTACCTAAAAGCTTGATAATAGGTGGATTCACTCTAATATCAAAACTGACAATACCCTATTGAAACTAGCGAACGAACATTTCCTATGTCGTACAAGTGCGTAGCATAGCAAATTTTACGCTCAGCATATCACGTTCATCTCCGTTAATTAAAAAGTGAATTGACCTATTATAAAAATTACAGGCAAGATTATTACCGAGGGCATCTCATGGGCTTTTTATTATATTTTAATTTTAAAGCAAGTTATGAGTATTTTAAAATTGTAAATTGTTTTTATATCTAAAAATACTCATAATTTGCTTTAAATTGACGGAGATAACTGTGATCTGTTGAGCATAAAATTTGCTATGTTACGCACTTGTAAGACGGAGACAACACATGCGGGTATAATGTCCTCTTAAGGGCCGCCAACTTCTACAGTCTGCCACGAGTTCTTTAATTTAAAAATCCAAAAAATGCGTAAGACCATGTTTAAACAATCGATAATAGAGAGACTCCGGTCACAAAATATCAAGTTCATAAGGTAATATTTCTATTGAATAGTGACCGCTTCGGAGAACCTTTTATATCTTGGATATCTTTTGTAAAAAAAAAGTCAAACTCGAAAGAATGCAAAATGTAAGTGATTTATTTTAAAAATCTGAGTGCCATAAAGTAATATTAGTTATACCTGTTAATCGAATTGTCAGCTCAAATAGTTCTTAATCTCGGTTATTCGATCAATTGATACACTATAGGTACATACAATTAATCATTTATTCTTATTATGCTTTTGTTTTATTAGGAACATTTGTGATTGAATTTTTTTTTTCAATTATTTAATCATAATTTACTATAGTTGACAGTTTCTTATTCTTTTTAGAAAATACTTTCTTTTTTTTTTCAACAGAAGAAAAGTAAAATATAAGTGCCACAAGTACTGACAATCGTTGATGGAAATAGATGTAACTCGTCGTTGAAAACGTTCAAGTCGAAAAATAATTTTTAAAATTTATTATGAATAATTAATCAATTACTATGCATTTTAAAGTTTTTTTTTTTTTTTTTTTAAAGTTAAAATATATTTTATTCCCTGGCAAATACGATTAAACTTGTTATTTTTCTAATTTCCAAAAACGCGTTTTAACTTGATGTTTTTCTTATACCAAATAATTAATTAAAGGTTGATTGGAATGAAAGGGCTTCCACTACTCTGATAAATCCCTTTTTTTTGTACATAAAATTAACAAATATTCAACAAAATTAGGTTGACGTGTATAGTTTGATATGATTTTATAGTGTTTGCGTTGAAAGGTGAAGGTTTAATTATAATTATTAATGTGAACTGTAATTTGAAACGTTTTATTGGTCTTAACAGTAAAACGCATTTATTTTGCTGAGTACACAATCGAAAAGTAATTGGTTTTAATGAAGTTTACAACTCGCGTTTTGACTACCAAATCACAAAAAATAATAAAACCAAGACTAACAAACCGAGATCGAAAGGCTTAATTTAATTTTAATAGTTTAATAAAAACGATTAATAAGAATTATTCAAGCCTAAAATTGATGTCTAGTATTATCTATTTCAATATGTTATGATTATATGTTTGAATCTAACAATCGATTAAATTATGATAAATATGTCTCGTGTATAATATCTATATTTTTTAAATTTATTACTTTTTTAACTTGAAAGTTGAAAGTAGTATTAATTGTATTATATTAACGTACAATTAAAAACCAACAAATGAGATCATTTTTTATTTCTAAAGCATAACAAAGAACGTACGTTTTTATATATTTTTTTTCATTATTTTGACATTATAGATTTCCGGATACAAAAATACAATGATCACTGATGATAAAACGTTGTCATTTTAAATTCTCATAATGCAATTGGTTTGCTGAATAAAGGTTATTAACGAACTAACCAATCAATATTTAAAAGGTCAACGATAAAAATAAAAATAAAAAATAAAAACATTAAAAACCACAATTTTGATTATTTGAGTTCAAATGACTTAAGTATTATATGCACTATATGCACAAAAAAAAAAAAAAAATTAATTATTAAACCTATTATAATATATTATAATATTAAAAAAAAATATAAAGCTCATAAATAATTATCCAAATTATTTATAAAAATCTCTTTACACAATTTAAAATTAATGTATTTAAGTACAAATAATTATGTTTAAGTCATAATGTATACCTAATGTAATGGTATATTATGAGAAATTAGACCATTTCTCATTACAAGAATGTTGGTAATTTTCAAATAAAACATCACCTTAATAGATTTGTCAGACTATCTATCCATATGTAAGTAAATATTTCAACTATACTCGTAAATTATAGATTGTAGAATTGAAAGTAATAATTGTTTCATGTTTTAAAATTGATAATTGAGGAATATTAAGAAACTTATGTACTTTTTCACAATAAGTCTCTAAGATTTCTAGTTCACGAACTTTGTTAGGAAGGGTATTTTAAACAATGTGACATCGAATAACTATTTTTATGTAAAAAGTATTTATTTACATTTATTAACTATTTTTATGTAAAAAGTATTTATTTACATCCATCATTTGTTTAAAATTACTTCTAAACATTATAATACGTCTCTTAAAACTGTATTGGTTGTCTTAAATATTTATAATGATTGATTAATATTTTTAGCACTTGTAATATTTTGTTTTTGTTAGAATATTCTAAAAAGCTAGTGCTTATAGAATTAATTTTGATACAATTTTGATATTTAATGTTTTACTAAATTTAGATTAGACGCTGGTATTTATAAAAGTAAACAATTAGTTTTTAGTTATAATTTATATCAGGGTTTCCTCTTCATTTTTAGGTTAAACAATAATGCATAATAGGTAGGTGTAACGTTTATAAAGTATTTATTAGATACCAGACCTCCTTAAACATTCCAGAACACCTCTACGAAGCACTCGGACCGGACTATGAAAATTCTATTAATATTCTAACTTTCCTAAAAATAACCAAACTTTATAACCTCATATAATTTCATATGTTTTCCTAGATATTCCCCTACTTTAATTACACATACCTACCAAGAATAATTTTATTGTAATATTGTAAAATGTATTGTAAATTGTACCTGTATATATAAGTAATATTTTAAAATATGTAAGCTAATAACCTTAGTTGTTGAGGCTTTAAAGTAATAATAAAAAAAAAAAAGTATTTATTATTATATTGGAATATTTATTAAACAATTAATTTAAACATCAATTGAATGGGATTAATACTAAATACTGGTTGTTTTTCAGTAAAATATTTACATCATCTTTATAAAATTGTTTAAATTCTTAAAGGAATTACCTATTTTACAGAAATACTTATTTTTATTAATTGAATAAAAGAAAATTATTCGTACGATTTCTTGAAAAAAAAAACAAAAAATGTGTACCTAAATATTCGTTATAAATCGTGCATTATAATATTCCCAACGTTTTGATTTTATTTAAAAATTCTTATAATTGTATGGTTCTTTATACATTTTATTGAATATTAAAGTACTATTTTGTAAAAGAATTTATAAAGAAAAGTAGGCACCTAGAAATAATTTATGCAACGAGTAAAACCACATAAATAAAATAATATTAATATAGCTGCACTGTGGTCGTTTTTTCAGTGAACACCGTTTAATAATTATTTTTGATGAGTTCAGATTTGATATTCTAAAATTATTAGTTAGATGTTATAATAATTGTTAAAATATAATTTTATTCTTTGAAAGAATTCCTTTAATATAAATAATTAATTTTAATTTGACAATTTGTTTAGCTTATTTCCTTATTTTGAATTATATGAAAAGGTAATTTAATTTTGAATTTAAACTAAATTAGTTATTAATTTATATTAAGTAATTTGATTATTTTTAGTTTAACGGAATATATTTGTAACGCGGTCAATATTACTTCAGCGATTAGTAAATGTTTAGTTAAATTATTTTTAATAAAAGATAGTTTGAATAAGTCTCATGTTGACATGGCAGTTTAATTTCTGAACTTTAAATTGCACTTATTATTTTTAAACAATATTGAATTATAAGATAATTTTTGATAAATATTAAGACTTAAATAGAAAAAAAAATGTTTGTTATTTATAAAAATAAGTTTCTTTGGAGGAAAGAGTAAATTCAGAATGTAAGAAATGATCAATAAACACACTAGTGCACTATATATATATATAGTTTGAGAATTATTTTCTTATAAAAACATATGAGAATAAATATTATATAAACGTTTATCAAAAGTTATACTAAATCATCCCAGAATAAGTTATACACAAAACACACCTAATGAAAAAAGAACCACCAAAAACATGATGAACATGCAGATAGCTGAATTTTATGAAATCTATTATCGCGGAATGCATCACCACGGAAGAGAACCGAAAACGGTTAAACCAATTTTGAAATTAGGGGTGATAATATCCTATAAGTCCCTCTTTTTGCACTTATAACAGCTGCGATTTGTATTTTCATAATTACATTATATTGTAGGTACCTATATTACATTATATTATATTATATTATATTATAATATTCACCGTGTCAGTCATAAATACATTTTGTTCGATGTAATAATTGTTTGATAATTATTCGTATATTCGTTGGAATTTAAACACAATAACGTTTATTTCCTACAAGGTGCTTTTTAAAATACATTAGGATTTAAGTTATTTCCAAGGCAAGGCCTTGCATTCTGATGATCACCTTTTGTTGTGCCACTTTTCGAGAGGACGACCTAAACGAACCAGAAAAATATCAGTTGCACTGACAATACACGCGCTTGCACACTTCTATTTTATAATTTAAATTAAGTACTTCACTGTCGTTGTTCGCTTTTTGTACTATACACTATGGTCGCCTACAGTATTTTATTTATCGTATTGCATTTTCTTCTTCCAGTAGCTACCGCCACCACAAGTTGCGAATGTCAGTGGAATTAGTTTTTAGTTGAACTTAAAGGCTTAATTTAATACAACGAAATGTCAAACGCGTATGCGAGACACACGGAAATCGTGTTCGTGATAATTGATAACCACGACGGTTAGCATGAAATTTCCAAGCACGTGATACACAAGAATCTGAAGAAATTGCTAATTGTCCATGGCTGTCAAAACAAAGGTCTTAAAACTTCACAACATGCATATCACAAATAATTAATTTAATACTTTTGTCTGTTTCGTTAATAAATTATCAAACAGTGTTTGTCATAGTTCATAGTTTATTAAATTAGGTGGTACGTCATGTACAATTCAAAAGTTGAGAAATTATTATTAGTTTTCTTGATGAATTAATTACGTTACCTTCGTATTTTTTTTTTTAATGAGTACTTAATTGATTTAAAATAATTTTAGAAATAAACTTGAACTAAACATTGATGTCTGACATTTTTGATGGGCACTTCAATCTACCAAGTAAATTCCGAAAAATATAATATGTGTTATTACTTATAGATTTAGCGTACATACTATCATTATGTATAATGGATAACAATAAGATATAACGTACCTACACAGTGAAATATATATCGTTAAAGTAAATATAAATACATATTGTATTTTTATCAAGTTATGATTTAAATAATTTATGGTCATACAAGATATTATTAAACAGTAAATTAGTTATACAAAATACGTTAATGAAGAAAACAGATATCAGCAACTAAGTATCCGGAATATAGATTGAGTAATGAAGTTTAAACTTACCATTAAAGCTTATAACTTAAAAAACTAATTCCTGAAAACGATGAATGATCTATAAACATACTTATGACTTATAATTTTTTTAAATCTTATTATTAGGTAATCTATAAAGTTAGGTTTTTTTCTTGCTATTTTTATAAAATACGTATAATCTACGTCTGTAGTTCAAAAAAATATGATATTAATTAAAGACATTTAAATAAAGGATAATTTTTTGGGTCATACAATTGAGGATGTTATGTTGTTCGCAGTTGTTTTTTAACAAACATTTCATGCGCGAATTTTTTTCAACAATTTTATCGTAGAACCATATATAATTATAATATACATATTACATATATATATTTCACTAACGATCCGCTGAACTTTGGTTTTCAATTTGATTTCTAAAAACCAAATCAGTCACATTGATCTAATGAAAAACGAAATTATTTTCAAAACAATTACTTATATTATTTGTTACAAGTTACCACATACATATAATTGCAATTATGAAGTATTAATCGTTGAGTATTCGTTTATATTCAAAATTAATTTGCATAAATTAATTATTTATAATCTTATTTTTATCTTTATATCCTATATGACTGTATATTTTATTTCGTTTATTTAAAGGGTTTTTATAGGGATTATAACATTATAATTGTTTGAACACTTTTTAGTTGGATAATTTTTGATTAGGACACACAGGTGAGTGCGTGCATCATATAAAGGTATCTAAAATTTTTTAAGCATAAATTAAATAAAACCAAAAAATTCTTAGTTCAAATGACATAAAAACGTAATTTTATATAGTATACCAATAAAATATTAGGTCTATATAAGTTATATTGCTTATAATATAGGTTCACTTATTTTTAATCATTGTCTCTTTGATTTGAATACAATCAGTCGAGTACCTAATAAATTATACGTTTCACACGTCTTGAATTCGAAAGTTAGATAATATTGATATGCGTCAAGTTAAGTATGATTTTGTCCATATGTTCAACATAATGATTTGAATTAAAAAGATAGTAAGTGGAAGATTATCAATTTAAATGAAACAATACAAATATATTAATATACAATACTACAAGATTAAATTGAGGTATAAAAAATCACATAATTACTTTTCAATATCTACGAATATGTTTTTAAATTATTTTTCGTTATAATCATACGATTACAATATATGTAATTATGTATAATTTATTAGTTTATAACCTTACACAATTATATTGGTATATATCATAAAAGTTAAAATCTTAACCGCAAATACATAATATATTATAATACGGAAACGTTGTCTTTAAGTTGCCCAACTCTCTAAACAAAACCACCAACTAAAACTTTATCAGTAAGCTTTGAAAAATGTTGACTTAAAAGTTTGCACTCGAAATGAAAATAAGGAAATTTGGTCCAAAACGTATGCTTCTGTTATTGCAAATATCTACAACATTTATAATTCCATTCCTTCGTCCTAATTATTGCAATATTAATCCTCCTCATTGTAAATGAAACATTCAATATTGCCCATTGTCTATTCGTTGTATTTGTAGTGCTAGTTTATTCCGCTGTGAACTTAGAAACAAATCAAAAAATGTGAAACGAGTGTTTTCAATTCAAAACAAATCCTCGGAATGCGTATTGATTTTTCTATTTTGTATTCAGACATTTTTTCCGGTAATGAATATTGAACAATAGTTTCAACTTTTCGAATGCTCTCAAGTTGACGTTTTAAACGGGTTTTGAATTTTCGATTTCTATAGTTAATGCTGTTAGTGTGAAACTACCAAAATATAGTGAAAAAAATAGAGCTGATGAAATTTAATCATAGTTCAGAGCTGAAATATTAATCGAATGCAATGATTCTCAAATCTACCCCAATGTAGATAATGTAGGCAATGGTTAATTCAATCGCGGTTAAAGTATTACCTATCACATGTATTTTCGTAAGTAATTTACCTTCATTATAATATGCGTAAAATGTACGCTGTTCTATCGTGTTTAGACTTCATCAACATTATATGATAAGTAGGTACACTTAATTGAACACGAACGTATGAACAACATTAACCCATAATAATGATTCAAACATAAAATCGTGGAGAATTTCTCACCTTTTGTTATGTTTTAATAGTAAATAGTTTAGTTGTTAATCAATAAATAAAATCGTGAGTTTCATTATTTTATATTTATCGTGTACGTTAAAAAAAGTTGTTTTATCATATTTTTTTTCTGCTGTTGATCAAAATAATACATGGTAAGGGTGGTATATAATATAACATATTAAAGATATTGGCAAAGCCGTTATCAGTCACGGTAAAACACGATTGCGTACGGTCTTTATCGACATACGCAATCGTGAACATTAAATGTTCACGATTGCGTACGATTTTTAACTGCAGCTTTTAAGCACTGTTGCCATTTACTTTGAACTTATAGAACAGGAGTTACTTCCATATTTTTTTTTTATTATTATTGAATAACTATTTTTTATTATATTATTTTAACATTTAATTATTTTTAATTATTTTATTTTGTATACAATATTATTCTAACATATTTGTCGAAAATTGAGATTTGTAAGTGGTACCAAAACTTAAGTCATTTTTCCAAAATTTAAATTTTACTGATCAAAAATAAAAACATAAATTTGGCAACGTTGCACAGTAAATTTTACGCAATCGTTAGACTTTTGGAGTAAATATTAAAGTTAATGGTTTAACGTACGCAATTGTGTTAACGTATGCAATCGTGTTCTCAAAAAGAAACATCGTACGCAATCGTGTGGTACCCATCAGTCAAATATTTTTATTTATTTATATATATTAATTTTTTTTTTGGTGGGAGGGGGGAATTTAAGAGTATAAATATGTTTTTTGACTACTAAATTTTAGAATTTAAAATGTAATTTATTAATTTCAGTGGGACTTTATGCCCTCCGGCATCGGCCTTGGGCATTGCTGTTTATAATTATTGTATATACCTACACAATATTATTTAGGTACAATTACATTCATAATATTTAAAAAATGTATACTTCAATTAAACTATAGGTAGGTAGTTAGAATTGTATACGAAAAAGTTTGTCATTGTTATTGTTGTTGTATTTGTTTGAACATAAATTTAATCTGTGCGATTGTTTTATTAAACACTCAAACTTTAGTTAAACAAAGTATTGGCATTATGATTTTATACGTAGACCATAGCAGGTGTACAACGGTTTGGTTTACTGATATTAATGACAAACGTATAACTAAAATGGTGGACAAGATATGAGAACTGGTGTTGGTCACTGGTCACGCTTCACTTTGTGACAGGAGATTACGATGTGTAATGATGATCAATTTTGAAATCAACCCAATTTGAACAACGGTTTTAAGCGTGTTTTAACGAGCGTATTTTCTGACGATTGTCTGCAGTAAGTTATGCTTACGCGTTACGCAGTAGGTTAAGTTGCTAAAAAAAATCGAAAAATAACCTCAACTGCTTCCATGCGATGCCCACTTCCTTTAACGAGATTCTTTTATAATGTGTATTGCTTTTATGCCAAAAAATAGTATACAGAAAAAAACCGACGTTCAACCCTTGACATCCACCACGAATATAAAATGTGATTCTTTAACTAATTATTATATTTTAGATTCTGAACGAAGTGATGAATGTATTGATTTTACAATAATGTGTGTTTTGTTTTTGTGTCTGGGTACAGCATTACTAGTCGAAATAATGTTTCAATTTCAAACTTTGGGGGTGGTTTCCGATGTAAAAGTGAATATCCTTGGTGTATTATAGAGGTCAAAAGTAAACATTTTCCAACAGTTTTCAAAAAATTCGATAAAAAAATAAAAAAATGTTATTATTCAAAAAGTATAAGTCGTAGATACTTGAAAATATTACCAGTTATTTAGATTGGCATTTTCTTTACATGATTTAATTTTCAAAACTTTTTTTGAGATATTTATAGACAACTGAAATTTTCAATTTTTCTGAAATTTTTTTTTTGAAATGTCGATAAAATTTTTTTGCCCCTATAAAAATACTTGAAAATTTAATACAAAGTTTCTCATAAATTATTCTTATAGTGATTAAAAAAATATAAGAATACATGGGCACAATTTTTTTTATTAGCATTTGAAGTTCAAATATTGACGAAAATTCGTCAAAACCATGAATATTTGCAAATTATTTTGTAGTTCAAAATTCATAAAATTGTTTGTATTTAAATCTAAGGTTAAAAAATTCAATACTAAGTTTTACATAAGTTTTGCTTCAAATAGCTATAGCAAAAATTTGAAGCGTCATTATAGGAAAAATGTTTTGAGCCTTTGAGTTTTATATTCTTTATGAAATCAGGTATATGAATATCTATGATAATATAAGGTATTATGAATTATAATTAACTACATGCAATGTTTTTAGAAAAATTGATTAACCATGCCTTATTCAAAATGCGTCCTAATTGAATAATAATATATTTGTTTCAAAATAGAATATATGACAATATTTAAATATAATGTATCCTAGACTGACAAATCATCTCCGTTCAGAATCGTTTTTCGTATACAATGATACCTATTATTGCATTCAAATCTAACCTACCCTAGTCAGAGGTCCACCACACCACCTAATGTACAGCAGAGCGACATCCACTTGCCCGCTTTTTTTTTTATATTGACCTTAAGCCCGGCGACTATGGCCATTAGTTGTTGGGGCTATGAACTGTTGTAGGAGTAAGGTTTTGGTACGGTATGTAGTTTTTACGATTGTTAGGGTAGGTAGCAAACACGTGTATGTGTGGCAATGTTTTTGACTACTATGAACCCGGGTGATCACCCATCCGGGATCTAGTAGCTGTGGCCGTTACTTACTTTCAGTCGCATTCCGCGATTGGTAGCATCCAACGCGCCACGCCAAGCCACAACCAACTAATTATTTTGTTACGATATGATTATGTAAATATAAAGGTAGTTGAAATATATAACCGATGCACCTTTTAAAATTTAATTTACCTACAATAATATTTATTGTTTTACATACAGAAATGTAACGCTTGTCAATCATATTGTTATGATTTTTACCTTATCGATTTTTATAGATTAAGTCTAAATTTAAATTCGTTTTCATTCAATAGTTACACACTAACACATACATTAATACATTATTATCAAATATATTCGTACATACATTAACGGACACTGAACCTTGTACGAGTACTCTGTGTTCTATAGTATAATGAATGTTCAATCAATAATATACTCTTCCCGATACATTACTTTATTAGGTAGGTGTAGTAGGTGTACACGAATGATGGATCTATGACGTCGCATGTACCACGAGTATACTAATGTAAATGTATCTGTTTTAAAATTGTTATTTACTGCAGTAGATAGTATTATATTCCAAATCTAATAAAAAGTTTCGTTCTAATTAGGAATAGTTAATGAACAAATGTATAGGTATTATAACTACGTGTGTTTATGTGCGTTGTGTTCGTATAAGCATCGAGTCGTAATTTATTAATATGGTACGGGATTCGAAATTGCAATGTACGTTCCCAACAATTTGTGTACACGAAGTGAAAAAATGGAAATTAAATTTACAGTTTTTTATACATCGATTATCAAAAACTATACCCGACGAAAGAATGGGAAAAATGAAACCAAAAGTGTATATTCAAAATATATCCTAAGTCGTTTGTCATGGATTAGTTGTCGAAGTGTAATGAATAATTTAATATGTATTAACGTTATTTGTTTAATTATTCCAAAATATATTTTCCATTTCGTATTTGAGTACCTATTTACATAAGTAAATTTATAATCACAGCTTCAAGATATTCATTTAATATACGGTTTATACTGTTGTATACGATTTCAATGTGATTTTATAAATTTCGTAAATCAATGTTTTTATCCAATAAGATTTTTTTTTTAAAGAGATAAATTAAAAATATTGAATCGTAACTAAGTTGTAACAAACTATGGATAAGAAATGAGTATTTTTTTTAGAAACTATAATCAAAATTATTTAATAAAATGTTACTTTGGTATTAGGTATCAATGGATCAGGAATCAGGTATAATAATATCGGAATATTATGCAAGAGTATCTTTGTTATTAAAATTATTATACGACATAAACGTTGTATACATATATAATATATATACAACAAAACTACCATAAGAATAGTCAATTATACCTGAATGTCTGATGTTATTTTCATTACTTCAAGTAATATAAATTTGATTAGTGTATTGAAAGTGTGATTAAACCATTAAAGTAGTTAGTTTTCATGGGAAAGCTCGGAGAAATATTTTTTCGTATTTTTAATTTTTTTAAATATAAATATGTTTTTTTAGAATTTTATCGAACATTCGCATATATACTTAAGTTTTTCTTATTCAAACTTTGTTTAATAAATCTGAGTTTTGTTTAAAATATTAAAACACATTAATAGAAATTCAATTTATAACATTATGACAACAGTCAGAAACTTTAAAGTTTAAGTTGTCTTGCGTCATTTGTTAGGAGTACCTTGTACGTATTTAAACTTATGAGCAAAATTAGTATTTAAATAATTTAATGTACGGAAAGTTACTTTCCCAGATTTCAGATTATTATTATTGTTATAGAAAGAACACAAAGAAATTAAACCCAGCTCAGAAAGTTTAAATTTCAATGGTTAAGACGTATTTCATATTTTTAAAACTTTATGTATTATATAGGATTCCATTACTCTTATCAACTATCAAGGTGTTTCGTACAATACTTGTTCGCCGAGAAATAATATTATATTGACGCCACATAACCTATTTATTTATATTCTTAATGTGATTTTGATATCCTCACTGTGTTATTATTCTGTAAGACACAAGGAATGGGTTTTCCTTCATCGATTAATCACGCTGTCGTGAGGTTTTTTTTTACTCATTGACTTTTTGGCAGCAATGTTATAAAAAATTACATTCATAAAAGACATCAGGTTTTCGATTACGTTGAGAAATGTATCGTATATGAATGCGAGTTTACTCCGGCGGAGAACATAAGCGCCCATGTGGGTATAGGTAGTTTATTATATTATAAAGCTCCGATCACTCAGCTATAAAATAGTTACGTATTTAGATATGTATTAGGTGATAATAAGTTGTACGTGAATAAGTTCTGAAGGTACCTATATGAATATTAAATAATACCAAGGTTGTAGAGAAGGGGGATCACAAACATAAAATAGCCCCGTCCCCTTCTCTCCCAAAAAAAGAAAAGTCTCATGGTTTGTATTGTACTTTAATATTTTTAATCTATAAAATATTTAATGAATATTAATCAAATTTAAGTGATTTTGTTCTGTTATTGGTGATATATTAATTTAAACATTCATGTTACATCCTTAGATTATTATTTTAAGACTATTATGTTTTGTTGCGTTTTACGTAACTAAATTTTATCATCAATGTCTGAATTCGTGGTAGTATTGTTGTACACTAGTATTGGAAAATAATATTCCTTCATAGTTATAATAAATAAGTAATAAAACTCATGAAAAACAGAACTTAGGCTTCAGTTCCTTCAAATAAGTTTATTGAACTTCGATTATGTGATACACAAGATGATATTCCGTCATATAAGTTTATAATGTTTAATATTAATTGTTGTGTAATTCCTATAAATGTATTTTTAATTGTTTGGTTTGATTATTATTTATACTAAAATATGATTTGATCGAGTACTAAAAATAAAAATAAAACGAAAAAACGAAAATATTCATCAATAATATTCTATTCGTGGTTTAGTATTATGGTACAAATACGATTGAGCACAACCATAGTAATAAGTACCTACAGCATACGATAAAATTGAATTTATTGTTTGGAAATGATTTACGTTAAACCAAAATTTAATAAGTGAATCGGTTAGGTACATTTTTTTTTATACTTTATATTTATATATAAATGTCATACATATGATTTCATTGAATTTGAATAATAAATAATATTTTACTTATATGTATATCGTTGTGAGTAGAACTATTCAATAGGGTTGATCCATAAAATAAATTAATAAAACGCGACGTGTAGGTAGTTTTTGTATATTATTATATCTTAGAAATTATTATTAAATAAAATAAAATCGTAATACCCACACCATACACGTTACACACACAGGTCTAGGGCGTTTACCTGTTTATTTATTTTTTCATTTTTTGTGAAAGTCACAAATTTAATTTTTAAATCTAATGCTTTCCAATACTAAGATACATTTTCAAAGTACAGTGCTTGATTTGGTATTCGATAAATAAAACTATACATATACAAAATATCGTGTTGTACTAAAAGTTAAATTGCATATTTTTTTTAGTATTTTTTTTTTTTTCATTGCCGGTTGTTTAGCAATATATTAAATAGTGATGTCGAGAAAAATGTCTTTTAACTTCAATATCAAAAAATCAACTAAATTATTAGTGTAGTAGTGACATCGAAAGTATTGTGGTTTTTAATGTTAACTAACGAATAAAATGCAACTTGATTTAAATCTTGGTTTCATTGTCGTAGAAACTGAAAGGCATATTTCAATGGATCCTTTGCTTTGTAGTTGTTACAGTAAGATGTGAATAGAATAAAATTTGGTGACTGGGTTTATTATAAACGCCCATTGGCGCAAAAAAGTCAAGTAGTACTTATGTGTATGCTTCGGGTACCTGTTTTAAGTATTGGATTTACAATTTTTGCTCCTTCAAAAGAAATATTGTGTTATTTTTCGTCATAATAATCACGGATGTCGTTTATTTTTACTTCACTCTGGGGAAAATGATTCGGATGAACGAAATCATTCGTATTCTTTGGTGTCCTGGAGCAAAATTATTTTTGTTGAATATATTCCCTAGTGCCATTGTTTTGTTTCAAAATTTTTCTGATGATTTCACTATATACATGTCATAAAGTTCTTGGAGGATTCTAAAACGTTTAAGACACTATATAGACAACTTTTATAAATTACATTTTACAAATATCATTGTGTCCATAAAATGTTATTATATTATTTTTAAATAATAAGGTGATTAATATTTACCTGACTACTTGTATGAGAAGTCTCTAGTTTTTAAAAGTGACTTATAGTAGGTACTAAGTAGTGACTAATTTGTTCTATTTAAATTTTATTTAACCATTCGAATGATTTTTGAATTAATTGTTTTTTAAATTCTGAATTCGTATTTTCAATTTTTAACTACTCTCCATTTAATTTAATATTGATGAGAAACTTTAATCAACGTTTGATTAAAATGTTAAATGATGATAATCGTAATTGTGGTCATTACTACAAGTGCACGAAAGCTCGATTTAGCCGTAGTGTATCGGATATAGAATTACTTGGAAAAAAGTTTTTCTGTTTTTAATTTAATTTAAATCGGTAAACCATAGTAATTGTAATTATAATTTTTTTTTTTGATCGGATATTATTATGTACTTAGGGTCTATTATATAGACATAAAATTATAAATTTGAAATTTGAAATAATTTAAGCTTTCAATAAAATTTTTCTCTACAAAAGTTATATTTATAACGAGAAAAGGTCATTAAATTAATACCCCCCTCCATCGGTTGCAATTAGTCTTCAGTTACGACATTGATTATAATATGGTATGATATAATTTGAAAGCTGCTATTATCATTTTCAAGCTTTCAACGATTACACTATCATTATGGAAAATTTTGCAAGAGATAGATTATTATTTTATTTTAATATGCTTAACGCAGTCATGAATGTAATTTTGAATCTTATGTTCTCGCAAATCCTGTATATCATGCAAAAAGTAACCATTTTTTTTTTATTTTACCATTTTTATATTTTATAAAATCATTTATATCTTTATTAATTTAATATAAAATTTGATTGACGTCATAAAAAAAGAAAATAACCAAATTTTTTGAAATAGTTACATATTTACACGCTCACAATAAAAATCATATTGTTATAATCTCCAAATAAATTTAATGTTATCAACCTTTCGAAACCTACTTTAGAATATAAGCTGTTTTTTTTTATATAATGAGCATGTTCGCAAATTATAGTTTATTTGTTATGGAAGCTTAAGATTAAGAGCCGAGCAACAAGGTGAAGCTTATGAAACATACTTGTAGTTTAGAATGCTTTAAAAGTATTTAAATATTTAAAGTCCTTCAACCGTATAAACACTATTGATCTTTCATTTAGAGTTAATAATCTACTTGTATTAATGATGTTATAACTTACTCTAAGTTCAAGTTAAAATTAGAGTTAGCGAACACAATGTTGTTACATTTTATATTTGCTTTATCACATGACACCAAGTCTGGGCAAGTTAATGATAATTTTTAACTGAGTTAAGTTAAGTTAATGGAAAACATTTAAAAAAATTTAAAGTTAATAGTTAATCTAATTCTTTTTTTAACTCAGTTAAGTTAAAAGTTACATGAACATTTTCAATTAACTTATTAACTTAAGTTAAGTTATTTTTTTTTTAAATATAATATCTATATAAATAATAAAAATCATAAATATTATTGACCACAGGAAATAGCCAATAGCTTTTCTATACATAGGTATTGAATTAATAGAATTATGTAGTAGGTATGAAAAAAATACAAAATTGAAAATGCCGAAACAAATACAATCTTTTGATTTATTAACACACTAATACAGACAACTGACAAGTATTATGCATTTTTTTAAAATTATTAAATAAAAATAACATGGTATTTAAGAATGTACTCTGAATACTTTTTTAGGAAACTAAAAGTCTAAAACTGTTTGAGAATATAGCCAACTATATACTTCATTATATTTATTATCTAATTATTTATAAATTAACTTAACTCGAATTTGATTAAAAGTAACTCGTTATTTGTTAAGTTTATATCAATTGAAATAAGTTAAGTTAAAAGTTAAAATTAACTTAACTTTTAACTTTTTAACGCGTTTATGCCCAGGCTTGCATGAAACAATGAAAAATTCAAACTTTCCGACTTTCTTAAAGATTAAATGTACAGCTATTATGATATCTTAATATTCAATCCTGAATAATTATATATTATAATTATTATGATTTAATATCCTTTATTGGATTTTAGAATCTTAATTTTATCGGTACTTTATATCAGACTTTTTTTAATATAGCATCTAAAATTTGTATATAAAAAAAAAAACAAAATTGTCGATGAAGTTACATACATCAGCGATGAGTAACTACTATGCAATTACATGGAGTTAGGACCCAAAGATTAAATTGATTTTTGATAATTTACTTTTCGATACAAAAAGTTTTTGTGGATTTAGCTTTCAACATTATTAAAAGCGTTACCCAAAGATGGTAAATAAATAAAATTTACAAATTTGTTGTTTATCAGTTATTTTGGTAGAATCTTTTGGTTTTTAGCTTCAGTGTTATCTAAAATAATCAGCCCCTATACACAATATGATACAGTTATTAATTAGTGTTAACTAAGAAATAGGTACTATTTAATCTTGTTCAGTATGTCAACAATACAATAATTATAATATACGATATAAAAATTAACTATTTTACATTTATAAATAAATAATTTTATCAACTTATTATTTTGGTTTGACATCATAGCACATCACTTCTGTTAAGCCGAATTTCGTTTCTAGGGAACATTTAATGCAGAACAATTAAGTTTGAACTAAGTGAAAAACTATATTAACGACTAGTAGGTGCTAGTTGAAAAACTTTTTATTTTGAAACTGAACATATTTTTCAGTAAGTTTTACTTTGAACAAAAAACAAATTTCAAGACAACGTGAAATAACTTTGGGATATTTAGATTTAACAATCATTAAAAATTATTCATTATGAATAAAAAAAAAACTTAACAACTTGAAGTTAAATTTTTTCCATGGATCAGTTATTTATTTTGAGATAGGCATCCTAAGCACCTTTTGGTTCTGATTGCACATTGATTGAATAACAATGCATATAATTACCTAGTCTATTCTACTTACTTTTGTTATATAAATGCATTGTCTATTTTATTTGAATTATTGTATACATTTAATAAAAAGTCATTTTAATGAATAACTTTGGGCTTCCACCCGTATTTAGAAAAATAAATAAGCAAATAATTGTTTTGTATTGTCTCTCGGTATGTAAGGACCCGCCGAAAATAATAAATTTTCTGCTAAAATTATTCTATCAAAAATAATTCCTAAGTTAAAACATAATTTTCTTGCAAGACGTGTTATTCTTATTCTTATCGATTAAAAAATATTTAGAGCATTATAGTATTACTTCTTATGATATGAAGACATCCTATGAATATCCTTCAGTTTGAATATTATCACATATTTGCATACTATATTAATACTGTAATTCTTATCGACCATCGACGTCATGATGATGTCTAACGTTTTTCAAGTGTGAACGAGTTCTAGACATATAGCAAAATACATAATTTACCTGATAATAATAATAATATATACAGTTAAAACAGAGTAACATAGTCAAATCCGCGGTAGAGAGAAAATGCCATGTTATATTATTATTACACGACCGTATGTCAGACGTGATAATACGGCTATAAAATATATCGTTAAGTTATAATATTATTACATCTCCTCAAATAATATTATAAAATATGTTATATTATTCCGAAAAAAACTTTTTTTGTGTGTGTGTAAAACGACAGAGTCTGCCGGACTTTAAAACGTGTCGTGCGCTCAAAGTCAAAACTTGAAACGCGCAAAATAGGAGAAGAGACGGATGGATAGACGTATACGGATTATATTGACATTTTCCATTACGGCACGTCCATAATTTCACGAAACAAACCGTCTGGCAGGACTCAGACAATCTTCATTTTCTTATTTTTTTTACCGGTTGGATATAGCTGAATGCCGTCGCAAAATTATATGGCACTCCCAAAGCAGACGTGTACATTCTTGTATACCCCATGGAATTCCGTTGGAAGAATATATTCATTCGTGACGCTCTACGCGTTTCGTTCGACAAAGTTCAATAAAAATGTGATTTCCCCGGCTACAGAGAATCATTGGTAAAATTCCTAAGCAGTAATCATTATGTTATTCGACTTCGATTCAATAAATTTACTTCGGTTGTCGGTTATAATCGCGCACTGACCGCATTAACGACAAACATTGTTGATTTATTTAATTCATAATCGTTTTTTTTTTATAAGCCAGAGAATTGCAATCATGTATATTATGACTTATTATATTAGGTGACCTATTTTTAAGATTTTTTTTTAACGTTATTGTTTAGATTTATAACTTTTTCAAACTGAATAACGTAGATTTTAGTTCTAATACACAATATAGTATTAAAAACACTTTTTTTTTTAAATGAATAAATTTAATCAAGTATCTTAGTATCATATACTATAGTGTAATTGTAATTTTTTATGTTAAGGTCAAAATGTAATTCTTTAATCTATTAAATTTGAAATAAATAAGTAGAATACTCGTAAAGTATTATTATTTTTAGAAGTGTAAAAAAAATAATGATTGTTGACGGAGTAAAATACAACATTAATCGAGTAATTAAAAAGAGTAATTTATTGAACGCCACAAAAATATCATATAAAAAATTATGTGGTTGTGAAAGTCAAAGGCAATATACTAATATTGGTGAATAATTAATGTTTTAGTTGTTTATTATCATAAAACAGTGGTAATATTAAAACTAATATTAAAATCGATTGAAGAATAGGTAAATATTATCCAGATGGACGAATTCTATCAACTAATTTAATAGTCATCATTTTATATTTGTAGGAAATGGCTTATTTAAATCGAATGATTTAAACTCGTAGAAATTATTCTGGTAATAACATATATATAAATTAATTAGATCTCTAAATAAATTAAAACTGTCAAGACTGCGAATTCGGTGCGCTTTTGGATGGTGCTTGTGGCGATCGATTAATTTTGGGTCTAGTGGATAAAGGTTAAAGTCAGTCAAACTAAGTTAGGTATTTGACGAATCAAAATTAACATTCAAAGTTGAGCGTACGTTAGTTTTGGATGAGTAGCTAGCGAACAATCAGCCAGGTGAAATTATTAGTTGTAGGTACTCGAATAAACTGTGTGGCCGAAACACAACAACAAATAATTTGTTACTAAAGATTAAAAGGTTCATCACGAATCGTTTAATCCAGGAGACATGCAACATGATGATTCACAACTGGATGTCGAGAACACATTCAATCGTAGAAAGGACCAAATAAAAATAAGCGATTAGTGTTGGTGAAATTGTGATCTCATTTCGGATTTTGGCTTATGGCTACATTCATATTGAATAAAATTACTGTATTTCAACTTATAATTAGAAATAATTATTTACGAGTAGTATTGGTGGATCATGGCAAGGTACGCTTTAGGTTAAAATAGGGTTTGGTAGAGGAAGAAAGGTACACTTTTAGTGGAAACGTGTTGCGTTCGGTTTCGGTATGACGCATAAAATGTTATGTATGTTTAGGTAAGTTATAAATAAGTTTGTAATACTATAAATTATCATATTATTTTGAAAGGTAAATAATAATAATAATAATAATATTAATAACAATAATAATAATAATAGTATAATAATACAAACAATGGTGAGGTTTGTTTAAAATCCACTACTTAATTTGGAGGATAAAATACGTTATAGATTATCGTGTGGTTCATTGTGTAATCGAATTTAATTTTAATTTTAACACTAGTCATACTACTGTAATATGTATGGAAATAGATTATATGGCTTTTGTCATATAAGGCATATAATCTTTTTCATCTTCGGTTGTACTCAAAAGTGTGTGACGAAGAAGTTCAAAAGTCTACACAGAAATATGGTTCATTCAAATAAAAATCATGTTCGGTTAAGTGACTTGAACTTATTACTGAGAATCTTGGAAAACGTCCACCAAGTAAAATGAAATGAATTTAATGAATTTAAAAGTACCTATTATATTATATAGGTACTCACTTATACTACAAAATGCTCGTGAATGAAAACAAATAAGTTGTTTAAAAAAAAAACATCAAAATTGTACTCTTGAGATTATTAGTTAAAATATACAAATAAATAATAAAGTAAGTATATTTTTTAAATTTGCTTATTTTATAGTATCTTGAAGAAATAAATATTGTTAAATTTTTTCTCGTAGCTACGCAAGATTGATAAATGTCTCACATTTATGATAAATATTAAAGACATTAAACTTAAAATAATGTTAATAGAATAGTTTTCTATATTATCAAGAACAGAGTTCAGAGAGTATTCTTAAGATTATTCAATTCAAGTCAAACGATTTAATAAAATCAATCATTGCAGTATAATATATGTATGATACATTTAAAAAAATATATATTTTATGATGAATTTATAAAATACATTGATTAAGATTTTATTAGGTAGTTCTAATATGCTATAGTGGTTTGATGATGAAAGCATCACGATGATTTTTTTCATTAAAAGAGTTCGACCGAAATTATACCGTCGTGAAAATGAGGCGCTTAAAATAAAGTGTTCTCTGTTTGGTCAATCGTTACGATATGATAGGTAAGAGATAAATACTAAGTTCATTCGATTGTAAAACTTATTCACTTAAAACAAATAGAGTAAATCTATACTATATAAAAACAATCTGAGAGAACTTGAGGATTTTAAAGCACAAATTGAAACAACTTAAATTCATTAACCTTGAGTTAGACAAATAAAAAATAAAACCAATAATAAGTTTTAAGATTATAAATAAACATTGTGTATTTTATTGCTGTTGTATAAAATAAAATTTAAGCAAAGAAGATTTAGTATAGGTAGGAATTTAATTTATAAAAACTGAAAAATATATAATTTCAATATATTTGCACCCTTTTATACAAAAAAAATTTGGAATTTTTTCAAAAGTTTTTAGAATGAATAATAGTATAAAAATTTCCTATACACAAATATTTATAAGTATAGTAAACATTCAATGTTAATGGTTAAAGAGATATTTCATTACACTTCAATTTTTTTTTTTTTTGTTTATTGTTGTATTAAGCTATATAGTTTGATTCTAGATGTGGGTGTCATAAATATTAATTCCATACAATCTAAATTTCTAATCATTTATAGACAGCGAAAATGTTATCACAATTTTTGATGATTTTATTTACAAAATTTCTATTTTTTTTTTTTTTTTTTTTTTTTGTCAAAACTTAATTTGTCACAATATGAATATTATCCAGTATTATAATTTTGTACATATTATATAATATTAAGGTTTCATAAATAAGACATATTTTTGTAAGTTACAAAAATGAATAGAATTTTTTATTTATTTCCCATGTAATCACCGCCATTTTTGAGATGAAAACATTTTAACAACTGCATAATAATATAATATCATAGTTTTAAAAAAAACTGTAAAATTCACGCCATCAATTTAAACTTAAAATTATTTCGATAAAATATACAACCGTTTGTAAAATAAAATAATAAAACGATACCATACATTTATTTTGACAAATACATACTGAAAAAGTTAGTAAGCTATTTTGATTTTGATTTTAAAACAAATTTTGACAAAATAATGAAAATAAAATAATTGTTGAGCTTATTTTAATATATTGATTATAGCATAATATACCATATAGTAACACATTATATTTGAATACTTGCATCATTTAATAGTGCATAAAATCATATTTATATTCATGTTTGACATGATTAATGTTCTGGACATGAAATAATCTACGTGTAGCGTTAAACCATTTCATAGTAACACAAACATATTATAGTGTGTGTGACGTGTGAGTGGAATTTTGGCCAAATTCCACAAATATGTTTGCGTTACCTCCACACAGGTCTTCTCCGTTAAAGAATATTAAACATAATCTGATGAGGTCAAAAAAGTGAAACGTGAATTTAGTTTTGTACCTAGTATAATGGATTTACTCATAAAACATTTTAATTACTAACCGTTTTTAGTGTTTTTTATTCTTATCATTTTAGATTAACAATGACGTGGGTACATTTTTTTTAGGGAGAAAAATGCTTTAAAATTTTAATATTATTTCTACTACATACATGTTCACAATGTTAGGGATCTATTGTGTCTATGGTCTATAATTTTTAATACAATAATAAACCATAATTTTTTAATACCTTGTATTTTAAACGATGTTAAAGGTAGTAATATAAAATTAACATTTTTTTTATATAACTCTCTTGGTAATTGCCTGGAAAAATAAAATTTTAAGAAGATGAGATTTCATTAAAAATAGTTTAAACTTATTTGGTACAGGATTAAGAAACTAAAAATAACAAAGACAATATAGGTAATAAGGAAATAAGAGATATGCTTCAACACAGACATATCACATAATAAATTATCATTAAAAATGAGATGTACTTATAGAATATATTGATATTTTATTATACCATTATTGTACTCTCATAAAATGGCAAAGCTTAAAAATTTAAACTCAGGAAAATGTTTACATTTGTTCGAAAATCATACTTTGACATCGAGGATCACAATCACAATATTTTACTGCACTACATAGTATGAGTGAATTTAGCCATCTTCGATTATTTATGGAATAACTTGTAAATAGAACAGAATATTTTTTACTTTCCAATCACCAAAATATTGTATGAAATTTAATTTTTGATAAATTATGAACGTATTAAATTTACCATCGACTGTACAGATATTTTACTTATAATTAATTTAAATCGTTCTTTATTTCAGTTGAACTACAAGATGACCATTATATGAAATAAATAACGCGTAGTGGTAAATACTTCCGATTCAGCGTACAAACTGCAGGTGGATTTTGTGATATAACTAAAGCTGGGACATTAACTAGTTAGTTATAATTCATATTGACTTTGTAACTTAAGACTTAACTAGTTGAATTGAATGTGTAAAATAATCTAATCTAGTTCGTTAAAAATAACAAGTAAGTAATTATTTTTTTGTTTTCATTCAAAAAATCCAAGTGTTCTGAACAACTGACGAGTTCCAATTATTTATCAATAGAATTTAGCCACGATCATAATCTATTATTAATAATAATTTTCGAGTATTTTCAATTTTACGATAAAAACATTTTTTTGTCCTATTATTTCTTATTACTTATTTAATGTATTAGTTATACAATACACCTATTTATTGTAATACACGTTAACCACGACAATGATAATAATTATAATTGTAAAATGGTCAATAGATAATATACAATATATATATTTTACGAATTTAGTATTATACTGTTTGTATATTTCTTATTTTGTTATAAGGTACTATGTCCTAATTACTGATATTCCAATTCGTTTCTTAGAAATAGGGGTTATTAGTTTTTACCTATCTTTTTGAAATTTGAGATATTAGATCAAATCATCAGTTAGGTCACAAATAATGTAAATTGGATTTCGAGACATGGACACCTAACGACCTAACTCAATAGATACGTATTGTAAAATTTACTGTAGGAATTATTTGAAGTACCACTGTAGTGTTGTTAAGAATATTGTCACACTTTAAAATCCTCGAGTGAGGCGTATACAGTGGTCATGTTGGGGTCGGGAGGTAAATTCGAGGAAATCGACGTCTCCAGCCAACGCATCTTCAGAGATGTTAAGGTGTCATTTCCACACCGTCCACACACACCCCTCAATTGAGCCTACCCATAATAGTCGCACAGTAATCTAATGGATCTATCTGCTTCCACCGACACTGCTAGGTGATTAATCTGCTCGTTAATTACATTGGGTGTTCCGGATGTAGTAAAATTCGAAAACGGTGTTCACGGCCTCTCCTGTTTGAGACGAGATTAAGTTTGTTGCACGGAGTACATTCTACATTTGCCGCAACTACTGAACAACTAATCTCTCATCGAATGTCGTCGACGGCGTGGACGAGGTGGACAAGCAATAGTAATAGCAGAGGTGCTAATAATAATTATCATCATTTACACTTGTTAGGAAATGGTTTTCCTGCTGTTTTTTTTCGTGACAACATCCGAGATAAGAGGACGTATTAATTATTACGAGAGTCGAAAGATGGCGTGGTAGTTGTGCGAGGTGGTTTAGCTCTGTGTGGCGATGGGCAATAAATTAAGAAATCTTGTAATCTAATTGTTAGGTACTCGTTGCTTTATATTTAATCGACTTTTTTTTTACCAGGTAATATTTATGATGAAATTACTTTGGCTAAGATTTTTTTTTTGCGTATTATACCTTTATATATACTATATAGTATAAAAATAAATACGTACCTATGCGTTTATTTTATTAAAATGCGGAAGATAATTTGTATCCGTCTCTTCGAAGCGTAAATAATTTTAACGACTGCAAACGATTTTTTTTATTTATATTTTATTATAAATTTGTCTAACTAATAACTTTAGTTGATGAAACTCGGATCCATGTAATTATTTTTTTACTATACGTAATAGGTGTTTTAAAGACCGCAGACGCGCAGACTATCTTTATGGTGATAATATTACTTTTATGTGGCATCAAAATATCGAAAGGTCATCTAAAAACAATACACATGTGAGATAAAAAATATACTTTTAGTATCAAAATACGATATTTAGTTGTAAAATTAATAATAAAGAAAGAAAATCATTGAAATTCGATTTATTTTCTCAATTATTATATAAAGTAATAAGTATCTATCCAAATTCAGGGAAATTAAATTTTACAAATTAACTAGGAAGGAACGCAAATTATTAAAAACAAAAAAAAAAGCGGGTATGAGTAAGTGGATGTCGCTCTGTAGTACAGTAGGTTACAAGTGGGATACTGTAATGGATGATATTAATTTTGAATTCAATGATGTAATATCATTGTATACGAAAAACGATTCTGAGTGGAGATGGCTTATCAGTCTAGGATATATTATACTACATTAATTATATTGTTATAATTTCGAAAAAAAAAAACGTCGCCGTCGTCCATAATTATTAAATATTATACAATCGTGAAATCGTGAAATCATACGTTTTTTCTTCTTTAACCGCTTTTATTTCGAGTAACGTTTCGAAAATCGAAAAAATGATCTGTTTAAGGTACCACCTCAAGAACATTACCTTTCAGAAAAGATGCTACATTTTATACTTTTGAGCAAGTTTAGAGGGATAAAAGTGTTTGCAGAACAAAAAAGATAAAGAAAAAAAGAAACAACATTGTAAAACCAATACTTTCCTCGCTCCGCTCAGAATCTAGAATATGTCCAAGTTATTTAGTAATTAATCTTTACTTATATGGACTAAAAGTTCTGAGAGTTCATTAAAAATATTATTAATTGTATATGGTTGTCGTACTAATCACTCTTAATTATAAATTGATGAATCACCATATAAGTGGTATATATTTTTAAAATAATAATGTTTTATGATTTAATTTGGATTTTCGATATTATGCAATAATAAAAAAGTAGGTATCATATAAGCATTAGATATTGTCAAAACGTTTGTTTTAAATTGGCATTGAGTTATATCAGCTGCAATACCGATTGTTGTAATTGTAGTAGGTAACATTTATAACTTCAAATAAACAAAACAAAAGTAGCTGCTCTAGTCAATTAATAAACACATTTTGTTTTTCATAATGGAAACCGTCAAGAGATAATTAATGAATTCAGCGATATAGTTCACTTACCTGAGATTTGAGATAATATTTGTGGTCAAACCTTTGTTGATGTTTTGAGAAAATTTAGGGTTTCATTAACGAAGGGTTTCGCAATATAGCACGGTATATTTAATTTCAAAGCATTCGAACATTGTTTTCTAGACTCTAAGACAACAACGTATTTTATAAAATAAAAATAAAAATCTTAAATGTTTAATATTATTGTTCTTGAAAAGTACTGATCAAGTAAGCATATTTAAATTTTAAGATATTCATTCAATAAAATATATCTTATATTATATGCGGGATTCACCAAGCAAGCTTACTGGTATTATTATTTTTTTTAAATTAAATTAATTCAAATTATGGTTTTTGGAACTTTTTAACTATAGTGAACTTTACTATTCAAAGAGTAACCTATACTACTTTGGTGATATCAAATTCTTTTAAAATAATAATAATATTATTCCTCTACGAATAGTGATAATAAAAATATAAGTTATATAATGACTATGATATATTTCGGAAATGTTGATGCATAACACTCATAATTCCCTTTGATTAGTTTTTGAGTTATTTTATTTTTTTTAGTGATAATTATAGATCATGGATCATGGATCATGATTAAACGTTTAAAATATGGGATATAAAGATTTAATAGCCATCATAGTTAATCGTTCAAAATTGTATATTTTGATAAAATTGTCTGAGAAGAACTGTGTTTATTTTTAGGTATGGGAAAAATTAATTTTTTTTTATTTATTAAACTTACAATGTGTCAACATATTACATGTTATTACAAGGTAAATACATTTTTGACAAGCTAAATAATTATTTTTATCAAACATATTATCTACTATGATAACCGATATTTTTACTGACAATTTAGTATAAATAATTTATATTTTATTTGTAAAATCATACAAGTAGTACCTATAATTTTAATTACTCAAAGTTTTGGTTTAGGTACCGTGTATGTTATATTTTTGCTTATAAATATTTGTAAACAAAACACACTCCATCCAAGTTAATTTAATAAAGCACAAGTTGTTTTTGGATATATATGTATAAAATAATAATTGTAACAATTTTTTTAGATATTTATGAATTATATTATTTATGAAACTGAGTAATGACTAATGAGTATACATAAGTATAATATACCAATGCAATTAGAATGGTTAATTTGAATTCTAAATGTAATTTTCAATTATTAAATAAGCATTAGGGACTTGAAAAAAAAATGATAATTTCAACGCCACAACAATTTTTAGTATGCAAGAACTGTCAATTATAAATAATACTAAATTAATGCAACTAGATTAAATTTTTGTACGAAACATATTATATCAATAACTGCTATAAAAAAATCATAATTTTTCCAAATTGTTAACCATATTATCATTTTACTCTATAATGTTTTACTAGGAATAATAGCTACTTTTTACATATAAATATCAAATTTAAAAATAATTAAATTTTAAATTCAGATGGCCCAATTGCGATTTTTCTATAAACATTAAGTTGTCAACATTTTATTATTATTATATTATCTTACAAGTATATTACTGAGTAGCCAAGTAAAATAACCTATGCTCTCTCCACTGTGGAATACCATTGCACTTAAACTTTATAATCGTTAATAAGCTTAAGATTAAATAAAAGTTGTCAATCAATGACTTGGCACAGATTTGATCTGGACCTGGTTTTATATCAATTAAAAAAAAATCTTAAAAAGTGTTATTAATTTTTATTATGGAGTTAGTATAATTATGTTCTGTCTCATAAAAAATGAAATAGTTTTCTAAATAATTTAGTTGAGTTAAACATATTTTTAGTTACCTAATATATTTAACATTTTAATCAATGTTATCAAAATAAATAACACAATAAATTTAGTTTTTATATTATTAATAACACTTAACACATGGAAAGAGTAAAAGACTATTATATAATATTTTAATGTAAATTTCCAAATTAATGTTACATAACGCAAATGCAACATATTTTACATTTTTACGTCCATAAATGATTATTTTTGTAAAAAATATATATTACATTAATATTTATGTGAAATAATTTAAATCAAAAAAACTTTTGTGTATTTTTGTGAATGTTTTAATGGTTATTTTTAATAATTCTCTCTCATTTTATTTGAAAAAATGATTTTATTTCTTATATTGTTTTAATAAGTTTATATGGGTAAAAATAACAAGAAAATATTTGTTTGACCTAACATAGGTAGGTATAATAAATACCTACGCAATAAATTGAATTATTATTTTTCAATATAAATATGTGTTTGAATTGCAAAATCTAAATTTAAATATTATTCATACTATGACAATTGACAGTATAGTCAAAAGTCATTGTTTTAGTTGTAATAAATCGTTTCCTATTAGACAGAGTTCACTGCGTTATAAGCTATAACTTCTTGTGTTATATACTTATAATAATATTATTATGCATGTATTTTATTTTATTTTAGAGCTTATATGAAAAGTTCAAAAGATCCTTTTTTATTGTACTGCTCCTTATTGTAAGGCAAATAAGAGTTTAAAAATCCTTCGGAAGTATTCGTTTTAATAATTCTTAGTTACTTGAAGAGTGTAGATTAGTCAATTTTTAAGAATTTCTTTTTAAAGAATTATTTAAGTATAATTAAGTGCAAGGTTATCCAAAAAAATTCATAAGATTGTTTTCTAAATTTATAATAATATGCTATCAAACTGGAATCTATTATCGTTCTTATTTTTTTATTATTATTTTTCTGTAAAGCCCAAATACGAATTCAGATATTAATAGTATAGAAAGAAAATAATATTTATAATCATTTATACTTTATAATGATGATGTTCGATTGGAAATATTTTCAAATTAAAATTCACCCACAGGTTATACAATTATCTTTATAATAATATTTAAAAATAAATATTGATTTTGAAACTTTATTGGAGTAGATTTTTATTAATGAAGTAGGTATGAATATGTAGTTTTATCAATAAGATATACAAAAAATAACAAAAAAAGACTATAACATTAACTGTATTAAAACATTCTCATATACTTGTAATTACTAAAATCTTTTTAAATTGAATTAATTAATAATAATGAATTGAATACATTTAAGATTGACCAACATGTACGAGAATCACTGGTGTAGGATATATAGTCATTGAAGCAGTGGCGTATTTAGGTTTTTGTCATGGGGGGGGATATGACTTTTTACCGTTATCACTAACTTGAGGGGGGCTACGCCCCCCCTCACCCCCCCCCCCCAAGTTTCCAGGAATTATAAAAGCTTATTAATATTAAATATACTTTCTATGTTTGCCAAAATTATAATACACAACACATTACTTGAGATTAAATGTTTTATTAAACCCGGTATAATCACTGACCACAGACCAGTGACCAGCGATACCAATGAGAATACTGTACAATAATATAATATTTTAATTCTTGCAAATGTAATCAATTATTGATAAAAAAAAAAAAAAAATCATATTATTTTAAATAATAATCGTCAAATTATAACGAGTAACGACTATAATTAATTGTGTGTATACAGTCTATGGGGGGGGGATTGATCCCCTTGATCCCCCCCCCGTAAATACGCCACTGCATTGAAGTGTATACAAGTTTATATTTTAAATGAAATTAATGATCGCATTAGTAGGCAAAATAATATAAACTATAATATGGAAAAATATGGTTGCTGATAAGTTTATTTTTTGAGAACAATATTATGGTTGAATTCATAACAGTGGCTAAGCCTCAATTGTATGTGGTTGATGTAAATAATCATTAAAATACAATTCAATTTATTCAACCTTCATAGGGTGTATTCTTTTATTGTTTTTTAGTAGTTAGAAAAACTAGATATATTATCACAACAGTTCGTCTAAATTATGTTATAATAACATTGGATAAAAAAAAGACTAAAATAGTATTTTTTTAGAACGAAATCTGTTGTTTTATTCATTCCAACATACAAGAAGTTTTTACATAAAAAATATGGTGGGAACAATATCATGATAATAATATGAATACAACTGTTCTAAAGTTTTAACCCAAAAACTAATTCCAAATCTCAACAAAATACTCTAAACATGGATTTTGAGATCTCATAATAAAATCTCATTGAAATCATTTTCAGCGAGATATTTTCGTTGGGGGGTTCTCAATAGTCAATAGTCAATATTTTCTCAGTACATTTCAAATAAATAGGGTTGCTGCTTTAGCAGGTATTAAAAGTTTGCTAGTATCATCTAAAATATTAATTAATATCTTAATTAAAATTAACACTTTTCTTAAGTTCGCTTTCATTTTTTCTATTAATCGATTTTTCTTTAATTTGGTGAAATTTTGATCATGTAAACGTATGAAAAACGTCCGCGATGATGATGATCAGGACAAAGTTCTCAAAACAAAAGAGCTCATGGTGGTCAACGTGTCAAAAATTGTTTCTCTAGGTGAGATACATATTGTTATATTAAATTCCTTTATAGAAACAGGCAGAACATCGTCAATAAATGATTGAGTGAGTCAATGATTGCTAAAAATATTATAAAACTTACATCCATTTGATCTGTGGGAATATTTGATGGTATCATCCAACATCCCACCCAAGAACAAACACGTTTTTGAATAACAGGATTTGTGGCATAAAATATGAATATTTCAGTTTTTAAAAATTTAATTTTATCTCTTACAAATGTGAATTACATCTGATGTGGTTCGGATATAATATATAATTACATTATATGTGATGTAGAGTTTTATATTTTAAAATGGTATAATTTTGTCAAGCTATATAGTATTATTTTAAATTGATAAACTCCGTATTTTAACCCTCATAGACGTAAATTAATATAACAATTAAATAATGTACGTTATTTATATATATATATATATATATATATATATATATATATTCAATATATTATACATTTTGGATCGATTTTGCTTTCTTTCGAATCAACATTATTTGCGGAAGATAAAACGTTTATAATTGTCAACTATAGATTATTGTAAATAATAGTAGATATTATTATAACTTTATAATTTGTGTGAAAAATTTGCAAGTTGGACGCATTCTAATCATTAAGATATATATCAATATCTTCGTACAGAATTATACCGTAACTAATGTACGTTAATTTGAATTATAACATTTATAACTCGCGGAGACTATACGTCATAATATACCTAGTGAACTTACGTTGTTAAGAACGACTTGGTTATACATAAATAAAAATATTATACTAACGCAGTGGTTTTTTTTTTTTTTTTTTTTGAAGGAGGGGTTGGAACTATGAAATTTTTCAAACAATCATACTATACACAACTGATAAAACCTTCTCTTGCTTGCGAAAAACAATTAGCACTCCATTTCGCGTCGTATATTACACGTATGATTGTATATAGTATTAACTGTAAAAATTAAGAAGACTAAACAAAAGCGTAGTATTTTCAATTTCGAATTACGTGTTCACATTTACAGATCACGTCCTCGACAAAAGTGTATTTATTTTTAATTTCATCGAAAAAATCTTAAACGATATATGTTATACAAATATCCAATACACTTATTGTAAATTTCATAAATATGATACCTACATAATATAATAACGTAAATGTGAATACAGACAGACTGCAGTACTTGGCTGGAAATCACTCAAATGATAAGTCTCAAACATAATATAGATTACATATTGTGTAACTAGAAATTATTGTTCTATACACTGAGGTGAAAAGTAAAAAGTATCGTAAAGCAAGTTAGAGTACTTATCTTTAAAAATGTTGATAAATAGTTCCACGTTTGGAATAAAAATTTGAAATACACTTAAAAAAAGTTGAGGGCTCAAGAAGGAGGGCTGCCTATTGTTTTGAAAAATCTTTCGGGCTGCATTCACAACAAAATAAAATATAATTAAAAAATACAAGATATGCTTAAAACGCACTAGCAGAACTCATATAAAGACAAGGTGGGTGACGGGTTGAAGACCTCTGTACTAGAGTATGATGTAAGGGTGGTACGCACCTGTAGAGCATGCGCTCCTGTCGGTCGGCCTCCTGATAGATGCGATAGTACGTGAACAGCATGATGACGCCCGGCACCCAGAACGACACACCGGACGACACGACCGCGTACTGCTTGTTGACAACAAACGTGCACACGTCCGGGTGACGGGCCCGGTCGCGGTCGTGCGCGGCGGTCGTGTACCAGCCAGCAAATATCGGCGCGAACGATATGAGCACCGGTGACACCCACACGGACGCCAGCATGACTACCGTCCGGGACTTGGTCATGATCAGTGGGTAGTCCAGGGGCTGGACAATGGCGTAGTACCTGTCCACGCTGATGCAGCACAGGTGCAGTATGGACACGGTGGAGAAGTACACGTCCATCGAGTTCCAGACATCGCACATGAACCGACCGAACATCCAGCGGCCGGTAATCTCGAAGCTGGCGTTGAAGCACATTGCGAATATGGCCACCAGCATGTCAGCCAGAGCCAGCGACACGACGAAGTAGTTGGTGATGACGCGCAGCTTGCGGTGGCGCATCACACTCACCATCACCAGTAGGTTGCCGAACAGCGCGGCCACCACTATGAAACACATGGCCGCACATTTGGCCACGTAGCCGCAGAACCGCGCCTCATCGGCCAGGTTGTCGAGCAGTCCGTCCACGGTGCCGCTGGAAATCGCGGTCGCGCCAATCGTGGCCACCGTAGTTGCCGTCGAAGCGTTCGTTGTGACGGACGCCGTGGTTGTCGTCGCCTCAGTCGTCTCGTTGATCGTCGCTACGGCCGCAGCCGCCGCCGCCGCCGCCGCGAACATTTTTGTTATCACCGATCCCGGGATCTTCTTTTCCGCACGTCTAGCTCTTCCGCCGCCGTCTCCGTTGCTTCCGGACCACAAACTACATTTTCCAACCGTTTCCGGTCCGGACGCCGCACGCGCACCGCAGTAGTCGGCCGACGCCACCGCTGCCGCTGACACTGACGCCGTCGTCCCGGCCGTTCGACGACGGCAGCATGTCGACGATCGTCTGAAAATCACAGTCAGACAGAAATGAATTAAGTTTTAGTATCCAAACAAAATAATTAAACGAATTATTATTAAAATTAACACGCGTAGTGTGCTCGGTTCAGTAAGATCGAAACTGTGTGTGTAGGCACATTGTAAGCACTGTGACATCCACGCCATAATACTCACAAATATTTTTTTTATTCAAATATTTTCTACTCAACTTTTAGGCGTTTCCTTAACTAATTTTAGAGTTTTTTGACACATTTAATAGTGTTAGGTAACATCAAAAACATCGAAAGCTGGTGGCAAATGTATACGGGACACCCGCATATTATATATTTTATGGACTGCTAGATGCTAAGGCCTAAGAAACAATACCAGAACCAATATTATAATAATTATTATCGTTCAGAGTAATATTTACGTGATACTATTATTATTATATATTTTGACACTAGGAAGAGTTCAAAAAATTAAAACCATTTGTACCAACCGAGATATTATGTAATAATAATTTTAGGATTGTTATTAAAAAAAAAAAATAATAATAATCATATCTTAAGCCAATCGTGTAATATCGGATACGATGGTGAAAAGAGATTAACTAATAAAAGGTAACTTAGATAAATATTAATTTATAATAACGATTTGGAACGTTCACGTTATAATACAATAACAACGGCCTCTCGTTCGGAATACGAAATATTGCGTTTGTAATTAAAATTTTATGAATAGTTTAACGCCGCGATTAGTGAGATAATATTATCGCAGTGTAGAATGTTGAGGGATCGATAAACAATAATAATTATTAGTAACTTACGCGGCATAATTGTATGTTGAATTAATAAAACTAATATATATTAATATAATGCTGTACACTATAAATCAGGTGGTAATTTGTCGAGGAATTATTTATAAGACTCGACCTAACGTCGGGCTCGTTGACCGTACCATATAGTTCGAAGTTTGAGCGGTTCTTGATTTTTGTGTTTTTTTTTATTTCTTTTTCCAGTCATCTCAATGTTTTATTAATTTTTTTTTAAATTGTCAGCACAGAACATTGAAAGACTGTGAAAGAGGGAGAAGTGAACGTGGACGAGCTGAAGGGTTCGATGAGATAAATTAATTATTATATAGGTACACATACAATTGAAACGTATGGGATTTGTGTTTTTATAATTAGACCGTAGTCAAAACGCCTTACGGATCAAACTCTACTCGTTCACAAAAACACTGATTAAAATTAATAATTCACGATCCTATCGATTGCCTTCTTACACACACATATACCTACATAATATTATTATTTATTATTAATGGACTGGAACATAAAAAAACATTAAAAATTTGTATAAAAAAATATTTGTATCGATATTATTATATTGTTATAAATACAAACAAATAAAATACAGGGTGTTTGGGTTGTCTTTATAGTTACAACATCAAATTCATCTAGATTTGTGCACACCTCCATCAAGGCTATTTTGTGATTTCCTCTGATTTGATAAAACGTTATTGATTTAAATAGGCCAACCGTCTTTATTATTTCAAAATGTTTGAACAAAAACTACATCTGAAATCCGAGTATTTTGATATAACACTCTGGGGCTCAAGAATCTAATGTTTCAAATGGTTAAACGCAATGTGAGGTCACGAAATAGTTTTGTTTCATTTCATTCTTGAACACACTCGTAATCATCGATACCTACTCTTTCGAACTTGAACTTTGATTTGTTATAGTAACCATAACTATTATAATATAATTATCTTTATATTATAATAATTGTAACTATTATTTATGACCGACGTTCGAAAAATAACCAGCTATTGAATGACGTCCGAAAATCAAAAGTCGACACTGTCACGATCAACGCATTTATTATTTAAATCCCTTCGTTCCCTCTGCACCGACCCTTGATGTATACCTGTACCTGTACTGACGTCTCACCGTCACTCATCCGACTCTGACGCAAGCCGTATTTACTTTTCTTATGCCTTTGCGCATTTATGTATCATAATATTTGATCGTTCAGTCGTGCAATTTAATTATTACCATAACAGCTTTATGTCATGTCTGCGTGCGTTTCGTTTTTGTTATTTTGTGTTTAACATATAATGCACTCTATTAATACGGCAATACCATAATAGAATAGGCAATATATTTTAGTTTGGGATTCGCACCACCCTCGCCATTACCACTGTCGTGGTCGCGGTAGAACATATCGTTAGGTGTGCGCGATAGGTATATTGTTTCATACTAAAATTATTTTTATTATAATATGTTCGATGTTGTTTTTGTAATATTTAAATAACTGCGTTCGATGTCGCAATGAGGTCGATAATGTTTTTGACGTTTTACAGTCGTAATTTTATGAAATATAAAGGCAGGGGGATGCGATCGATATGACAGAGAAAAGATAAAGATGAGCCTATTCGTAGTTGAGATAATATTATTATGTGGCTTACAAAGGAAAAAACCAACTTACGATTCAAGAATGAAAGATAGGTACAAAAGATTCTTAGTATCAACTTTTCAACTTTTACTCTTCTCCTCACTTACAAAAAAAAAGAAAATATTTAATAACAACTTATAACTGATTCATAATTTAATAGTTTATATTGTAACATTAACATTATTTTTTTCTATTTATTCCTTTTGAATGTGTGGTGCCTTTAAAATTAAATCATTTATGAGATCCTTAGTCTACAAATATAGAGTGTCTTTTTATTTATTATTTTATTATTTTGTTCAATATTGATTTACTGATTTAAAGATTTAATTTTGTGAATTTTTTGGTAGGCGTGATTTAAGTAATATACCATAGGTACTATATTAAAAGTTGTAAATTTTTTAATTTTGAAAAAAAAAATGACAAGAGCGCGATTATAAGAATATTAAGGCCACCGGCTTGTTTTACCACAGGTATTGGAAACCCTATGGTTACCTACGTCAGTTTTGGTATATTATGTCGTTGTTATTACCTACACTTGTGTGACCACAACAACGATGTTGTGGTCACTCCGAAAACCGTCACCCACCGTATTCACGCATTGTCAGTCGTCACGCACGCAAGCTATTATTGCTCATTCGAATTCGGCGTCTCGTCCTACCACCACCACGCGGGCGTATAATGTATTATATAATATGGTTGAATCGTATTGTTTTCTCCGAGACAATTTAGTCCCCGGGCTCCGTGGGTTAGCAGTAGAGGGTGAGTTTCCGGAGGCTCACCGCGTGTACGGGAATCGCGTATACAATGACGGTGACAGGCCGAAATTAATATAAATCGACATATCGTATTTCGCGGTCACAATATGACGCGCAGTCGTCCTGCCCAAGACGTTACGTATCGTGTATATAGACGATAACCTTCGAAGCACTTCTACTACCTCCCCCCCCCGCACCAATCACCAACCGTTACACCACCAAACCCCTTCTCGAGTCGAGTCCAAGACTCCTGCAGCCCACCAGACCCACGTGCATTGTATTTTGCCGACTCGGCAAACTGTCAAAACCACGTTCAATACTCTGTGTAGCTGCTGTAACTGTAAATACGTATATCACATACATATATATTCTATATGATAATATTTCGAAGGACTCGCACGCAGACTTGTACAGCTCTTCTCCGGAATAATGTTTATCTGCACGATTATCATTATTGTTATTATTATTGCTGTTGTTGTTGTTAAAATCGCCAGCCACACTGTAATAATAGGTCCTCGTATTTTATTATCATACACGTTTCGTCAACAGCATTCGAATACGAACACGATGACATGCACATCAGTGATACAATAATATTATTATTGTACATGTTGTTTCTATAACATGATAGTTTAAATAAAATGTATTATTGTGTTTGTTTTATTATAGTCAATGGAACGATTGGACTCCGAAATTTCGCAGGTCAGACACGTGATATTATAAGCAGGGCTCGGATTTTATGCATTCGGTAATTGTTATTGGATACAGATAAAAGTATCAGGGACTTCGAATGTGAAATCTTATATACTGCTAATTTTTTCGGATTATTTTAGGATTTTAGAGTTATTTTTCAAGGTTTGGTACTATTTTTGATAATTTGCATGGTAAAACTTTTATTTTGTATTTTCATAAATCTAATTACAATATAATATATGGTATTAAAAATAAAAAAGTTTGTCATTTATTTGAATTCATAAGAAAAATACAAAATATCCACATTTTTTATCATATTGAAATCTACATTCATACGATTTTTTTTTTAAATTGCGAACAGAATACATTTTCACATTTGCTATTTTTATATCTTTAGTACATATTATAGCGCATATTTCAGTTATTTCTAGCTATATAATCCGAACTCTAATGATAAGGTTTCGAATTCAACTCTAGTCGCGATCCGTAACTATCACTGTATTGGATGTCATGTTGACAACATCGGTGCAATCGGTGCGCAATGATAATTTCTTAAACGAAATGCATCATCATATTTTGTTTTATTTTTTCTTAAGGTTTTGAAAGATGAAGTGTTTTTGTAATGTCTGATAAGTGGTCACTTAAAACACTTTTTATATTATGTTTGTCTGCAAATGTTTTTTTTTTTATAATGGAAAGAGGTTTTTAAAAAAACAATATCGAGTAGTCTAATATATCGAATAGAAACCCTGTGAGTATTGTTGATACTTTGAAGCCTCGAAGGGAACGATTTTATTCTTTATTTTTGACAAAATCGAAAACAAATTTAAAGGCACATGTCACAGAATTCTGTATTATAGACATTTTTGTAGTTTTGGTGTTTTTGTTTTTGTCATTGTTATAAATATATATATCACGTCATAAATATTTGTAAACATGACCTGTACCAATTATTAAACTAAAGTATTTTTTTTTTTTTAGAATATTCTACAGTGGAGTGTTATTCTGACAATTTAGAATTATAGAATATGAATTTATAGTTTGATACTTATTTATAAACGTATATAAAACCGTAGTCATAGTTGAATGCATAGTAAACATATTTTACTGATTTTACCCTCCATTCTACTCTTCAAGTCATGTATAATATTGTTTTTTCTTTAAATATGTATAAATTGAGAATCATGTATAATGATGAAATAATAATTTTATGATACCCTATGTGAGTGTAATGTTATGTTCGCTAGTTGTGGAATTAAAAGTACCCAATAGTAATAAAAAACACTAATAACGAGTTTTAAAACAATAGTTTAATAGGTGATTATAATGGTTTACTACACAGCACATGCACAATACGTTAAATCTTTTATTAAAAAAAAAAAATATAAGAATATGTTTATTATAATATAATATGTACTTTAAAATATCGCGAATAATAATAATATTGTAATAATGTCAATGTTATTCACGTAGTTAGAAATAAACAAAATTTATCACCTGTATGGCTGTATATGTAAACTTGTATGAGTACCTTTTTACACAAAACCGTACTTTGTTACATCCAAATTATAAATGAGTTATTTTTTCGCTAAGTTTTTACAGTATGTGTTTCGTGAACTGAACAACTTAATGTATTATTGCATATTTTCGCTGTCATTATTATAAAATAATTGGTATTGTATTAGGTATAATTGAGACCTAGTAAAGTGATTTCATATGATTTATAATGAATTCCATTTATTCACAATAATTATTGAAAACGAGAGTTCTACCTATTTGGACTCTGAAATATTTTTTTTACTTGTCAGCGTATTTTCAGTTAAAGATATACAACTGTATAGTAATTTAAATTTAAAAAATACAGTTATTTCTTTTTTTTATTATTATTAATAAAAGTCTCGGCATCTAGGCCATTGGCTACTACAGATTTATGGAGTTACATTGGAATGAAGTTGCTTAATATTAATATACAATTATTTTATAGATGATTGTTTAAATTAGAGTTGATTATGAATAAAATCGTAGTTATTTCTTATTTGGCCTGTTACAGCAATAAGAGTTAGGTTATACCAAAATAATTGGTTGATCTATAAATGAATGTCAAAAACATTATAAATCAATTATTATGAAATTCACGAAATACCGATATTCAATAAAATCGATGTTACATACTCGTATTATTAACTATGATTAAAAGTATACATATAATAATACCCCTTAATGTTTTTAATTTTTATAAATTGTTCAAAACAATATCTCATAAATACAAAAAGTTTTTAAAAAAATCCAAAGTTTTTTTGAGGCGAATGCAACATTTTGAAATTACGAGTATAATGTATGGTTATTCAAATATTTGCAATTTTTATTTTAAAATAAATTGAAAGCTTATAACAAAGTTACCCATTATTTAATTTTTTATTTTTGCTATAAATTTAAAAATATCATGAATCGTTTATCAAACTTTTTTTATAAGGGTATAAAAGTTTGAATAAGTTTTTAATTTATCATACAATTTATTTGTTTAGATTTCATTTTGAAATATATGTATTTATGGTTAGGTTAGTTTGAAGAGACAAAAATATGTGTTTTTTTTTTTTAAACAATGCGACATATACAGTGTGATAACGATATTAGGTACCACTGAATATCTCAGTTTGTATTGAAATAGGGTTTTGGGGATGTGATAGGGAGTAGTTAAATACATATTTTCAGATAAATTTCAAATTTTTAACTCTCTCGATACGCGCAAGCACAATACAAAACTGACAATGTTAGAGTAAGTCAAAAATTGGACTTATACATATATCGTGTAAAATACTTCCTATCGCCTTCCGAAAACCCAATTTCAATACAAAGTTACCCAGCTGAGATATTCAGTGGTACTTAATATCGCGATAACATTGTATATTTTACTCCAATATATGTTTAGATTTGTAAACATTTTTTATATAAGCTATCATACTGATTTTTCAGTGATTAATGCAACAATAGTTATTAAATTAATTTAAGTAGCGTCATGACCTGTTACAGGACTTACAAACGGAGATATATTTTAATAATTTTAAAAGCAAATGCATTAACACATTTGTCATCTAATCTGTTTTCCCCATTTCATTTACATTATCATTATAATGATACGTCATAATTATATGGAATTCTAGATAATTGTTGTAACTATATCACAGTCGTATTTAATTTTTTTCATAATGAGGCGTGTGTAAGCAATAAACTTTTTCTGGTCGCAATTTTACTAATAAGGGTTATTTTATATTTAAATAATATAGTTTTTGTTTTAATAATTTTTTCCAACCTTAACTAAACAAAAGCAGAATATGTATTGTGTCTATAATCATAAAAATATTACGAACGTGAAGAAAAAAAGGAATTTGAAAATGTATTAGGTATATTGTGTACTTGCTTAGATATTTTAAAATGTTTGTTATATTATATAATAAATTTAAGTACCTATTTATTCGTTATAGTTGATGGAAGTTTTTATTTATACATTGTAAGGTATGATGAACGATTTATAACCATTAGTTTTGTACAAATTTTATGAATAATTCCCAATTATCTGGAGGTCACTCGTCGATTGATTCCAACGCGAACACAGTAAAAAAATAATATCGGGAACACCATGTCGACGATGAAAGCTTATATATTTTAAAACTAACTGTGTTGGCAACTACAGAGTTGTTGTTTGTAAAACCCCTATTCACACATCAATTATAAATGTTACAACGGGGGTTTTTTTTTTAATTTCTTATTTAATTACTCGTTTCAAATAGTTAGATTCACTTTGGGACTTGATTAAATTTTACTTGGCATTATACGCATAGTGTTCAATAATTATATTATGTATATCTAGACATATTGCTGTTAACCGTTTTAATTATGGTACCATCTATCTTTTGCTTTGCATTAGCAACAATATCAAGCCCCTTGTATTGTGGGCCGACAGATGACAGGTATAATTGTATTTAATATAGTACATTACATACGTTATAATTATTATTAATTTGTAGTTAATATTAAACATTGCAGTAATATTGTATTCAGCAAGACTGATACGTATAGGTAGATAGTATTGTATAATAATTTAATAATTATTCGATAGCATTGGATCCTAATAGGAAATTCAGCGATTTTGATAGTTTCGTTTTAATTTAAAAATGATTATCATATTATACTTAAGTGTATTTCATTTATAAGTACCTATTTCGGGTTGATCATGTAACAAAATTAAAATTAATTATTCGGATAAACAATTGTAAACTGCTTTTAGTGCTTTGTGTATGTATTTTTAGAACATGATTTTGACTTAAAAACTGTTACTGATGTAATGATGTCTAGGATATGTTTTAATATTTTTATATAATATATTAAACGATTAATTTCTATAGTGTCAAAATCAAATAAACCGAAGTTGGTTATAATTAAATATTTAAGTGCATTTGTATATTTTGTAATTTATGATACTATCCAAAAATAATGATTTGCATCTTAAATCTTTAATTTACCATCTATATTAATATAGATTTCACACAATTTTTTTTTAAACAAATATTACTTGAAATAAGATAATATTAAATGAACCAATAATGATAGATTATTAATTAAACAAAAAACAAACCACACAGTTTATATACGATTCAACAAAATCAATGGCAGTATAGAGTATAGGTCCCTAATTGCAATTTATGCGATTATAGATAATACTCTTTTTGTTTTTTCTTGTAACTTCTAAAAATGTATTTGTTTGACGTGGGATTTTTTCAACGATGTCGTTTTATTTATTCGAAAAGTTAGTATGACATTTGTTAGAATCGAATAAGAATAAAACACGTTCTATTGTGTTATTTTTCTCGAAGCACAATAATAATCTCGACACATTATTAATTTTATGACCTACTACAACAGAATAAGCTTTCTAGAGAAATAATGGGATGACCACATATTCAACTTCAAAATTACCGAAGTTCAATCCAAATGATAAATTTACGAGACTTAAATTACTCAATTACAGCCATACAATAATAATACATTGTATAACACTGTTCAATTATTTTTGAGTTTATCATCATTATCATCGACTTGATTAAAATGTAATCAATTAAAAGTAAGTTGTGTAACAAAATGCCATCATGTATATAAATTGAAGATTTCTATCAAAAATACAAGGTAACAAATAAATCATATAACTGTTTTTAACTGAATTTTTTAATTTAGTTTGTTGATGATTTTACTCTTACCCAAATTTCATATTAATAAATAAAATATGATAATCCAACAGTTTCACAAACATTAAAATATTATTAAAGAATTGTGTCTGAAATCACGTTTAACATATTTTAGAAAGCTTTTGTCATACCTGATTTAAGATATGACAATCAGGATGTAAGTATACTGTGTATATCATTATATTATTTATTTTTTTAATTTTATATTTCATGAAAGGTTGACTCAAGGAAATAAAAAAAAATACCTAATTTTTTATTTTTATTGTAAAAAAATTTACATAATATCTATATATAAAAATGTAAGTGACTAAAAATTGAGTCTTATCTATAGGCATATTTTATATTCGTATAACGTGCATGTATTATGTACCTATTATTAGTAATACTATATATTACTAAAACATAAATGTATTAAGTAGGTAGTTACATAAAATTGATTAAATAAATGTATAAATATGATTTTAATGATACATTTTCTTAGAATAATACTGCCGATCCACAAAATCTATTGTATGAAACCAAGCAGCACGTCTCGTCTATAAGACACACATTTCAAACTTTAAGTGAAAAAACTGGTGACAAAATATTGTGTTTTTCGTTTTTAAAAAAAAATAGTTTTACACTATGCATAATATAGTTATTGACAGTTAGAAAAATCTTGTGTTATACCTACTTATGTTTAATTAATTTCAATCTATTGTTTGAATGTTTGAATAATTAAAGATATAAATTATTTTTCACCTACGTAAAACATAAAATACAAACTGAGTAAAGTTGTGTAGTAGGTAAACGTGACCGAAATCTTATATCTGCCCTCGTATTGTTTCAACGCTTCCAGATAATATGTTTTATAGCCACGATTATTTGTGTATGATAAAAAAAAATGCAATGAATTAAACGTCGGGGAAAAGCGATTGGTTTCTATGCATTCAAATCTTTTTGTGAACTAGGTGATAAATCAGTTTTCTGATATGGCGATACGGATACGGAGTTTAGAAACTAAATAAAACAATTGTTGTAATACCAGTAAAAGATTTCGTACCCATTTATATTTTATCGTACCCGAGTAAACTATATGCAATGCAAAAGTATAAATATGTTTGGTATACGAATTTATTTCTTAAAATTAAATCATCCTTTTTCAGGTATTAAAGAAAAAAATTGTATAATTTATCCGATTTCACAACGGAATAAATAGGGACGTTAAAAGTTTGCTGAAATAAAGCAGAAAGTGTGACGTTATGGGTGATTAAATAATGATATGTTTTTTGATGTCGTGTGTTTCAATCAGTTACACCTTATACGACTTCATGAGATATACTATAATATACTTACGATATCACAATAGGTATATTACTTATGATATCAATGACTCGTACGATAATAATAGTTTTGTTTTTTATTGATTAAAAATGAAGTAAATTATATTGAAATAGACGTATAAATTGATTTTCCCGTTCAAATTGTATTTATTTTAGGCTAAAAAAAATACATATGCTTAAAAATGTAATCAAAATGTGAATAAAATTCGTCTTTTTTACTAAATTACGTACAACGAAAAATTATTGTTAAAATAATATTTTAATTTATGGAACTCAAAAATAGAAACGCAATTCAATCACAATGTTTTTTTTTTACATACCTACATAATTCTCAACAAGAAAATATTAAAATATTAAAAATATTTTATTATTATTAGTTTTAATTTTTCGAAAAATATAACTCCTGTAGCAATGAAGTCGAGATCTAATACTTTACAAAATATATAATAATGAACAACGAAGAAAACTAAAAATTATTGTTAACGAAAAACTTAATAGCAAAAACTACAAACGCATGAACTAAAGTGGAATTTTGATCACTTGATGATGTAGTTTAATCATGTTTCATGTCATTTCAGAAAATTTTTTATTTGGAAAAATGATCGAAATTTGGACACGTGATATCGGATTTAAAGAAGAAAAATATATATAAACAAAAAAATATGCAAGCACGTTATGATTTAAATATTATTATTATTATTATTGTAATCCCCATTCGACATTGTAATATTGTACAACACATGTAACTGAATTATTTTATGTAGGTACGAGCAATTCGACGGAACGGAATATATTATTTGTTCTTGCTGAGCGATGCAGTAAATACGAATAATCTGAAATTTTTCTGTTCGGTTATTCATGTATAACACACTAGTTTTTGACGCGGTTCGACTTCAACTCGACACGGAGACATTGCAATTACATTATATACGTTCCATGTTGTTCGTATTAAATTCCCAATAATAATATGTTATGACAGTGCACGCCGTATGGTGTATAATATGTTTTAAATAAAGACAATTTATTCTCTTTAAACTACAAATGCCTGCAGCAGCACTTCTTTACGCAAAATCAAGCGTGAGCAACGCGTGTTTACATTATTTTTATTTTACATTGTTTCTGTACCTATATTAAAAGTTCGCCAAACGTTTATATAATATATAATATGTATAAAAGAAAAAACAAAAACTTTGCCATACAATTATTTAAAAAGTAAACGGACGATAAAAAAAATCTTAACGTCAAAAACGTATAAGAAATACACGGTACCGGCGATATGTTTTCAGATCAGACAATATTTAAAGTAAAATTCGCGAAGTATGTGTACATAACTATCGTAATACGAAGTTTTTTTACCGAACAAGTGGGACGAATAAGTCGGAAATACGAGATCTTTAGTGATGAATGTTTGGAGTTCAAATACCAACGTTGAATGCACAAAACTAAATTTCATCGTTTAGCGGACTGAAAAATAAGATGAATTCCAATACCTAATACATAAGACATTATAGTATTGTAATGTAAATCGAAATACTATCTACACGAGTGTAGATTAATGACAAATAGGTTTATATAATATCATACTTTTTCCGAAGATTCGGTAATGTAAAAATTATATTGATGTAGATAACGAAAAAATATGAGTCATAGAGAAAAATAAAATGACTTCATAATGCTTTTATATACTAAAACCAATAAAACGACTACGTTCAACTTGAATGGTTCGAGAGATCTTTGACGGCATAAACAACGCGTTAAAAATATACATTTAGTGTAGCATTTCTCTATTACTTTTAGAAATTGTGAAATATTATACAGAAAAAATATTTTATAGAGTCGGCGATGTTAAAAAAAACCTATTTCATTCTTGTGTGTGGAATAACTTGATTATTCAGTTATAAATTTATTAAGACGGTATAAGGTTATATAGTGACCTATTTTATAAACACTAAAACGGGTCTTCTGGTGAGGACGAACAAACAATAAAGGTCGATGTTATTTCAATCGATTGGCATTGTCTATTTGTATAGAACACGAAGTAGGTCCCGGCCAACTGTTGTGCTCCCTAGCAATCATCTAAATTGCACTTGCTAAATTTATAATCGTCTTTTGTAAATGTTTCGGGGCATTAAAATATATACATTTATATTTTTTACCACAAATTTAATTGTTACGGTTCAACTTACGTTCTCGTAATAAATTATACACATTAAAATAACTACAATCTTCCAACAAAAACGATATCTGTTTCGACCTTCAACAATGTTTGTGTGGGGAGAAGGGTGGAGAGGGGAGTGGTTATAGCATATACGCTTTTTGTTGTACATGTGTTTTAGAAATAATCATTGTGCCGTGAACGTCTTTGTGATTAATAAAAAAAAATAATTGCGAAAAATCAGCACGACCAATCCAGGCAAAATTTCCCAAGTTTTCATATCTCGTTTTAGTGCAGATCTTACTACAGCTTACGCAAAGTTTGGAGACTGGTAGGTTTTAGATGGAGATTGTGTCATGTGCCTCTACTTCCTCTATGATAAGCGACTGTCAAAAACAACAACAATTGACGAATGCACTGGACAGCATACATTATACACATTAAATTCGTATAATTAAATCAAAACAGATGATTTGGTCGTTATCGGTTTCGTGATCGGCACCCACTAATCGACAAGAGGGTTTCCAAACTTTCCAAACACTTGTCGTAGGGCTTTCAAAACGAGCATAATATAGGCGCAACTATAGTATACGACTAAACATTGTTGAAGGGTGCTGTATAGCTTTCATATTTGTTCTTTATTAATCTGTGTGGAATTTTCCTTATACCCTAGCTAGAACCCACTCTACTAAGTTTGTATGTATTAATTTGTAAGTGGATCGTTATAAATATACAATTCGATTAATATTTGAATGTGTAGACTATATACATATTATATATTTCAATTGAAAAACATAAATTATCCTCCGTCTTGTAAACTATATTTTTCCAATTTTTATCGTCATTATTCAATGAGTATTGACAACTCTCTAAATATTGAGATTTCTCAGATTTTAATAAAATTGTTGAGCGCATTCGTTCTTAGCCGATTTTTTATGAAATCAATAGTTTTCGTGACTTTTAATAACCCAGTATAATATATTTGAAGGGGTTTAGTCCCACTTTTTCAAAGCCATAACCTAGTGGTTATAAGGTATGATAAATTGGTAGAAATATTAGAATTTCTGAATTTACAAACTATGCATCGTAATTTCAGGCATATTTAAAAGGGAACAATAAACAATACGACCTTTTCCAACTGAAATAATATAATCATCACAGCTGCTTTAAATTCTGTATATCGTTTAAAAAAACGACTAAAATATTAATAAATCAAACGCATGACTCACGAATATTATTGTTATTATGTATTTGGAATGTGAAAAAACGCGTATCCCCGCCACCGCAGGGTAAATTTAGACCAACAATTTTTTTAAACTCATACGTATGTATATTATATTCATTATAGCAAGAGGCACAGTCACACGCACGCTGACAGTTATGTACCTAAATATATTCCGTTTGTATGGTTTTACAGTGCCTTATAAATCAAAGCGTTTTTACCACCGGTGTGCTCAGAACTAACGAGATATAATAGCCGTTCATCCGCAAGCATTTTTTTTTTCACATGACTACATTCGTTTTCAAGCACAAAGCAAATATAGGGTTCCGTGAACGATGTTAAGACCGCCGAACGCCATGGCTCGGAATGGTCAAAAGACTCTGGTTTTGACAACTGGTTAGATTCAGGCCTATTTTGTAACTGTGGTCAATACGTCATAATTCCGCTGTTTTAAAGGTATACTACATCACGACCGTGTTTATAATGTTCACGCAGTTCGTTTTCATAAGTTCCATGTTATTCACCTAAACTAAATAATATTGCTTAGGTAAAACGATATTTTCAAATAATACGATAATAATAATACGAATTGACCGGGTGGTTCGTTTTGTATATAAATTACGGACACAAAAATATTACAACGTGTTAAGATAACGTAGTGACGGAAACTCCTTTTTCCGGTCATGCCGATTCTCGGGATTAATGATCGTGCAGGATATTATGGCATATAGTTGTACTGTTGTACACGCAGAGTTATTATTATTATTTTAACGCATTGGTTACCATGTACATCTACCTATACATTAACACTTGCCGACCGGATCACGTGCATCGCATAATGCACATACGAGGCCGATTTCCTTTTTTCCCGTCACGTAAAATCTCTTTATAATGGTGGAATCCATTAAACCGAGCTGCGCGCACGCGATCGGATCGATGAACGGTGTTTTATTCCTCGTCAATTTTTGCTCGACATGTTAAACGTTTTTATTTTTAAATTCATATCCCAAATCTGCGGAGCTATTAAAACCGCATTAGACACTCGTGTTGTTTTAAACTTTTAGAGCATTATGCGGTTTGAAAACAACAATATCGTTCGGGAAAACGATTTATCCCTAAAGGCGTTCGATGGTTTATGATATTCAAAGACGACACGATATGACAGTCTTAACAATCTATTGGTTTGAACTCGATATAATGTTAGAACGGACTACTTATTTAATCGTAATTCGACGACGTTTTGACAGCGCAGAAATGAGAAGCTAATTCACAAGGAGGGAAAATAATGTACCGTTCGACTCTTCGCTGAGAAATACAACATATTGTTAACAAAAATCGATAAATAATAATTATAGGATAGAGTTCATTAAAAATCCATCTAATAGGAATATCAAAATATACGAATTAATTACGTTTTTAATATTTATATAGAATAACTACATTTTATTTTTGATAGTATATTATATACGAGATAAATAATTTAAGTTTATTGTTAAGAGCATTTATTTCTCTAAAATATACGATTATATTATTAATATACATATTGACATAGTATATATTGGGAGAATGTGCAATATTTGTAATTGATTTAATAATATCATATATAAGTAATAGTAATAATAAATTATAAAGTCAATGGTACAGTAAATACTCAAAAACACAGTGCCTCACAGAATTTATTTATTTTTATTTTTCTTAATCAGCAAATAGCAATTTTCAAAACGGTTGGCTTTTATTTTATAATGCTTATATTTAGTTTTAGTAGGGTTACAAGTGCTCGGTTCATACAACATAATTGCATTTTTTGGGGATGCATTGCAAACAAATAATATATATTTATTATAAATCATTTTCACGCACTATCGTCAGTCATACCTATATGATAGGTTAGGTTAGGTTAGATTATAGATATGATGAGTACACTTGAATGGATAAAATACAACTGACTCGAACATCATTTTAAGTGTTCGTAGAAAAAAAACTAGGTTATACACAATACTATGTAATATATAATGAAATGATGATATGATAAAATTTTCACTCATGGACAGAGTAATAAAAAATCAAAACAATAAAATTGTAGAACTAGGTATCATATTAATTAAAGTAACTCAATAATACTAGTATAATTATTATATATAATATTATTATACTATAATAGCCACGGTTGACCGTTGTTTGTGGGTTAAATTTCTAATGGGATTTCATGGGTTCATAAGATTTCAATATCTATTGAAATCAATCAATAAACAGTGATTGCTAATATACATTTATGTTAATCATTTCATTCTGTATTTTCTTAGTACTTATACCTATAAATTATATGGCCAACCTTTGAACTCCGTGGCGGTGTAAAGATATTTTCGTTTAGACCATTTGAATACAGAGCCATTGAAGGTATATAATAAGATTAAAGGGTCTTTAAAATCATTTCCTACGTCTTTTGAAATTATGTATTACGACCTTTGTTGCATGGTTCACAATATGGGCAATAGAAAGAACACTTAGGATAATAATATGTTTTGTAACCTTCTAAATATGATAAGCTTTAATTCCTTTTCATCTATTTTACTCTCAGATATTATCACGATCAAAAACGTCACATTGAGAGAAACGCTATAATATGCTATAACGTTCCTGTCTAGATAATCTCGCGGAAGTGCAAGCTGTCAGTTGTTGTCAATTTCATACCGTTCATTCAAATATCTAAAAATACAGTTGGTATATTGTTTTGTATGTTAAAAGGTTAGATTAGGTTAAAAAAATTTTAACCAGTTCATTGAGAACCTAATAATGATTATTTTTTTACTACATTTTGAGTTTGATTTTTCATATTATATTATAGTGAAAAAAAATACACTATTTTATTAGATATTCTGCAGTATCAGTTCTATACAACAGATCATAGAGTGAATACTAAAAATATTTGGTATTAAATCAGATAAGTGATATTTGAAATAATTTTTCTAGTTTAATGTCCGTGATGGAAAGAATTCGCAGATGTCTTTTATCAAGCGATACTATTTTGATATGACGTAATCTCTTCAATTATGAGTAGGTAATTAACTAATAATTCACATTTTGCTTTTGATTGTTAAATTTATTTTATAAAAGTTTTATATTAATTATTAGTGCACTATTATTATATTATTATTATATATAATTATATATTTTATTATGGTTGAAAATTTTGTTCTAGGATATCGAGTTGAAAATGTTTAACCACTTATGTATAATAGATATTTGATATTGCCATTTGTTATTTTTCTCAGAATTATATTTTATCATTAATTAACCTTACTTGTATCCCTCCGAGACGTAATAAATTATTATGGTTAAAATAATATCGGAAAATTTAAATTGAATAGTTAAAACAGCTATTGATCCGTTGCAATAATTTACATTGGCACTCTATAATATTATTTACCTTTTGGCAAAATAATTTAAAATTGAATTAATCTTTAAACCCCATTAATTGAACTGACATACGGACAACTTGTACTTATTAATTTGTTTACCGAGTAAATTTGGTAGATTCGGGTGTGGTTAACTATATAAGAAAAATTGTGGTATCAAATTTACTATTAAATAATAAATCTTGTAAGATTTTTCAGTGCCAAAATAGTATTATATTTTATATGATGCGCATCGTATGATTAAAATATTATAATATTCGATTTTTATTAGAAGCCAATCACTTCTGTAAAATGGAAAACGAATGTGCCGACAATAAGATTGTTAAACTTTTTTCACTCCACGATTATATTGTCCTTATCTTGATTTCATATCGATCGGAACTATCGAAACTATACGCATATATACGTTGTAGATAATTGAAAAACCAATGGATGTCTCTTGAGAATAGACTCGATTAAATTATAACTAACACACTTCACGTTCAGTCGCCGCGCCAGAACGCCTTAAAAATACCATGTTTGAGTGTTCTTAAAACTTGTCTAAGTATACTGCGCACGCCTTTATTATTATTATATACCTACTTCTCCTGATGACGAAAAAATAAAAGAAATAATAGAACACTTCCTGTTAGCTGCGAGTCTTGTGCCGTTCGTTTTATCCATCATCGAATTCAAAGTATGGATTTCTTTGGAAAACATAACCGAATACTATGCACGTAAAATATTATGTAATCGCGCGCCGCCATAACATAAAGCGATTGAACCACAATATACAAACACACAGATCCGAGATAATATTCATAATTTATTTTATCGTACGATGCGATTTAATATAAAATTTAAGTGTCTAAGAGTTATAGACTTTAAAGCCTGCACGAGAGAGGTTTGGATTTAGATTCTTATATAGCTCACCGGTATTCATGTAATTCCAATTTATTTATGTCACCAAATGGTAATAATAAAGTCAATTGAAATAAATAGGTATAAGAATAGTGATATTATATTATTATTTAGGTACTTGTTGTGACAAATATGCCATTTTGGCGGAGAAATGTTTTTTTATATACTTACGAACTATGGTATTATGTATTATAATTAGTAAATGGTAAAAATTCGTTTTATGTCACTTTTTAGATATTTTTTTATTAGATATTAAAATCTATAAATAAATTATAAAACAAATAAAAATACAATTTAAGAAACTTTTGCACGTTTATAAAAAAAATTTGACAAATTTATTTTTATGCTCATTAGTTTTTATTATTCATTAACTTCCACCATACTTTGATGAGATGTTGGATAAAGGGATCGGAAGCAGGACCACATGCATACTAAAAACGCAACGTGTTTTATAACCGTCGAGAAATGTTTATAAAATTTGATAAATTACTAAGTACACACATAAATGAAGGTAGATCAGCTGTTAAACGATCACCTAAAATGCATAAACGTAATATATTTTAATACCGTTTATAGCGTCTGTTATTATTTGTTTGTTGTGTAATAAATTAATAATTATAAAATCTTTAGTAGCGGGTGGAGTGACCGAGCGGACTAAGGCGTCTGTTGCCACGCACGCAGTCGCCGGTTCGAACCTCGGTCACGGGCGGCATCGCTCTTTGGGCATTCCGCGGTGTCTGGAGAGAGAGGCCGCCGCCCCCCAACCGGGCATGGCAGAAACCTACGGGTGCCCATTCAAAATTCTGTCAAAATACCCACGTGTTTAAAACCTACAGTACCTTCTCCTACAGTTCCCCCAGGCTAATGACCTCAGTTGTCGAAGCCTTAACCCTCAAAAAAAAAAATCTTTAGATTGCGTTTCAATTTCACTTAATTGAATAACAAAGTTATAATGGTTTTATGTTTATGATCGCACTTTGTATTGTGCAGTTTTTAACCCAAATTTTTAGTTTATGTTTTGTTTTATACTATATATAAACTGAGAATGTCCCAAACCAAGAATGTCCATGGTAAAATTTTACAAAATCAAAAAAATTGATTGATCGTTATATAATAAAATTGGAACACCCTGTATCACATTAGTTATCCATTAAAAAAAAAAACCCTGTATGGCTGTATATTTTCTATACTATGACTGTGAATACTTGAAGATATTTATAACTACCTACCTAAATTGTGATTAATATCATGTAACGGTATGTACGATAAGATTATCGAGACAATTTTGTTACAAGGTATTATACGTAGATAACACCTAATTAATAATTTTTTTTTTTATATTATTATTTATTATAGTCAATGTTGTAAATACGCATTTAGTTCTACAATTATGTAGGTATACTGTGTATAATATTATATTTAACCTGTACATATTTTATCCTATTTTTGATTAAAATTAAAAAAAGTATGTGAGGAGTACAACAATAATGAAAAAAGTATTGACAACTTTTTAAAATGTTTATCATTGACGTTTATAAATTTTAATATGGTAATATGTGTTTGCGTAAATTATATGATTATTTTGACAATTTTACTATGGAAATTTTTGTTTTTGAACAATTTTACCGCGGACATTTTTAGCGTGGACATTTTACCTAGATTCATATGTTCACGCAACACCCCAACACTAAAAAAATTGACAAATCCAGACGTGAGTTTGAAAATAAATATTATATTAAAATTTTATCGTACACTGCATGTGTTTTCTTCACGTTTAGTTTGATATGTGACTTGATTCGATTTTTATTTGTTTATTATTCTACTTCGTTATTTCACGCCACGTAAAAGCGAACAACTCGAAAACGATATTCAATGTCAGTAGTGGGTTTGAAATACCCAGGTAGGTAAATATTGGATATTTATACACAAACAACGTGATATTCAAGGCAGATTAAGAGAAAAGACAAAATAAACAAAAAATGACAACACGCACAGCAACGCAGTATTTCACTTTAAATAATATGTTATCGTTTTAATTTTACTTTCTTTTTTGTTACGTAAAAATAATAATAAATATTGCATATACCTACTAACCAGAGAAGAACGTTTAACAATACATTGGCATTAGCGCGGCCGACGCCTACCGTGGTAGTTGTGTATTATTCTCACCTTCCTGCTTGCCTACCTACCTACCTACCTATATATAAGTCTTGTTCGATGAGAACAGCACATTTACGTGCAATTTATCGATTATAAAAATATCATGTCCTCCCGTTTTTTTCCACCACGTTTAGTTTACGTGCGCTTTTTAATTTTTTATAATAATTCGTGTTGGGGGGAAAAAAAATCATTACGACAATAATAATTCATCTTCACGTGTGCCGTAGAATACAAATGAAGTTTTTGGGGACTGCGCTTGCGTTTTAGATTCTAATGACTCATTTGAATAATGCAATAACGTTGACAAATAGTAATGGATTTTTCTGTTTTTTTTTTTTTTTTTTTTTTTTTCATAATAATTCTGGGGACGTTATTGGATTCTTGCTCGAGCGTTGATAGCTGGAACGAAATAATAAATAAACCGAAGAAAGAAAGCGCATTATTCACTGTTAATCGCATGTTTATCTGCATAATATTCACGTCACTAAACCGCATTAATCTGGATTTTTTTTATAACAATCAAATATAATAAATTTATAATTTTTTTTTTTAGTATCACAAACGAGAGAGACACCTTGTTACGGTGAAATCTAAATTAATATTTCGGTTAAATTTATACAAAAATTTAATTTTATAACTAACCAATAAAATGTAATTGCTCGTCTTCTATTATCTTGTGTCTTATACCAAAAAGTAGGAAGTGCATATAATAATCGAGCAGCGGACAATTGTAATAACAATATTATTGTTATTGACGTTTCGACTCCGAAAACATCAGATTAAACTTCTGAGTGTTACTATTAGTGATAATTGGTTAGCTGATATCCTCGGTTACAAAACCGAGTAGTATTTACGAAATCCCGTGATGATAATTTGATTTCGATATTAGTTAAAAGTCATCTTCAGATATTTGAAATCATCTCAATATCACATATATCTGAAATTTTCTCAATACGTATATTAATTAAACGTGGAATTCAGTTTCATACGTCTATTCGTTAATTCTTTTTATAGTCATTCGTCAAAAAGATAACAAGTCCTATGGCTCTATCGAGACAAGATAAGGTTCGAGTAGACAATTTTTCATTTCTATATTTAGACAGTTGTATCAGGGGAGCGTTTTTGGATTATTGTTAACAGATTTGTCACTTGAGTACTTGGTATTTCGCCAAGTCCATCTAGCATTTTAGATCCAAGTTCCACTTTAAGGCCACTGGTAAGATAAGTAGACAGTTTATTCAAATAATTTGGTTGCTTAAAATTTAAACTTTAAGGGGATGATAATGCAATATCATGCAGTTAAAATCTATGCACTATTCGTTTACAAACTACACATTTTGAGTTTTTATAGAGCTATTTAATGTTTCTCAGTAAGAATTACTTTTCGATTATTTCCAATTAATTTTTAGTGTTAAAACAACTTAATCTTAAATAAGAGCATAAAGTAAAAAGTATAAATTGAATGATATAAAATCGTAATAAAACTAAAAGTAGGTAAATTTATTTAATACTGGTATTATAGTAGAATCGATATGTTTTTACAGAATACTAAATTTATATACATATTCGTCGAGTGTAGAGATCAGAATATATCTTACAAAAATTAATTAATTGTTTTTGTAATAACTCATGAACCACAAGCTAATTTGCATTCAATGTCGGTTTTTACAAACGCAATGCAAGTACTACAACATAAAATTGATTAAACACTTAAAAACCTAACTTTTTATTACAAATTGGTCAATTTATTGCAAGAATTAATTATTTTTGAAATGTATAGTTCACTTAAAATTCAATTAATTTTCGTGGGCTAATTTATTACTACAACTCCATTATAATTATTTTTTTCTAAGTGAAAGTGTATCATAATTTTTGATTAATTAAATTCTCTACTTAATTTATTCCAATTTTAAAAAACAATCCACTGAGAATATGTATAGCTTTTTTTTAATCATTATCTTAACCTACGTTAGTATTTATTTACAATTTAAAGAATAGACTTCAAACTTATTTTAAGTAAATTTCTAAAAAAAACGAAAATTACAAGGAACTATTTGTTTTTAATTCATATAATACAAAAAAAAATCAATATTTACTACCTATGCAAGGAGATTTCAAAATAGATTTTCAAACATTAAAAATAATAATTGGTTATCTAATTGATAAGTTGCTGGGTTCAGTTTGCATGCATAATATAATTGATATGCAAAAAATGATTAACGGTAGCCTCATATTTAAATAATTTAATTCCAGCTGTCTTTCAAATAATAATGATTATTCAATAATTAAATTTGTTGTAATATCTAACTATGGCGAATACGTGTTATGGCTAATTTAATGTTATATTAATCGTAATTATTAAATTGACGTGTTGTCATTTTAAACACCACATGGCTGTTCAGCAATTTTTTAACGTAATATCATTTAATTAAATGTAAACAAGTGTATTATTTAATTTGATTTTTCTATATAGTGTGTAGTGTGTACATTATACTATGCAAATCCTACAAATTGCCAATTCAATATAACAAAATAATATACCTAGGTATATATTATTCTCTTTTTAAATTTCATTTTTTTTTATCGAAAACTGTAAAATATTATTACCTTCAAAATTCGACGAGCTTGAGAATATAAATATGATGGTAAAATAAGTGAATTTATTGAATATTCGTGTGTTATACCTTTTATGATGTTTATTTCAGGATGTATGAAGAGCTGGGCGTATAAAATAGAAAATAAAATATTTGATTAAAATTTTCAATTTTGTATAATATTCTCTTTATAGTATGTTCTCAAATATATTAAATAAATATTAAGTATAATATACTTAGTATATACACAAAACAATGTAAGTTAGTTGGGAGATTATATCAGACAAATACATTATACATTTTAATATAATCGTATTCACACACAAAAAATAAAGGTTTCGTTTATTTAATGAATGAAAAAAATTAGTTTGAATTAAAATTGAAACTCAAGTTCAAAGAAAAAGAACTAAACGCAGAGAAACAGCCAACAGTAAACACTATTTTAAACGACGACGTAATAAATAGTGTTTACAAGATTATTTTAAAATTTAATTTGCACTTAAAACTATATTACAATTAATATCAGGGCTTTGCACCTGAACGAAACCCAAAACCCGAAACCCCAATTAACCCGAATAAATTTGCAAAACCCAAACCCGTATAATACAACACCTGAATGAAAAAATTAACACCTGAATTAACCAGAAACCAGAATTAATATTTGGGTTAACCCAAAACCCGAATTATTATTAAATACAAAGAAATGAGTGGCATATCAATTCGTATGTATTTTACGCAAATAAGAAGATAAGAAAATAGTTGGCGTTATATTAATAAAACATAACATAATAATATTATGTTGTATCAACTATTGATATTGACTGCAACTGTATAATTATTAATTCTCGACGATATTATCTTTAAACACGCGCGTGTATTACCCTTATTTGCTTGTGTTGCTTGTGACCTGCGTTTAGTCATGACTTGTGATCTATTCTTTTATCCATGCTTGTGATCACAATAATATACAGTGTCAAACGTGTCTATACAGTGTACAGACTACAAATACAACAGAATATAATATGAAAAATTAATATAAATTTAATGAATTAATATTAAATATAAACCAACTAAAGGTGTAGAATCTAGATCATTGTTTTATATTATTTCACAATATTAAATAATTATATTTGTGTTATCTAACCTTTGTATTCAACAATACTAACAACAAAATTATGTTTGATCAAAATAAATAATAAACAAGAAGTTTTTTTTGTAGAAAAATGACTTTTTAATGGTAAGTATGATTTTAATATGTTTTTTTTAAAAATTATATTTGCTTTAAAAATAAAATAAAAGTACAATACCAAATTCGCGTCGAAAATCTCATGTTAATTGATATAAAACATGGGTATTTTTTAACACCCGAATTAACCATAATTAACCCAAATAAATTTACATTTAACCATAACCAGAAAAGTTCATTAACCCGAAACACCCAAATTCAATAACCAAAATTTTCCTTAAACACCCAAAACCCAAAACCCGAAAAAATTATTCCGGTGCAAAGCCCTGATTAATATTGAACTAAAACTACTAAATATCTTTAGGTTAAAATGAGAATTGAGTAACCTCTTATTGTCTTATTCATATTTTAGTTCTTACACTTGCAGTGACTACAATTTTTATTTTTAAAATATAACAAAAATGATAACGACGTTAAAAAAAAATTTAAAATGCTTGAATTCAAATATTAAACGCAGTGAAAAGTTGTGTTATGATGGAATTCAATATTTTTAACTTTTGTCTTAGTATATGATGTATAATAAATAAATTTGCAAAACGTTTTCTGTAGGTCTTCACGTCATGTGGTTTATTGTAGAACTGCAAAAACCGTAAAAAATACACAATATTTTAATACTCAATTAATGTAAAGTACTAATAATAGTTTGTCGTCTGTCCTCTGATGTCTGCATAATTTATGCGCAATACAACTCGTAAATAAGTATCAGTGAAAGTCTCGGCATTCCCCGAAGGATTATTAATATTATTATTATCTCGTGAATATTAGACAACCGATGCGTGAAATAAACTGAAATCGATTTCGTCAAAAACGGGGGCGCTGTATTCACGGTAGTTTTCCGGTAATTTTCTTCGCGGTGCACGCTCGGGAATCCAAATGTCAGAAAATTAGTCGCCGGATGGTTGGCGTTCCGGTGGAAAGACTGCAAAGGAGCAGAGACGTCACGTAGACGTTTTGCGCCCTGTGCAGTAACATTTCGCAGGAGTGCCACTGTTATGATAATTATTGTCATCGACAGGCCGCCGAGAAAATCGTAATTGGCAAAAGTCGTAGTTATGAAGTAATCATTTAATATTATTGTCATTATTGTTGTGGTAACGAAGACGGTTCGTAGCCGATTTCTAGATTGTTTTATGCACGTGCTACCAGTGTCGTGTTCAAGAGGAATAATATTCCTACCCAGAAATTATTCATTCGATCATATTTTAGAACTAATTTACTGATTTATAACACACAGGTTGCCCGGTGAGGATATACCCATTAGCTGTAGAGGACTCTACTTTTTTTTTACTAGGCGACTCGCCACTAGGATAAACACCAGTTTTTGCCGTTTTATCCATAAACTAAAAAAAATATTAAAAATCATGAGATTAATGAAAATAAAATGTTGAAAGGTCAACATTATCAGTAAAATAAACTCCATTAAATAGGTATCTTTATTTTTTTCAAAAATTAAAAATTAAAAAATAATTTTTTGAAACTTTTTTTACCAAAAAATAAAATTAAATAAAAAAATAAAATACGTGTAGCCCTCGTATATGTGAGTAAAATAAAAACAAACAGATTTATGATATATTTATTATCTCAGGAGATATCGCAATGGATAAATCCTCGCGGGACACTGTATATCTTCCACCTTGGTAGAATGGGAAATATACAATATAAATAATTACTCGTAATACAAAAAATATTGAAAGAGCATATTGATTGAATAATTATACATATTATAAACAAAATATAATACTCGTACTCGTATATTTGTCATTAATTTTTGTTGTACTAATACAACCTAATTATTTATTAATATTGTCTAGTTATAAACGTGTTGATATTGTTGATAGTATATTATTTATAAAGGATTGCGTTTAGTGTTTGATTACTGTTTATCATCGACTCGACGTATCACATCCAATCGCTGAGAATATAATCTTATGATTTGTACATTTGCTATGTCAGTTAATAATGTATTGATTTTTAAATTTATATATAATACTTATAATAAAGTTAAATGATTTCATATCTAGCTACAATCAGTCTCGACTATGCCACTAAATAGCATTAAAATAGCATTAAATGCATGAATAATGTTAAAACAAACAGGAACAAAATGTTTCTATATTAGGTGTATTATTGTGTCATAAAATAATGGTGTTCTTCATGAAGATCTTTTTTTTTTTTAAATTTGAGGGGATTAAGTCCTTATAAGCCCCAAAATCTACTCCACGTACTCTGTGTAATAATGATATTATAGCCGGACGAAACGTACGAAACACGTTGTCGCTATGTTTATCGTAATGTCAGCGGCCGCGTATCAATCATTTTGACGGTTAATTTCCGGAAGCGCCGTATGTGTTACGTGGTGTGTCTATGCGTTATCGATAAAAATAACAAACCCTAGATGAGCATTAGGTATAATAATATTGTGTTGTACGTTTCATAAATATGATGAAATACAAATAACTTATTTGCGTTTTGAGTGGTCAGGAGAAAAATAAACCATGGGTCAACACCAATAAGTCATACACATAATAATAAAATGATTTGATATTAGATTAAATTATGTGGGAAGTGCCTTTGCTTCTTAGTCAGTGTAAAAAAAAAAAAAAAAATAATAAAATGATATTCTTTAGTGGCAAAGTAACTGGAGCGCGTGAAACACATATTGAAGGTAAAGGGATTAAGGGCACAATAGCACGTATACGAAACCATTAAAAGAGTCTCTGACGACGATGATGATAATGATTAAGATGATATTACTGACATTTAAAATTTATATAACGTGCAGCGCAGTAACGTTAGGTGATATTTTTCAACTCTCTTTGGTAAGAAAAATCTGTTTGCCAGCAACGATTATTGAGGTATTTCCTCGAATATTGTGCTCTTGATAATAAAATCTGAGGATAGTTTTATCGTTGTGTGCGTGCCCTATGTGAGCTGTCAAAGTGTGTTGGGGGGGAGGTGGTTGTGAATACATATCTGCAGGGCGTAAATCGCTCGTGTACAGGTTCCGCAAGTGGTGCCGCTGTTGTAGGTGTAATATAATGTAAGTAATGTTCAGGAATAAGCACGATAATAATAACGATGAGAAGGGTGTTTAGGATTTACTTCTGAGATAAGTGTTGGGGCGTTGGGTGTCTTTGGAAAAACAATTTTTACTTGTTGTATGTGATGAAAATATGAAATTACATTATTTATAAACGTTATGAAAAAATAAATAAAAATAGTCACACGGCGTCTTGTATATGCAATTTAACTACACATTAAACGAGAGGAATATTAATGCTCACAATGGTTGTTAATTATTTATAGCTTTATAAATACAGTAATTATAGATGTCTTTGAATCTATACATAATATATATATAATATATTACGTAGATTTAAAAAGTTTAGTAATCATTTTTTTAACTTACATCATCAAGAACTTAAAAAATCATGTAAATCGGTTCAGTAGAACTTTTTTTTTATTGAAACAAAATTTAATACATTTACAATCTGTGTTTACAAGTTATACAATAAGTAAATTGGATGATATTTGATTGACGGGGGGGGGGGGGAAGTAACCCAGTGGTGGCACCCCGATGGTAGAACTTAAAATGATGATACTATAACTGTATAAAAAAAAATCACTAAATTTTTACTCAAATATCAATAAGATAAAAGTTTTCTAAAAACGTCTAATGAAGTGCACTATCAAAATATTGTTGTAAAGGCTCAATAATATTATATAAAATATCTCAGTGTTTAGAGTTTTTATAGCGTAATATAGGTAATAAGTTACCGATTAGTAATAAATCAGACTGAAAATAATAAATATTGTAATATTATTTTAGTATATATTATGCGGGAGTTATTAATACCCGAAGAGGGGAAGCGAGATACCTATAATACGTAAAATATATAACACACTAGTCGGGGTCGGTAGTGGTGGCGTTGGTGATATGGATCACAAGGAAGAAACGGAGGAGGGAAATTTGTGCTGTGTACACGGAACAATGACGAATGGAATAGTATAGTTGCCTGCGAATATTATTTCCCGCTGCGTTCGCACAGCAATATGATTAATTAACTAACCGCAATACCGAAAGTAACTTTTTGTTTCGTCTGTTTATTTTAACAAATCGGATATAGCTATAGCCTGGCCTTTATTCCGTTTGTTATAATAATGTATTAAGTATACTATACGCACTGTTCGTACAGAACTATCGTGATGGTTTCGATTCCGTGAATCATTTTCAGCCGTAAATCTTATCGATCATAATGATGCACCGTGACATTAACAATAATAAATAATATTATATGAAGATGATGACATTAATAACGATAGTACCACCTACCACATCGATGACGATTGGGGAAACCGCAAAAAGGCTGCACGGCTGTCTTTCCGGAGACCACGGCAGGAAGAGAGTTGTAAGTCCACCGCGGGGTAAAGCTCTAGACGAATATTTCCGAATGCAAACACATTTATTTAGTTTCTGGGCGTTTCGGATCGCATACGTATATTTTGGACATTTGCCTTTTGGGCGTAACTTTATTCAAACTTGGACGATGCCGGGCCATAAGATTAGTTACATCAAACCAGCTTATTATTTTATCTGTATCCGCGTGTATTTTGTTCCCAATTTATTTTGAAACTTTATAATATCATTGTTATTATTATCATTATTATTATTATTATTACAGTGTTATTCAAATTACGCAATAGTTATTATATTATTTTTAGTCTGCAACGTCGTACATGATAATGTTGTTTTTAGTCGAACATGTTTTGTGGTGTTAAAAAAATATCATTGAACGATTTACTTTTTTTTGTTCATTTAATGAACAACGTTGACGTAACTTACATAAAAGTTTTTTTTTAACCACCCACGTTTACATAAAAGTTTATGAATTAAAATAAATTAGGTAATTTTTTTTTATCATTGTTTTATTTCGATGCCATGCAACTTAATATGCTTTTTACTGTTGTAAAACATATGAATTAAAAATAGAACGTATAAAAAGTTATCAATCCCGATGTTTACTTAAATTTTAAAATATTTTTTCACCTATGAATGACATTTTTATTTTATTGTATCACTATAAAGTAAAAGCATAACAAAAAAAAATTGTTTTATACGATGTTCCTAAGTTAAACGATACTACTCGTATAAGTAAAATGAACAACATTTGATGTAAAAAATAAAAATAAAAATATTAAACTATTAACTTAACCATAACGTTGAATAATAATACCATTCAGACTTGACTTATTAAATTTAACTTTCAAGCACTATATCTATATTGAAAATGTAATAATAATAAAAAATTCTTAGTGCTTTTTTGGCTTTTAGTAATTATTTTGTTGAGTAAATAATTAAATACTTGTTATGTAAATTTAAATATTTTACAGCATATCATATACGTTGGATATATTTTTTAAGCTTTGATGAAAGCAATTTAATATTTAACATTTTATCTTACCTAACCTATGTATGCGTTTAGTATGCGTGTATTGTTTGAATTACCGTAAGTTAAATTTTAAATGTGTATATTTGATTTTTTTCTCGGAATTATTGTTGGTGATAAAGTTATTTTTATTTCAAATATATTTTGATGAAACTTGTATTCTATGAATAGGAACATCAAAGAATTCCATAGACAGTAAACATGCTGCGCATAACAATTCGTATATGATGGCTCGCCTAACCTTAAGTGGTTAAGATAATATAATATTTTTGTATTATCAAAATAATTGTATTTTATCCAAATGTAACATTCGATATATTTTCATCATATACCTACTATAATTTTTGATATTCACCAATGACACCAATGGTAATATTATATTGATATATTACACCTGTCTTCGTAGTATTGGTAGTTTTAAACTTTTACCTTTCTAAAACTTTATAAATTATGGTATATGTACATAAACTTTTTGAAATCCATTTTTTGATATTTTATTTAACTCGGCCACAAATATATTCATAGTTTTAATTAAATTTGTTCATAAATGTTGAAACAATGAATCCATTATGCTTTTATTGTTTCTTTAATATACATATATTCAATATTCAATTTGTTTAGCACATATATACCTAACTTAACTCATAGATTTATAAACATTTAATATTAAACACGAATAAAATAATAATTTTGTGTATTCTATGTTTTTATTTTAAATAAAAATATGTTTTTTAGATCGTTTGAGACAAATTATTATCGACGTACTATTATTTCCTGTAAAATCACTATTGCTGATATTGTTGTAACTAATTGTGTTCAATTTTGTAATATGAAAATTATTTACTATTATTATTTTAAGCCTTTAAATAGAGTCCATCCATCCGTAAAATGCAATAAAGAATGATTATCCCTGTTACTACATATTTTATGTAAAAAATCAATATAAACTAAAGTCGCTAATCAAAATTATCGTAATCATGACATTTCGGTATACAGATGTCAACCTCAGGTACTAATTTATTATTATAATTGTTTGGTGCTGACTCTAGCGGTGACAATAGTTATTTGGTCATGGGTCTCCGCTAATAGAGTACAGAGTCTTCTAGAAAAGAACCCCACTCCTCGCCCCCGTATCGCGCAGAACCGGCTTCCGCCGCCGGAACAAAGGTCTACCGCCTCGAGCCTACAGTCGTCATCTGTCGAGTCTGTCGTCGTGTTACCTAAATTGTGCCGACCCATTATTGTTGTCGCCGTTGTCGCAGTATATATACATAATATATTTAAGCGACGCATTTCCGCACAATAGAATCGCTATTAAGTTCGATTTAGTTTTCGTTGGTGGCATGTGGTTTTCATTCCATGGGTGCAACGAGCGTTAAAAAACGTACACGCGGATGCACGTAAAGATTGACGAGCAAGTCAATAGTGATCGTGCGTGGGTGCGATCCAATCGGTCACCAAAAAGACGTCGGACATTCTGGCAGCCATCAGCATGTGGATTGCGGGACCTGAATGAAGCGAGCAGACGTAGGGGCATATTCTTCGTTATACATTTATATGAAGTCATATGGGCGGTCGAGCGGTGGAAAATAACCGGTAACGCAGTATCATAATACTTGATACGAGGTTTTTATCTGTATTCCATAATATCCCATTATTATTTGTATAGATATGTTGTTTCAATATTTTTGTATTATGGTCTTTGTGGCGTTTATTGTATCATTATAATCACGGCCTTATTATTTTCAGATGATAAGTGTTTGGTCCAATATTCATATTATATAGTAAGCGGGCGCCTACACCTCTATGCGCATATGTGATTATTATTATTATTATTTATAATATATATATATTCAATTCGTGTTATATTGTTATATTGTGTGAGGAAATATCATAATACGAGTACAGTCTATTTTATATTATAATCAGCCCAAATTTGTTGATTTATTATTATTAGTGTTAGCAACCTATTAGTCTATAGTTCTATACAACTTACTCAAATTAAACACACGACAGTCAACAATAATACTTCTGATTGGTTGGTTAGTTTCATACCATTATCATACAACTCCAATTGATTGGACATGTCCATTATCGATTGTATACAACAAGTATGCCTATTATAAACGATGGTAGCAGAGGAGTAATATTGTTCGCACGGAGCTTAAAAAAAAAAAAAAAACTATACCTTTTATTGTTTTCGAATCATTCAATTATAAACAGCAGCTAAAAATGTTAAACTATAACAATAAAAATAGAGCTAACAAAGTAAATTTTTTTCTATGGTCTACTGTAATTCTAAGCATTTTTCACATTATTTTAAATACAAATATTATTTTTACAATTTTGTAACATTGCAATTATTTATATATTTAATGAATATTGATCATGCATTTTTAGAATACAATTTTAAATATCATTGGTTAAGTTTAATACAAATTACAACGGCAAAATGGTTCAAATTGATTTTGTTAAAAATAACATTCTGTAAATTTTTAAGTTGGGTCGAAGTTTTTCAGTATTTTTTTTACAACTTTCTGTAAAAATAAAGAGAATTTCAAAAATCGACGTTTTTAAAATACTGTTCGTGTCCAATTTCTAATATATAGAGTGGTCTATATTATGAAACTTTTGAAGCACTCCTTTTTCAGAAAAACTATTTACAAAAACAATAACTGGTTAAAATAAAAGGCAAAACCCTTAGAGTTGGTTGTCCATAATTCTATTTAATATCATTTACACCTAAACAATAATTTCAATCAATTGTCTACATTTATTATTGGTTTAAAAATTATTAGTTTTTAATTTTGATTTATTATCATGTTGTTTATTTAGCAATAATTGTGTATATTGCATAGGAATAAATAATAAGGCTTGAATCTGACTTGATTAAAAACTGAAATACAATTACTATAAAATATAATTTTTATATGTTTAAAAATAAAATTGAAAACTATTTTTAAAGCTATGTAATATAGTTAAAATTTGTGTATTTTATGTCAGTTCACAGAAGAGTTTTAATATAATTTTAAACATTAAATGGAAAAAAACAACCCAATTTTTGGATTATTTAAAATGTATCATAATACATAATAATTATACTATTACATATTTATTAAGCAAAGATTATATTCGATTTTACAGCATTAAAGGAAAATTAAATAAATTACAAAAACAATTATGAGAAAAAAAATTATATCGGCAGGTACTATAGTTTTTTGAGAATTCATAAAATTCTTAAGTTCTTTGCCTGAATTAGTTTTGCTTTGTGCTGGGCCCGATACCGTATACTTAAAACTTATTAATATTCTCCAAGTATTTCTATTTAAAGCTTACATTGAAAGTTGATTAATAAGTTAAATAATAACCTTCTAAATTATTAAATAAATTTGGAGTTCTGTCAAATTAGATTCATTTTGAATTTCAAGTCGTTCGTGAATATAAATAAAAAAGATAAGACGGGTATTATGACGAAATAACAAACAATGATAATCTTCATGTAAAAATCCGGAAATTAATATGTTCATAATCTCCAGAGAAACACTTACACCAAAATCGTTTATGTCGTAAAATTTAATATTTGAATACCGTATTATCTATACAGAATAAAACGTTATCACTGTGCTTAAAATCAGTTGCGTTTTTATTTTTTGTAACTCTACGTATTTATCCTGTAAGCGATTTCACCATCGGCTAGAGACTTTATGATCGAAACTAAATAAAAGGTGCTTCAACATTAATAATTTGTATTCTTATCTTTAAATACTAAGTTAAATTTTGTCATTCTTGCGTAAATTAAATTTTGAACCCGTCGGTTTATCACATGTTTATATCAGGCGACAATGATTAAGTGGCACCTACCAGCTACTTATCAGTAATAATATTTTAGAGTCATAAACCCATAGTTTGGATATTGTGAGTAAAAATTTCTGAAACATCCAGAAAAAGAAAATCGATTATGTAATGACTATCATGTGGTGTTATATCGTTCGTTGGCGTGTGGGTATATCCACATCATCGTTAGAACGTCTTTGTACGTACTACTTAGTTCGTGTCTCGAGGTTAATGCTGTGGATCAATTTTAATAAAATGTTGGTACACTGTATAACAAAGGTTAAACGGTTTTTTCCCATCTTTCAAATAAGTGCTTTTTATTTATATGGCGATGGAGTTTGGTCATCGGCAGACATGGAGTAACAGCTTTTTGGGTGCCGTTTTTTTTTTAGCCCACATAAGGTTTATCAATAGCAATTATTAGGATGCATATTATTATTATTACCGTTGTTCGTAACATTATAAGTATTGAACAGGAATTTAATTGAGTTGTTTGCGTACCTTTACGTATATTTTATCTATCATAACGCGTGCCGGGTATTCGTATTGGTAATTATTGTGTAACTTAAAAGAGGGAAATACTGTTCAAATAAAAATAAATATAATTTGTTCCAAAGCTTACCTATATTATTGTACCATGAAGGCGCGCTATTATAATATTATGCTCGCATTGTAAATCATTTTACGTAGGTAGGTACCAACTAGGTATACATCGCGTCTGGTTAGTACACAAAACAATTATTATTACGGATACAACGTAATTATATATTCCTTTGTAATGCCAAATTCGCAGTTGTGCAGCAATCCAATAATTTAAGGTACTTAAATGCGCCCTTTGCTATTATTACCGGGGTCATAGGTTTTTACCTGCTGCAAAGTCGCGTTTTCGATCGAAATTCGCGTCTATATCGTGGGTCTACCATTTCCATGTTTAACCCGAACGAAACCCACTTAGCCACCAAAATATAAAATATACACTTGGATTACTGATGCTTCTATAGAGTCTAACAGTTTATACTTGAAAACAAGACCCGTAATATAATATTGATCTTTTAATACTTAAAACGAGACTTTATTTTTATATCTCAGTGTATTTTAACCACGAGTCATTTATTGTAAGCACTCGATTCAAAGAACAACTTCCTGTGTTCTCTTAGTCTAAGTGAAGATTTCAAGAAATTTTTTTTTATTGATCCCCTATGTAAACTTTGGTAGCATGGGCCATATTAGTTTTTTTACTCAATTTAAACTTTTTAAGTTTCATTCATCACTATATAGTTTATTTTCGATCAATAATAATAATAACAATAACACATTTAGATTTTTTTCTAGCGCATATTCGTGTCTCCAGTACCCAGGGATGACCTTAGGTTTTTTCCCACCCTAGAAAAATATTTTTCAACAGTTATCTTTCTGCTATAGTTATATATCCGCTTCTGAACTAATTCCAACCTAGGTGGTCGCTTATTTTGCTACCACGTTATGCTTGCCCAGCTAGAATCTCCAACTTGGGATTAAAATTATTTTTATCAAATATTTGCGTGCTTTTCATTAATTAAGCATGGTATTAACAATGTGAATGAGTGAAAGAGGCTGTAGAATCATAGATGTCTTGGTGTTCGACATTTTGTATTCTTTGAGGTTTTGTTTGTAATTATTGTGAAATTCCGTCAGTAATAGCAACGTTTGGCTGTTATTTACACTCCACAGGTTTCACAGGTGAATTTTAAAAACATTAAATTAAACCTAAACATTTTGTAATTGTTTAATACAGGTCGTTTAATAAATTCTTGAACTTAATAATTCATGATATTTTATTAATACATAACATATTGAATGTTGTTATGTATTATTAATATAAATAATAACATAAACGTATTATATAGACATTTATTGTTAACAGTATAAATCGTAATGACGTACAATATATTTCTACGGTAGTCAGAACAAAAAGCCACGGAAAAAAAGCCAAGAAAAAAAATCCAAAAAAAAAAAAGCCACTGGAAAAATAATCCAGGGAAAAAAATCCACGGGAAAAATAAGCCACGGAAAAAAAAGCCAAATAACAATAATTAAATATATAACAATTAAAATTAAAGTATTAAATAAGGTGTTATATATATATATATATATATTTAATTACACGGATTATATTATAATATAAACAATTTTATTTTTATATAATATGAATACGGACAATACAGTAGACCAAATGTGTTAAAAATTTTAAATTAATTAACACTGTGTATTAATAATCATATATATGTATGTATTATGTATACAATATGACCAATGTTTAAAAATTTTGAATTATACTTTAAATTTTATTATTTATATATTTGACCAATTATGTATTAACAATTTTTAAATAATACCTAATTTAATACTTTAATTTTAATTGTTATATGTTTAATTATTGTAATTTGGCTTTTTTATCCGTGGCTTATTTTTTCCGTGGCTTTTTTTTACCTGGATTATTTTTCCCGTGGCTTTTTTTCCCCTCGATTTTTTTTCTTGGCTTTTTTTCCGTGGCTTTTTTTCCTACATTCATTTCTACTCGCTAATAACCGATGGACAGTCCCCACCGATCGTAATATGATACTTATGATTATTGTTGGTATAAACAGTATAGGTGTAATATCATATAATATAAATGCTGAATATGCAACATCTTTTTCCTTAAAAAAAATATATATATGTATATATAAGTAATATTTTGTGTATTACTTAATCGCTATGTTAGTGTGTTAGTAAGTTTAATTACATTAATTATAATCACTTGGAGAATATCGCTGAGGTGGTTTTCTAGATCTAATTGGTCTGGGTGTGTTTTATTTATTATTATAGTATCAGGATTTTGTTTTGCACCTACGGTTTCGATATTTTCAGTACCTATTTTCATTTATTTGTCTAGTGGGTGTAAGTGAAATTGAATTATTCGCTGGTGTCAGCGATTTATCAATGAGTAATTGATCATTGTATCTCTTCCAAATAGTTCCATCATCGAGCTCTACATCGTGTGTATTACAACTAATGGATTTGATAATTTTACCCTTTTGCCATTTATTGTTATTATTCCTATAATCTCTAGCTAGCTAAAACATTATCACCTGTATTAAATGATACTATCCTATTACCACCATTGTTTATTTGTGACATTTGTCGTTCAATAACCACTTCACTTGTATTCGGCATTAACGTGTCAAATTGTAAACGTGTTGATTGACCTAACATTAGTTTAGCTGGCGTTTTTCGTGTTGTTGAATGAGGTGTATTACGATACATCAAAAGAAATTTATTTAATTGGGATTGTGCAGTCGAGCATTAAAAAAAAATTTTTTTTATTGTTTTGACTGCTGATTCCGTACAGTCGTTTGATTCTGGGTGAAATGGAGCGCCTGTCATATACCTTATACCTAGATTTTTGCAATATGCTTGAAATTCAAAACCTGTGAAACATTTTGCACCATCTGATGTAATTTTTTTTGGAATTCCAAATCGTTCTATCTTTTCTGAAAATGTTTGAATAACAATTTCTGCTGTCATAGAATTTATTTGAAATACTTCTAACCATTTTGTGGTTGCGTCATCAATGACAAATAAACATTTATTTTGAAATGGTCCAAGAAAATCGCAATGCACTCTAGTCCACAGGTTTTTCTGGCCATTTCGAAGGTGATGTTACAGATTTTGGCGGATTTTGACTGACATTAATACAATTGTCGCAACTTTGTGTGATATTTTCGATTTCTTTGTCCATTCCTGGCCATCAAAAGTATGATCTCGTCATATTTCGTCGATATGAAATTTTTCATACTGGAAGAACCCATATGACATGAATGAAGTTCCTTGAGTATGTTCTTTCGAAATTTAGCTGGTATAATAACACGGTAACTCCATAATAGACATCCCTGTTCCACTGCAATTTGAGTTTTTCGTAAATTATATGAATTAAGTTCAAAATTTTTAGAAAAATCACTATTCCATTCTCCTGTTATGACTGCGTTTAATACTTTGGCGAGAATTGTGTCTCTACTTGTTTCAATTTTTATTTTAGACCAGTCTAATGTGAAAGGTGATTGTTCGTGAAGAAAATTAAGACTTATACATTCTTCATTATGATTTTCAATTTTTAATTTTGAACTTTTTATTCGTGATAAAAAATCGGCTGTATTATCTTCGGATTTCACATATTTTATGTCAAAATCGAATGATAATAAAACATATCGTCGTAATTATCTTATTTATATTCGTTGATAATATATTGTTACGATAGAATGGAAAACTATTACCATTTCTATAGACTTTTTAAGTTACATACATGTTATTACTTATATATCTAATATTATTATTTAAATAAATATGTGACAATCTTCATAAATTTGTTTAATATTGTTAAATTGTATCGCTAACGACGATCACCACATATCGTAAAATAATCACATAGAATTATCGAATTTTTTTGTTATTTTATTATTCTTCGAAGGTTAATAAAATAATATATTTCATCGAAAGCACCAAAATTTCATCTATTAATGTTTTTTATAATATTATTTATTCAGCTATAATAGATAACTAATGGTTAACTCTATTATTTATGGACTCAAAAGCTAATTATTCATTACCTACCTGGCTACCTATTATATTATATTGTTGTGAGTTTTGTATAATATAATACTATAGGTACCTATTGTATTGGCTTTTATAGCTATTATTGTAAGCTTTTATAAAGTACTCACAGGTAGCGTCTGGCCAGTCTTCACACCAACATATTATTTTGAGTACTCGTCATTATTATTGTTTGATATTATCGTTAAACCAGCTCAAAAAGCTGCAATACATTTTTTTTATTATTATTTCCTTTATATTTTTGTTGGGCCATAAGTGCCATATATTATTCAATTATCATATTTATTATTTTCGGTGCTGTGAGTTTTTATTTTATGCAAATACATATTATTTATTTGGATCGAATAAAAAAATACAGTTAATTTTTAGCAAGCCACCTTTTTATCATTATTTTATTGTTTTACACCTTCTTTTACTTAGCTAGTCACACTACTCAGAATTCAGAAGTTTCTATGTACATAAACAAATAAATAAATAAATGAATGACTGCACTGCTGATCGAACCACTTGCACCATTACACACACTCACACATATTACAGTCAGTGTAATAGGTGCGCATTTTATATCAGTTACGTGTATTAATATTACGTATATGGTATATTATACGAGTATATGTAAAACTCTCGGCTCGTCCAGATATATTATTTTTATTGAAAATGTCCAACAATCAGAAATTGTCTACTAAAAGCACCCCGACCGACTAAATTATAGGTACCTAGATACCATTAGTAATTCATTATCATTTGCCTGGTATAATGGTGGAATATCATAAATCAGATAGGAATGTACGCAATATTCAGTATACGGGTGTAGCACGTGTTTGGTGAAAGAAATATGAAAGTGGTACGAACACGGTAGGTAAATTACAGAAATATTATACTATTTCAACACACGAAATATGCGTGAACTCTGATGTTTGTTTTTTTTTTGGCACAGGTATTTTCCATTTATTTTTCGTTTTCCAGTAACGCACAATATTTTTAACCCTGCACGATGAAATTCAAAACAAAAAAACAAATTTTGACTGTACAAAAACTCATTTTCTTACACAATTATTTCACGACTGACCGCGTTATTGAAACGTTCAACGTTTAAACTTCAAAAATTGATTTTCGATATTGTACACACAACACGTGTGCATGTTACAAACCACCGCCGCAGAATTCTATTGAGCGGATTCAACTCTTGTCTCTAATACGCATACATATCGAACATAATCAGGCTGCAGATGATGCAAAACGGAACTTATGGATTCTCTACAGCAGCGTTTAAATCGCTTTACTGTCTAAATGGCAGAAAAGTTAATAGAATTATTTTCGGGGTGTTTCTCCCGAAACGGGGGACAATCCTCTTACCCACGACTCATTTTGTGTAGGATCATAATATTATGCTGTATATTTATATATTATAGCCAGAATTCAGTTCTTCGAAAAAATTGTCAAACTGTAATGTATTATGTAAGTACACTTTGAATATAAAAAATCAACAAAATATTTTAAATATAGCGATATAATTAATAGTACGTACCTATTATATTTATCACATTGGCTCATAATAAAATATCAAAACATAGAAAACGATAATCTCAATTTCGGATAACGTAATTGCATAATATCACAATAATAAAATAATATTATGTTTTACAAGTACTATAATTTGCAGTTCAATAACCATAAAACAAATTACAGTTACTAATTTATTATAGGTCCTATACAACAGTAAAAGACCTATTTCATCATCATTTTTTTTTTTTTTTTATTCGTGAAAGAATAATACGTGACAGACAGCAGTAGTAATATTAAATAACTACATGCGAAACACTGAAAATGTAAATTTATGGTAGCAATATAAGTAGGTATACATGCAAAAAAATAAAATTAATTAAATAGAACGGCACAGTACGGAATTATTAAATTTATATCTTGGCTATTGTTTATAACTCTGCAGCGGCTTACGCTTTCTGTTACTTGAGTTTTGTGTTTTTCTTGTTCCACTCATATTATAATAAACGCATTGTAGGATGTAACATAGACTGAAAGCTTTTCGTTCACCCTTATCATACATACCCATACACAAAACATAGTATATTATACAAACGAGTCCAAACATTTCATATTATATAATAATATAATATAAATATGTGACCTAAGTTTTCGTATGTATGAAATATTACACATGTGTTTTACCTATAGGGCCTTTCAAAATTTACTACGATACAAATGGTGTGAGCGATTTTACTATCGAGTCCTTACTTCTTACCCGATCGTCGATCCGAATACCATTGCAGTTGTCACAGACAATGTTTGAAAGACCCGGTAGAAAATAATATATTAATATAGCCTACAAAATTACGCTACAAAATTTTCAAGCACGTGATAGTTTTCGTGAAGTAAGCATCACAAGTTAATTCTTTAGGTCATGTAATCTTACAATTAAAATCATACATACCTACGTATAAAATATGTATAATATTCACGCGTGTACGATTAAATTCCACATTTAGCAGGTGGATAGGTTTAATGAGGAAGCGACATGATTGGACGTGTAGACCATTTGGAGCAGACATTTTAATCGAGAACCGCGTTTTCTTCGTGCTGCGCGTGTATGACGCACATGACCGCGATATTACAATAATATTATCACAGTGCGAATATTATCAGGATCACGAGGCCACTGGGGACACGAACTTTGCAACACCACAGAGAGGACAACAGTCTGCGTTTAACAACGCAACGTACACAGAAAGGACATTTTCGTTCGGAACCAAAATAATATACAAGTAATAACAACACCCGCGACTTAATTAACATTTTTAGATGTTATAGAAGTATATTTGCGTTAATTTATTTAACGCGAACCACAGAAAATATGTGGACTTAATTAAGTGATAAGCTTAATTATTATGGCTATGCATGCATTTACAGTGTACAAACGTTATGCGTGACTGTATCTCCACGGATTTCTAACGACTTTAATTATAACTTTGTAATTGCAGCCAGCCATCCACTCTGCTTTAACGAATCCACCGGAAACGCATATCGGTGTATCGTTAAAATCGCGTTTCACAAATGAGAGTAATAATAATATTATTATGATTTGTGACGATGACTAATGACGTTTCTTCGTTTATATTCTATTATATATACCATTTAATCATTTGCAAAATCATACCATACTATATACACTCTTCGAAACAACACTCGTAGTAAGTACACGACATTCCATGCCGATATCTCTGCATATTATGAGCCATAATTAAGTTCCGACCTTAGGTTTTTTGGAGGGGCCAAATGTGAAGATAGTATTTTCGAAACTTGTCGTACATTTGTTTCAAAAGACGTGTCTTTGAAATACCTACACTGTTTCACTGTTTAAAATTTATTGACCTCAGAAAAATTGTCCATCATTGATCAAGCAGAAAAAATTGTGCTGTCTTTACATTATTCACTTACAAAGTCATAGTAGCTATGGCACACGGAAGAGAAAGAAAATCTACAATATATAGAGAGTATATTATGGAACAAAGACAGTTCTAACTACTTTGGTCTTCAGAAGATTACTTTCATAAAAGGTACACTTTATAGGTGCCTTCCACTTAGTTTTGGATTTTTCTTACCTATGGAAAATATTTACCTCATTATAATAATATTTTTATGCTTGACCAGTGAACATTACACATATTTACATATTACGAATATTAAGCTGTATAGCGCTACTGTATTCCAAAGAAATGTTTATATGTATCATGTAGGATATGTCATACAATTTTAAGTGCTATAAAATAATGTTCATGTTTTTGTTTTAAAATGTTTATGTAAAAAGTGCTTATCTTAGGTTAAATATCTTAGATATTTCAATTTTTATTTGACATTAATTAAATCGTTTCATCTTGAGTTTGGCCTGGATTAGCCTCCATTATTTCTATTTACGTTACCTGTCCCGGCTATCCCTCTTTTAATCTAATACATTTATCGATCCAATTTCCACCCCACTGGCAAAATGTGATCCAATTATTAGACGAACCTGTCATCTGCTATATAGAGATAGGTATATCGCATGCACCGGCCTTTCCGACTCAAGCTTTGTTCAACAATATAAAACTTTGTAGTAAAACAATAACTTATTTTTCGAGACTCCAATGCGATCGCACACTCCGTTTCTCCCACTTCCTCCTTCAAGTTATTCCCGGACGATTCCTCTATTTGTTCTATCTGTACGATTCTGAGTCAATATATAATATGACATTCTTCGTTTATAATTTTCATTGATTGTCCCGTTCTTCATCACAACTGAAGTGGGTACATCCATCACCCGCCGCTCTTTTCGAATTTCATTAAGCCCGTTCCAGTTCACGATCCGTATATCATCTCATACACCCGATCACATTCAACCATATTTTCAGCCAGCTGGTTTTAATATTGTATTGTACGATCTAATTCTCGATACAGCTCACTGCAATACATCATATTTTAGATTCCGAGTGGTATCAGATAGAGCTGATATTATATCTCTTGCAATAATTCGTTTCGTAATTTTCACTCCAATAAAAGATGCGCAAAAAGTTTCATACGACTGTACTTCAATATAGTGGTAACTGAACGCAGATCGTGCTTTAAAAGTTGTATGAAACTCATAATTTTAATTTTCAAGCAATAAAAATGTATTCAAATGGGGCGATAGAAAAAAAACCTGTAATAGAGAAATGTAAGCCTTTGGACTACATCGTTTTCTTTTTTTTTGCAATTCCATCAAATAATATCTTTTTTATTTGTAATTAAATACTTTTGAACTTAACACAAGTAATACAATTCAAACGAGTTATTCGACCAACTTATTTATTTTTTTTTAACGAGTATTTTAACAATTTTCGTTTCTATAATTCTTGTAAATTAGCTTAAATAATTTTTTATACATGTGACTTTTATACCATACATTTTGACTTTAAAATATATATAATATTAGACGATTATTTAAAAGGTAATTAATTCGATCGATAATGACAAATATATTTTGGAAACGCTTTTTAAAATAATTATAAGTCATTTAAAATAAACATTCTTGAATAAAAATTGTACTTTTAACAATAATTTGTTTTACCCTGTATATTTTACTATTTTCAAAAACATTATTTTATTACTATTTACGAGTTGTAAATTATATTATAAAATAAACATTTTTCAAAACGTTGGTACTTTTTGAGAAATTGGGTGTTTATGTTTATGTTCAAAAGAATATTATTTCGAGTACCTATATATAATAAAAATATCACAGTAATATTTTTGGTGTGTACTTTATAGTATTTTGGCGAAATAAAAATAGGCATCACTCCGTACGGGCATACGGTACGCTCCCATATTACAACTGTTAAATTATTATGCGCACAATCTGGTCAATGTGATTTGTTTATCGAAAAATAAAGCAAAATAAATTAGAACCATTTGCACGCATTATAATATTTCAAAATGATTTATATTCAATTCCAAACACAAAAGCGGGGATATTTTTCGAGCATCACATAATATAATAAATGATTTCACCGTAAAAACAATAACCGTTTTAAACGATATAAAACATCGGAACCAAATATTTAGTATTCTCATATGCATTGACTGGATAGTTCCGTATAATAATGACACGAGCCGTGATGAAAAGGTGTCGTTGGTTTCAGTATCGCATCATTCGCGGAAACTGAGCTGCACAACCACGACCGTATAATATAATATATTAATAATAATAATATATTTCAATATTATAAATATTTAACGGAGATTAACCGCCATAGCATCAGACAATGGACCACGTCAAACCACTATATTAAATTATTACTATTATTATTATTATTATTATTATTATTATTATATTATTGAATACCCACGCGTTTACCTTCGGGTTGTGTATAACGCAAATCATCTCTTAAATTACCTACTAATAGTTTACATACTATATTATATAAGTATAAACAATGGAGGCAGTTATATATATATTAATGCCCTAATGTTTTATGCTCACCATTATGAATCGCACAACTACTACTGCGATGGAATAACAAACAAAAACCTAGTGACCGTACCGAGATTAAACGGTCCAGATACCAAACATTATTCAAAATATTCGATTGAAATATTTACACAAAATGTGTATCGTGTGGCAATCGGCTTGCTTGTGAGTCGTAATAGGTAACGCAATACGGTATTGATGTCGTGTAAATCTAGGACCCCTCGATCCGTACATATTTTATCGTATTTGGAAGGTTGGCGCTTATCGATTTATAAGGTTCACACATTCAAATTTCAACCGGAATCGATTTTTTTGTATACCTGCTAGCTGCTTATAATAGTTTTCTTTTTTTCGAGCGATTTGGTAACTACCGACAGTTTTTCTACGAAATCTGTATGCTCGTCTGCGAAATGAACTCTGAAAATATATTTGAAATCTTATGGAAGTCTACTCAAAATCGATCATCCTGTTCTTTTAAAATTTTAACTCTCATACAATTTCTTTCTATTTTATTTTCAAATAAAGAAATTAAAAATGTTTGATCAACAAATTTATCATTGTAATACGTTATTGAGAAAGATTAAGTTAAAATGTTTTTAGGTTTCTAATCTCATTAATTTTTTATTTGTCTGTACAAAGGACAAAAAGTGCACGGATTTAGCAAATTACAGTACTTGTCCACCACAGATTGGTGGCATGCACCACATGCACCCCTATGATGTATCTTTTGCGGCCACGCGCTCACACAATGATCGATTACTATGCACACGTTCGCATGACTCGCGCTTAACTTAGAAAATCACCTATAATAAACTTGTTGAAAACGATCGGTACCAAATCCCTTTAAAAAAAGGTTGAAAACATAGTTATCTTGCTTACCACTTATAAAATATAAGTGTCCGAATTTAAAATCGACTTTTACAGTCAAAATTATAGCGTACGTGATCTCCAACTGTTTTTGTTTGATTTGAAAATATATTTACAACAATAGGAGCATATAGTGCATATACAATCAATATTGTTATTATTATTGCAGTAGATTTATAATACGTCTAGTTACAGGTCACTTAATAATAGTAATATTATGAATTTACGATAAGGAGAGAAAAAATGAAGACACAATAACGTGTTCGTAATATTATATTGTGAACACGATCATTCACACGAAGTGCTGTCGTATTTCATTTCGGTATTGGAAAAAAAAAGTCTTATAACTATCGATATTTCAGCTGCTACTACTGTTGGGTCTTGAAAGTCCGTATAACGATATTATAACGAAATTCAATCGGAAGAAAAAAAGGCGTTCGCGTACGAACGATACATACGACAATTTAATATAATATTCATGAATACACCTCGCTGCAGGTCTCGATTATAAATTGTTGTATAGAAATGTAATGCGCGTTATAGTTCATTTAAACTCAAGCGAATACATCTTGTTCATGTAATATATACGTTATAACTCGGACTTTTATAGAATATATATGATTTTGATTTTAGGTAGGTACTCAAGATTTTTGATAGTTCGTTCGAACAGAACGTTCGTTGATGAAACACACATTCAAATCGAATGTTATTAAACCGGAGAAATTCACAATAGCGTTCAAAGTTTCTCATTTACACATATTTGAACGAACTATATATAATATGTAATAACGTTATAATGTTTATGTATACAGTCAAGCTGTCGGAAATACAGATGCTTCGTGGTATCACATATTAAATTCTACAGCACGCGTACGTACATTTGTTTGAACGTGTATTTTGATACGTCTCGTTCGACTTTGTTTCAAAATATTTCTTGAAAACTCTTTACTGTTGTACCTCCTACGTATCTTAATACTTGATATATACATTTATTTATTTTTTTTTTTTTTTTTGGTTTCCTTTACGTTTACGCGGTTTATGTACCTACTATATATCATTCGTAATCCGTACACTCAAAATTACCTACTTGTTGAAAAAATCAATTCAAATCTAATTTTCATACCTCTCTTTCGTAAAAACCTAGGGAGAATTATTTACCAAACTTGCAGGGAATGCGACGATGTCTTATCGGTCTGGGTGCCCGGCGGATGTAAAGATGATTTTTTTCATTCGACGAACGAAACTGTAATACCCTCCTACCTGCCTTTTTCAAAAGGTACACAATAAAAATGGTTTATATGGTTCGTACAGTCTCGTATTATTGTAATAATATGTCACCATTAGAAATGAAATTATACTCATTTTTTTTTTTTTTTTTGTGTACCTAATATTCTGTGTACCGAATCAGCCGCGTACTACGGAGGTTAGTGTGGCTGTAATAAAATAAAAGCACCCACCGAGAATTCACTTTTATATTTTATTCAGTTTGTTTTTTTCTCCTCGTATTATTATACAGGTACCTGCGCAATCGAAAGGGATTATATATTTGTAATGCTGTCGAGATCGTTTTTAAAGAGGTGACAAAAAAGTTTTACGCAGTATTTACACGCCGCACGCCTATTGTGCCTGCGCAAAAGACCGCTCTCGAGTCTTTCGCATCTCAAACCATTCGTCCTCCTCCCAATCCCTCTATTCACATCACCCACACCGTCCAACTTATGACCCACGCAAATCCATTTCTCGTGTATCGTTTGCGCTCTCGAAACAATAGGATTTTTTCCCCAGCTATACAGTTTCTTTTTCTATTATTTTTTTCAATTTTTTTTTCGCCATTTAGACGTTTTTTATTTTTATCTCTTTTATCTTTACTCTTTTATTTCTCCCTACCGCGGACAATACTCTTCTTAATTCGGAGTCACGCGAAAAGCTCCGACAAACTATAAATCACGATTGTCGTCGCGCACACATCCGCCCGACGTATTAATAAGCCGCAACGCGGTAAAAAGTTCCGCGCGATCGCGCTAGACGAGCGTTTCGTCGATAATTACATTTTAATAACCGTGGCCAAGAGGTAGGCATGGTGTACTCGATTAATATAGTACAATATTACATACCAACATTATATTACATATATAAGAGCAAGGTGTTTTTTTTTAACCATGTGTTCCACACACGGTTTCCGTTCGATATATCACGATGCTGATATAGTGCTTTATCTTACAGTTTTATTTTTTTTTGTCACTGCTCATCTTTGTATTCAACTGTTGTTTCTATATACCTTTGCGTTGGCACAAAATAAAAATTTTACTTTGTATAGCTTTGACAACTACAACAGCTGTATGCAGGGTTGACAACGGACCCGTTTGCCTATCATGCATCTGCGATTATTATATTTATAAATATATTTATGAATATTGAACGAAATATAATAGTCTCCAATTTCATAATAAAATCATCACTAACTGGTTGTCGTTTGCGCATCACTAATGTTAATTTTGACCTTTATTTGTAAGAAAATAATTGCGCATTGACTGTTTGGTGTCAGGAACGATGGTGCTACATCATTTGCACATCAATATTATTTAACAATAGAAGTGAAAAAAAAAAATGTACACCCAAACCACAAGTTATTTTCTAACTGTGATATTAAAATTTGTTCATGTCTAAATGTACTCAGATGATATTAAATTTTAAAATATTGCATAGGTATAATTGTGATATTACAATATCACAAATAAAAATTTAATTTCGTGTAAATTTTTGAGATTTGAAGAATTTTTTCAAAATTTGAATTTTAAATGTTTATGTATGTTAATTATTTTCAAGTTTGAAAATTTTAAATTATTTATTAACTATATAATATTAAACATCATGTAATACAATTTTCTATACACTTTTATTGTTCAGAATATTGATGCGCATTTGATGTACAATAATTTAGTGTAGGTAAACAGACAATGCGCAAACTATATACGGCCAAAATCATATAGGTTATCGTCAACTATTGAGTATAATTGTAATGGTCTTATTAGATAGTATTAACAATCATCATGTATTTAATCGATGTTTAGCAAAATGTCGCAACTAATTATTTTAAATTGTTTAATAGTGCGGTCAATCAATAATTTTTGAACTCGTAAAAAATAAATAATATACACAATTTATTCAAATTATAATAGAGGCATAAGGATAATATAGGATAATATACGCATTCAAAACATTTAAATTAAAATTAAAAAAGGCATCCTTTGGTAATTGAAAATTATAATATTTTTAAAGATTTCATTATTTTTATATTGAGGGCATTCAATAATAATTACCCAACAGTTAGTATGTTTAAAATATTTATTTTTTTTTATTTACACAAATTTATCCTCAGTGACATAGGCCATTGGGTTACTTTTTATTACAATATTATAAAATAACTTTACATTTATCAAATTATGCCTATTTGTTTAAATCTTTATAATAGTACAATATAGATTGGTAGTTTGAAAATGTTGTATGACTTAAATTTTTTTTTACATTTTATAAACATAATAAATTTATGTAAATTAAAACAATCAAACAAAATTTTAGATTTAATATGGTCTATAATCCATGCAAACATATTTATAATTATTTTAAATTATCTTATCAATATCAATAACTAATTTTCCAAATTTTCAGCATATCAATAACTATTACATAATAATATAAAGAACGGTATTTTATCTTTCAAATATATGACGATTTCTTATATCGAACGATCTGCGTGGACGAAGTTTAAAATTTCGATTTTAAGGTCAACTGAATGATGACGTTATGGATATCTTCATCTAACGTTTGGTATTTAAATTAAATTACTTCAATGGGTTTTCTATTTAAATACCGAATAACCTGACATTTTTGAAATTATTCCTTTATTCATTCGACGATTTTACTTATTTCGGTTAGCAAAGTAGTCTTTTAACGAACTGTTGTAATTAAATTAAAAATATGTTACCGTAAATCAACTGTGGGTGTAGGCAGATAAAATTGCTTTTACGAATTCCATTATATCCGATTGGCGTTTAATTCGTTAACGCAATTAAATAAAATTTTTATAATAACGAAACATATTTTCGTTAGCTCAGTGATAGTATATGTTATATATTTTTTTTTTTTAATGAGAATTTTCAATTCCTTTCAAAATATAGTTAAATAATTATTGCGAAACACCTTACGAAACGAAAGCATTTGTATTGATTGTCACATTATCAGCTTTAGTTGCACATTTTTAATTTTCATATTGAATTGCGCAGAATTCGTGTGCGTGACAATTTATTTTTTTATTTTCCAGCGGGATTTTGGACATACGTCAATAATATAAGCGATGAAAAATATCTAGGAAATTTGCAATGATAAAAAAAAAATCTTGATAGATGAGAGACACAGTAGTGACACTGACACATGTGTTAATAGGATGACTAAAGTTTACAATATGATTACACGAATTACGGCCCAAAACTAGTTTTTTTTCGTTGAATGTTTGCGTGGGTAACAACATAAAACGGTTAACTTTAAAATTAACATCCAAGATTATACCATACATAATATAAATAAGTTTTTGATAAATCTCGGTTCTACAGAGTCATGACGAACGACCGTCTAGTAACCAGTGTTGTTGAGTATGTATGTTGTTGTGTATGTAATAACATATATACACCAAATTAATTATTGTATTTTACATGTTTTCGTTGCCACTTATGAAAAGTCGATAAGTGAAAATGTATAATTATAGTTATAATGCACGTAAAGACTTTCGCATACAAATTCAATTAGTTTTGATTATTAAATTTATTGTTTCTATACTTCTCGACCATCCCAAACATCATCAACACCTCCTCCGCTCACCTAATCACCACTCAACCACTTAACCTATAATTTAACCATTTAATGAATGTACCTATTCCGCCGCACACCACGCGTTCAGTGTTTTATTCAAATATAATGTAAAACACATACACACACGCACACACACTTACGCGCACACATGTACAACAACATAATATTATTATATTCGTTGTTGAACATAATAGTTTATGCAATAAACAAGCGAAAAATGAAATAAAAATTGTACACACATGCACGAGAGACTTGTAGTAGGTATTTGATATTTTTCACGAAATAAGCTGTACCGCATTTGTTAAGCGCACCCTCGACATATTGCACTTGTGGATGTTGCGATGAAAATGTTCTTTGCCTTTTGTAACATATTCCGTTCGCTAGTTTCATAAAAACTCGAAATATTCTTAGGTAATCCCCAATACCACTACAAGGTGGCATGGCGGCGGTGGCGGTTGGCAGACCGTGAGTCAACTTTTCATATATTTACATGATATATTATATTACGCGTGTACAGGGTGTTTCGACAAACATGCTCACTCCCATTTTTTTCAACTTTAATAATGAATATTAGAACTGAATTTTAGAACTTTTAAGAATACTTACATACACTTAATAATTAATAAACTATTAATACTCAATAACCATATATGCTATTATTTAAATTTTCATACCGTTCAAAAAGTGCGGTGGTTAAAAATTTCAAAAATCGTAATAATCTGCAAAAACAGAATGCTAGCGGTCGGTGAATGCATAATAATATTACAAGAAAACCTTTTCGGAGCTGCTGCGGCTGGTCGGTGAAAAATATTCAGCCAATAATCTTCCGGCATATTTTGTTTCGATGTAATAGGTATTATTTAAACGGTAATACACATCGGTACGCCTGTATGTATAAATATTATAATAATACATCTAATACGCTTATAATATCCTAAAAGCAATAATGGCCCGGACCGGGGACGTTTTGTATATAGTTCAGCACGTAGTGGGACATTCGCGATATCAACTGAAAATATGAAACAAATATAGTATATAGCTACGGGCGAACGAGGCCGGAATATCAAGAATACAATGCGAATCGCCTGGTAAATTGGGTACGATTTTTATAAGAGCATAAACATATTCCGGCAAAAATAGTCCCTTATTATTATTCACTCGAAAGACATCGTTATGAAATTATTTTTTAAATTGATCATACCACATAATATAAAGTTACGGCTGGCATTAGCTATACTGAAACTCAAACGGAAGTACAGTCAACTAAATAAAACATTACATAGTTTATACTTTATACATCGAGTAGATTATCATAAAAATATTTAAAGAGTTGTAACACGTAATCTTACACTGTAGGTATGACGAACATTAATGAATAGCAAACTATTTAGTTTTGCGTTAACTCAAACTTATATTAATGAAAGTTCTAAACACATAAGAAAATTATTTGTCGTTTGCAATGATAATATACATTTTACTGACATATATTTTAAACATGAAAATGTTATTTTTTTTTTAATTTTGACTTTCATGTATATAATCATATAAATTTATAAAATTCTAAAATATTTAAAGAGCCTCGAGTGACACTAACTTAAGGGCAAAAAAAAAAATAATGAAAACATGTTATTAAATAGTTATATATACATAATATATGTTATAAATAAAATATGACATTACATAATGTAAAAATATCTTATTTTCTTCTTTATAAATATAAAAACAATTTAATGTTATTAAACTATTTAAAATTATAATATTAGGAAATAAGTCAATGTTTAGAATAAATAAACTATATATACTGTAATTGATTAAATTGTTTGTAAATCCAAAAGCCCATGTTGCCGAAGTCTGTTATAAATAAAAACAAAAATAATAAAAATATCAGAAAATAATTTTTACTATAGTTCAATATTGACCATTATGTTAGTTTTAGATAATAATAATTATAGTTATACATGTATTCCTCTCCAATTTATTTCAAACATGAATTCTCGTCCACTTTGTATACATACTTATTAATTAATATTTAATGAACTGTATTAACTACATAGTTATCGCATTTACACTACTCAAGTATATATACACTACAGCTTAGGTATTTCATGAATCCGATGAAGTTAGTTTTAAATCAAGTATATAATTTATATTCCTAAATATTATATCGAAAACAAAAATTTGTCCAGTTGAACTATTAAAAAGTAAACAAATGCTTTTGTTTGAAATTAAATTAATTTTGTTTGTTGATATTATATTTATCATTCTATTATTAGTATTATTAACGTTAAAAATGTTTCTTCACTTGCTAATACATTTATTATATAACTATCAAAGGTTTTTTTTATTTTATTAACTTGACCTATAATCCTAGTTATTTAATTTTGAATGGAATTTGCTATTTAGATAGATAATAGCTACCACCTGCTAAAATTAAAATATTGAATTTAATTTACTGAAATAAAATTAATAAAACAATGCAGTGACGTAACCACGATCAACATTATATTATATATTATATGTATACTAACGAGGGATAAGCAGAACATTAAAATGTTATAATTATATTTTATTTTTATAGTAGTTATTAAAATAAAATAAAATGCTTAACTTTTAACATGTATATTGCAGTAGTGGCCACCGAGTTGAAAATTGTGATTAACCTTAATGATTTATTATTCTTTTACATTTATTCTTCACTATATAATAACCTAACCAATAGTACCACAAAGATCTAGGTTATAGCCTTATAGGAGGTTTTAGGTAGGACGATTTAACGCGGACTTTTTTGATGAAATTACATTTTGGTGAGCCACTATTTTTCTTATGAATCGGTCAAAATGTATGAAACTAATTTAAAGGATATATATATATGTCAAACTAGTAAAAACCATCAAAAAAATCCAAGCAATGTCAAAGTTTCAATAAATATAAATTAATAATAAATGTTTGAAATTATAGTGTTATTGAAAGGAGTAATAACTCATTTAAAATTGTTAGTTTCGTACACTGTTTGAAAAATAATTACAAAATGTAATAGAGGCTGAGATGTTTAATTTTAAAAGCGCCTATATTATTGATTTAAAAATCATAGATAAATTCAATAAACTATAAGCAAATTTAACATTTTTTAAGATTTCCACGAGAAATAGACTCATCAACAAATGGATTTGAGCATTAATGTTTGATTTTTTCTGAATATATTTGTATTACAATCTACAACAATATATTGCCCGTTGAAGTTAAATTTTACTATAGTATTTATACTGTCTATACAACTTTGAATATTTTTAACAACTATGAATAATGATTTGTTTTATAAATATATTCAAAGAGACACATTATAGCTCATGACAAATAATTCAAGATATTTAAATTGCAGATTTCATAAAATAAATACTGAAAAATTAATACAATTTTCACATTTTGATAATGGCATCATTATTGTTTAAAAATAATATCACGTCAATACTATACTTATTTAAATAATTCGTTAAAATGTCAAGTGTCCTGAATTTGTTATACCCATTTACAACGAAATAACGAAATAAATTTAGTTACAACTAATGGCTTTGCTGTAAATTACATTCAAGTTTTCCTCTTTTTTTCAGATATTGTTCAATAATTTTCATAAAAACTACTGAAGAAATCCAAAAATTGCATTACTATTCAAAGAACCCAAATTAATATAATATTTCTGAGAAAAAAATTAAATCAATAAATAATATTTATTTTGGTTGGATAATATTTTAAATTATAACATTATCATATCATCTTTATGCAACTAATTAATTTACTGTTATGATTATTTATTTTGTTAAAACACATATTTTATGTAAAAATATTATTTCACTGCTATCTTGTACACCTAGTTATATTTTGTTAATACATTATTCTAAAACCCTAGTTTAATGAAAGTAACAGAACACATTTTTATACATGGTTCAAAGTGTGTTTGAGAATAAAGGGCAACGAAACAGTCGAGTACTAGACAAGAGTGTATTTTGATGACGATGTACAAATGAATAGTTTCTTGAGGATCATTGAAACACATGCAATTCTTAATGACAATCTAAAAAATTATGTTTTATCAACTAAATTTTAAAATTTACCTCACATTTTTGTACATAATTAAGCTGTTTTAGTACAATATATATTCCAATAAAAAGTATTACCTTTCCTACATCTCTAGGTATAGATAGCGTAAGCTAGGGGTACCTTAATGTAATAATAAAAAAAAAAAGTACAATATAATATACCTAGACGTTATATATTATTTGTATTAATTGTGCACTCAAATCAGAATTTTTTTGACTTTAATATATCCACATTTATGTTTTCTTAAATATCGATGGTAGTATTAATGTATTACAATTTTATTATTTACTCTAATACATTCCAAGTTAACAATTTTTTTTTTAATATTGTTAATAATTTTGCTTTTCATTTTATTAACTAAAATAAATATGATTTAAAAAATATAATATTAAATACGTATACGAGTAATTTTTATGTTAATTAACGTTTGAACGAATTTTATACTATTATAACTTAATTAAATAATACTATAGTTATAAATTGGTTAATTAATCAAATAATCTTTTCATGAAATCTATTGTATATTACATTTACAATGTTATTGATGGGTCTTTTAAAAATTATATTATTTATTATATTTACTTACAATGTGAACTTGCGTTTTACCGTTATACTTGTGTCTAATTGTACAATATTAATTAGGTGAATTTTAATGAAAATATAAAAATGATAAAATAATGATATGGACTAACATAAAATTATTCAAATTTGAAGTATAACGTCTTAAATTTAGAAACCAATTTTGGTACTTTTATGATGCTGTATGATATTTCTATTTTTTAACTTTTAGTTTGCTAGAATACGTGTTATTTAGTTTCGAATGAAAAATACTTTGTTGATATAATATTTTTTTTTGTTTATTTATGATTTTAAAAAAAATAATACTTTTTTATATTTAACTTTTTCAATTGTCGTCTACTCAAATTTTGACATTGATGCAATGTAGTGTAGTATCAATAATATCATTAATTAATAATTAGTACTAAAAGTTTGGGAAGAAAGCATTTTTAGTTGCTAATAATAATTAATATCATAATGTACTTTTTCGTATTTTAATAAATATCATACACAAAAGGAATTATACTTTGTACATGTCGTATATAATATTATATGAATACATTTTGGAAGAAAATACTTGAATGTATGTATTTCAAATTCAATTGCCGCTCATGGTGTTCGAAATACTTATCATAAGTGTTCTTAACAAGTTTGTGCAGTGAAACATATTTAATTAAAGTAAATTAAACAAAAATATCGCTCTCAATTCAGCAATGTAATCCAATCTAATATAATACTGAATACGAAAAAAAAACTATATATTAAATTACACACAAAACGCATATTTTGTATATTCACTACGTGACATACCAAAAACCTATATACGTATATGTGTTCGGTGAGTCTTCTGCAGTGATAAATAATATTAATCTGTATGATATTCTACGATTAATACAGTAATAATATTACTTTAAAAGTGTGCGTGCATTATGTGTACATATTATACATAGGTTTATACTTACGGGTTAAAAATCAGCTCAATCGAACCGAACCGACAAGTGTAAATAACTCGTTACGACGGCTGCTATATACGTATACGTGCGATCAAACGTTGGGAAAATTCTTCCGACAATGGCAAACAGTAATATTATGGCACGGCCATCAAAATGATAATATTATACGTTGTTTATTTAGGTAATGTACCCGGCCCTACCTGTAGTTATACACTGGACGATCGATACGTGCGATCCTAGTTAATAGTGATTTTTCAAAAAAAAAAAAAAAAAAAAAAAATGGTTTTTAACATAATAATAATAATAATAATGACGACATCGAAACGGGTCGGGTTGAATTTGCGTGACAAGCGGACAAGCGATATTCTCGCGATACCGAACTATAATATCGCACGGTGCGTCTCTTATTGGTTGCTAATATTATAATTTAAATATTTATGTGCATATACATACACGTACCATAATACGCTCTGTGTGCGATTCTTGGGCAACGCACGATGATCACACGCGCCACCTCGGTGATCGACTGGACTAGTGCTGAGCCCCTGGCGAAAGGGTCCCTCCGGTTTTCGTGCGCACGCCCAGGGCTATCGCCGAGCGACGTATCCGTCCGATGTCCCATCGAAGCTTTTTCGCGCGGGAAACTCTGTTTCGTTTTTCTCGCGCCGTTTTCTTGCGACGTCCACGCCGGATGACTCTCGCTTTACCTACGCCGTAACGATTTACGTAGCTATATGCATACCGATATAATAATTGTATTATATTGGTAGGTATATCTATATGTGTATAAATCTCACGGTGCAGAGGCTTCGCGTGGTCCACCCCCGCGGCGTGAAAGTCTCCACGACACTACCGTACACGATAGACGATTCGCAAACGATTATAGAAAATCTCTTAGACGCTTTCCGCACTTTCAGTAGCGACAATTCCAATCACCGTCACCACGTTGTGTGTTGATTTATATTATTACGTATATATTGTTTCGTACTGACGATTAGGCCACGCGATTGAAAACATTTATCATGTGTGCAGGCACAACAAGTTTCCGGAAGACGGTTGCAATCGATATTCGACTCGCTCCGAATTATTATCAAGTATCTCGCATCGATCGTATTATAGCGTTGTATGGATGATAAAAAATAAAAAAAGTCATTATAGTAAATCTCTTAGACCCTTTCCACTTTCAATCTCTGTCATTGTATGTAATACGTTAGATCTCGTTATAAACAATAGTCATGGTCCAAAAAATGTGATTGTGAAGTTACCGGGGCGGTTACAATCGACGTTCGACCCACTCCGAATTACATACAAGTGATATGTCTCCTCTCATCATTTGAATAAGATTCCCCAAAACCCAACTGGATTCGAACCAGAGACGATTTTTAATTTCTATTTTAGTCACGTCATATTATTGTGATAACAGTATAACGACGATATCAGCGGTTTGGCAGAATTTATCGAATGCCGTTGGTTTGGTAGTTATATTGCAGGGGTGGCCAATAACCTTAACTTTGGGAGCCGCAAATTTGTAAAGTTAATTCGAGGTGAGCCACACATTGTAAAGCAATGTTTACAAAATAAAGATACATTTTTCATTTTAAAACAAATGAAGGAACATTTATTTACTTTTAATTTTAGTCTAAGTTTGGTTCAAGAGCCTCACGAAATTGATTTAAGAGCCGCATGCGGCTCGCGAGGCTCGTTGTGGCCACCCCTGTTATATTGTATACCTTTTAAGCGTTGGCTGCTCATTAAAATCTAACGTACCTAATCCAACAAACGTTAAGTATAAATTAAAGTATATAAATGGAAATTGTAATTAAAATATCTAAATGTAAGTTAGGATGCATGATCAAAAGCATACTGCGTAGATGCAAAATATATATGTATTTAATATCTAATGTGAAAAATATATTCTTTGGTTGTGTATACATTTGCATATTAATAAGGTTGATTTGGGATGATTTCTTATGCATTTAGTGAGAAAGTGTTACACCTGGAAACTGTAAGTGTTTTGATTTATATGCTGTCCAACGATTGGTTTGTAAAATATAAGCTTTGATGGTTGTTAAACTAGGTATATAACGACACTGTCGTAATAATCAGAGTTTATAATTTGAAAACTGTTTTGAATTTAAAATACACAAACAAACAAACAACAAGAAATTGTAATTATTGTTTGTAAATAATGTGAAATATACATTTTAATTTAAATATTTCTAAGTAGTAATGAGTACAAATACTACAAAATAAATATTAAATAATCTTAATTCCAAGTGAATAATATTTGAAAGCCAAATTCCCAAAAATAAATCCGAAAATTATAATGGAAATGAGTTTTTGATATTTGCTGATAGTTTTATATAATGGAAAGTCGAAAACGACACATTTCTTGAAATAAAATAATATGTCTATATTTAAACATAATATATGATTTTCAAGTGTTTTCTGATACAAAATATTGTATTAGATTTATAGGTATAAAAGTAAATATTTTTGACTATTCTTAGGAAAAAGTAAAAACGTTTCAATCTTGTTGAAGGTTCGAATTCTGAAAGAAAATTAAATTTATTTGGTTCTTTGAGTCATCAAAAGTAAAAACACACGGCATTTTTCAAAATAATAGGGAAATAAAAAAACAATATGGAGAAAACAAAATACTTGCTTAGGAGACTAGTTTTCTAAAAAATTGATTTAGGGTGATTTGTCGTAATACATTTTTATAGAAATTATCAATATCAAGAAGGTGTTGTTTATTTAATTGTGAAAATCTCATATATTATTCATTTTACATCCAAGAATTAAAAGTTTAGTAAAATTTTATCTTACTTTTTTATTTTGAAATTAGAAATAATAGATGTAATTCCATATGGGTACACTTTTTTGAACATTTTAACTTTTTATGACATAGGGTATTCAAACGTATACCTAATGGAGATTTATCATTAAACGATATTTGTTATCATTAAAGTAATAAAAAATTCAAAAATCTAGGAACTTGAAATATCTCACTATCATTATTAAATTTTAATTGTCTATAAACAATGATATTTCCTAAATTATTTTAGATTTGTTGTGTCAGAAACCCAATCACGTCGTGCTTCAGAACTTCAGCGGGTGGTAATCCTACAAATATATGACAAAAATATTTGAAATTATATTATAAAAATACATTTTATAATAAATAATAATATACGCGATGCTTTTGGCAAAAATTAGCTCAGCATATCGTAAAATCAAAATTAAATTAAATGTTCAATAATAATTTAGATAAAATTGTTTAAGGTATCTTCAGAATGTTGTATATGGGTGAGTGTGTATGTAGGCAAGTATGTATGTGTGTACATATATATATTATGTATACATGTATGTACGTAGTGTGTATGTAGGCAAGTATGTATGTGTGTACATATGTATATTATGTATACATGTATGTACGTAGTGTGTATGGAGGCTTGCATATAAACGCTCAGTTGTGTTGACTCAGGGGAAAATGAGTGTGTGACCATTTTGGTTCTCACGATGGCCTACGTGACCATTTCGGCTGGGTCAGCACATACCAAAGTCCCCGGGACAGTCCGTTGCGACGGGCCCGGGCGGTGCCCGAGGGTCAGGAGAGTGAAGGCTGATGAGAAGAGTGAACGACACCAGCGTTACTCTGCAAAGCATCTTTTAAGTTTTATTACAGAGCGTCACGTATATCTTAATCAGAGCCTCTCATAGTATTAATATATCAGTGTTAATATTTTATTCATTTATATTCTATACCGTGTTTAATTCAATAAATCGATAAGTATACATCTATTCAATCCTCGTGTTTCTACATTGTACACCAATACCCAAACTTTGAACGTCATTCGACGGTGGACTACACTTCATTGGTGGCAGCGGTGGGATCTCTAAAAGGGAAAAATTGTCGTAATTTATTTTGCGATAGTACAATTTTGGAGATCTCTAAAGAACCTACGTAAGCTACCGCCGTCTGAATTCAATCGGTTTTGGTGTCAGAAACTCTACAGAAAATCGTCAGAAAATCTTCAGAAAATCGTCAGAAAATCTACAGAAAATCGACAGAAAATCTTCAGAAAATCGACAGAAAATCTACAGAAAATCGACAGAAAATCTACAGAAAATCGTCAGAAAATCTACAGAAAATCTTCAGAAAATCGTCAGAAAATCTACAGAAAATCGACAGAAAATCTTCAGAAAATCGACAGAAAATCTACAGAAAATCGACAGAAAATCTACAGAAAATCGTCAGAAAATCTTCAGAAAATCGTCAGAAAATCTACAGAAAATCGACAGAAAATCTTCAGAAAATCGACAGAAAATCTACAGAAAATCGACAGAAAATCTACAGAAAATCGTCAGAAAATCTACAGAAAATCTACAGAAAATCGTCAGAAAACCTACAGAAAATCGTTCAGTAATCAGAGACACGAGTGACATAAGGTATACAATATACATATAATATAAGTAATATAGTGTATTAGTGTTTATCGATAACATACGCGCTACTGCCGGTAGGGTCGTAGCTACTTGTCGTTACATCTGACCAGCGGAGTATACGATATTAAAGATATATATATATATACACTCGGGTATATACATTATACGTATATTCAGTGTCACTATATCACCGGACGATCGCGCCGACATTATCGTCCCGCGCCGTCGTCAAGGCTACCCGTTCGCAGAGTTCGTAAGATTTTTCTTTTTTTTAAAGAAAAAAATAGTGGTAACTCGTACCATACGCGCCGTCATTACATTCGTTGTCGCGTGCCGTATATAATATTTAAATTTTAATACGCGGCGTCGCTAATACATAGTAGCTGCGAAACAGCGCACCGTACGCACGGGCGAAAAGAGTTCGGTCGGCTTCGTCGTTGTCGTCGTCGTCGCCGCCGCAGCCGCAGCCGCCGCCGCCGCCGGGACAACCCGTTACTACGTTACGATACTAGACAGCGCTCCGAGCACATCTACGGGAGAGTTCGGTCGTCGTCGTCGTCGTCGTCGTCGTCGTTGCCGCCGCCGTGTTACACAGTGTCACCGTCAGGGAGGAGTCTTCGTTTCGGTACGCACCGTCGCAGCACGAGAAGGGGCAAGGTCAACGTCGCCAGCAGTGGGTCAACGACACCAAGCAGTAGGTCAGTGGAACAATTCAATTATACAGCGCACAATCTTATCACGCGGTAGACAACAACAATCAAGTGTCAACACAATCATGATGCAACAGTATTTACTATACGTCATTTCGTAAGTTTTATTTGTAATTACTTGGGGCAGTTAAATTATCTAGTACTTATTTCTTTAGTATAATAATTATTGTTATTATTATTATTTTTTTTTCCTTATCTAGTATTGCTCGTATTGTTTTGCTAATTTAATTAAAAAAAAAAAATCAAATCTAATCTAATTCAGTGGGATTTTCTTTTTAAAAAAAAAATATAATAATAATTGGCTTCAGTATATTTAATTTATCTAATAATCAGGCCTTTTTGCTAGTGCATGTCGAACTCAGGGTCAAATGATGGCATTGATTTAAATTTAATAGATTTGGATAGCTCTAGTAGTGAGCCGTCTAGTGGTGAATTTTATGAACCAAGTAGTGGGGTCTTACAAAGGGCAAGGGATACAATAGACCGAACGGACGAACTGCTAGGGTCAACTAGGTATTTATTAAGGAGTCGAAAGACCAAGCCACACACAGAAACTCCAGAGCATCAACAAATAACAGAGCATCCAGAACCTCGACCAAATCGTGAAAAGCAACAATATTCACATAAGACAGAACATCAGAACAACCCAGAGCAACAAATAAGAAAGATGGATGACCAGCACAAATCTGTAGCTTCAGATTCTATGACGGAAGCACCCAAGGTTGGAGTAAGTGTCGAAGCAGCAATGCGAGTAGTACCGAACTTTGATGGGGCGAGCCCCGACCAGGCATACCACTTCTTAAGGGCATGCGATTTTGCAGTCAGGATGGTCAATCCAGAACAGATAGAGATGCTAGTACAGGGATTGATAATAAAGCTATCAGGAAGAGCATTGCGATCATTGAGGTACAAGGACATAACGACCTATAAGGAGTTCCGGAAAAATATTGTGGAAATGTCGGAAACGAAGAAGCTGCTTCCACAGTTACACATGAAATTACTAACATGTAGAATGAGTCCTGACGAAGGGGTACAGGAGTATTACAACAAAATGGAGCAACTGTTACACGATTTAATCGGCGCAACAATGGAAGGGGGAGGTTATACGAACGAAACGGACATTGACAGGCTGTTACACAATCAAGTGCTCAACGCTTTTATAAGTGGTCTACCCGAGTCTTATCGAATATTATTAAAAGCGCGAAGCCCTAAAAAACTGAGCGACGCACTGATATTCGCTTTAGAGGAGGAAACGGAACAGAACCTGGCAAAGGAAACACAATTATTTAGCCTGCAACTTAATGCCAAAAATCAGCAGCAACATTCGCCCAAACCCAACCCCGGAACGTCTAAACAAAATGAGAACAGAAAGAACGTCAGCGCCAATAAAGGTTGTTTCAAGTGTGGCAGAACTAACCATTTCGCTAAGGATTGCAGAGCCTCACAATGGGACCAAGAAAAGTATAAAGCCAGCCAGCAGAGCGGAAACCAAAATTCAAAAAATGCCGTTAAAACAGTATTAATATGCCGGTATTGTAAGAAAGTAGGACATGAATTGGAAGAGTGCCGGAAAAGGAAATATGTTAACAGCAAAAAGGAGAATCAACAAGAGAAGGCAACAGAGAATCAGGAAGCGGAAAACGGGCACGAGCCGAGCACAATCAGCGCGCGTTCGGTTCAGCAGATTCAAAGCGCTGTCTTAAGCCTGCAACGGCCCTCCACTTCTCAGCCACATTAATAAATAATTCGATCTCGCTCAGGATTGCTCAATGTATAAAGGAAAAAGTAAAGTTGCTGGTGGATACCGGTAGTGAAGTCAACATGATAAAGCTTTCAGAGTTAAAAAAAAATATTCTGGTCGATGAAACCACCATCTACAAGCTAACAGGAATCAATTCACAACCAGTGTTCACCTTAGGTTCAGTCTCCCTAAGTGTCCAACTTGGAACGAATGTTACGACTGCCACGTTCCAGGTCATACATGACAACTTTCCGATATCAGAAGCAGGAATCTTGGGCACCCCATTCCTTCGGGACAAGGAAATAAATATTAACTTCAGAACCTCTACGCTGTCGATAGAACCTATAAATCAGCCGGAACCTCCAGAACCTCCAGAACCTCAGAAGTTTTCACCAACATTAATCATCCAACCACGTTCAGAAACTCTCGTACCTGTTTTGACAGACGAAAAAGAGGGAACAACCCTAATAATACATGCACAGAGCATCGGAGAAGAGGGAATTTTATTGGGAAACATTATCAATTGTGTAAGGGATGGACAAGTTGTGGTTTCAATAATAAACCCATCAGAGGACTCCATAAAATTCTCCCCACCCCAGCTACGAGGTGTACAACATGAAGTCTTCAAGGAATCAAGCGTCTATCTCTGTAATCAAATAGAAGAGCAGGAAAGCAAGGCTAACCGAATGACAGAATTAGCAAAATATATCCAGACGGAGCATCTAAATCCTGAAGAACAGGCCAGCCTGTGGCGAATTTGTAAAAAGTATCAGGATCTGTTCCATCTCGAGGGGGAGCCACTATCGTTCACCACAGCAATTCAACATGAGATTAAAATTCCGGAGGGAACAGCTCCAGTAAACATCAGGCCATATAGGCTTCCTTACGCTCATCGGCAGGTGATAGTCGAACAAATGGAAAAGTTGGAAGAGGATAACATTATTCAACCATCAGAATCACCGTGGAATGCACCTCTTGTAGTAGTACCTAAGAAGCCAGATGCGAATGGAAAACCGCAATTCAGAGTCTGCGTAGACTTCCGTCGTCTTAATCAGTTAACTATCGGGGATGCTTTCCCAATCCCAAGAATCGATGAGATTCTGGACCAACTAGGACGTTCCAGATATTACACCACACTAGACCTCGCCAGTGGATATCATCAAGTCGCAATTCGTCCGCAAGATTCTGAGAAAACGGGATTTTCAACGGACAAAGGTCACTTTGAGTTTGTTCGAATGCCCTTCGGACTATGTGGGGCCCCTAGCACTTTTCAGCGTCTAATGAACAACGTGTTGACAGGATTAAATGGCACCAAGGCGTTTGTATACTTGGATGACATAATCATATACGCAGTCGATCTGACTGAACACGAGGAAAGATTGGAAGAAGTATTCCAACGTTTACGAAAATTCAACTTACAACTTCAGCAAAGCAAAAGTCAGAACATCACCCTAAATTCAGAAAGAATGAGGATCATGCAGGTGGAAACAGATAATCAGATAGCAAAGATTTCACAGCATCAGGAAAAACTCGAAGAAAATCTTCAATATTTACAGGAGCAAACGAAAGTAATAGTACAAAAACTCGACCGTATAGAATTCAAGACAAGGTTACTAGAACAGGCACTTCTTTTCGAAATTCTACTTAACCAATACTCATACCAAACCCAAAATTTAATGTCCATAATCAATTCAGCGATGAATGGAAAAATACATACTAGCGTGTTTTCATCAGAGAGGTTCCTTACAGAATTGAGAGAAATTAAGATGAATCTACCAGCTGGAACAGCATTACCATTAGACATTAAAACGGAATCTCTAACAGAATTCCTCCAAATTTCGGACCTAACAATCTTTCATCAAGAGCAATACTTAGTTTTCTATATAGGAATACCTTTAATATCTGTTGAGGAGTATACAATGTACCACCCTATTTCACTACCCATCCAATATGATAAAAATACCATAGCCCTAATTGCCCCTGAGGTCGACTACCTGGCATTAAGTAATGATAACGAACATTTTATTTCATTAGAGGTTAGTCAATGGGAATCATGTGTCAAGGTGGGGGTATATACACTTTGTAAGGGTGATCAACCGATCCACTACCGAACGGGATCCGACTTGTGTGAGTTGTCACATCTAACTAACTTTCTTAACCCCCTGAAAGACTGTAGATTCAAACTGGTAACATTAGAGACACCTATTTGGCATCGGTTATCAAAGGCAAACTCTTGGCTGTATTATACTAAACCAGACCTATGTACAATTACGTGCACAGATCCTCCGCAGACCTTTAGAGTTGAGATCTCGGGTGTGGGTAGGTTGACCGCCTCGCCGTCTTGCGAAGTTTATACGGACAGCTGTGTACTCGTACCATTTTCTAAGACCAATAGAGATATACAGATAGATATAATACCAGAAAATCGAAAGTTTAATATAGAATCAATGTTGACAGAAACTCTTTGCTCTGTATTACCGCAGAACCTCACTAATGTAAAAATTTTTAAGGATTTGAACTCCCTAGCCCATAAAGCGATAGAATCGAGTAAACTCGAGCCCAAAACTATAGCACCATTGTTTATATTTAAAGTAGAATTCCACATAACCATTCTTTATGTAACAATAACCTTTTTATTAATATTTATAGGTACAATAGTTATAAAGTTTAGAAATAAGGTTGTAAAAATGTATAGTCCAGAGGTAGCAGACAATCTTTCAAATAATGACCAAGATAACCTTTAAGTTTATATAAAAAAAATATATATATTTTGTATTGCCTTAAGATAAAAGTTAAGTTAAGTTAATTTAAGCATTACAGACACCATGTGGCGGTATTGTAACTAGGTGTACCCGTAGTTTAAGAGATTTGTAAAAGTAATGAATTAGGTCGCAGGGACTGCTCCAGTTTAACGCTGGGGGTATGTTGTATATGGGTGAGTGTGTATGTAGGCAAGTATGTATGTGTGTACATATATATATTATGTATACATGTATGTACGTAGTGTGTATGTAGGCAAGTATGTATGTGTGTACATATGTATATTATGTATACATGTATGTACGTAGTGTGTATGGAGGCTTGCATATAAACGCTCAGTTGTGTTGACTCAGGGGAAAATGAGTGTGTGACCATTTTGGTTCTCACGATGGCCTACGTGACCATTTCGGCTGGGTCAGCACATACCAAAGTCCCCGGGACAGTCCGTTGCGACGGGCCCGGGCGGTGCCCGAGGGTCAGGAGAGTGAAGGCTGATGAGAAGAGTGAACGACACCAGCGTTACTCTGCAAAGCATCTTTTAAGTTTTATTACAGAGCGTCACGTATATCTTAATCAGAGCCTCTCATAGTATTAATATATCAGTGTTAATATTTTATTCATTTATATTCTATACCGTGTTTAATTCAATAAATCGATAAGTATACATCTATTCAATCCTCGTGTTTCTACATTGTACACCAATACCCAAACTTTGAACGTCATTCGACGGTGGACTACACTTCAAGAAGTTGGGCTTTATACGCCATTTTCTCAATGAATCATTTTTTGTGTGTAACGATGTGTCGCCATCTTAAAATGTTAACACAATATCTATAATTACAGTGACCTACTCAATGACGAAATACACTTGAGCCCTACTATATAACGGAGCGACACCCCAAGTTCTTTTAATGTGAGCTTTTTAAATTGGTAAACAACTTAAGTCGCAAATCGATCACCATACATTTTACACAGTCTGAAGAATAAAAGGTATTTTAATCAGCTAATTATATAATATTAAATCTTTTTAAAATGGAAAATTAATTAATTAAGAATTACAAAAGTTTGGCATCTTACTAGATTTTTGATCCGTCAACAAATACACGTAAATTGCACATTGCCTAAAAGGAATTTCGTGTCTCGGTAATTTAAATTATGGAAAATTACTTGGTACTATGGGAATTCTAAATATTGTTTCAAACACTGGAATAAAAAAAAAAAATACTTTCGATCTTACATTGCGATATAAGATAATATATTAATATCTAATAATTATCAAATTCACTATGAAGTATTGGACGAAACAGAAACAAATTGGATAATATTCTTAAACAAACTTTAATCATTTACAATATTCTACTGAATTTATAATTTTTTCACAGCACGCTATCCCGTATACAAACATAATATGGATTTTCATTCATTGAACAACATTGCGTGTTATTGTTAATAGTAGTTTTATATTGTTTTAATGTCGATGGTACGAATGATAATTTTATCGTTCTCGTATATAACATTTTTTATTTATGTTGGTCAAAAATAATTTTTTCCTTTGTGGTGATAAATTATAAAGCTATTTTTTAAGTTCGTCGTTAAATGTGGTGAATTGGAATAAAAGCATCAGAAAATATAATGTTAGTTTAAAAGAAGTTTACATAAAAGTATAGCATGGTAAAAAATAAATAAATATGAATTTCTGACAATTAAATTTAAGAATGACCAATATAATATTTAATTTTTTTTTAAATATTAAATAAGATCATGACCTAATTGCAATTTTTATTTATTGATATAAAAATGTATTTATTATTGTAAATACTAAATTGTAATTAATTTTTACATTTTGATGTGAACTTAGTTACTTCTACGATAAATATACTATTTAAAAGCTAAATGTTTAGAATGCAATTGCTTAGGTTATTTTTACAGTCTGAAAAATATCTGACTTGATAATAATAAACAAAATAAATAAATTATGAAAGCAGTTAGATATGTTTTGTATGAATTAAAAATTATTTATAAGTTATTATAATATAACACCTAAGTCCTAAAGTATAACTACTCTTCAAATAAATAAATGTTATTGTTTTTTTTTTTAAATTATTATGATTACTATACATCACAAAAGCTATAAAAATTCGTTACTTCAAAACATATTTTTCACTCTGATTAAATTATAATAATATTTTTAATGAAAAAAGAAATATTTTTTTATCATTAAAACTTTTTTATTAAAAATATATTATTTTAATTTATGTTTTAGTTGTTGTCATAATTAAAATCATTAAAATTGTTCTCCCAAACAATGATTGAATACTAACAATATCATTGTGTATAAATATTATTATATACTTTTTTGACACACATTTAGTTTGTATACATAATATATTAAAATATACACAATTCTTGAAGAATAAAATGTAGGTGGATAATCTAATTGTAAATTTACTGTAATATAGGTTGGTCCTTATTTGAAAAAAGTTTTTATCACCATAGTACACTCCTGAAATGGCATGAAAAAAAATGTTCCTTTAGTTAAGATTTCAAAAATCAGTGATATAATAAATGTGTTGATGAGACCAAGTTTTACATTATGTTACATGCCATAATTTAAGAGTAGGTATCTAACAAATTTGATAACCGACTGTTCATTTCAATTTAAATAAATACACAAAATATATTTTAATTGTACCATCGTATTGAACAAAATAGTTACATACATAGGTACTTAATATTGTATTTTGTAATATAATTTTTTTTTTTTTTTTTTTTTTTTTTTATTAGGAAAGAGCCCTCGGCAGCATAGGCCATTGGGCTTACAAAATATGAATAGCTTAAATTAAATATTTACAGTAAGAAACGTACACGAGAGAACTTAATTCTAGATTTTGGATTGAAGGTTTGCTGTTGTGATGAATTGGATGATGTCTGTTATGGCCTTGGGATGATTTTGAAGTATTTCGGAGAGTGATTCGGAAAGGTTGAGGCTTGATCGGATGTTGTGGTATGTGCGGCATTCGGTGAGTAAGTGTTTAATGGTAATTTGGACGCCACATGATGCGCATGTTGGAGGATCTTCTTTAGCCATTAAAAAACTGTGCGAAATTTGAGAGTGGCCGATTCTCAGTCTCGTTATGATGACTTCGAATTTTCTGGGTGTTTCGATGGGAAATGTCCAATTGTCTGTGTTGTGTTTTATTTCATTAAGTTTGGTGGAGTAAGATAACCATTGCTGGTGCCATCTTAGATGACATTTGTTAGTTATCAGTGCTTGTATGTCCCTGTATGCGATGATATTGATGGGAGACGATACTGTAGAGGTTATTGCAGTTTTAGCGGCAAGGTCGGCGCGCTCGTTTTCAATGATGTTGGAGTGACCGGGGATCCAGCAAAGTTTGATTTTGAAGTTATTGTTTTTCTGTAGAGTATATATTTTGTTTTGAATATGAAGACCGATGTCTGTTGGGTTATTGGTATTGTTAATATTGTTGATGGCGCTGAGGGAGTCAGTGAATATGATGGTGTCTTGGAGCTGGTGAACGGTTATTAAATCGAGGGCTTTGATTATTGCGAATGATTCAGCTGTGAAGACGGAGCAGGCACTGGGGGTAATATAATTTATTTAAATATATATGCTTTTATTGTGTAATAATTAATATACCTTGTAAAATATTATTATTATTATTATTATTGTTATTATTATTATTTTTTTACCGTTCAACTGTTTGAATTTTCGATATTCCTCAAGGGAAATCCACATTCTTTCATAGTATTTTTTAATATTAAATTCGTAATCATATTAATCGTATATAGTGCCTAACATTGTAAAAATACCTGGTATATTGACGCAATTAAATTAATAAATAAAAAATAATATTAAATTATACCGTAATATATTTTTGAATAATTATCTTACCTGACAACAAAATTCGTATACATATGTACATAAATTACGGGTCGTTGAGCAATTTGTGTTAAAAATAGTATATCTGATTTAACAATAAGAATCGTACTACAAATAAACATTGTAATATATTATATAGATTTTTGATCATGAATTCTTGAACACGCCGCACATCATCATAGTGATTATTAAACAATATTGTAATTATTAAAAAACGTATATAGTCAGTCATTAACGTTCGATACAATTTAACTGAAATTATTATATTATATATTTATTTTTGAATAAAAGTAAACTGATACATTATTATTTTTGTTATTTTATGTGTGTGATATGTCATTACAGTATATATTGCATGGCTGCAGTAATAGTACCTATCTATAATCGTGGCTTGATAAAACCCGATGTCTACACTCCGTTACATACGCGCTCTGAGTGTACGCACCGACCGGCGTTGCTAGCTCCTGGATGGGTGACCACCCAGGAATTTTATCAACAGAAATTGACAAATTGTGCCACACATGCAATACGTGTTAGAAACCAACCGTTCCTCTTTACAAACAGCTGATGACATAGTTGTCGAGTTAAGGTTCAATAATAAATAGTAATAATAATAATTTAAATGATAATAATACATTTGAAAATGATAATCACCATTGTGTATACGCGAAATATATTATAACCGACAGTAGCTCATCTTCACCATGACGTGGGTCGGGCCATCCAATAAACATCTATCATGACTTGACCATTATTATTTTTTTTTTTTACTAAAACAGTGATCAAAATAGCTTATAAATAATATATGTTCTGAAAATACCAGTTGGGATTAACCAGTAAGGGATGTAACCGCTTATTAATACCTATAAAATATTGAAAACTGGTCCCATTGCACTCCCACATGTCATAATATATATACTATTGCGTTAGGTATGAGAATATTTTCGTTGTTGGCATTTTAAAACAGTATATTGATAATAGGGCCTGTCTCAACGACCGTGAATGATAAAACATCGGACAGTGTAACTTATTAATGTGAATTTTAATTTTTGTTTATACGGTCATATAATTTGAAAAAATTGTACAATTAAAAATATATCCTACTAACTCACGTCTAACGCGAGTTCAACCTCGAGAAGCAGCTGGAAGTAAACTTACCGTGACCCCATCAACGACGGACATACATTATATTACACGTAATTAGGTGACAGGGTAATTATTTCAAAAGTACCTAAACACTTATTCTCTTGAGCCAAGTGTTGAAGTTTTTGAAAATAATATAACTTTAATAGGTAGGTAGGTACACAATATTCAAGGCAATAAAAATAATATTTTTGTAAAAATTTGTGTTTAGCCTTAAAAAGATCACCTCATTACACATGTAATCATAATTAAATGGCCTCATAACTCTCCAAGTTTTTTGGTCCAGGATTCTTCCCTTCCTGGCAACCACTTTCAATCTCTCTAAGTCTCACCTTACCTCTAATACATTGTTATATTTTATATATTTTGTATCTGTATCTAAACTCTAAGTTTATGTAACAATTTTTTTTTGCTGGTCGCAGTTAACTAAGAACCCCAAATTAAAGCATTGAAGGAGAGGTATAGTGATGGCCTTACAGGTCAGTGTGAGTTGTTAGAGTAGGTTCATACTATATAGCGATGCATTATGCATAATATGACACATTGTAATATTATGTTAGTGCAATAACACTCCCAAATATCAAATCCAATATTATCCCAGATATGAATTATTTCATGGCATTAATGAGCTTTGTGGCATATGATCGATACGATTGGTATCACAACATCAAATAACATTCGTCATCATAATACTCCGAACGACGTTCTAATAAAAAAAATATTTAATTTTACTTTAAATACATTCTTTAATTCAAATTTTGTTGTTTGATACAAAAGTTAGTCATACCGAACGCGTATTTCTGTTTAAAAAAAATATAAAATACTAAAAAGCATCATTTCTGTATACAAAAGTTTCAATACTTTTACTTTGTAATAAATAATAGTAATAATAATACAAACAATTTTTCTTTTTTTCAGTTTTGATATTATATACCCAATAAAATATATTATACATTTCTGTAATTTCATTAAATTGTTAAAATATATCGGGGCGCTAAAAGAATAATATAACATGATATTGCATGTAAAATTATTAGGTTCATAAAATACATTTTTATTGATTTATTATTGTTGTTCTTCAGAAAAATATTTTTTTCCTTGGTAATAATACTTCAACTGAATGGTAGGTACTCATGTCGACTGGTATAATATTGTGCATGTAATGATGTATTTCACTGTACGCTAATGTACTTTAATAAATAATACATATATTATGTTTATATTCACAATTCTATACATTTTTTAAACTAATTACTATGTAAACACTTAACACCTATAAATATGTATTAAGTTATGCAAATATAATCTATACTATATGGGAGGTGGGTACATTGTTTTGTAAAGTTAAATTACCCATTATATTTATTCGAAAAATTTATAATTATTACAACTTATTAAAAATAGAATCTTTTCAATTATTTTTTATTTATTAAATAAAGTCCGCGGCAGCTAGCTATGGCCATTGAACAGACATAGTTTACATATTTACATAATTACATTACATTACGTTTACATTCTCTTTATACAGTAAATTCTTTCAATTATTAAATATTGAATAATCGACGTTCTTACATATTTGTTTATTAGTAACTTTTATTAGGTCTTAGTTATTGCCATGATGATAAACCATAAGCGATAATTTTATTTTTTAGTTGTATTTTTTAATTGTATTGTATATATATATTTATTCTAAATTAAATAAGTACTATAGTCTACACAATACATAATCGTGGATATTAGATTTTTACACTTAGACAGTGATTTGCAATATGGCCTTCGAATCTAAAAGTATCAGATTAAGCTTGATGCTACCCTGCACGATACATACATTTTCAATGAGACATTTAATGTTTTTAAATAATATTATATATAATATTGATTATACCCATCTTGCGGATTACAAGTATTTGCTTTCATCGCGGAATTCGATACTTCAGTGTTTACTGAAATGCTCATATTTTTTTTACCTTTCTCTTGGTATATACACATTTTTGCTATCGATAAAATATAAATCATGATTTGCATAGTTGTACTTTAAAAAAAAATTAACAATGAGCATTTGGATTCGGTGAAACAGAATATCACGGTAGTTTTGTGAGCATTACTTAACATAATATTATAATAGATATTTTGGAATTATAATAATATATTATATTTATCGGAATTTTTTGTCACCGTTCCATTGCTAATTATGTTAATATTTCTGAAAATCATGTGTGTGTGTGTGTGTGTGTGTGTGTGTGTGTGTGTGTGTGTGTGTGTGTGTGTGTGTGTGTGTGTGTGTGTGTGTGTGTGTGTGTGTGTGTGTGTGTGTGTGTGTGTGTGTGTGTGTGTGTGTGTGTGTGTGTGTGTGTGTGTAAAATTATAATATTATGTTCTACGTCAGTCATCAACAAAAGCCTAAAGGCCTATTTGGCTTTAAACATAATATCAGGTGTTCCCGATTTTCCAAGCCGCACGAATTCAGAAATTTCACATGAGGAGGACACAAAAATTCGTGTTTTAAAAACTGTAATAAAATAAAAAAAAAAGTCATTAAGGGTCTTGAAACGTACTGTATAACATACCTATATAATACCTACTAATCATTTTTATAATATATAAATAGGTCACAAGCGTATACATTATTATGACGTTAAGACAAAATAATCACAACATTCACAACTATTTGTATGGTTGATCAATGAATGCAATGCGTATAAAATATACTTATATATTATCATGAGAATATACTGCAACCCAAACGTAGCAAACGTTTATTTCTGAGAGTTAACCGCCACTACAAAGTAGTAAGACACTGCGTGATATTATATAATATAATGTGCAATAAAGACGAGACGAAAAAAACCCAGTAACTACGCTGAAAATTTACACACATCTGTAGATATTATTTTATTGATTTTTGAAAACGACGTTTGTCTCTACGCCTGTTCATTATATTACATGTTCATGTAATATTTTTTTTTCGATAAGTCATATTATATGAAATATGGACTGTCAATCGATTGGAAATTTAATAGTAGGTAGGTAAACCAGATACCCACCCACATATAGGTAAGGTAAATTAATATAATATTCACTGGATCCATTTTCAAATTTTCGAATTTCTATTACCTTCCGATGAGACTATACGCGTGACTACGACAACGACACCACGATATAATTATCGTATTTACATATTTTTTGTATAAAAAACGTTTTCATGGGTCATATTATTTGGTTTGGTATAGAAATTCTAAAGATACGATGATTATAATAATAACAATATACCCGGTATAGCTGGTATTAAATTATATTATTCGTTGCAAAGGGCTCTGGGGTCTTGGCAATTTTTTTTTTCGTACTGACCGAAGTAATGGCTAGTTAAATAAGTAAACAGTACATTTTTTTTCTTTTACTACACTGTGTTTTCTGAGCGTAACAACCTTCCAAGTCCAACAATACGTCTGTAAAGAGTAAAGACTAATATTGATCATCGTACTACACTTGAAAAAAAAATTGAATATAACAACAGCTGCGTTAGAACCCGTACGAGTGTAATAATGCGCATTTATTGTAAACGCGTTTTTATTTCGTATGTTTACAAAATGTCATGTTCTAATCGGAACCATCGGAAACCTCTGTTTCACGATATCAACCAAACTTTTGCATCTTATATAGGCGATCATTGGTCTGCGAGTGTGTAAAAGTTAATCTGAAACACGTAGTAGGTATATATATATATATGGGTTACCATCTAGTCGGCCGGAGAACATAAATTAAAAACAAAGCCACATAATAGCTCATATTATGCATTTTCCGTAAAACAATCTAAAAAACGACTTAAACGTAAATGTAATATCCCTTGCACTGTGTAATAGTATTTCTATATACATTTATAAAATGTTCATTTTACATATTTAAATATCCTTTTAATCTTTCAGAGTCTTTCTATTATTCCTTCCGAACGAGAATCCTCCGTAAATTCAAACAGACAACTCCCCCGAGATGATCCACCGGTAGACTCTACGTTTACGTTACCATGGTTACATATTACATTGAAACTGTAGTTTATATTATATAATATATAAAATGTATTGTGATCGTAGTTGAATAATTTTGCTTGGAGCGTTGTCAATTAAACTATACGCGCCCACTCGAGGTATATGCCCACGTACTATAATTATAACAATATGTAGGTATTAGGCTACGAGTGAAACAAAATTAAAAATTACGAATAACATAACAAATTAAGTTTTGAACGTGATCTATTACAATCCATTTGCGATCGTCTAGACACGGCGTCGAAGTAGTTTACCCACAATATTACAGACACTCGCATTCTTGGAATTTGTTCTGTGAAATAGTGACAAAGACGACCACTAGAATTGGATTAAGTTATTTGTGTTTCGAATTTATATAATTTTAAATTTTAAACTAAGTAGATGCCAGGGTTAAAATCCAATGTATTTATAAAACGTTTTTATTGCCGAATTCACCGAAAAATAAAAATGGTGAAATATAAAAATAGATGAGCTGTAGAGTCAGCCGGGTTGTTAGATTTGAAACTCCGAACCCATTCAATAATCTTTGCACAAGGATGCTTAGAGAAAATCATTTTCCAAAACATTTTGCTCCAAATGTTTTGGTTACGGATTGGTTTTGAAATTGCTTTTCACGAATTCCTCGAAAACTACAGAGAAATTCAAAAAATAAGTTGTTCAAAACAAAATCTATGTTCAATTGATCATCTATGTATATAATATATTGTACAGGTATCGCTTGAAACTTTTTGAACTCTATTCTTGTCCCAAAAAAGTGTTAAACGAAAAAAGCGCATACAATTGTAGAAAATCAATAGCTTCACTACGTAAGTAACACTCAGAAACTGACAAAAATATGCGTAGGTGTACATTTAAGAACAGGTCACAGAAATAGCAGGTGTTGACTGATGATATATAGACGTAAATTGTCATTCAAATATAAAAATATTGTTGACAGACAGCTATATCAATAATATATACTGATTTTTCAAACACAAGATAAAATAAAATAATATTGTGCGCGGGTAATTTACATTTAAATTTCGTGATTTTCTCCGTGAATTGTTGAGATCTCTCTTAAGTTGTTGTACGCTCGTCGTGCGTTTCAATAACAACACACCCGTAGGTGTCGATAACGTCAATATTATCAATGTATTGTTTATTATTTTAGGCAAAATACAGGTGCACGTTTATATATATATATATCGTATAATATAAAATATAACAATATCATGTCGTATCTATTTTGTAAAATCGTCTCAACCCCTCGCGTTTATGTGATGTTCAATTCGCATACGACGAACTTAGGTCGTTTTGCGTTCATGTAACGCTTTTTTTAGTCACATAAATTGGACACAATAAACGTGTAATATCCTGTCCATTGACGTTGAGAACGTATTATAGCGGAAACGTATTTTTTTTTTCACCGTACAATTACTAGGAAAAAAAACTACGTTTCGTAGAACAGTGCTAAATAAGCTCGTCACGAAGGTAATTATTGTTTATTCCTATAATATAATAATAATATATTGTCATATCACATATTATTTGGCGCGATATGATCAAGTAAGTGAGTAAACGACACTGATAAATTATTTTTATTTTGATAAGCGATAATATGCACTGTGTGACAATAGTAATAATAATAGTAACATTTGCGATACCAATTTAAATTTAATGAGAAAATTATTGTTTTTCGTATGCTTATTAAACTACATCGTTATAGCTAGTTAGCTTTTCTTAGTTATTAACATTATTAAAAATATGTCCTGGTGTGGCACGGTGTTAGGCATCGGTCACTTAAGCGTTCCGAGTACAAGCATCAACCGGTGTCACTAGTTTCCGGATGGGCGATCACCCTGGTTTTTATTGAAGAACCTTCTCCACATGTACACGTGTTCTAACCAACCGCGTTCTCCGTCATAGTAATAACGACCTACTAAATAAACCAAACTAATGACCTCTGATATTGAAGCCTCAATGAGAAACAATTTTTTTATATTTTTTATATTACGATGTTATTACTTATTATTATTTGCTTATAAACTAATACCGTCTTCGCATTTCAAACGTCTTGACGAAAATGGTTTATGCGCGATAAGAAATAATTCTATGTAAAGTAAAAAGTAGGATTTTGATCCAATAAAAGGGCCACATTAAATATTTAGAGCACGCATATCGTACCGAAAAACGTAAAAATAATACAACATTTATTACACAAAAACCATTTTATCGTGATACCGTGTTTCAATTCCACACATCTAGCTGCAGGACAATAATCAACTTTTGTAAAACCACATGATAAGACATAATAATAAGCGTAACATTTTACTAGGGCTTTTAATTTTGATAAATAATATTCTTATCTTCCAAACAACGTGATTAAGGAATAATAATAAATATTTTGGTCTGGTAGAATTATTGTAAAGACTACGCCGGTAAGGTAATAGTTATAATAGTACAACAATTCATTATTAAAATAATATAATAATAATTGCAAAAACATAATAGAATTATAAGTTGTTAATCACGATGAAAATATAATATGTAACCAATAGTTATACCGTTAGATCGAAATGTCAACTTTAAAAACTAAAATACTTACATACTACATAATTTATATCGCATCGAATAGAACCACTATCAATCACTTATTTAATTTAATTTAAAAAAAAAAAAACTTAAGAACGAACAATATTCATCAATATGACAAAAAAAAAACAACCGATAACGCTTAAAGGCGATTGCTCGAAAATTAATGTTTGGGTCTTTGGACGACAGTTATTTTTATTGCACATTAGTTCATATTGTTTACTACAAGTTTGAGATCTATAATACAGAATATACTATTGATGTGTCCAGAAAGCAAGTGACCGACCGACATCTGTAGTATACCTTAAGTTATGAAAAAAAAACCAGTTTCAATGAAAAATCTTTTTCGAAATACAATCCTACGTAAGTACTGTTATCCGCTTTTGTTTATGCCTTATTGTCTTACCTGCTTACTTCAAAAGTTTTTAAGTCATTAATATAAAAACAAAGAAAGCAGACCAACTTAAGTTTACCAACTTCACTAAAAGCCTTAAATTATTTAGTAAGACATCCGGTGTTCTATTTAAAAACTTTAACTTGTATATAACGATAAAAATGTATCAAAGCAAGTTGAGCGTTAAGATAAATATGAGATGATTTGAAATATAATTTTTGACTAAGCGACTCGGGTGGGTAGTTTTAGTACAAGAACTGAAAGTCAACCAACTATCAGTTAATTGTAATAGTACTAATATCGTATAATGTTTATTGAAATAGTTAAATAATAGTTATGTTTTATTTGCAAAAGCTATTCGTTGAATTGAATTTATAACTTAAGGGTTATTGTATGATACTCAGTTTTAATCTCGGAGTTTATTAGTTACTTTAAGATTTTGTGACTTAAAATCACGGTACATGGACTCAATGAAATAGTTTTTTTACGATTTTTGTCATATGATAAAGTGAACCAGAAAAGCTTTAACCCAGATTCCCCCTGTCGATAATTCTATTGAGTTAATATAATGTATATTTCATTAAAAGAGAATCGGACATGATTTTATACTTATTATTAGTGAAATAGTTTTATAAGTTTAAATTCTTCACTATGCATAAAGTTACATAATGTTATTTATGATGGTTTTTAAAAACCACTGATAAACTTAATACATTTAAAATGTCAAATGGTTTTGTTTTTCAGATATTGAGCTGCCGTTTTTGTTACTTTTTTAATAAATACATCGAGAGGAAATTCAAAAAACCAAGTCGTTAATTTCGAAAAATAAAGATTGTAAATAATGCTCTACTAAGGTTGCGTAACTCTATCTAGTGAAATATTGATATTTACATATTTTAATGGAATACTCGTTTAGTAGATGGCGTTATACGATACGTTACAAGCAATAAATAGTGATAGTTACATTATGACTCTTCGATATTGTTTTAAAATAATTATACGTCTTACACTCCCAACACCTTACCACGGATGGTATATAATATATATTATTTTTAACTGTGTCAATGGAAGAATTTTTTAGTGCCAGTCGCCAGATCAATGACTAAATTAAATAAAAAAGTTAACATATATATTATATATAAAACAGATAAAAAAACACTTATACAGGCTAGTACCTTTAAAGTATTGAACGGAAATTTTAAATTACATCGATATTGAAAAAAAATCCGTTCTTTTGATGTGTACCTTAAAACAAATAGGTACTTAGATAATTTCCACTTTTTTCATCGTTATTAAAATTAATTATTAATGTTAATACTCGAGTTTAAGTAGACTTTGAAAAAATGTGTAATTGATTTTTAAAAAAAAGTGGTTTTATTAAGCTCATTATATTTTTTCATCAAGAGAAAACTTTTTTTTTATGTAATTAATCTAAAAAGGATTTCCGTTTCGATTTTAAGCAAGTTTGAAGCACGTAAAATGAACTGAACAAACATTTACTCATTCTCTATCACGGACAAAATTAATTACAAATATTGGTTTAATACGTTTCGTTACACCTGACATAGTAAGAAGAGGACGGAGATGGAAGAATATGATATTGTATCAGGGAAGGGGAAGCGCGTGGTTACTCTTCATTAGCTTCACTAGTCAAATTGCTTATATACTTACCTCTTGATTCAATTATTATAAGAATCATGTGCACTCATCGACCATCGTCAGCTCTTAACCTAAAGTAAAAAAAAAAATACTACGAAAACATAAAAATCAATACAGTGTAGAATATTCGTAACAATTGTACAATTTATTAAATTAAATGTAAATAATAAATTATTTTATTAAGTAAGTATTTATACAAAAAGGATTTTACTCGGTTCAATATAATAAAATATAATTTGTTTATTTGATTTATATTTTCTACCTTTTTTTTATGATAAAAATAATGTTGTACACCTTTGACATAGATACGCAGTTCGTTATTATTGTTCTTAAATTTTTTCGTTAACGTATATTTTGAGATAGGTATACCTAAAATATTTATGATTTATCATATTTTATAATAATTATGAAAAGGACTCGCGTTTATAACAGAACCTGTTGTTCGTTAATGATTTATCTATTTATTATTTTTATTGAATGTTTTGAGCTGATCTCAAATCAGATTTTTTATTATTTCGCAATATTAGGCATTTCAAACAGAGTACAAAAAGTTACACAAGTCCGACTGCCAATACTGCCAATTATATTTATGATAATATGTTACATATTAGCAATATTATGCGTCCCGTGGGAATAGTGGGATAACAAAATACATAAAATACGATTTTAAATAATAAATAATTATTGTACAGTACAAATTTTATTAAACTTCAATATTATAAACCGTCGTAATCACATAATATTATAAACAGCGTATTTACGTAACAAAATCACACGACATTAACAATGAAACATTATCCAGGACCAATTCTTTTATATGTAATTATATATGATATAAATAGAACGGAAAAAAAATCACTTTCAGCATTACGTTATACAATAACTTTATAAAGTGGATACTGAAACAATAATTACATAATGATGACGAATTATCTATAGTTCAATTTATTTAAAATGCAATGATTAATAAGTAATAACTATAGCGACACACTAGGTATACACTATTACGCTTAAGTTATTATCATCATAAAGCTGGCGAGTTAAGTGCTTGCCAAGAGTTATTGTCATTCGACTACAAAATAATGCGAAATATAAACTTGCGGAGATGATACCGACATTATGTACATAGGTACCCTACCGATGTTAAACTAATAAATGAAATATTTAAATTCAAACCTTTAAAATCAGTCTAGAATGAACCGTGTCCAAAATCTTATATCACCTGTTGATTCGAACATACAATTTTTTATTAATATACAATTATTACACTTCCACCTATCTAGGGACCATTTATAATTTGTGTACACACTCTGCGCGCGTTCGTATATTTCCATAAAAATATCCTTTCAGCGTTTGTAAAAGTTAATTTTGGGATATTTGTCTTAACTTTATTTACTTCTAAAATTTTTAAATTTGAGTAACATTATATTTGCGATAAGAAAAATATTGCTATAAAATATTATCTAGGTATACAAAAAATAAATAATCCGCTAAATAAAATTGCACATAGGTACTTATATGTATGTAAGCAATGATAACAAAATAATTTAAATTACACATAAGGAACGAATTTCAAAATGAGTTTTCAATGTCCTTTTTTAAAAATACGAAAAAGGTCATCATTCTCTTAATAATTATTGATATAATGTTAATATTATGTAATTATTCAAATATAATGAAGGTGTTTCGATTTTTTTCTAAATTTTCTAACAATAAAAATAGGCATAAGTTAGTTAAATCACCTATAGATATTATGATGATAGTGACATACTTATTAAATATTATCAATAATTTCATATATAATTACTGTTGTCATATTGTATGGATAACATACTACAATAATAATAATTTAGATGTAAATATTAATTTTAAAAATGCACATAATTAATAAAAGTATTAGTGATTATATATTTTCCTTATTATATAATATATTTGTATATCGGTAAACAATGTTAAATACATGCAATGCAACGACATAAATAATAAATTATACCTATCTATTTTTTTTCTTTTCATTGATAAATTCACTTAATAATTATTAGAATTTTTTAATAATTTGATTTTGATTTTCGTTCACATAATATTAAGTTTTTGTTTAATAATGACCAACCAGAAACAAATTGTCTGAACTGCTGACATGAAACACCTAAAGAAGTAACGTTGTTGTTAAAAACCATAATAATAATTATTGAGTTTCAAAATAATTATCACAAAATAGCCACCAATAGTGTACAAAACGATTTCGGTTATGAAATATAGAAATGTTAGGTAGATATCAATATAATTTCAAGAACCATTTTTTTTTCTATTTTAATTTCAGTACTTGTGTTTTACTATTGAATTTTTCCAAATCTCATTAATTGTATTTGACCAAGTCTCTCGATAAACGGTTTTAATTTAATGACATACAGAAATACAGAATGTTCGAGAACTAAGTAATGACAAAAAAAAAAAAAAAAAATCATAACAATAATAAATAATGAACGAGAACCGTAAAATGCATGACGAAAAACATCATGATAATATTATGTGATCTGCTAAATCGCATTTAAATATTGCCATAGACTTATAGTTTTGTGTAAAGTATTACAAAATGCGTACATGTGGTGTTGGTGGGTTTTTGTTCACAGTTCATACGATACGTTTATGTGTCACGTTTTAGTAGTGTTATCGTTATTAAGTAGTTTAAAAAAAGAAAAGCGTATTGTACAATATATTAATATTGTTATTGTAGTTATTAAATATTGTATCGAATTCAACTATTACCGCAAGCATAAAAAAATTTTACAAATTACAGTAGGTAGGTAATATTATTAGTTAGATCACAGATTCAGCCAATGACACATATTAGTGCTATAATTAAATTATTTTATACAATTTTACGATATTTTTATTATAGGCAATAATATCGTTGTATGTAATAGGATAAAATCGAAACCAAGCAAATTCGTTGAAATAATAATATAATTTAAATATTATAAATTATAATAATATGAGAATATGACGTCAACGCAGGTCTATATTATCAAAGTAGATACCTAGTAGATATCCTATATCAATTAAACATAAAATTTTAATTTAAGGGACAACCATATTATTTAATTTAGACAACTACTCGCTACTGTATTCATATACAAATAAAAAAATAATTTTATACAATAAAAAAGTCCAATTGTTTTCCGTTAATATATGGCATATACGTTTAAAGCATATATTATACTATTTTTGATTACAAAAACGATCGCCGCAAACATTCTTGTAATGCCGACGACCCAAACATATAATATGTCACTTTTCAATTATTTAAATAAATAAAAGAATATAATAGTAAACAAATAAATTAAAAAAATTAAATGAACACATCTTCAACAATAATAATAAGAATAAAATAATAATAAAATGTATTAATATAATATTATTACGAGCGGTAATTTTACACGGACGCCTCGTCGATGACCGTGATCATCCTGCTGTTGTTTCCGGCCACTAGCCGCCACTTGCCACCCTTGGGCGTCTCCTCTTCCGCTTGTTTGGCCAGTGACCACCTGCGGCCTTTCCGGTCCATGATGACCGGCATCTCGGCGATCAGGTTGTTCTCGAACTCGCTCAGCATCAGGTAGTTCTCCACCTTGTTGCATGACGTGATGCAGTCACCGATATAGTCGAGGTCGTCGAGCAGGTTGTCGGGCAGATCCATGTCGGCGATGCCCTCTTCGGAAATGCACGTCAGCTCGGGCTTGTCGTTGGGTCCGCCACCCCCGGCCCCACCACCACTGCCGCCACTACCACCACTTCCGCCACCGCCCATCATCAACCCCAAACCGCCAGTGCCGCCGATGAGTCCGACGCTCTGCATGTTTAGGGGTGGTTCCATCACCACCACTTCTTCAGGCTCGACGGTGAACGACAGCCTCCGGCGCTGTGGACACGAGTCCGACACGCACAGCTTCTTCGTGCCAGACTCGTTGTGCTTGTGCCGGGCAACGTTCCGCCGGTGCAGGTCGATGAAGAACATGGTCAGGCTGCCGAGCAACACGCACGCCGAGCTGAAGTAGTAACCCGACTTGGCGCCGTAACCGATGTTGATGTAACCTGTATGCGATAAAAAAAAAAAAAAAAATAGTTAGATGATAATATGATATAATATGATATCGTATAAAGAAAAACGAGAAAAACTCTTTCCGTTCCCATCCAGTTTTCGCTTTCGAGAGAAACCGCATTAAAAACGTATTTCTATAATGACGTAGTTAGGTACTATACGTAGAGGTTGTAATGACCATACGTTATAATACTATGTAGTATATACGTTTGCCCGAGCCAAATGTTTGAGACGAAATTACCATATTATCGCGAAATTATACGTTTTTGTGCTGTGCGTTCCCGAATCTATGCGTTCAACCCAAACTCAGCTGTTGTGCGTTATTACGATATTACGACGGCTAACATTACACGTGGGTATATATTATTTGCATTATTATATTATATATATATATATATATATGCGTGTATGTGTTCGTGTGTGATTATCGTCGTATATATAGACGCAGTGTGGAATATATTATTATAATAAATACGAGCAAGTGGGGCAACACGCGCGGTAACGTTGTGAACGGTGTTTGTGGGTTAGATTTACGCGTGTATTATACCAATAACCTAACGATATTATATCATATTGCACGTTGCTATGTTAATGCGTATGGGACGTATTTAGTATGTCGTTAGGTGCCGAATGGTGGTACCTTTTCTTTTTTTCGAAAAACGCGACTTTGCAGTCGTTAAATTTTATGACGCGTGGTCAAATATTATAACGAATGGCATTGGCTGCTCTCACGTAGAAATAATAATATCAGCAACAACAACAATGCGCAACCGCCAACCAGCGCGCCTTATTATCTCTGCGATCTTTGATTCTCTGCTATGCACTTCTATGCTACATCGTATGGAAAGAGGTATAAACCGGAATCGGAATTACGAATCAAAACACCGACACCGTAGATTCGCCTTCATAACCTAACCCCTCTGCTCCAGAGATATCTCTATAATCAAGTCGTGTTAATTGCCCGGATGAATTATAACGCTACTACTCGCAATTTTTGACTTGTTTGCATTTGTTCGGTTTCGTTCGACATAATATACAATTACACAGTGCGATCGGTGGTGTGGTAAAATAAAATTTATGTAATCTGTTAAAAAACATATTATTACGTATACCATGACTTACCGGATATGGGCACCCCTAGGGCGATCGGTATGGCCTGAGAGCACTGGACAAAGCCCCAGGTGCGGGCGAAATTCCGGGCCCGGACCCTCTCGTACGTATACATCTTGAGCGAGTAATGGTACCCGCCGCAGAACATTCCGTACACCCAGGCGAACATGACGTACCCCTGCCGGTCGCCTCGGACCGTGGTAAGCGCCAATATGGATACGCCGCACATGAACACGGACGCCTGGCACAGGTACTGCCTGGCGATCCGGCACTCCACCGAGTTCCGGACGACGATCAGCCCGAACGCCATGCACCCCACGGTCCACGCGAGTCCCATGTGCACCTGCAACGTCAGCGCCGAGTCACCGAGTCCGTCCTCTTCAGCCTGGTGAGCCTGAAAAATCGGTTTGCGTCAATACAATATTGTCAGTCGTCAGTAATTCTAGCCCGAGGATTTCGTTTTCTATGATGTATAAACATCATCACCCATCGTATTTGCAGGACGTAAGGATTTAGGCGACCCGTATCGTGTGCGCACGTCCGAACTCAAAACTCCCGTCCCCTATATATTATATATTCTATCCAATATCTATAGTATTTTATCGCATTTTTGTTGCTTTTGTTGCCAAAAGAAAAGAAAAAAAAACATTTGTAGCATTCGTGCCTACGCCAAATGGCACCTCTAAATTATATATATACATGTTACATGTATTGGTCAGTGTTCCACAACAGTCGTCTTTCGTTATAGCCGAAAACGTTTCGTTTCTAACGGATCGTTGAACTGATATCGAAACTATTTTAAATCTCTAACCAAATCATAATATTATAATCGACCTGCACACACACACACACACACATTATTTATGTACGTAATGAAGTTTTTATGTGGGCAATCTGAATATTTATAGGAGGCTGACCGGAGAAACTATCGGAGTCGTTGGGCCTTGGTCGAGGGGCGGTGCAGCCTGAGCAGATCCAGACAAGCTGTGTTGGTACAACGCGGGCGCAATAATATAATAATGTTTAGTATTATGAACTATATAATATTGTATAATTACGAATATAATACTCGAAAGCCGTGCAAACGTATAGAACGATGGGACACATACGACAATACGTCATAATAATATATTTTCTGGAGTCCATTAAAAACGAAACGATCGCGAAATACTTTACGAGATTTATATCATGTTTATCCTTTATACACTTATACAATATATTATTATATGCACTCGGTCGAGTGCTTTACTATACTACGCTTCGGTCGTTTATATTGCTCAGCTACCACAACTAGGACATGATACAATATATAAATACTACTACAGTACTACTACTGAACACACACATTATTATTGTACAGTATTCTATGCAGTCTCGGGGTTAATGTTTTTCGCCGCAGGAATTCATTGGTCCCGTTTAATAATACGATGGACATATATTATATATTAAATATTATTATTTTATCAAAATAATAAAATTAATGTTAAGTTAATCGTATTCATCGTCGTCGTATATCTGCAATCAAAGGTACCTATACGCCTCCGAGATATACAATTAAAACGTCCTTTCCCACCACATTGTGGAATACAGGAAGGGGAAAGGGCGTTTATAATTTTAACGATATCTGCCATAGCTACACGTCTGCGTTTATATAACATATATTATAATGTGTGTGTGTATATTATTATGAACTCGTTGAATTCCGGGTATTTCGCAATCAAAAATTATTTTATGTGTTCGAAATCCTCAGTCGTAAACCGAGCAAATAGCTTTAGCGTTGTAAAAGCCCATAAAACAACTGTACGACTAATCCTTTTTTATATTGGGTTGACGAACGAATGCGCATAAATCGTGTCCAGTCGTGCGGCGGTGGTGGCGGCGCGATGGGAAAACTTTACTTTTATCTTGTTTTTATCACTTAATTGCGCCTAAATCTAAAACTTCTATTGTTTTTAAGTGCTCGTCTCACTGGTAAAATTTGTTCTCGTTTCGGTTCATTTTGTAGTACTTGAAGACGGTATTTCAAACCATTTAACTATTTAAGTAATTTATTTAATTCCTTCAGTCAAATATTGTTTACTCGTGGTTTCAGGCCCATTATACTTAGATTCAATTTTAATTTATTAGACACTTCGTCAACGATCGAACCGTCTAAATCTTTTATTTTATACAATAGGTTTTTACATAATATCTATCATAATTATTGTTTATATTATTTTTATATATAAAATACTGTCAGTTTTATAGCGCTGCATAAGAATCTATAATAAAAAACTATTTATATGTTTAAGTAGGTACTATTAAAAATTATATTATATCATATATATATATATATTTATGAGAGTGACTGAACGATGTTATTGATGTTATACCTATTTAAATAAATTTATACTCATCTTTCACAAATAGAAAAAAAATAAATTAACATACGGCGAAAATTCAGTACCTACTTGAACAGTAACAACCGCTCATGCTTTGATAGTGGTACGTATTTTTTTATGAGATTAAACGAAATATGACAACAATTATTAGGAGGTCGTGAATTAAATTTGATCGTTTTGAAGACACGCGCGTCATGTATGAAAAATATATAATAATTGAATAAGCTAATGGAAGAACAAAATGTATAAAAAAAACCAGACTACTGTTGTATCACGCTGTTGTGATACGGAGTGCATGCATGCAATTGACAACTGCCATCACAGTCGAGTTGTCGTTCTTTAATGTCTTGTTAGTCGTATTTGGATATGTGGGTTATGTGTGTGGGTGGTCGCTCCAAAAATAAAACTCCAGAGTATAACCAATATGAAATATGATGACAATCGAAAAGCGTAACATTGAAAAATTAAATTTTATTCCGATCGCATTCGGCGTGTGTTTGGCAAAAGTTTATCAACTCCGGAAATAAATTGATCTCTTCCGTTTTTTCCGCAGCATTTCCACCGAATTTTCCAACGCCATCGTTGTCTCACCTCTTCCCATTTCAACGGCCGCGTAAGGGCGAAAACTCCATTCGCACATGAGATGACGCACGATACCACTATGCAAGTAGTATACCTACCATGGATATGGTATATAGTTATGTCTCTAGCAGTAGCTATTTTACAATCAGTGTTTAGAACTTATAGCGATTGTGTATTGAATGAACAGCACCGGCGGGAGGTTTTGCGGGGCCTGAGGTAGATTTTTTCACGAACCCTAGATATATTGTTAAGTATAGGCACGAACAATTTTTTGGCTCATCATATAGTACCTAACTAATCGTTTGAATTTTTTTTTCTATTTTATACAACTTACCTAAAAAAAAAATATTCATGGGAATTGATGTGCACATAACCAATAAAATTGTTTCAAGCGAATGATTTTGGACATTGCCGTCGCGCGTCGGTATTATAATTTTTTTTTACTCTCCCTCGTTTATTACAATATTATATTCCGATATCCAATTTTCAGATGATAGTAACATTCGTCGATCATTATCTTAAATTCTTTGATAAGTGTAGAAGGCAGGATTACACTTACGCAAGTTATCGTTCGACCGCGAACAAAAGGAGAAGAGCACGCGGGCCAACTACAAAAAACAAAAAAAACTTAATTAAAGCAACGCTAATATACTGCAGGTATCGGCACCGTGTGTGTTGTCAGAAAATTTTTTATCATACGAACGACGAATTTTGATAACACATTCGATTTGTGTGTCCAGATTGAGAACGCCGATCGTCAGGGTGTGTGTGAGCAGATTAACAAAAGTCGCATGGACGATCGGACGTTTCGAGGATAAAAACCTAAACGAGTTTGTTGACAAAAATGCGAATACGAAATCGATGCACGAAAAGGCTACGGCGAGTGGCGCGAAAAAGAAGAGCTAGCGCGAAGTTGGTAGCAAAAGAGAATAAGTGCGTTGCGCGACTGCAATGCTCGTACAGCGTACGTATGGTTGGCAAGTGGATCATTCCGTGCGATGAATGCTGGTTTGAGTGGATCGATTGAAATCCACACAGTAAATAGGTCGCGTTGCACCTTATTGAACGTCTTCTCCGTAAGGCGTAGTGCGTTGAATATAAAGTGCGTCTAACCGTACCGTGGTTCGTACACGGAGTGCATCGGAGCTGTATTGTGGAGTCTCGCAACGCAGCTACCAGCTCAGGAGGTCGTGGCTCAAGTTAAGCGGATTGAAAGCACTCGCCGAGATTCTGAGCGCGGTACCGTATACAAACTCAAAGCTTGTTCGATGTCCGCTTTTACTGTGTTGCGCGGCGCGAGTAGTACGATAGAAACATTGGCTGACCACTGCGGCCATTCGTGCGCATGCGATGAAAACGTTCTACCATTCCGTTGGCCTGAGGTGTATACGGCAATGTTCGAATGTGCTGAATGCCGAAGGTGATCAAAAGTGAATTAAACAGATCCTACTCGAACCCTCAGCGTTGGTCGGCGCGATAACGACGTCAGGCACGCCGAACCGTACTATCCAGTTTGTTGTCAAACGCTGCGCGACAACGTAGGCCGACATATTCTCGATTGGCCACGGCTCATGGCCATCGCGAGAATCGGTCGACGACGGTTAGTAGGTACTATTGTATCCGCTGGACGGTGGTAGCGGCCCAATCAAGTCAAAGTGAATGTGACCGAAGCGTTGCTCGGTGTGTTCGCAGGCTTCGGTTGTATCGCGTGATTGCCCGATTCATGTCCGGTCTGCAGCAATGCAGCAATTTGTTGAGACGAAGTATGGCGCGTTACCGTGTAATGAGTCGAAAACTGCGCGCGGAATAATCCGAATACAGCACGCCGCGCGCAATTCAGATAGGTGCGCGCCTGCAGCAGCGACAATAACGAACTTGTTGTGTTATCAGCGATAATACGCTGAAGCTGCGGATCGTTAGCTTGGTCGATTGCTCACTGCCGTCCGGTAGCGTTGTTGTCTCGGCGATTTCAAGTGTCGACAGCGCATCGTGGACAACATCGCCTAGCCTTAAATAATATGTTCGACGTGTGTATGAATTGTGACAGAAACGAAGTCTGTGTCATACCTGTCAGCCGATGATCTTCTCTGCCTTGAGTGTAAGCATAATGCAGGCGAAAATGTTTGTGTTCACGTGTTTGTGATCCATTCACAGTTTCGTGTAGGTAAATACGCGGCGAGAAGTATATACTCTGTCATACGTGCTGTACCTTTAATCGGCGGGAGATAACATTTTCGAGAAAAAACCTCGCTGCTGCCACTTAAGTTCGGTGAATCAAGAGAAAGCGTTTAATCTGCGGATGGCACTTGTGCTTTTAATTTGGAAACAAAATTTTAGGCTTACAAAGCTACAATAACTATAAAATGCGATGAACAACGCGGGGCCCTGGGCAGCTGCCTCTTCTGCCATGCCCTCCCATCGGCAATGTGAATAAAACATGGCACAGTAGCTGAGTATAACATACGAGTACATACGTTTTTAAGTTTTTACCTAGATACCTATAGATAACTACCTATACAAATAATTCAAATAGAAAGTTTTATTTTGACACCTTGGCGTTCAATAAGGAATTTCATGTTTTGTTCATACTTTAGCAACAATATAACTATTCTTTTAGTAAAGGCACCTACGTCCCACAATTGTTTTTAAATATATCAATATTTTAATATAACATAATATTATGATCAAGTCCCGAACCATGATTATTATGCGGTTTTATGATAAAATTTACTAAACATAACGTGCATCGAATAATACACGTATAGGTACGTGGTAATAATAAAAATAATAACGTCATAACCAATATTGGTATAAATTCATGCAATTATACGAAACTGACCAGGTAGAATATCGGAGTGTTTATGCCGAACGCGCTGATGCCGGTGGACACGAGCAGGATTCGGACGGTCTTGCTGCGGAGCGTGGTGAAGTCAAGGAACGGTGGCCGGTCGTCGTGACGGTTCTTGTCCTTGATCTTCCGCTTCTGGTTCTTCAGGTGCAGGATGGCCCGTCTCTGCGGGTGGTACAGCGACGCCGACCTGTAGCACGTGCCCAACAGGAAAGTGGTGAACACCGTGGCGGTGACCAGCTGGAGTCCAAGTCGCCAGCCAATCGCGCTGCAACACAATCGTACGTTATGAGTACAGTGAAAATATTATAACAATATTAATGAACGAATATTGGCGAGGGACACGTCGATAAATTACCGATACGACCAGAGCCGAGGAAAGCTCGTTGAAAAATAATGGAAAACGCCGACGTGAAGTAGACCGTCGTCGTCAATCCCGTAGAACGGATTTTCATTTTTCAATTTAAATTCCTTACGGGGTTTTTTATGCTTGTTTTACGAAGTCTTAAAATATTTATGAAATTTTAAAATATACAACGACATCTTTATTTTGTTCAACAATAAATTCCTCAAAATATTAATTGTTCCGTTACTTACGTACTCTAAAATACAGTTTATAATAATTGTAATAAATACTTGTAAAATTAAAAGTAAACTAATTATTATAAAGGTATTATAAATAGTAGCGATAATTAGTAAAAAAAATCATCAGTAACAATTATATATATATATATAGGTAAGTTCAAAAATCTATGGCTATAATATTATTAAAAGTAAGAATTAAATTTCTCATAATTTTCTAAATAACCAGATTTCAGTTAATAGTCAAGTATTTTATAGATCTTTTTGCTCTTGATTTTTTGTTTATTCATTTATTATCATTACATTTTGAAGCCCTTATGTTATTCATACCGTACTACAGGACTATTATGCTATTCATAAACTGAATTTGTTCATCAAAAATGTCAGTTATACATTTTTATTTAAACTGTACGTAATATAAAATAGTGATTTTTTTTAATCATGTATGTTGACGCCGCAATGAAAAATATAACCACCAAAACACCGAGACCGAGACCGGTCATCTTTCTCTCTCTCTCGCACACACACACACATACAAACACACACACACACATTTTAAATTATTATTATAGTAGGTCGAATAATTGTTATCTGTTTTTGTGGTTTATTCTCGTTATAAGGTAAAATTTGTGATAGTTATTATATTTTGTAATGTGTATTATAGTCGAATATTAAAATCAGTCGTATAAAAACGCTCCTTAAGAACACGCCGTAGGATATCACCCCAGTGTTAGTATAATATAATTGTATATATACCTATGCAATTTTACTATATTAGAAGTATATCAATTAAAGTGTTATTAATCGTTATTTGAATTGTATTATATTGTATTGGCGTTAATCGTCAAATATATTACTACTTGCGTATATTGCGTTAGAGGTATTGATTTTACAATGATGTGTGCTTTCGAGATTTTTTTCTATCCGGATAACGGAGGAATAAAAAAATATCGAGAAAAGAACGTGGAAAACCGCAAAATATCGGTGAAAGAGCTTAAGCAAGTGCGGTTTTACATAAATCTTGACCATTTTTGGCTTGGCTCCGCACAGAACCGTTTTACGTGATTTATCACGACTTTTGAGTGTAGATAAAACCCAAAACTCCGGTATCAGCACTTTTTAAATAATATTGTTTGCCCGTCGTTATCTTCGTATAGGATTATTATTAATACCTACATTATTTTCAATAAATATATCATAATGAAAGATTTTGAATTAAAACTGCCAATTAATAATTTATTCTATAAGACAGCCGAAGAGGGAACTCATCCTAAAGACACGCGTCCGATGACTAATTATAACATGTCTTACAATAAGCTATTATATCATATTATTATTCAAAAAAACGCATTTCACAGTTTAACCATCCGGTTTCGACGATACAGAAATGTTTACCTGACAAAAATAAATTATTATTTGAAATATTGTTTTATTTGAAACTACACAAAGTATTTTGCGATGTTATGCCTATTAGACATTAATTTATGCTCAAAATAGTATTATAACATAATATCATAATAATACAACACACTGCACGCACGTCATCGATTTGTATAATTTATTTATTTTTTTTGTTATTTAATTATTTGATTGCTGTGATATATTTTTCAAATCTTATAACATATATTACGAAAGTAAAAAAGTATATGTACGATCGGACGTCGATCACAATTTTCTTATTAATTTTTATGATTTAAACTTTTTGTCGGAAACAAGATTTAAACCTTTGAAAAGTGTAGAGCATTTTGTATTATTTTTCCGTGCTTGGTATAAATTATTTTACCACATAAACTATGCTGAGATCATTAAATTGCCTGAAATTTTTTTATGAATTATACACATCGATGATATGTGTAATACTCACTAATACTGCATTGCTTTATATTATGTTACGTTGTAATACTAATTTGATCATAAAATTTCTAACATGCATAGCATCGTAATATTTTGTGTAGTTTTAAATAAAACAATTCATTGAATGTTTTATAGTAGCTTAAACTATTCATTTCTAGGACATATAAAGTTTCACTGGGAAATATTATGATCCTAGATCGTCGCTTGAAATTAATTTTCAGACTTCCAATAAATCATGGTTAGATTTCATGTTATCAGTTATATATATATATATATATTATATATATATATATATATATATAGGGGGAAAAACTAATAACCCAAACTCGGCTTTCATTGAATTTTCATATAAAAATGCGGTAAACATGCCACTACGTGTTGCAATCGATCCCTCCCGGCGCCCGCCACCTATAAACTTGCAGACCCTCCTGTCTCCGTCTATAGTTTATACAATATCGTTGTTGGGGTGGATACTAATATTATATATTATATTACACAAAAATTGAAAAAATATCAACAAAAAATCACGAACATTATCATCACATACCTTATAGCTCCTTTGATGAAGCTCGACATGACAGCTATGCCCATCCCGCTGCCAGATACGATGAATATCTCGACGAACTCACGTTTTCGCTTAAAATACTGCGCCACCATCAGCGTGGAACAATCTCTGGTCATGCCCACTCCGATCCCTGAAACGGACATGAAACAAACAATCATTTTAAACACTTTTTTTATAACCATGTGATGGATTATATGATGGTCGCGATATGTATGTCAAGAGCGAAAAATTAAGAAACAAACAAAAAGAAAGTTCAATATGACTATGGATATCGTACTTTTTCTCATTCTGTTTAAAATTAAACATTATTTTTACGTATAATAATAAATATTACTAATCACAATAATAGAGAATTGATAGAGTTTTAAAACTGTTTTATTTCTATATTTTTCAAACCATTTACCAGAATTGCAAATGTTTTTAACCGTTTTCTAACATTTATTTGTCTCCGTCTTTCGCAAATATTTTGCTTACCTAACACTTTACCATGTCAAGTTTTTATTACATAATATAAAGAACACGGTTAAGAAAAAAAATGGTTTTAGTTTTTTTCAGCAGCGAGTAAAATTTATTTATTACTCTGTCTATGTGGTTATAATATAACAGCAAAACGGATGCAAAGGAAAAACTGAGAGGGATATATTATATATTATGTATACTTATACATACATATATTATATACATCATAGAAAGAAAGAGAGAGTGAGTGAGGAAGAGATTAAATGGATTGACAGAATAAAATAGTACGTCATATTGCGAATGGAAGACTCACTCGGTCGTACTTTAACGTGCCGCCGAAACGTGTGGCCGATGAGCTCCGTCGGTTTTTGAACGTCTGTTATTATTTACTACGTGCGTAAGTCACCCAGCGGCGCATTAAGGTTTCCTGTATGCGCCTACGCCGGCTTAATAACGACGTCTCCTAAAAGGGTTTTCGGTCTCTCATCGCTGCGCGCACGTGCTTGTTATTACACCGCATTAGACACCGTCGTCGTAGACGATCCATGCGCACAGGATCCCACGCGACGATAAAACGAACACATGTTGGAATAATATATTAATGATGTTGCGTAAAACCGAGAGATCGCAGAGGACGAAAAAATCGATGACAAACGGGTGCATTTAAGTATTACACGATTGATAATATGATATTATCGTTTGTCACAGGTGCAACGATACCCAGACATCACAAAGTGCACATTTTTTTTCAAAACATACAGATACGTACTATGGTTCAGAATAAACTGACTTATAAAAACAGATTTTGAACTCATAACTTTAGCAACGGTAACGTGACACCAGCACCAGCTCGTACAAAAAATTACTTCGAAATTTCAAATTTCTTCAAGTATAGTCAATAACCGATTCGTGACCATTTTTTTATTTTATATTATATTATCAATAAGTTTGACGGCCTTGTATGTCAGTAACACTTTATAATAATAATAATTTTAAAAAAAAAACTAACTATTTATTACCACATAATATTTGGAATTTATAACCTGAAAATGGTAACTAAACCATGGTAATTTCATCTTCAAAGATAATGGTTACTTTATAGTTGCAGCTATATAGAACAACAGTATAACGTGTTAAAAATGTTCATCACTTCGATCCTCCACAGTCATACAAAATTACAAGTATTACAGGACAAGAAGTTCGGTTGATCGTCACCATCAAAAAACAATTTTTTATTTATTTATATTTTAATACGCAAGTGTGATATTTTTGGTACGAAAAATAACACATATTTTTGGTCGGTTGTTATATCAAAAATATTGAATAGGCGCTATAAAACTTACTAATAAAAACCACGTTATTCAACACACAAGAGCAGGCTGGTGACGTAAGCATATAATTTGTTCACTGTTACATTAAGAGGTAGACATAAAAGTATAAATGAGAATATAATATTACTATTAAAAAAATATATGTATAAATAAACGTTTTATGTAATTGGACACTTAAAAAAATAATCATAAAATGGATTGCACCAGCACTACACTCTCTTATAGTGTACATCGTGAAACCATTAAGTTTATTTAAATTTACGAAAGTTTTAAAACACGGGGATCCATAAAAATTGTGGCAAATAACCCTACACATCATCCCTTTCATGTGGTTACGCAAGCCCAACGAAACCGTAAACGAAAAATTACGACTTCCGTAATGTAAAAATATATAAACCAGCTTCCACATGAAATTATTGTAAAACGACGCTGTCGTAAAAAAGTTCGAGGGTCCACTGCAAACATATGACATTGTTGAATTGTTTCAGAACTGTGTAAAAGCGGTGTTGGCAAAAGATTAACCAACGTGGTAGTTCTGTATACTTATGTAGGTGAAACTTTTATTGTACCACGTGTAAGGCCATTGTTCTTTTAACTTCAATGGCACCTTACAAATACGTTTACTAAACAACACACACGAAAACAATATGAGTTCACAATAAAAGTTCGTGTAGATCTGATAAGTGTTAAATGGTTGGTAAAATGGCTACGTGATGAAAGATAATTTTAAACAAAATATATAAAAATGTATTTTTAATACAATTTTAAAAGAATTTAAAATACAATAAATTAAATAAATTAACGAAATACCATAACATCAATGCCGATAATAATGTAGTGATACACAATAAGATATTTAAGTGTATGTAGACTATATCTAGGTTCTTTCTATCATTATATTAAAGCAGAATATTAATTTTTTTGTGTAATTAGAGATCAGTGGTTCTAAATATTTATTTCACAGTTAAACAAATACGAAAAACTCAAATTATATTACATTTTTGAACTTTTTTCGGCGACACTCCACACACTGTTTTGATAGCGTACACGATACACTGATGATTACATAATATTTTACAATTTTATTATTGTAAAAATATTTTTATTTTTTTACAATAACGTTGTTTTGCAAAGAAAATTCATCTAATTATGGAGAAATAATATCTACAAAAAAGACAAAAGTTAAAGGATTTTTGAAATAAATAGTTAAAACACTCAAATGGATCAACTCGTATAGTTTAATATTATATGGTAACCCGGTGACGATGATGGTGATGGTGTTTGCATTTAAATGAAGCTATAAATTGATCTACTGCAGCACACAACTACTGCTATTAGCCTGAATATTAATAATAATATTAAATTAAAACCGTACGCCTTACCTGCTCTATATTATGGCTTCCTATAATATGTAATTCGCATTATTTATTTTTCAGTGCATTTGCGACTTATTAAATTTAATCATTGAATTCGGCCTTTATGTAATTTAGTAGTTAAACAAAAATTATACAGTTAGACACGCGTATCTTTATATTGGCACATTAATCGATAATTTAGGTATATTGATTTGGTATAGCTATACGTTCATGGTTTAAATTTATATAGTATTAATTAACCGGTCACCCTCATCACTAAACACTGCGATCCGTTTTCGTATTTATTCCGTGAAATTCTTCGGAATATTATTTAAAGTGATAGACTTGTTAAGAGGGATAGAGCAATACAAAAAGTAACCGGATCGAACGGTTCGGTGTGTATAGCTGTACGTTGTTTTTGAGATTATTTAAACATTATTATAATTTTATAGAACAAAACCATTTTCGAAATCAAATTCTACCAAGAACCAGGATCAACGTTGGTTATAATTTTTTTTCCTTTTAAATGAAACTTACTCACTAAGTTTTTTCCGACAAGATCATATTTCAACTTGAGCTTTAGGATATAAAATTAACAAGATCATTTTTATTAGCTTTCTCCGTTGTTTTAATTTTGTACTCGAATTAAGCGCATAATTAGCAAAAAGACTGCTACATATTAATCTTATGTGATTCAACATACAATTTCAAAATTGTTTTATGTTTTTTATTTTTTTTATTAAAAATTAAAATTGGACAACAATAACGGATATTGGAGATAATATCGGATAAAAGTGTATAGTTATAGCTCAAAATGAAACAAAATAGATTAAATTATTATTTTTAAATTTTTATAGTTTCTTCGGCAAACATACCCGACAATCCTAGGAAAAGACTAAAAAGGCGTCGGTGTCGAGACCTGCTAATTTAGTTAATTGCCTAATTTTAATTAAATATTACTTTATTGTTAACCTTTAGAAATGTATATAAAAGCTGACAAAGTGTCTTCACTGGAAGGCTTCTTAAATCTGTCCTTTCTTCAAGTCACTTTATTCACTTATCTATTTTAATTATTGTTCAATTTTATGTAACAGATTGTAAATAAAAGAAAAAAATTTTATAGTACCTAGATATTTCTGATATTAGACATTTCGACAACGGATTAATTAATGAAGATGGTTACAAGGGAGACTTTCCGCCCGTTCTCGCTGGAAATAATTCGACATTCAGCTAGTAAAATATTATGTTATTATAAAGTTAAATACTAAACACATCAACATTGAAACATGCACCTGTTATACAGGCAATATAATTTAGTCGTCGAATTTTTATATTTAGAGCGTATACACAATATTACCGAACGACATATTAAAGATTGTGTAAATACCTATATATTGAAATAAACTATGTATAATATCGATATACATTTAAAATAAACTTACGGGTAACTTTGATATTAATAATTGGATACTGGTATAGGTATATTGTATATTGCTTTTGTTTGATAATGGAATAATAATTGACTTGTATACATTATGTTGTGTATAGAGAACACAAAACTTTTATTTTGTTGGCTGGATATAGAATGCAATCAAAAATTTAACCATAGAACTGTACCATGTTTTGTGAACACCATGGTTGGCAAAAGTTCAAAATTTAAACTTTTTTCGTCGCCGGAGAAGTTTTTGATAGGTCAATTAAAACAGGATTTTTGTGCACTGTATTATTATCTTTTTCGCCCGAGTTCGAAAACAATTTACCACCCTTCGGTACTTTTTCCGAGAATTTAAATGGCTAAACATTATAATGCAGGTTTAACTTCACTAGGTATTTCATTAAATAATCATGTATATAGAACTGGTTATTAAAAAAAAGGTACCAACCTTTAGTTATAAGTTTAAATTTTAAAATCTGCTGTATAAGAATCCATTAATAAAAAACATCCTTTAATATTTATCTGGTTCTTTTAATAGACTTTCTCTACTTGGCCATTATACTATTTCTGTCTATTAATATCTGAGCTCTATTTGGTTTAGTGCAAAAATTGAATACTTTTCAAAGAAACTCGGCAAAAAAGGATATAACGGTGTAAATTGCGTACTTTATTATATTATTACATCGTAATAAAACGGATTTTCCTTAGAACTCAAATTTTATGTTTCAGACACAAATATTATATAATGCGTGTTCGTAAAAAATAAAAATGCTAATTTCAAATTTGTTAGGAGAGAACAACTTTTTTTCTCATTCTCTGCTATAGACGTTTTTGTGTGGAAATAATAATAATAATAAAAAGTTATCACAACGGTTTATTTATTTATTTTGACACACACACCATTATTATTATTATTATAGGTTTTGCCATAAAATCACCGGATCGAGTTTTATAAAACATGGCACCGAGTGTCCCGCAATGCAAGGATATTAGTTCAAAAAGTTGACGGTCTCGATTTAAAACATAAATTATTTATGACATTCTATTTCGAGATATCATGTCTGATGAAAATTTGACTATTATATAATATTAATTTGTCTGTCATCTGCTATATAATAATAATATATTATGCGCGTGCTCGAGCAGGATTAACGACGTACGCTATAATAATATTATTAAATATTATATATTATGGTAATTAATTATTTAATAGTCTCTCAAAACATATTTTTATTTTTAAAATTAAATACAGCGTACAAAGACATATTATTCGTTTATATACATATAATAATAACGGCGTTTAATCATGCTGGAACTAAGTATTTTTTTCACTTTAATACAACATTTGAACGAAATTCAACACCCATGTGACCTAAATTCAAAGTTGTTCATTCAAACTCCATCCCGTCCCTTTAAATTACATTCAGAAGACACTTTTGTCACGAGTTATTCGTTTCGGGTGGTTCGTTTTCACTATTGAATTCTATTTACATTCGTTAAAAAATCTATTGTCCGCGGAATTTCTAGAAGTATGGAAGTTACAATTACTCGAAGCTGTATATTGTTACTATACGTATTCTTTTAAATAGTCCCTTATACGATATAATAATAATCACGAATTATACAGAATTATTTGCTTTGCTCAGTGCATGATGCATTAACGGAGATAGCAAAGATTCTTTGATTTATGATAATATTATTAAACCAAAAAGATTTAACTTTATAAATATTTTTGTACCTTTTTACTGTGTATATCATAGATTTTTTTAATGCGTCTCAGTACAATATATTTTGAGCGATCGATAGTTATTAGAAATAAACGAAATCCTACAAGAAAAAATTTCAAACAATCATGATGCATATATTATGTACATGACTTTTAAACATAACTTAAATGTGCCCATATAATATTGCTTCTATACTATTATTCAGTATTCATGTTATCACTTTAAGTATTTATCAAGCTATGGTAGATCATAATTTATTTTATAAACACAAAACGTAGATTTATGTTTAGATGTAGAGCAGTTAAAGTTTAAATAAAAAATGTAAATTTAAATGGAATTACTTTATTGTACACCTGAACTCAAAAGTATTTTTAAAAAGATCTTAATCGAAAAGTAATTCTGTTTAAGATTTATTATTTGTATTGTTTATTTCTTTTTAAACATTACGAGAACTATTGTACATTCATATTGTATTATTACTATAACCCACGTGAATAATAACTTATACGCTGGTGCTATTACTTAAAAGCACAAATATTTATTTGTTTTATATTTTAATTTCTCATAGGTACTATCAGTACTTGGATTTGGCGTGAATTATAAATAGACAATTTACAAAATTCAACCATGGTCACGAACTTACTTATGTGAGGTTTGTGAAATTAAACCACGTATAAACCATTTATTTTTTATAAATTGAAAGTTATATATTTTGTTTAAACTGTTTAAAATTTACCGGATTTAATTTTGTATACCTAATGTTTTCATATATTTAAAGAGCTACGAAATATCCTGAACATACCTTGCCAAAAAATTGTATATTTTGCGTTGGTTCAATCGATATTATTATATGGTATAATATTATAGGGTTCATCATATATGAAAAAGTATAAAAATCTTTAAAACATAACCCATAGAATACTTATTTGAATAATGATGAAAAATGATTTTACTGATCAAAATTATAACACTGCTGATCTATTTAAAAGACTAAAAATAATAACGTTAAAAGAATTATATAATAAAGCACCAATAATAAAAAATTGTATCAACAAAAAAAGACTTTAAAACGTATAATATCTATAACACAAAGGGTTAAGATAATAATAATAATTTGCTTATTAATAAACCTAATACAACACTAATGCAAAATTATTATATAACTAGAGGCATAGATTATTTAACCAACTTCCCTCAGATATTAAATTAATAGAGAACACTTCACATTTTAAATTAACACTCAATGATCTATATATTATATGTAATCATTTGACTAATGTCATTATTATTATGTATTTATCCTTATATATTATTATGTTTATTGCTATTATTATTGTTTGTATTATTATGTTCTTATTGTATTGTTTATCACTATATTATGCTATTATGCTTAAGACTAGTTCTGTTATTGTTATTAAAGCCATGATTAACTATTTAATTAAAAAATTTATATTATATTCAGTTAAGGAATATTAGTAAGTTATTATGTATTGTTAATTGAACAGTAAATTATGTTTTACTTTAGTTACTTAAACTCCCTACTCTCAACACAAGCTTTTGCCTATAGAGAATAGGTATCAACTTTTAATCCATGTAATTGTTTTTTATATAATATGTATAGCTGAATTGATGAATAAATAAACAAATAAAATGATCCTAAATGTATATATTTCTATATAAATATTTAGTAATTAAAACAAAATGGCTGATATTGTCTGTATAATACCATTATTCGAATTCAGCAATATAATTTCTTCCACAAATAATTATTTTTGTTTAATCTGAATATTTTAGGTGATATTGCTCTCTTAAATAATATATTATGTAAATTAAATCTCAAGCAGTTTATTTTATGAATATTTATTGTATAAATTACATTAAAAAAAAAAGTATTTTGACTAGAGTGTTGAAACGCGTGTACCATTTTATGTAGTGTAGATATATTAGCATTTCACATGTATCTACTCTGATTTTAAAAAGACAATAAAATATAGTTTAAATGTAATTTATTTAAAATTATTGGAATTATACCTTTTTTTAATTTTAAGTATAAATAAATAATTTTAGAAAATATTGCAAAATATCTATTTTTCCGTCATGATAGATCTCAATCCAGATCTTTAAAATTAAAGTTTAAATAATATTTAATTGTAATATTTTAAACCAGACGGTGGTTTTAGTTAGAGAGTGGTTGCTTGGGTAAAAAGGGAACAAGGCATTTTCATAATTTATCGATTATTTTTGCCATATCTAGTAAACAATTACCATCCAGTTTTCATTATTAAAATAGGCTACTTAACACAAATGGTTCAATAGTAAATGACAAAGCGATTACAGTAAGTACTCTATAAGACTGACTTTGCTGAAAAGTAGTAATTTCGATTCGTTTCTTTTTTACCCATATGCGTTGTTCAGTTCTTTTCAATATATTTTTTTTGATGACCTTATTATATTTTCTTTTAACAGATGTCACTTCATATACCTCATAGATATAATTTAAATCTGCATAACCTTTCATGTAGGTACAATGTAGGTAATTCAATGGTTTTTAAAATAATACAAAATATTTTAATCCGGTCGTAGCACGAGATGATTAATTTTAAGTGTAAAAGATAAAAACGATTTTTTTTTAAGATTCATTATATCGTCAAGCAACAAAAAAATAGAAGCTCGATGTACGTTTAATAATTTAGTTTAGACATTGTTTTTCAAATCGATTACATGAACGAAATAATATTATATAGGTACTTTTATAGTTTTATGTCACGTCTAGTTTACAATGTAGTTAAAACAACATCGACAATGACAATATAGTAATAAAAAAAAAATTATCGTTTTTCACATAATGCTTTAAGTATACGATTTCCATGCGCAGTTTATTTTTATTTGTTCAGTTAATGTGCTGCCGTTTGATCTTAAGTGTCACACTTTAAGTATACCAGTAAAATGTTTGGCTCTACAATTATTATTACATAAAAAGCACTGGAAATAACTCGAATGGGAATTACTTTTAGATTAGTTATATTTCTGATGTCTTAATAGTAAAAAGCCGGAATTGAATTCACCTGAGTCACCACAACAACAGCTAGCGAGTAGGTACTCAGAAAACTCAATTGTTTTTATACTCATAGTTTCCCGGTGCTTTTGGGTCAGCTTTTTTCTTTAACTGAAAAGTTTCGAAATTTCTGATTCGGGCAATTTAATCATAACTGAAAAAATTAGTCTGTCGCTGGTTTTTGAGATGGAAAATAACCAGAGTAATTTGAGTCATTAAAAACAATAAAAACATACAATGTTAAGTTGGACAGAAAGTTGGTCACTATAGTGACGAGTATAATGTACCTAATATAATATGATGTTATGTAATAATAACGCTGCATCTTATGTACCCATAATAAATATGGGCATCGATTAAACTGCAATTACTCAAATGTCATACTTGAAATGTTATCACTTTTAAAAAATGTATTTGTGTTTAAAATTTTATAATGAAAAAAGTTTTAAAAGAAATACTTTTTTGATAGAAGCATACAATTGTGATCTTTAATCAAGACCAACCTAATTAATAATCTATAATCTAGTATGTTGTAATATGTGTAATATGTGTAATGTTTTTGTAAATAATGTAAATAGTGTATACAACAATTATCATTAACAATGTAAACTATGTCAGCCAATGGCCTCCGCAGCCGAGGCTTATTTCTAATAAAAAAAAAAAAAAAACAATTGTGATCAACACTAGCACAATAAAACAACCATCAGGTTCATCCTTTCATTAGTTCTACACATCCTACCATTTGATTTGTACTTAACATATAGATAATAATACTGTTTTATCACTTCTAAGAGTTATTACCACCCAGCCGTCAAGACCAACCACATGTAAGGAATAATCTCTCACGAGTTATCGTTATCTGTTATCACTAATTTATCGTTAATAATTCTTCTGTTAGTACTCAAATATCCACTGCGCTAATCAAGTATCGTGTTCAATCTAGCGATGTATCTCGAATGGTTTACAATATTATAACAAACATAATACATAGTTAATAAATATAAGTTACCTATAAACTTAAATATTACACCATGTTATCATATAGGTACCAAGCATCCTTCAGTAATATCGAATATTGAAATTCATTCTTTACTCGCTAAATTCTATTTATTTTTTTAAACATTATTATCCCTCGGCCACTTCAGTTTTTTCAAGTAAAAATTGCACCGATTATTTTTGTCTTCAATATGCAACCTACTGCAACAGCAGATAAATCCATTGCAAAAAATATTCAAGACAAGCCGACAAACAAATTACTGATTTTGATCATGTTAATTTATTTTATGTTACAGTAACCTAATAAAATGGTTAAAAAAAACATTTTTAGTTATATCACATTCTTAAGCTCCACAAAAACAGAACTACTAAGCATTTTGAAGTCATAAACTCTATACCTATTAAATTTAACGTAACATAAAAGTCGAAGGCATAAACATAAAATTATTCATGATATATAACATTTTGGTTTTATAATGAAGGAGTGGATCACTGCACCACTGCGGTGGGCGACCTTCCAAAAGCCCCCTTTTTATTCTACAACTTCCTGTTATGAATAATTAATTTACTAAATTGGAAAAAATATTATATTCTGGGTTAAAATCAGACTGGATTTGTGATACGTTTTAAACGCCCACATTTTAATCTCATAACCATTGATATTATTAGCCTATATTATTGGTATTTAATTTAGACATTAGTACATTACCAATGACGAAGCGTCACAGAAGATAATGAGACAAAGTGTCAACCCACTACAGTTACAGACAAATAATTTGGTCTTATTAAATTTAAATAAAATATTTATTTTTATAAATCTCGATGTAATATAATGTATAATATATTGAAATATATTGAAATATACTCGTATTATAGTATATGAAATAAAACTTAATTGTTAGTATTCTTAGAAATTAGAATAGACTAGTTGTGAACCGCGTGCGCAAAATAGTACCTGTACCTGGCGTAAAGGTTAACATGGAAAATATGTAGTATTTAGTATCTACTTATACAAATAAATAAATATGATGTCAAATTTTGTCGACGACGTGCCATTGGCCGTTGTTAACTCGTTGCCGTTAATTTACGGTTCGTTTATTTCTGGTACGATGTAATAATATAATATCGTCTAAATATGATTATCAATAAATAATAATAATGTCATTGATCCAAATTCATTTTTATTTTCAATATATCCCCTACAAAGCCTACAAGACATTACCTGTATAATAAATACATAACATTAAAATCGCATTATAATATCATGACAGTTATTATTGACTCCAAACATCCAAACGATTATGATATAATAATATAGTAGAATCCATTATTAAATAACATAAGTATTATAATTCTTCTTATGGTAATTAATTTCTAATTATCGGGGAGACACTTAACAAATGCATTTTTGAACCAAATTTCTACTGTCGATATACAAAAATCATAGCGTCGCTGCGTCAGTAGTAAATTCGTCTCCGTTGTACGATTTGTCTCTATTTTCTATTCCGCGTGTTATAGCCTTATAGGTCGTCATTCTCACCGTGTTTAATGCTTTTGTTAATATTATAATTTACTATTGACTAGCATACTCGTTATTTGTTCTACATTGAATCGTTTTTTTCTCATTCCATTAAAATGTTTAAGTGTAAATTGTGTAAGCGTATTTTCGCTCGTAATTGCAGTCTCAAAAAACATGAAAATAAACATATTCGGTATCAGTGCAACAAATGCCCAAAGTCTTGTGCACGCAATTATGATCTAATTCGTCATGAAAAAAAAAATCACAGTAATAATATTATAATCCCTACAAAAATCCACTATCAGTGTAGCAAATGTTCAAAATCTTATTCAAACAGCTATAACTTAACTCGTCATAAAAATAAAAACCATGCAGGTAATGTATTTTTTTTAAATTTTTTTTTTATTCCTAGTTATATTATTTTATAAGTTAATAAGGTATTATACGTTGGAATTGGTGGTATGTTAAGGATATGTAAGTTTATTATTCTTGTAAATATTACGATATCAAATTAGAAAATTTATAATATACTTTTTTTTTTTTACTATATGTTTTATAATATTATTATTCCCAACACACTATCATATATCATGACACACTGGCTTGATAGCGCTAATCACAGTAAAAACACGACTACATTTTTTTACAGAAAACATACTATTTAATCAATTTATAGTAAAATAGATCATAAATAATTATAGACTATTTAGATTATAGATAACATAAATACGATTTGAAAATTATATTAACAATTTATTTAAAGGTATTTTAAATTTATGAAACACCTAACATACTCGTATTATACAAATGCTTACACAGTTATTATATCCAACATTTCACAACGGGATGGAAGGGGTGCTTAAAAAACAATTTTGTGCGTTTTACAATACTTTTAATTGTTAACATTGCAGTAAGGAATTCTGAAAAAAAGGAACCCATAGAACGTACTTTTCTATGCACCTAGATTATGAAGACTAATTATAATAAATTTGTGGTAGCATTTGGATGGATAATATCAAGATTATTGATAACATTTGATATATAATATATAATATTTTACATATTACTGTCGTCGTATTTATTTTAATATTCATGATCTGTCGTAGTGCGCGCATAATATATTCGAAAATAATAATAACGTGACTTTTACGAAGTGTACGAAATATAAAGCTGAGAAAAAAATGAAAGATTTTAATGTTATGTTTTATTACATTTTGTAAAATAACGATGTAAAAATTACGTTTTTTACGATCCTGCATAATAAAGTATAGGTGCCTGTGAGGAACAAAACTGCGCATTTTTCAATAAGAAAAAAATCTGTCATTATTGAGCAACAATTGAATAACTTTTTTTTATTACGTAGAATAATTTTTTGGAAAATTCTTTCTATTCTTTTCAAATTTATTTTCATATACAATACACACATATAGTAATATTTTAACTATTATAGTGATGTGGCATATAGCTTGTGGTATCGACCACAAAATTGAGCACGCAAGTTAATTTTTTTCAGTTTAAATAATAATACCTACTAATTTCTTAAAATAAAGTCTTAAATGTTATGATGCCTTTATGCATTTACATAAAAAAAAAACTATAAATTATTAAACTATTTGTTTTCTACTCAATATTGAAGTAGGTATATAAATAATTTATTATTGTTACATACAAATTAATTAATTTTAATTTATGTTAAATAATAAAATATCGTTGAAGGTTAAAGTCGATGTTGTAACAATATTGTATGAGGAGTGAAAACTTCACGCGCTTTCATTTATTTTAGGTATTCAAATTTATTTTCAATTAGTAAAATAAACTATTGGGAAGGTAAACATTGAATTTAGTTTTTTGTCAGTTGGCGTGCACAATATTGTTTCACGCTTTTTACGCGGTCAAAAAGGTAAAAGTATGCAATCGTGCGGCACTGGAGATGAAGAATGATTACCGAATTTGGAAGATTTCGTGTTCAGTGTCACATAAATATGTAGGTTGACGGCGACAAAAACGAGCCGTATAAAATATGTATAATACAGATGAGCATGCATTAACTGTTTCAAGCGTTCGCGGTCAGATAAAGAGAAATTGACAGAGTACCTACCAACCTATATAGTACCTACCTCCAATACAGACTTACAGAATACCATGTGCACATTATAACCTACGGCGTGTACCCATACCTATTGTTGTGGAGCGTTCGTGTTGTATATTATATTTCCATTAATATATTATCATAATACATATACCTCGCTAAACGTACAATTGTTATTCAAACACATTTGTCCAGAGAAGTCGGTACGGATGTTTTTCGAAAAAAAAATTTAAAAAAAAAAAAAATGAAATACATTAGCAATCCGGTCATCTATTTTTCTCCTATACAGAATGGTTCACCAAACATGAAGAATTTAAATTTTCTTTTAACAAATGCATTTGTTTTAACTTTTATTTTTTTAATTTTTATCCAATCCTAAGGACCATATAACATAGTAATAAGACTTTTCATGAATATTGTTTAAGCAGTAACCTAGCTGTGGTGATACAAATATATTTTCTTCAATTAATAAAAACCAAACTTTTCAATAGTAAACCGTTAAGCACATATAATTCTTAAAAAAAAAAAATGATGTAATAATTAATCTAATAGGTACTTATAAAACTTGGACAGTTTTTATAAATTTCAAAATGTTAATAAATTAATATTTATGCTAATTAATATAATACATTTTGAAATCACCATAGATCCATAAGTTTTGAATCTATCGTCAGTGCATTATCTCAAAAACTTAAAAACTACACATTTAAAATTTGATTTGTATACATTAAAATGTTTAAAAAAAACCATCTCTTTAACAATTTGCAAAAAAATAACGATTGTCATTTGAAAAAATAATTATAGTTGTTATTAATAATTATGACATGGTTTGTCGTCTCGGCATTACATTTCTTTAACGATATGAAAAATCTAATTATTTAAAATACAGTTGTTGTTAGACGTTCAGATATTCAAAAAATCAGAAACTGAATAAACTAACCATATTTTGAGAAATAGAGGTGATTGGGTAGATATTATGATTGATATGAGCTGCATGCTAAGTGAATCACTCTGTATCGGACTGTATATATTATATTATAAATGCGACGGGTGAAAGCAGTGACGCGTACCTTACCTATCGCGTCACGGCGTGGCATGTGACATATGAGATATATTATACCTAACACTAACATAATAATAATAAATATTTCGTCATCGATTGTGCTTGGATGAATGCTGACATGAAAATAATTTTACGCGGTCGCATATCATTTTCGGCCCCAACTTTTTGGTAACTTGTGGCGTTTAACCATTTATGCGTTACATTGTTGTAGTACGCACGCGATATTGTATAATAATAATAATAATGATACGTTTCGTTGACGGTGACGTTTTATCGCGGTCGAGTGCGCGTGTTTTGAAAAAAAATTTAAAACAGCATCGTGTCATAATGATAATATCACAGGGTGAGCAATTTAATTTTGGTCACGTCTCTACGATGCCATGGTAGAGCGTAGTCCACGCACGCCCGTCGCGTGACGAAACGGGCAAATTTTAAAACTTAGATTGTTTTCCATTTTTATTTATTGCTGTTCTATGTCCACCACTGTGGTCAGTTATGATAATGGCAACAGTATATTATTACGATAAAAACCGGTGTGGCAAACGTTCTATTTAAAACAAAAATCCCTTTTCTAGTCGCATTTTTTTTTTACGACCAAAGAATCCTTGATCCTTTCGTCCACAGAAAATAAATAACAATTATACACGCACGGATATTTTTATTATATATTATTAAGATATCGCGGATTACTCTCGATTTTGTGAAAATCAATTTTGCGTTTGGTTGAATGATCAATGTTTTAACATTTAGCGTGTACCTAATATCAAATCTCGTGATTAATGATACCTTATGCGATATGACTATTATGACAATATTATTATCATGGAATAAAAATATAAAATACAAATAACAAAATCTAGATAGGACAAAGAACATGAAATTTAATTCTTTCCTAGAAACATAAACTTATTTACCAAAATATGTGCTAACCTCTTTCAATATTATTCTGTTTAGGAACTGCGATTAAATTATAAATAGTCCAAGAGATTGCAGGCAACTCGTATTTTTTATGTCATAATGGCTACCCGTATAAAATACTCGCGATTGCAGCTAGATTATTTTCTATTTCTATTTTCTGCGATTTTTTGATTTTCCACCCCGACTAAAAACCGTCATCAAAACGAATCGTCGATCTCTCACGCTCGTTTTTTCACATATCACACCAATGCAATACGTCGTACAAATATATATCTATATATAATAACAATCTTCTATACTACGAAAGTCTTCATGAACAATAAAAAATAAAACAATAAAAAATTTGGTACTACAGACCACAGAGTAATTGATTAATTATAATTAAATATATTTGGTTCTCACTTTGTTACCAAAAAAAAATTGTTAAATGGAAGTTCGTCCATCGAAATAACGTTATTGTTAACATGTGCTTACCGATGACGGTGCCGTAGCTGAAGAATAATTGGTGGAACTGCGTGGCGAAACTGGTGAAGAGACATCCAAGTGCGGTGATAAGGCCGCCCATGACAGCCGTCAGTCTTGTGGATTTCCGCCGGCAAAACGCTATCGTCACCGGTGACAGCAACAGCGCCACTCCCGTGGACATTGCTCCCAGCCATCCTGCGCACACAAACACACAAACGTTAACTTACGTGCATTATACGAACACCTCGTTATTATTATTAGCGTCGGGACATTATTTACATATTTTTAAATATATTATTATTATAATATTATCGGTACGCGCGTAGGCAGGTATTATAGATACGACATATTATTATACGGGGTGGTCCATTTGCAGACTGCCGCTATACACTAAGTTTTTCGACTGAATTGTTGTATTTTCGAAAAAAAACCTCCGTATAAAGTCAATACATACATCCTAGTAAGGTTTTAAAATCACTAAGTATTTAAAGAAACAATATTTTTATATTTTTAACTTTTATAACCAAAAGTACCTAGAGTATTTTTTTCTAAAAGCGGCGACGCGTGAAATATTGATACTAAATATTGTTTTGATTGTTGTTTATTGTAACACATTTAAGATTGATTTGGAAATCAACAAACATATATATATATTTGTATCAAATGCTCCTAGAAAACAGCCATCAAAATGTATTACCCTGTAACTTGTATTAAAGGAAAGCATGTAGGTAGACAAACTAAGTACATATGGGTAAATATGCATAATGTAATATGCCGATAATCCCGTCGGAAGGATGTGTCCAGGGGGGACAATAATTGCTCACGTTTAATCCTTAGCTCTTGTTGGTTTATGATATATTATAATATTATCATAATATAGGCGTAGGTATATATTATTATCCCTGGAGATTAACCCGCGTGATTTTATCGACAATATAATAGAAATCGGTAAACTCGTAGCTGATGGGTTAGGTTATAGCGTATACCAATGTAACGTTTTCGGGACAACCTAGTTAATTACCATAATATAAGTATAATAGTTATATCCTGGAAAAGATTTTAATTCCTTGTGGATAAGTTTTTCTTAGATGTGATGGGTTTGAACATTATTGCAATAGATTTTTTTTATCAATAAAAAAACGCGCGTAGGTATATGGTTCGCATCTCTAAAATTAATAATTTAATAATAATATTATGTAAGGTTAACGGCTAATGACAAAATATCAAAAGTTTGATTATATTTAACACTACCGTGTGACATTTTTAGAAATATATTATAATACTTCAGACGAAACCGAAAATTATCAAATGTTCATACATTTTGTGTTGGTCAATTCTATAAAGTGTGTAATTTATATACTTATGTGGTGTAAAAAATGTAATTGCACCTTAAACTAGACTTATATTGGTACCTATACCTGTACAATAATGATGATAATATGATCGATAAAGATCTGTCCCAGACCATGTAACCGATGATAATGTAATATTTCATTCTGGTTCGTTGAGTAACGTAAAAGAGTGAGAGGGAGGCAAAGACGACTTCGGATATTCGGCTGCAGTTGTCGAAAATATTTAAATAATCCGCAGGTATAGCCACAGAGGCGCCAACTGTGATTTTATACCGGTATTCTATCATATTACCTATAAGTAGACAGTATTTAATGTAATATTATGAATTCTAATCGGTAACGTATTTATTTATTCAAACTATAATGGCACAGGTACAGCTCTTAAGAATAAAACATTAACAATTGGAATTAAATTAACAGATTTTATGATAAGTTATGCAATTAGATAACAAATTGTATATAAATTATAACATGAGACATAATAGTTGAGCATATACGGAAATGTATACATTAATACATTATTATAATTTATTGGGTATCAAAATCATCTTTACTAGGTTTTTTGTACCTAATATAATATTATGTTTGTCATCATTAGCACTAATTACAGTACTAATGATCGTAAGAAATATCAAAACTTAGGTAACGATAATGTGTTTTTGACAATATTAATAATTTTCTAAGCGTTCGCTCTGAGTTGATTAATCGAACGATAAATTCATAAAGTACATAATTCATATATGTTAAAATAGTTCAATGATGGCAAGTAAAATGATTGATTTTAGAATTCATAAGAAAACGTCATAAAATTATGTAAATGACTTACCTATATATATAAGTATAAAAGTTTTAACTCAAACAGTATAACTATTGTAAATTTATGAAATTGGTTTAAATCTGGAAAAACACACTGACATTCATAGTAACGTTTAAAATCTAGTTCTCCCTCTTCTTTTTTACTTTATTTTCCAATTCCCAAAATTACATCTCTATATAAATAGTACCTTGTACACTATACACACTATATAATACGTCTATACCACCTGTGTTCAGGACTTAAAGAGCACTTAAACTAATCGACAAAAACTCCAAAACTGATGTACAACACACGCTACAAAGTTCATTGAACACGAACTATTGTACATCAGTATATTAAATTGGTCAATTGAAATAAGTAAAATAGGTATGTTTTTGTATCATGGCTATAGAGTCAAAATGAATACAATAATTTTGATTTCAGAAATTAACTCAATAAAATTATTTATCGGCACCTTTGTATCTCTATATCATAATAATTGATATTATAATACATTAATACCATTATTTGAACACGATAATATTATACGACATCGTAATAATTTACTATTGAACACTTTTATGCAAAGAAAAATATTAAAATCCGAGACGCTAACCTAACAACAGCAGTTTACTACCGTTACATAATATCACATTATAAAATTATACTCAATAAATATTATAATTATTATGTACCTAGGTATCTTTGTAAATATTTTATAATGGTTTTTTTTTTTTATTATTAATGAAGCCGGTCGATACTAATTATAGATATTGTAAAAATAAATTATATTTTAATCATGATCAGCTTACTATAATAGTGTATAATAAAATTGGATTACAATTTAATGTACTATGTAATGGTCGTTTAATGCACGAACATTAAACCTAAAATTATGCATTTTAATTTTCTCTTATATCGTTATAATAAACATAGGTTTAATCGCGGGAATTCTAACAAATCGAATTCAAGACGCACAATATAGTGGGCGTAATCATATTATATTATGGTTTCACACGTTATATTATACATATATGTTACCAAAATACTATACGTTCTAAAATAATTATGTCAAGCTTGAAATCCGAATGATGTACCAGCTATTTATTTTGACTGTCGAGTGTTTTTATCGTTTTTTATTTTGTTAGTTGTTTTTGATATTGATGTTTGGTAATAATTGTTATTTGTTATAATAAGCCAGAAATTATATAGTGATTTCATCAAGTAGAGCAATTGTATACATACATTGATTATTGTCAGAAATGGAATGGGTTCTGTTTGAAATTCAAAAACTGTGCGATGATAAGAAAAAAAAACTTAGTTTTGGCCATTTTGTAATTTTTTTGTTACAAAACGTCCATAATATTATATTTAATATGTAAAATATTTATTTAACTGATTCAAGCCTGAAAACAAAATGTTCTGAACACAAACAATTATGACCGGTTTAACTTATAATATGACGGTCACCATTTAATATGTTAATGTTTAGCTAAAACCTCTAGTTGAACGTTGAACGTTTACCCAACATTTATTGTCCACGAGATTTCATCCAAAAATCCTCAATGTTAATCTCCATTAAGAATAATCCATTTATATTATGTACTGATATATAAACTCCTTAAGGTCTGACCGTTTTTCGTCAAGTAAATATACGTATTCCAAAATAGTGTTAGTTTCAAGGATTTTGCATATTTTATTATTCGTATAATTTTTCATTCAGTAGTTGAATATTTTATAACAAAAACCTTTTAATGGAGTATTTTAAGTACAAAGATATTATTATTTTACAACTATTATAAGTGGAGATAGGACGAGGACAGGTTTACAATGAGGATAATATTTGTATTCAGGATTTAAAAAAAAAAAAAAACTACTTGGATTTAGATTTTTAAAACCATTGTGAATAGTAGGTAATAAATTAAATTATAAAGAAAGATAATATTGTAATATTTGCACATTGATTAAAATAATTATTATAATCTCTACATTTATGATGATGATAAGTATAATATTGGAATTTTATTTCGAATTTTCAAGATATTGTTCTTAGGATGTTGCTCAACTTACTGAATGTAATAACAATAATAAAATGACTTTGATAACATTAATATCGACTAAATAATGTTTTAATGTTGTTCGAAAAGACGAAGTTGCATTCAAAAATATTATGGACCAATCGCCAAGTGTAATGCAAAATGCGCATTAAGAAGAAACAAACCGATGAACGAAAAAAATAATATATTTCCTTAATATGCGAAATGTACCACAGCTGTATTTAGATAAAAATACATATTATTATTAATATGCGCGGCTCATAGTGCCCACAAAGTTTTAATCGACGTAAACCTGTAGTCGGTAGTTAGTTTCCTTTTTTAATGGACATACATTTTCCTGTTCGTTCCAGGCAAAGAGTAAACGACAACGTTTAAGTAAATAAACCATAAATTCCGAGACGTTATCGAGCCAACCGGGAAAGGGCCGCTACAGAAGAAAAATCGCGCACCGTTAACAATAAAATGGGTATTTTACGGGATGAACAATAAACACAATGTCAATGCACTTTCGTGTGCATCGAAAGCAATAAAGAAGACGCATCGTTTCCTAAATTACCGAAAAAACACATTCATATACACGACGAAAAATCGTATACATAGCAAGAGGTTTTTCTGGGTTTATTCTGCGTGTGTACGGCTTTATCGTTTTCTCCTTTCGACATTGTACAAAACAGATGACAAACTACGTTTTTCGCAAAAACCGTGTTTTTAGCTACAATTCGTGATCATTTATTTATATGTTATTATCATAACAAAAATAATATTAATGTTGTATATATGTAGGTAATGTGAACCACTATGCTATACACGCAATACTATTATTATATTATCGTTGCGTCTTCTAATATCCAACCGCGTTACTATACTTCATTCTACTCATCCAAAAAAGAAACTATTGTTCTCAGTCTGTATGCTTTTAGAAAATCTAAGCTACTAAATAATATCAATTCTACAATAATCATTAAGAATAGAGACAATGAAAAGTTATTTTAAGCTTTAAGCGTTTGATAAAATAAACAAAAGTATATTTATAATATTATATATTATTTTATTACTAGGTACATTTTTTAGAATTTATGCCAAACATATGTTATATTAGTACGATAAAATATAAATATAAAATCAATATAATATTGTTATGTATTGTGATTTATTTAAGTGTATAATACGCATTTAATATTATCTTAATGTCTCTCATAAAAGTCTGTGATTTAATCGTACAATATCTATATTTTCTATATTGTACAAATATCCACGTTCTATGATAGGTAAACAATGAAAGGCCCTTGATATAATATAATTTAAAATGTGATAAATCTTCGTTTAATTGTAAACTGCAGAACCGGCGACGAACGATGACCGAAGGTCGTCATAATTATCATAACCACACAAAACGTGATATATTATTTCAACGTACGATGAGAGGACGAAATCGTTTATAGTTCGAGTTTTTAACCAATATACAATTAAATTAAAAAGTATTTGCAGCGCTCTATTTGGGTGCATTCATATATGTTAATACTATACGCCCATTATGCATACACTTTATTTTTATTTTTATAGGCAATAATACCTGACGCTAATACTAATTATTTTAATTATTTTCCATCGACCGAAAAACTATTATACCACATAAGTTTTGCATTGGTATTTAAAAAATAAGTTGTAAAAAGTATTTTATGTGGATACTCAAATAGTATTTATTTTAATAGATATTTTTTATCGTACTGTAAACATTAGTCGACTGTTATTAGTTTTATGTTAACTTTCGTTAAAGTGTATTATTTAGCAATAAACTTTATACTATATAACTCGAGTATTTAACATAGTTTATCAAGTTTATAATTAATAAAATCTCAGTTGATAATTTTCATTAATATCATACTAATAACGAAATGACGTAAATACAGTTTATTTATTTATTAAAAATTAAAATATTGCAATTAAAACCTAAAAATGCTCAAAATCCAAGTAGAGCAAAAATTATAATATGATTATAATTTATAAATGTGCTAAAATAAAACGTTAAAAGCTTTAAATTAATTTACATTTAAATTAAAATGCCACACTCTATTAAATATCTACGATTTAATATGAATACAATTTACCGAAATAATATACGTAATACTAAACGGAAATATAGAGAAGAATACACAGCTTAAATAGATTTAATTATAAATGAGTAAATAAATACTATTTGCATAAATCAACACGGAATTATATAATAGGCACGTATCTACAACATCAGGATTACACAAAATTGGTAATATTATGATCAGGAAGCTTTTAATCAGCAATTCTAAGCGCAATTCAATTTTACGTGATATTAAACACCTGCAGATTAATATCGTTACACAATATCTCTGCTGATGCGGTGTTCTCGATTAGAAAATCTATTTTCTTCGAAATAAGCTGTTTTTTTTAAAAAAAAAGAGAGAATGAAAAAATTTAAACGTGAATAATTATATTTAATTAAATCGAATTCTTGTTGAATAAATATATTATTATGCGTTGTACTCGGGTTTAATTTAACAATACCAACAATGGATATTTACATTTTACAATTCACGTTTGCGATTTTATAATGGACCAGAAATTTAAAAAAACACAATTTTTAAGACAGATAGTTATCGTAATGGCTGTTAAACTGTTAAAGTTAATTAAAAGCAGTTAAGCTTTTATTTTTTTTTACAGTCATCATAACTGTTAGATGTATGAAGATGTATTATATTATAACAGAGATGAATGTCTGCAGAATAAAAATGAATTGTGAATATGACGTACATTCGTAATGCGGAGCGATCATAAAATTATTTGTGTTACACGAAAATGTATAGAAAACTATATGATTCTTATGAAACGGTTATATCCACAGTTTGTATACAAAATAATACATCTCCATCTGATCACTTATTTTAATACATGAAGATTCGCCAAGCCTATAGATCCTCACTTTATACAGATGGTATACCAGAATACAAAATATATCTATTCTATTATATATTTTATATATTGTAAATTAAAGAGGGCTATTAATTATCATCCTTAGTAGATACAAGCATTTTAATAGATCAGAAACTATACTTGTTTGTATTTATACTCAAAGAAATCAAAATGTAAAAATACGAAATAATCAATCGTACCTAAATCAACTGCTAAGCAATCTACAGAAAAAAATTTTTATTTGAAAATAATAATTTTATGTCACCCTAGGGCCTAGAGACACTTCTTAAGTGGTATAAAAAATCTAAGAATTCTAAAATATGGTCTTTGAGTGTAATATAGGTACCTACTTCCTAAATTACTAAATATACAATTGTTTGAACAGGATGATACATTATTAAAAGAAAATAATAATTTAAAAAGTAATTTGTGGTGACCAAATCACCAAGTTCGTTAGGCCAGCCCCTCCCCCCCAACGAAAAATATAGACAAACTATATTCAGATATTTAGCACGTAATTCGCAAGAATTCACACGCCTAGTTTGAAAATTCACAAGACCTTCCTTAGCCTCGAAAAACAATAAATTCACGGGGGGGGGGGGGGTAGCAGTGACACACCTCGCCAGCCCCCCCCCCCGCCCTGGTGGTCCAAATTAATATTTTCGGAATTTTTCTTCTGCAGACATTTAGCACGTAATTTGCACGAATTCGCACGCCTAGTTTGATTTTCACCGCGGTGTTAAACTATTTAATAATCATGAAACTTGCCGGTTATATTATTTTAAGGTCGTTCGTTTTCAGTTAGATTTATATGTCTGTGCAGTTGGATAGGCGTAGTGCGTTATCGAGCTCAACGATACGCAGGTTGTTATTATTATTATTATCATCACCATGATCACCATCACCGCTATTATTGGATCGGGTTTATCGATGCGGCGCGTGGTGGTAAGTACCTCATAATTTCCTAGTACATAATATGTCTAGCCTAGTTTTAAAACGTGTTTAACACGGATTTGACTAGAAATTTATGAGCTTGTCGCAATAAAATACCGTGTAATAACCCAAGCCATCATAAAATCGAAGATTGTCGAATGACAAGATCTCGAGGCGCTGTATTTTTTTCCTAAGTTACATGCTCCAGCAGTGTTATTTTTACTTCAGCTTGCGAAAACCACCGTTTAAACAAAAAAAGTTATTGGTTTTTCGTAGTTTTTCGGTGCTGGTTGTTTTTTTATCCGTTACGCATACACTTTTATTGCTTGCCAAGTCATCCGATCGTTTATGGAAGACTGAAAAAGTTTGTGTCGAAAACAATTCTCGATTTCTGAGAACTGTCTATACATATTATTTATATTATAATATTATATCCATTGCGCGGTTATCAATTTTAATTTCCTTCGATGGTTCCTTTACGACATTATCTGCAGTTTACGCACATACATCTTGTTTAGTAACTTTATAACGGTATCTCGGTACAGTCAATTTTCCGTAGCGATTTCAAAATAATTTTCATAGTCACCATTTTTCATAATAATATTATAAAAAACGTAGTGCGATGTTAATTCAAAGAAATAGAAAATTACGTTTATGCGTGGAAATACACTATACTTATAAACTTATAACTGATAACAAGCGACAGTGTTATATATACGTATATAATACTCGTATATATGAAAATAATAACATAAATTGGCCCAACAGCCCAACACATTTTAACCGAGCACAGAATATATCATCGTTTCCAAACATCAAAATTATAATTTTATATTTAACTACAAATCAACATATTACATTTAACAGGTTAAAAATACGAATTTAAAGTATTTCCATGCCCCGAGTTCACCACCGTTTCTTAACTTGAACAGAGTTCATTTATATGATTCAAACTTTGTTCAATTCGTTATTTAATATTCGTTGTAATGACGTTCGAAACTTAAATATTTTCATCGATCGTCGTAAATCTTAAAATACTTGTACAAGCATCACTTTAAAATGCGAATTTTGAAAAATACTTATTTAGTGCACACTTAGGTACATGGTGCCTCAATAGTCATTTTTTAGGCTCTTCGTTCATCGGTCAGTGAGTCAGTTTGACCACGTTCGATTATTTGAATAATTTTTAAATATAATATAGGTATTCCACATACAAGTTAATCATCGAGTTTTTATTTCGAACATTACCTTCATATTATATCATATTAGGTAATATATTAATTCTTCGTCATAGTGATTCGGTACATTGTGGACAACACTGCTATAAAAAAGGCATCTAATTAGCTAACTACTAAACGGTTTAGCTGCAAGGGTTAATATTATGTTATTTATATGTATAAATGCATTATAATTATTGAAAACGGAGTATTATTATGTGCGTGTGGGAAATGACAGTGAGTCGTTGTTGGCTTTTGTTCGAGAGTCAAAAAACATTGAAACTTGACAATCGAATTAAAAATGTACATTACTAATTCAAGCAACGTACTATTATACAAAGTATTATATATTATTCACAGTGCGAACAATATTATTAATGTTCCCATATTTTGTATAGAAATGTTGAAGAGAATTTGATGTTAATCTTTGAACTGTAATTAATTTCCTCGTAGCGGGAAACATTTATGAAATTATAAATTATAACTATTATTTATGAATATTATAAATACAAACAACGTCTGAAATTAAATATCAAGTGTAATGTCCACTTTGAAGTTTGAAGTAGATAAACACGATAACTGTATCAAAATTTAAATCTTGAATGGACGAATGATATCCACTCTGGTTTTTTTGTATATTATTCTGTTGCGTTATGTTTTTGAAATAATATTATGATAAAATTACGTTAAACTGAAACTCATTACAATAATAGAAAATAGAACAATAACAGAGTAAAAAAAAAAAAAAACAATACAAAAACAATCGTCATTAAACAATTTTTTATTTACTCTGACTAATTATCAGTTTTCTGAATTGTATAAGATGGCTGGCGCGATACGGACGATTTAAATAATTGCAAAACGATTTTACGCTCCCGATTAAATATAATATAGAGCCATTTATCTTCGATTGATTTTTTTTTTTTTTTTTGGCGATATTATAGCGCATAAATCATTGAATATTATTATTTATTCAAACAAACCAGTAAACAATTTTCACATTTCACGCTTTGTACATATAGCCCCGAAGCTAACGTGTTCGACGGTATACTCGTGTGATAACTGGCAAACGATAAAACAGATTATATTGTACTCGAAGAAAATATTAAGTCTTGTGTTGTTTAAAACAGCGTACCTACGTCTCGACGACATCGTTAGTATTAAATAAATCACCACGAGAAGGAAGAAAAAATATTATTAAATATTTTATTTTCCTTCGGCGGTTGTAGTTATAAATACGCTACGACTCAATACTATATTACCGTGACGATCGATCGACGAATACTGTACAATAATAATAATATAATATTTATAAACAAAGAATCGATAACGAGCAAAAATCAATGTAGTGAACTATTTATAAACCAGCATATTATAGATTGGTGGTTAAATTGGTTGATCGATGTTAAGGTTAATTTGCTCGGCCGATTAATGCGGTATATATAGGTATCGTTTATTAATCGGTTTTTTCGCAGGTGAGCCATTTTATTATTTAAGGGCGAATGGCAATTTTGTAGTTCTCGTTAATCCGTAGACGGAGCGGCAAACTTTTAAGTGTCTCCTTTTAATAAATGTATTATATAAAATTACATATTATGTTCCGGGATAATTTACAAAATATATTTCAAACAACACCAGGGTGGTATACTGGTATATATTGACTATATAAAATCCTATTTTTCCAAATAACCAAAACATTTAATTAAACATTTTTGTCGTAGATCGTTGAAGAAGAAATCGAATTCGCCATACCTAACTCCGTAATAGTCATGTCTTTTAAAACTATCGTCTGCTTTTTTTAACGGGGGGTTGGTGGTTGCGTGGCAGCGGGGGGGGGCATGAAATAATTCTGCTTCGACCTATAATACAAGTCGCCGCCCGGCAGTCCCGGTGTGTATCCACCAGTGGCGCCGCCGTGATAATCTCGATTTTATCGTTATATTATTTATGGCGTTTTCGTCGCGGACCACACGATGATAAACGCGGTAGACTTTTCCGTTGTGTTTTTTTCCCCCACTCGCTGCACGTTGTTATATATTATTATCATGTCCGCCCGCGGTGGGTGAATCGCGCGGCAATAATATAATTTTTACAGTCGCACGCGCACCCGTCCGCCCGGCTCGGAAAGTTTATCCTGCCGCAGTCGAAAACCCGCGACTATGTGTGATTTATGCCATCACCCACCGGAGGAAGTCGGAAAAACCTTTCTTACGGGAGCACACGCTCGCCTATAAATATATATAATATACACGTATACAGACGTGCACGATCCGACCCTTTTACACGCTACAGATATGGCAGAATTGTACACAAACGCGTATATCAAGTACAACCATGGTATGTTATATATATATATATACATATATAATATATAGTATTGTGTGTCAGCAGTACATATATTTGTTTGTGCATATATATTATATTAAATGTGTGGTAAAGGAGAAGACATCACAATATATAATATCATAATGCGTGTATATGTATTACGGTATACAATACAATATGAGACGCACCGTCAAACGAAGCCGCGGCCGCGTGTCAATATCGTTTTGAGTTAGTCAAATGGTTTTGTATACAATAAAACATGTAAACGAGTGAATATTATATAAGAGTTTCGTTGGTGAAAAATACGCAAGCAGAGGAACGTATAATACAGGGTAGTACGACGTAGTAAACTACTTTCCTCTTTTCTTTTTCAATAATTAATGTATTTAATAAACATTTGACTTTTGGAATTTGTAATTATAATTACCAAAAGACAATGTTTTTAAATTCTAAGGCTTTTTTTATACTCTTCAATGATTTTATGAGATTCAATACTTCTATTTTTAAGCCCCTTTCTTCGGTAATTAACTAACAGAATAACAGATAATTTTTCTATACATTCTTGAGGTATAAAAATTATTAAGACTTGGACGAACAGTCTTAGAGTTATTTAACTTTGTGTATACTAATGAAAGATATTATATAGGTTAGGTTAGGCTAAGATTATTTGAAAAATGTAGCAAAATAATATTAATCTATCCATAATCATAGTATATAAATAATATGGTTAAGTATTACAGATATATTTTATATTTTCGTAAAATCGTTGTTATTGACTATTATTAATACTATAAATATTTGAATGACTGATGAACTACTAATTTCAATTTAAAATAATTAATAAGCACCAACATCATGTTTTTCAAAAACAATTATAGTTAATAATTTTAAATTAAACTTAATTATTTACAATAAAAAAACGGTTTTTAATTCTTACTTGGAAAACCCGTTGCATGTACCCCTACAACTTCTAAAGTATATTATACAAACAAAATCTAGCATTGTAAAATAATATGGTCTATAATTCTAAAAATCAGCGTATGAATAAATTCATAATTAAATTAAACATAATTAAGTAGAATGCTTAGTGAATCACCCTGTATTATACGAGTGCAGTAAGTCACAACTTTTCCGTTTTCCACAATATATACATGTATATATATTTTTTTCTTGTGGTATATTTATTTTGAACGTATATAATAATATATATGTAGGTATAATGTGTGTTTATGTACGATGCCGAAACTCCAGTTTTCACATAAATAGTGTATATTATAATATTGTGGGGACCATCTGCGTCGAGGGTTTTGCGGGTTTGTGAGAGCTGGGCGTTCCCGCCGTACCATCTTCATAATAATAATAATAATAATATTATACATTACGAGACAACCGATAATAGTCCTGAACAGTTAACCCGTCGTCTCCGCGATACGACTTCAACGGAGATGGAAAAATATCATATAATATTATATTTTATTAGCGACAACTCTAATTCCCGGAGAGCTATTTCAGTGGATCCGCAGTGCTGTGGATGTGGATTTACGATCGCATTAACAATCGTTCAAGTCGACGTAGAATAATATTATTTTAATAACGACGTCGGAATTTCCATTGAGTTCTCCTCGTCGAATATTCGGCACACAATGGTACACGGAAAATTGTAACACTCGAGATAACGTTGGTGTTAAATCTAATATTTTATATAATATTATAGAACATTTATCTCTTGTAAAAATACATAGTCGATTTGAAAATGTAAAAAGCACGTCACGTTTTTAAAGAGTTTGGTTCGAAATATATACCCTTCCAAGATCCATAAATGATTGATTGTGTCTCGTCAGCTTTGGGTATTATTATCACATCCTAGCGTACTTGAAATTGATGGCAATAAAAACATAGAACTGATAAAAACATGATCAACTCTAAATTATGAAAAAGCAACAATTCGAAGTAGGTATAATATTATTGCAATTATTGTCCGTGTACATTTTTCTAGCCCGTTCCATGACGACTCCCATTTTAGAAAGTTTGTTATTGTTCTTATATTTTGATGTACTCACAAAACACATAATCATTGTAGTTGATTAACAGCCAAATTTAATACTAAATCAGAATTAAACAAATTGATTTTCTACGAATTCTTGGCTATCACAATATTCAAAATCACGTAATATAATATGCTTATAATAATTTATAATGCGATATCACTAGTCGCTAACCGAATTAAAATATAATAATATAATCGTCGTGATTGCAGTGATATCGACGTATTAAATCAAAACAATGAAAAAATTGCGAATTAAATATTATACAATATCGTACCTTTGACGATCGCGTAGATTTTCATATACCTAATATTGACGCTATTTCCTGCATATTTACTGTCCGGAACTCCAGATTTAAGTATTTTTCCGAAAGTTGACATAACTAAATATAATGGCATCATCACAAATTGTATTTGATGGCGGCGGCAGTAATTTGTTCCAAACCGTTTCGTTATTATGATGTGCATTTCTATAACTGAATGGTTATGATGTAATTTTATATTGTATGCTGCAGTGGACGTTTAACCGTCGATCGCACAGTGATCAATTTCGGCAATCATTAATTAATATTACATTGAAAATATTTGCTTAGTGTTGTTGAATATTATATTATAATAATTATCCGACAACACCGGGCGCCTTGGTCGTGAAATAAATGTCGATATAAATGCATCACTGCTGATATCTTATAATTATTAGCATTATATTGCACATAACCTAACGGGTAAGTGTCACACCTGAAGATTTAAACGGCTGGTAGATCCAAGTTTAGTTAAAGTTGCAGTCATATTATTATAAGTATTAGATTTGTGTACACATGACGTGTCCTAGATAAATCTTATCTCGGAGTCTGTGGCCGCCAAATTTATGCTCTAAACTAGATGATACTAAGCTGATACTAAATTCTTCTTTTTAGTTGTGTGTTTATACTGTTGAGTTTTAGTGTTTTCCACGTAACTGCATTTGCAAATGTAACATTGCACCGTCGTTGTCGGTTGCAATTGCTGAATTGCGTACGCGCTGAAGGAGTTTATTGAAGTCTCGCAGACGAAACTATTTTCATTCGTTTCTATTTTTGCTATTTGGGTAATTTTCGGTGTGCTTAAACGGGATTAAGTTTAATTTACGAATAATAAAGTCGGATGTAGTAAAACGAATTAAATAATAATAATAATAATAATAAAATATACGCAAAACTGTATACTGAAATAACTATTTTGTATATAATATGAAGAGAAATACGCACTGATACGCGCGTTATGCGAGAGTTTTTAAATAGCACTTAAGTTTTTATTTTTAATTTTTTAAATCAGACCTCCGAAAACAAACAGCCGTCGAGAAACAATTTCATAGAATTATTTTATAATATTATGTACGATCCATCGATAAAATGTCGATCGTCTACCAGCAGTGGGACATCAAAGTAGGTAGTGTTATGCACTGCAATATTATATCATTCTCTTGGCGATATCAATAATAATAATAATAAGTATTTTCCCGTAATTTCTCATCGTGTGCATGATGAATGTAATAATCATACGTATAATATACGGCTGCAGTACGCGTTATATATATATTATATTAACTTGCACACACACACACACACACACATATACATGTTGGCTAGCGTTCTTAATGCGATCAAATGGAAACGTCATGTTCCCCTTGATATATTAATTTATGAGTACCTAATAAAAATTCCGAGTCTGAATATTTTTATGTTGTAGTTGTATACAATGATATTCAGAGCCCACGACGACGCCTGGCGCATTACTATAGCATAATTATTATAATAGTAATAGTAATAATAATAATATTTCCATACTATATAATATACACCTGCAACAGTCGTCGTCTGTGGGCAGAGTTGTATAATAATAATGATATACGAATCGTAGAGATAATATTCACACGTATTCATTATAATACATCGAACCTATCACCTATATAACCATCATAACATATTATGTGTGCTATTAAAACAAAATGCTGAAATGGGATGCATATAGTAGGTATTAGGTATATGACGGTGATTACAAACGAAATTTATGGATTCGAAGGGTAAAACACGGTTTCGCCTGGAAATTGATTACGCGTCTGCCGAAAATCGACGAAAAGCGTTTTGTCAGCGTCGTTTACACCGCGGCGCGGCGCGTCTCAATAAATAATAGTAATAACAATAATATATTTTCAGACTATATGCTCCCCGCGGGGTTCTCCTACATCGCCCCCGTCTCGTAGATCGTCGATATTATAATATTGTTACACACGCAGTCGAAATAATCACGACTGTCGGCACTGATGTTAATAATATTCTTCGATGTTCGAGAAATGTGTACGCGTGCCGTGTTCGATTTAATCATGTCGACGGAATAACACATAATATTATCGTTACGTCCCGATGATTCGCGGTCAATCATTGGACGGTGTACCGCCGCCGCCGGACTAAAATAAATGTGTGGTAAACAGCCATTCATATTATCATAATAATAATATTATAGTTTATGTTAGAGGTTAGTCATTTTTTTTTTTTTAAATAAAAAATCCGTATGAACAGTTTCAGACAGTGCGCGAACAGGCGAACAACTAGACCTGCGCAGATTATACGAGAGCCTATAATATTATTGTGCATTTGTACATTATTATTGTACACACTATACGGGTTAGGTCACAAGTAGCAGGTATATAAGTGCTATAAGCCTATTGCAATGATATTTAACGATAAATAAAATACGATATAATATATTATTATTATTATAACGAGGTCAGTCTGACCGCCGCGGAAATTGCAATCGTTAGAGAACATATGTTTTCAATGCTTCAAATCGTGAATGTTCGACGATATTATATTTTAAAATATCATGTTTTAATATTGTACAGTTAAAGGGTATATATCGTTTGTAATAATAATAATTAATTAAGTAGTACAACTTCATAATAATTATTAATTATTAACGACGTCGAAGAATCAGAAATAAGAAACCATTATTTGGATGTGTAGTAACGCTTAAACAATTAAACTATTGTCAAGCAAAATATACGCATAATATTATGAGAATTATGAAAAGATCACTACAGGCATTACAGATGTGAATATATTAGACATTTTCGAATTAAATGTATTAATATTTAATAGTATAATATTATAGCACAGCATATCATTCTTCGACGATTTTCTCGACATGTTGAAATTATGGACCATTAATTTCAAAATTTTGTATTCACGACTCCATCCCAGTTCGAAACATTGCATCTGCTTGTATATTATTTAATTTTTGATGAGTATTTTGTAGAAGAGGTCGTTTGATTTTTAAAACTTGTACATTATTAATATGTGTCGACCAGTTGTTGGTAGATGGCATATTACAAGATCGAGCTGGTCATAACAATCTGCAGTAATTCAGGATCACTTTTACGTAGTTTGTTTCTTTTGGTAGCCTTCGAGACTCGAGTACCAAGTACGTATATATTATAAGGTCTCTCTGATCATTTGTTGATCAGATATTAAACTTAGTTGAACGTGTAATGATATTCATAATATTACGAATATCATCATTTCAACTATGTTAATCATAAAACACCTATTATTAATATCTAAACGCTGTACTTAATACAATAGGTATCAAAAAATATTCATAATATCAAAATATATAACTTACCATAACACATCTTTGTACCCCATTATAATAATCAAAATTATACTTATTAACAGTAGTAACATTTATACTTACTTTTAATCAAATGTCATTACTATATCTAATACACTAATATTACGACTTTTATAACAAAATATCTGTACTCATGAACTTCAATATTATATAAAATTACTATCTATTTTATACCTATACATATGTATACCATAAGTCATATTACAAAAATGCGTTAATAAAAACACGCATCTTTTACCATGTACCTTGATAATAAACGACAATAACATAACAAATCTGTCAACAAGTACCAAGGGTCAATACTATAAATAGAGCCCCCTTTACATGATACAATCAGTCTGCTAACATCATTCTAGCCTGTCATATACCTTCTACACTGATTTATTAAGTCAATCAACATACTCTCCATTCACGGACCATTGCTGCTTGGCTGACGGAAATTGTTACTGTTTTCTTACAAATTAAAAACATTAAGTGTTATAAATTAATTTTATTCAATACCTCTTGATTTCAAAAGACATTTGTAACCTACCATCAACCAACCAACTTCTATACAGTTAAGGTGAGAGTTTATATTATACATCTGATAAATAATAAAATATCAGGTTGTTATAAATAAATATATTCATGACATGCAGACTCAGGCATTCTAATTAATTTAAATAATCTTTATAAATCTGTATACTCACGATCCCAATCTATCATAATAATTATATGCTTTAATTTGATAATAAAAGATAGGATAAAAGAAGTCGCTATTCTAAATCCCTTTAATTATTAGCCATTTTAAATAGCTAACTATACCAACTTAGTTAATATATTATTATAAGGTAACGTCTCATCAATAGCAACGCGCTAGCTTATTTTTGATTCATTACAAAGTGGCGCCCAACAACAGTGACTCTCATTTATAAAAAAGATTTAAATAAACTTAGGACTATCATTAAAAACAATTCTGATCAAATTATTCTCAACAAAAAAATAAATTTTTTAATTAAATACATAATCCAAAGAAGATTAATATAATTTAAAACACAAAAGTGTTAATATTCAAATAAAATATATAATCCGGAGAAGATTAATATAAATTTTTAATTAAATATATAATCCAGAGAAGATTAATATAAAATTTTTAATTAAATACATAATCCAAAGAAGATTAATATAATTTAAAACACAAAAGTGTTAATATTCAAATAAAATATATAATCCGGAGAAGATTAATATAAATTTTTAATTAAATATATAATCCAGAGAAGATTAATATAAAATTTTTAATTAAATACATAATCCAAAGAAGATTAATATAATTTAAAACACAAAAGTGTTAATATTCAAATAAAATATATAATCCGGAGAAGATTAATATAAATTTTTAATTAAATATATAATCCAGAGAAGATTAATATAAAATTTTTAATTAAATACATAATCCAAAGAAGATTAATATAATTTAAAACACAAAAGTGTTAATATTCAAATAAAATATATAATCCGGAGAAGATTAATATAAATTTTTAATTAAATATATAATCCAGAGAAGATTAATATAAAACTTTTAATTAAATACATAATCCAAAGAAGATTAATATAATTTAAAACACAAAGGTGTTAATACTCATATAAAATATATAATCCGGAGAAGATTAATATAAATTTTTAATTAAATATATAATCCAGAGAAGATTAATATAATTTCTTAAATATAATATCCAAAGAAGATTAATATAATTTAAAACACAAAAGTACTAATATTAAAATAAAATATATAATCCAGTGAAGATTAATATAATTTTTTAAACTAAATATAATATCCAAAGAAGATTAATATAATTTAAAACACAAAGGTGTTAATATTCAAATAAAATACATAATCCAAAAAAAATATAATACATTGCTAAAAAACAAGTGAAACATCTTAAAAATAAATTAAATTAGTAAATAACAATTAAATACAATTACAAATATACAACCACTACATTCTCATAAAAAATTAGTAAATGAATAACAATAGTTCAGAAAATGAGGAATTAAACACTCCAGACAACACAGTTTGTATTTTATTAGCAACCGGAGTTAATAAATTAAACAAACCACAGTTAATTTCCGAATTAAATAAAAGAGGCCTAATAGACACAGGTCTTGTTCCCGAATTAAAAAATAGATTATTAAAATATCTTAACGGAGAATCTCTACCAACAGATTTTTCCGCATTTGAAGAACATAATTTTGATCCAATTATTAACGGCGGCAAATTAAATAGAATGGATAGTAAAAAACCATATTTTGACCCAGGAAGATTCTCAGGCTCCATATCCGAAAATATTGATTCTTTCCTAAAAAAATACAATAGGGCAGCTTCCATAAACGGGTGGACCAGTGATGATAAATCCCAATATATTGCCGCATGTCTAGAAGGATCAGCCTTAACTTTTTTCGAAAATTCCGAGGACAATGCATTAGTTAAAACAAAATGGGAGGACTTAGAACATAAACTAAGAACTGAATTTGAACCTATAGCCCAAACAGATATGCTTCGAATCCTATTAGGAAAACGGAAACAATTAGACGATGAACAAACTACTTCATATATAAATGACGCCGAATCTTTATGTAAACGCGTAGATCCACTTATGCCACAACCAGAAATGGTTCGAAACATAATAAAAGGTCTTAAACCAACTGTGGCCAGATATATAGGTATTTTAGAAAACAATAATATCACAGATTTAAAAGCAAATATTCGAAAATTTGAAATGATAGAATTTATGATTACTGGTGAACAAACCAAAGCCCCATCAGAAATAAAAACTTCTATATTTAAAGATCAGTTAAACAACATAACTATACAATTGGAAGAAAATATAAAATTAATGAATAACAATAACTTACAATCCCAAGAAACATTCAAAAAACTAAACGATGAAATCGAAAAAAATAAAAATAAACAATTCAAAAATACCAATTATCCTAAACAGCCATTTCAACAAAAACTCAATAATAAATTTCAAATAAATAAACCATTTTATAATACTCAAAATACCAGTAATAACCAAATGCCTCAACCAATCGAACAATATCCTTCACAAAATTTTAAAAACAACCAAAAATGCGACAATTGCAATTACAACAATCATTTAACAAAAGACTGTCGCTTCAATAAAAATCCTAATAAATGTCAATTATGCGACAAAGTAGGACACCTAGCCAAAAACTGTTGGATATATTTTCCACAATCAAAAAACCAATAAAAAGGTTAAACAATTATGACAAAAATTGTTCCCCTTATATGTCAAAAATAAATCCAACTATTACACACATAATAAATAATATTCCAAATGCATTATACATAAAAGCAAAGTTTAACAATAATGATATTCCAATAACAATCGACACAGGCGCAAATATATGTTGCATCAGACATACTCTTGTACCCAAAGATCAAATCATAAACAAAGTAATTAACATGAAATTAACGGGACCCAACAACAAACCTTTAATCTTAATTGGATCCACGGAAATAAAAATAGAAATAAACTCTATAAAATTCAAAATATCTACGCACATTATACAAGACTTATCTTGTGCATTTATAATAGGAAACAATTTCCTATCCAAAAACCATGCCATTATAGATTTCAAAGGTAAAACAATTACTCTAAATAACAATCTCATAATAAAAGCCTATACTAACATTACTGATTCTAAAATTAATTTAATTAAAGAAATACAATTAAATATATTTGAACTAAGTAATGACTACTCCATAGCTCACTGCATATCAGCAGACTTAAAAATGAGCAAAGGGATAGCCCTTGATATAAAAAATACATATGGAGATACCACAAATATTCTTTCTAAACTAAACCCACAAGTAGGACAAGTTTTACAAACAAGAATTAATAATAAACTTATTTATCATTTAATAACTAAAGAAAAATTCTATCAAAAGCCAACAATTAATACAATAAAAATAGCATTGGCAAACTTAAAAACATGTATGATATTAAATAACAATTTTAACTTATCAATTCCTAAATTAGCCTCGGGTTTAGATAATTGTAACTGGTCAATAATAAAACAACTCATTTATTCAGAATTTCAAGATACTGACATTGAAATAATAATTTGTCATATAAATGACTCTGAAATAACAAATAATTGGAAAACCAATGAACACAAAAAATTAACACAGGTTGTCAGAAAAGAAAATAATATAAAACCAACAAATACGTTAAAACATAACAATGATAAAGCATTTAAAATATTTAACAATTATAAACCAGGCGAAAATGTCATCGGAGACGATAACTGCGGCATATATGCAATATGCAACGCACTAAATGACGGAAACAATCAAATAACTACAATTTCTGATATTTTGGAACTTTTAACTTTAAATAAACTTCCAAATTACTGGCTAGCAGATGATGAATTAGCTTCTATTGCTAATCATTATGGGTTCGATACATACATCTATGATGATACTACCAAAAACGGAATGGTTTATGCCAAAGAAAACGATAACAGACCCCCGATAGTATTATATAATGTTAACAAAAACACGCACTGGATTCCAGGCACAAAGTCTATAAGACCATCGACAAAAACACCCATTAAATATTCATACACAATGAATACAATTACCATATATGACTTAATACAAAAAATAAATAAATACAAAAATAATAAAGCTACCATACATGATAAAACAAAAAACACAAGCAATATAAATAATATAACTGATAAAAAAATAATACAAGTCAAAGAAGGCATATTAATAAATTTATCACCACGATTAGAATCAGTACCAAATAAACAAGAAAACGTAAACCAAGTAATCAATGAAAATGACAATATTAATAAGCACAAAAATTCCATTAGTAATACCATTAAGTATGAAGTAGTGCATAATAAAATTAATGCCTTCAATAACAATATAAAAACAGGCGATAAAGAAATTAATAACATTCATACCAATAACATACCTATTAATAAAGAAATTATTTATGATAAAGAAGGGACATTAATAAACATATCAGCCAATTTAAACTTAGTGGAATATAAACAAGTCATTGAATTAATAAAAGAATATTTACACTTATTTACAACAGATACTTCCAAAGTTAGGCCAGCCAACATAGAGCCATGCCAAATTAAAATGAAACCTAATTACAAAGATCCGAAATTTAATGCACCCCATCGAGTATCTCCCCAACAAAGAGACGAGCTAAAGTCACAATTAGATAAATTATTAGAAGCCAAAATTATTCGCCCTATAATTTCTAAATTTGCAGCCCCAGCTTTTCTAGTTAAAAAGAAAGAAAAAGGCTCATATAGACTAGTAGTTTCATATAAAGAACTAAATGAAAGGGTTGAAACAGATCAGTACCCTATACCGAGGACTACAGATCTACTCAGGGCATTAGAAGGGTCACAATACTTCACTTCTCTAGACCTTAACAGTGGTTTTTTTCAGTTACCGATTAAATTTGATGACCAATATAAATTAGCTTTTACCTCCATACATGGACTAATGACTTTTACTAGGCTTCCACAGGGATTTAAAAACAGTAGTGCTATATTTCAAAGAATATTAAATGAATCATTTTCACCTTTATTATATAAATCATTAATCATATATATAGATGACTTAGCCTCATTTGGAAATAATTTTAAGCAATCTTTAGAAAATTTAAAAAATGCATTTATAATTATGGACAAAATGAACTTTTCCCTAAAAACAAACAAATGTTTTTTCTTTAATGATAAAATCGAACTACTAGGACATAATATTTCAATAAACGGGATAACCCCGCTAAACAGAAACATTAAAGCTATCACAGAATTTAAACCACCAAAAACACAAAAAGACATTCGATCATTTATAGGAATGTGTTCATATTATAGAAAACACATTAAAGATTTTGCAAAAATATCACACCCACTTACCGAATTAATAAAGGGTGATATAAAACTAATTAAATGGGAAAAAGAACAAGAACAATCATTTAGCCTATTAAAGGAACTTTTAACTTCTGAACCACTATTAAAACACTTTGATGATAACAAAGAGGTATTTCTAACTATAGACGCCTCAATTACAGGCCTAGGAGCCTGCCTAGAACAGCCAAACAATAACAATATTTTACACCCAATAGGATACGCATCCAGAAAATTATTAAATAACGAAAAGACATATTCTTCAACTACCTTAGAATTATTGGGGCTAGTCTTTGGAATTACATATTTTCGAGAATATTTATGGGGACGACAATTTATTGTATTTTGCGATAATATTAGTCTCCAATATTACAAAACTTTAAAAATACCATCAGCTAGAATAGCTAGATTAACTCTAAAATTATTAGATTTCACTTTCGAAATATTATATAAAAAGGGCAAAGAGAATAAAGTAGCAGATGCCCTATCAAGAAATGCCATTAATTTAATTATAAACGACAATGAAACGAAAAGTGATAATCTAGATAAATATGATATAAAAACATTGCAGTCCAAGGACCAATTTTGCACTGACATTATAAAAGCCATTAATGATAAAGACGATAAAGACAACAATATAAATAAAAACATTAAAAGAAAATCACGGCAATTTGTAACAATTAACGATATATTATTTCATAAACATTTCACACCTCCTAACAAAATAACTAATTTACTAGTTGTACCAAAAATATTAATTAATGAAGTACTTAAATCTTATCATGAATCACCTATCGGCGGTCATACCGGAATTTCACGTACAATTCATAAACTACAAAACAAATATTATTGGACGACATTATCAAAAGATACAACTCAATTCATAAAAACCTGTCATAAATGTCAAATAAATAAAAAATTACCCGGAAAACCAATAGGTCAACTTCAACCAATTCCAGTAACAAATAAACCTATGGACAGATTAGTCTTTGACTATCTAGGTCCATTAATTTCTAGTAATAAAAAGAAATACGTATTAGTAGCTGCTTGTAGCAATACTAAATACATATTCACTAAAGCTGTTCATTCGGCAACTGCTGAATCTACAGTCAAATTTTTAATACAAATAGTATCACACTGGGGATCATTTAAACAATTCTCATCCGATAGGGGTACACATTTTAAAAATAAATTAGTCGAAGAAGTTACAAAAAACCTAGGTATTAAACAAATATTATCTACTGCCTATTCCCCGGAAACCCAGGGATTCGTAGAAAGGGTTAATGGAGTGTTATGCAGTTCATTAAAAAATTATATAAATGACGATAATCAGCATCGATGGTCTTATTTCTTACCATACATAACATTAGCATATAATGCAACTCCTCAAACATCTACAAATTACAGCCCTTTCTTTCTCATGCATGGCTTTGAACCATACTTTCCGATTGATAATAAAATAATACCCGAAAATATGCCCTATGATATATTTAAGTCATTAAAAGAATTAAATGATATAAGAAATAAAATACCACAAATAGTAGAAAAAGCTCAACAAAAACAAAAAGTATATCACGACAAAAGTCACAGGATAATAAATTTTAATCCAGGAGATAAAGTCCTAGTTAAATTTCCATTTTTACAAGTAGGAAAATCGCCTAAACTAGCACAAAAATATAGAGGACCTTTTAAAATAATAAAAAAAATTACAGAATTAAATTACAAAGTAGAATTAACATTGAATAATAAAACAACTGAAGACATTATTCATGTTAGACGTATCAAACCATATTATCACAGATAATATAATATAAACAATCTTTTATTACCAATTACCATTTATTAAAAATAATTTTCCCTTCATCATTTATAGAAACCATGGATCTACAAGGCCTATATTATTTACGAGATTATTCATTCAATATTAACCATCAAGAGAAATTACAAAAGGAATTTAATTACTATCAAAAAATAATGAGCAAAGGATTAAAGAAAATAAAAAAACAATCAAAAACATTACACATTAATAAATTTCACCAAAAAAATGATCCTATATTTATTAATGAATTAAAAACCACAAGGTCCGCTATTATCCAAAACAAACTAATAAAAAATAAAATAACTGATGAATTTATAGACAACAGATTTTTTATAAATAATCTCATTCTAAAAAACAAAAAAAAAATAGATGAATCCTACGTTAATCTATTAACATATAGTTTAAATACAAATCCACTCATATGGTAATATACCCTAGCAAAAACCAACAAAATTCACATTACATTCATTTTTCATATATACAATATTTGTTCTTACAAAAAGATAATTACAAAAATACAATAAAAAAAATAAAAAAGAGCAAAGAAAGTAAGTTCTTAAATATAACATCTATGTTATAAGAACTATAAAAAAAAAAAAATATATATATATATATACAAATTCAATTTTTTTTTTTCTTTCTCTTCTCCTTGTATTAAACTAAGATTTTAATATAGTACAACAACATGAACATATTCAAATCAATTATCTGGATCACCATCACAACATTATCATATACAAAAGCATTCATAGCATATGATTGCTCAGGCCCAAAACTAAATATCACATCTTTTAACAGTCTACAAATAGACTACTGCGAACAACCACCTCTACCACATTCCAAACAAATACCAAGAATAAAATTATTACAAAGGGCTGAGATAAGAACAATATTTTACAGATCTTGTCTCATATCAGTAGACTATCTTATTACTAGATGCTCAACATTCGACGACTCACAAGTCGTAGAAGGCGGGTTCTTCTCGGAAATACTAATTTTAGGAAGTGCAAGATGCGCAGAGCTACACCAAAAGCAAATATACTTATTCCCAACTGGAGGAATAGTAGCAGGCTTAAAAATAAACCAAACAATAACTGCCACTCACACATTAATCGGAATGTTAGATAAACAAGGAAATTGCGAGGGAGCTTCATATTCATCAGACAGAGGCAGTTGGACAAACGTGGTAGTGCAAAGCAACTACAAGATATACCTTGGCGAAGGAATAGCCAACACCCAAACCAAAGATAATATACTAATAATGCCAACAGGCACTAGACTAAAGCTATCAGAACTATATGGATTAGATACATATAAAGGCGAAGTCATATGGTCAAACGACCAAATACTACAAATTTGTGACAAAACCGACTTTGATGTACTATATGAAGGACCAGCCTCTTTAATTACAACTGACAAAAAAACAAATTATTTATTCAATGAAATACAAACATATATGGTGGAAACCGAAAATATAGTTTTTGCTCTAAAGAAAATAAAAAAAACATTTGCTTGCGACATACCTGTCATTCAAACCGAACACCCTCAATTGTTCATTCTAATTGATCCACAATTTATGAACCATTTCCAAGCCAAACAAATATTACCTCACAACACGGACCTTATGGCTTATGTTAATACAAAGTTTGTTTACATTGAAAATTTTTTAAAAACAACAATGACAGCACTATACGCTGATCTGCTCATAAAACAATGTGAACTCGAAAGAAAAATGCTAATACAAAAGTTATCTTTGGCAACATATAGCCTATCAGAATTTGCCTATGCGATGGGAGAAGGTCCAGGATACACCGCGATTAAAACAGGTGAAATAATATATCTCCTAAAATGCAAACCCGTCAATGTAGAAATTAACACATTAACAACTTGTTTCGATGAACTGCCAATAAAATATAACAATCAAACATATTATATGGCACCAAAAACTCATACTCTACAAAAATACGGTACCGAAGTAGATTGCAATACCATACTACCACCAGCTTTCCTTCTTGAAGGAGAATGGTTTGGGATTGCTCCTACAATCAGAGAAATAAAAACTCCTATTATCCTAAAACCAGCCACTACATGGACATGGACATATAAAAGCCCTGAAAATCTAATGGTTGCTGGAATATACAGTCATGAAATAATGAATGCCCTACAAAAACATTTATTATTTCCCCAAGAGATTGAAGCGGCACAAAAAAATATCGCTAGACAATCATTGGGATATGACTATACTGATCAAGGCCTAAGATTACAAAGCCTCATCGATGAAAACTCCATAGGACTAATGGTAGAAAATAAATTATACAAAATGTGGGGATGGTTTACCTCACTTGGTAATATTATCTCCGGATTGCTGGGAATATTTTTTATTATCAAAATAATACTCAGCATACTAAATACAGGACTTAACATCTCACTTCTCTACCAAACTTTTGGCTGGAGCCTAAAAATGATGGCTGGCCTCTTCTCCAACCTCACTCAGTTCTTCATGCACAAACAACATGAGAACAATTTCAAAGAAAACAAAAAAAATACCATAGAACAAAAAAATGACTTGCAACCACAACACCAACAGAACCAAGATGTCTGGATAAAAACCAAGGATAACATACCCAAGGAAACAACTGAATGTAAAATTCTATGGTCTCCAGCTTCCAATATTAGGAAAATATCTATATAACTATTTTAAACAAAACTATTTAACCAATTTTATTTATATTATATAACTATTTTAAACAAAACTATTTAACCAATTTTATTTATATTATATAACTATTTTAAACAAAACTATTTAACCAATTTTATTTATATTATATAACTATTCTAAAACAAAACTATCTAACCAATTTTATTATATAACTATTTTAATCAAACTATTTAACTAATTTATTACAATTATATAAGTATTTTAATCAAACTATTTATCCACTCTCAATTTATATAAATATCTTTATAACAATAACAAATTCTTATAATTTTTATATATATATATACTATATTATGAGGACATAATATAAAAAAAACTAGGGTGGATGTAATGATATTCATAATATTACGAATATCATCATTTCAACTATGTTAATCATAAAACACCTATTATTAATATCTAAACGCTGTACTTAATACAATAGGTATCAAAAAATATTCATAATATCAAAATATATAACTTACCATAACACATCTTTGTACCCCATTATAATAATCAAAATTATACTTATTAACAGTAGTAACATTTATACTTACTTTTAATCAAATGTCATTACTATATCTAATACACTAATATTACGACTTTTATAACAAAATATCTGTACTCATGAACTTCAATATTATATAAAATTACTATCTATTTTATACCTATACATATGTATACCATAAGTCATATTACAAAAATGCGTTAATAAAAACACGCATCTTTTACCATGTACCTTGATAATAAACGACAATAACATAACAAATCTGTCAACAAGTACCAAGGGTCAATACTATAAATAGAGCCCCCTTTACATGATACAATCAGTCTGCTAACATCATTCTAGCCTGTCATATACCTTCTACACTGATTTATTAAGTCAATCAACATACTCTCCATTCACGGACCATTGCTGCTTGGCTGACGGAAATTGTTACTGTTTTCTTACAAATTAAAAACATTAAGTGTTATAAATTAATTTTATTCAATACCTCTTGATTTCAAAAGACATTTGTAACCTACCATCAACCAACCAACTTCTATACAGTTAAGGTGAGAGTTTATATTATACATCTGATAAATAATAAAATATCAGGTTGTTATAAATAAATATATTCATGACATGCAGACTCAGGCATTCTAATTAATTTAAATAATCTTTATAAATCTGTATACTCACGATCCCAATCTATCATAATAATTATATGCTTTAATTTGATAATAAAAGATAGGATAAAAGAAGTCGCTATTCTAAATCCCTTTAATTATTAGCCATTTTAAATAGCTAACTATACCAACTTAGTTAATATATTATTATAAGGTAACGTCTCATCAATAGCAACGCGCTAGCTTATTTTTGATTCATTACAAACGTTATTTTCCAAAAATATTTTTTTAGATTAAAATTTATAAACAAAAGTTATTCAGTTCAGTAGGTAGGTACATCATATGCACGCAATCATAATAGTTGAAAAGGTCCGTTGATACGCAAATGTAATTCACTCCACCCCTCTGTCGACGACGACGACCGACCTTCCACAAAGCGGAGCAAATATTCGCGCGCTAATTTAATTTTATATCACTGTGGACCTTCATATTAAATTTAAACAGTCATGTCGACGAATTCACACAATATATTTATATAGTTTTAATATTGTTTTAAAATTATTATTACATTCATAGATTCATGTAATTAAATAATTTTTAACATTACTCGCATTCAAAAAAGTTAGGGATATATGTGAGAATAAAAATCAGCGAAACATATTTTTTACGATTTATGATCATATTAAATATTATTAAAGAAATAATATTTTATAGTCGACAAATTTAGAATCTGTATTTGAATAAAAGGTAAGGTATTACCAGTTATGATTATCACGTGTTAATCCTTACAGGGTTCTCTTTGGTAAGTACTTTTTTGTAATTATCCTTGTGCAAATTCCATCATCACATAATTGTTATGAAGATGTTCGAAATGTTTAGTGTTCTCTCTTAAACATTGTTAATTATTATTATACAATAAAATGATAAACAACATTTATTGTATCAATCAGTTGCAATGGGGTGCCACACAATATTCTGTGGTTGTACAATTGGTTATTATCTCTATACAGGTTACACTGAAATTCCAACGGATGTAGCAAATCTATCCCCCATAATAACCCGTGTAATTCTAGAAAAGTGAACTTTCTGGTAATTCTGTGGTGCGCACACCTGTCTATCGTGATAATCTGATCCGATACCAGCAACAGCGTGTGCATATAAATTATTATTATTATATTATATTCTGTGCGTACGTATGCGATTTATCCGTATTTTCGAATCCCTCACCCAACACCCACCCGTTGACTTTACGAGCGCCCCAGAGCCATAATATCGCGGGTCCGTTTAACTTCAACGTCGTTTTTGTGATTTATGATCACTTAGTATTTTATGCCACAAAACGTCACCACGCACAGACACACACGAACACACACAAATATTATTATGTGTGGTAATATATTATTATTATTATTATTATAATATACATTATGTCAGACATTTTTTCGGTACGATGATTCGATAAAAATCGTTTGTGCTTCGGAACTTAACGTTTTTACGATCCAATGCTCCATAATAGAAATTATTATTGTTTTTACTGCCAGAAATTATAAAATATGACGCAGGTATAAAAAAAAATATACAGTGTGTAACATTAAATTATATTTTTTGCAAGGTACCTATTGCATTTATCTATAGCCTATCATTTACGAATAATTCATAGTTCGTATAGACCTAGGAATCGACGAATTGGGTAATGATTAGTCATGATGAAAAGTAATTATTTAGTTGTCAAACCATTGATTCCTTAACAATAAATTTGAGTTTTATTAAAGTAATTAATAATTTATTATGAATTTATAATAATATGAATTATATAATTAAATACACATATATATTTCGAAAATTATAAATTATTATACTAATATTAATATTTCAGTACAATTCATACTATTCTCTTTAAATAGTTAATTTTATATCAAAATTAAAAATTACAATTCTACGACGCTCGACATTATTGTCCAACAAATTGTAGATACGATACCTATTACTTAAAAATATCAATGGAAAAAATGTATTAATTTTTTTCAGCATAAATGAGAGTAGGCATTATTAGTTTTGAATTTCAAATAAAAATCGATCAATACATTTTAAGCAGTCTAATTTTCAAAATATATCTAAGAAATTGCTTGGTGCATTAAACTCCAAAGAATATAGTAGTTATGCATTAAGAATTACAGTACCAGTTATCATAATTATATTATTATCAGTATTGATTTAAAGTACTACGTGATTAATTGTTAATAATACAAGACATGAGATCACATTTTCAAAAACTCTTTTAGGTTAAAACCAATTATAAGTGTGTAAATGTAAATAACACATCATATGGCGGCCATATAATATGTTAGGTTGACTATTTATTTTCCAATCAACCGATTTTACAATATGATCCTAGAACTATATTTCAATAACGATAAATATTATTAGTTCCTATATAATATTATTAAATCCATATTAATATGCAGGTCCATTTTAACGTTACCTATTACGTACTAATTAATATACAATAGGACGAAATCGGATTATAAAAAGTGGTTGGGGAATCGTTTTCCTGAATCTGGGACGTATCGACGGTCTCAGCTAAAAACATGTCTCGTGGTAGACGTGGTTTCGATGTGATAATATAGTCAACAAGTAATGTACATATATATATACTGGTTAACGAAGTATTTGCATTTCGAGGGTCCAATTAAACTATTGTGATAATTATTGCACCTAATAGTACCGTTTTAATTATTTACTACCAATTTTCATTGTAAATTCGATTACAAGCGTACTGTGAATTTTAATGGTATATATAATTATGTTACCACTTACCAGTAATCTGTACAATATTTAATTTTTAACACGGCTGAAATAACGTGTAGGCGCGCGTTAAAGTCCCGTTTACAACATTATGTTATTATAAATATTCCAACATGTCAGCTATGAACTGGAAAGACAAAATATAACATTTTTACTCTAGTTGAACTACTCGTATTTTTCGTACAACCCCGATCAGTATTAATTATCAAAAAATCTCAGCCAAACGTATATAAAGCACAGTGAGCAATAGAAAAGTTGTTAACGACAAAAAAACAAAAAATATATCATATTATAATAATTTATAAAATCACCCGTTATCTCATATCACCGTTTTCTGAATCTTGAATACCCCATCGCGTATTTTTAGTGAGGGGGGGGGGCTTATTAATAAAAATCCAATCCAAATGGCTAGATTTTCACCAACCATTATGTAGGTATGTTAATCTATTCTCATTGATCCACCGACGAGGTGGACTTATAAGTATCTGCTCGTGCTAATGTGCCTACGAGTCGGGTATTTGGGTGAGAAAAAAACATAATATTTAAACAGAAATACAAAACGGCCTGGATAAATATGTATCAGTTTTTTTTTGTGACGTACGACTGGCATAATAACCCGCTATCAAACGGCGCCGCCCCCGGTATCGTATATCTCCACCACCGGGATACGTAATATTATTAATATTATTATCGTGTCCCCCGAGCTGTTTACGCATGCCGTATAATATATATTTTAAACGGGTTACGATATCATTTTTGTTCTTGTGATTTTTTTACTCGTTCGTTTCATCCGCTCGTGTTCATACACCCGATGGCTCGCGCAGCTCGTTAGCGACCGACAAATAAGATAATAATTACTTGGAACGTTTTAATCTATCTGCCGGTTTTATACGCACACACACTAACGCGTATTCAAAATATATACATACGTAACGAAATCCGAAACGACCATACAGTTTTTCACTCGATGTCAAAATAATGTTTAGTCGTTTTTACCTGTATTTATCTATAACCTGTACCGAAAACACAACAGAACAGCCTCGAGCCGTCTGTAAAGACGTCAATGCGTCATGTGGGGTAAATTCTGAAGGGAGTGGTTGTAAGGTTTTAGATTATTGAATGCATCCCACCCCGAATCATATATTATGTTATATATTTGACTTACCGCTTTGAAGTCACGGATCATCGTGCTTTCTCGGCAGTATCTGTACGTCTATAATACACAATATTATATATACATCATATGGCTAGGATTTATTTTAATGCACTAAAACATTGTCAAAATTGCTTCGAAAGTCTTTATATTTACACTGTAAAAAAGTGTTCTTACAGTAAGTGAAAAAATAATATAATGGAAACCTGTAACAAGACAATAAAATATAAGGTTTATTTTTGGTCACTTGAATTATTTGGAAATATTAAATCGTTAGGTAGTATAGAAGAATGCTACATACTACTACACGTCTACACGTTCCACACTATTTCACCACGATAAATATACGCATACAACCGGCTACGTTCGATTTAAAATTAAATTGTTAAAAATGTTTTAAAAACCTAAAAAGTAGAGTTTTCAGGAAAAGCAAAATTAAAACATCACTTATAATTAATTAGGACCCCTTAAAAAAAGATTTGACTTATAAAGATGCGTTTTAGGAAAAACACTTGGGAATATATATTGACATCGCATCAAATTCTAAGCCCTAATTAATATCTTAGGGTAAATAATATGATGAAAACAAATAAAGGATGTGGGCACAATAATATTATAACGATGACCGTAATAGCAATCACATCCTTGTACAGATCTTGCCGTAGACAGCGAAGTTTTTGTGGTTTTTTTTGTGTATGCACGTACACACACACACACACACTCACACAAATTATAAATCACGAAAATCTGATACATTTACGTATAGAATGAAGGGTTTGGCGCATAGAAAGGCATATTACTATCATATTATTAAAATAGTATTATGTATTACAATATTAATAATATTATATACATTGTACGCACTACAGACTGTCGTACCGCCGCGATATTATTATGATTATTATTATTTCTGATATCGTTATTATTATATTTTGTAAAGGAACGGGAGGAGGTAAAAGAGTAAAAAAACGTATAGGTACGTATAACCTATATGAGTTATAATAATAATATGTGTATAATGTAAGTTCGGGCCAATTATTAAGAGTGCCGAGATGTAGGCTGCTGATATTTGACACCGTATTTATAATATTATATATTATTATGGGTATACGGCGCACGGAGAAACTGGTCCGTCCCGAGGGGATATTCGCTTCTGCGGTTGCTCGGCATTTCAGGTTTCTTTTCTCGTATATACAATAATATACTTGTGTATTACAAGCAGATTATATGCATATATAGAGGTATACCTACACTGTGTGTGCATCTTATACAACTGCCGCGACTATATAATATAAGTAGTGTATAATAATAATAGTCTCTGGTCGCGTTGACGAAATGTCGTGTTCTCGGCGACGCGTGTCTGGCAACTCTGGGCGACGCGATAGGGCGTAGAACGAGCTCGCGATCGACCGGTCTATATTATTATTATTTATTATAATATATACGCACGCACAAAGACAATGGGTGCAGCAACAGCAGCAGCAGCAATGCGTCCTTCGCCCGACGGCCTTAATATTATTACTATTAATAATATTATTATTATTATTGTTGTTGTTATTATTATTATTATTATGTTATAAATTATAATTATTATTGTACCTACTGCGTGTTGATTTAGAGATGTAGAACTCACCGCGGTAAAATGGTTTTCGATAAATTTATAATTGTAAACGCTGTCTTCAGCAGGCGTTGTCATTAATTTCCTTTCAATTTTTCAAATAAAGTACGATGATGCCAATTATATCTCGCTGTTATGCTTAATTACTTATCTGATCAAAACTTTTATTTTAACACATTCATCGTTTCCTATTCTCATTACCTATACGACGGCCTATACTTAACATAACATATATTTTATAATCAAGTAGCTAGTATAATAGTATGTCAGTGTATTGTTTATATTATAATATGTATACAATCGTATGCATAATAAATAAATAATAATAGTACCGAAATAAAAGTTATCAAAGAAACATTGAAACCGGACATTCGATCAAACATAAATATTATGATTTTCTTATAGGAAACTTTATTGTACAAATGAATTATTTAAGTTCGGCGTAGATATAAAATTATAAATATGATTTTAAACCAATATGACCTTAGATACCTTAGATATTATTATAATACAAATAAATAATTACACTAGTATAATATTTAAACATTAGAAAAATATTTTAAAATTAAGAAATATTATCATTTGATTTTGACAACGGTAAAACAAACGAAATTTACCGAGCTCACGTCTCTACGTGTTATTATATATTATGATATTATACTGTACCGGTGTGTGCTCAATAACGCGTTACCAACACTGGTCACCGGTTATATTTTTTTCGTTGATTTTCGCATCTATTCGTTGCCATATAACTTTAAAAAAATCACGAAAATCATACACCCCGCTGGGGACCGTCAGAAATATCCGATTCCGACGTGTAAAACGGCGGCCGACGCCCGTCGTCGTAATAAATAATATAATAACTTTGGTACATAACATGGACAGTGTAACACGTAATATTATAGCAGTTCTTCTGAGTGAGAGAAAACGAACACGACGACGTTTTTGCACTGACCGATGTTAATTAAACACGCCTTGGTGGGCCGCGAAATTAAGGCACGCACTACGACCGTCGAGTACCACACGGTTGCGGACGAAACAAAAAATAATAATAAAACCGATATTAATATTTAGGTACTATGTTTCATCTGAATCCAATTAAAATCATTACGTTCCCGAGACAATTTTTTTTATTCGCCAGACGTAGACTTGTTAAAGTTTGCGTATACACTACGATATGTATTCGATTTCTTCTTTGACATTAAAAATACACATAAGTTATCGGTTAAGTTACAAGCTTTCCCACCCCCTCTCTCTTACACTAATAATATACAATATTATGTATACAATTATACATTCGTTTTGTTTCATGTTTTTTTTTTTTATTCATATACATGCACACAGATAAGAGAAAATGTTGCAGGAGAACATAAATATACTAGTCGTGATAAAAACAACAAAAATATATTTTATTTACCAAGTTACGATCTATAAGATAAATACATATAACGGCACGTCTGAGTTGTAGTCAATACATGTTTTCGTATTATTATCATTTAAACCTTTTATCTTGAAATATGTTATTATTATTATTAAATGTATATAAGTTACTAGAAACGATCTATAAGACGATTGACGACACACGTATACATACGTACCTCTATGTTATTAATTTAATTAAATAAAAAAATCGATGTTTTTAATGTACTTTTTTGATTAATCTGAGTAGGGGGAAATAGACAGTTCAATCACACAATAGACGCTGGCCCTGCTGGCCTCTGCTGGCCCCCTGGTCTCTGCTGGCCCCCTGGTCTCTGCTGGCCCTGCTGCCCTCTGCTGGCCCCCTGGTCTCTGCTGGCCCTCTGACCTCCTGGTCTCTGCTGGCCCTCTAGCCCTCCCGGCCGCCCGGTCGCGTACGTGTACGAGATATTTATTACCGTTATCACTTATCATGTTATCAAATCCGGTCGCGTACGTGTACCAGATATTTATTTCCGTTATCACTTATCATTATTACCGTTATCATGTTATCACTTATCATGTTATCAAATATAACCGTGCAAGTATACAATTGATATATCACTGGAAAAAAAACTACAAAATAACTGGCCGGGATTCGAACCCTCGCCTCCACGTTAATACATTGACGCACTACCCCATTAAGCCACATGACCACTTACACCCTTGGCATTATTTTCACTCTATTAACTAGACGAGAAAATATATTTATTTTAATAAAATTATAATATAAGGTTTAATGTAAAATATAAAAATATATAGTATCAAATATAACATTAGGGTTAGTGTATCAGACAATTGTATACGTTAACGGACATGTAGTAACATGCAATATCCCTGCAGAGACATGCAGATGTTTCTCCCACCAAATAATATTCATTATTAATTAATACCATAAAATGTTTTCATTCGCTCTGCACCCACCCGGTTTGATACGCGCATGCGTACACAAAACCGGAATGCCCTATGTATTATAATATTTTATCGGCGCATGCGCTCAACAGTCACCTAGCCAATAAAGATATTCGTTATACATGTAATAGAAAAGTAGCCATATGTTACTTTAAAAATGAGTACTATATTATATCGAGCTAACATTATATTTATAAATATAGTTTGAAAATATGAGTAAATAAAACATAAAAATTAAAGTTTGAAAATAACACTCTTTACCGTAGTCGTCTCTTTATGTCAATGGAAATTTATTGGATGTGACCGATTTCTATGTAGGCGGCTAAGCCTGCATTGTCCTTTGGCGGCAGATACCTTTTTTGACCGTTATACCGCTTTACGTTGTCGTCTCTTTATGTCAATGGAAATTTATTGGACTTGACCTATATCTATGTAGGCGGCTAAGCCTGCATTGTCCTTTGGCGGCATATACCCTTATTCTTATATTAGAAAGTAACACTCTTTGATTTTACCGTTATAATGACCCTTCCTTTTACCGTTATACCGCTTTCTTAGTCGTCTCTTTCTGTCATTGATAATTTATTGTTTTATTGGATGTGATCGATTTCTATGGTGGTTGAGGGTAGGTGGCTATTTCAAAGGATTATCGTGACCATATATGGTCAAAGTCTCTCTCTGTTAACGCCTACCGTATTGCTTTTTGTAAACGATTCCCACCTAAAATCTCATATAGACCTTATAAATTGAAGAGGCTCTTGATTTTCCGTTTAGTCCGTGTTAAACCGTTGTTCATGTATATTTACTCTCTCTCAGTCTTTAAAATATTTTTACAAGTGTTAATTTCTTTGCGCTTTAATTTTTAAGTATTATTTGCTCCTAAAACTTTGTGTTTTTATTTTTTTCTTTCGCTATTACTTGTTAAATTAAAATATGTTTCAATGCGTGCAGTGCCCGTCGGTTTTCACCGCAAAACGTAATTTGGTCGCTCACCAAAAGAAGCATGCAGGTGTACGTTTTCCGTGCACTGCATGCCCTTCGACATTCAACGATAAGTCGCATCTTAATAGGCATCGTAAGAACATTCATGGTATGTACTAAAAATATATAGTTTTATTTTATACAATATTAATTTATTATTATTACCCCTAAGGTATCGTCAACGTTCAAGCTCACCTCAGACCATTGCCAGCTGGTATGATCACAGATCAGCCAGCTGCACCGATCATAGATCAGCCAGCACGACCAAGCGTTATACAGTTCGCGCCTCGTATTGAAGACCAAGCATATATCCAGATCGCACCTCAAATTGTTGTCACCGATATCGCGGCCGGCGGATCAAACACAGCTTTCAATGATGATATTACCGTGATGAATAAAACTCTGGACTTGGAGGATACAGGTTAGTTTTATTTTATTTATCCTTCGTAAATTAATTCATTTTTAAAAGCCGTGGTTGATTAATTACATAAAAACGTTTGCCGTTAATTTAATAATCAGTTGCAAGTTAAATTTTTTTTTAAAGAAATGTCACTCGTGCTAGATTTTTTTATTTTCATTAGATATTAATTAGGTTTTTTTTTTTTAAAGATTCATATACAACTATGACTAATGGCAAACGCGTTTCCACCGCCAACACCGTGTCGGCTGTTAAGACGAAAAAAATGCGTATGGAACTGGTTAGATCCCCGGGTCTTGTTGAAATTTCATCGTCAGGAAAACGTAAAATAGTATGGTATTTCGCGAAAAATCTGAATAATATTCAAAATTACCCTGATTTTCTCCGTTCTCTCGAACCGGCTCTATCAGACAGGCTAAAAACTCACGTGCAGGAACATCCCATAAAGTTTAGCTTGAAGCTCGAGGCTACATATAACAGACCAAACGTACCAAATTCATCAGAAAATCGAGCGTTTTTAACATCAGCCAAAGAAATTTTTATGGGCACAAAAATCGGAACAATAGTTGAAAAATCTTTTATGACATTATTAGCCGAAGAAGAGGCCTATGTTTCTCGTGGTAGCGGGTTTACGTTACAGTCCATCGATGGTTTACTACTAGCCGTTTATAAGTATACACCAATATCCGGTTCGTCATATATACAATTACCAAAATCCATCATAGATAAACGAGCAATAATAAATCCTAAAAATACAGACCAGCAGTGTTTTAAATGGGCTATATTAGCAAAACACGTTGTTGAACAGAATAAATGGCGTGTCAATGAAAATTATTTCGAGCATGAGGACAAATACATTTTTAACGGTATTTCATTTCCAACGCCGCTGTCGGATATTTCCAAGTTTGAAAAAAATAATCAGAACGTTTCAGTAAATGTTTACGGACTTGAAAAACGATTACAGCCACCGAAAAAGTATCCTTCATATGAGGTTTTCCCACTCAAAGTCGTAGACGATGAAAAACGGGATCACTTTGATTTATTATTAGTGACGGATGGTGATACTAGACAGAAAGAGACGACTAAGAAAGCGGTATAACGGTAAAAGGAAGGGTCATTATAACGGTAAAATCAAAGAGTGTTACTTTCCAATATAAGAATAAGGGTATATGCCGCCAAAGGACAATGCAGGCTTAGCCGCCTACATAGATATAGGTCAAGTCCAATAAATTTCCATTGACATAAAGAGACGACAACGTAAAGCGGTATAACGGTCAAAAAAGGTATCTGCCGCCAAAGGACAATGCAGGCTTAGCCGCCTACATAGAAATCGGTCACATCCAATAAATTTCCATTGACATAAAGAGACGACTACGGTAAAGAGTGTTATTTTCAAACTTTAATTTTTATGTTTTATTTACTCATATTTTCAAACTATATTTATAAATATAATGTTAGCTCGATATATAGTACTCATTTTTAAAGTAACATATGGCTACTTTTCTATTACATGTATAACGAATATCTTTATTGGCTAGGTGACTGTTGAGCGCATGCGCCGATAAAATATTATAATACATAGGGCATTCCGGTTTTGTGTACGCATGCGCGTATCAAACCGGGTGGGTGCAGAGCGAATGAAAACATTTTATGGTATTAATTAATAATGAATATTATTTGGTGGGAGAAACATCTGCATGTCTCTGCAGGGATATTGCATGTTACTACATGTCCGTTAACGTATACAATTGTCTGATACACTAACCCTAATGTTATATTTGATACTATATATTTTTATATTTTACATTAAACCTTATATTATAATTTTATTAAAATAAATATATTTTCTCGTCTAGTTAATAGAGTGAAAATAATGCCAAGGGTGTAAGTGGTCATGTGGCCTAATGGGGTAGTGCGTCAATGTATTAACGTGGAGGCGAGGGTTCGAATCCCGGCCAGTTATTTTGTAGTTTTTTTTCCAGTGATATATCAATTGTATACTTGCACGGTTATATTTGATAACATGATAAGTGATAACATGATAACGGTAATAATGATAAGTGATAACGGAAATAAATATCTCGTACACGTACGCGACCGGATTTGATAACATGATAAGTGATAACGGTAATAAATATCTCGTACACGTACGCGACCGGGCGGCCGGGAGGGCTAGAGGGCCAGCAGAGACCAGGAGGTCAGAGGGCCAGGAGAGACCAGGGGGCCAGCAGAGACCAGGGGGCCAGCAGAGGCCAGCAGGGCCAGCGTCTATTGTGTGATTGAACTGTCTATTTCCCCCTACTCACCAGTAATACAAATAGCTTCAAAAATCGTGGTGTATGCCCGTAAGTGGGGCAAATTCTATTGATATTAAAAAATAATGAAATCTCTAAGCATAACAATAGGCCGCAGTTTGACTACATTTACATATCATAATATTGAATATCTGTTAGTAAATAATAATTATAAAAATTAAATATAAATATAAAATTATGAGTTATCTTTACACGAACAATTATTACAATGATATTTAAGAATTAAAATTGCATAACCTAACTTACTTTTTCTGAGATTAGTTAAATTTATTATACTAGCCTTAAATATTATAATAAATTATTAATTATTATAATGAGTAAAGCACCTCATTGTTTTTTTGTGCATGATAATAATAAATTATTACATACTGTCAACAACAAAAACATAATGCATTAATTATTATTCAGTTTCTGAAAAAAAAAAACAAAAACAAAAACTAATAGCTGATAAAGTGGAATGTGGATGCAGTGGCCGCGGCCACGGTAACTCGATGATACGGCTTGCGTGAATCTGGCGAGTGCGGCAAAAAACTAGATGGCTTGTATTTGTATTTTGCCGTGTATCGGACGCACCGCACTTCGACGGAACAGCACGGTCAGAAAAAGAATTCGTTCGCACGCACCACATTCGCCGGATTCACGTGGGACACACGGCGTTATCGGGATAATAATTTAGACTGCCGAAATCTAGGTGGCTCAATTCTCATCGCCGGCGACGATTAGTGGCAGTGTTTGGTGATCGCGCACGCATAACAAATATGGGCAATTAACGGTGATTGTGTGACACGGGCAATGCAGTCGAACAACTGATATTATTTTGCGACATGACAATGACACCACAAATTAGCGACGACGATTTTACCACAAAATAATATATAGATAGTTTGCGGAGGGGGATGGCCAAACCCTCAAACATTCGCCCCATCCAATCTTTCCAAAACATTGCCCTACGTACTTTAACTGGTGCTCCATGGTACATGACAAACCTTTCACTTCACATTTTCACAACGACCTCAAAGTAACTATAAATGTCAATGACTACGCCAAAATTCACTACCACCGTTTTCACTCCCAACTCAACTCCAGTACTAATCCTCTCATTAAAGATATGGATTCACTACATACCCCAGGCAACCCCCCTCGCAGGCTCAAACGAAATTGGAATCGAGATCTCCTTAAGTGATCTAAATCCAACTATAAGTTCTTAGGTGTTACCAATGGGTGACTTCCTTAAAAGTGTTGTTTAAAAAAAAAAAAATATGTATATATTCTATATAAAAATTACTAAATGTGCTTGTTGTACAGATTGTTTTTGAAAAAAAAAAAAAAAAGATAGTTTGCGGTAGGTACCTACATTAACATTCCGCGGATTGTCCGCAACGATAGTTTTGACGATAATATTTTGTGACAGTCCAACTCCACATTTCTCCACCTCACCTTCGCTCAATGCAAGTTCCGAATTGGCCCAGCTCAATCCTTTAGCGATGTATTTTTAATTATATATTTTGTCCTTACACTATAACATCAACAATAATAACAACTGCGCCATTATTGTTAAACATGAACAGTATTACTTTTAAACAATATATTTTTTTCTCTAATTACTTATAGTTTCGGGGGTTTTAATCCTATTAACTAAACTATATATATATAATGTTTGGTTTTATTATACATTTTGAATAATTATTACTTTCTCAAATAGTCAAATCCTTAATCGCTAGTTAACGGTGCTGGATTATTATACAAAATATCATATACATAAACAAATCCGACATAAGTAAAATGGGTGCTATATAAACATAATATAATTATGAAGTTATAGAATACCATATTGTTTCTAGCGTGATGTACAGCTAAAATCGTGCAGACACTCTATCATGTCGTCCATAATTATTTAACGCGTAACTGTCAAAATCCACGTGTTTCAATAATGGCCGAATTTTTTGAAAAATATATCTTTATAACATTATGTGTTGCTTCATTTTTAAATTTAAGGAATATTCATCAAATTAGTGTTCGGTTTCAGCGGTCAAATGGTTATCAACTATAACTGTAATGATAGGTAATGTTAAAAATATGAACGGTCACAATGCCCAATCTCTAACCATCATATGTCCTAAAAATGTATACAAAGTTAATGTTATAAAATACGGAAACACAACAAAATATATTATTATGTACGGTGCTGGTAATGTGTAAAGGCTATTTTACTGCAACAAAATTATAAACATCCAAATATCCAGTTGAACACTTGGGTGCCTGATTGCATTATAATACATAATATTATAGGTGCCTTCCTGTTATACGGCCCATATACGTGCTCTCGTCCCTAAATGTTGGGTTTCAATACAAAAATCCACGTCGTTATGATATGACGTGTGTGTGTATCGGCAAAAAGCGAAGTCGTATAAATGTGGCCTCTGATGGTGCAAGCATTGGCAGCGGGTCGCAGCGTGAAACTCACCGGATCCGAAAGGTCCCCCCCTCACTCGGTGCGGACCCATTTTGGGTGCGGTTGATGGGGTGGCGGTAGGTACGCAAGTACAACGCTGAACCCCCGTCCACCCTTATCCGCGTAATTAATTTAAACGTTAAGACCGGGCGACCGGCCAGCGGCCACGATGATTTGCGATATTTCCCGGTTGGACGACGGTCCGGGCAAAGGGCACATATTATTATTATATAGATCCTTTTCGATATATTGAAAATTATTTTCTGGTTCTGCACGCGTGTTCCGTACTAATAATATTGTATATATATATACATTTATTTTTTAAAATACACACACACACATACCCCGCGCGCACTCACAACTGCGCTAAACCAACGAGATTATAGCCAAAGTAACCTGGTGTAATGGCTGAAGAAAATATTTACTATCTATGAGTGTATAATATGCGTGCCTCCAATATATACGTATACATGTATAATAAGAGTTTGAATATAAACGAAAAATAAGTCAAACGTTGTAGAGAGTAATAAAAATAGTAATAATAATGACATATATACTCCCCCTATTATAATATAGTATAATATAATATACACAGTTATGTATATACCTAATGGGGGGTAATAATAAAAATTATAATATTATAACTTTGAAATCACACCTCCACGCCCTAAACGTCGTCTTCGATTTTTTTTATATTATATATTATAATATAAGTAACGGCAGTAACGCTAAAATATCTCAGAACGATTATTATATCAAATCACCTCCGGGCGTGATATTATTATTTACTCGTTTATTCGATAGATTTAATTGTTATTGCATGTACTGCTATGCGATGCGATTATTGGAAATTGTTTTATAATTGTAGACTTTGAAAATCGAACAACAACAAAATAACATTAAATCTCTAAACAAAATAACACTACTCTAGAATTATCTGATTATGATGCTATTTTTTTATAACGATAAATTTATGAATATAATTATCACATATAATAGGTAACGAATAGAATCTTTGAAACGAGTACGCGCAAAACATAATATTAGATAGAGATATTATAAAAATATTAGTCAAATAGGCGGCTTATAAATACAGTATAATATTAACATATATGATGTAATAGTTACCATCAAAGCTATAAATATATTATTTTTTTTTTAAATTTAAAATCATGTTTTATGATAGTAAGATTTTTTATTTTAGTTAAATTAAATTATAGATTTTGTTCTGACAATGCGTATATATAATACACAGTTTCGTCCAAACGGGAAGACTATTATGTGTACGCATTATACACAATATGTTATTTTAATGTTCTTTAAGGTTAACACAATACAATAGTAATAAGGTTTTTTTGGAAAAGAATTTCCGAAAGAGTATGGTATAATATGGCTGCATCCGAATTGCGTGCGGAAAAAAAGAACTATGTTTGACAACAACCGAATTGCGTGCGCGGTTTCTTCATGACAGAGCTGAATTGCGTGCGCATATTTTATTTAAAGACAACCGGTATCGTAATATCTGTATCTGATATGATAGCTATACTCGTATATGGGTATTATCATATGGTATTATGTACTATGCAGGGAATGGGATTTTTCGGCAATAAGATATAAGCTGATAATTTGATAAATAATATTAAACGATCTATATTCTATATGCATCAATTTCAAAATAAAATGTTAACTCGTTTGGAATTTATTGAAATTTTTTGCTACTCATATAAAATATTTCAATATAATCGTTTTTACGAGATACCTAATAATTTTATTGTATTATCACTTGAATTAATATTGTTTTAATAATTTGTATTCGAAGAATAAATGTATTCTTTAATTATTTAGTGTTATATTTTATATATAGTATATTTTGAACTGAAAGTGATAGTAACGTTTTAGATTTATTACACTTTAAATTAATTATTAAAATAATGAAATAAACAAAACCTAATAAATATAATATCATAAATTATTATTCGTGCTATTGCAAGCTTACATTATAACATATAATATTATAAATATAAATGTATATTTTTTTTTTTTCAAAAAATATCCACTTAAATTGTATAGTAATGTCTTATGTGAAATGCACTAATGTTTTATAAAAACATTTCACACTTTACGATAGTATCTTTACAAATGTATTTTATTGGAATCGGTGTAGTTGTTTATTTGCCAGCCGTGTAATATACTCCGAGAGAAATGCACACGCGAGTGCCTATATAACTTGGTCGAAAATATTTTATAATCGTACAATAAAAGTTTTACTAACTTATTGTGTACAAACGTTTTTATAATCCATTTAATGTATAACCGGTACATATTTTTATATTACTTATAAAATACTATCCAATCCGCTGGTAAATTAGCGACGGTTAAAACTAAAAGTATTGTATTATTATATTAGTAGAAAACATTATAATGTAATGGAACAGATAAACCACATCGTAATTTCCATATAATCAGATTACTCGATTTCAGTGTTTTGACTCGAATAAAGGAGATAGATAAATGGATTGCATGAGAACAAAAAATGTGTTAAAATATCAAATCTCCTGGCCCAACTTAACTTTGCCGATAATTAATTTATTAAGAAAAAAAAAATAGAGACAAACCGTCAAATACGCTGTTCGCGCGAAGAAGTCATTAACTTATTACTTTTTACGTCGATTTAATCAGCAAATTGCTCCAAACGAATTGACGTTGCTCCTTCATGAGGATAATCCATTACTTCGGCTAATATTCAGCTTTTAAATTATACCCCGTAAGCACAGACGTGTTATTAAACTATTTAAAAAATTAAACAAATTAAAAAATAAATGCATCGAAATGCTTAATAACAATATTAATACTGTTGAAAATCGTATAACCGGAAAATAAAATATACAGCTTAATAATAAAGTAAGATTGCGATAGAAATTATTTTAAAAGTACAGTGGCTATGGAGATATGACGGAGTTAATAGCCTGAAAATAAATTTAAATATGTTTAATGTAATAATCATGCAGCACTTAGATTAAATGTTCAAGTTTTCAAAAGTATAGCTTTACTGGCTAGATGAAAAAAAATATTAATAGAATTTGTATAATAAATTATAAAAATCAATTCCAGACTAGTAACGAAAAGTCAGGATCATGTTTGTGTTAATAATCTTTGATTCGTTATTAGTTAATAAAGCGTAGGTACCTAATCAATTATCATATTAAACCGCCCGTCAGATTCACTATATCGATGAGATATAAAATACGTTTTTAAGTAAAATTCTTTTGAAAATACAATAATTTGAGTCCATATATGATATCGTTTATTACGATATAATTATATATAATATATAAAATTATTTTAATTTAATTAAAAGCGCTTTGAAAATAATAACAATGGTTATACGTTCAAGTTTTAGAGTCGTGTGTTATATTATACTATTATATTACATGGGCAGGAAGCACGTATTTGTGCAAAAACGTACACGCACTCAAATTGTCATTATTTTTAAATTAAAAACCCAAAGGAAAGAAAAATGTTAAAGTTTAAATCAATGACCTTTTAGTGGAGTGGGCTGTCCACTTTCTCAGAACAACGAATCTATATAATACTATTAAAAATATATTATATTTAATTTGACAATTAGTTTGGACAATTAATTGATTTTAATACATCAATGTTGCCTAATAACTCTGTAATTGTATTGATCTGATAAAATTGCAAAACATGACTATTTTATCAAAGAATATTTATGCCCACTCATACTGTATATAATATTATGTACCATTTGATTAAACGTTGGTATTGATTTGAACTTTTTGTCATTTAAAAATTATACGTGTGTTACCTTTGTATTCGAAATGTTCATCAAATTATTTAATATAAAAACTTTGTTTTTAGTCGTGGTATGAAATAGTCGTTCATGTTTAGACCTCCTCATCGTTTTAGACAAATCATTGTCTCACCACTGATTTATGTCAAGGGCGTTGATAATAGTTTAAATCTGCCGATATATATTAAGGGGCGGGTGAAGTGAAGTGTACGAAACACATGATTGAGTACCGATTTTCTGCATCAAACCACTGCAATATTTCGACGTCGGTATAATTTTTTCTTCGTATTTTTAAACTTTTTAACAACATTCTTCGAGTATAACAAAGACATATAGAGCCGAGTTCGGAATATAAATTACATTTTATTTTGTAATTCGGTTGTTCTCGTTTCGTGTAAATCGCGTTCGACCATTATAGATTCAAAACAACAACACGTACAATATACATACTACAATGACAATTGTGCAGATATAACACTTACACGAGCTCTCGTTCCGTTCGTCTGTATATAATATTGTGTAAAATTATGTGGGCATAAGCTTATTGTGGTTTTGTGGTAAATATGCGCGCGCGTGGATTACCGTACTTAACTAACTTCTATTGCTAAACCTATTATGCTGTTCTCTTGAGTACAACAAAGTAAACCGACAGTGAAAAACTAAAATATGGAGAAAACAAAAATTGTTAAAATATAATAATACCATAGAAATTGTTTACCGAAAAACCCACAGTCGAACGCCGTATAAAAAGAGTGAGTGAAGCAGTCTGCCGCATATTGTATTGTACAACTAGGCTGTTGAGATAAAAACGAAACAATTATGTTTTTGATTTCGTACGTCCTGTACACGGTGTCAACCAAATAGACAATGATGACCACGTTTTGTGTCAGCGCATACGAAATAGGTCCTAAGTATTGGTTGTTAATCATATAGGTATACCTACTATTATACATTGGTTGGGTCTGGGACTACTCTAGTCACGCCCTGGATCTTTACAGGTAGTAATTATATTAATTATTTTTTATTTTTATTTTGTTGTGGATTTATCAGATTTAAGTAGCTATTCAAGCCAACGACGGTGTGGTTAAAATTATTCTTTTTTTTTTTGGTTTTTTGCAATAAAAGTATAAACTATAGAGTCTTATAAATTATGTTATAATACCAACATGGAAATAATACCAAGAATTTATGTCATTTACATTTTACCAACACAACAGTGATTTTTTAACAATATTTTATTTTTATCAGATGCATCTATTTTCATTCCGTAAATTTACTATTACAGTTCAAATTTCGATGGGTACGAAATTATCAATGTTTGGAATTTATCTCATTGCTATCGAATACGTATTAAGTCATCATAAAGCCGATTGAAATATCATATCGTCTAAAATATTAAACAACATAACTTTTGTGGAGTTTTGATCATAATAAATATCAAGTACCTATAATATGGTACATAATTAACTTATAAATATTTAATATTACCATGATCTTAATTATTTTATTTTTATAGCATTATAAGAAGTAAATATTATACAATGGAACTTCGATAAGTCAAAAACCTTAACTTTGCAGTGTGCTTGTTATCACATTTTAAGAGCTCAATTGCGTTTTATAGTTTTCTTAATCATGTCTAATTAAAATTAATACACACTTTAATAATATAGTAAAAATGGATAAGTAATAGTAAAATATAGATTCCGACGTATTACAGTACTTCTCGAAGTCAATTTTTTTTCTGTAAATTATTTAATCTATGGCTCTATTGATGTTCCATCAATCATCATATATGTTTTATTATATTGATTATTATTTTATACTGTAGAAAACAAACGTGCACAATTATCACACTACTCCACTATTAATGAAGATATCTCGTCAAATTCAGATGATATGGCCGATCTAGAATATATCCCTAGCAGTTCTGATAACGTAAGTAGTATGTAAGTAATTATGCCAATGGGGCGTGTTATTGATCCATCATTTAGTTATTGGATTAGAATCGTTTTGGATAAATAATACATTTATATTAACAACAAAACTGTAGTATAAGCATTAAACATTGAATCGTATAGATAGGTATATGGAATATGTCAAAAGTCAAAGTATATTATTACCGATATTATTTGTTTAATTTGAAACAAAAAACTATTGTGATAAAATATTATTGAAAAACATTGAATCATGATAAATGTTATTAACTATAGTTTACTAGTGAGTTAGCTGAAAATCGAAATTTTAATTCGAAAGTTCACACAAGAAATAATAATTGGGATGGTTGACAATTCCAAGATTAAAACAGTAGAACGAACTAGGCCAAGCTGCGTATCGCATACCTAGGAAAATGAATTTGTTGGTAGGGTCAAAGTAAAATTGTCCAATGGTTTTTAAAAGCGTTAGGAAAAAAAAATCATAAAATTAAGGAAAAATTGACATTTTAACGTAAAATTGGTTTTCCAAAAAATCATGCTTTTTAGTATGACTACAAAAATTTTAAAATAAATATATACAATTTTCACTAAATTTCTATCAATGCATCATACAACTTTCAAAACATTGAGACTCTTTTTGCGCTGTTTAAAGCCACAAGAAAATTTTGAGTTTTATTAATATTTTTAAAATTTGTATCGATAAAAAATATTTTGCTTTGTCAAAAAACTTGAAAAATAAATACAACGTTCCCCATAAATTGTTGTTGATGAAAATTGAGCATACACCCACAATGTTTTTTATGAGTTCCCTGCAGAAGTCAAAATTTTCACAAAATTGTTTCGAGTTAAAAATGAAAATTGATGATTTGAAATGTTTACACGAAATCCCCTTTAAATTTTTCTATATTTACTGACTTAAAAAAATATACCAGGAAGTCAAATTAAATTTTTTACGACCGTTTGATGTTAGACATTTAATATTCACATGTAAATTAGCAAATTCTCATAAAACAATTTTCTTATTTCGTTATTGTTCAAAATCTAATAACCGTAGGTACTTATAGTTTTTATCAAATTTTTAATTCATTATTTTACATACTTGATAAAATTTTCAAAATATTTGGACTCATTGTAAGTTCTTATATAATGACATTTTCAATTTTTTAGTTTTTTGTTCAATTGATGTCAAGACAATTGTATTGGTTGGATCAAAAAGCTTGGATATTTAATATAAGGATTAATAACACTTGATAAATATTAAAGATCATAATATGCACGGTGCTATTTTTTTTTTTTTTTTTTTTTAAAGAAATTTACAATCTATACCTTAGGCACAATGAGTAAATGTGAGACAGAATATATATATAAGGTATCAAAACAATTAATATTAATATAAAAACAGTTTACAATAAATTATATAGTACCTACATGTTACGTTTGATGAGAGCAGCCACCCATTAATGACACTCTTCCGATTTTTTTTTTCTTTTGATATTTTAAACTAAATTATACAAATTTGGAAAATTCAGTCGGACGACTACGAATAGTACGAATCAATATTACCGAGTCAGTTAATAGCAAAAAAAAAATAAATAATAATAATAATATGTAATAATATAATGTTATAGTATTGTAACGATTAACGAGATAAAATTTTGCACGTGTTCTGTATTATATATATTTTATATTTTTATCACAGAATCGTTATCGTGTTAGCTGATAATTATAATGGATTTTTGGCAAAATATAATACTAATTTATAATAAAAATTAAATGAATGATAATATACATCAGTATATATATTATATATATTGACTAAAAAGATAATGAAACCCGTTCAAATGTATGTAGAAGTTCTAAACTTCGAATTCTATAATATTTTATTTCGTTCTGTTTGATTTTTATTTTATTTTAGCTTTTTACTAACCACAGTGATAACTTATAACAGTAGTAACTGCTTCTAATTTGCTTGTTTAATTCATTTTTTAAGACTTATATTCAATTAGATATACTCGTCGACATCGAATGACAACGAAGACAACAACAAAGACATATCAGAAAACGAAGCTAAAGCCGAAGACGAAGCTGAAACCGAAGACGAAGCTGAAGCCGATGACGATGACGAAGACGAAGCTGAAGTCGATGACGAAACTGAAATCATATACGAATCTGAAGTCGATGACGAGGACGAAGGTGACTATGGTCACAATGACGATAGCTACGTTGAGGAAATAAACAGTGGCAGCAATGAAAGTAGCAGCAGCGACAGTGGCAGTGACAACAGTGACAGTGGCAGCTACGACAGTGGAAGCAGCGACGATGAAGACGTCGTGGTCAATGGTTCAATGATTTCTAAACTACCAACGGCAGAGGAGATACGTGAATCGGTTGGACCTTATCACAGAGTGGTGCGTATTATATTTAACAATAACACTATTTTTTATCATCGATATTAATATCATATCACATATATTATTTAGGTATACTTTATTGTCTATTTGTCTATTTAAATGTTATTTCAATATTTGCAAGGTGTTTATGTGTGTTATGTGGGTAGGACTAGGTTGGGTAGGATATGATTATTAACAACTTGAAAAAATTATTTAGGGGAAATGACGTAAATGCGATTATCATGAATTCTTAATCTGACAGTTAAGTTTTTCCATTAAATACTGCAATAAATATATTATATCGTTAACAGTTTAAGAAGTATCGCGATTCGGAGGAATGTGAATAATAAAGTTAATTTATTTAATGAATACAGAGACACAGACCACACTGTTGGACATATATAATACACAATAAATAAATAATATATATATATTAACATTTACATAATAATATTTAGTATACATTTTCTTAAACTATAACATAGCAATTGTGTGTTAAATATAAATTCATATCAAACCTATAAATTCAAGAAAAAGCCGTATTTGAGGGGGAATTCAGTGGCTTCAGACACCCAAACTGTCATTAATATTTTACAAATGTTTACCAAGCCACTAAAAAAATATTATAATAGTGCTAACAAGGCTTTAACTTGGGAGGGAAGGGGTCCAGGGGACCGGACTCCCCCGGAAATGTCTAAAAATAGAAAGAGTTATATTTTGAACATAAAAACGATAAGACGTGACTAGTACCTACATTAAAAAATGTTGGACCTCCTTTTTCGGTTACAGTCTTGTTAAAGTATATTCATATAATATGTAGTAAAGTGGTTTATTTCTAATGATTGTATTTGCATGTTATTATAATTTATTTTTATTTTTTAGCCACTCGTGAGATGGACCAAATGCTTGAGATGCTCTAATGTGATGCTGCTATATTCGAGTTACAATTACAATAAATGTCTCACCTGCCTACCACAATTGAATTAAGAGTTTGATTATTATTATTGCACTGCACTGCCATCAATTAATGTATTATAAATTAGAATTGATATCCATTTATGTGTATTAAAATTGTTATATCATTATTATCATGTCATCAGTTATGACATATGTTATTAATTATTATTAAAATTTTGTAATATATAATATTATTGGTGCCTTCCATTTATGTTTATCATAACTGTAGTGTGAATAAACTGGAATTATTTCCGTCAACACACTAGTCAGATTAATATTAGAAATCGACGTACTTCGGTCCATTAAGTTAACTGTTATAATATTATCATTGATAAATTGATTTTTGTTTTTTAATTAAACAAAATGTTTCCAGATAATTATTAATGAAGTGATTTTTTTACAACATAACAATTTTGGCAAAATCGTCGGTTTGCCACTCATCTGTATCAACATGCATATTGAGTTCTTCTTTTATGGTGTAAGCAAGTATGATATAATTATGATTTTAGAAGAACGTACCATAGCATATATACTCGTATATTTGCAATTAGTTCATTGGCACGAGTTTTCGAGAAATAAAGTATCCACCTAATTAAATATTTTTAAGTAAACCATAATTAGCCTTATGAAACAATTAATAATAAATATATATTTAGGTTGTATGAATGAGAAAAAAAATGCGAAGTAATGCAACATAAAATGTGAATTTCTTTAAAGTTCAGTTGATATTATTTGATGTTTTTTATTTAAATTAATCACACGAATATGGAGTAGTATAATATTTTATCAATGTCATTATTTGCATTTGCTTCAGTTAGTAATTTAGTGTACTGACAACTAAAAAAATTAACAATTGTTTTTATTTTGGTGTTTTCCAATGTTTTTGCACAATTTTAAAGATATTTTTTATAATACAACAGTTTAAAAAAATATTTTAGAAAAAAACATTACACATTAATATACACACAAAAATCAACTTGAAGAATTAGTAAAACCATTTTGTAATTTTGTACTGTATAATTCGTAATTATGAATTTATGAAATGTTTTAAAAATAACCTAACATACATAATATGACACTCATTAAATAGTTAGAAATACAAATTTAAGATATTAAAGTAAAAATGTTCTTAGTTAAACGTAATTTCTCTCAAATTAATTAGCTAATATAAAATTATACGTTTTCAAAATTGAAATAATTAAACGTCGTGTATGAATAACGAAAAATAAAGATCGTTAGAAAATATCATGATTACACAAGGATGAACAATTAAATATTATTATTATTCGAATATTCTACATTATAGTCATTCAATTATAAGTGTATCAAGGTTTTACGGACTGTTAAAAATATTTAAAAAACCGATTATGTACAAAACAAAATATACAGTCGATAATTCGATAATTCGAATCGTCTAAAGCAGTCGATTCAACATCATGCCTTCAAATCGCTCGCATAAATAATAGTGACAAAATATTATATAATAGTGGCATTAAAATAATTGAAATATAGTCCTGAAAATGACATAATATAATATGATAAACTAAACGAAATAGATTATTGAACACATAATATTTTATGTAAACATCAGCATATTATCAAATAAAAAAAACATTGTTTAATATTCACTGTATGCATTATGCAGTCGAACACTTTATTTATTAGGTACGATCGAACGTTATTTAGATTTCCTGTCGTGACATGGTACAGAAATTAGCGCTGAAAAATCGTTTGAACTAACGTGGTAAGAAAGCCAACGTTGGTGAAAAGAATTTCTGTGCGTACACACTGCGCATAGGCACGAACGCGTTTTACACTTTATACTAATAATTACTATAAACAAACGATTTAAAACGATATGTCAATTATAAAAGTGTATTAAGTAATCATCAAGTGGAATCGTAATAATTTATTAACTAAAAAAAAAAAAAAAACTAAAACCGAAGAACTGCGTTTGTGCAGACCAAAGTGCCCGACAGCTGATTACGGAGGGAACCGCGATAGTCCGTCGGCCAGCGCGGAACTGAAATGTCTAAGTAACCGGAAACGCGAACCAGGTCGTTGCACGTGCGTGGCTCACAGGCTCACTGTATGACAAAATCTTACATAATCGCGTATTCAGTCGGTCATCGGGCCTACCGCTCAGCATACAATAAAATAAATGTTGACAAGCCTTAAGGCCGAAGGCCCATTTTTTATGCAAACGAAAAGTGTTCCAAACGCATAGTTTAGTATTTACACATAGCTTTGTACAATGTTTTGAAAAAATTATTGTTTATATAATATTTGATTAAATACATTTCCACGGAGTAATTTCCGATTTCAATTTAAGACTTTTATTCAACATTTTATTTCGGATAAACATTAACAGATAACCTAATCAGACTTGACTACAAGTGCCAAGTGCCGATTATCACTATTGTACAGTATAGTGAAACCGACAGACGATCGTAAATAATTCACCTTTCATACACGACAATCATGAATCGCAGTCATGCCGTAATCGAACGACAATATTGATCGTAAAGACAAATTTATTGTAAAACTATTGACCGTAAATCTTCGAACAAATCTAATCAGCTGAGTTAGTCTATTTTTCTATTAACTATCCTTCGCGTAGGTAAGTAACTTGGATACCGTTATAGTATTTAAACTATGGTAATAGGTAACTGATTAATTAATTTTTGTAACTCGATGACACGATGACATTATTATTTATCGGCAAAGAATATTCAGCATACTTAGCTTAAGTTTTAGGAGAATGTGGATAAATGGTAGGTACTCACCTAAACTAAAATAGTTTTTTTTTTTTAAACTTTTTTAGGTAGTTATCACCATGTTTTTTTTTACTTTTAAAATAATATAGATAATAATAATAATATGTAATATATTATCGTAAGTCGGTATAATTGTTTTTATTTACCTATTATCATTGTTATTGTATTTTCATTAAATATGCAGCTTGTAAATATTCTTAATAAAATAGCTACTACCTACATTCTTATAAGTTGCGATAAATATTGTTTCTATGTCATTTGCTATAAATTTGTTGTCGTGGAGCCAGGGGCGTATTTAGGGAGGGGGGTGATATGGGTGTTAGAACACCCCCCATCATCCGTATTTTTTATATTTTCATCTAACTCTGAATTTACTCATTAGACCGAATTTCTATGAAAGACGAAAGTAAGTATCTACTGCTACTTGGCTACTTTATCTGTGTTTTGGAGTATCAGCTAGTTTTGAGTTATTTATACATGCTGTTACCAATTTACCATTCGCTCATTATCAGACTATCAGAATCAAAAAAAATTTCACGATAATGTGGTATCACAGACTGAAATTTTGGTTGCATTTATATGATTGATATCAATAATTATTTAGTATGTTGATAACCACGGCTTCTGCTATTAACAGTGATATACAACTGATACAAAGGGTGAATTTTTGGTTTGGAAGCAACAGATTAAAAAGTCCACTCCGAAACATGTAATAGATGCTTTGCATAACTGTAATTCTATTATTTTTCCTACGATTCACAGGCTGTTGGTTATCTTAGCAACGTTTCCTGTCACTACATCTACGAGTGAACGTTCCTTTTCAACTCTCCGTAGACTTTAAACTTATTTAAGAAATACCGTTGGAAAAAACAGGCTGAATGGTCTAGCTTTAATGAATATTCATAGAGATATACCTATATCTACGGCAGAGGTTATTGATGAACTTGCACTCCAATCCCGCCGCTTAAAATTCACCTAGGTTCTCAATTTATCATAATATGTACCATATTATTATTATTTATTTTTTGTGATTAATAAAATAAAAGTTATTATTTTAGTTATACCTAGTATAAAAGTTTTATACGACTTGCAAATTGTACGCATACTAAATATTTACTATAATTATCTTCATTAATATAATAATTTACATCAATATATGGTACTTGTTTATGTTATACGGACAGTGTGGGGAGCAGAGCCCTCCACCTACCAAATGACTATTAAATTTAAAAACACCCCCGTAAAATGAATCCTGGATATGCCACTGCGTGGAGCAGTATATTATTTACGATGAAATGACCAGACACTCGGCTTTACACTAAATAATAATATTGAAGGTGCCATGGTGAAGAAATGTGTTTACGCACTGACATGTAACTCTAATAAAATATTATGCTATTTCAATTAGTTTTTTACACTCACTTATAAATTATAATATTAGATCGTGAACATCGCGGTGTCGTATAACAGTGTTTTCATTTCGGCGTCGACACGACGGACCGGTCAAATCGTTTTCCGGTTTCTATTCGAACGAATTTAATGTTATAATTATTATGCATAATATAGATACCATATTATATTTTATACCTTGATTTCATTCATAATACGATATACAATTAGGGTGTGTATAAAATATTATATTATTTATCGTTTTCGGTTTAAAATTTCTCGTGAGTTTATTTTGGAAAACTTCCCTCCGACATCGGTTATAACTGTTATAAGCGTTATTATTATCATTATTGCACAACTGTAATAGTCGGACCCAAGGGAGGCCTTACGGAGAAAGTGTCCCGTGACCCACCCGCAAAATATTCTCGTGTGTTTACTACATTTTAAAATGATCATTAATAACTTCCAATTATTAACTATAGATCTAATTTACACAATATAGATATATCGGTTAGGTATTCTTGATGTAATATACAATATAAAATATTGTATCTAATATAATTCTATATATTGAAAGATTTTTAATCATTTACGCCACAATTATCCATAACTAAAGTTGGTACCAACTACCAACTCAAAAACTATAATTTTCATTGTGGCTTAAAATTATATAAAACAACCTGTGGTCTACTACGATAGTAGCGAGACTATCTTCAATACAATATTCGTTATCGCGGAAAAAAAATAGTTGAGCAGATTTTAGGTGTATTTAATTTGTATAGTTTATCGTTATTTTTATATGAATCAAAAATACTTATTATTTGTACACATTTTAAATTATTATAATATTTTTTATTTAGTTTTGCAAATAAATCTTATACCTACCTACTACAATCGTATATATTAAATTAATCTATAATTTATTATATTATGTTGAAATACATATAAGAAGTTAAAATATTTGTATGCCACTCCTCCCACTAAATTTGATATTTCTAAATACGCCATTATATTATATGATCATTACTCAAGTTCACAAGTGTGTCGCATTAAAGTAATTAACGGTTATAAATATTGTCTGAACTTATAAATATAACTTAAAGAATTATGATACGCTGCGCAGCGCACTGAATAAGGCCAATTTTTTTATGTGTGACATTTTTCATCACTCAGAACTAGTGAACCCCACTTACATAAATTGCTCTCTCTCTCTCTCTTTCACACACACACACACACACACTTACCTACGTGTACATTTCGCTCTATTACCAGTTTCCTATATGTCAACACAGTAGCGTGTAGCTGTCAGCCGTGATGGGTTCTGTTAAAAATTTAGATTGGAACAATCAACACCGCGGCCTCCGGTTATATTATATTATTATTACTTTTGGTATATATATATAAATAGTATTGTATATGGTAATATATATATATGTAAATTGGTTAAAAACATCAGCGTCATTCATTAAAGTTGTTTTAACGTAAACATTATATTATGATTATAAATCTGTAAATCATATGCGCATAATATATGCACATTGCACATATTATAGGATTGGACCACCGCGATATTATATTGCATCACCATATTTTTAAAAATATAAATGGTTTTCGTCGGAACATCATCTAACGTGTTAAGCCGGAAAGTTGCTTTTGAAATTTCCTTATTCACTAAGCTTAAAAAATTAAAATTACGGTAACCGCATCATTGATATACTTTAACATTTATGCATAAAATAATTATATTAATAAAAGTAGTTGCGATAAGTCCAACAAAATATAAATTGCGTATATAAGTAGGTTCGGGGTTTTAATTACGATTATTAATTATTCGCAGACTAGCACGTTTTATGCGAGGAAATAATTAAGAAATTTAAATGAATACGTTTCAACAAAACGTTATGTAGTACCTACCTATAGGTAGGTGTATTCATCATAACGACGAGAAACGGGAATCGTTCATTTTGGATAAATAATAATTAAAAATCATAAAAGAAATCAAAAATCTTAATATGAATTCTGATTACCTATAATATGACTTGGTATTCAAAAAAAATGAAATATGTGTATTATGCTTATTGCAAAATTAAAAACAATTTTTAACGGTCATTATCACTACCACCAACAACTGTTAACGTTGAGGTTGATGAAAATGTTCAAAGACCGCTTAGCAAAATATACGACCGGTTTATTATTATACCATAGTCTTCAATATCAAAATTATTTAAATATATAATTTGATAAACGATGTACCTAATATACATATGTGTATAACATATATCTGTGTGTATGTGTATGTGTGTGTGTGCGCGCGCGCGTGCATATAAACACATATAAATATACAAATACGTAAATATAAGCTTAATTATTATTTTATTCACATTAAGATATATTCAATCGTTTATTTATTGGTTCGTTGAATACGTATGCTATATAACAAAAAAAATATAAGCAAAGATATAAAATAAAATAACAATGCATTTTATTGTTTTACTCTCAAATATTATCTTATCTGTTTCAATAAAAGAATATAAGTATAACACAGCTTTAAAAAAAATGAACATATTTTATATAATATATTAGTGCGTATTTTAATGTCCATTTCAATATTGCTGGTGTTGAATAGGATTACTTCAAAATCAAGGTCGTTTACGAAATAACTCAATAGAGACATAAAATTTAAGTGACTTACTCATGTAAAATAGAATTTTATAAAAATGTAGCGTATACATAGTTAAAACTAAAATCATTTTATAAAACTCAAAAACTTGAAGATATACTGTTTTTTGTATTCATATCAACAATTGGTTTGTGACCACGAAATAAATTCATTAAGTCATAAGTCACGATGTATATACAATACATGACTATATGTATTATTATAAATTTATACAAAATAATTAATGTAAAAGAATGCATATTGCATATCATATAATATATATGATTCCATTAAGTCGACTTTAAAGTGGATTGAATGTTATTAATTTTTTTTTTAACTATCAAAATAGTACCTATTCGTGGAAATCGTATTGAAGTCTCGTCGAGTAAAACTGGTTTTAAATAAGTTCTGTTTAAAAAAAAAAATAACTACCTAATTAAAAGGTTGTAAAATTAAATTCAATAAGATTACACATAAATGCTACCTAGCCAATTTTATAAACATACGGTTTATATAACGTTTATAGTTGTTCTGAAATCGAAAATATATCATAAATTTCATTTGAGTTTCATATCGTGGTGTGAGTATTACGACTGTAGCCTAAAAGTTCAAAATAAAATACGCACATAAAACATTTTATTTATAAAAATTATGAATTATTCATGACAATAAAAAATAATAACACATACCTACGTGTTATTGATCCATATTTGTATTAATTTTAAAATTTTTACTTATGGTGCTATGTTTTATATCAGTAATTAATTCTTTAAAAAAAATCAATTACCTACCGATTTAAAACCCTGAAGCTGAATGCCGAGTTCACAGGTATAATTTAACTAGGTACGTACATTTTACAAAATGGTTTATTAATGTACAGTTTTATTATACTAATTTCACTAACTTGCATTTAAGTGAATATTAAACACCGTGCGCTTAACATAAAAATAGGTACATAAAATAGAAATTGCATAAAATTATATTTTATTCGAGTCGTTAAATCACGCGAAATAAATAAATCATACAAGAATGTGAAAATATGATTTTAACGAAGCACATTATTATACGATTATAATGTAAAACGTGTTCTTAAGACATTGTTTTCGTAAATTTTACCACCTACCTATCATTATATACGTGATATTATTATAATAATATCTTTGAGCGCGAACGAATTAAAGTCTCTTGATCAAGGTGGGTACATCGATCGACATAAATAGTTCAGTACTCGACTCTGAAGACAATTATGGTTGGCCGTCCGAAAATCCAGTTCTTTGATAGGTACCAAATCGAATGCGGTTCTCGTTACGGCGTAAAAATCGCATGAGATTTCCGTCATTTCTGAGTACCGATAATTGGATAATTGCACGCACGCCGTATAAAAATATTCTGTAAGGATTGCCTTCTGTGCATAATATATCTACCTTGGTAGGTACTTATTATAATGGAGAGAGATATCGTTACGAGATCTTACTAATAACTATATAACTTTGATGAAAAAAAATTTAGAAATAATAACTGTGATATTATCACATAATATGGTCTTGAAAATAGCCGTTTGGTGTATTCATATAGATAGGTTTGTATTATATATCAGCAGGTGTAATGTTACGATAATAACTATCGAAACATTTTCACTAAAAATTATGGACACACTAAGAAATCACTGCGGTTCATTTACCTTTGATGTAAAAATAATAGTTTAATAAAATATTATTATAAACATAAATAATATCGTGTCGACAAAAGTAAAAATAAAATACAGCATTTACGGTTAAAAATATAAAGTAAAAAAGCAAAATAACCACGAATTGGTCAAATAGTAATATAATTTTATTCATGCTTATTACAATGCATTTGTAATCAAACTTGGTTCTGCTGTAGGTTTAGCCCATATTTTTTTAATGAAGTTAGTTACATTTTAACTAAATAATTCATAATTTGCATTAATCATTTGTGGTAGGACTTGAATAAATTAAAACACTTGTAAAATTCTCAGATACACTTTGTTCATACAAAAATAGTAATTCGTAGCATTTAATTGGTTATTTTCTATTTTCTGATACAGCTGTTTTAATATTTATATATTTAATACTCGAATTAATTTTATTATGGACATTAAAGTCTAAATCTTTGAATATTATAGTCTAATAATTATTATTATTGTTGTACGAAAATTGAAACAAAAAGGGAAATATAATGTTATAATATAATATCACGAAACCTACAAAATAAAATGAATCCCGGAATAAAAATCCCCGGAAAAGAAATCCCCGGAAAAAAAATCCCCAAAGCAACTATTTAGTATTTAAATTATAATAATAAAAATAATAATATTATCTTTATATACCTATGTCCTATATTATTAATTAACATATATCATTAAAATACGCAACAAATATGTAGTAAAAATCATTAATATATGCAACAAATATGCATTTACAAAATTTATATTTAAAAATTCAAAGTTGTACTTAGTATGAAAAAAATATAAAATAATAAAATATAAATGTATAAATAAATACATAAATATTAATGAACAGAATTAATTAAACAGAAAAAAAATCCTCAAAGCAACTATTTAAAAAATTGCACATGAGACTCTTATGATTAGAGCACGGATCAGTGGCGTAACAAAAAAATTTGGGCCCTACTAATTGGTATTCTCTGTTAAATTTTTATATTGCATATTTGACCGTAAATGCATATTTGTTGCGTATTTCATTGAAAATGTTGCGAAAATTTTGGACGGTAACAGTAATATTTATGTATTTATTTATATTTTTTTCATACTATAATAAGTACAACTTTGAATTTTTAAATATAAATTTTGTAAATGCATATTTGTTGCATATATTAATGATTTTTACTACATATTTGTTGCGTATTTTAATGATATATGTTAATTAATAATATAGGTATATAAAGATAATATTATTATTTTTATTATTATAATTTAAATACTAAATAGTTGCTTTGGGGATTTTTTTTCTGGGGATTTTATTTACCGGGGATTTTTTTATGGGGATTTCTTTTCCGGGGATTTTTATTCCGATTACCAATAAAATGTACAGTATAATTCGAATCGTCTAAAGCAATCGATTCAAAACCGCACCTTTAAATCGCTCGCGTAAATACTAAAAATAATATTAAAATAATTGAAATAATGGTATGTACTATATAGAAATAATGACATAATATAATATGATAAACTAAACGAATTAGATTATTGAACACATAATATTTTATGCAAGATTTGTTAAATAAAAACCATTGTTTAATATTCACTGTATGCATTATGCAGACGAATACTTTATTTATTAGGTACGATCGAACGTTATTTAGATTTCCTGTCGTGACATGGTACAGAAATTAGCGCTGAAAAATCGTTTGAACTAACGTGCTAAGAAAGCCAACGTTGGTGAAAAGAATTTCTGTGCGTACACGCTGCGCATGGGCACGAACGCGTTTTACACTTCATACTAATAATTACTATAAACAAACGATTTAAAACGATATGTCAATTATAAAAAAGTATTAAGTAATCATCAAGTGGAATCGAAATGAATTTATTATTTTTTCTTGTCGTTTATCTGGTACGGCACTAAAAAAAAAAAATTAAAACGGTAGAACTGCTTTTGTGCAGACCAAAGTGCCCGACAGCCGATTACGGAGGGAACCGCGATAGTCCGTCGGCCAGCGCGGAACTGAAATGTTCTAGTAACCGGAAACGCGAACGAGGTCGTTGCATCGTTGCACGTGCATGACTCACAGGCTAATTGTAGGTACGACGAAATCAAACATAATCGCGTATACGGTGATGACAAGCCTTCAGGCCTAAGGCCTATTTTTTAACTAAATGAAAAGTGTTCCAAGCTCATAGCTTTGTACAATGTTTTGAATAAATTATTATTATTATTGTTTTCGATTAAACACATTTACGCGGAGTAATTTTTTGATTTCAATTTAAAACTTTTATTTAAAATTTTGTTTCGGATAGACATTAAGCATAGATTAATTTCACATATGTATAATGAAAATCTAAATATTTGAATATTACAGTCTAATAATTATTATTGTTGTACGAAAATTGAAACAAAAAGGGAAACAGACAACAGTATATTATTAATATAATATAACAGGAAACCCGTGCACGTGACAGCTAAAAGTAAACCATCAAAATACAAACATTATTATGTAATATCTTCAATGAACGGCTTACCAGGCGACACTGCCGCAGGATAAAAATCTATACAATATATACAACATTAAGCAAGACTATAATATCGTAGTAATAATAATAACTGTCTGTGATGACAAATGAGACTTGGCCCGCAGGAGATAAAAGTTCAACGACGACGGTTACTAGACAATAATAATATTTATATTACAGTCCTGCGCAGGGATTTTCGTCTCATGTTGAAAGGAGAGAAGCATAATAATATGAGAGTATAAGGTGCACATAAAGACGGAGTTTAAAATAGTCACTTGTTCGTGCACGGTAGGTTTCGCAGGATCGACAACACGATAAAAGCGCTATATAATTTAGAGTACCTATCAATAATTAATAACACAACGCGCATTACTCTAAAGCGAACAAGCGAACAGACGACATTTTTATTTTGACTTTTGTGTTTGTTAAACGATAGAAATATCACCAAGTTAATATTATACTTTTTTTTAAACGAATACAGAAAGACAAACAAAACAATACAATGGTTGTCTTTAATAAACTTTTTAAGAAGGTAAGAATGCAATAATGTTATGTTCATATATATGATAATTAATTTTTTTAAACGCAGAATAAATAGTTTTTACATTTATTATAGCATCTACAGTTCTTCCGAGTAACTCAAATAAATTGAAATATTATTGATGATAGTTTTCATTTAAAAAAATTAACAGGCGAAATATACCTCTCAAAATGAAAGGATAATATTTACATTCACTAATCGCCTTCCTTTATAAACGCCTATACTCGTATAATGTGTATAAGCGTATTTATAATGTGATTTTCGCAGTTAAATTATTATTCAATTTTAAACGATAGCCACGTTTTTGGTAGATAATTCGTGAGCAGAATATCAATTCGTAAATGTTGGTGTGCATATACTTATACTACAAACTGAACAAACAGTTTTAAGCTTTTATAAAACTTTAAATGCGCGTAGGGGAATAATAATAGAGTGTGATTAAGTCTCGTGAGGCACAATTAATATCTAGCGGTATAATTTAGAACATTTAGTACGCTTATACGAATATTAATATGAATCGTTATGTATAACCGTTAATGTCGTTATACATAGGTTTTTTCGAGAATAGATATTCGTACGCAAACGTTTTCGGCAAATATGCAGTACATTCTGTTTCGGAGAATATAGCATACAAGGACTTGGGAAAATACCAAACGAAAACGTAAAAAATCTAAATATTTTTACCTTACGTGAACAACACATATACTTGAAAAACCTATTATCGTCTATACGAGTTATATGTATTTGAAAAAAAATAAAAACAAATCCCTATTTTTTAAATTTGTTCTGATTCTGGCAAATGTTATGACGTCAATGACGCGAGTCTCATGTTATAAAATGTTGGCGTCAATAAGGAGTGTCATGACCCGAATTATTTTAGCGGGACAATAGCGAAATAACCACAGGAATGAGGAATGCGTCTGTTGTGAGCACGAGTGATGATATTATAGATCCCATAGCAGTGGAAATCGGTTGTCGTTTTAATATTATTGTCGAATCAAGAAATCGGATACACGAAAAAGTCGGAAAACTTCAATTCCACTTTTCGATTGATCAAATAAACACCTATAATACTATCTTTAAACAGTCTTCTAGTGTCACTACTCACTATATGTAGTGGGTAGAAAACATATGTACTTATATTAATTATATTATTATACGTTCGACAAACACCGCCATTCACTACGATCGGGTCAAATACGCGAGAAAACCCTAACGAAATAATGCACCGGTCAGATAGTATACTGCTTTGATATAAATATTATTATTACATAGTCCGTCAGTCGTGCATACGGCACATTTCAACGCGAGAAGACAATCATTTTGACTTATGCCTTTTGTATTTTCTGACAACAATAATACTACTAAAGTTGGCAAGTGAACTGAAGTTTACAGAACAGTTTTAATACACACAGATATTAATGTCTTAGCAGATTTTTGCATTTTGAAAAGTAAAAATATATGTTAACGTAAATTCGTAATGTCTCTCTTTCATCGACACACATTAACCGTCACATATATAATTATTAGTCTATTTAATTTCTTTTTTTCAAACAAATTGTTTTAAACTTATGTTTATTAGTTATAGGCTTATAGTACCTATTCAATGAAATTAAATTAAAATAAATTATTGTTAAAATATTTGATTTTATAATTTGTATTTAAAGTTGAATATTCTTCAGGGTTGGATGGAAAGGCATTGGCTACTCTATGTGTATTATAGCAAAGCGGACCAATTCAATAAGTGTATAAATTCTATAATATATTGTATAATTGTTGAGATATCGTTCTTATCACTATTATAAAATATACTCATGATAAGGTAACTAATATATTTTATTACAAGACCAGTGGTGGATTCGAAGTAGCTTATTTGTATGGAAAAATTTTATGAAATGGTTCTGCCGGGTCTTTATAATCGTTGTTATCAGACTGCAGGGCCACCAATAATATACCGATTTTTTTTTCACAATCTTTGTAAGAGCATTTTATTTACCTAAAAATTATTTTGTTTTAAATTATATCACTGATATGATAATATTTTCGTAATTGACGCGAATGCGTACAATGGTAGTGAAATAGAACAAAAAAAAAACTGTATACGTCTTCGGCAACGATTTACATAAATTACGTTCACGCACATGACGAGACGCGCACAGCTGTGAGCACATCATATTATATTGGGTGGTTATACCCTATACTATTGTACACGCCCTACGGGTCCCACGTAATCAAAGCATACATTACAGCGGAAATCATCAATCCAATACGGTAGACCAAAATCGGAAGCGTTTTTCGCATCGGAGAGGGTAAAAGAAGACTAAAAATCCGAAAATGGCTTTTCGATTTAAAGCTATTGTAACGCGAACACAAGGAGTCAATAATGATAATATAATCACGTTGTTTATCAAGAGAGGATATTCCACACTGATTTTCGATATCGGCATCATTAAAATCAGGTGGTTCTCATAATATTATTACGTTTTAATACGAATTTCACGACGCTGTGATGCTCGTGTATAGACGTGGCGAGGTATAGGTAATATTGTTCGCCATCCGTCAGGAGAAATCAAAATGTAATTTCGGACCGGTTTAAAAAATTATACGGTAGACGTCGAACTCCGGTGCAGAAAATTTTATATAGTATATTAGTATTATAGTAATAATAATAATTATTATTAGATAGGCCAATTTTATTGTAGACGATATGTGCAAGTTCCGATACGTCCTATAAATGAAAGGCGAGTACCCACACCACTTAACAATAAAATATTATATCGTCGAAATCACTCGATTACGAATACGACCGTTTATTGTTACGTCAGTTTGAAATATTTTTTTTTTAAAGTCGATTACGGTGGTGATAAATGATGTTATAGGTATGATGTACACGTATAGTAAAAATATTACATTATGCAACGAGTGTATTAATATAATTATAATGTCCACGTCCGCTGACGATATAACTTTTTGTTTTCGTTTTTTTCGTAGTGGTCGACGGTGAATTAAATCCAGTCCAAACATATAGAAACCTACTTAGTTTCTTTGTGGTGCATATGAAACATTCATTTTTTTTTTCTATCTAAATTTATTTATATATTATTTTAAATTATAACTACTTCACAAAGACCATGTAACTAAAACCTTGTTGGAACCATTTTTTTTTTTTTTTTTAATTACTTGTTTTAAAAACCATAACTAAAATCAGAAGTGTATATTATATTATTTTCGAAATTCATTACCCTAAAAGTTTTCGATTAAATTTATACTTATTATTGTTTTACTGTACCAATGTTCTGCAGTTCGAGGTGTTTATACTATACTTAAGTATACTTAAGTACACCTAAAATGGCGATTTAAAATTTATTTAAAATTAAGCAAATATTTTATAAGTAATAAATAAAAATGAGTTTAAAATCGATATATGAATAATTTGAATAATTCAAAAAAATGATATAGGTACTTACGACAATTTAACTTCGTGAAAAATGAAGTTTTAACTTAAACAAATCTATAGGTAGGTAAAATAGGTATATTCATAAATATATATATATAAAGTATTTTTTTTTTTAAACAATGGAGACTTTGTCGGTAGATTTTCAATCGCGTTCTCACAATATTGTGACGTTAGTTTGACAATGTTACAAACACAACACTCGTGTTGATCAAAAAGTAACGATAACGATCGAGTACAATTGTGATTCTAGAACTACTGAAGTGAATGTTAGTCAATACTAGCAGCCAATTCAATTGATATCGGTCTCTGTAGGCAATTATTTTCGAAGAAAATATGTTTTTTAACGATCACTGTGCCTACGTTTACGTGCATACGTCGTATTTGCTATCAGAACCTTCAAAACAGATTTAGCATATGCATCGAAAGTTTGTAGAACGAGTACGTATATTGTATATAGGTAATCCAATTTAATAGAATATTGAAAAAACATAATATGATGATTTATTGTATTGGTATCGAATTGGAATGACATTCAGAAGTATAATAAAGCGAGGTCTTCTTTGTCACTGAACAAAGTCTTTTTAAATTTGGAATTCGATGATCAGAAATTTTATCCGATAAGAATGTCAAAGTTATATACAAGAACTTGAAATCGGATGGTAAAAAGTTTTTCGTTATTGAAGTAATGGAATTGCTTTTCTGCCAGAGTCTGTGATTCGCGTTTTCCAGAAACAATTCTTTTATAACAACATCAAATATTAATGAAAAAGTTAATAAAACGGTATAATAATAAACATAGTACTTTTCTATATATATAATTATATACATTTACCTAAAATAACAAGACACAGGTTGGTGACGTATTATCGGATGCAGGTGATCTGTGATAAAGTTGGGGGTGAGGGGGAGTCTCGATGATACAGAGTATCGTGCGTTTGATATGGCCGGTGATGGCAAGTCACGGCCAAGGGGTGAGCGTGAGAAATTCCAAGGACACGGAAAGAGACTTGGGGAAAGATTTCTTATCGTTTGTTTCGTGGACGTCGTTCAATTTGGCACTACTCCTCGGGGCTGCTTGGCCGATAAATTAAGAGGGTCATTCTCGGAAGACGCGCTCGCGTATAATAGTAGCTACGTACTAGCTGCTGCACCGGTTATCCGGCAGTTCGATCTCTCCGCAGGCGCATATCTTCCCCAAACCCCCCACCACCACCCCCTTAAAAACATTACACGTATACAATTCGACTGCGATAGGGAAGTTTTGCCAAAACGTGAGTATATATCTTCAGTTCTTCCTCGTTCTTCTCGTCGTGTCGTCATCGATGTCGTCACCGTCCCCCCTCCCCTCGAACAGCTATATATATATGTATAGGAGACTTCAGAATTTATAAAGCGTGTTTGGGCGGAATATCAGAAAAATAACCTTTCGTTTCGACACTACGTAAATTTAGTGTGTAAATAGACGGGCACGGGAAGTAGGCGTCGCGAGAAAACTATACGTATTATACGGTGTACATAATATTATGTGTGCAGTAGTATATTATTTATTATTATTGTAGCCGTATATGACCTTTCCTCGACTCTCGAGATAAAGTCGAGCGACGCGTCTGTTTTGACGGTTAGGTTTGACATAGAACGTCATCACGCTCACAAATTCGATAGATTAGATTTTTTTTTTGTTTTATTAATATTACCAACCAAGTGTGATAGTTTATCCCTGTGTGCATTATCCCAATTATTCAATCAGTGATTTTCTTGATGTTCAATTTTATGCAACAAAAAAATTACAAATGTAAATTGAATATAAGTGAATTTAGAAAAGTGTAAATTATAAATTATAATAATATATAAGTACTTAATCACTTAATTTTTGTAAATTTTTTTTTTCATTTTCGTTTTGTCTCTGACATATTATTATATATTCTAAATTATTTTATTTAATTACGGAACTTATTTACAATTTATTAATTAAATCAATATTCAATATTATTTTATTTTTCTATTTTTTATACAACACTAACATTTTAAGTCAAATTATTAGCAATTATTATAGACATTTAATGAAACATTCACATGTTCCATTTTTGGAGATTTTAAGGGAAATAAACAGACCAATGTCAATTTATTTATCAACATTTATATTTTAAAAAATTTAATGATCACACACGGAATAACACACGTTCGTGCGGCACGAAAAAATACTTCAAAATCAGACGACGAGCATATAGGTACTTATATATTATATACGTTTTATTTTCATTTCCATCTCTTTTCCCTCTCTAGAAATAACGGTTCGTTCGCAGCTGGCAACTGCCATGGGTGTATATAACTTACAAACGGAATCGTGAACTTATCAAAACACTCATTAGAGTACATTTAATTTAGAAATGATAGGATAAAAAAAAACCAAAACAATTGCTAACGAGCGCCTTAACCGAACACGAATAATAATATGTAAACACGTCACTGTGTTGCGGAGACCTTAATGAGAATTTATACGTTCGCATTTTGTTACAAAGTGGTTAATAAGCGTGCGCGTGTGTGTGTTTTTTATTTATTTTTTTAAGAAAAGCGACACTGACCATGTTACCTCACAACTGTGAAAATAATTCTCGGTTTAATGGGTAGAAAAACAAGAAATGCTCAAGAAAAATTAAATAAAATATTAATAGAAATGTTCGTCATAACCTACGCGTCGTGTACATTATAATATAATAATATTATTATAATGTGTAAACACGAGATGAGAAGCGGCCCGAGGGTCACTGGAGATGTGGTTTTGCGCGTTTACACTGGTTATTGGTCAACTGTCGTTGAGTTGCGATTGGGCGGAGGGGAACTTTGATTTATTATACCTATTCAATAGAAAAACTGTTGGCATAAAATTCAAATAAAACAAATGACTTTGGTTTACTTTGCTCGGTACTAGCCAACATGCTTTGAGGTTTTCGATCTCACCGTAGGTGGACACCCCAAATGACCGACCCACAAGCTTTCAACCTTACTCAAATTTAAATAACATAATTTAAAATTTTTTTTAGTATTATTAATAATCATTTATCATGTATTTGCGCGATAGGTGAGTTGATTCCCGAGACCAATTTTATGTATTATTTGATTCCCGGGTCATTAAGAGGAAGGTACGATGAGTTGATTCCCAATTTTCGTATAATCTCATTACCAGATACCAATTTATAAAAACAATGTGTGACAAATTTTTATAAAATTATTAATTTTTTTAAATTTTTTTACCAGAGTACTTAATTTTTTTTGTATTTTTTTACCTGATTACTAAATGTTTTTAATAATTTTTTTAATAAATATAATATAAAAAAATACAAAAAATAATTAATAAATAAAAATTGAATGATTTAAAATATGAAAAAACTAAAAAATACAACATTTTTGAGAAACTTGTCAGCCAACCTCCTCGTGGTGTTTCTTGGGTTATGCTACTCAACGATATCGCTACAGGTAAACAGGTGCCCGGCCGCCCGGGAAAAAATCGTATAGAGCCCGTATTTGTAATCCCAAAATTAATCGTTTTAAAAAAGGCACTCAAAATGTGTTGAATATCAAAAACATTCAAATACAAAATATCTACATGATCATTACTTTTGAATTGTTATATTGCTGAAAAATGATCAATTCTATGAGTCACCCTATTCGGCATTATAATATAATATTAGTGGCTTGGTGAGGCGCGGTCGTACGCTCAATCTGTGGAAACGCACTGAGCGTACGTACCGGCCGCAGTTGCTAGCTCCCGGATGGGTGACCACCAGGGATTTTTAGCAACATATCCTTGCCACGCATACACAAACACGTGTTACAACCCTACCCACTTAAAAACCTATAAACAGATATACAAAAAAATAACCCCTACCGTACCACCCCACACCCAATGGCCTATGTTGCCGCGGGTTCTCTTTAAAAAAAAAAAAATATATATATATAATATTATGTTTTGAAGTTGAGTAATTGTAAATAGATTATTTTGAAATATGCATATAATATACTCAGTAGATCATAAACATGTACGAGGTACATAACGATTAACTTCTTTCTTGGATAATAATATATAGTGCTAATAGTAAGTACCCATAAAATAACTAACTACCTACTCATAAAAGCAAGCACTTCATAAATTATATAAAAATACTGTATAATATAATTTGCCGTTATTAAATAGTTAAATTAGATTATTTAATTAAAAAAAAAAAATTAGATGGATTATTTATATAACTCCAGGAAAATATAAACTAACAGATATTACACAAAAACTCGTTTAGTTTTAATGTATTTGGAGCATAAGGATAAATGAATGGTTTTTACGATTTTAAAATTAAAATTGTATCTTTTTTATTAATAGGAATACCAGAATATATAGTTATAAAAATATGACATTGTTTAAGAATAGATGGTTTGTGGTATTATATTTAATTTAATTTGTGATGTATAGCACATTGTATGTAACAAAACAAATTTATATGCAATTTAATTGTTCGTTTTATGGTTATAACGTATAACTACGTAGTTTTTTATTTGCAGATTATATTATTATCACTATATAAATATGAGTGCATACAATTTTTTTAATTTATACAACGAAATTGATTAGTTGAACATTTAATAAGTGAAATAATTTTACTAAATAAATAGTTAATTTAAATATTCATCACTTCGTTAGACATATTCTCACAAGAAAAGTAGCAACTTTGAAAGCTAGCTTTTACTAACAAGATTTTACGAAGGATTAAAACATAAATCAAAATTTAAATTGCTTGTTCCTATTCTGGAAAAAATACTAATTCCTAGCAATAATTATAGTTAAATTTAAAAAATGTCGAAACCGGTTAACGGTCACCACTAAATTATTAAAGAGTAAGTATCATCGACAATAATTAATTGAAAAAATTAATTTCAAGAATATGTTTACAATTTTTTCAGAACGAAAAATAAATTAAAAATACATAGACAACCATAACTTTTAATTTTCCTTGAATCTGGACCGCATGGGGAAGGGAATTAATCGATCTGATAACGATTTGCGGGTATATAGGTCGAAAAACTTAAATGTAGTTCGATAAATCATAAATCCATCATATTGTTACTATATTAGGTAATATGTATTATAGCTATTCTTTAGCTGATTAGTTAATTTCCAACATTGAATACAAAAACCCATTTATAAGAAACAAATATTACAATTGACAATATTACTGTGCCACATTGTCTTTCGACAATATATCGATAACCTTTAGCCAGTCATCGTGCATAGAGTAGTTTAGGAATTTGACGATCGATCGTCGAGTTCAAATATCGAAGAGTTTAACAATCATTAATGATGCGTTTGCATCGCACCGGCTCACGCTTAGGAGACGACCGAAAAGATAGTGGTCAACAGCCAGTAACGAGTATCGTCGAAGAGTTGTGCCTACTCTTACAGTTTATTTATTATCATCGTATTTTAATATGGACGTGGCACAAGCGCGTGTTTCCGATGAGTTATTAGAAAAACGTGACATTTTAAATTACAATGGATGAACATATTTTACCGTCTGAAACGTATCAACGTTATCGGATTGACACAAATCTTACTATATACAGTTGAATTGCATATTATAAATCAAGTAGCAACACGTCGCAGTACTAAACAATACTACACATATATATTATGGCTGTTAATTAAAACAATATAATATAATATAATATTTAATATGTGCTTAGGTAGGTATACGAAATAATAATAATATTATGAATACACACATGCTACGTAAACCACGCAGTGGTACCCCACCAACACCCAAACAACACACAATTATTATTAATTACTGATGTAAGATAATAATTATATTAATACACAATAAAGCGTACTGTACACAACGACTCAAGATACAATTTTGTATGATGTACTTTTAATATACAAACTAATCGATCGTGAAGCAAATACTATAAATAATAAGAAGAATAAGTATCTATATAATGCGTATACTATGCATTTCAGGTATCTGCTTGTATCCAAATGTTAATTGTTAGTCGCATACATATGTGTATATTTATTATCATTTAGAACGTTACTATATGTACGGATCGTATATTTATATATAACAGTATTATTGTTTGTCCGTTGAGTGTACTGTGAAAATAATCAATACATCCATACAGTAATTTTATATATTGTGTACCTACAAGATTTAAGCTAGAAAATATTTTAAGTTCCACCGATTACTCTTGGGGGGGGGGGGGGATTAATTATCTTCGAATCACATGCCATTAAACGATGCGCTTTAAACATATGCCATACATGATTCTTGAACGGTGGCCCTATAGTTCTATTATTGAATGTAAACTGTAGATACGAGTTTCTGGATAATACGGCATGATAAATACTATTTTGTTGAAAATTATTGAAAAAACTCACAAATTTTGTGTGTCAATATTTGAAAGAGATATACACAGCGTATTATGTATACTGGGTAGAGGATAATACAGTTATTATTTATGGGGCAGCATAAATCACAACGAAATCACATTTTCGACAACCTCATCCACTCAACTGATTGAGATGGTTTGAAAAAAAAAATACAAAACGCGACAAAAAATAATCGAAATTGATCTCTCTCTCTCTCTCTCTCTCTCTCTCTCTATTTCATACCAATAAGGACGGTAAAATTGTCAAAACATTTTTTCTTTTTTTTGGACACACATATACATGTATAGTATGTTATATATTGTGCATGGAAATATAGTCGTCGTTATTATTTACGCGCTAGCTAACGTTTCTTCATTCCGCAGCGTGCGCTCGAGACGTATAATTATTTCCGAATCAAACGAACCATCTAATGGGCCGCCATTGCCCCCGAGGGTACCCGGAGTTTTACACGTCGGTTGTATGCATATTTTTTTTCCATCGAAAATTACCATAATCGCTCCGTGCCAGGAACTTTGAAAGGACGCGTTCAACAGGAAAAATTTGTTAAAGGAATAAAAAACAAAAACAAAAACACCAAAATCACGAGGATGCCGAAAATTGCCCAAAATCTCTAAGTTTGAAATATCGTGACGGCAGGCGTATCGTACTACCCTCTCTGTAGTAGCTTTAGTGTTTCGGAAATGATTGAAATATCAAACGGCGGTGGTAACAATCATTTATTTTTCGTTACAGAATATAACAATAATAAATTGTATTGACATGTGTTATTTATTCTGTGTACAGAACGACAGTCAATTTACGACAATAATATGGATAATATACGCGTTACAATAGTTTAATTAAGGAAACACGTTGCTGCAAATGGAACTCGGCCGAAAATACAATACAAGTCGTTCCTAAATAATATATAGGTATTATTATTAAATAAGTATAGTTAAATAGGTATGTGTTATATCTGTATTCTGTATATATACGATATACCTAACAGATTTCATCTGATTGCGGCACTTACTCGCCTAAGTACGTCCCGCTTGTACTTTAATATAATGTGTATACATTATACCCGCGGATTAGCATAATACATATTATATAACAATAACACAGTCGAACCTTAATTCGCTGACGGACCTATGTTTAGCCTACGCAATAAAAAAACATCGCCACGCAATGTACGCACCTAATCTATAAAATATAAATTTTGTGACAAAAAACAAATTCTAATAATTCTATTATACATAGAATACAGCATGAATCGCCTAATGAATAAATACAAATATTGTGGCCAATTTTTTATCATACCACCGTTTTTTTTAAATCGCCTTATAAATTCAAATCGTCACAGAATATGATATAAACGTGCCATATAGACAGAATTATAGATTAAGGTTTGTCGAACGATATAGTAATAATAATAAAAATAGAATGAACTTCTTAAGTTTATATTATATTTTGTCATGATAATTTATTATAAAAAAATGTATACATATATACTAAATATATTATATTACGTTATATATCGTGAATTTTGAATATATCGCACGAAAAAGATTTAAGTTTAATCCCCTATTTCCTTCCTAAACTGTATAACTTATTCGAGAAATGTTAGAGAGTGAAGTTCAAGTCGTTGTCGTTTTTTTTTTTGTAAAATTATTATCATTAAAGTCTCGTTCAAAATATATAATAATATTTCAGTGGCGGTAATTATTTATGAATACATCACAATATAATATTATAAAACTAGATTCAAATCGATCTTTTTTTTTTTTTTTTATTAAAGTAGAAAAAAATATACCATCTGTATAACATAATACAATAAGTAATTTAGAAATCGATCGTTACGCGTTATAATATACTTGTTATTGTTATTAATATTCATCAAATAGAAAAATACGCATAATATTAAATTGAAACATAATAAACCACATTAGTGTTTAAAAAGTCACTGGAGACCATCGGAGCATTAAATCGTGCAGATAGTTGCTCAGACGGTACAATCATCGACTATCTCGTGACGATATCTGCATAGTACACCACAGTTTGTACTGAATCGCTCGTATATCGTATTCGTATATATAATATTATGTTGTATATTACCCTTATGAATGTTTATATCGTAAACGATCGATAACGATTTAAAGATAAAACACGATTCATTGGTGTATAGTATAATATATCCCTATAATGTGTGCGTCCGATGCATAAGAAAAATAAAAACTAGGTGCAGTTTTAAGCGATTTCGCCATCGCTATATTATAATATATGTAATAATATTATTACATACGATTTAATTTTAAATTTGTTTTACTCGTACCTCGATAAGTCTTATACGGTATTTATTCCTATTTAGAAGCATCGAACATTTTTTGAAATAATAATTACTATAAATCAATAAATGAGTAGGCACCTGTCTATTATACGTAAGTACCTATAATATATTATAACAAGCATTATTATTTTTTTTGTTCAAATCCACTACCAATATTTCATAACGATAATTAATTCAATTTATATAAAATAACATTCTGAATAAATAAACTAATATTATTGTCCGTCTTATTTAATTCTAGTCAGATATCTAAAATATCCGACTTAACCACCAAACTATAGTAGGCACTTTCTAAACACCCATAGTAGGTAAAACAATCAATTAGATAATTAATCAATCCTTAATTCTTAATTACCTACTATTAATAACGCAGTATTACACAGTATACAATTCTATATGTGCTGTTCGAGAAATCATTTGTGTTACTTTTCGGAATTTCTCGAATGTGATTACTCTCTTTCTAGGATTTCAAAGTTAAAAGTATAGCACACATTATATAGATATATATTATGTGTTGCATGTAGTAGAGAGTTGTCAGACAATAAGTCACGTAACGCGTATGGGAGTGGGTGCAGGGATTCGGATGAAGTTTGTTGTTTCATGTACGCCTTGCTGAAAGCTTCGATAGTTTAAATCGATTGTAAATTTTCAACTAAGTACATTGAGTTGGCCGTTATTGACGTTTCGTCGTAAATACGCCGTCAGATGACTACTAGATCAGACAATTAATACCACTGAGGAAAATCCAGGAATACGAGTAACTTAAATTATTCTAAAAACCAGAAAAACTATACGAGCAAAGAATTTGTGTGTAAGCACAGTATATTATATTAAAAGTTAAAACATCATGTTGGTAATTAGTGCAAATGTAAAAATACTGGATGTTTGTTAAGTATAAAATATTTGAAACCTATGGATTTATATATTTTAATAACAATTTTATCGACTTTTTATATTTATTCAAAAAATTCAGACCAATAAATTACTTTTACTGTGTGCTCCATTATATCAAGCAACATCTTTTTAACTTACTCGTATCTTATGTATATATATATATAAATGGGTATACATACTAATATTATGCAAATGCTACAGTACATATATCACCGGACATCCTAATAACCTTCAACTAGTAGGTTATCAATACTATCTATGCTGAATTTATAAGAAATATAAAATAGTAAAATATTCGATGAATTTAGCAACATTTACCAAACTATCATTAAGTGAAAGTGAAGCATCTTATAATTTTAAAATATATAGTTACCTATTGAATGAATAGTTACTTTTTCTGACCTACCTAAGCTAAATCGTATGTGGTTGTGTTCTTTAAAAATAAATCCATGGACATTTCAATACGTATTTATTTGTTTTTCGTAAAAAAGAAAAAAAAACATAGATTCAGTGAAATTATCATGCAGGACACTGGATATCTAGCCTCTATATTTTATTAGTTTAAATATGTCATAGAACAATGTGCATTTTACTTGTTTATAAAGTTGCTATAATATGCATTAATATGCAATAATATGCTTTTTATTAAAAACACATTTTGTTACAAGTAAGGTTAAACACACGTTTATAAAATATGTAGGAAGGTAATATAATATTATAATACATTATGTAACGTGTACGAAGCTAACCTGCCGATCCGAAAGATGCGTGAGGAAAATTGCGCGCGATGATTGGAAGCATGACGCCGGAGGACATGTGCAACCCTAGGTTAAGGACATGTACAGCAAACGACACGGCCACAATGATCCATCCCCATCCTCCTTCCGGATAATAGTGCTGCTTGAGGGTGGGCACTTCGGTTTTGACCACCACCGGGCACAACACTTCGCTGCAACTGGGTAGGTCGCTGCACGTTGCCAGCCCCGAGTCCAAGTCGGCTTCCATGTGAGCCATGTCACAATCACTGTATGCTCGATGTCGTTGTTGATATCGCTAATCTACCGTCGATTAGTCGGTCAGTCAGTCAGTCGACCACTCGGGCGCCACTAGTCCGCAACTGATACTGCGTGGTGGCCGATTATGCGGGCCGTTCGTTTTTGTCACCACTGCCACCACCACCCTCGCAGCTGTCGCTGGACGACGACCGACTGCAATACGTAGCCATCGAGATTACCGAGGATTCAGTGGGGGAGGGGGGGAGGGGCAAGAAATACATAATTAGGATAATTATGAAGATTAAAAATTCAAGGCGTAAAAAATCACTCAAAATTTGTGTCTATGAAAACACGGAAAAAAAGTCATCAAAATCAAATAATCGAAAAATGATGAACAAATCAAATACTAAGAGAAATTAGTATTTATTTTTTGATTTGCGTATATCGCGATCGCGATTGTTTAAGCTTACATCTAGTATTTTTCAAATACATAAGTAAGTCTCGCACGTGAGTTATTGAAATGCATGAATTTTTACTATCCATATTTTAATTTTATAAGATTTTTTTTACGCCATAAATTTTTCCAGTAATATTTTTTTCAAGGTTAGATACAAACCATCGTCTAGAATGGTTACTTACAATATATTAATAAAATAAATATAGAGTTCGTTCAATTTTACTGCTAAATATAGGTGTGACGTGTGCACACCCGAACGTTACGAAACTTGGGGATTGATCTGTTTTCAGCAAACTTAATTTATGAATCAAATGAAACTTGACCCGGGAGGCGTGTATATTGAATCGCAATTATTGTTATCCTCCTGCGCTCCAACCTGAGCGGTCATAGTTAAATTCACGAAACCTGTTTTTCAGTTTTTTACATTATTTATTATTTACGAGGTTGATTTTCAAAAAACAAAAATAAAAATAATGTTCCTAACAAATTAACTCATCATAGTTTAAATACAGGTAAGACATGGTATTGACACCATTTAGCCCAAAAAATAACAAATGTATCATACAAAATTTAAATATGAAATATATATATTAGTATAATAGTACCTATGTTATTTACCCAAAACTATGACAAATAATATTTGGCATACCGTAAAGTTTATACTTAAAGGTATACTTCTATACTATATATATATAGCATTTGGTAATGGAAAGTTCGTATCAATTTAATCATAAAATGTTTTACTAACGTTTGTTTGATAGTTACATTAAGAATTATACATAGGATTTCTCTTTCATACGATATAATTAATTTAACATAAATATATAATACAAAATAAATTAATCATAATTATTAATTTAACAGATTTCAGATGTAACACTATTAAATTTAAATTAGCTACATAGAAAATAAATTAAAAATATTAATTAGGTATTTAATAAGATATTTAAAAAAAAATTTAAGAATACTTTAGGAAACGAATTACGCGTTTTTTAATCGGTATTGTAAAAAAGTATATATAGATATAGGCACAATAAAAGATATAAATAAGCAAACGTTTCAATTGCAAAAAAATAAATATTGTAATATGATATTTTCAAAAACTCTTTACTCGAGTAAATTTGGTATAACGGTTTCGAATGTAACAAAAATTGGGACTTATTTTTTGTGGTAGGACAAACTAAAAAAAAAGAATAAAATATTGGCAATCAGATTTTCGGTGATCTAGAAAGGTTGAAAAATGAAACCGGAATTGAGTTAGAGTAAGATCCAACAAATTAAGCCGAAAGCGTAAAAAAAAACGAAAAGGGTACCTACCTATATCAAAATCGGTTTCGAAACAGCAGCAGACATTATCGCGTGCACACGCCGTCAACAAACACCATTTTCTATATGATAGTATAAAAATATGAAACAATGCCAGATATGGTCAGCGGATTACCTCATGGACGCGGAAGCTGTGCCCACTATGTCTGGTCCATGTACCTATAGCTGAAAATTAGTAATTTCCCGCACTAAATCGAAATATTATATTTTTCTCTTCCGAAATTGCACGATCGGGTGTTAAAACCTTAACGACTCGCACGCACGTGGCATCGTCAGATATCACTTTCTAGTATGTAGATAATATGCATTATACATATAAAACAGAGCAAAGTAGAAAAACGACAGAAGGCACGTCGTGACGAGTGCAAAAAATGTCCACCGCGAACGCGCACCGGTGACCGTCAGGGCGAACGCGACGGCAGTGTAATCGAGACTGGAGTGTTGCTCACTGGTTGCGAGCTTCGAACGGCGGCGGCGGCGGCTGCGATCGCGGTGGCGACGACGGCAGCACAACCCTCCCTCATCATCGCGGCGTGGTGGGCATTATAATAATAATAATAATAATAATAATAAATATTATTTTACACGAGCTTGATTCCTGTTAGGGGGGCCACAGGGGGAGTGGCCAACTGTGAGATAATTATTAATTTATTATTGGGCGTCTTGGTCTTACCATGTGTCCACGGATCGGCGACGTATACTATCCAAATTCCGATCGAGTGGGGGTTGGAGGCGGGCGCCCCTCTTGATTAAGATTATTAAATTGATTTTTTTCAATACAATTATTAATTTTGTTATTTTTTTTATTCGACAATTAAACAAAAATAAAAAAACAACGTTAAGTTCAATCATGGGCGATCCATCCATCTCATCACCAAACCAACTCAAATACGACACTGCCTCGAGTATGCATGTAAGTGTGTGCCCGTTTATAATGTTATATATGTGCAGCGTTTTTTTATAATAATATTATATTATATGGCTATTGTTTGAATGTACGTGTGTGTAATTATATGCGTCACGAAACTCTTTTATGGTTTTTATGTTTTCACGATTTGGCACTTTACCCGTTGCACGGAGGCCGAGTGCATGGAGACACAACATAGACTTACGAAGTCAAAGTTCAAAGTTAGTTTATGCAATATTATCCCGAAACTCGAAAACAGTCGGGCTGCAAGTCGGTCACTTGAAAGTTCATCATAGTTCGTAATAATAATAACGGTCACTGATATGATCATAACATTCACTTAAATATGTACTTAATATAGTCCATTAGTTAGCAAATTATGACATATTTTCGAATTTTACATTAAGTATTGATAAATGTGGTTGATATTTCAATGGTTGATAACTCCGATATCAATTTCATGGATTAGTTACAATATATTCTTCTAAACGTTATAAACGATATTAAATAATATGACAGCAAAAACTAAACCATAGTGGCCAGAATCAGCTAATATAAATGGTTATATAGTTAATAATCGTAAATTATAATATTTTTGAGGAATATTCAACATTAATAGATATCGTGGCTATCAATTATTATTATGATATTATAGCATGGTTATTTGGCATAAAATCAATCCCAACGTGCGCATATTGCAAGTGTGCCGTTATAATAATATATTAGTACCTACTATAATTATATTACTTTTTCAATGTCATGATAGATATCGCATGAACATAACTTATACAAAGCCAGATATGGATACAAGAAAAGGGCTATTAAGTCCTTTTAAGGATTTATGTGCAAGGGCTGAAACAGTCCCCAGATAGCCAGATATACCGTTTTTAAAAGTAATCCTCGTTTATATTATTTTATATTTATAAAAATTGTATGTAGGTAATTGTAACACTTTATAATACTGTAGTCATTCAAATTACCTACTCGCAATACTTAATATTAAATTAATTGTGGTTTTATCACTTTTTAAATCAATAGTATTTTATTTATTTATAACTATCTATATTTATACAACTAAATATTTTGTATATCTAGTTCACAACTCACGTAACACATTTTAGAAAATATAAATAGTACCTATAATAAATTATTTTTTCAACATTATCGTCTCGATATAATAAAAGATATACTCTCAACCAACTGTTTACACAAAATATTAAACAAATTAAGTTTTTAGAAAGAATGCACTTTTGTGGTATTAACTACAAATTTTATAGGTACGATAAAAATGAAAAATAAATATTTCTATCCTTGATCGTGTCTTTATATCGTTATAATAATCAGTATTTTAATAAATTAATAATCAATACTAAAATATTAGATATACAACTATAATTCTACTGCACATACAGTGTAAAATACCTTAATACTAATTTATTAGTAGTCTAATGTTTTAATTTGAATATAAATATGAAAGTTACACATTGGCAATCTATAGTGAATACCTATATATACGACCTAATACATACGACTGGAATTTAGGAAGTACATTTTATTATTATGAAAGAGTTTGTGTGGATAGGTCATACAAAATCGTAGTCACACTAATCAAAAAAGTGCACTAGATGGTAGACAATAGTTATTATTAATATAAAACAATTGTTATATGTTTTATTTATATTTATGTTGTATAAAGAAATTGTTCTAGTTAAAATTGCATAATATTAATTTGAAAATTTTACCAAAAAACAAATGAAAATGTACGATATAATTACTCGTCACTAACAATTTATATTATAGAAATAAATTACAACTGGAATTTTTTTAGAACAATGAAATCATTATTATTTGTTATAGAACTGGCAATCGATTTTATTTATTTATTTATGAGCACACTCTACTTTTAAAAAGCTGACAATTCTTAATGTATCTATTTATAAACTGACTTACTTTAGAATATTATGAAACTATTTTGTCATACGTATACAAAACAATAGGTACTAATATATGAAAGATGAAATGTTAATTATTGTTGACTCGTTGACTTTATTTAAATTAGAAACTGACCATAACGAACTTTAACCTCGAGGTTAAAGGTCCCAAATGGGGGATGTGCGTGTATGGTCATCAGAAATCCTTGTAATTGACCCCAAAAACAACAAGGTAATAAATAGCAAATAACAATAAAAACCAAAAATTATAAAACGGATTTGACCCCATTAAGACTTTGTAATTTTTTTTTTAGCTACTTATTCGCAATAACGTACACGAAAGTGGTAATTTTCATATACCGACCTGAAACGGCGATGACTGAAAATGAATTAAAAATACGAGTGTACATAATATACTGCTGTTATTTTATAAAATAAGTTTTGGTATTATATATATTTTATTATAAACACGCATTAACTCTTTTTAATTAGACATAATTATTGTAGAATAATATTATGATCATATTTTTTCAAAATTATATTTATAAACTATATCATTCATATTATACTTATTACTAATAAGTTATTAGTTATTACTGTAAAATGGATAATAATGAAGACATAAAATTGTCTAACTTTTATTTATGTATATATTTTATAACGATATATGCATTAACTATCCGTAAATGTTAATATTCTTAACTTTAATGAGCACATGTAAATCGTTTAGTCGAGTTTATTTAGGTACTTATGTAACCGAGAGTTTATGCGAATAATTAATACGAGTAGTAGTCTGTTATAATGATTGTTTTAATTTGCATGCAGTAAACGCTGAAGAAACACCACATAGGACCTGAACGGCGGGATTTAAGCACAGAGAAAAATAAATATAATTATTAGCAATTTGTCTATTCGGTATCTGAAAGCAGAATTACCATACATAATTGTGATGCATTAGACGTGTTTGTTAGTTTTAGAAGAAAATCAAACAGCCGTGGGCTGGTTACTTCTATATACGCCAGACAGCGTGCATACGTCATCATTCGTATATATTTTAATGTCTCCGCCCCATATGTCCGTCACGAGAAAATAAGTACAGTGTATAATAAAATAATATGCCTTACAGGGTAAATAATAATAATAATAAAAAAATGTAATAACAGGTACCGATATACGAGATTATGTGTATAATTTCTATTTCTAGAAATCTAGTGTAATAACTTACCGTATATGTCTATTAATTACAGACGTTTTGATATTTATAAACAAATATATTATTTCTTCGAATATTATAATAACCAAGAGTCAAACTTATAAACGTCATGATAATAATATAATAATATTATATACCTAATGTACGAAGAAATTAATCCATAAGTTCCATCAATCATGGTTTATGTCGTCCTCGTATGCATATTAATAGTATAAAATCGTATTTAATATAAAAGTTTAATATAATATAATATATTGTAGAGAGAAAAAACAAAAATGTACATGTACAACGCCGCTTTAATTAAATAAAAATACAATATGATATACTAGGATATTTACGTGATACGGGTTAAAAAAAACGAGATCGCAAAAAACCGGAACCCATATTTATATTTTCGATACGACGATTTGCGACACGCCGGGAGACTGTTGTAGACGATCGGTTAGTACATGCCAGGGATTTTTACACAACCCTATCGCTCCATTTATTATCCTTTAACTCGACGAAAACTACAGTTTGTTTAATTTCCCGTTGTATTTATGCTCGGGTGTACTACATATCTATGGAGATATTTTTAATTAAATTCTTCGGGCACGTGCACAGAAGACATTCCATAAAATGAGAATTATCTATACTACTATACCTATACTCAACGGAAACACAATATTATTTTCTTCTTCTATCGACACGGTTGCTTAACTAAACGGAAACGTAACCGCATGAATGATAATTCCAAAAACATAATACCCTTTGTTTGTTTATAAAATATTTTTTTTTTTTTTTTTATTCGAAACCTTACTAAGACAATATCCTATAACGACATGATAATACGATATATTAATATAGTTTGTGTGTGAGTTTTGTTATATGTATACCGTGCATTCTAGAATTGGGCACCTTAGACTGTCATTTAATTTTAATAATGAAAGCTTAACAATTCCAATAAAAAACTAATAATTACTAGGTATTAATAATACTTTGTATAGCCAATTATAATTAATCTTACCGAAGGTATTGATAAATATTATAGATATTAGTTTTACTTACTACTTAGTGTAGAAGATATTTATTATTTAAGTACATATGACGCAAATAAAACAACAGTTATTATAGTTACGTAGAATAATACTCTTAAATGTATATCAAGCCAAAAATATTTATTCATAAAATTGATTTATGCTATTTATTAGCTATATATATATAGAAATATTAATTTAATATTATTAAGCGATTAATAGTAATGCGTATACGTATACGTATTTTAAATTATAAATTTACTTTAAGAAAAATCAATAAAAGCTACTTAAAAATACAAACATTACATAAAATGTAAATAAATAACTTACACTTCAGGCTGACTGAAATTTCAAAGATATATGGATATAGTGATAAAAAAGCCAATCACTCACCTGCAAAAAAAAATAATACGTATAAACATATTATATTGTTATAATAATTTAAGCACATTATTTGTAAGCAAATACCATAAAAAATGTAACAACGCGATCTTAAATTATTTAAAATTTTAATATAATGTTATATTGTTGGTAAGAAAGGTTTATATTAATAAAATACATATAAATTCTAAGAGGAGAGTATAATGTGACCGTACACAAGCACCACACCGTTTATTCGGCTTTACGAGTTATGACACAGTTTCAACTTTTAGCGTTTTCCATATGCTGTTGATTTGTTGGTCCGTTTTTGGTTTTGGCACCAAAGAAGTTTTGCTAAAAACCAACGGAATTTTGTCCTCTACACAATACACATAACTTGAAGGTAGCTTATGTGCGTCATTTACGATATTATAATAAATTGTACACTGCTATTATAATATGCAAGCAGACACACTCATATTTTAAACACCAATAAGTCACATGACCACGAAAGACAAAATACGTAATCCATTTATATCATATTTTACAATGTATATCTTTATGCTTATATCATCGCTATATCATTTCTATCTTAGTTCTGTGACTAGATCATAATAAAAATAATAATAATAGTAACAATGAGATAAAGTTGGAGTATGACATAGCCCAAACAACCAATAACATGATTTTTTTATATAATATAATAAGTGGTAGGCATTTTTATTTTTATTTTCATACTTATTATTTATGAACTGGATTTGGCGCCATGAGCCTAACATAGAAGTTACGTCTGCTAGTTTGAATACGTATTGTACTATAGGGATGTTTTAATGATTTCATGTATGTAAATGTCAATCGTATTTTAAAAAAAATGTATGTGCAATGTTAACAATCAGCTGAGATTATTCTTGTATTCCCTAGATATGTAAGTTTTGAATGAGCTCAACCCAGCTGAAGTAAATTTTGATATATATATATATATATAAATACATGAAATAAATTATTTCAAATAATTATGTTAATGTTGTATTTTTATATTGTAATAAAGAAAGCGTTTGAAATTATTTACAAATAAATTATGCTAATTTCTACATATTTATAGTAATATATGGAAATTTCATATTTTAAAATGTATATAATGTTAGTATAATGCTACCTAGTACCTGCTATCAATATAAATTTTATATTTTGCACATAGAAATTCGTCCAATGGCATCGAGGCCCTACATGAAACAAACAAATTTCATTCTGTCAGAGTTTTAAAATATATTTTAAGTTTGAAAATGAAAAGTCGTATAATTTGTAGTAAGTGGAATGTGTATAACATAAATGTATTAATTATTCTCCCAATTAAAATATAGTAATAATAACTAAAAATAACCTATAGATCAGTTGTGTTCTTACATAGAAATACTTAGGGCATAAATTAAATACAATTATCGTACTAGTGTATTTTAAAAACATAGTTGAAAGATACGAATCGCATATTAAATAGTTGCACCTGATTGGGCATGTATAAGTATAATAATTAACAAACAACACATTTTACCTCACGTTAAATGACGTAATATATTGATTTAACTGAAATTTGATTTACATTACTTTTTAAAAATATAATTAACTATTAAACAATGTTTTAATAAGTTATTTCAGTATTTGAATTATAATATTATCTTATATGTGGAACTTAATTAATTTAAATAGACTTATCTATAAGTATATTATTTATACGTAATTATATTTATGTTTCTATGCTGAAAATCAAACGACTTTAAATGATATTATAATGAAGGGATCTATAATTTAGTGTAAGTGTTTACTCTCGAGTTTGAACTTCACTTGGATTTACCTAGTCATTAAGGAGACTGTGTAATATATTATTTGCAATTTCTTGGCACTAAATTATCATTATTTCATCTCAGATCGAAAAAGTAAACACGTGCGATGACCTGTCAGTTTTTAACACTAATTCATGCACCGATAACTTATAGTGTCTTCATTAAGGCTAAAGCCTATTAATAATGACAGTTTATATACCATTCGTTAATGATAAGAATTAACAAAACCTTGTAATTTCACTTAGGCCGGAATGAAAGAAAACCAAAAGATTACTCATACCGCAAAAATGTTTAGAAAAAATAGTTTAGTTGGATCACTAGAAAAAAGATATATTGCGGCAGTAGTCAATTATTAATGTGATTCTAAAAATATGATGTATCTATTTCCAGTGTTAACCTATTAATATACAAATACTAATTTAAATAATATGTTTCGAGGAATAACATGACACTTAGCTAGATATATGTTAACAAAATATAATGTTTACGGTAGTTCAGAAAATATTATTCATAATATTGTTCTGTAAATCTGAAATTTGGCCAAAAATTCTACTTCAGCTTAAATAAAGTGTCATATAAAATGTCTTTAACATATTATAATAGGTTCCTAATTTACCATAATCTTACTATAAATAAACGTATATATTATTTATCTGTCAATATCAAGAATGTAAATCCAAATATCAACAAAATAACATATAGAAACACATTATAAAGTTATACATTTAATGTAAAATTAAATATATGTATATTAAAATTATATAATATTTTTGACAGTACCCCCAAAACAACAGAACTATACCTATAGAGTCTTATGCTTTGATGTAAAAGCAACCAAAATAATTTTAATATGGATATAAATATTAAATAGTTAATTAAACACACAATCATTAAAAAAATAAATTGATTTTTATGATGTTACGGCATTAGGTACCTACGTTCAAGGTATTCCATATAAGCTAAACAACTATTTAGTTGATTAAAAATATACATAAAATGAATCTATTTTCAAACGAACGTCTTATAACATACTTTATTTTAAATGACGCGTAGTATATACAAATATAATATTATGTATGTGTTTTTAAATAATTCAATTCACGAAATAATCGAGATATTATTATATGAACCGTTAAAATTTCATTTCTCTGCCATTACTCATCGTATTAAAAAAGTTACGTGTCTAGATAATAATAGCATAATAGTACGTAGATAACAATTATATTATTGTATATTTTTTTTATACCTAGATAGCTGTGAGCAAATTATATAGGTAAAACTTAATACATTTTAATTAACTGTGGGGACTGCCTATAACAATCTTGACCCGCCACAGCGAAATAAATACGTAATATACACCTTAACGTTTATTCACATAAATATCATTTAAACAAATGATAAGGTGATTTTTAAATCGTTTTCGTTGAATATTTAATATTTTAATCGATAGAAGGTAATAATAATATTATATTATTTAATTAATTCATTATTCTAAATGAGGCCTACCTGACCCGGGACGCAGTATATTTAAATAATTATAACCATGAGTATATTAATAAGTATATCTAAATTTACACCAACTAACTAATAAAAAAGTAATTAATAAAGATTAATTTGAATTAATCAATCGGTTAAATTTTAAATGGGATTTAAATTTCGAAGAGAGTTATTGATAAAAACGGTAAATCAATTAATTAACTGACTTGATATCAAAAAAATTTGTTGAGCTGTGAATAGCAAAAATGAAATGAGAAATAAAATGAAGAAACCTTGGAATCTCACATAACCACCACCGTTAATATTAAAAAATAAATACAATTGAATATCACAGTTTTCTTGACACTTGCTTGGCTTAACGCCAAAGAAAAAGTGACAAATTAACATAGTTTGTTATTCCACGGAAACAATAACTTTCAAAAACACTCCGAATAGAGTTGAGTTTTGTTTTGTTCTTTTTTATTATTATTATTGTCTTTCGAAAACATACACACGAGTTTCCATTAAAAGCGTTTTCCGGTGATGAAGTACATAGATGAACAAAAAAATTGTCATTCGTTCAAAACTGGTTTTTTTGTTTTTATAATTTCGAATGCGGATAATGACGAGAAGTATTGGTGTGCTTAAATCCCTTTGCATTGTCAAAACAGTAAATATATAACTGTGACGTGCGGGATTTCATAAATCTTTGTACGCCGATCACGCCGATCACGCAGATTGCATTAACATAACCCGTTAAGTTATAATTACTAATCAAATATATTAAACACGCAATCCAAAATCACTATTGGCCGTATACACTATATCTAGTTGTACTGCCTTAATTGATTTTAACGTTTTAGTAATTATAATTACACTCATTAACATTAAACTCTACCCACATGCCTACAATATACGATAATAATATTTGTACGTAGCTGCTATTATTAGTGTATTGTATATAATACCATACAATGATGATGATACGCTTTCGATTTCTGTAGGTGACTTTTTTGAATTCATTACTGAACATAATTTAACAGTGATCGTTACTATATAGTAAATACGATACCGCGCAGTAAATAAATAAATCTGACATTATAAAACACATCAGATTGTTCTAGAAAATTATTATTATTATTATTTGAGAATAGTTTATTATTATTAAACGTACCTATTCAATATAAAAAAATATTATACCTACTCTTAAATTATTTGTTTTTATTATTGTAATGTACATATTTCATTATTATAATGCGAATCAGTTTACAAAAGTCGAGCTGTTGTATCGTTCAAATCACTCGTGTAATAATTATTATCACTTGAGTGTAGCCAGTGTAGGTAGAGTTGCATCAGATAAAAATAAAATAAGATTATTGCAGTTGCGAGCTCTGAATTAGCTAGTTCAATAATAGATTAAATAAATTATTATCAAACAATAAATAGTTATGTTTTGATAAATTATGAACTTATTGAAACCTTCGTAGTAAAATTAAATTCTTGCTGTATACTCATAAATGTAATGGTTTCATAAAAATCAATGCACACACGCTATTTAAATTAAGATTTATCCTGTATGTTGTTATTATAATGTTTATTAAAATTTATATTATACCACTATATTTATAAATAAATAGTGGTTTTATAAAGTAATAAAAAAATAATTTCTACTGCAATTACATGCTACATTATTATATACTTTATAGGTCGTTCTCACATGTAATACGTTTATTATTATTATTATTTTTTTTTTTTTTTTGAGTAAGTATGTATTACAATATTATGTTGTTCAAATAATTATTGATTTTATAATAATATTATCATTGATGTTTGTCTAAGCGTTTCGTTAAAATTTTCAGTAAATATGAGATATGACGATGGCTGTCTTCGAGTTGAAATAAAAAATTTAAAATCATTATTTATGAAAATATTATGTACCCATCTACTTATATTGTGTTATACCCGTATAATATTATATTGATCATGATTTTTTTTCACCATCGTATGATACGTTAGGTATATGCAAAAAAACATAATAGCTTGATAGTATTACTGTATTGGACGTGATCGGTTAGGTTTTGTTCTGTCATAATAATATTTAGAGTTTAGAAGCTGAAAACGAAAACATTTATATACGGTAATAAATAATAATAATACATGATATGTAAGTATACTAGGCGCACACAGAACAAGTCAGAAATGTTTTTTTCTCCCGTAGGTATAAGTGATAGGTTATAGGTAAAATACATCACGACTGAAATCGTAGGTCCGCGAATAATTTCACGATATCTGCGCATTGATGACTCGTCTGATTATTTTGGCAACAAGATTCTACAAATATATGAGTACCTACATTAAACAAAATTATGCGTAAAATATGAAAATCATCTACAGTTCGACCGTAATAATGGACGACGGCTGCTTTAGACACGACACAATGATATTATGGTCGATGAGCGATGACAGGGCTGATCATATCGAAGTCTACGAAAGACTCGTGAATATATAATACACGCAGTATGCCAGTACTATAATAATAATATAGTATATTTTAATGACTTTAATGTTAATAATAACAAAAACGCGTTAAACCCGCCACTATAATATTATATAACCGCTTCATGACGATTACGATAATAGTGTTGGAGGAGGCACATCCTCGGGGGTCCCATTAATCCTACCCGTTACTATAACGAACACTATCTGTCACCCTCGATATTTATACATACATACAATAATAATATGATATAATATATACCACAGTTTTTGGAGTCCCAAACTTCCACCCTCCACAATAACCAACAACAAACCATATTAGCATGTGACACACAAACGCCACTTCACGCATTCGCGGCGGATTTATTGGCCACTTGAAATCCCTCAGTATAAAACGCGAAAGATCGCAACGGCCATTGCTGTTTTTCGATGCGATTGAAAAAAAATCACGTTAACGGAATTATATATCTCGGGGCGTATATAAATGCATTGTTCACTATCTGCTGCTGATAAATTATGATAATGGTTAATTGTGTATGTATGCACTATACAGGGTGGTGCAAGTGTCGATTATTTGTTATACCTGAGAATAGTGTTCGCATGACTATAAATGTTATAATATTTTGAATTTTGTGGGCTAAACGATGATAAACGTATGCAAAGTAATTTGTTATGATTGTTATGTACATTTTCAAGTAGAATATTTCACTCAAACAACTACAAAGTTAGGTTTAATTAATTAATTATTTCGATTTTTCATCAAAACGGATGTAATAAACAATATTAGCTTTTACCATTTTCTGGTGATTATGGTTGAATTTGTTCCCAATAAATAATAACCAAACTGTATACCAGTATACTGAGTTATATTTTTGACTGAATAATTAGAAATCTCTGAAATGCTAAAACAAAATGTACATTCGTAAAGTTGACTTGCATTTTAGATATTTTAATTAAAACTGTTAATTAGTTTAATAACATTCGTAGGATAACCGTGGTTAGTATAAAGTTTATTGAACCGAAGAATCTATTTATACGAATCGCTAATATATTTTTAGAAATACCGGAAATGTGTTTGAAAATTGATATAAATTTTAAATTGATATTTATTTGTAGAAGTGAAAAATGTAGCTTTTAAATTTATATTTTTTTTTAAATATCTCGTCGAAAATAAAAATAAATAAATGCATAAAAAAAAACTTCATGTATAAGGACATCCTGTACAAATATAATTATACTTTATGAGATTAAGAATCAGATGGATCGGTATTTTTATCGAATGTAATAATATAAATCATAAGAACAGCCGTTAATGTTGGTTATAATGTTAGTTGTTGGTGTTTGATAATGGTTGTTGAGGAAGTGGTGGCCGTCGATTTTACGCACACAAACGGCTTCATGTTTTTTTTTCTCAATATAATCTATAAATTTGTCCGATACGATCTATGATATTTATAGGATTTTATATTTTAATCACCTCTAAAAAGTAATCGATTTTATATGATAACAATAATAATACTAGACATACTTTATGTATACACACCATAAAACAATAATTTTTATCATATTTTATTCAATCAAACATGTGGATATAATGGATATAAATACAAAATGCAGTTAAATGAATTATATTTTGTATCCAAGTATTAGCAGAATTCAGTATTATTAAAATACTGAATATTGTTAAAATTGAAATCAAGCATTGTACGTATAAAATAAACAATGTTCATAAATAAACGATTCAAAATTGCCTTTATTAACCATCTCTTAACGTAAAATGTAATTAGTTTTTTCAGCATAAATATTAATTTAATTAATAGAAACGTTTATTTTAATTAAAAAGTACATAAGCTATTCAGGTAAGAAGAAATATTATACTTAACCACTGATTATTTTTATTAGAAAATATTTTACATTACGCGCAGTAGTGATATTAAAACCAGGTATTATAAAACATCAAAATGAATACATTATTATAAAATATAAATTAGGGTAATAAAAATTTTCATGGTCCATAATAACGCTGTATAATGTAGTGTGATTAATAACTTTTATAGAAACTCCAGTCATTTTGTCTTCATTAAACGTTTTACTTACCTAATCATAATAAAATACATGTTAATCAAACATGAAACAATTTTTTTGTTAAATTTATAATAAATTAATCTCGTTTTTTATTTAAAAATAATAATTAATTTGTATTTTGCAAATTTTATTGAAATCAACATCGAATGTAAATTGTAACCTGCTTTAGTAATTAAAAAATATTATTTCGCAATTTGGGAGGCGTGCTTACACTTTAGTCATGTGTGTATGGAATATAATTTTAATTATTTTATTAAACAAAATATAATTCATTCATTTTTATTTATTTTAAGTATTAATGCATTAATCAAGAATATAATAAATGGAATTAGATAATGTTATATCAAGATAGATTTGAATAGACAAAATTAGATTACAAATAATTAAGAATGCATTTTTTTCAGATTTCCATCATGTTATTAACAAAAGTATTAGTTCCACGGGCGATTGTAAACTCTCCCGATTTTAATGGCATGTAAACTCTCCCGATGGTAAACTCTCCCGGGTTTATTCCAATACTACCTGACGGGAACATGTAAACTCTCCCGGGTCTAGTTCAGGTCTACCTGAAGAGAACATGTAAACTCTCCCGGGTCTACTTCAGTACTACTAACCTAGCTGCAGGGAAGCATGGGGTATTATTCGTTTAACACAGTTAGAATTGGTTGAGTCATTATAGTCGATATCGTTTTAAATATTTAAATTAAAAATACTCTAACGGTAATCAAATATTTAAATGACAAATACAGGTTAACACAAGATAAATACAGATTAAATACGGTAATACAATTCATAATAAAAATTATAATCACAATCTCTGCAGTGTAGCCAATTCATAGAGTAGCAATAACATTTTAAATAACTCGGGAGAGTTTGCACATTTATTTCAGGTAAACATAATATTGACCCGGGAGAGTTTACACATTTCTTTCAGGTAAACATAATAATGACCCGGGAGAGTTTACTAGTTTTAAAAATCGGTAGACTTTACCATACGATCGGGAGAGTTTACCACCGCCCGGTTCCACAAATTAAAAAAAAAAAAATAACTCTCAAAATCATAAATGAAATAATGTAAAAACGAAATGAGGACATGATCCAAGTAAAGAGTAATATATTTGGAGTAGGGTGTTTTTCAGTAGGCCATTAGAGTATATAGGATTAGGTTTTTAAAATTGATGCGTAGGTACTAAATATAATGTTTAAAACTTGAAAACTCTAAAAATTACACTCTGAAAACCATTGGCGCCAAAATCAATTATTTTTTTTTACATTTATAATATAACAGCTAGTAGACACCAATACCATTAGCAATATTTGCATTAAATTGTCAACAAATATGCCTCATGGGCAATATCCCAAATTATTTATACTGTTTCATCGATTGTTGCACAGATATAATATTATACACCAAATACATACACAGAAAATAATTATTTTAACCAGGGTTAATTTTTTAGGCATAAAGTAATATTTACATTTAAATTTTAAATGTTTTCTCGCGTAAAAATAACTTAAACTTTATATAAGATAATTATTGTAGGTCTAAGTTTTTAAACCATTGCCTCGAGAATTCTATAAAACCCTAATTATTCTAAAAAATAATTGTAGTTCTTATCCATGTGGGTTTTATTACAAAACCAGAATTTCGACATCACCATTATTTCGGGAGATATCGCAATGGGCAAACCTCACGGGAGACGGGACACACCGTATAAATATATATTTAAAATTAAAAATGTCATAATGAATCAATAAATATTAAAATTTTATAATTTTGGTATTTGAAATAAATGTTAACATAAAATAGTGAAGAGTTATCGTTTATTTATTTTTGAACATTTATGCCACGGGTCCTAAAATACTAGTCGCGCCGTTACAGGGTACATTGCTATTCTAAAAGTTCGAATCTCGAAGAAACAAAAGAAAATGATATATTATTTTGTTTAGTATATATTTTTTTTTATATTTAAATATGTACATAAATTGTAAAATATAATAATAGTATAATACATTTATGGCTTGGTCCCGACAGTGACAGTTAATCGAGTTTCCACTGTAATTATTTTACGCGCAGTGTATACGTTCAACACTTGTAGAAATAACGATACAAATAAAAAAAAAGTGGGTAAGTGGATGTCGCTCTGCTGTACATTAGGTGGTGGGGTGGACCTCTGACTAGGGTAGGTTAGATTTGAATGCAATGATAGGTATCATTGTATACGAAAAACGATTCTGAACGGAGATGATTTGTCAGTCTAGGATATATTATAGATTATTAAAAATTTTCAAATCTTTGATTTAAAAAGAAAATTTTGTATAAATTTCTAGCTTAAAATAATTTGCGAATTTTCGTGATTTTTACGTATGTTTTCAAAATTAAAATTTAAATGCTTGTAAAAAAAATGTAACTATGCATTTCTTTTATTTTTCAACTGCTATTGTAAAAATATTTTACGAACCTTGTATTAAATTTTCAAATCTTCGATATAAAAGGAAAATTTTTTATGAATTTCTAGGATAAAATAATTTACGAATTTTCGTGATTTTTACGTATGTTGTTAAAATTAAAATTTGAATGCATGTAAAAAAAAATTGTGCCTATATATTTCTTTTATTTTTCAACTGCTATTGTAAAAATATATTATGAGCCTTGTATTAAATTCTCAAATCTTAGAATTAAAAAGAAAAACTTTTATGAATTTCTATCTAAGATAATTTGAACATTGCCGTAATTTTTATGTATATAGTCAAAATTTGAACTGTAAATTCTTATAAAAAAAATTTGTGACTATATATTTATTTTATTTTTCAACTTCTATTGTAAAAATATGTTAGGAGCCTTGAATTAAATTTTCAAATCTTAGATCTAAAAAGAAAAATTTTTATGAATTTCTATCTAAGATAATTTGAACATTGCCGTAATTTTTACGTATAAAGTCAATATTTGAACTTCAAATGCTAATAAAAAAAAATTGTGACTATGTATTTTTTTTATTTTTTTATTACTATAAGAATAACTTATGAGGAACTTTATATTCAATTTTCAAGTATTTTTATAGGGCCAAAAAAATTTTATCAACCCTTCAAAAAAATTTTCAGAAAAATTGATAATTTCAGTTGTCTATAAATATCTCAAAAAAAGTTAAAATATTTTTAAAATTAAATCATGTAAAGAAAATGCCAATCCTAATAACTGGTAAAATTTTCAAGCATCTACGGCTTATACTTTTTGAATAATAAGAAATATTTAAAATCGTTTCAGGATAAATCGTTATCGTTACGCTATTTCGTAAAAATTTAAAATTCAAACGCACTTAAAATTTTTCCTATAATGATGCTTTGAGTTTTCTCTATAGCTACTTGAAGGAAAACTTATGGAAAACTTAGTGTTGTATTTTTAATCCTTAGTTATAAACGAAAAATTTTTATGATTTTTCAACTTCAAAATTACTTGCAAATTTTCGCATTTTCGACAGTTCGTAAAATTTTGAACTATAAACGCTTATTAAAAAAAATTGTGAATTACGATTTTTAATTATTTTTGGCTACAATAAGAACAACTCATAAGGAACCTTGTATTAAATTTTCAAGTTTTTTGTTCGTCCAAAATTTTTTTACCCGACACTTCAAAAAAAAATTCTCAAAAAAATTGAAAATTTCAGTGGTCTATAAATAACTCAAAAGAAGTAAAAAAAATTTGAAAATTAAACTGTATATAGTTAACACTAACATAAACATTTGGTGAAAATTTCAAGTATTTACAGTGATTAATTTTTGAATTACAACCATATAAAAAATCGATTTGGTTGAAAACTGATTTTACATAAAAAATCCCGTTTTTTGTCATTTTTTTGTTTGTTTTTCTCGATTTTTTTGAAAACTGTTGGAAAATGTTTACTTTTGACCTCTATAATGCACCAAGGATATTCACTTTTACATCGGAAACCACCCCCAAAGTTTGAAATCGAAGCATTATTTCGACTAGTTATGCTGTACACAGACACACAAAAAAAAAACACACACATCATTGTAAATTCAATACATTCATCACTTCGTTCAGAATCTAATAAGAGGAGACAAAATTTCGTATTTAAAAACAAGACGCGTGCTTATATAACAACCACAGCCGAGGTAGGTAGGTACATGAAAGTGCAGCAACATATTTGGCGAAATGCAGTAATTGGTTTGGCGGGTATGAATAAAATATTACAATGCGTATCTATATAACAATAAAATATTATAATATAATCGTATAATATTATATTTATATAATAATATTATTTTCTTTTTTAGGTTATTTTTTGTTTTACCCCTTAAATCGATACACATTTTTGGTTATTGTGACGACAAAGAGCAGCATACATTGTCCTACCCAACCGTAGTATTGTTTCTGACTCACAGACTTCTATACTTACTAGATAAGTAACTCTTATAATATTTACATTGTTATCAGTGAAGCTCGCACGGGGATGACCGCCATCTTTTCGGTTGGCAAAACATTGGCTGGCATATACAAAATGTATAAGGAATAAATTAAATTATACATTTTTTTAAAGGTGATATATGACAATAATGACAAAATGATCTATATAAAATATTTATTTTTTTGTTACAAACAACAAGTCTAGAAATAATAAAATACAATACAACATCAATTAATATTTACCATAAATACATATATAATATTACATACTATTTGCCAACCGAGAAAATGGCGAAACCCGGCTTCAACTAATGCACGGAGTTACTTATTTAGTTATAATAGAAGTCTGTGTTCTGACTTTATGAATTATGTACGTACATCGTATCAAGTGACGTGCTAACCCAACCACGCTCTTACCATCGATAATCATTTACCTTTTACTTCAGTTTATCTTTATTTATTATTCTTTTCAACAAACACAAATTCACGTCCGTTGCACCCGGTGACGGATCGCTTACGGACGACGACGCCATCGACGGTCCTATATAATATGTTCTTAATCACACGCGTGAGTAGAATATTTAGATAGGAAATGGATTATGGCAGAATAATTTCTAATAGCCGTCAGACTATGGTGTGCATCGTTGTATATATTATAATATGCTACATTGACGTTGATCAGCCGTGAGGAGGAGGAGGAGGAGGAAGGTCATTTTCGTGATTGGTCCCCCGCAGCTAATGCTGCATATTATAATAATAATAATAATGATAATAATAATAATAATAATAATAATAATAATAATAATAACAATAATAATAACTATTAATAATTATATTATTATTATTTCCACCGCGAGTTTATGCGCTCGGCTACAATAGCGCGTGATCTAAATCTACTAGATGATTAACCAAATACGAATTCTGGTTTTTTCTTTAAAATACGTATTAGTATTTTGATTATTGGTTTTTTTAAAAATATATTTAGGGTACGATATTTTGAAATACTTAGATTTTTCATATTGATGGACAAACATCATTTGTATTTCAAACTAGAACCACTCTTTATTACTTTATACTTTATATAGGTACCTATAATATATACTGTTATACTGCAGAGTGTAGATGATATTTTTTTGAAACTATTTTCTCAAATATGAATCGAAATTCAGGCAACTTAATTAACTTTATAAGTCTTAATGTATCAAAAGTTATAGGAATTAATAATACTATCATTCTATATATTATTATTCTTAATTGCAGTACGTTAGTGCACGCCATTTTAAGAAAAAACGAAAAGTTTAAATGTTTGAACTGAAATTTTTATCTATAAACATTAACAATGTAATACAATGATATTATTTAAATTTCTTATTTCATATTATTATAATATGTGTTCAAGTGATCAGTAATTTTAATTTGTTTTACCAAGTAAATACAAAAGAATAGAAATAAAATTAAACTCACGTATAAGAATAAACTTAAATAATTTGAATGCTGAACGTGTGATCTATAATTTTAATTTTGTAGCTTTATCCAAGTTGAAATTATCGAACACCTTGCAATGATAATAAATTATAATAAAGTTGGTTGATAAATGTCATGAATAAAATGATAATTAATCATGCAGAGTCAAATTAATAGTAAATATTTTTAACTAGGTACCTTTAAAATAAATCAAAATCATTTAACAACTATTAAAATGCATCATATTTCAAAAATAAAAACAATCCATTAGTTATACTTGAGCGGAAGATGACAACATTGACAACACTTTAGCAATTTGTTACGATTATGTTAATATTCTTATGAAATTGTTGAGTTGATGCATTACAGGGATGGCCAACCCAAAGCGATTAGTGGGTTAATTGTTTTTAAACATCATGAGATACTCAGAGGTCAAAGCCAACTTTTTATGACACTCAATTAATTTTTACATTATAAAGGTAATATAATAATAATATGTAGATGTACTCATATCAAATCTAGAGTCTTTAACATGGGCAGTGGGCCACCTTTTATTTATTACATTTTTTTTTTTAATATTGCAGACCGTATAAACAGTAACGTTATATCAAATTAATAAAAAAAAAAAAAAAATGAATAATCAATAATATTCCTAAAAGCGTATGATATGCTTAAAATCTATTCGTGGACCTCAAATAAAACATGGCAGGTTGAAGATTTATTATTAAGCTGTAAACATACAATAATCATCAGCTACTTATATTATATTTTATATAACAAATATAATTTTATAATAATCTAAATTAAACGACAAAGTAAAGCGATATTTTCGACAAAAATATTCTGCTTTCTTACATCAAATAAATATTATAAAACCTAGTGTAGATTAACGCGTTTGTTATTGGTTATCTATATTAAGAGTAGTATTGAAAAAAAGTGATCAAGTATATTCGAAACAAGGAAGCTATCTGCTTTAGGTTTCTTTAAAAAAAAAAAAAAAATGTAACAAATTTATAAAATAAATATATATATATATATATATATATATATATACACCTTATATCATATGCCTATCATGTGTGCTCGTTCATCTGTCTGGTACGACTAAGTCACTGCAAAGAATACAAAATGATTTATGTGTATACTTCGTACGCATTATCTATAGAAACTTAACTTCAGCTCGTTCAAACAGTAAAATATGTATCGTTTTTCCATGCTCAGTTAAAAAAAAAAAAAAAATTTATATACATATAATATATAGAAATAAACTGCTTGTATATGGGGAAGTTCGATTGAAAAAGTCTACGGAAATTCTAAGATTTTCTTTTAAAATTCAGAATTATTTTTATTCAATAAATAATAAAAAAATAAAATCGTATCCGGAATAAATAACTATGGTGTTGAAAAGCAACACAATATCTGCAATATACAACACAGGAATAGGTTTGATTTGATTTTAAATAATGTTTACAATTTCGAACACTGTTGAAATAAAATACTATGGAAATCGATCAGAGTATAGGCACATTTTTATAAGGCAGTATACTAATAATTGTATATTTTTGTTATACAGCGTTAACAATAATTACATACATCTACCAAAATTAGATACAAAAGTAACATTTCGTAAAAAGGAAAATATTGTGTTTGAGGAAAGAGCATCTAATACAAAATTATCATATCTATATAGCGATTAGCGAACAGTATAAATTCAGTGTTGAGACCAGATAAGTAAAAATTATCTAGATATAGATAAAAGATTATTGCTCTAATATTATCTAGACTAAGATAAGATAGCATGTATTTAAATTATCTCAGATAAGATAAAATACAAACAAAATTTATCTAGATAAAAAAAAAGATAGATAACGTCATATTATTATCATTGGCGTAATAATTTAATTTCATTTTGGTCTATTTATAGATTGGGAATTAATTTTTTCCTGTTAAAAGCTTGATAGTTCTATACATTTATAATTATAATACGACGTTCGTATAATTATTATTATTTTTGTTGATCGTGTTTTACTATATTTAACATTATGACTATTTTCTATTTGATATTTATAAAATGGACTCCATGGATGAATTGCATGTATACAGGGCGCTCAAAAAATTTTTTTTTCGATTTACTTATATTATCTAGATAATTACTAAAAAGATAACGATTTTTTTATCTTAAATAATCCTTAGATACCTATCCACATTTTCATCTAGATAAGATAAAATATAAATAAATATTATCTAGATGAAATATCTAGATAAATTTATCTAGATAAGTCTCAACACTGAGTATAATACTATAATGTGTACAAAAGTAAATATTATTGTATTCATTTCAACAGTTTATTTAGAAGTGTTCATTGTAATAGACAAACAATATGATAAAAATATAGTTGTTCGCAAACATAAAAAAAGGTGGGTAAGTCTTGGATGTTGCTCTGCTGTACAGTAGGTTACAAGTGGGTTACTGTAATGGATGGAATTAAATTTGAATCCAATGATATTATATTATTGTATACGAAAAACGATTCTGAGCGATGACAGTTTATCTGTCTAGAATATATTATAGATTCTTAAAAATTTTCAAATCTGAGAATTAAAAAGAAATTTTTTTATGAATTTCTAGTTTAAAATAATTTGCGAATTTTCGTGATTTTCGTGATTTTCGTGATTTTTACATATGTTGTCAAAATTCAAACTTTGAATGATTGTAAAAAACATTGTGCCAATATATTTCTTTTATTTTTCACCTGCTATTGTAAAAATATGTAGTTAGGAGCCTTATACACAATTTTAAATTCTTAGATATAAAAGAAAAATTTTTAATGAATTTCTAGCATAAAATCATTTTCGTGATTTTCGTGATTTTTACGTATGTTGTCGAAATTCAAACTTTGAATGCTTGTAAAAAAAAATTGTGTTTATGAATTTATTTTAATTTTCAACTTCTATGATTAAAATGTGTTAGAAGCCTTGTATTAAATTTTCAAGCTTTTCTACCGAACACATACATTTTTATCGATATTTATAGAACTAAAAAGTTCAACAATTAAAATGTCAGTAAACAGCTCAAAACAATTATAAATATTTTGAAAATTTTATCAAATATAGAAAATGCCTATATAAACATTCAGTGAAAATTTCAAGTATCTGCGGTCATTAGTTTTAGACTTTAAGAGTTACACCAAAATCAGAAAATCGCTAAATATGAAATCCAGTGAAATCCAATGTTGTAAAAATTTAAATTTCAAATGCTTATAAAAATTTAATTTGAATTTCCGGTGGACTTTTTATTCGTGATAAAGATTTAAAAACTTTTAAGGAATCTTGTATTAAATTTTCAAATCTTAGATTTAAAAAGAAAGTTTTTTATGAATTTCTAGCTTAAAATAATTTTTGAACTATCGTGATTTTTACGTATTTTGTTAAAATTCAAACTTTGAATATTTATAAAAAAAAATCGTGACTATGAATTTATTTAATTTTTCAACTGATATTGTAACAATATTACGTTAAGAGCCTTGTATTAAATTTTCAAGCTTTTCAAGCTAACAGATAAATTTTAATCAATATTAATTTAAAAAAAACTAATAATGATCGAAAATTTCAAATGCCTATGAATAGTTCAACTTAAGTCCCAAATTTTTGAAAATTGCATGGTGGATAGAATATACTTATATAAACATTCGGTGAAAATGCCATGTATGGTCATTCGTTTTAAAATTACATAAAAAACCAAAATCGATTTTGTCGAAAAATGAGTGTGCGTAAAATTTCCCGTTTTTCCCTTAATTTTTAGTTTGTTTATCCCGATTATTAAGAAAAATATTGGGAATTTTTTACTTTTGACCCCCCAAAGTACCAACTAGATTCACTTTCTGATCGAACGAGGTACTGAAGTCAAAAATCGAAGCACTTTTACTGCCCCAAAACGTGATGACAGACACAAAAAAAAAAAAACACACATCATGGTAAAATTAATACATTCATCGCTCCGCTCAGAATCTAAAAAAAAAAATAACACGTTGTATACTAATATATTTCCCAAATGCTCCTAGAATCAAAAAAAAATAAACATAATTACTCACAATATTTTTATCAATGTTATAGTTATAATATATTGTAGTAAAATAATTATACTATATCATTGCAGTCAGTATATTATGTTTATAAAATTGAAAATATCTGAAACTGAAAAATAGTTTATGATAGACGATTAGTTATAGGTTTTTCGAGTCAATATCAGGCTGATAGAAATAATTTCTTTTACCAAGTAAGGTTTGACTCAAACTAGTGTTCAGAAAAATATTCAACAGACCGTCGTGGACTACGTTTGAAGATAATATAGTAAAAAATATTTTCTAAAATAAAATATTTATTAATTACACTTCTGTTAGATTTGATGTTATCGAATTTTAAAATACTACAAGGGTTACAAATCAATGGGAATAATATTTCACAAATAGAAAAACGATACGCTAAAAGGGAATACTATTTGGGTCGAAGTAAATCGTCTGCTTGAGTTTTAGTAGTTTCATTAAACGCAATAAATCACTATAAATTGTCTCAAATGTTCGGGAAATAAATGTGAACGACTATTTTATTTCCCGGCGAAGATTCATTGGGTCATTTGCTTCAATACAATTCTACGATTGCAATATGTATTTTCTGAAGAATGAGCGATAATAATATATTTTGGGCGACCACGAAATGTCCAAAGAACCAGATCACGCTATCTGTGCGACTACGCCATGGAGCATTTCAGCAGCCATCTAGTGGTAGTTGTTCGCGTCAACTTTGGTTAATATCAGCTAAATGAAGATCATTATAATTAATAATTATATTATTTTTATAATAAAATATGGCATGAAATAATTCAAAATTCCCCATGCGTCTAAATGAAATATGTGATAAAAAATGTTGGCTTACTTTGAGGAAACTATTTGGGACTTATTTAAATACGTCCTATATAATAATAATTTATGATCTTGTGATTCAATTAATTATCATTCTATATATGTACATATATATATATATATATATATTACATATATATCATATCTGAGTAACACAGCCTCAAGAGTTACACATGTAAGAAACAGCAAACACGAGCAATATCTTATCAAAGGTTATTATCGTTAATATTTTTATTTAGTGAAATATTAACTTTGATTCGTAATAATTATTTACAGAAAACAATAGATAATATATTTCAAAACTTATTTATTTAACTAACTAACTTATTTATTAACATGTATTTTATATTTGTCATTGTTTTTTTTATCAAAACTAAAAGGAAGAGTTAAGTGATATCAAAAGGGGCATGCTTATTATTTTGTTTTTATTATAAAACATATTAACTGAAAACTATAATATCGGGAAACAAGCTCACTATGCTGACAGTAGTGTAGCTAAATTGCCTATCTAGAACGCCGTTAAAAGTTATTTAAAAGAAATACAAATAAATGGTTTTATGTGGTAAAAAAATATACGTAGATAGGTACCTAATATGATTATCCGGGAAAATGATCCAAATAATGCTGAAACCAACAAATACCTCTAAAATAGTTTACTGAGAAAGCTAACAATATCATTGAGCGTTTCATTATGATATAGCTAGGTAAGATTTAAAAAGAGTACATTTATGATTCCTTTAATAAAAACCCGTGTTTAATGGTTCATCAGATTACCATAGCACGAAAACGCACTAAGCATTTTAATTGATGCATGCTAATTGAAAAGTTTATTTTTAGATCATTGATTTTAGATACTAATAAGTCATTATTTATCACTAATTAGTAAACGCTACAGATTACAAATTAAATTATAAACATCTACATAGTGTTGAAATTTTACAATTTACAAGTATGGGAAACTTAGCAGGAAGTAATTTATTTCCGAGCCATTATCAAAAATTTATTAAAAATTGTCCTTAAGTGTCATTGTTACAATAGCCACTTTTCAATCAATAAAAAAAAGTAAAAACCGTATTTTAACAAGCCTTTTAATTAAACACCAGAATAAAACGTGTTGTACTTTAATATAGAGTCATAAAGCCAAAAAATTTTATATACAAATACAATTGAAGCTTTTATTTGTTTGGAATATTTAAATACAATTAGTGGATAGGTACAAAAAGAGCGTTATTCTTTTATTTAATTACAATAATTTAACTTGACAAGGAAAATTTTAAAAATAGTAGATCGGGTTATATAACGTTATCCAAGCTTAAAATAAGCTGATTTACCTTCTTAATAGTTTCAACGATTTAACAAAATATGTTTGTTCTGTATTGTAGAGGGTAAAAACATTTTATACTTAGGTATTTTAAATGGTAGCCATTGTGGGCTAATACAATTTCAGTGAGTACGGTACTTTGAATTAGTGAATCGTCGAAGGCCGATTTATAAACTTCGTCTCTTAATTGTTTTACAACAAAAAGAATACGAGTCCCCTTGTTTCAAGCGCGGTAGTGTTTTCTGTTTTAAAAACAATTTCACAAATAATTACCGCCTTGATTAATTATTTTCATTCGACTTCAGCTTGAATTTTTAATTAAGAACCTACACGGCTACAGCCATATTGAAAATATGCAATTCCAAAAAATATGTGTTAAAAAATTTGATAATATGATTCGAAATTTGGATTATCTCATTGATCTACCTTCATATTACACAGTAATAGAGAATATGAGTTTTATTTGTTAAAACCGGATAAGCTTTTTAAAAACAATTATTTAATTATAAAATAAATTGTTTTGAATTACCTTAAAATATAACTACATTATATTGTATGTCTAAAAAAAAATAAATTGTATTAATACTATGACGATAAATAAATTTTTATGGGAGTTTTATCAAATATTTTTTCATCTCCCTAACAATTAATTTGTTTCAATCGAATTTTAAATGGAACATATTAAAATCATGATGTAATTTATATATATGCTATAAATATTATTTTATTTTTATTTTTAAAGGGGGAATATTTAAAAGGTACTATATTGCATGTATACTAAGTACTATATTATATTGAACTATTATGAGATAGACCTCTTGAATCTATGTTACGTAATGGAATTTTCAACCACACCTATGTGTCATATAACATACTATTATTACTATATCAGAGAGTGGTATTATGTGATACGGTTTAGTGTATTTAAATTCACATTTACCAAACAGCCTGGGGCAATTTACCCTCTGGTTTAGCGTGTTTCATTATGCGATCCGTTTTCGACTTGGTGAACTGATGTCGTACAAATAAACTAATACGCGCGTATTGTACAAGCTAAAGCACATAATATACAATATACATAAATATATATATACATATCGATCCACATATATACAAGTATATCGACATGGGGTGATTAGAGGTCGTTGGAGGCTAGTAAATCGCATTATTTGTTTGTTAAGGTCGTAAAATACAAATCTCTCTTCCATAGTCTTTTTCACTTTCACCCTGCGTATCTACAACTTTATTATTGTTTTTTTTTTTTATTCGTGATCGAAAAAAAAGTTTTCTTTTAAATTATTCCGTAAAACGTATAACATATTGTGACATAATATATATATTATTATTATTAAGAACACGATCCGTGTTACCGTATTTGTGTCTTACATCAATAACTTTATTCTTATTTTTATTTTTAAGATAAATATTTTATAATATATAAATATTATTCTGTTGACACTTAATAACCACGTTGATCATAATTTTCATTATTGAACCAAAATAAAAATTTTAATATTTTTTTCATACAATATGCTTAAAAATCTTGGAGCAGGATAAATTGTAAAAGCAACTTAAAAGTGGAAAATTATTATATTCCGTTAAAGTTTGAGGGGGCCTTAACATACTTAGATACCTACTGTAGATTGACAAATACGCATGAGATCTATTACGGTAAAATATAATATACATAGGCTAACTACAATATACATACAATTAGGAAAAGTACGTTAACTTAAGCGATATTGTTATTCATAAATAAGAAAATAAAAATATATGTAAATGTGAGTAAATATTATTGTTATAATAAAGCTGTAATGTCAAACTCATAAAAAGTTCAAAGAAGTAGCCTGTCAAATACAGGAAGGCTATAGAAAAGTAAATATCAAGAAGAGAAATTTAGATTTTGGTAAAAAATAAAATGAAAGCTATTCGTAAACTTTTTTGGAACAGCAAAGACGTGTAACACAAATATTCGAATTCATTGGAAAGAGCATGAAAAAAACTTAAATCAAACCCCTTCGAGCTATATAATATTTGTCAAATAATTTTAACAACAAAATATAATATAATGTAGCATACGATTAATCCTCTTTTTTTTAAATACAAATAAATAAATATTCAAGGGTTTGGTTAATTATTTGGTATAAGACATACTTTATAGTGTTTTTACTAGTATACATTTACATTTTTAAACTAAAATCGCATCACCAATAATACACTTACAACAAAAGATTTTTAATTTTAATACCATGATATCAACGTAATATCCTAACTCAATTTACATTGCATATTATAATAAACTACAGATTTATGTTATTTTGTGAATCTTTATTACATATTAATATTTTTATCCTAATGAAATTGCACGCATTTCAAAAAATGCGAGTCATGAGCACAAATTTAATCATATTATTATTCTTGTAAATAAAAATAACTTTAAACGATGACGACAACAGCAATAAAAATCATCTGCCCATCTTTTTTTTACAAGTATACAAAAGTTTGAAAAACTTAAACTTTTCTATTATACTTTATTTGTATCTGACCTAAATCACGTAATTACCAAAATATGTGATACGACGAGAAAGTATTATAAATTACTATACCCTACGGAAGTTGAGTTTTAAGTAGGCTCATTTATAACAAACGTTATACATGAACGTTTCATTAACGGTAGATGTGTAATAAATCTATGTAAATAAGTCATAAGGCTTTTTTTTAACTTTTAAGTTTTAAACCAACATTTTATTACATGTCTAATAATTATTATTATTACACTTCATATCTTATACAATATACGGCTAAACAAATCTAATGCTCAACAGACACCTGCTCAATACAGCTTTCGGTATAAAATACAAACATACAAAAACTGTATTAGGTATAAGGTTGCTTAACTGTATAATCAAAGACCATATTTTCAAATTATTAAATTTTTTGTATTAATTAAGCGGTACAATGTGGTGATTCAAGCTTTTGTTTTCACACAAATGAGAGTCCTCTATTAGTTACTGTAAACAGTAGTGGATTATTTTTTAAAAATGCTGATGTACCTAATTCAAAATTCAAATGAATGTTGTATTAGTTAATAGTTATTAAAATGTTCATGTTAAAGATAATTTTTCTTAAAAATGGTTTTAAAAAAAATAATCAAAATTAACAATATATAATTGGATCTAGTATTTATTATACTTGAGCAATTTTTAAATATTGATCAATATTGATTAATTAAAATTTTCAAATCATCATAGGCGCAATTTCTAATAATTTCTTTTTTTTATCATTATTATTATTATTTTTTTTTCCATGGAACTTTTATCTTCATAACTCAAGTGTTAAAGTTAAATTACTCAAAAAATTCTAGTATGACTTGATAGTCTGATATGTTAACATTTTAAGAAAAATTATCTATCATATAGTTTATAGTTGAAAAGTAGTGTTCAATTTGAATAAAAAACGTTTATAGGTATCTCCGAGGATACTCTTTATGTAGTACAATACATCTCAAGAATTTTAAAATAATATGATCTCAAGATTTATTTAAAAATTTCAATGATAAGATTTTTAATAACTGTAATGTAAGAAAAAAGAGGGTTGCTCACTTCAACATCAAGTTAATAATAATAATGTAATTGTAATATCCTCGTTTTTTTACAAATGCATTTTGTTGATATTATAAATTTATAAGTGATATAATGTTATGAAAAAAAAAATTATAATGTAGTGGGAGTCATAACATAAGTAAGAAGACACACACACATTTTTAATATGTATATAATATATAACTTATGTATACTTTGATAAAATTCCATCATCATAAATAATAGCATAATTAAAATAATGTTATTATTATTACAAAAAATGTCTAGTAAAATAATAACTTTAGGCGTGGATTAGCCCCCTCCCCCCCCAAAAAAAAAAACCAACCGCAAGTTACACTAATTCGTACAAATTCCTTGTATACAGACTATGTATAAAATTATTGTAAAAATTAATTTAAGTATCATGTAGATGCTGTTAATGAGAAATGAGAAAATTAATTATTCTTCCTTGCATTGCAAAATCACCGAAACTGAAGAACCACATGTGTCAAGTTTTTAATGCAGGTGTAAAGTGTACGTTTACTATAAACTTTATGGTAAAACCTAAATAATAAAAATAATATGAAACATGGAAATTTATGTATTAGTGCATTATTTTATACATAATACTACAAATCTTAGAGAATTTAAAATGTCACGATTTAAAACTTATTGAAGTCTTATGTTATGGCGTACATATAATCGAGTTATATGGCATTGGTTTCGAATAATAATTGATCGTCAATTTGCCAATATTTAAATGTTTTTAAACTGTAGTTTGGTATTGATTAAATTGACTAAAAGCAACTGCGATTAAATTATTAATTTCTTCAGTATCTAAAGTTTGAAATCTTTGATATGATACATATTCTATACCATCCGAGACGTAGCATATACGATTTTCATTAATCTCAAAACGTTATCTTAAATATTAAAACGATCACAAAATTGAATATCATTATATTAATACATGTGTATTCACTGAACGTGTCTGAATAGTTTAAATGAATAATAAAATAAAAACATTTTCTCGTTATTACAACATTTAAATAGCCCGGGTAGCTACACTCTAATCTCAATGAATTGAAATTCCCAATAGTTCGGAATCCTATTTAAATCTTCTGAACGTAAAAATTCAAGTTAATTTTCTGAAACGACGCGACGGAAACTATAAATAAATATTAGATATCTCAAGTAATGTTTGTTTTCAAGAAAACAATTCCGATATCGATTTCAGGGATAGTGAATGTTATCCCTTTATTAGGTATTTTTAGTTTATAAATAATTTAAATACGTTAAACAAACAAATATAAATTGACTGTATTTAAAATAAACATAAAATACAATAGGTATTATATTACACAGTGCTTTTATCTTTATTTATATAATAATATTACGGAAACCGTAATATTTTTAGCCCTAATTTAATAAAAAAAATTATTTTCACAGTTTCTATATGTTTATTAATTATAGATATGCCGTTATAAAATATCACAATATTTTAATAGATTGTAATTTAATAATTCATAAGAATAAAGGAGATCATAGTTACAAAATTAACTAAGTTTAGCTAATTTGTAGTATATTAAATATAATAATTTTTAACAGAATCATTTTATTTATGGCTCTTAAGTAGTAGAATTGCCTACACAATGCCCCGTGTAACTTATAAACCGTAAATATTATATATATTATCATAGGTAATTTATATTAAAAATATTATAATAATAATTAATATATTAACACAATTTATGTGTATAATAATTAACGTTTTCATGAATTGAAATACTGTCTCCAATCATAAACTATTTAATCAATCGTGCTATAGACAATCAAATATTTTTAAAAATTAATATAATACAATCATCATTATTCTACCATCTAGGTTTCTAACGTTTTATATTTTTTATACGTTATACATATCGGAATACTCATGAAGGACCCTTGTTAATACATGCTATTATTAAATTTGATATAGTTTTACAATTATTTATAATACGTCGATATGGAGGTCCATTTTTTTATAGCAATAAATAAAGCCCATAAAAAAGTATTGTAATTAATTATAGTGCAAGTGAAAAAAATAAGATTGAGTTAATACAAATAATATTCACCCCGGTTGCACACAATTTTGTTTGACCAATTTACATTATTCAATATTGGACAAAATGGCTATCAAGGTGTCCAATAGGTAATATAGGTCTGAAATACATTTAACTTATATAATATGTAGTACTTATTTCTCTAAACGTTATATTGAGCCAACTACTATTGTATGAGGTTTTTTTTACTTTGGATATTAGCCAACTTTTTTTTCATAAATGACGGAAACAGCAAAACCTCCTTTAGTAATCCGATTCATTTTCGATTTCAAATTTCTTTGGAGTTCAAACTAGATTGACCTGAATTTTATTACCATGTTGATTTATATCATAAAACGATTCTTTAAAATACGAAGTAATAGCCGTTTGTGACTTTTTTAAATTAACAAGTTCGAATGTGTATAATATATACCCAATGATTACAATTACAAACAAATTAATTAATTCAAATAATAGGAATAACCAACATGAAGATTTTCAATTTAAAAAAATACAACAACAATGTAAAATAATATATTGTATATATATTTTATGAATATTGATAAACTGACTAACCTTGTATATATACTGTGGTAGCAATTAATAACAACAATTATAATGCCAATACTTGTATTGTTATAAATTTATAATATAGATATAAAAAAAGTGGTCTCAACCAACATTAACATGGGATTCATTAAATACGATATATGTACAAGAAAAAATTGTATAAGCCAAAACATTCAATCAATGCACAAAAGTTGTACTAAAATTAAAAACAGATTGTTCGAAATGTTTGAGTGTTTCTTCCAGGGGCGTACTAAAGGGGGGGGGGGTTTGAACCAACCAACCAACCCCCCCCCTCCCACAATACCTCACTAACCGATACAATCTTGTGCGTTCTTGCGTATACATAATACAATTCACAGGAGTAATTTTCTAAAAAAAATTTTTAAGGGAAAAAATAAACAAATATATTTATTTTCAATTTTATATCAACATGCATTATACAACGATTACAAGCATTATCTGTTAACAACTGTATTATGATAACCAGATAACATTTAAATCAAACATAAATGTTCACGGTTCACCGTTAGTGATTACTGGTTAGTATTCTCTTATCAGTACTATCTATTGTGTAAAGTGGTTATCGTATGTGTGTTACTATCGTAAAATGTTCAAACCCCCCCCCCCCCCCCATTGAAAATTCCTGAGTACCCCCCTGGTTTCTTCAGTATGGTACTGTCAATTTTGTGATATTTACGTGTATTATAATATTATACATCGACATAAAATTAGTAATGTAAACATTTTCTTATAGCTATGAATGCCTAAGTACAATAAAAAGATAAATTGAATTCTAATAATTATAACAGCTAATTATTATTCTATTGTAGCAACATTTATTTTGTCAGTAATGTACTTTTGTGCTTTTGTATATATGATATTTTTTTCGAGCAAAGGGTATAAAAAAAAGTTTAAGATAAAAACTATCCATTAAAAAAAAAAAATAAATTCCGGACGGTAATCCTCTACAGTAAGTATGCATAATGCATAGGAAGATAGTGTGAATGGGGACAACAAGTTTTTTTGACACCAAAGCCCCTCCCAAAAACTGGTGACGAGTTTACCACGCAAAAACGAGGTGATTAATTGCTATTTATTGACACGGCGCTTACATTATTGATTAGCGATTTGTCATACATTTCAAAAGTTTCAGCCGAGAATGAAGACGACATATCTTAGCTTTTCTTTTTCAAAAAATTAATTCATACAAACAAACATTATACAGTACTAAAATACTATCTATTTTATTTATGATATATGTGAACGTATATAAAATCATTAATGGCCACAAAAATATTTACCTAGAGTTATTTTAACAAATGAATAAATATTTAAAAGAATAAAAAGTATTCGGATACGTGTGACATTGTTGCTAAAATAATCATATTATTAATATTAAATATAATATAGGATAAAATACCTCTGGTAATAGGAACTTTATCAGATTATTTTTAATCCAATGTATTCACCCCGAATTTTAACTAGGATAACTCAACTGTAATTATTATTTGAATATTGAATATTTTCATACAATTTTAATCTACACCTTATATTTATTGTTTGTTATAAAATAAAAACTATAGTAGGTATTCGTTAATTATATAACTAATTTCCTATTATAATACCAAAATATTTTTTTTCCTTCAATAAATTCTTTGGAAAAGGACGAGTAGTCCAGTCCAATAATTTCAAAGATAAAATTATTCCTATATTTATTTAGAAATGAACATCACCATATTAGCTTTTGAGTCAATAAATTACTCAATACAATGATGTTACTGTGATGTATTTATCTTTCTATTTTATGTTAGTACACACTTTTTTGGGAGAAGGAGTGCCAAAACTTTCAAATAGCGCTAATATGTATCGATTGAAAATCGAATCTATTTGGAACTTTGAAAAAATTAATTTTTCCACTTTCTCGATAGTTTTCGTAAGCATAAAAAATTACTGCAGAATTTTTTCGAATAGATAAAGAGATTCAAACACGTGCGGTTTTAATCAACCATCGCTCAAGATGGTTTTATCAGATACGATTGTTTATTATAAAATTATTTTCATCATCGTACATAAACGCGTATTATGCAAATTATAGCTCACTCAACTTCCGTTGAAACAGTATTTATTTTTTTTTACTGTTTGATGAAATTATTAAAATATATTTTAAAAGTAATAAATATAAATAAACTTAATAGTATAATACTATTGACAGTTAAAGATATTCATTCTCAGAAGTAATTTTCATTCAAAATTTAAATTCATAGGATTAACTAAAATATTGTCTTAATGGTATATTGATAACCAAAATAATTTCATAATATCTCTGTTCACACAAATCGATATAAACAAAATATATGCGTCTTCGGGGGTATTTTAATATCCATGACTTTATTCCATCTGTCGTCGTTAAAAAGGTAGGAAACCTAATTAATGTTATTTAAAATGCTAATTACGTATTAAAACAATTTCAGAATTAAAACCTGTCTTCAATTACTCAACGAAGACAATTATTTGATTACCTTTTTTTCCAATTTAAACTTTCAAAACATTAAAATAAATGAACGTATTATAATTTTTGAGTAGTATTATAAAATTGCTGTTTTTGTAACTAATTTTCAAATAAAGAACTATAATAATAGTTTTACATATGTTTAGAATATTTCAACTCAATTTGGTTTGAGAACGCGGTATGATATATTTTAGTGTCTAATTAGAATTAATTTTTATATCGAAGTTATAGATGAACACACAATTTATAAGGAAAGTTGATTTTAAATGTTTGTTTTTTCAACCAGAATGAAAGAGACATTACTGTCTGATTGTTAAACGTAAGCTCGCATCAACACAAATCGCATACCTGCGTATTATTATAATTGAAATACAAGAAAACCACGTAATGAATATAGGCATTAAAAAAAAATTTGGATAAATTATAAAGGAAGCGCGAAAATCTGTATAATAGTTTAGCAATTTGAATGAAATAAAGTCGTCGTGACACTTTTCGCAGTGACATTTGGATGAAAACGAATCTATTATTGAATTCCGTCATTATCTTGGATATAATGTCAATGCCCCGGGAAACGAATAAATTCTCAATTTAATATATAGTCATCATAATATTTATCTACCAGTTTGTGGTTCTTTTTTAGTCAATCTCTATATACAGTGAAACTTCTAAATACCGGACACTCTCGGTCGTTTAAATTCCATCCGCTATTTGGAGGTGTCCGCTATTGAGTGGTTTTTGTTAAAGGACGCTTCACTGTAATATTAAACTATGTTTTCGCTGGATTATGTCGTACTTAATACGCATCAGATATATACAATTTAATAAAGTTATGTAGAATTGTCGTTATGTAATCAAAACAATATATTTCAATGAGTGGATAAATAAAAAAATAAAATAAAATTTGATAAGAAAATTTATAGACAGGTGCAGTTGGAAGGCTATTAGGGGCGGTTTTTTTATTTTTTTATTTGAAAACAATGATAAATCATTGTATTATATAAATTCGATAAATGGCCTCTCTAAATCTTTGTTCAATTTCCAATCTACGGACTGCATGAAACTTTTTGTGCTTTTTTACTGCTCCCTAACAGATAAAAAAACGTGTAATAAACCATTTTTCGTAAGTCCAATAGCTCCAACACTCCGCTCAGAATCTATTATAATCTATATTATTTATTACAAACCAAGAGTCATTTTAATAATACATACAACATAGGTCATAGATTGTGATAAATTCTATTAAATTAATGTAAAGACCTGAAAGGATTTTAAATATCATGATTTATTTTTTTTTATCGGAAAATCCAGTATGCAACAAAATTATGTGTGTAATTTTTTCTTCTTTATTTTACAATTTGGGTATACACATTCTGTACAGTATGTAGCACAATATAAGTCTATGTAATATTATAAGTAACAACGATTTGAACTTAAAATTTGATGTATTAAAATAATTTTTTATAAAATATATTTTATAGGTACCAAAAAAATAAATGTTAGTTATTTTACTAACAACAAATCAATATGTGGTTTTAAGAATTTGTTTTTATAACGGGTAGCAATAATATATTGCTCAGTAACACTTATTCTTAATCAAAGCTCGAAAAACCAATATATTTATACGCGCAATCACTAATAATTTAATCACACCCCGTAGGGACAAACAGTTTACATGAAAAAACACATATAGCAACAACCTGAAAAATCGTATTAAGATTGTATTATGACTATTTTTCAACGATTAACATTTCAGTTGACATTTTCCCTTCTTAAGTCTCGAAATGAGTTATGCGAACAATGATAAAAAAAAATGTTTATATGGTTTCCATCATACGGGATGTGGCACTCGTGTTCTCGGACAATAGACAGCGTTGACGTTCAGGGGAGACTGGTATTTATACGGTTGTCAATGTTTCCGGTAGGGGGGAAACCCGTCGATAAAAAAAATGAAAATAAATAAGAAAATCAAAATATACAGTTTCGTTGAAAAAAAATATTCGTACAATCACGATTTGGCACAATGGACTTCTCTATAAACTAAAAATAAACTTTACAATACTTTTGTCGACAACACTTGTATCTTAGCCTTAGATTCCGATCCCAAAATAACAAGCTTAAAACTTCAACACCACCTCAACTTACTCGAAAATTGGTTCACACTATGGAAAATAAAAATTAATAGGTACAAAGACAAACAAATCTAGCCTCATTACTTTCTCCCTTCGCCCAAACAACTGTTCATCAGTCAAAATTTGTATCCAATTATTACCTCAAACCAACCAAGTTAAATACTTAGGACTCATTTTCGATAAACGATTAATTAACTTGGAAAGACCACATATTAGACAAAAGAAAAAAAACTTAACTCCAGATTACATTTACTACGTCCTATAGTATACAAATTTGGGGTAATGTTGTTCCAAGTAACATACAAAAAATTCAATCATTCCAATTCGTCTTCCTTCGCATTGTTACAAAATCCCTCTGGTATGTTAGTAACAAAACCCTACACTCAGACCAGAAAATAAACTACGTAAACTAAGACACTAAAATTCTTTACAATATTTAAATAAACGCTTTACTTGGTAATCTATTAATTTCTTACTAAAATGATTAACTGCTAAAATTAATTTTCTAATTGCATTATTGTGATTAGTAGGCAAATCGTGGTGAATTAGACATTACATAACGTTATTAACCACAAGCCACTCACATTTATAATGGATTTGAAATCGAATTTAGGAAGCTGTTTATAGATTGTATTATCAAGATTTTTATTTTTTTATATTATAACTATTATATTTTGATTGTTCTTCGTTTTTTTTTTAACAACGTTTAATATTTAAATACATGAACAGAACCGGCCGTGACTACAAGTTCTCGACACACGCGAGGAATGTATTCAAGTGGAACGTGTGAAGCTCAGATTAAGCGATACAATATAAGAAAAGTGTGGTTATAATATTATACTATTAGTATGCGATTGTAATAATGTATATGAAATATAACATTGCGATATAAAAGCGATACATAAAATGTATAAAAAAATGTGATTGAAAATCACTGCAATACTTTGAAAAAGTTACTAGGTATATGTAAAAAATGACCAATATCGAAAATGTTTGAAGTCATAGTAGAAATAAATGTAATATACATTAGTTAAATGCTAAAAAAAAACCCTCAACTAATTAAATGTATCTATTATTGAATTTTTTGATGGTCAATTCGAATAAAGATTTTAGTGTATCTATATTTAGCTTAGATATTTTATAATTTTTTTACACTGTATTTACAGACGTGTATTACAAAATGTTTACACAATTATTTATACCTGTATTATTATATTTCTTTATCACAAGATTATACATATATTATATGGATAATACATGTTTCAATAGCTTATTTGATTAAAATAATATAATATGTATTATGATCTGTATAAAATATTTTTATTTATACTCAGATTATCAATTTTCATGAAAAGACTAACATAATCTATAATAATTGTTCTTTATAATATTTCTCTACAATTGAAAAGCAAACAAATTTTCATCCGTATAAATTGTTGTATTTTATATTCTTATGAATTCACAATATATTTACTACAGCTATTAATTAATGTTCATTTATTCGTAAAATTGTCCAGCCCACAAAATTATTTTCCTTAATTTAATAATATTATGTACATATAATGTTTTTATGATTGATGAGATTAAAGAATAATGAAAAATAATAACAGCATATTATGTTTGACAAAACAACGCCTGCGGGCGCTCAGACTCCTGGCGAGTTTGCACAAAAACCATTGTCGTTGTCCGACTGATACGAACAAACTACTATATAATACCATCTCCTATGGAATGAACCGGTTAAAACACCTAATGGTATTTACACACGCAAACTATACTTATATTTACTGAGAGCAATCGAATAACTGCACTAGACGATTGCGAGGTAACGTGAAACTTATCGTTATTGCCTAGAAGAGGCCATAAAGTAATGAACAACTCCACATGTGTTTAATATATATATATATATATATGTGTGTGTGTATGTGTGTGTGTAATATACTAATATACACTTTACAGGTACATAATATACTCGGGAAAAATATGAAATAAAAGTATATCGTAATAAATAATTCATATTTTATTAGGTAAATCTTCGAATAATTTAAAACGACGTCTTTAATGAAATATATTTTATTATAATTCATCAAGTAAAAGTTAGTAGTTGCTTATTAATATTATAATGATTATGGTATTTGAACCATGAAAAAAATCTAAATAATATTGTGAATAATATTATTTCAAAAATGACTGACTTCTTAGTAGTAAAAAAAAAAAAAAAAAATGTATTGTGAGGTGAAATTGGCCCAGGAATAGAATAAACGAAAATAAAGTATCCACGATATGTCATGTAAAACTTAGTTTAACTAATAAATAATTAGTAATTAGTAAGAATTGTAACAATTAGTTCAAACTGCATATAAATAAAAATAGATTTATGAAAAATATATACAAAATATTGAAATATTATCATATTTCAATAATAAAGGACAATAATGCGTCACGATTCTTCACACGACGACACGATTTCGCTATCTAGTTTTAAAAAAAAGCCAAAAATACAAGTTCTGTTTATTTTTAAATATTACTGTTTATGTTTCAGGATTTGTATATCTCAGATATTCATATAGGTATTAATTTTATATAATTTGGACGGTTTAGATAAAAATATTATAATGTATAAAATCAGTTATAATATCAAAATTATGACAGTTCATAATGTTATAGTGTTAAGTTAAATATGAATTCTATTCATAATACTTATGTGTATGTTGTTATGAATTAAATTAAATTGAATAAGAACCATATAAGAATATGATAAATAAAAGTGATATTTGAATTTGAACACGTACGCCCGCAACAGGTCTTTAAACACATTTTGATAGACGTAGAAATGACTTATCTAAAACGTTTAGAATAAAAATAAAATATACAAGTGGAACGACTCGTATATTTTATTTTTGCTGATGAATTCGTTTTGAAATGCAATAATAGAAAAAAAGAATAACACAATCTATTGTATCTTATTATTTTTTCTGATTCCCGGATCCATATAGACATATCGTAAGTTTCATTATTAAAATGTAATCAAATAATTTTAGTAATTGATATAGTAATTAGTCTTACTAAGTTAAAGAATATTGCTTGTATTATATTTTATTTTTGAACGTAGGTATTTATTATGTTATAGATAAAAATTGAGTAAAAATTAAATTTACTTCTATCACATAAGATCAATAATTTTCGACATAAATTATTAAAAATAAATATTATTATTTAAATACTATTATTAATATATAATATCAATAATCGTAATTATTAATTTATGATAAATTATGTTTTAGATAATTTAAAAATACTAAATACTACTAAAATACCATTTAAAACGATTATATTATATATATATATCGATACCTTGCTTTGTATGCAAAATTATATAACATGGCAGGCTACAAATTTAATAACATTGCATTATTTATGACAACACTTTTTGTATACGATTTAAAAAAATATGATTTTCTTACGATTTGTTGACATGTCATAAAATTTGAATTTAGGTTGTATAATAATATTATATAATATAACATGGCCATTTTATACGTGAAATGTTTTCTTCTTACCTGAAAAATAAAAATAATCAAATATTAATAAAAAAAAAACCTTAAAGCAGTAAATATTTTTAGTTCCTAGCCTAACCATACGATATATTTTATTTAATGTTTCTATTGTGATATAGTTTGGTATACCATACATAATTTTGAGATTTTATATAATTATTCAATATTTTTGAAGACTAAATATTACGGTGCGTTAAAAGACGTAAGGAAATAATAATAAAAGAAATATAATATACATTATATCCCCCATATCTCCCCTAATACAGTTTTTCTTCTTAGTTATATTTTATTATGGTGTATTAATTAATAATCCCAACTTAAACAGTATATTGTATTCAAATATCTATGCTAAAATATAAAACAATATATCATAGTATACCTACCTATTCTATAGTAAACAATATTGCAAGAACGCAGTTGATCGGTAATTAAACGATATATTGCATAGTGTTATAAGACGTGTTTAATGCAGTTATTGTGTTTATATAAATTTTAAAAATTTAGCCGAAAACTTTGTTACGATAAGTATGTAAGTATTGATACGATATTAATACTATGTTGGATTAAAAAAATCACTCGTTTTCAATGACGAATATTAAATGTTAAGAATATTGATGTTTTCTATGTATTATTACTATAAAAATACTGGATATTGCATATATTAATTTCATTATTTCTTCCTTATAACTTTTTAAAACACAAAAACATGAATTATTTTTATTATGTGGTATATCCAAGGCGATGATGATCGGTGACGAATAAATTTAACTTTATTGTACATTACATCAAGTTATTACGTTTGAACGCAAACCCATATGAGTATATGACTGTGTTCGAAAACGCAATCGACAAATTTTCTGCAAAATTGAAACGTATTAGTCGATTGTCATAACGAGCAGTAAAAAAGTATGATTTTTCACACATTTTCTTTCGTGGGGAAGGAATTTTAATCATGAAAAACGTGATTACCTCAATCACTGCCGAACGGTAAACATTTACAAATCGAAGAGAGCTATCGAACGACGTATCTATATTATAAGAATTGTGTATGCCGCCTATACATACATTGTGTGTACCTATACTAGTGGCTACAGTATGTAGGTGATTCAGCAATAAATCATATCACAAATTCCTCATACACGATTTCCCAAATCAAACTGCTCGTTGCGTAGGTCAACATTAGTTTTTCCATCCTATGTCTATTCACTCAAAACATAAAGCATTATTTTCCGATGAAATAACGATGCGATAGATAGTAATAATTAAAGAATATATTATTATAAAGGACAGCTTTAAAAAAAATTAAAAACCTCGTAGTTGACCAAAATTTTGCACAGCATCCCTGTTATGTATGATCACACTGCTATCTAGTAGGTAACATAGAAGTTATTATTGTAAACTTTTGTTTTCCGTTTAACTCCACAGCTTTTGTAACACACTCTTTTCATGGTGTTGCATAACAATGTGTCTGCTTTATTAATTATTAAATATATTGATATAATATTTTTCTTAAACAATTATGTGTTTTTTTAATAATAAAATGGAACATAACAATCGCTATGCCAAATTTTAACTTGGCTTATTTAAACTACCTTTACCTACAGGTAACTAAACTAAATTTTAAAATCGTGCTTGACAAAATATTAAACATATGCATTTATCACATCGATTCATAGTTGTTAATCCAATTCGTGAAAATCAACCTCAAGCGAAAATAATATTGCAGTCTTTTATATTTGTATCAATTTGCGTGGAAAAATTTCTACCTATCATTCCCGAAAAGAAGGTTATGCGAGGTGTATGCGTTTTCCTCGCCGTAACTTCTATGATAAGTAATTTATACCTACCTACTACATTATGAAATGAAATTGTCACTTATTATTATTGATTGATTTCATTGCATTAAGGACTTACAAATACTGATAATATAGTCTCATCGTTAACTGAAAACAAGTTCAAGTATTATAATATTTATGACACGATAACAATCTTATTATTTTGACCACAAATATTATTGTGGCTGTGTGAAAAAGATAAATCTATTTCATTAAGTTTTATATTATAATATCATATAATTTTTTCGTTAATATTGCATAAATTGATACAATTAGGAGTTAAACTTGAATGCAATAATAAATAAAAACATAAGAAAAAAATAAAGTGAAAGCTGTCTGATATTATATATTAAATATATTTTATGTTATATTTATAATAAGTGCTTATTTAGCACAAATATTTGTGAAATTTGCTTAACTCTTTTTTATAATTATTTTTTTTTTTTTTTTTAACTTAAATGGAATCTCGTTTTATATATTCAAGGTTTTATATACAAGCATAATTTTCTATTATAAATAAATCAATTAAAAACTAAAAAGGTAGACAATTTAAAATGCCTACAAAAATCCGGAATATCTAAGAAATGTTTTCACGTTAATTAAAGGTTATTATGCATTAAATATTTGGTGAAAACATCAAGTTTTTATTCATTTTGAGCTACGAAAAAATAAGAAAAATAGATTCTGTTGAGAACTGCGTAAAAATATCACGTTTTTTTCCTAATTTATTTTTCCAGTTGTATCAAAAGTACTAGGAATCTTATTACTTTCTATGTGCAACTTTATCTCATTTCTTACTAGAAACCACTCTCAAAGTTGAAAATCAAAGAATTTTTTCTGCTTCAATAGGATATAATATAACACAGAAAAAATACGCAAATCACTGTAAAATCAATACATTTATCGCTTAGCTCTAAAATTAAAAAAATTTTAAATAATTTACTTATTCTATACCTTTATTACTCTTTATACTTAGAATATATGTTTATTTTCTAAGATAAAATTATACCAAACACTATAATATATGATCTGTTATATTAAAAATTTAGTAGGTATATATTACAAATAATTTATATTAGTACTTGAGTAAGAAGTATAATAATTAGGTAATTATTATACTATTTACTAGTTGAAATTTGGTAAGCACATAATTCGGTAGGTAGGTAATAAACATACATTTTTTTTTTTTAATTCCATGGTTTAAAAATATTTGTATCCATTAAAGTAGTTTAAATGTACTTGAAAATTGATGTGTAATTATTTACTCCGAGTTTTTATACATATATTATTTTTAATATAATTGTACTTTGGCTACGCCAAATATAAAATAATTCAAATTCTTTTTTGCTTTAACAGATAAATGGTATATTATATTAAGTTGTAGTTTAGTTTATATGTTTATCACTATATTATAAGAAGTGTTTGGAAATTCAGAGTTAATTTAGTAGAATCTATTATCAAAATGTATTATACGTCTACTTATTTATTTCATGTGGTAAATAACTATTGGTTTTGTTAAGGGTAGTTCAAATGTGTTTACTGTTTTGGTAATGTTATTTTGATTACATAGAATAATATGAATAAGCAATATAACTTTAATTATTGGCTATGTTACATGTTTTGCTCGTAAATTATGTATGGAAACCATGAACTTATTATGCTTACAGACTATAGATTAATGTTTTTCTAACTCATATAGTATTTGAGTACATTAATTATTGATTTCGATGGTCATTTATATCATAAATTCTGTTCGTGAATCTATATATAGTCCATTATCACGTATTGTGGGTATTTATAAATTTACTGTGTCATCGATCATTTATATAACCAAATATAGGCACCCTAAAAAGAATAAGAGACATTTTTATCTTTCGTCAGAGTAAGTGACAGATCATTTTTTTTTAATGAAAAAATCTGACAGTGATGATGACATAAATGTCTAAATATATTTCAACATTCAATCCAGTAGGAGACAGCAACGGATAAAAAATATAGATTATGTTTGGTTGTATTATACTCGAGCCCTGTTCCCCTGTTGTAGGGAGTGGTTTATAGTTAAGCATTTGTGAAATATAATTTGGGTCCGGACATTTGAAGGTACTCAATGAAAAAAGTACTCAATAAATAAAGAATAATTCAGAAAAATACTACAAATAAAACGTAGTTTTTCTGTTAAAAATAATATTCTGATGTGTTAATAATATTTTGTATTAGATTTTCGTATATTGGCAGAAAAGCTAAATGTGTAAATAAATTGTACTTTCATTACCACCAAATTCTCATTAATAACGACAATCAGCTTAAAATGTGGCACAAGTGAGATAGACTGTGGGGCTATAATGTAAACAAACTGTTATATAAGGGAAATGTTGGGATAAACTGGTGAAGGGACATAATGTTTTCGTTATGTATTTAATAAATAAACTCTCGTTCTGTATCAATATTTACCAAAATATAAAACAAAACGATCAAATATTATGAAATTGAACTGCGTAAAAAGACCGGTGACTCACCAAAATATAATTCTACAGATAACTATAATAATACTTAATATCTAATTAACCTTAAAATATTTCGAGATTTGCGTATAAGTTTAACCTACAGATATAAAATAAATAGTAATATATTATAATATATTTGAAAGCTATTATTATTGATTTAAATTATTTTTAAATGCGCTATTAAGACATTGTATTTGATGATTAAAAAAAAATGGAAATGGAAATGTAATTAAACATTATCAATCAAACCCTTTTATATTCATAACAAATTATTTTAATATTATATTGGGATAGAAAAATACGAAATTCAATAGCCGGAAAAATCTGAATTCATACATAATATATTTTGATTATAAGCTCCGAGGTTTACTTCATTAAATTTTTTGAATATTTTGAATAAATGATAATGCCTTTTTGCTAATTCAGTATTCACTCTAAAAACTTTAAAACTATGATATGTTATTTGGTATGGTAAATGAAATTTTTATTATTTAAATATTTTTGTGTATCTTATGATTATCCATCCATAAAATTAATGAACTAAATAAGATCAGCAAATTAGTCTTCACTCGAAATTATATAAAAATCCCTCATACTGTCGAAATTGGAATAATATGGTTCTTTCTTCTTCATCAATGCGAAACCTTCGAATTTTTTTTTTTTTATTTGAATTAAGCCTCGGCAACTATGGCCATTGGCAACTATGGCCATTGGCAACAATGGGTTTAACTCTAAATTATTTACAATAAGTTACATATTAAATTCTATTAATAAGGTCAGACTTAGTAATAAAGGTTATTATTTGTCTTATATTGTCTGGGTGGAGGGCTTCTGACAGGATGTTTGAGATGCCTGCTTCCCGTCTATCCATTTCGTATGAGAGGCATTCAGTTATGATGTGCTTGATTGTGAGCAGTGTGCCACAGCTTGTACAAATGGGGGGATCTTCCCTCTTCATCAGATGTTGATGTGTTAACGATGAGTGCCCAACTCGCATTCTGTTGATTGCTGTTTCTATTTTCCTTGATATGTTCGGTGGAAAGGGCCATGCTAGGGTGGTGTGTTTGATTTCATTGAGTTTTGTAGATCCTAGTCTCCAAGCCCGAAGCCATATATTGCTTGTGATTGTTTTAGATAAAGATTTGGCGTCGTGTAGAGTAAAGCCATTAAGTTTTATAGCGTCAGGGGATGTTATTGCTTGGCGAGCATTTTCGTCGGCTCTCTCGTTTCCTGTGATTTGACTGTGGCTAGGAATCCATATCAAGACGACGGAGTGTCCGGAATTAGTGAGGTTATGCAGTTGGTTCTGAATTTTTCTAGCGATTTCATTCGACGTGAAGGGGTTTTCGATGCTCCTTAAAGAACTTAGCGAGTCGCTTAGTATAGCTGCTTTGAGTATGCGTCTTGTTTTGATGAGGTCTAGGGCGTAAGAAATTGCCGTTGTCTCCGCTGAGTATATTGAGCAGAAATTGGGGAGTCTCAGCATTGATACGTGGTCTTTAAATACTACTGCAGCACCAACTTCTTTATCCGTTTTAGAGCCATCGGTTTATATTTCAGTGTGGTTACCGAGATCGGAAGTGATTGATTGTAGGTGTTGGTTAAAGATTATGGGCGGAGTATCATTCTTAGAGAGTTCGCTTAGTTCACTGTTTACATAGTTGTTGAATAGCCAAGGGGCCATCAGAGAGATTTCATTTTTAATAACATCTGGGTGAGGGAAATGGGTATCTTCTAGGGAGTCTGTGATTTGTTTCGTTACTTTGAGATTTTTTTGGGTACGTCTGATTGCGAGTAATATGGTGTTGTGTACCCTCCTGATGTCGAGTGGTGCGACTCCGGCTATGTTGAGGACTCTGGGAGTTCCTTCGAATTTAAAAATGATCGAAACAATACATAACTCTGGCCTAAGATTAGATTCCGGAGCATTTTTTTCGTCTCCAATTCCCAGCCTACTTAACATTACCCAAACCCCTCCAATCTGCCTAATAAGGAAAAAGAATGCTTCTAGCCGCTCGGCGTTCATAAAACAACCTCTCCTTACACCAAAGTATTAGAAACCTCCTACAAAACACAAATATTGATCTTTCCGGAATTATCAGACACGAAAATGTCTTTACATTCCCCCATGAATCATGGATATCAATATAAACACCACATTATCCCAAATCATCTACCTCCCAAAGCCGATACTTTGCCCAGCGTATACAGAAAAGAATGTTATTCATTCTCGGACAACCACCAAGAGCATACTAAGTTTTTCACTGACGACTCTAAAACAAACTTGGGCGTGGAAGCCGCAGTGGTATACAACGAAATAAAACAAATGTTTAAGCTATCAGATTTCTGCTCAGTCTTAACAACCGAAGCCATTGTGATCTCCCAAGCTCTTGATATCATAATATATGAAAATAGAATAAACAAAGCCATATTCTTTAGCGACTCTCTCAGCATATTAACCGGTATTCTAAATATACACCAACCCAACAGTATATCTAGAAAAATCCACAATCAGATACACCTTCTCAAAACCTATGCACAGACCATTATTATCTACGTATGCGAAAGAAGCCATCTCCTCCCACCTCTCTTACCAAATGCACACCTATACTTTTCAGGATCTAAAATCCGTCATTGACAACCACATTTTAACTCAATTGCAAATTGTGGTCAACACTCCACACCAAGCCTCAATAAAATAAAACCCACAGTCTCCATGGCCATTCTTCTATCATTACCAAGACGTCACGAAGTAATTTTAAACAGACTATGGATAGGTCACACATGGGTGACTCATAAAAACCTTATGCACAGATCTGAACCTGACCAATGCCAAACTTGCGGTGAAACTTCCACGGTTGAACACCTAATATGCCACTGCCGTAAATTTACCGACATCAGATCTAAGCTCAATATAGAAGACAACATGGAAGAAGCTCTAAATCCACAGCCAATCAACAAAGAATAATTAATTAATTATTTAAAATTAACAAAACAATACCAACTAATATAATCTAGATATATTTCAATTTCATTTTTTTATACTATTGTCATTGTTATGTATACAGAGTGATTCTTTTATCAAACTACACTTATATGGTGTTGGTGTGTAAATACCACCTAACATACACCTATAACACACAAACGCCACCCAAAACCACCCAACTTTGGGAGGCTATATCTTGTAAACGGATTAACGAAAATTTAAAATTTAAACGTGAAAATTCATTGAAAAAATAGCCTTTTTAGTTTATGACATTTTAAGTATAGGTTGTCATTTGAAAATCAAAAGTTGATAATGGCTTACCTGATAAATATAAGGGTGAAAATATTTAAAAAAATATATAGTTCTAGAACAAGATGGATCTAAAATTTTGAAAAAAAAAAAATTGAAAAAGTCAATAGTTTTTGAAATAATGAGTGTTGTTTGATAAAAGAATCACCCTGTATATTATTATTAATGCTTCATACTTTTGTTAAAAAATATTAATGTTTATAGCCAATAACTTTTGTTGTTGAGACTTAATTAAAATAAAAAAAATAAAAATAGTATTAAATAATGTATACTATGGCAGCTTTAAAATTAGTTATAATGATTGAACGAAAAAACTTGAATCTAAAAATTATGTACCTAGTTTTTAAAATGTTAATAATAAACGCATAATCTATGGCAGTGAACTATAATTATCGTCATATTTGAAAAAAATTATTCACAAAAGTAAAATAAATTATCTAACATTATACCTGTAGTTTAATTAAATTGTGGCATGAACTAATAATTACCTTGGTATGTTGAACATAAGTCAAACATCTACAAATTTTAATCATATTAAAAATTATTTTGATAAATATGAACTTATTATAATTATATAAATAAATTATTAAAAAAAAAAAAAAAAAAAAAAAAACAATAATAAAATACACTAGAATTGATAAAACTCAATCTAAAACCAAATAAGTATTGAGATTGAATATTATCGTTATCTCGTTATCGTGGTACTTAATTAAAAATTAAAACGTATTCAGTATAGTATATTTGAAAGCGATAATTAAATCGTTATTTTGAAATTTAGGCCTTATTAGTTTTATAACTTTTTATAGTTTAATGTATCTAGTATGATAAAATTATCAAATAAGCATTTAACAAATTAGTTAGATAAAAAACTGAACATAACTGTTAAAAAAAAATTTAAAAAGTTGATTAATGCGGGACATCGAAAAGGGCTTTTTGTACACCACAGTATGCATAGGTACCAAACAACGAGCCTAATTTCACAATATTATGTACTTTTTTTTTATTATTATTAAAAATAGTAAATTTACAATCTATACAATCTATACAATGTACTTAAACTTAAGAAAGTCATATCAATTTCAATCCATATCTTATTATTATGTGGATTTCACAAAAAGATCATATTATTGTTCTTTACTTTCTTTTAAACAAATATCAGGTTTAAACGAAAAATATAATATGTAAGTAGTTCTCTATGAATGGAAATTTTTATTTCTTACTGACTTGTGATCAATATAATTGCAACGTATAACTAATTAATTATTTATTATAAAGAAATATATTTATTGTATTTATAAAAAAAAAGTATTTTTAATACAACCAATTGAAAAACAATTAGTTTTTTACTATTTTTTTACTAGAAAAATAACTGCATAAGTAATTTTAAAATTGTAGAAATGTAACGTAATTTTTAATTCTGATTAGAGAGAGGAGAGCGAATTTAGTTTTACGCTAAATCATATTTTTACAAGGAAAATGTTTAATATAACTAGTACGAATAATAACTTACAAAATAATTGCAACACATCATACAAGATACGACGAATATTTTTTTAATTCCCTTTAAAAATTGTTCACAAATGTGCATAAAAAAATTAAAAACTTTACAATTTTAAAGACTTTTTTGTTGTATTGAGTATATTTTAAAAGGCACTTGAGTGGCTTGATTAATTATTTATAGCATTGAATTAACAGTCTACAGTTTACGATATTTCCAACAATTTATTACAAAATAAGTATAGTTTAAATAAGATTAAGAGGACGCTACACCCGCATATGTTGTCTCCGTCTTACAAGTGCATAACATATCAAATTTTATGCTCAGCAGATCACGTTTAGCTCCGTTAGTTTAAAATTTAGAGTGAATTGATCTCTTACAAAAATTAAAGGTAACATTATTATCGAGGGCATGACGTAGGCTTTTTATTATATTTTAATTTTAAAGTGAGTTATGAGTATTTTGAGATATACAAACAATTTACAATTTTAAAATACACATAACTCACTTTAAAATTAAAATATAATAAAAATCCTACGTCATGCCCTCGATAATAATGTTACCTTTAATTTTTGTAAGAGGTCAATTTATTCTAAATTTTAAACTAACGGAGCTAAACGTGATCTGCTGAGCATAAAATTTGTTATGTTACGCACTTGTAAGACGGAGACAACGTTGCGGGTGTAGCGTCCTCTTAATCTGCAAACTATCAACACATTTTAAATTAAAAACAACTTAAACTATTTCCTTCACAAAATCGTTTTTACAAAAAATATATCAGCACCACAGAGGCCCGACAAAAAAAGTGTCTTTTAAAACGTGCAAAGAATGTTCACCATTTTAAAGTTAATTTCGTTTTTAAATGTTTCGTGAAAAACAATTTAATGAGCAAGAAAAAAGTACTGATACTAAATTTATTTAAGATAGATCACTGAGTGGGCCTTTATAATTGTAAGCAATAATAAATTATGGAGTTCAAAAAACAATTCTAAGAATATAATTGTTTACCGTTATACATTCACGGTTTAGTAAAAAAAAAAAAAGTGCTTGCTTAAATGTATTCACTCTTATTTTTGTGTTTCTTCAATAAATTTAAAGAAATTCAAAATTTACGTTTTAAATCACAGACAGTCCTTGATTTACAATATAATATATGATTCTTTCTGTAGCATTTTTTATTATTAGCCAAAAAATGTTAATCTAAGTCTATACTAAAGTTACTCTAATCCAATCTGTGTTATAAAACATGATTAAGCAGTATGGGTAGTTTTTGTTTTATTTATTCTTCAAATAAGATGATAGTGGACATGCGACTTTTGTACAGACGAAAAAAATGTATTGAGAAATTTAGAAAAATTAAATATAGAGGAGCTCGATCCAACAATTTAAAAACTTCGTTCCAAATGCACAATTAATCAACATATACCCGTAGGGGGCTTTGCCCCCCACACCCCCTCACACCAACTCACACCCACCAACCTTAAGTAAATTTTGAATAATACCCTAAAAATTAAAAACACTAATAAATTAAAACCATAACAGTAATAACTGGAACTGATAACATGGTCGGAACCATAGAATAAGATCTTACTCTATGTTCGGAACACGATTTTTTTAGATACTACTATACTATCACACTCTAGTATCTGATGTATCTGTGCACCGTATCTATTCTGTGTAACATAGAAAAGCACGGTTTTAGATATTAAACCGTATATCTTTAACTGTGTAGAAAATATACATAAGTTATGTAACATAACCTAGGAAAAATAGCAAAATTTATACATATAAAATTGATATCAATTATTAAAGATCCATATTTTAATAAAAATTATTTCGGATATACCCCCCCCCCCTCTAAGTAAAAAAAATAGTAGGGTACGCAAAAAAAATTAAAAATAGTAGGGGAGCTCCCTTGCACCCCTTCCCCCCAATTCAAGCACTGTATATACTTGAATATACTATATGTATACCTACATTCACCTATATTCACAAATATTAAATTAATAAATAAATAAATCTATAAAGAGGTTAAATCAACATAATACGATTACAGATCGGTACCACTATAATATCAACAAAAACCAAAAATAAACAATTTTAAGTAATCTTTAAATTAAAAATATGAAAATTGAATCATAGTATGATGTTAAATTCTTATTTAAATAAACAATATACAATTGATGTGTATCAACTATAAGTACACACAATTTTTAACGTTTAATTATAAAAATATGTAGTGATAAATTATAAATTATATATTATATAAATTATATTGTTGAATAATACTAGATAATAGCAATAAATAATAGGTACTATAAAAATATAAATGAATTCTGAAAATGGTTTTTCACAAAATATGATTGGGATAGTAGTAGTGGTGTTTGCAGTTTATGAAATAAAATTATAAAACACGAAGAGTTGTGAATTTGTTTGGAATTGTGGCACGAAAAAATGTTAAACATATAACCATATATGTTGATGTTTTCTGTGTAATGTTAGTTCTTGACACATGCCGGTAGATTCAGAATGTGACAGGATTTATGAGAGTAGTGCAACACCCAAGACCCAACTCTAGCCTCACATTCAAGTACACTTAAATCTACGGAGACATTTAAAGTGATATACTTATGCAAATCAAAAAAACGAGCGGAAGAACCTAGAACCAAGATTGAACAGACATGTAATGCTGGTGAAATTAAACGCAAAGGGCTAAAGGAAAAGTAGGAAAATTGAATGTTCAGATGTTTATCTACAAAGTGTAATATAGAGCGAACGTTTCACACAGCATACAACACCGTTAAATTCAATAAACGTGACCAATAAAATACACACTGAGACTCCCCTATGACAATCTTGTATATTTTTAAATTTATGTTTTTTTCCCCACTTTAACATTTTCATCACGTATTTTTTGAATATTCTTATAAAAATATATTTACAAACTTATATTTCTCGCGCAAAAACATAAAATATAAATTGGTTAGAAATGCGTGATATTTTTAATCGTTTTTTTATTATCCCACTCTTTAAGAGTGTTATTATACAATATAACTATGAAATAAAAATTACATCAAAGAAATATTTAAAGGATTAACTACATGATTGAACTTTATTGTAGAAGTTGGATACTTTGAATGTAAATTAGTCTTCTGACTTTCGTTGTAACTAGGTTGATCAGTTTAGTTAAAAATTTGGAAAATTTTTAATGTGAAAATATAAACAGAGAGTTGTGCATCACGCACTCATATGTGAAAATCGACATGTAATACAAAATTTAAAGAAAATGAACCTATTAAAACCGAGGCTGTCCAATTTCTTTTCGTAATAAATATTAGAAGTAATTAATTATTGTAAATATTATTATTTTATTTTTTTGTAACCAAGTTGGGTCTACATAATAAAAATAAATATAAATAGATTTTTACTATAGGTTAATAGTTCACTTTTTCATTGAAGCGTTAATCATATTAAAGTGTAGCGATTATGTGCTTGTCTTACCGGTTTTTAAAGAAATCTTATTACAGGGGTCAGTAAAAAAGTCGTGCACCAAAATATGTTTATGGGTTCAAAATTTAACAGGTACATTTAGTTTTTCAAGTTTCTATGTGCAGATGTATTGAAATAAACCGTATAAAACAGAAAAATAACTGTAAATGTAATAAATTATGTAGGCTAATGCTACAAATTTAATCATGAATATTTTTTTTAGTGCACTAGGATTCACATAGAACTATAAGTATTAGTCAATTAAATAGCTTATCAATGATTTAAAATAATATGATATGTTATTCCCCCTGCTAGACTACTCTCCTATAATAATGTACTGAGTTTTGACTGCATTGATTTGTATAGTATTAGGTGAATATGTTGTTTAAGTATTTAAACATTACAATTAATACAATAAAATTATGACAATACATGACTACAATAAATTTTACTAAGTATTTCGTCATGTGTTATTACAAGTTACAACTATTTTACTGTATATAAACTATATTAATGCGTTTCGTGCATTATTAACAACTAAAATATTATTAAGACTTAACGCCAAACTTTTGTTTATTGCTTTATATATGTATCAAGAGCATATAAAACGCCCACATTTCGGGTTGTGAAAAATAAAGTCGTCATTCAAAAGTTATATTTTTCCCCACCAATAAAAGATTATCTCAAAGACTATAATACCCTTCCAATGTGATATTTTAATTTAGTTTTATTATTTGAACTTTCATGCATATATGTATAAAATAGTAATGGTTAGGTAGTGGAAGATAGCAGGAATGTTTGTAATCAACTAGCTGATCGGGGAAACTGACAGTAAGGACTTAAAATCTGCCACGATCGACAATCATTTGGAAACCACATAATATATAACAAGAATGAAACTGCTGTCTTAATATTTAATGAAGCTGGATGAAAATATATTTTACAATTTTATAAGCTAGAACTCCAACAATTGATGAAATATTTTAAAGGTTTTGTATAGCGAAGATCGCCAAAAGTCATATTTTCGCCGAAGAAATTATTTCCTAATGCATTTGAATGTGAATGTAATTCTCAAAGTTATGTGTATATCATCACACATTTATTGCACATTTACACATAACTACCCTTTTGCAAACCATAAAAGCTTATTTCTTACCACAAACTCAAGAGACCATTGTTGCTATTGTAATGGTTTAAATTCATAAAATAAACAATATATAATATTATATTATTATATTCTACAAAATTATTAATGTTTATTTGAGGCTGTTTTATTATATAATAATATAACTAATGAAAAAATATCATATAGGATTTAGTTTAATGAGATGAAACGTTATATTATCTGAAAAAACTAAGAACTCCTTATTGATAAATACTTATTGGCATTATCAATTGTCATATTTAAATTTAAAATTAAATAAACAAATATGATTATCCATTATTATGTCATATCATATTAAATAATATGATATTACATAATTATCATAAATTTATTTAATTTTATTAATAATTAAAAAGCTAAATTCTATGATTCTTACACATATAAAGTAACTAAACAAAACAAATAAAATAAAATAATAATATGAACAACGATTAAAATTTTTTGAAAATTAAAATCAAACACCGATAATAATGCAATATTTGTTTTTTAATTTAATTGTCTATATAAAAGCACCCAACACTTTTTTATATTTTATTTAAATAAATAAGTCTTGGCGTCTATGTCCATTGGCTTACAAGGATTTTAAGGTTTACAATTTTTAAGGATACAGTATTTACATATTATATAACAAGAACAGATTATAAACTATCTATAAGATTGGTTTTAATTAAAAAGGTCATCATGTAACATATGGTATCTTTGATGGAATCTTGTACCTAATACTATATTGCGGTAGTGTTTTTGCGTTTATCGTTATTGGTGTATTAAGTGGAATATCGCGAATAGATTATTAGTATAATATACGAGATACGTATATCGTATAGATTGTTACTCTCAAGCATTTACGTCGATGGTGGTGTTGTATTATCATCGCCAAATAGCTAAACAACGGCACGTACCTGTTTCCTGTGGCCCCGGAAATGCAGTGAAGATGTTCCCCGGAGATTATAAGCAGATCATTCGATTACAATATGGCTAACTGCAGTTCAAGGTAAAGACCGGGCTTTGGAACGCATTTACGACAAGCTGCAGCTGTTTGGCGAAGTACACGACCGCGACGTTTATTAGGTACAACGAACTTATATTATAATACCGTTTGCAAGTAGCATAAACGACGGAAATTCACTGACGCGTAGAGATTATAGGTACACATTTTTATAATACAAAGGTTAAAGGTTTTTTTTTTTTTTTATGTGAAACTTATTTACGGTGAGCATACGCGAACTAATCGTAATGATGCTGTGAGCGTCAAGTTACGTAGTTACTTTTCCATGAAATCGATTTCATGGAAAATGGAAATAAAATAGAAAAATAGGTAATTTTTCTATTTTATTTAAATGTTGTACCGATAGAACCGCCAATATTAAGCATTGTATTGACAAATGCAAGCTGTCCTGAGTTTGTTGTCTCTGTGTATGGAGTAGTCGTGCGTTAACCAAGAGGGATATAATATATAGTAGATCTTGAACGAACATGCGCGTTTGAATAACTATATTCATAAAATCATAAGGTACAAACGTAAGGTAGAGCCACCATTGCCAAAGTTAAATGATTATGTTACCAATCAATAATTTCAATTTTAAAATTAAAAAAAAAAATAATTATAATAACAATTTTATCTGCCAATCGTTGTATCACCGGTATTATACCAGTTGTAAATTATTAGAAAAAAATTATAATCTCATCTTTGTTTATTTTAAGTTACAACTTATAGGTGGATAAGGTCATAATCGTACCGCCATAGTTATTCACATAACAAGTCTAATAATTTTGAATTTCCTTTTGTCTTATCTTTGTATAATAATAAGAAATAAATTAATTTCAATAGAGTGAATGTTATTTTTTTTTTTATTCCGATACAAACCTTATATTCATCGGTCGAATGATTGAAGGAAGCTTCACTTCATATACGTACACATACTCACACCAACACACACTTTTTATTTATTTATTTTTTGTATATGTGTGTTGAAGGACAGTATTTCCAAACAAACATAAAACAAATATTGAAAATTAAATTATTTTTTTCCTATTAAGCAAGTATTACTACGTCGTGGAAATGTGACGTTTGAGATTAACTCATTCTCAAAAATTTAATAACGAATCAAACTCGTCTAGCTGCGCAGAGAGGATAAAAATCATTGTCGAGTTCAAAACTGAAAAAAAACAATAGTGTTCTGGATGACAAAACGAAACCTCGTTGAACGATAAATCAAACTTAACAGCCGAGTCAAACGTTTAAGTACGCGGCTGTATAGACTTCTAAAATTGAACTTGTCGCCTGTTTCGTGCGCGTGATGAACGACCAGCCAGCCAATATGAATCTTCAGATACCTAATATATATTATTATATTAACAGGAAACCCCTTGGTTATGTCACTAACTCACCAATGAACGAACAAAAATAGTACCTAACATATATCGAAGGAGCAAGGCCTTTTATAGGGTTTAACGTCTCCCCTCCCCAGTACGCAAAGATCTTCAGGTCCCTATCGATGACCGTCAATATACACGGGATAATAACGTGTATTATAAAAGAACAAAAATTTATAGACTATTTATTTTTTTCGAGTGTCCATGCAAGAGTGAGTTTACGATCAAAACGGATTTTGGGAAATGGCCAATGGACGTATTATATAGTCAATCTTGCACCGGCAATATACGGGTAAATGTAGGCCGTATATACATTTAATCGTACTCCATTTGTATACGACGTTGTTTCGATTTATATTACACCTGCATTGATGTCGGTGTAAAAATGGAAGCCATCAAACACGGTTTCACCAACATTTTACAGAATTTACCTTACATATTATTATTATTTGAACGGCAGAAAAAATATGTAGACAATTTATACACTTTTAAGTTCGTTTAACTGAACATATTTATATTTTTATTTTATCGTGTAAAAAAATGTTACGCTCGTAGACCATTATTGTCCCGCCTTTATTCATAAAATACATAATTTGGATTAAAACGATTAAGTAACTTGAAAAATAATACAGTTATAATAATATAATGGTTAATGAATTCAAGTAAAATAATTCATATAACTATAGTATCTAAGTAAAATATATTTATAAAATTATGTAAATCCGTTTTGCTATAAACTCTTGATACGTGTTCGATACTTTGACGGCGTGATGGGCTGTTTAAGATAGAATATATAAAGTTTAAAAAAGAAAAATAACAAACAACCGTAATTGATTAAGTTTTATACAAACCATTTTTATCAATTTTTTCTTTAAAAATCAACAAATTATGAAGAATCATAAATCATTTTATGAGTGACTACAAAATAATCAGTCATAACTTTACGCGTAAGGGATATATATTAGTTGGAAGGTAAAAAGTTTTATGTAAAATTTTATTACAAAAAGTGCTAAGTCCACAATAACTTTTTACTTCAATTTCACATTTATTTCCTATATTTCTCATATAGATCCATAAAAATATATTATGCTATTATATGCAAACATTTATTGAACCTAAGGAAAACTCATTCAAAATTAACTAAGTATCATTTTTTTTTTTTTTTTTTTTTATTTGTCAAGAATTGAACTCGCTATAAATTATGCAATAGGTTTTTTAGGAGTAAAATATAACATAAATTATGCTTGAACCACTAGAGTGATTATTATAAAATTGCTCAGATGATAATAGCGATTATTATCAGATTATTTTGATAATGTAGTGACTATATAATCAAAATGCGCTGTTAAAATGATGCATATACATATATATATATATATATGGTCCAAATGTCGAATAATAATATATTATAATATTCTGCAGTCTACGGAAAATTATTATACATGTATATTTTCTTGTCAATTTTTTCAACACTATATTATTTGTTAGTCCACTGAAAATATAGTCAAAATAAACGGTAACCCAATATTATTCTGTTATAAATATACATATATATATTATAATAAATTATAATATAAAATAATTATTATTATAATATATAACTGTAGCCTATTACAATAAGATATATTCTGTATAAAAATAAACATGCGTGGAAGCCGAATTATATAATTTAAATCGGTGTTCAATCAGTAAATTATCAACAGATACATTTTTTTTTTCTATTCCTTTCGACCATCTTATACCGGTGGAACACGGAGGACAATAACAACAGGAACGTGTTTTGCATAAAACGGACATTAATTCGAAAAGTTATTGAGATTACGTCTGGCGGCTAGATCAGATATAACATAATAATAATAATAATAATATCTTTAGAGTCACAATTGTTATTGCTCTAGGTCTTGGTTTGGTAACCCCGACACTAAACGTTTTGCACCGTGTACGCGACGTCCGGTATAAATCATATTTTATCTATTTTATAACATTCATGCACTCGCGAACATTCACTACAAGAAGTATCTAAAAATCTAATTTTTATTTCGCAACGAAATAAACGACGTACGCAACCCGGCGTGACGTTATTATTATAATAAAAACGTTATTCGTATCCACTCTATTAAAAGTTCTAATTTCCGTTCACCGCACTTCAACTATTCTCGGTTAGCTCTGCAGGATTCCGAATAATAATTAAGTTGCAATGGGTTTTACTTTCTACACGATTGGTATAGGTATAGCTACATTTAAAATTAAATTTGGATTTGTTTAATAGATTTATATTCTTAACGACATTCGTATACCTAATTAAATGCATTTTTTTTTGTTTTTTTTTTTTAGATTCAATAAAATAATTCACAATTTAATTTTTACGTTACATCCACTTCTACTAAACAGCTCAAATTATCATATTTAATATGTTAAATTAAATGAGAAATTTTACATTAGTTTTTTTTCTTGTGGAAAAATTGCTTTGATCGTCGATTTTAAGAGTGGTTTCTGATAATAAATTGTATCTATAGTTTGTAATTTAGTAGGTCAAGAGACATTTCCAAACACTTATTACTAAAATTACATTTGCATCGCCATTGGGCATTTCTTAAAATGTATGTATAAAAGTATAAGTTTGGACACATATGTCCAAAATATAGGTACTTAAAAAAAACTAATAAATTTAAAAAATATATACATATAAAATTTGAATAACTGCATTCTTAAAGGATAAAAAAAGGAACATAAATGTACATATCTGTTCAATCCAAGCCTTCCAGTCAATATGCCTTCGACTAGTTACTTCTGCAGTCTGCACCCTGGAACTTAACCAACAATAATCTCCACAAAGATCTCAAAATCCAAAATCTCAAACAAATATCCAAACTATATTACACCAGACTCCACAACAAATTTCAACAACACACAAATCCACTAATCTCAAAATTATCAACTACCACTTTCCCTGGTAACCCGCGCCGTAGACTCAAAAGGCAATAGTGTAGAGATCTACTTTAGTAAACGAGCTAAATACGTAAGTGCTGGAGTGCTACCAGGTAACACCTCCAATCCTCAAATTAATTATCTATTTATTTATTATTGTCATTTTTTTTTCACTCTCTCTCTTTTCATTGTTAATCCTGTCACCATAGGGTGTTACCACTGGGTATCTTCCCTAATCTCATTACTCATATTATTCTTACTTGTCACCCATCAAACCTACTTATTATACTAAGAAAATGTATAGATTGTAGATTACTTCAAATAAAAAAAGGCGGGTAAGTCGTGTATGTCGGTCTGCTGTACAGAAGGTTACAAGTGGGTTACTGTAATGGATGGAATTAAATTTGAATCCAATGATATTATATCATTGTATACAAAAAACGATTCTGAGCGAAGACGGTTTATCTGTCTAGGATATATTATAGATTATTAAAAAATTTCAAATCTTAGATTTAAAAAGAAAAATTTTTATGAATTTCTAGTTTGAAATAATTTGCGAATTTTCGTGATTTTTACATATGTTGTCAAAATTCAAACTTTGAATGCTTGTAAAAAAAAAATTGTGACTACGCATTTCTTTTATTTTTCAATTTTTATTGTAAAAATATATTATGAGCCTTGTATTAAATTTTCAAATCTTAGATATAAAAAGACAATTTTTTATGAATTTCTAGCTTAAAATAATTTCTGTATTTTCGTGATTTTTACATAATACGTTGTCAAAACTCAAACTTTGAATGCTTATAAAAAAAAATTGTGACTATGTAGTTCTTTTATTTTTCAACTTCTATTGTAAAAATATGTTAGGAGACTTGTATTAAATTTTCAAATCTTAGAATTAAAAAGAAAAACTTTTATGAATTTCTATCTAAGATAATTTGAACATTGCCGTAATTTTTACGTATTTAGTCAAAATTTGAACTTAAAATGCTTATAAAAAAAAATCGTGCCTACGAATTTTTAATATTTTTTAACTTCTATTGTTACAATGTGTTAGAAGCCTTTAATTAAATTTTCAAGCTTTTCTACCGAACAAATAAATTTTTATCGATATTTATAGAAAAAAAAACTAAAAAAATTGAAAAATTAAAATGTCAGTAAACAGCTCAAAACAAATCTAAATATTTTGAAAATTTTATCAAATATATAAAACGCCTATATAAACATTCAGTGAAAATTTCAAGTATCTGTGGTAATTTGTTTTAGAGTTACACCAAAATAAGGAAATCGCTAAAAGTGAAAATCCAATGTTGTAAAAATTTAAATTTCAAATGCTTATAAAAATTTAATTTGAATTTCCGGTGGAATTTTTATATGTGATAAAGATTGAAAAACTTGTGAGGAATCTTGTATTAAATTTTTAAATCTTAGATTTAAAAAGAAAATTTTTTATGAATTTATAGCTTAAAATAATTTGTGAATTTTCGTGATTTTTACGTATTTTGTCAAAATTCAAACTTTGAATGCTTATAAAAAAAAATTGTGACTATGAATTTCTTTTATTTTTCAACTGCTATTGTAACAATATGTTAAGAGTCTTGTATCAAATTTTCAAGCTTTTCTGCCTAACAAATAAATTTTTATCGATATTAATTTAAAAAAAACTAATAATGATCGAAAATTTGAAATGCCTAAGAATAGTTCAACTTAAGTCGAAATTTTTTGAAAATTCCATGGTGGATAGAATATACTTATATTAACATTAGGTGAAAACTTCATGTATCTATGGTCATTTGTTTTAAAGTTACATCAAAAACCAAAATCGATTTTGTCGAAAAATGAGTGTGCGTAAAATTTCCCGTTTTCCCCTTAATTTTTAGTTTGTTTTTCTCAATTATTTAGAAAAGTATTAAGAATTTTTTACTTTTGACCCCCCAAAGTACCAACTAGATTCACTTTCTGATCGAACGAGGTACTGAAGTCAAAAATCGAAGCATTTTTACTGCCCCAAAACGTGATGACAGACACAAAAAAAAAAAAAAAAAACACACACATCATGGTAAAATCAATACATTCATCGCTCCGCTCAGAATCTAAAATAAAATAAAAAAATGTACATATAGGATCCGTAATATATTTCAGGCGTACTATAAATGCTATTATAAAAATCAATGAGGTAAAAAGTCACTATACTTCTGATGCAGTACAGGTACGGAACCAAACAAAACATAAGTTTGTTTCAAGCATCGCCCCTATAGTAAGTTCTATGTAAATATCGGGTGCTAAGCCAGTTTGTTATATCAATAGAAAACAGGACTTACGCTTTTTCTTTAAACAGAAGCCGAATGTGCGACTGTTTTAATGATGTTATTTTAGTGTTTTCTTGAGGTGCGTTGGCATTTTTGTTTTTTAACCCAAAAATTATAACCATTCCAAAACTAAATTTTTCAGCGTTTACATTCAAAATCTCAATGAAATCGCTGAACGAAAAAGTGTTTTAATTTAATGAGATAAAAGCCACATAACGGTGGAGTATACGCTGGATACATTACGACACACCCGATATTTTATGCTTATGCACACACGTCGTGCGAAAACCTCCCTCCTCAATGTAATACAATAATAGTAAATAATCTACAACAGTAGCCGACTGTCGTAATAATTGAGTTTCTGAAGTACCTATATTAATATTATACGAACGGCAGTGATCGACCTAATACTACCTACCTATATATCCACTGCGCTGGAGGCGGACAACAATAATATAATAATATAATATTATTATGTGAGACATTGCTTTGCGTTAAAACTCACGTATACGAATTATTATTATTACTATTACCTACTATAACTGCCATTAAAATGTTATTATTATTATTATTATTATTATTATTGTTATCGTTCGTTACACAGCCAACCGTATTAATAATAATATGTATGATATCAAGTATGCATCGCCGACGGTGGTTATTTCGACTGCTGCGATGTAAATGTTATGATATCATTATATATCATCATTGCATGTGACCAAATAAAGAAAATCGTTTTCGCCGACCGTCCACAATAATTGTTTCTAGACAGCAAGGCGGCATAATATTAAATAGTATTTTATAATAGCGGACCTGGACGACAGCGATGCGAATGATCGTCCACAAAATATTACCGGCTAAAATGTTTTACTGAATATCAGAATTTCGTTGACGACAACATCGATACAATATCCTAGTTTTGCACGAAAACGTCTATAGGTATTTGATTTGATTAATGTCGTACTAAGCTCGTTGAACGCAAATATACAACTTCCTAATTAATCGGTTATTATCTTTGAATTATTATAATAAAGCTCGTGGCGTACGAAACTGCAAGATTTAGCTGTCGGTAACACAATAATACATATAATAATAACATAATGCAGTACCTGGTGCCTATGTGGAAACCACTCGACAGCGGTGATTCATAATAATATAATATATCCAACGTGCGCGGGTGTAGAGAGAATAATAATATGACGAGGCATATGTCTGAAATTCTAATTATATACATTATCGTTACGAGTAATAACTACGTCCAGAAGAGAACTATACATAATCGTTTTCACGCCGAAGACATGCGGTATATGAACTATATGATATTATTGTTATACGGACCCGAGACGACGATGTGATGAATGGATTTCGCTAACAATAACCAATTTTGCTTAATTCTTGTATTAAATTTCGTCTAGGATTATGAAGTTTAATAATACACTCCAAAGAAATAAAAATGAAAAGTCGTTCACGAGAACATAACATTAATATAATAATATATTTTATTAACCAACGGCTAATGCAATAATGTTAAATAATTATCTTTTCTCAGTACCGTAGTAGTACGTCGTGGTCAAGCTCACGTCATATACACTCCATGATAAAGCCTACAACTATAATAATGACGTTTAGATTAACCTAGTAAATAGTATATAGGGTGACACCCGTAATGAATATTATATCCTTTAATATAATAGATATTTTATTCAAATTCTGATTAGAATTTGCAAGTACCTACCAAAAATACCCATAGTAAGTCTCATCGACATATTATTGTGCTTTCGTATCGGTCTTACAGCTGTTATCATATTAGGCTTCATAAGTTTTAATACGAAAGTGATTTATCAATATTATCAATCCAAAGCGATATATCAACATATATTATTCTGTAGTTGGTAGTAACTAGTAAGTGTGTGTGTGTGTGTGTGTGTGTTTTTTTTTATTTTTATTATAACCCTAAAAGCCAGTATTACGATTATTTTATTTAAATTTTAATGTCGTACACGCTTATAATAATAACTCACTTCAAAATTAAAATATCAAAAAAACACTCGACGAATAACAACACATGCAGGTGACACATCTTTTAAGGACCATATTCCCAAGTACTTACTAAGACTTTTTAAAATAATAAAGTAATAAATATGGGTTTCGTTGTTGAAGCAAACTTTTCCCTTTTTTTTATTATGCAAGATGCAATTTTTATTTTAAATTTCAAAGCATTTTTTTGTTGAAGTGTTAAATTTTGATTTATATAATTTGCGATTCGAAAGAATAGTTTCTGAGTTATTGAAATATATGAAATACGGATGAAGGTCACTAATAATAAGATAACATAAAACATAAAACAGTTGTAATACAACTAAGTTTAGTAGTAAAAAAAATCATCATACTTATTTTTACAAACTGTAAAATTGTTGTATATATTATTGTAAACAACTAACATTACTTAGTACATGTTCAAATCATTATAGCCACATATCTTCTATCACAATTATTATAATAATATTCATTTTATTCTCAATGCATAATCATAAGAAAGAACAAAAAGTTTAGAATTCGGTTCAGATGCATACAAATAAAAAACTATGCTTAGAATGCATAGTGCATACAGTATACTATTTTAATAAATACTCCTAAAACTTTAAAAAATTAGAATATTCGAACAGGTGAAAAGAAAAAATTGGTGAGTATGCTCAGTGAATCATGCTGTATATTTTCTATTAGATATGCGAATAGAGGAAACGGACGAAAAAATAAATAAACATAGAACGTAGGTATATATCCCAAACGCCTTAAATGCATAGTATTTCGCTCGGTCGTTCTACGTATATATGAATAAAAATGTTAATTGAGTTTTAACTTGTCATATCCGCGGCTGATATAATACTTAGATAATTATATGTTATGTACAAGAATGCGAGTTTTGGATTTTTTTACGTGTCAAAAAAAATAAAAATGTTTTCAAAGAATAAAACCGTATGAACTATCGATTACCTATTAAACATTATGTTTTCGTGTACCGACATCGACTCGATGTCTTGTTAACATCATCGTATATTATTATTATTATTATTATTATTATATTGTTTTATCATAATCTGCCACGCCGGAGCCGACGACTACTACGACGATGATTTCGAAACTATTGTTCCAGGATACACCTAAACCGTTTCAATTGTAAATACATTACGCACGCGAGCAGTGCACAGCAGTAAGGCCAGTGGGAGTATGTGTTATTGTCTTTTTGGCCGGACCGGTTGCTTAACGACCACCGGCGAGAGCGCATAAATCATCCGTCGCTTTTCGTTTTATCAACTGACGTTGATATTAAAATAATAACAACGAGCGCTCCAGCTATACACATTCGTCTTTGACCGAGCGTTTTAAAACGGATAAAATAAAAATAAATTGCGCGTTATAATAAAATAAAATATTTTATTTTATCATATCTAGGTGTTACGTTTTCCCTGCGAGGCGTCTGAGCAATATCGTGTCATCTGCATACGACGTACTCGCGACACCATAATACCGGAGTCTCATAGATGCCAAACAAAATTGGTTTATTTTTTATCAAAAAAAAAAAAAAAAATAAACGATAGAAATCATTTGTTCACTCCGATTCATGTAATATAGATATACCTAATCATTTATTTGCTGTTAAATTCGCGTGTGATATCTGACGGTGGGTTATTTTTTGCCGATAATACTTAATTGGCTGTTGAAAAAGGATATTTCGGTTTTACTATACTTCCTATAATAGTTGTTTACACGCCGGCCGACGACGTGCCGAATCACTGCGCCCATAAAACGCGGCTCTTTCAAAACTAAAACTATAATATTCACCTGTTTGACCTGCCAAGTCGTAACACGTTTCCCAACGTTAACCTTTCTGCTGTATTTATTATCATAATAATGATGTTTTGACAGTAATTATTTTGTTCAACTAATTTGTTTATCACGTTCAAATTATTTATAATTCTCTATTAAAACATTGTACCTATATATATTTTTTTTATTAAATTATAATTTATTATTTGTGGTATTCTAATAATATATTATAAAATAACGAAAAGTAAAATTTATATGTGTATAAAAAAAAATCAAGATACATTTACATATTAATCGCATACGGAGTAATATATTTAGTACAAAAATCTCGATAGTTTTCGAAAAATATTTTTCAAACCACCAATAAAATATACTCATAATCACGATATCTAGGCCATATTACTCACCTCGTATCCAAATCTATATACATATTTATTTTATGTCTGTAAAGTATAAAGATTACAGTTTAACTCGGACACAAATTAATAAAAACCATGAAAACTGGAAATGAAACCAGTTTAGTAATATGATAAATTGAAATCAATATAGGTACGGTCTAAATAAAATATGTAGATTATTTGATCACGAGAGTTAAAACACAAACTTGATAATATTTACAGAAACCATCATCATGAGTTACATATGTACATAAGTATAAGAAAATATAACATAATATTATGAATGTAATAACGTGCATCATCGTTTATGTTTGGATTTCACGATGGCCAAGCATGCATAAAACTGATGGTGTTTTTTATTTATAGAAAAATATTGTAAGATAGACGCTGATTTATAAAGTGTCAATCATTTATGAATAATATAAAACGTTATAGTTATTACGAAAGGAGTATTAAGATTAAAATATATGCGTATAACAATATATTATATACGCATACGCATCACAATTTACAAAGATAAATGTACCATAATAATATAATGGCTATACTTATGTCCAAATCACGCCGTCCAAAATCAGAATAATAGTTTTAAAATTAATATAAAATATTATATTGTCCATATAGTACCTGAAATAAAATAACATTTTACTGCAGGTCATGCAATAAATTAGACATGAGAGTTCAGTTTTTTATTTTATCTTACATAACTGAATTACACATATAAATTGTGTGTCATAATATCTTTAAAGTCGGTACATACGTTGCTTCTTTTCTTAACAAAATTTGAATGAAAGCAATTTAAGTGACCTCTTGTCGAAAGTTTGAAAAAAGACTATTCAATTATTGTTGAAAAATAAGCAACAGTGGGTCACTCGAATTGCCTAATCACATATACTCGAGTTTACCAATTTTATCATAAGAAAAGGTTCAGATATTTTGACACTAATATAGGTATATAAAGAAATAAAGAATTAAATATTTATTGTTTGTTTATTATTGTATACGTTATATTTTATGCATTGTTAAACATACTAAATTAATATAAAATTTGTTAAGAAATCCCCAGTTAGTCAGAATTTAATTTTTAAATCGCCTTTGAATAAATCTGCAAGAGGCAAATCAAGGTGATAAAAAAATAAAAATTGTTTTGAAACTCAGGTTCACCAGTAAATACTCAGTTCCTTAAAATACCTATTTTAGATTGTAAATATTTTTATGATAATTAAAATTACTATTTTATTATAGCAATAAAATAATTATTATAATTTAATTAAAAAATAATTAATTTTAAAACATTTCATTATTTTAATACCCCTAATAATTATTTATATTATCCAATCAATGTTATAACTTATAACTAAAGTCGATTGATTTTGATTTCTTATATTATTACATAAGACATTATAATTATTAAATAAACCATCAAAATATAAAATATTCATATTTATATTTGACAGATTTATTATAATTTAAATTATAATATCGATAATTATAGTTAGGTAAGTATATGGATGAGTGCGCCGCGGAAGCAATACGAAAGCAGTTCCCGCAGCTTCGTTGGTTAAAAATGAAAAAAAAAAGTATATACATAGATGAGTATTTACGTTTTTATTTATTCATTCAAATTACATATTACGTTAAAGATTGTTTCACAAACATTTTGTTTTTATAAAATATAATTTTAATTTATGTAGGTATGTGTGGTACTGCTATCGCGAGTTTCAAAGTAGCAACATTTTAAAATGTATTAAATTATAAAACTAGATAGTTGTATTTTAGCTATAACATTTTTAAATAATTAAATTACATAGTAGACTTATTACCACTTGGAGTATTGCTAATTTTTTTAGAATTTAGTTTTAAAAAATATACATCTATTAACTTAACCTCATTTTTCTTTCGATTAAAAGGGTCAAAAAGGTCACGTAATTAATTTATTTTACATAGAATCACATTTATTAGGTAAATAACATAAGAGTATACCAATAAACGAATAAAGAGTTACGCAAAATAGGAAGATGAATTGTTTTTATGGCGGAGCAACTTTCAATCGTGCGCAGCAGTAATTCTAGTCAAATTGTTGTCAATGAGCCACTATAAGTCATTAATAATCTTCAACCACGCTTAGAAAATAATAAATAACAAATATTGAGAAACAATCGAATTAAAAAAATAAAAGCATTCGAAAATAATTTAATTTAAAATGTATTTCGATCGAAAAACCATCTAGCTAGTATATATATACATATATATATATATATATATATATATAATTCAATGAATAATGAAAATCTTCCAACGTTTATAGATACGCGTGGTTACATGGCGTAAAGTCCATAAGGGATATTATTAGAAGGTTCATTCGGAGGATCAAACGTGATAAATATCCTGTATAAGATTCATTAATCTGAAAATGGGGATTCGACGACTCGGTCGCGGTTCTACGCCTCGCCGCACCATTATCCACCTAGCCCGTTTTCCAATTGGAATTTCGTCTGGAATGATAATGACAACTAACGCGCACCACACGAATAACACGACCGTCGAACTGTGATGGTCTTAAAACGCGCACAGAAGTCGAATGTAGAATGACATAGGTGTGGTTACCTGCAGTTCTCACCCTCACGCACAACAGCAATGATTATAATGACGTGTCACACACGATTTTCCGTCTGAAATAATAATCGCTCCCCCGATCGCGTCACTCGCGATTATTAATCGAATTAAAAAAGTTCAACCCCCCCCCCCCCCAAACACAAAAAATTTATACGATACAATATATCTTACGATGTGTGAGCCTCCTTTGCAACAAACACTAGCGAAACAATTACACGAATATTATGTAGGTAATGTTTGTTAATGGTTGAAAAATGGCCTATCGAAAGAATTTTCGACACAGCACATTTAATTACATTTAGCTTAAGGCTTAAGCGTGAATTCGATTTTATTGGTAGGTAGGCACACGCATTTCCAGCCGTTTACACAATATTATTATAGTAGTGAACGAATGTGCACCACTTGAATTGTCTACTGGCAGTTTTGGAGGTAATTTGTGCACAAAATTTGGGTGCTCTCAAAATGCCTCCAATAGGATTCCCGTATTAATGATCAATATTATTGATATTTATATATAAGTTTGAAATATATAATATATAAAATCAATACGTCACGTTATCGATATATTATAAGTAACTATTGATTTTAGTAGGGAGTTAAGAAAAAATGTTTGTGTTTCTTCCGCAGATGTCGATTAATACGAAATAATTTTAATTTAGAAAGGATTTAATACATTTTTAATTAATCAAGATTTTGACAGGGTTAAAACTTTAAGCAATAAATACTATGACTAACCTATTGTTAGTATTTATATTAATTTAACAAAATAAACTTAGATAACGCGTTTTACTCAAATTAAATAATTCAATTAATATTTAATGAAACATAATATTCCAACTAAAATAATATAACATTAAATATTTCATTAATATCCCTATAATTACAATTAGGTATATAAGTGTTATTATACAATACCTGCGGGTACCACGGTGTCGGGTCCGAACTTGTTCACGAGCTCCTGGACGAACACGCCGGACGCTAGGTGGAGTCCATGGGTGAGCAAGTGTGCGATCACGGCCACGGCGGCCACTACCCAGCCCCAACCACCCTCGGGGTAGTAGTGCTGCTTTAGCGTGACCAGTTGTCGGATGTCACCAAGCCCTGAGAGGCCGGCCGGCTGTGACTTGCTGCAGTGGCCGGGCAACGGCGCGCCGCCACTGCCACCGTGGAAGCCACTTCCGGTGCCGCCGACTCCACCATCCTGACATCCACCACCGCCGTCACTGAAGCTGCCGCCTACGCCTGAGTCGTTACCCAACAGGTGTGGCAGGCTCCTGGACCGGAAAAGACCCGGTCCTACGTTACTTCCGATGCTTCCGACGACAACACCACCGCTTACCACCACTCCACTGCAATAGACACGTGTCCCCCGGGCACAGAATATTGTAAAAAAAAAAATATTCACACACATCTGAACGCGCAACGACAGCCGTTCACTCTAAACACGTAATGACGAGTGACTTTTTTCTCTTCCATTCTTGCTTAAAAATAGTAATATATAAGTAATATACATTAAATAGGTGACCATATACTGATACCATATAAAATTATACTGAATAATATATATTTCGCATGTAAAATTTGACTTCAGACGTCAAATAGAAGAAAAGAGTCACTCGGCTCACGTCAGATAAACGTCTACGATTATTATTACACAAATCTATAAGGCGGGGTCTATTGTTTTTAATCATTTTTTTTTTTTATCGTTCACCGTCGTTGGCGTTCGGTCTGCGATAACCGGCCATCGTTCAAAAACCTTCTACCGCTGACGCACTACAATATAAGATTAACTCGTAAAATAGTTTAGTACACATAGATAAAATAAAACAGTTCACCATCGCTGGTGCAGGGAACGAAACCGCCATTCCGATGTAGCCAATCGGAACGCTTTCGATAAACCGCGATACACGGGTCATGCATTATTGTTATTATCATGTTATTAAATAATATTATGCTTTCTACTAATCCACAAGAAACCCAAGATGATCGATTGCGTCTGTGATTGGCCCACGCGTTTCGAACGGTCGATCAGTACAACAACTTTGAACGTCTTTCCCTGAGTTAGCGATCGAATGGTTTATTTTTTTATATCATGTCTATATGTGCTTCGGATATGTGATATAGTGATTTAGGTATTAGATTGAACGGACGAGATCAATGTGTCGGCCGAAACGATATAAGGTCGTGCACAATAATATAATATGAACACGGTGTGTCTTGGTGGCGCTGCAGAAAGAAGTTATAATAATGTAATATTCATATATTATATTATACTCTTCCGACGTATAATATTTGCTATCGAAAAGTTATCGACATAATAATATTGTATAAACCGATAAGGCGATGACTGAAATCATTCGTCTACAACCACGGCAGCTGCGGTAAAATATCGGGGATGGCGCCGTATACAATAATAATATTGCAGTAAAGGAGACGGAACAGGAGTTAAGTATATACGCGAAATTTGATTGCCACTGACCAGTGATAAAATGTATCGGAGTTATACCTAAATCTTTAAATGGAGCGGACCTTTCAAAAACGTCCTACACAATACAATATAATGTATAAATTCTCTATTTTTGTGATCTAGACTTTGCGTCAACTTAAGAGTTTTTCCACTCTTTGCCTTAAACTACTGTCTCGAAATCACGTATATTATTAAAGCTCGTTTTCTTTGATTCAAATAGATAACTACATTCATCGAGATTGCATCGATTTTTATCGACGGGACGAAGAAATTCGCAACAGTTTTGAAATATTTATATCATGTATAGGTATATAAGTTTATCTACGTCAACGAAGATTATTTATACGCCTTTGTACGTGATGATTTATCAAAAACCATCATGTTTGAAAAATTAATCACTTTTATTTAATTCACTTAAAACGATATATAGTCTAAACCTAATTGTACATTTCGTATTTTCTATTATTACAGAAACGTTTGAAAGTTTGAAGTGTACACCATCGGAACAACTCATTGGGTTGTTTTTTCGGTATTTTAAATTCTTACGTCAAATGATTACTTAGACGCGACCATAATATCACATTGAGAAGACCAAATATGTAAGAACTTATTTTGGACTTTCGTTAACCTAATACATTTTTTAAAACCTAATTTATATTATCATTTAGACGCATAAAAACCAATTTTTATATAGGTATGTCAATGAAGTGAAAGTGGAGTTAATATATTTTTCTATTCAACCCTCCTACGCTTTTAATATTATTAAAAAAACATTAATGTTTCTCTATTTTATATTATGTTTAAGTGTACATATATATTAAATATATACTGTAAATGCCTTATAGTTGGTAAGTATAAAATGGGGATCCGGAAATACTGAAACCGTGGTTAAAATACAAAAAAAAAAACACTCTTACTTGCTATAACTAAAATGTATTTTTATTTTTTAAATGGTTTTACATAATAATATGTATTTTGTTGTCGAATTTCATTCGTCGTGGGTATTTTATAATCTTAAAACACAGAAAATGAATTTCAAAACTACACAATATTTTTTGGAGTTATGTGTATTAATTTTGTTATAAATTATAATTTATAAGCAACATGTAATAGTACAACACAAACAATTTATTGACAATGGCAATTACATATAACCATTAATAAATTCAGATTTTGAGTTCTAAGATTATACCTATGAGAAATAAATTCTAAAACAATTATCAAACAACAACAAATAATTGTATATGATATTTTTTTCATAGGTAACTAAAATGAAACAAACGGCATTTGCAACAACCCTTTTAAAAATAGTTCAGGTTTTAAAAAAATGTAATATAGTAATTTAAAATAGTTCAATGAAATTATAAATATATTTTTTCATTATAGTAGAAGTAGTTGTTATTAAATCAAACAAAATGTCTATTAAATATAGTTAAAATGTATCGATCATTGCAAAACATATACATATTTAGGTTATAATTGATAACTAATAATTATAATATTATAATATGACAAAAATAATTCAACTCGTATGTTGATCATTTATAAACATTTTAATGTTAAATGAAGAAGTAAACCAAAAATCAAAGGATTCTTATCTTGAAAAAAAAAACACCCAAGCGTGACAAATTATAATTTAATTTCATGTCTATCGTCTATACCAAAGGTAAGTTAGTATGTATAACGATTTCTATAATGACTTATATTTCATTTATGAAGTGCATTTTTTTATTTTACACACCCTAGTGAGCACATATAGATCATTCGATTAATTCAAAGACCCTTTGGCTACAACATGGCGCAATTATTATATACTGTTTCACTGTACGTGGCAAAAACCATTTTTTCAACCAATTTCTTTTTTTTTTCACCCCAATCTCGATATATATATGTTTTAATATCATTGTCAATCACAAATCTTATTTCGCCGTCAAAAGTATCAAGGGGTATTGTTATTATTTTATTATTTTCCATTTTGACGTACGTGTCGGGGATGAAAATTACATATTGTATTTACTACGGCAGTTGAATACAATACGTACAATAAATGTCGCGTCCCGGACTCGCAACTTGTACAACTTTAATATACGAAACAGCATCAGTAGAATGGAGAAAACACAATGATAATAATATTCAGTTTGAATTTTATAACCATTGACGAGAACTCGAACGCGGTTGGCGAAATCGGAACTTATAAGTCGTACACCTTCGACCAAACACCGTTTAGTCTAACGAGTGGCCGGGAGCGTTGCGATACGAGTGAGGTACAGAGTTTGTATGAAATATATTTTATTCTCCGTCCCCCCTCTTTGCCTTAGCGTCTCTCATGATTTATTGGATTAATACTTGAAGAACACGATTATGAGACGGATCTCACTATACCTCTCTGATGATTTAGTGATCGAAATCGGACTTCGATAATATTATAATGATAATAAGTGACTGTCGGATCGGTGACGTACGTATTTGAAAACATCCTTCAAAACACGTGGTTCTAAACGAAACTATCTACAGTGGCGTCTGTAAATAATCAGACCATGATAATAATTAAGTAGGTTTTAAAACTAGCGAGATACACGATTTCTGTAGCGATGATTTATCGATTGGACATCGCTTCGAGAAGGCCAAACTCTCTGAGTCAGACAACTAATCAAATTATGTTTTCTTTTTCTCGTGCGATCGCGAATTTGCATGTGTTTTTAATTATTTTCGTGCGAGTTATGCGCGGCGTTACATATTACATCATTATTATCATCGTTGTAAACCTCCACACGCGAAAAGACAACACGATAAATTAATATTATACGATACCTTTATAATGCCATAATAAGCGATTATAATTCAATACGGTCATAAATAGGAACGGAATTATTTCAATTTCTTATCATTGTTCATCCATGTTATAGTAATGTTATTCATAAAATACAATATGCATAAATCATTAACACGAGAAGTTACAAATCATTTACGTACCGACCTATATTTTATTTGGTAATGCATTTATTACTGGTTGACTTTGTTATTTCGTCACCGATCTCTATTATATAAAGTATATTATTATAATATACAATATATACTTTACATAATATTATGCTACATTTAAAATGTGTTTGCTTCAATGAGTTAAATTAAATTATTAAATGGTTCAATGATTAAAAGAGGCGGACAAGATCCATTATTTAATAATCCTGTACCTACTGTATCCTTGCATATTGAATATTTTATAAAATTGAAAAATAAACTTTAAAAATTCAGATTTGTGTGTTATACATTTACATTAAGTATGAACATAGAAACCTAAAGATAAAAATAATGGCCTCTGCTGCCGAGTTGCATTTAAGATAAATAAAAATAACGAAAATTGTATTAATCAATTATACCCACTACCTACAATAAGACTATTGTTAATTAAATAAAAATTAATGAAAAATAAAACATCCGCGCAAAGTAATAATCTTAAAAATGATCCATTAATTAATAATCCAAAATGATTTTATTAAGTGGATTGTGATGATTGTATATTTCAATAAAAAATAGATTGGTTAAAAGTTAAAACTAACTTTTTATTCAGTTTTAAATTATTTAATATTTAAACATAATATTTTATATCAAAGCAATAAAAAAAATTTCACTTTCGTCTTCTGTGTACGATACGTATATTTTTTTGTATACCTACCTAGTGTTTATTCATAGTGTTAGAGAACTGTTATTATTAATTTTCAAAAACCTGAATCATATCTAGTCTAAGTATTTTTTTCGTCAATGAGTCTTATTATGTTAATGCGTATTGCGCAGATCTAATTGTATTTTGTACACATCGAAGTTGACTAAATACCATATGTATCATATAAACTGCATGTGGTTGTAGTATAGTGTGACAAGTCAGTGTACCTATAAACATACATGCATACATATATACATACATACATACATACATACATACATACATACTTACATACATACATACATACATAGGTACATGTACATACATTTATATGTATAGAAAGCGACTTACAGCACCGTTACTCAATGATCCATCTGAAGCATAGATCACGTATGAAACCCGTTATATGCGTCTATTCGATCTTATCCATATTTTATGACCACCACATATATTGACCTTGTTTTTATTAATGAATGTCGTCGGACGGACACTGTGATACTGCAATTTTTCAACACACGCATAGGTATACATAATATTTATATACCGTTTGTTATCATTCGGACAACAACATTTAAACGTATAGCAAGTCAGATATTTGTTATTATACTTATTATCAGTGTTTTCGTTTTACCGATTAAATGTATTCTGTTATCTAGTAAAAATAGATTTTCAGTTTTACACGAAACCTTAATGTTAACGTCGCGTCGTGACTATTATAATTTAAAATGAAAAACTCAGTTATGTTGTCGTGAAAGGTATATACTTAATATTAATATAATTTTAAAAGAGCATTATTTTCTTTTGAAGATGGAGAAAATAATTTGAAAATGTTAATATATGTTTTTTTTTTTTTTAAATTGAATCACCTAAACACAAATTATAAAGCTTTTTTCTTTCTAACTTAAAAAACTAATTGCGTTCACAATAATTGTTACTATAAAAATTCAAAAAAAATGTTTAAATTACACACCTAACTATTTTTTTCAAATTAAAAGTTATTTAAATTCACAATATTCGATGTATGTATACTGTTGTATTTGAGTTTTAAGACTAATTTAAAAACAGTTGTTTAGTAAAATCCTAGTGAAATAATTTAATTGTTACAATATGGTTATTTTTTTTTGAATAATTGTAAAATTCTATCAACAAAATATTTAAATAATCCAAATTTATATTTTATGCCGTTATATACGTATTTTACCTACCTTAAAAAAAAAGGATTTTTTACCATACTCTAAATCAATTCTTCCGGTAGGTCAGATATTCGATTTAAATTTAAATTTATCTCCAGTATAAGTGTGACCACACATATGGTTTTAATTAAATAATACACGATTTTATAACACTATATCAAAAACAATGTGATACCTAGTTTATTAATCGAAACTGCTTAATGCAGTATAAATACGAGTAGTAACTATTGATTTTTCGTTTATTGGTGATTATATTACATCAAATCGTATCTACCATATAACCCTTATGCGCAAAGTATAGAAAATATGTTTTATATACAAAATGACTTCCATGAATTATGTCATCAGTAATTATTCAATGAGTACCAACCAATTTTTTACCACTGTTTTACGACTATATTTTTTTAATCCGTTAATCCATAATTATATCATTAAGACTTACTGAAATTCAGTATGCATCATATAATACAAAAGATGATTTCGGTTATTACACGATTTCGCTTCTGAACAGAGCATAGACATTTTTCGAAGAGATTGTCTGAACACGGAAAACAAATTTGTTTGATGATATAATATTATGTAGTGGGATATATAATAATAGTATGATCAGTAGAGAAAGAATATGACGAGACATACTCGCATACTATTTTAGTGCGTAGCACAAAGCGAACGATTTCCAAACGAACGGTGAGAACGATTCATGAGTACCTGGTGAAGACCTGAAAAGAACTATGGGGAAATAGAGTAAAACATTTGAGCGAGTTTAGATAATATTGTAAGTTATGTGAGCGCGATAGGTTTCAATAACACATTTGATAGGCCTATGAGACAGGTAGTTATTGTTTTAATCGGGTTAATAATTTCAACAGCCCAAAATAAGTAAACAATTATAAAAAATATTATGTTCTAATCGTAGTTTCAAAGTTTTAATTTATTATTTTGAGATTCTAATATTCTGTGCGTTAATTTCTTATCCATTTGTTTATATTGTACAACGAGTACATGTGTATATTTCGCTTGTAATACCTATATCTATACGTTTATTTTGAAAATGTCTATTACCATAACAGCTTTACTTGCTTGTAAGTCATTAAATTCGTAACGAAAGCAAAAAATATAATTTGAGTAACAGCTATATGTATTTCAATTGATAACAGATAAAAGTTTCAATTAAATGAAAGTCTTAAATACTCGTATACAAAAGCAATAATACCTTTTATTAATATTTTTCTAAAATAATATTATAATTTCCACGCAGAAAAAATTGGACAAAATGTTAACTTGATATTTTTCTCCATGATAAAATAATTCTTATCTTAGGTACACGAATCACTAGAAATCCACGCTCAACGATCTATGATAATTTTAGGGTAAAAAAGGTAGCCGCGCTCAATCAGTTGACTCCCAAAATAGCATTTACGTAAATTAAAAAATTCTGAAATCCCATGATAAATGGATATAGCATATTATTATTATTATTATAATAACAAAAATAACAATAATTGTTTAGTGTTGATTTCTATAGAGTATAGACCAATGTACCGCGTATTCTTGCACGATATTTATGTATTGTAATAACCGTATACCTTATAGATGTGTAATAAAAAAATCGTAATATCAATAATAACAAATGACTTAATTAATGATATTGTCACTGTTGTGTATCGCGCGTGTCGCGTTTCTGGTTCAACCGACCTGCTAGAGTCATCGTCGCCGCCGATGGTCATCATTCCGCCGCGTTCGATGATGCCGATGAAGACGACGCGAACCGGGCATATCACATGGGCACGATCGGCCGCAGCCGGAACTGCAAACGACGGGCACAGATACGCAAACGGTGAAAAGGGGTGTGGGTAGCAAAAGCGTGTTCGCGAGAGTGTGCAAATGCAGACGACACTGTCGCAGACACCACCGACGAAGAAACAGATCGGGATGCGACGGATATGGACCGCGCGAATGGTTGGACGGCAATGCGTACGCGCGCCAACGATGCCGACAGACGACTGTCCGGTGCGCGGCGGAGCTTGTTGCTGCGTGTACGATTTCGTATACACACCGCGCGCCAATGTCGCTCGACCGCTCGGAGCACGTGTGCCGCCGCCGAAGCGTTTACGATCGCCGACGAAGCGGTTACCGAACTTGTAAACATATTATACCGAACCCGAGGTGTCGTAATAATATTATTGTCTTCCACCTAATTTTTTTTTTATCTCCTCTCTCATCTTCCCGCCAATCAAACGGTACAGCCGTGGTTGGCGTTCGCAAGCCGAATCAGTACTGAACCGAACCCCGAAATCCTCGCTATCCACACTACGTGGTATACCAACACACGTCTTTGCATCGTCCTATCCATCCACCTATAGTAAAAACCATATTATTATTATTATCATCATCATAATCATTATCGTCGTTATTATAGGTATATGTTACCTACTATATATGTATCCGATAAACTATTATAATCTATACTATTATACTTATACGTTATATATATCTTACAACTAGTGCACCTTTAACCATCGAAGTATACGGTTTAACATTATTATTTTAGTTTCGCGGCCGGTTTTGTTTTATCGTTCATAGTAATGGGTTTTTATTCGTCGAGATCATATTATTATTTCCTTCGAAGACATCGTCATAGTCATCGTTTTTTGTGTTTCCACGAAAACATTTCGAAAAAACGCAGAATTAAAATAATATGTTGTTTTTTACAATTAAATAGATTCAAGTTTATAACTATCACAACTCAATTTTAGTAATTTTATATACTTTATTATATAACGTGTAAATACATTTATTTTGGCTGATGTATTCTCGAACATAAATTTAGTAGCGATGCTGTATAGATTCGTATTATAATGCTCTTATGATTCGTGTACTATATATATAGAATTATTAGTTGTGAGTTGGTTATACTCAGTGGGGTTATTTTTGATGTGCTGATAATAAATTAACAAAATACCTATTGATAATTTACATGTTAAAACAAATCGAATGTTCAAAATTATTAATCTTAAGTCAAATGATAAACAATTATAACTTTAAACACTATTATTGTTCAGACGTGACGTTAAACATTATAACGTAGCATCATTGGCATCCGTTGGTTGTTGGTATATAAATATAATACTTAGTTGTAAATTAACATATTACAATTCACAAAAACTCTAACATTTATCGATGTAAATATTGAATTGCAAATGTAGACTTTTTTTAATAAAAAAAGTGATAACCATTAGTGTTGTATATATTAGGGGGGTTACACCCTTCACAATACATGATATCAAAATTCAAATTACGTTATACACATTCTAATAACCGTAAAATGTATCCGTTTTTTGACAATATTGCACTGTTAAATCTGTAAACTGTTTATGTAAATCGACTCTTGAAACTTTCAATAGGTACTGAACTTCTTAAATACGACGATGGAAAATAACTAAAAATCAAAAATTGATTTACCGTGTATTCGTAACAATGACACATTTTATCTGATGTATTTACGCGTTATGTAATAGATTTTGAACTTATTTTTCATTAAAATCAATTCATTCAAGTATTTATATTATATTGAACATTATTATTCTCTATACAAGTATACAACACGAAATGTATCGTTTATCACTCGTGATTTATGTCATATATTATATTATTATGTACATATTATTGAAAACATGTCTTGCCATTTGCCAACAACGTGTAAAATATTGTTTATAAAATATAAATTCACTGATATACTGGATATATTGCGTTATTTGATATAAATTTGTAATAAATATATCTCACATATCAAAATCTGTCAGTGACCAGTGTGTTGTTTTTTGATTTACCTATGCCATTAGATCGTGTTGGAAAAGCATAACTTGATATAATATAGAAAATAGATACAGGCAATGCTTGATCCAATTCCTAGCAAAATTATCATAAAATAACACTAAATTATTGTCTATTCAGGTGTATCATCTACATTTACACTATTATATAATGAATACAATATATTTTGTAGAACCATATTTAATATTCTATGCACAATCTGTCATTTGTTGTACTAAGTAATCAATTTATCAACCATCGATTGTAGGGTTATAGTAACGTTCATCAAATTATATTATTACTAGCTATTCTATATAGCCACATTATTTATCATCCTGACGTCCAAACAAATTAAAATAATTCACATTCAATATTTTAATTTTCGAATTCATAACATAAGTAGGTACTTATACTTATACATAAAATAAAAAAATATTTAATATTGGCACTTAGCGTCCGACGTCCGGACATCCGGATTTGACTAGGCACACAACCGCAAAACCGAATGGATAATATAATTTTACAAAATTGTTTAGCTAAAACAATCATAATTATTTTAATTACGTCTTGTTTGTGTATTACCAAACCATTAATTAAAATCGAACATTTCCAAATTCTTATATTTGTATTTTTAATTACTTTGTGTTTTAATAACTTATTATTTATCTCATTAGGCGCACATTGTACATGCGCATAACACTATAGCCTAATATACCTAAATAATCAATGTTTTATATATACATATAAATTCAATAATAAATCATTTGAAATTAAAATAGCTCATCATTTTTTATACACCATTACACTAATAGATTGTATTTTTTCTTTTTAACAATTTAACCTACAAATAATATTGGTACATCGAGTACCTATAGTTAGTAATTACTAGACAATCATCCTCCGATGACTCGTAGATTACAAGATAATATTGTCTTTTACGTTTTACTATTTATAACTAACTGCAACTGTAGGTTTGGGCGGGAGCGCTAAATACACAAATTAGTGAAAACATAATCCAAACGTTGTTTTCAATTAGTTTCAGTCTCGACAGTATCAACTATGTCGATCGCTTATACGTTCCAGCCGATAAATCATTTTAATTTGTAAATAATGGGATGTGCCCGTATTCGATTTGAACGCAAGCCGACGATCAAAACGGAAATTAAAACTTGTAGTATATTTTATACATAATTCACATGAGCATAATAATTTGCATATACGAGTATGAATATAATGATAAAAATAAAAACTTTGTTGAAGCTGCAATTTGTAACGATCACAACATCATGGAGCACTGGCCTCTTCAATAGAGACGTCGGACGGGGGGCCAATACATCTTTAATGATACCAAAATATAATATTATGATATTACCATTAAAAGTGTACCTATTCGGTTAATCACCATGCAGTATGATGTAACCACAAATTTTAAATAGGTTAAGTTAAATTTAGTTAGTTGAAATGATTTGTATTGTAAATCCATAGACCACTAAATATGAGTTAAAAATTGAAAGTTTTATTTCTAATAAAAATAAATAAACCACTATAAATGTGCATACAGGATGTCCCGCGAAGATTTACCCATTGCGATATCTCCCAAAAAAATGGAGATATAAATATTCTGGTTTTATAATAAGACTCAAGGCGATAAAAACAACAATCATTACATATTTTAACTTATTTTAATATTTTGGTAAAAAAATTAAGAAATATATTTTAGATTCTGAGCGGAGCGATGTATGTATTGGTTTTACAATGATGTTTATTTCTTTTTCTTTTTTATTCTGTAAACACTTTTTCTCCCTTTAAACTTGCTCAAAAGTATCAAGTGTAGCATCTTTTTTGAAAGTTAATGTTCTTGAGCTAGTACCTTAGAGAGTTCATTTTTTCGTTTTCGAAACGATACTCGAAATAAAAGCGGTTAAAAGAGAAAAAACGTACGATTTCACGATTTTACGATTTTATAATATTAAATAATTACGGACGACGTATTATACCAGAAATATTGCTTCAAAGGAAAAATGACAAGAGATTTTTTGTTGTATTTTAAATTTTGTTCCTTACGGTTTAAAGTTCGGAACATTTTGGCCATTTTTTAGTTATTTATAGACATTTTAATTTTGGGAATGTTTTTGTTGTAATTCGGTTAAAAACATTTGTAAAAACTTTAAATTTGGGTTGTTTACTTATATTAGCCTTACCTAGACATGGTACAATTTTCAATACATTTGAGCGACTTTTTAAAATCTAAGATTTAAAATTTTTTAATAATCTATAATATAATATCCTAGACAGATAAACCGTCTACGCTCAGAATCGTTTTTCGTATACAATGATATTATATTATTGGATTCAAATTTAATTTCCATCCATTACAGTAACCCACTTGTAACCTACTGTACAGCATAGCGACATCCACGGCTTACCCGCTTTTTTTAAATTCAAAAAAATTCACCATAGCCATTTTGTAGAATTTATTTTTATGAAAATATTGACGTTTCAAAGTTTTATTTTCGTTAATTTCTTGATTTTTAATTTTTTTTTTAGTTTCGAGAAAAATTGCGAATTATTTAACACCTAGTGTTATCAAATTAAAGAAATGCCGCACCACGCGCGTGTTCGTACGACCGGCCGAACGCTTTCAGTGTGCATAGTTATAATCATATTTTATTCCTTCGAAACTAATTGTAGTTCTTATCCTATGTGTCTTATAACAAAACCAAAATTTTTATATCTTCATTATTTCGTGAGATATCGTACAATGGGAAAATCCTCGCAGGAAACCCTATATCTGTATATGCATACTTTAGTGGATGTCTACCTGTAAATGTTTCAGAATCTTTATTTAACTAACTCAGTCTTATACCTCGTGAAAAACATTCGGGAACCTATCGAAAACAGTTGTCTTTCCTTAGATAGGGTTGATTATTAGGTCTTTCACGGGTGGAAAACATTGAGAAACAATAAAGCAAACTACTCTTTTCTTTGTATCAATTCGATTTATTACCCAGATAACAATATTGCGATATTATTATGTATACGGCAAGGATATTCGTAGACCATAGCAGTTCATACGGTGGTAATTCTCAGAACGATCGCCGTGAGAAAAAGTGATTTTTGAAAACATATTTTATTGCACGGCGGTATCGATATAGCTGCTGAGGAATCTCGTACGGTATTCAAGACGTATTGCAGGTGTAAGTTCCACCACGTATCGGCGTACGTAGTATTTTTCATAGCACGTTCCAGAATTCAGCCAACAAATATAAAATAATTGTTTTCGAAAGCTTGATAAACATTGTTACTGTTGTTGCTGAGAAACATTTATGCGTATTATATAGAAGATCACGGAAACATCGATCTGTAATAGATTATCAATGCACTTCCTACATCAGATCCGGTACTTAAACAGGCCGCTATAATAGTAGCACTGAAGTTCTAAAGTGATGACGCTATCGGACTACCTAGTTATAGTTATATGCGGTAGGACAATAACATTAAAATGAATCAGTGCTTGACATAAGCAACAAAATGAGATAAGAAGAAAATGAAAATATTGTATAATAAGCAGCCAAAACTCAGGAATTTGATTGTTTCATTACAGAATAAAGATACTGCAGTATTATTAGAGCTGTAGGACGTATAATCATTTATTAAAAGTACCGAACATGTAATCTCAACCAACGAAATTTGTTGTAAGAGTATAATATATTAATATAAATAATTCTTTTTTATAATTTCACTAATGTATGATTAATGATGATACATATTATATTATAGTACTTAATAATGTCTTCAAAAAAATGTTGTACTTACATAACAATTATTTTTACAATATTTTTTTTTTATTTATATTATACATATACCTACCTAATAATATCAATATTGGTACAAATTTTTAAAATAAAAATGTAGATAATATATCTTTATATATAAACACTTAAATCATACAGCCTAATAGCTAACTTACATGTGCGTTAAAAAACGAACCAGCTACAATTTGTTGGCAATTAGTGATTCAATTGGTTCGTCAAATAAGTATAGTTTTTATTTTCTAAAATATAGATGTCATGAATTATAATAAAACAAACACAACTCGGAAACTAATATTGTATTTTACTCAAGTTCCATTAATCATTTAATTTAATATCAACAAATATTTCGTTTTCTTAAAATTATACACGTTTTTCTTTCGCTAATTTAAATAATGATAATTTTAATAAAATATCCACATCTCAATACACCATTATTTTTTAAACTTAACCATCTGTTTAGTTTAGTACCTATAATAGTTCATGTGAGGTTTTGAAAGTAAGTTCAAGCAATCATCATTAAATTGTGATAATATTTTTCTTACTTTGGGCTTTGGGTGTTGAGACTACATAATTATAATTTATTCGGAAAAAATATTACATTATACCTACTCCAAACTCTAATATTATTATTATTATTACTCTTACCGTTTCGTAATACAAAGTTGAATTATTTAGACTTAAAAATACGTTTCAATTTGAATATTTAATAGTATCTATTCTAGTATATCTACTGTATATTTTTTCTTGTTTTTGAATTATTTCGCTTGCGGGCAAGGATGAGTTTCAATTTCTATTATTATTTTTAGTATTTTTTGCCTTACAGTCATCGGTAAAAACAGTTTAAAACGTGCCTAATAACTATAATATAACATATAACATAGAATTTAAATTTCATATTTTAAAAAATATTCCGAATATAGGTAGATACACAAATTATTGAGTTCTCGCCATTTAGCCCGCATCATAATATCAATTCTCAGAAGAAGAAAAAAATCTCAACGACCACAATTTAATATATGCAATATATGTGATTGTATTATAAAAGTTGCTTATTACAATAGTTTCAATAAATATTAATTGATTAACTTGATTTATAAAACTCAATTACACATAGGTACCTTTTTTTCCTGTTCAAAAACAAATAGGTGTCTCTCATATTGTCTAGAACAGTGAAACCATAATATTTAAAACAACTATCTGCATAAATTACTGGTATAATATACGTTAATCCTTTAATTAAAATTGTAGTTAATATTAAAATTAGTTAAATTGCATTTTAACCAAATTAATTATATACTATGTATTTAATTAATTTATATTAAATTACGTTTTACATCAATCAGTGTATCGGACAAGGAAAAGTGCTTTGATTGACATTATAGGGATTTAGAGTTAAAATAGAATCCCCGTGACCAAATTATGGATTATAGTTTATATTATTATAATTTGTATAACGTTGAAATATTGATTACCAACAAGCAACGACCGGTAGGATATAAATATTTAATTTTGTATTTCATCCAATTATTATTTTGCAGTAGGTATAGTTGACTCCAATGTCAACCAATAATAAACTATTATCCAATATTACAATCAGTGTAAATATTAACTATCATAATATCAACAAATAAGTTCACCGAATTCTCAACTAGTATTCGAATCCTAAAAGTTTCAAGGTATGTGTAGACTGTTATGTAAAAAAATAACTGATATTAACACTTCACTAATCCCGAACAGAAACAAAATATTATAAAACTATTATCGTTACATTTTTAAATTACATCGCATTTTATGGTGTTGCTTTTACGTATGAATGAGGAGAGTGTGGTCAACAAGAATGAGATTGAAAACCATATATTTTGTACCACAGTTGAAACGAACAACTTATAATTCGATATTACTCAGTTGACCGATTTTAACTATCATCAATAACAGCTAAAATCAGGACATTCAGTTTTTAACTCAATACCTGATATGAAAATAGCCACAAAACAATACCTACCGGTGAACTTAACCAAATGAGACGAAAGACGATATAATTATTATCAATACTTCTGTATTTTTTCGATAACCAATTATTATTAACCTAATATTGCTAAACGTTGTAAAATCTATAACACTTCTTGTACCTACTTGGATAAATTCTGAAACTTTAAGAATTTCAGATATATTTCATACACGGGAAAATAACACAGGCGTTCTATTGAAAAACTTTTGCCAGGTATCACCGTACACCGCAAGTTAAAAATGCAAAAATAAATTTTTAATATTATTTGTTTTTTTGGTTGAATGCCCAATTAAGTCCTATCGTTATTTTTTCCATGCATAGATAATAGATATACTTAGTCAAATATTTATTTGGTTCAATTTATAGCAGAATTATTTTAAATTAATTGGTTACCAACATAACATGTCTTATTGTATGAACAACGCAGTATGAGACGTGAGTGGGACCATTTGCAAACTTTTAGAATTTAGAAAAAAATGTTTTTCTTGGTGACGTTGTTTATTCACGAATTTGAAGAAGTGGTTTTATTGGGATACAACATTTCAGATTCTGAGTGGAGTGATGAATGTATTGAATGTACAATGATGTGAATCTGACATCATATTTTTTCGACCTTGTATAATGATTTTTTTTTGCGATTAATAAACTAAAAGCTTTAAAATGTAATACAAGATTCCTTATAAGTTGATTCTACAGCAATTATACTTAAAATAATCAAAAATACATTGTTAAAAATCGTTTTCGATACAAATAAATCCACTACAGTGACCCATACACTTTAGCGAGTTACATTCGAAATCTATTATACATACAGAGACTTTGACGGTCCTTTTTCACAAAATAGTATTATTTTTTTCTTCATCTTTATGTAAATTACTATTTATTATTTTTACTTTTTACATAATAAACCTCTTGTAGGGTGATTCCTGATTTCATTATTTTCTTTAGAATGCCTATTAATATTTTTTGGCTATTTGCTGAACACTTCTTTGATTAGAAGTTTGTTTTTTTTTTTTACAGTGGAGATCTAGTTTTGCCAAAGTTAATTGAAATACAGTTTGAATCTAAAAAGAGTTTGTCAACAGTTTTTGTACGAAACCGTGTTTAGATCAAATATCCTGAAATCGTTTCTTATCCATTTTTTTTTTTTTTTTTTTTTTTGTTATAAAGCAATAGATTCTCCAAGATTCTTTATAAAGCAACTAATCAACGCACGTGAAGTCACAAAAACTATATCTAGTTTTGGAGATAACGTCTGGGTAACAAAGTCGGGTCTGAATTTAAAAGAAAAAAACACAAACCCGCACGTTCAATAATTGGATGCCCGCGGTAATAATATGATAAAAAATAAAATAAAAAATAACAACAATACGAAAACGATGTCGGTCTTGCGATCGTACGATATCACAACACGACGGACAAAGGGCATTTTTGACGTGGCCCGAAAATCGGCTTTCGTATGACACACATACGATAAAAGTGGCGGTAGCAGTGACATTGATGTGTGTATTTTATCGAGTGGCGGCGTGTACACATATTATTATTATAGCTAGACTTGTTCCGCTTTTATGATTCCATTACGCGCGCACACCGCCAGTCAGCCGAGAAAGTTGTTGTTGTCGAGTCTCCGCTACGGCCGACAACGATAAATCTCCGAATCGCGAGCATGCCCATTGCCCATATAAATAAATAAATAAATAAATGAAAAAATAAAATAATGACTATAACAATAATGATAAAAATTTTAAAAAAAATTTAAAAGATAGACTGTACACTATATGTATAGGTTCATATAATACACGTCATAAGTATTATCGTATTGTGCGGTTCGTTATTAGGTGTATATATTCCGTTGTCGCATCGCGGGCATAAACATTATATGTGACACGGATCAGTGGCGTGTTCGATTTTTTTCTCCGAATATTGTTTTTTATTACCATTATATGGATTGTCTGTTGTATCAGTAATCCGTATGTTACCTTTAGGGATCGTACGTGATCCGTACGCAAATAAGGTGACAGAAAAGATATCTATGTTGGATATCAACAATAATATGGTAACTATTGTAAAAGTTTATAAATTCAGTTTTTAATTTATTACGAACGTCGAACATACACAACATACACAGTAGATATACACTATAGATAGACATTCATTCGTATGTACCTTATTAGTGCGATAAGTGTGATCATAATTAACGAAAATCGTACATAATAAAATAATTTGTTTTGTTAATTTTATTCACAACATTGACTATTCAACCATTACGCATAAAAAAAAAAAGATTAAAATAATTTGTCACCACGTGATTTATTTCAGAGTATAAAAAACCAGACATAACAAACCAAATAAATTAACTTTTACGCATTTCAATATTGAAGTGCTTATGTTACGGTCGGCGCATACTAGTTGCCTCCCAAAATATACGAATTGCCTCCCGTCCTTATCGTAAGTAAAAACGTTAATTTACACTAGTTGCCTCCAATGACCAGGTAGTTCATAATTATATACGAATTGCCTCCCAAAAATGTTCGTAAGTTGCCTCCCATATATAATTAAGTAGTGGTTCATAAACTTCACTAAACAGTTCCATATAAATAGGTAATGTTTATTCATTATTAAAAATATCAGACTTGGTGCAAACAATAATAATATAAAAATAATCAATACAAATAAAACATATTTTACTACTAATTAAAAATATATAGTGCAGTAAAAAACATCAATCTTAGGTATAATATATAGAATGATGTTATAATAGTAATTTTAGACAAGCATTTGGTGTCTGGGATACGACATTTAAAAAAAATTATTTATTACTCATTATTTATAAAAAAATTACACAACTATAAAAATAATAAATCAATAAGTCAAACAAAATAGTAATTAGTACCTATTATTAGTCAATAACATAAATGTATGGCAATAATAATTTAATATAATATTTATATTGTAAATAATGGTAAATTATTTATAACATTGCTTAGGCTTGTATTTTTTAGCCAATATTTGTAGGTATCTACTCATTTTTTTTTCACTCAGCTTTTTTATTTGGGTATCAATGAAAATTATTTTAATATAATCGTATCAAATATCAAATACGAAAGTAATATTGTATAACAAAAGTCAAACGACTTTGAAATCACAAAGTTATTTTATATTATACTAGACAGCGAACATTTTTAGATTTTACAAAAAAAAAAGTGAAGCCAGTTTTAATCTAATAGTATAAATAAAATATAAATGTGATTAAGTTATTATTTTATTAATTAATCAATTATCATCACACAAGAATCTTTAGTTGGGACCTTTTTAAGGGCCAGGTCAAAGTCTGCGCACGCCTATGATGATCATTCTATTTTATAAGTATACTAATATAAAATCGTATATAAGCTAATTTTTTGTTAACGATGAAAATCGTAAATTATAGATATACCCAATAAAATCAAAAAAAATAATATACTCAGTACATTTGGTACGGTTCGTCGTTGTAATATTGATGAAATGCGCACATTGCCTTATACTAACTGCAAAGCATAATATATACATAATATTACAGGTATGTAAATTATACGAACGGTAAACGCATTTATGAATCACTTTGCAACTTAGAGTTGTAGGCGACGATTCGCGAATTTCATCCAATCTATCGATAGGTAGCTAATATATATGCATACGACTCGCATTTCGGAGATTCAAAACGGTTTTACACTCACCGACAATAAAATAAATTGCATTACGCACGCCAATCGTAAATAATACATCGATGGCTGACAATATGCCAATAATTGAAAACGTTCGTCGTTTAGTTTGGTAAATCGAAATAAACTCTCAATAACGCTCCGCGGAGATTACCCCTGCAGATGACATGCGTAAAGTGACGTGTACACAGTAACTCGCATACAAATCGGTTAGATTTTATATATTATTTTATGTTTGACGGTGGAGTGAGTAAACGTGACGAGTGATGCTGTGCCTATACGGTGTGTGAAGAGAAATCGTCCGAGACTTGAACAGAGAACAGGCCTCGAGCAGCTCGAACTATATTGCACTCTGCATGTCTTAGTCGGAGGCGGCTATTACGATACTATATTACATTGTTCATTTTATTATATATTTTGTTGTTTAGGTTGCATCAGCCATGATCAAACACACTCATCGTTTAGTGTTGGGTCGTAATTCGCATGAGCAGACATCGTATTATTGTTTTAATTTTAATTATAATTATTGTTACTTTATAGTAACTAGTTGGAGAAGCGAACACAGCGAATATTATATATAGTAAGTGTTAAAATAATACCATAATGTCTCCAATAGTCGTACAATATTACTGCGCATCGGTGTCAAAATAAAATATTATATCACGTAAAAAAATATAAATTATAGCCCGTTCCGGTCATAATTTATTGGCGTAAGGCGACCGTGGTCAGAAACCGTCGGCAGTGACCGCAGCGTCGCATCGTCTTCCGTAACTTTCGCCGAGAGGACATCATCGCCGTCGGCACACTTCCGCCGCCGTCGCCCTGCTGTCTGTTAGAACCTAAACGATTAACCGTTTAAAATATTATAATTATAGTACACATTACACTCTGGTTGACGGCTGCACGTTTAAATAGCTTTGGGTCTTTCCGGCGGGACGTCGATCGACGTTTTTCACGGCACCCATGACGATGTGGTAAAAGGGCCCTGCACAATGTAGTGGACGCGGACCGAGTAATTTTGTGAACGATTATCGCTTGATTTTGGGGCTGGTCGTGATTTTTTAACCACAATCAAGCAAAATCTAAAATTACGCCGTTGATTGATTAATGATGTGAACATATAATGTGGGCGCATGGTATATAAAAATAATTTAAATGAAAAATTCGGCCTGCGATGTTAAACTCATTAAAATAGCAATTCATTATATACAAATTGTTTATCCTGATCACCACCGCTGAGATTACTACATATGTTCAGTTAAAAAAAAAATCATTATACATGCAACACAGGTGACTCTTTCAACTGCACATACTAAAATCATCTAGTAAAGTATTAACTTTTTATATTTTTAACGATTTTAAGTCTCATCCAAACGACATTAAAAAATTTTTATTTTTTCCAGTCTGCCTTACCATTTTTGATGTAGAAAGTATACGTTATATTTTGCTAACAATTTTTATGCTTCATAATCGAATTTCAAACGATCGATTGATAATAATAAATTCTAATTAATTTTTTTAAACTTAGTTGAGCTAAGTAGTGGACTAAAATTTCGATAGGTCATCCTTGATACTCCAATATCACTGCTCTTATGCTCATATCATAACTTTAAATTGTAATTGTACATTATATAATTTTAATTGTACTTAGTTGAATAAATACTTGAGTTAAAAATGTAGAAATGTGCAAAAACTACTAAAAAGTTTAAAAATGTGTTGAATAATATGCTGAACTAAAATTATAATCGTTTTCCCTAATAAAGTATTCACTACAGAAATATGTGTAAAAAGTAAATAACGTTTTCAAAAATGTTTCAAATACTTTTCGAGGTATTGTGTTAACTGTTAAAAAAAAAAAAAAAACCATGAAGTGTTTTCATTCTACTATGAAAAATATGTTAACATTTTCCATTCTGTTTATTCTTCAATGTTTTCAGTTTAATATACATATTATAGCCATATATACATAGGTAAATAACATGTATATTGATTTCAAAAATCAAATATCCACCCAAACGTTTTTGAGCAATAAGTTAAACACGAAAATTCCATCTCCAAAGCGTTTTACAGTAATTTATATATATATTTACGTTTTCTTCATAAATACTGTTTATATTATACGGTACAATCGTGGTATATACCTACTCTATATTTTTTAAAGAAATAAAAACGATAAAAATTTACATATTATATAGTAGTTAATATGACGTACATTATACGTATACTCTTAAATGTTCACAGTAAATATATAGGTACGTATTGCCACACCATAGTTGGTAAGCATAATGTATTTCATTACACGTTTACACCTAATATGAAACTTGTATAATAATTTAATACTTTAAAACAAGAACAACGTTTGCACTACAGCCGTCATACACAGCCACGTCTAGCAATACATAATATTGAATCACGAACATGGCACGAAAATATTAAATGTTTAATAGACAACAATTAATGGGTATTATGGTCAATGATCAACGGTTCCCGTTGACGATTAGTTAAGTTCAATAATTGTTAGCTTTTATAAAAAATATTGCCCATATCACGCGTTTTATTTAATTCATTTTAATGATGTGCCTTCGGTGTAAAACGTGCACAAATGTTTCTGTAATTGCCGATGACGTATAATAAACGATAAACCCGTTTTGAATGGCATGGGATATCCAAAACACACTGAATGCGTTCTATTTTAATCATTCTTATTTTCTGGTTGATGAGTTTCGGTTTCTTCTGTAAACACATATTTTGTAGTTCATAATATTGATTAAATACGTAGGTTTCGTATGTATTTATGCCCTATTAACGTATAAGTATAACTATTACGTTGAAAAATGTATGGTGATAATAACAAAATTGTATAATTTAATACTTAATAATGTTGAATAGATATTATGATGTCTATAAAATCCTAATCAATACATTTTTTTAACAAGCTATGCGATAAATTATATGAATGTAAATAATAAATACTTTTCAAACTATTTAGTATATCCCAAACAATAATGTGTAGTTTTTTTTATTTACTGAAATAATAACTATTCAACAAGGAAATATTAATTTTATTATAAACGAATATTGCAACACAATAAAATTGAGGCAACAAAAACGAGACATATTTAATGAATTTGTGAAGTGCACCAAACAAAAATATAAATTGAAGGCTACAAAAGCAAATATTTTAGATTGGAAGACATAATATTAATATAGTCGAACAGAACACGGGAAACGATACTAATTGTTCGGTACCAGTACAAAAATACGAAAAAGGGAGAGGAACAAAATATGTGAATTATATTGAATAATATTAACAACAGACGAGAAAGATAAAGTGAAAGGCCTCAACCAAAACAGGATAAATTAAATTATAAATCTACTAATCCTTAGTATTTAGATGTTTGAACTCGTGAACCGATCGGTTAATATATTATGTACGACGTACGTCGATAACTATTATAATATCAATCATGTAGGTATCATATAATGATATGTTCATATTACATTCGGTTCATCATTCTGATTCTTATTCTAAAATTAGTGGTTCCGGCACCCGTGAATCAAACATTCGATTGCGAACCAAAAATATTTTTGCGTAACCAATTTGGATGATAAATAATTCTGATTTACTAGTACGCGAACGATTCACATCCTTCTACTACCTATATAATAGAATATACATTTATATATGTTATTATTTCATAGATGCTACTCACTTCTAACACATCACTTTGATTATCGAAATAAAATATATACAGTAAACCAAACATCATTCTGCATGTAGGTAATATAGCAGCTACACTTGGCCACTCGTGAGAAATTTTCAAGGTTTCATATGGAAATAAAAAAAAATATAGTGACTTTGAGTCATTGAACTTTCGTCAGAGTGGTTGCCCACTGACTGCGTATATAGTACGCGTAATGTCTGCAGAGTATACAGTTAATGTACCGTAACATTTATTTTAAAATTTAAATCGAATCGGCTGCAATTTTTTTATCGGTCATTCCGTAAGATCGTACGCGTCCGAGTTCTAAATAAATTTAAAAAAAAAAACAGATATTTCTTATTACCTACGTAAATAATAACGTGCAATTATACGTTAATATCAATATTTTATGTAAAATATGTAGGTACACCTACATAACGCAGAAAAAATGCGAATGCGCGTGTGTGTATGTCGTATGTACACATTTTTTGTGTCGCACGATTGCTAAACGACCCATAACAATACATTTCATGTTATCATTTAGATGATATTATATTATAAATTCAAAAGTCACATGATCTAATGATCGTTTTGGCCTACAGCGCTACAACGCAGGTGGTGATGTAAAATTTGTTAAGATATCGGTAAATAAATTGTTATTTATAATTTTAATCGTCTACTATAATGCCATAGAGTAAATTCATAAAACGTGAAAATAGTCCATCACCTTCAATCGTGTCGTGTGACACTGTGACTATCAGAATAATTATATTACTGGTTGGTACGAGTACCTACGAAGAGTAAACTGAGTAAAGCTCCGTCGACCGCGACGACGTGACTAGGATTTTATGACAACATTATTGGAGTATTGGCAGTATTGCAAATATAATAAAATTCGATAGTTCTGCATTAAACCGTGGACTATACACGTAACATCGGTTCGATTGGTCTCGTTACTGCTGTAATATTATAATCATTTATTCTAATATTGTTTGACGACAATATTCTGTTAAAACTAATATTATTTCGATGCTGAATTCATTATTCATTAATAAAAATACAACTGATGGAACTATTTGGCTTTATAATTTTTTGGTATAACACTTAAGTCAAGTCTATAACTTTTGTCCGTGTTTAAAATATGATGGTGTCTAAAATGCATTATTGTTTACAATATTTTTATTACGCTAATGACATATATCTAAAATATATTAAGAATTTGAAATCGTATATTTATATATATACGTTAGTGTATTAATTCGTTTATCAAATAAAATTATAAAATTATATTTTAAAAATTTCATAAAACCTAATTGTTATGCAATATAATAATTGATCTGTACAATTTGTACAGTACAAACACTATAAACCTTGAAAAATAATGTTATGAATAGGTAATAATCTAGAAATTATTATTTCTTATATTAATTTTTTTTTTTGTCAAAACCAGTTTACGCAAGCCGTGTCGTTTTAATATTTTAATAGTTTCTATTCAAAATATATCGCCATGTATCATTTTACCTACGGGCCAAAACATCGTTTACGAATATATTAATTACGACGGTAGCATAGTTAAAAATTTTGTAGATGAGGGGTTAACATCAAGAAATTTATTTCCATTTTTTTTTTCAATGCCATATTTACATATTATAATAAATTCATATTATCATAATAAATATAACAAATAGTGATGAACTAATAAATATTTATTTATTTCCCAAGTTGGCAAATAAAAAAAGATTATTTAATTCAAATTTTTATCCTTTGAGCGGGGATAAACCAGAAATCTCAACCCCTTCATTTCTTCAGCGGTTTACGAGAACAGCGATAACAGAGTTATAATATAATTATTATAATCAGGATTAACACAATTTCATATTTAATATTCTCTTTTATTATGACCATAATAAGGATATAAGGATATTATGTATATTATAAAATTCAGACGATTCGTTAATTATATTATTATAAAGATTTTAAAAATAATTAATATAGCTGACAACTGTGCAATACGGATATGATATTTAGGTAATCACATAGTTGGTTCCTCCTCCGTCGTAGGTCAAACATTCATGAGTAAAATATTAAACACATACACACTCACAAAATACACAATACACAAGTAAACATGCCTACCATTGAAAATATTATATGGCAATGGCACTATAAATAGGAACTCGTCGAATTTGGTAGTTGCAGTTAAAATATCTTCTGACAGAGTGCAATAATTCTACACAATAAACGATGAGGAATAAAAATATTCGGATCGACCCATACCAATTCGGTCTACTATTATTGCTTTGTGTTATTGGATAGCTCGATGTCGTCATAATAATATTACATACTCTGTCGCATGCTTTGTTTGTTGCAATGATCAGGGGAAGAAATTGGACCGATTTTTATTCCGTATATATTCGGTGGTATTTATGTGCGTCTTTGAATTTTATATCCGACGAGAAGGCAACGATATCGAACAATGCATTTGTTCGAATGATGGCGTAATTGTATAACAGGCTGGTTTTTTTATCTAATTTTTTATCCACTACGTGCTACTCTCTTCACCCTTAAAAATAGTATAAAAATTGAACCTCCCCAATAAACTACATACATTTCCTTAGTTTCCTATGTCAATAACAGTGAGAGCATTCCATATTTAAAATAATTGATGCTGAAAGTCACTGTAATAATTGTGTTCAATTTAATTTCAAATGTAATTTATATGAAAATCGATTCTGAGTGGTAAGTCTACATAGGAGACAGTGTGTCCTGGTCTATTACTAAGGATATTCTATAATATATATTTTTTATGATACATTATTTTATTATGTAAACTATATTACTATAAGTGTATTGTTTTTCTAATAGTTATACTGTAGGTTGAACTTCAATATATAATATCGTTGAAGGTATCATCGCATACATTTTATTATTAATATTTAATTTATACAATATTATATCATCATATTATAACATTGTTATTAAATTATCACTTAATAATTAATACCAACGTACGGAATTCCGTAGAAAAGTGTGAATAGCTATTTGGTATAAATAGATTAACCCTTTCAGGTCCTTTGATAATCGGAAGGATAAAGCGATTTTAGCTGCAGAGACCGCGACCGGAGTGGAAACTTTGACAGACACTACCACCTCGTCTCGTTCTATATCTTCAGTTGTTGAACAAAGCCGTGACAACAATATTATTATCATCGTCGTCATCGTTGTCGTTTTCACAGCTGCTTTTTACGTGTCACCGGTTAATATAGATTGATAACGAGCACTTTTGTGTATGTGTGTGTTTGTGTTTGCACGTTTGTATAATGCTTTTTCTCGAAGCTTTTGACAACGATTATGGTTGTGATGTGCTGTTGTGTGGCGCCGAAGAAATAATGCTTATACGGACTTCAGGAGAGACAGTGACAGATGAGCGTTTTGCCACTGTCAAGACCACGCTGATAGGATAGGTTTTTCCGAGAGACCATATAATATACAGAACGGTCGTTTCGTCACGAGCTGGCTCGACAATTGCCTATACGAAGATTTTTAAGCAAATTCCATTTCAAGTTTTTTTTCAACAATAAAATATAATGATAAATGTGGTCGTTTTAAATTTTAAATGAACAAACGTTCGCCGATTTTTCCATTTTTACAAAGTAGACACATCGAAATCAAACAATTTAAAAACAAAAATAAATTGTATATACTATATAGTAGGTAATGAATCTACAAAATTAAATCTGCAAAAACACGAAAATGTACCACGTAAAATGATCACGCCGTATAAATCGTTAGTGGATATAACGCTGGGTAGTATATACAGCACGTCGCCTAGCTCCTGCCCTGATCGCCACTGGACGAATACTGCAGGAAGGATGTGCGCCGATGTAGCCCTTGCACAAACGCGATAGTAATAATATAAACCCACGTCAACCCATCATCACCTGATAAAAAAACGCGATTTAGCATTTACGGGTTTTCTGAACCTTTTCGGGTCGGTGATTGATGATTTTTTGGCGGTCCACCGTGAATCTACAGGGCGCAGAGTCCTTAAAAGAATACAATAATATTATGAAGACATACATGATGTGGTCTAGTAAAGTCATTACGACGTATATACATCTGATATATATGAAACATTTCTTAGCGGACATACGCAAATACAATTCATGTTTCCAAATAATGACATCATTTGGGACACCAAATATTGTGCGCAAAAATTATATGCCAAATTGCCAACATTCAAAGTGCAAGGTCAAATCTATCATCGAGCTGGATAATTACTACCAATGCCAAATACGGAAGGTGCTCGAACAAACATTTTGAGATTTACGATGGAACTTTGTTTTTATTTATATTTAAATTACGCATCGGGAAAAATTATTTGTTTATGCACCAGAAGGAAAAAAATAAATATTGTGTATCCAAATGCATCTCAATAAATACCATTCAATTGAATACTTGAATTGACAGACTTTTCTCGATAAAACAAATAAAATTACCTACACAATGATAAATTAAATTGAATAACGTTGTGATATTATTACTTAGTTTATTTTAACCATTATCTATAGGTATGTATAAAATATACTGCAGCTATAGCATAATCAAAGATAAAGAATTTAACACACATGATTTGTAACGGACTACGAATTGCACGGGTTCAGATAGTATATATAATATACATATATATATATATATATAAACAGCATTAAAAATTGACAAATTACTACAGCAATTTGAACAAATGTATTTAATTGATAATATAATATTTTTTTTAAAGAACAGTGTAAAAGTTTTTTAAATATTTATGTTTATTAGCTAGTATTATGATATCAAAAGTGAAGTAATAGAATCTCTTACGGAAATTATATAGACCTTAATGCGGTCTCATAAGATGTTTAAGTATTTTTTTTTATTGATAAATAACTGCTTCGGTGAATGAGGCCATTGGTTACATTAAATATTATTACACGAGATTGAAACGTATATCTATAGTAAAAAATACAAAGTTGATTTTAATATTTTAGTTATATACATTATAGATTTATAATAATTAATATATTTATATAAATATATTTTTAAATTTTATTAATTATAAACATTTTTTATAAAAATGTTATGCATTCGTATACACCGTGTTATCTATTTATTCCTGATTGATTAATTATACTTACCATTGAAAAATATTGTTACAGTTTATTATAAGTTTGACAACACAAGTATTTATAACGGTCTTATATGCCTCTAAGATATCTCTGAAAGTTTAAACACATAAAAGGTGTTTCAAAATTTATCAGTTACACATAAGACATAACATATTGTATTCACTCGTCGTTTGCATTAAAATTTAAAGCCACGTAGCTGTTTTTGACACATCATCTTAGATTCTTTTGAACTCCAAGTAGATTTTTTCAGGAAATAGAAAAACAAAAATAATGTTTTGACCAATTCATCAAAACTACCATATATTAACGTATACATGTTTTAATATATATGGATACAAGAATTTTTATTGATTTCAGTATTATTTATGCGAACCTACCTACGTATAAAATAATTGACTATAAATCGCGAATAATAATTAATCAGAACTAATTTTCTCAGTTACGGTTCGAATCGATGTTACGTATATTATATATTATTTTATAGATCCAAAAAATATAATATGCATTTATTACAATTTTATATTTAATGTCCGTTAATAATTATTATTGTGCTATGTATTATCATTAAATGTCATCTCTGATTTATGATATATCACAAGCATTAAATTAATTATAATTTTATCGATTAATATTTTTTGCAATAGGCTACTATCAATGGATTTTAATTAGAACGTAATACGAAACGATTTATAAATATATATATAATATAATATAATATATATATATTTTAAATTTTAAACCGATATTGTGCGGAACAAAACCAAATAAAACCTTTACTTAACGCATTGTTTTAATGTTCTGCTCGTTTAGCTGCTTTAATTACACAACACTGTATCAAATACAAACGTGTCTAAATAATTGCTAGTAAAAAGGGGTACATAAATCTTTCGAGCGTTTCGTAAGATAGATATTTATATTTTTCTCACTTCCTCGTTTACTGTTTGTTGGCCATAACGAATGTAACCCACATATTCAGTTTTTTTTTTGCTGAACGACTGTAAAAAAAAAAAAAAAATAGGTGATTAATTACTGCAACGAGGTGTTCATTTATGTTTCGGAGAGAATTTGAATATGAGGTGGTTTGTATACATACGCGTATGCGTCAACCGACGACCGTAATGTAAAAAAAAAAAACAACATAAATAATATATTTCACTCACTGTGTCGATTCCAGAGTATTTTTTTTTTTTGTCCAAGATGATGATTTATCTAAATAAAATCTTTAAAAAAAACTACGTATTTATTCATATAATGTATCCAAATGAAAAAAATCAACTTGAGTTAGTTAAGTCGAAATATTAGAACATACCTACTTATAATGTTGTGAATTTAAAATGAATAGTTATTAATAAAGTACCTATCTATGTACCTATATTATAATATAATAAGTTGATATTGAGCAAAATATTTATCGATTAAACTAGGTTTGAAGGAAGATGTGTGTATGATTTGATCTTCCGAAGTATAAAACAAGAATAATTATTAAATTATGAACACGGCAACATTTTCAAACGCGTGACTAGCGATTTTCTTCTTGCCACATAAAAGTAAATAGTCGATGTGGTAAAAAGTCAAATTTATTTCTAGTCGGTAGAACTCGTGAAAACTTATAAACAACAACGCCAATGTCGTAAGTTAATAATACCTACTCATATTATGTAGTATTAGTGTATTACTTATTTTCGACTGATAATGATGTAATAGTATGTAGGCGGTATACAATATTAGAATGTTATACATTTCATATATCAATATTTTAAAACGTTGTGAATAATTTAGGAGTAGAAAAAAATAACTGAATTAATATTTTGTTAACATTTGGGATAATTCTTACATATACGAAGCCTTTAACATTGTTTAATATCCTACTCCAAACTCATATACCGATGTCGAAAATAGTTCACGTTGATGCAAAAACGGTATACTTGCATGGGGATGATTTCCGAACCGTCCTTAGAGGGTCCGTCGTTTTAGGGTGTTTAGCAAAACTGCTACATCGCATCCTTATGGTATACGTATATACCTATATATCTAATATATATATATTGGTGTTATGTACGTCTACGAGGTAGTTGGCTGACCGGGGGGTGTGAAACTGTGAAGTGTGCGACGACTTTCGCTTTGTTGTTATTATTTTTCTTTTTCATTTTCATTAAGCCCTAGGGGTTATACCACACGAGATATCACATTCAACCCCCCCCCCCACTTACGGCACTTAAGCCTCAGGTATATACATAATATTATTTTCATCAATTTCAAGGAATACTTTACCAATCATCTCGATTTCCTGGGGAGTTGACTATATCGGAGCTGTAATTGATAAATTATACTCGTGATTTTTTCGTTGGACACTCGCCTCAAATCAAAAAGAAAATTATCTGACAACAAACTTCGTATACTTCACCACAAACCTCAATTTGAAATTTTCACGAAACATTTATAACAGCAATATATGTAGAACGATACAATTCGAATTCAAGGTTTTTCGAAACGATCAAAAATTCGTATATCAAGCATTTTGTACAGTCCATCACTATCTGGGCACCATCACTTCTACACCGTGGCATATGTCCAACTACTCAATTGCACAAATTTTTGTATAAATAAACAAACAAGCACACACATATGCACACACTACACACACAAATTTAAAAGTAGTACGTCAACTAATAGCTGCACTTAACGATATAAAAAGTTCTCGGCTCATTATAAAACCATATTAGAACGCTATACACTAGCTGATCCATACACTTCCAGCAAACCCATCCATAGACTTAAAATCTATAATTAATGTATGCTGTATTTGTCGAATTTCGTAATTAGACCTAGAATCGAAAATCTTAAATATTTATAAACATAAATAGTTTAAGATTTGTGGAAATGAAAAACATGTTCATTGTGTTTTTAAAATTCAAAAGGTACGATAGTAATTATTATTATGCATATTACTATATTATTCGGCTAGTGGGTTTTAGACATTAGTCATCGGAAAAACCAGCTACAGTTTGAAATGATGGATGGCCATAGAACATTTTAACCACCTGTGTCATTATACTCTAAGTAAACACACAAACTATCTTCTACTTCACGACGACATTTGATGGTATTCAAAAATGTGTGGTACTACACGTCACGTTTTATTTTGCCATCTTATGATGAGTGGTTGTACATAATCTATTCACATCATAAATTCAATAACAAAATGTCTACCTATTATTATATCATAATGAGTTGGAATAGTAAGAAGTAAATGTAGGTACTTAAGTGTTACACTTACACCGCATAATTATCATAATCAACCCAATAATAATAGCAATTTGAAGGTTGAATATAGATAAACTTTTAATTTTAGTAATTCATATTTACTATCCATGCACAAAATAATAGTACAATGGGTAATCAAGACTGTATCAATTAATAAAATATAAAAATCAACGATATGAATGACCGCGGAGTTATTATGCTTTATGAAATTATTACACTCACAATTTATTAGGCCAACCAAACAGTCTTTACGATAATGGCATTCGAAGGAAATTATCTCTTGGCCAGTTTATTTTGAACCGTTTAAATATATATGTTAAGTATTATATGTTATATATGTGTTACACTTATATTGTGTATATAGGTGTACAGTAATCTATATTCTTTAAATGTACACAGTTAGTATAGATATAATATTGTACATTACCAAACATGATGAAATTGTATTAATTAAATTTTTTTTTGGATTTTTAGATTCATTAATTAACACATACGTACGATAGATTTATATTACTCGTATCCGTCTAAAACTTAAGTTGTTTAGCAGAATCATTAATTAAATTAAATATATACCTAGGTAATATTAATAAAAACAATATTAATGCACAAATTGTCACTTCCATTGTTTGGAACTAATAAATAAAAAAAATTTGTAGACAAACGATTTGTCGATATTCCTTAAATTGAAAAAAGGCGTTGTTCCGAAACGTAAGATATGCAATGACGCTTCAGAATAAAACAAAGAAAACAAATATGGGAGAAATACTGAGCATACCGGAATGATAATCGATTGGTTTTGATTTATAAAATTTTTTTTCTGTATTGCGGTCAATTAATAACAAATGTATAATAAACATTAAACATAATATATTATATCTGTACCGTGTGTTATCACGTTTAATATTTATCTATACACGATTCAATTTCATTTTGTAAAAATGAAAGTTAACATTTTGGTTTTAAAAAAATAATATATAGAATATAGATACAACAATTTTTATCAGTGTAATTGATGACTTCGCAATTTTTCGATCTCAAATTTATTTTAAAATCATCCGCTTTAGTGATAATAAATAATAGTAAAGTTTCATCGGATGTTGATTGTCAACAATTTTGGCAAGTGTATAACAAATAAATAGATATGATACGTTTATACGCATAATCTTAAAAAATATTATCAAAGGACAGATTTACCATAGCATTGACACATATATTTGTTTTCTCAAATTAAAAATTATATAGCTATGAATGTAAGTTAAGGATTTTCATTTTTTATGTTTGTATACTATTTTCGACTTTTTGAGAATAATGGGTTTATTTACAAAATAGTTTTTTTTTTATCTAGATGAATTTATGATTTTTAATTTAGTTCAAATATTGTTTTTATATATATTATGTATACATCACATTATATATCACTTAGCGAGTCTCTGCCGTTATTTTTTTTTAAATCTATTTTTAGTATACATATTATCCCGAAATCGTGTCGTTCTCATCTGTTTTTCAATCTTTTTTTTTTGGAACTTAATCGCACAAAAAGACATGTACGTAGGTACAGTATCCATTCACAAAATTAAATATATGTTTTCATAATTTTTGCAGACGATCAAACTCGACGAGCCTTATTGATCACCGCTCTCGGGCAACCGTTTGTACGCCCATATTGTATTATTATAATTTCACTGAATTTATAGACATTTAAAGTCATCGTTAAATTGTATTCATTAGACACGTGTTATTATCGAAATCGGTTTAAATATTCAATTAATCAATTGTGAACCGATGAATCACACAAGGCGGTAGATAGTTTTATGTTTTTAATTTATTATTGACGAGTACAATTGTTGTAAAAAAATAGTAAGTTTACGACTTTTTTATACTTTATTATGTATATATGTACATACATATAGGGCACGCGCCGTGAATTATTGCCAAAATCGATAATCGCCGTTAAATAGTTACCGCTTTTCCAGTATTTTTTTTTTTTTTTTTATAAGTGGTTAAATAGCTCATATACTTATCGTCCACGTATTATTACACCGTATAGTCGTCGTTATTATTATTGATCGATTTATAATAATAATGCAGTCGTCTTCCCATTAACCGGGTTACGGTGACATCTTTAATTGCGGCACAATAATAATATCATCGCTTATAGTTATACACACGCACACATGTTTATAAAGTAATAATATACGTGAGAACGTTTTCCATGGGTACCTTATATACAATACTTATATCTAATACTACTACCACACACGAGCACATTTTATACACCTATGTTAAAGAAAAAAAAAATTGTATAAAATAATATTATTGTATCATTTATATAATGTCTCATGTGGATCGTCGAGACAGAATACTAGTCCAGTCGAGGAGGAGAAGATAATAACGCGTGCGTTGTCGGAGTCTGCAGCCGGATACCGTAGGCACTCGTCTTTCCCACGAAGCCCCTTCTCTCGTGACCTGAAGTCGGCGTCGGCGGTTAATGGTTACCGCGGTCGTATAAATTATTATTATCATTATTATTAAAAACGGTTGCGAGGACGCCACTCACCGAAGGATTTTTGTCTAATCTTTATACCTGCACTCGTTCGCGCGCGCTAGACTGTCGATCGAAAACTGACGGTGATTTATACTCTTTTATTTCTCTCATAATTTTTTAAAAAAAAATTCTCTGGTAGCTTTTCTCGGCACAATATCATAATAATTATTATTATAGCAGTAATGCGTCAAAATAAATACAGACATACCCATTTAATAAACGACACTATGCTGAATATTATAAAATATAATATTATTGTGTATGATTTAAAACATCGTTGCAACTGTAAATAAAAAAAGCGGAAAATTGGATATCGCTCTGCTGTACCTACAATAGGTTACAAGTGTGTTACTGTAATGGATGGAATCAAATTTGAATCCATTGATATTATATCATTGTATACGAAAAACGATTCTGAACGGAAACGGTTTATCTATCTAAGAACTCTAAGATATATTATAAATTATTATTACTTATTATTAAAACTACTTATTAAAATATTGACTTGGATATTTTTTTTTTTTTTTTTTTGATAAAAGCAGACAAACTTATAAGGAATCTTGAATAAAATTTTCTAATCTTAAATTTAAAAAGAGAAGTTTTTATTAATTTATATCTAAGATAATTTGAACATTGCCGTAATTTTTACGTATTTAGTAAAAATTTGAACTTTAAATGCTTATAAAAAAAAAATGTGCCTGTGTATTTCTATTATTTTTCAACTGCTATTGTCACAATATGTTAGTAGCCTTGTGTTAAATTTTCAAGCTTTTCTACCCAACAAATAAATTTATATCGATATTAATTTTTAAAAAACTAATAATCATCGAAAATTTCATGTATCTATATGGTAATTTGTTTTAAATTTACATCAAAAACTAAAATAATTGTGCGTAAAAATTCCTGTTTATTCCTTAATTTTTAGTTTGTTTATCCCAATTATCAAGAAAAATAAATTGTGACAGAAGAAGCTGTAAATTTCTACAAACGCTTTCATAATCACATACAAACCCATCAAAATCCATTGATAAAGAGCCTCTACACTCGAACTATACCTGGAAACCTCGAGCGTTGTCTAAGAAGGAAATGGTGCCGTACTACGGTTTACAACTTGTTATAAATTAAAAAATAATAAATAAATAAATAAAAAAAATTTTTAAAAAAAACAACAACCAAGTTCTAGACTCTAGACAGCGTCAATTCCCAGTCAAGGGTCACCAATGGGTGATTTCTTAATTCAAAATATCCATGCTACTATATATTATAATGTAATATATACTTATTGTGCTATGTTGTACAGATTGTGTAGATATTTCAAATTGTAAAATTAAAAAATTTAGAAAAATATTGGGAATTCTTTACTTTACTGTTCTAAAACGTGATGACAGACACACACACACAAAAAAAAGCTCAAAAATGGCTAAAATTTTCCGAACTTTAAACCGTAAGAAACTAAAATACAACAAAAATGATCTGTTTTCATTTTTCATTTGAAGCAATATTTCTGGTAGAAAACGTTGTCCGTAATTATTTAATATTATAAAATCGTGAAATAGTACGTTTTTCTCCTTTCACCGCTTTTATTTCGACTACCGCTTCGAAAATTAAAAAATGTCTCTTCTAAAGTACCAGCTCAAGAACATTAACTTTCAAAAAAATGCTACACTTGATACTTTTGAGCAGGTTTAGAGGGAGAAAAAGTGTTTGCAGGATAAAAAAGAAAAAGAAATAAACATCATTGTAAAACCAAAACATTCCTCACTCCGCTAAGAATCTAAAATAATATACCGTTATGAAAAAAACTTTTTTGAAAAAAAAAATTGTACTGTCATAATTTTATAAGTTATAAGCTTTATAAATAGCTACAGCATGCATATTTTATTCCTATTTTAAAGCAAAATAATTTTTTCAGAATTTCAAAGAAATGATTTACTATAAAACCAAATTTCAAACAAGTATAATTAATATTTAATATTAGTCATAAGTTATAACTCATAACTTATAAGTATTTAAAAGCGTAAGGATACACGAAAATATTAAACCTACTTCTTTCATCAAAGCTTATTTAAAAATGGCACTTATTATTAATTATTACTAAAAAGCTACCACTTCGTTCAATATTAAATTTCTTAATATTTTAATTCTTAAAAACATAGTTTTTGGAATATACGTTTAAAAGAATACATATAACGCTGTCATGAAAATAAATAAAGTAAAAACTTAAACCAACAAATATTGCAATTTGCAATATTAAAAAATAATTGAAAATTTATTTATTTTCTTTTAAATATTGCTTTCTTACGATTTAGTTATCTAAGCAACGTATTTAGAAAAATTTTCTAAAACATAAATCTACTTTTAAAATAATCATCATCTGAATGAGAATATAGTACTGAACAAATATTGTCATCAATATTATTATGCGTTTATCCGCCAAACACTCTTTCCCATCCAGTTAATAGATTGAATTCGAACATTATCATGACACGAGTTCGGGTGCAACACACCAGTAAATATTATTATAATACGCATCATCTACGAGGGAAATTGATGGGACGTTTCCGACCGGCTTTGTGTGGATTCAGCCAGTTGGACATTTATACCGAGAATGTAAAAGTATGTTTTAACCCAATATGATGATTATATGTTCGAGGTTTTTGAATCCTAAATGCATGTATAAACTATTACACATATAGCGTCGTCAAATTTTATTTTATTATATAAGGATATAATAAAAATATTTACAATAAAACGCCTCATTAGTCATTAACGGGTTTAAGTTAATTCGATTCATAATATTATAATTTTCTATAAAGCATAAAAAAATTGTGTTTATTGCAATTCTATTAGCTGTAAAAACTAATAAAATAAAACTTAAATTCATTTAAAATTATTAACATTAGTACTTAAAAAGTCTATTGAGAATTGGTAATGAGAATGACCAATGATTCTATAATGTAGTAGGTATTGGTCACTGATGTCGACGTAATGCGCAAGCAGTTATAATACGACTGAAGAAACGACATTTTTTAGTTAAAATTACGGATCATACTTTTTCATAATATCAGATTATATACTTATTCATCTACCGCTGCTCACAGATAAACCCCGCAGCTAATAATATTCTTTTTTAATAAACCGGAAGTGACTCTTGTCATAATAATGAAATAATAATATCCATATATTAAAATAAATAATAATAAAGACAAACATCCTAATTCAGCTTTAAACAGCAACAAATATTCAGTTCAATCCAACAGTTTATAATACATCTGATTTTATTTATTAAAGTGTGTAAAATAATGTTGGTATATAGTTTACCATTATTAAACATAAAATACACAATTCATTTTCGGCTAAATTTATTATGAATATTCACATAAAACTTAATCACGAATTCACTTTTTTTTTTTTAAATAAAATTCCAGTAAAATATATAAATAAGTAGGTACATACATTGTTTTGAACTTTTTGAATTTAATATAATATTATATCAATATCTAAGACTTAGCATTGTTTCGTCTATAAAATATGTGCCTTGTATGAAGTTTTCCCATAAAGTTAAATTTTTCATTAAACTCGATATGCAAATAATCTAATTTTATCTCGTCATTATCCTAAAACTATAATATGTAAATTATATTCTTACTGTTAACCCGTATTTGTGCCGAACATTATTCATATGAAACCACTCACCTGAAATAAAAAAAAAAATTATTATATAATTTATTTATAATTTTCAGTACGCAAGGTCGTTGATATAAATTAGCCTAATTATATTGTTAATGATCTCATTATCGTAATACGTTTAAACTTCAACAAGTAAAATTAAACGTTTTACAATTATTAAGTTCATTACGACGTTAATATAGGTACACCCAATAACTCGGGCAATAAGGTACTTGTACCTATAATATAGTAAGTAAGGTGGCTGCGTATTCTTCGTATATTTTAAACTAGAAAAAATATATATTATACTTGCAGTTAACGACTTTCGTTCAAAAATAATTTGAGAATACTTCTCGTGATTAATATAAAGTTAAAATGTTTACACTGCACCACGCCTCAATATAATATAAACGCACACAAGAGACCAACCCAAAACAATAAATCTGTAATATAAACAATTAATGTGACCCACGATCGGTGCAGCAGTTGACTGAGACCGACCTACAGAGAGCTGTAAACGTTTTAACATACTTATGTTTTATAATACATAAAAATACATTGTTTGTTTTTAATACTACAATTTAAAATTTCCATTAAAACATTTCTGAAATTCTGACAATGCATATTATATCAATGTAAATCTATAATATTAGTAACACGAAATAAAATTCTAGATTCTTGGATCGATTAGTCTTACTTGATAAATAATTTATACGTTCTGAAAAATCATTAAGCCGACGATAAAGTAGTTATATTACAAAAAACGGTTCAAGATTTAATTTTTTCACATACCATTTGCATAAAAAAAATGTTCTCAGATTCCCGAAATTAAGCCTAACTTCCATGTGCATCCAAAACAATGTAAACTCAGAACTGTTATCTATATTATTCATGTACCGATATTTTTTCCACATAAATAAATTATTTTTTTATATTTAAAATATATAAAATCACTAGTGAGTTGATATTGTACAGCAATGTCGAGCGTGGTTCACTGAAACCAATGCTAACTCTTTTTTATCCGATTAACTGTATGGAAATTAGTCGAACATTTTATTTAGTGGACTCCCCTGTACACTTACCTATATGTACTTATATTTTATTCAGGTTTTGAAAACATGCATATTGTATCAACCCGGGGATACAAAAAGTTCTAAAAGAGTGGTTAGCACTGCCTTAGGCATTTTACATTTCATCGTAGTTTATACGTTATCACGTTTTCATTTGTCCCATTACGTTAAGCACGATGTACATATTTACTATTGTACACAACAGCAGTTGTAATTGATAAGTAACTATGTAATAGTTTTAAATGTCGAGAACAACGATATTATCCTTTGTAAAACATTATTTGAACATCCATAATAATATTTGTGCTAGAATCCCAAATTCCGATGCAAATAAAAAATTCCCATTTTAATCTTCATAGTGAAGTTTATGAACCACTATCTGATTCAATACAGTTGGAAACTAGTGTGAAAATTCTTGGGAGGCAACTCGTATAAAATAATAAACTACCTGATCATCTGAGGCAACTAGTCACCTAGTGTATATTAACATTTTTCTTTACGATAAATCTGGCAGGCAATTTGTATATTTTGGGAGGCAACTAGTATGCGCCGTTTTTTATTTTTTCTGAAATTTAGGTAGGACTGTAGCCCCTATAACCTCCCCAGCTACGGAACTACTTAAATTCCCGAACCCTAGTCTCTGATAAATCATCGTGTAAGTATCTTATCTGAATATAATTGCATGTAACAAACACAAAATACTGTACTACTACTACTATAGTTTGTTTAATAAAAATATTTGTTGGTTTCAATATGAACACGCGAAATACACGGTACTTAAAAATTATATTAAGTACGTATGTTAGGTTATCATTCACAACTTTCATCGTTGATATGTGCGGTGGTTAACGTGTTTTTTGCCATGTAACCATTATCGGTGTAAAAATAAAAAGTGATTGGTAAAAGTCAATTATATCAATATATGCTTTGGGCTATAAGTACACTATCTTTAGTGGAATGCGATCTAGTATTCTTGTCCTTAAATACAGTAATTTAATGTCGTACCCTGTCCTATCGACACAGGCATGAATTGATTAAACGTTTTACAAGAGAACCAATAACAATTATTGCGTGTTCTACCTGATCGGTAGATTCGTTTGCTGTAACGTGCATCTGAGCGCACGGCGTTTGTATTGAATTTGACGAGGACATATTAAAACGGCAGTGATTATTATTATTGGTTCTGTTTAATGTAACACTCATAAATTAAGCACGCGTTTATTATATTATAGAAACCAGGAACTTGGCATGCACATTATATTATAATGTGCGCTTCTCCTTATTTGTTTTTAAATACACACAAATGCATATTAAGAATGATTTACTGCTGTCGAGCCCCTCCCTTTTTTCGTCGCTAGATCCGTCGCACTCATACCCATATTATACACAGTACACGTCTAGATCTCTTTCCCTGTCACCGTCCTCCCATGTCCTTCCCACTCCCACCCTTGCGCCTGCGCTGCACTCTCATCACCCAGAAACGTTTGAAATGCACGCATAAATATTTATAAAAATATACGTTTGCGGCGCGTGCGACTATGACGTGAATAATATCGACAATATGATAATAATATTACAATCGAAATATTCGAAATATTATGGTTCGTGCAAAACGAAACCATTCCGTGGCATTTATGTACAGAGCACAATATTTATCGTGTAATAAACGGGCGCGCCGCTGTTTGCGACGATAATAACGCAACAATAAATAATAAAATTATGATCATATTATGTGTGTTGAACGGCGTCACTGACCGACCTCAGCTTTGTCGCACACGAAACGACATATTCCGCCATAGTCCGCGATACGATTAGGTACAAGTTAGAACTGGAGTCGGTTATAATAATATGATCTTTGAACGATTCGCGGGGACACTATCGAAGCACGCCAGAAAATCACAAAATATTGTAATCAATCTAAGTTATAAATTATAATATTATAATTTAGTTTCGTAATTTAATACTTACATTAAAAAAACAAAAAGAAATTCTGTATGACTTGCCCTCGTATAAAGACTTGACAATGATTTCTCAATACAGATATTATGTTTATTATATGCGTGAGTAATATAACTGCAAGCCGTTCGATATTTAAAATTGTTATTTTATATATAAACAAAAAAATTATCAAGTCGCTATCAATTATCATATGCCTTGCAACAACCCAAACACTAATATTAATATATTATACTCTCTAATACTTATATTTATATAATTTAATTATTTTTCAGCTGTTTATGTAAATTTATTAGTTAAAAGCTATTTTTATAACAAAAGGTTCGAAAGCTTATGAATAATTTTCTTCTTAATAGGATTATAATTTATAAACATTTTATTCTGTACTATTTTGGATTTTAAGGAAAATAAATTTATTTTAGTTTAAATTAGTATAATAAAATTTGTAGGTGTGTACATACTATTATACACAACACCCATACATACATGAAATCCACATAAAATAATTCATGTTTAAATTTGTATATGACAATAATTAAAATTATTTATTTGTAAAAATGTTTTATGCAAGAATAAATAGTTTATAGCTTAAAAGTCATATAGTATTCTAAACAATAAAAAGTATTTGAATAGATATACCTATTTTGAGATTATATTTTATTGTGTTTTAATTTATATTTTCATTTTGTCATATAAAAGAATATTTACAATCTATACTAATAGTAGCATAATAATTAAATTATATGAATAGATATAATATTTAGGAAACATTTTTATAGTCACATTTTAATTTTTGTATATATTTAAAAAAAAAAAACGTTGATACATTTATCTGTGAAAATCTACAGCAATATTATATAATACATACGTTATGTCATTATAGATTAAACATTTTAGTCGATAATACATAGTTAACTATGTACGAATACTCAATTTGTCATGTTCAAAAATCAATCATCAATTCATGGTTAGAAATTATAATCTTACTCAAATTCACGGACCATAGAAATATAATGTGTATCATCGAATGTATAATTTATTTTTACGTCTTAAAATAATACAACATTATAAACAAATAAAATTTAAATGTTAAATATTTGCGAAAAAATTGTTCTACCCAAGACTGTTGTAATAACAGTTAACGATATTGTATATCGATAGATTTTATTCAAAATTCAAAATAAATGAGATCCAAATTTAATTCAAAACATCATCACAATAATATTCTAAATACCTACAACATTATTGTTTGCAAATTGTAGACGTTAGTGTCATACGTAATTATCTTAAGATTTTAAATGGGGAAGAAATTATGAAGTTGACCGAATTCGATACCAGCTGTTTGATATATGATTCTATTAAAAAAAAATTGTTGAGAAAAAATTTCTTTGAACAATGAATTGTACAAGCGAGTTTCAGAATATTTCAAATGCACATATTATTGCACGTATAAAATTCTAGCACATATTTTTATGTCTTTTTTCGGTGCATTTAATTCATACCCTGTTAAGTTTTCTCGGGGACACGCGTTGAATCGTGGAGGACATACATCCGACTGCGATCTTAGTGATTACGTTTACAATAATATTGCAAACGTTTAAAGTTTAAAAGATAATAGTATAATGTAACGGCGGCGTGACGCGATAGCGAGCGAGACTATAAGAAACCGATGGTCCGTATTGAGGCAGTTCGATTTCGCTCGCCGCCGCCGCCGCCACCGAGAAACTTTTTTTGTATCCACCGAGCGCATAAACTTTTCGAGCCGAATCGGCATAACGTTTTAAAAGGTTTCGTTGAGGGCAAGAGGAGAGGGTGTGTTACGAACGGTTTCGGTGCACAGTGTACACACGCGGACATTTTACGATTGTCTGAACACGCGGCGGCGGCGGCGGCGTCTAATTTATATACCGAATTGTCGAGATATCCCAGCAACGTTACGCTCTGAAACAACCCCAGATGGCCCACCGTCGCCGACCCGCCCTTATAAGGGCCACCACCGACGGGACAAAGCTCACAGCGATCATGTCATGCGATTATATTTTTGTTTGACGACTACGATGATGGTAAATTCGGCGACCTGCCGCACGTTCAAATTACGGTATGAAATCGATCGCCACTTTCGTTCCAAACACGACAAGCCGCCGTTCCGTTATCAATTAAAACTACGTCGTATGTCGTGTAGTGCGAGGGCGCTCATAGTAACTATGGTCACAACTGGTAACCATACAATGGTTTAAAAATTAAAAGTTGATCTGCAGAAAATCCTTGGTATAAACGGTTGCAACTTGATTATTATATAATTATTATAATACATTAACAATAGTAACGTCCAATCACAATGCGATTTTATTGACACTATAATATACGACACACGACGTAGTTGTGAATTTTCCGTCATCAATACATCATAATATTTTTATTACGTTACGTTCAATTTAAAATCGAAATATTTCGATTGTTGTTGTTATTATTATAACGCGACGGAGGATGGATGATGAGATTTGTCATGGTGATTTTCATCTGCCCCACGACGTAATAAACATTATGAAATATTATAATTTGAGCAGCAATAATAATATTAAAATGTTTAATGTCCAAACAGTGATTATGATATAATTTAATCGTACCGTCGTTGTACGTAACGTATAGCAGTGATAGGGAGTACTATTTTTATGTGTTCCATGTTACACGGTGCTGCTACGTAATAAAATTAGGTTCGCATTACTTCCATCGTTAGTAGTTGCGTACAATACAACGTTTATCAAACGATACGGCGAACGCTTTTTTTCCAATCAGAAAAACGATAGGCACAAGTTGGAAATGAAAAATCTCGATCAACACCGTCCAATTTTCAAGGGATCTGTGTCCACAGAAACGTAATCACCTATACTATAGGTCCTATAGCATTGCAATGTGTACATGTTTGTGAGAACATTATAGTAGCGTTGTCGACGTAATGAAATGTGCGCTATTTATAACAGAAAATTGAAGCATCGCTCCGATCAGCACGTTAGACACAAGCTTTGCATTGTGCTATACTATATAATAGTGGTAATACAAACATCGCTCACTGGTTCTGTATGAAATAACGTTGTGATATTAGATTACGTTTTATTATTCCGATATTTTGTCGACTCGCATCGCATGCTTAAAATATAAAACAAATATTTATTTGTCTATTACGATACCTATAATGTGAATTAATCAAATAATACATTATAAACAACTTTTCACCTCGCCTCTAATACATTTTTACGTTCTTATCAAAAAAAAAAAAAAAATACGATATAATATATTATGCATTTTTTTGTTTTTTATATTTCGCACGTCATTTAGCTCAAAATCTCTATCATTACTCAAAGTTGATATTGGTATATTATTATTTTTCATGATCAACACAATATTACACAGTACAATATACGCGTATATATTATGTATTATTATAAAATTTCCTATACTATTAAAATTATATTATGTGCATCTTCTTCTTAAGGTGGCTGTCCGTTTTCGAATGTTGACGAAACGTTCCAGCAAAGCTTTCTCTGTCGGTTGCGACGCGAAACAACTCTGATGAGCTCTTTCCAAACCATTCCCTTAGATCAGTGGTCCTCACTACGCGGCTCGCGTGCCACATGCGGCACTTTAAAAAATGTAATGCGGCCCGCACTAAAATTAAATCGTATATTCTAAAATTTAAAATCCCAACTCCAAGAAAAACGTTTGTATCATTCATGAACTTTTCCTACAATACCCTTTCCTAACAAAATATCCTGTCTCGTTTAATTATTGTTATTAGTATTATTCACTAAATTCAGTGAACTGTAGTTGTACATTTTTATATTGATAATTATTATCATTAAAAATATAAAATAAATTAAGTACTATTATTTAATAGTTTTTTTTTTTCAATCAAGCCATCCAAGACCTCTTATATATCTCTCCATCTATTGTGCTTAGTGTAAAAATATTTTAAAAAGATTGTACAAAGTATAAAATGAGTATGAAAAAAAAAATTTAAGTGGCCCGTATAAGTGATTTTCAAAAATTATACTTTGCCCTTTCTAAAATATTGGTGAGGACCGCCTTAGAGTATAGCAACTTTTAATTAAAACACATAATATACAACATTTTTCAAATGTCCGTAAACGTTGTTTTTAAATTTGAAAAATTGATAAACGATATATTATTATTGTGTCTGTCCAATGTCTGGAACTGTTTATACGAGCGCACGCGTGTTAGCGTAATAATACGTCTTATCGTATCTTCAAGTTGACAAAAAATCTCGAATACGTGTTTCGTCGCCGGGGATGTGTAAATTGCAAAGTTTTATAGGGATGTCGACCATCGCCGATTGCAAATAAGTTTTCCAAAAACCAATAAAAACCAATAACAGAACAATATGTCGAACGCACGCGCACCCACGCAACCAAACACAAAATACATACGGAACATAAACACAAAAGTAAGACTTTATAGCTGCTAATTTGTGACACGTCCTCCCCCCCGTCCAGTGCTTAAAAAATAATAATATAAGCGATCACTTACAGATAAACCTCGATGTGTCCAAAATCTCTGTAGGTATAAGTTGAAATAAATGCCGTTCTTTAAATTTGTCTAACCTAACCCTATTTTAAGCCAAAAACCTCGACAAACTGAAACAATTATTTTTCCATTATATTTCGACTTCACGAGCTTTCACTACAAACGACTGCACAACTAATATTAATGGCGTAATCTAGAGTTGAAGACTATGCTTGCGGATCCCCCCCCCCCTCCCCATCGAGTTTTTCTTTGGTTTTTTATGTAATAATTCTATTAAAATGTATATATAATGATAGAATTGTTCATATAATTATTATGAGGGTCAAATAATAAAAAAAAAATATGCATCAAGAAGATGATTAATATGGGACGTGAGGAAATGGAACCCTTAATGTCAAGATTATATACATATTCATATTATAATATATAGTTGTAAATAAAAGTTGTAAAAACAATATTATTAATATTAAACAATAAATTCCTCCATCTGCCCGTTTCAACGCCACTTTAACAAAATTATTCAATTCTAATGCAGAGTTCGAAAAACATCTCTATACGAGTAATCGATGTTTTAACTATTTTAACTTTTTGAGGATTATATAATATTTTGTAATTTAAAATTCATACGCCATTTAAACCTAACAAAATACACGTTAAAGACTCATTTAATTTGTCTTATACTCGATACACTATAATAAAATATTTATCAATATAATTTATAAACATACATAGGTATGAAATTAATCACGGATAACTTTATAATGATCGCATTTTTATATGATACCTAATATAGTATGACATACGTAGTAACCTAGTATGATGATATCAATGTCACTAAATAGATTTTTTTTTTCATATTCAAATAGTACTTATTTTGTACACCGTTTAGCCTTAATAGAATTGTATCCCAAAATTGCTATGAACCATTAAAATTTTGTGTCAGCTGTACATCAATATTTCAATCACCTACTGGTATAATATATACCGGCGCCGAGAAACGCATTAATTGCAATGGATCCATCGCGATCACTTTATCGAGCTCGTTAAAATGTAATATAAAATAAAAATACAGATATTATTTCACCCCTATGACAGGAAAAGAAAAATAAAGCCACCCGAGAGACTACTAGACATGATTTTTATCGAGACGACGGACCACGCGTTGAAAACGGATTCCGGATATTTCGACGTCATCGGCGGTGTCAGTCACCATATTATATTATTGTGGTTAGAATGATATTGTATGATATTGTATCCTAATCGACATCCGACGACTCTTCACGTCAACGACTCGCGACGACGATCCCCCAATCCAACAACGCATGCATGTTTACGTTGTATACGCACTATAATTGTCGTCGAACGTCGATTTATCATCATTCGGATCTCCTCTCGATTGTACAATTTTCGAAAATAAAAACTGAAACGCGAATATGTCTCCCCTCTCGCAGCCGGAACCGGGATACGAACGACGACGAGACGAATAATAATAATAATATGATATACACGCGCTCGACGACGATCCGATCGACTTTAATAGTACGAAGACCGTACAAGATTATCCACAATAATATTGTTGTGTTTAAAACCGTTCGCTGGGAGTATTGTGTTTACCGAACCGCAATCGAACGCCGTCGCCCATATCGTGCAAGCTCGTCTTAATATAATATTACGCGAACCCAATAAAATATGTGCGGTCAAATAGAGATGATATGATAGCTCGTAAAATACGTATTTTGTTTCGTGTCGAACATTAATAATGTTATGTTGTTAAAACGAAAAATGATTTAGTCCGAGCGAATACGAATGAGATTTTTTGAAAAATTGTCCCCAAGAACAATATCGTCATGACATAATCAAATAAATAAACCAATAAATCTAGAGAAAAAAATTGGTCAACTGTACATAATATAATATGTTTTAATTTACAATTTTCAACAGTATTCTGCAACGGGATAATAACAAGTAAGTCGATTGCATTAAATTGTCTGATTATTTTTAGTGTTATTCGTGTTCAGTGATCATCAAAAAGGATGTATCCAATTATAGGTTATCCTAACATCGCCTTTCTACTGATAGTCCTTAAAAAATGTATTATTTATGAAATTCATAAACGCAAAATGAAAATTAATATAAATTGTTCGCGTTAATGGTATTAAATTAAATGCTATAAAATTGCTCGAAAAAATGCTCTTATAAAAACTAAAAATAATAATAATATTAATATATATTATAGCAGTAGGTACTAACTACGGTTGGTGTAATTATGGATATTTGAGCTAAATAATATAATACTATAATGTATTTTACTGAATAGCATGAATAGCCATGGACACAATCATGACTTGTGAAATATAAAAAAAAAATCATATTTATTGTTTTTTATTTTGTTTTGATAAAAAAATACGTATTAGAGGCGAGGCGAAAATGTTAAATATATGTATATTATTTAATTAGTCCACATTATATCGTTGTCAACAGTAGACAAATAAAATACATTTGTTTTATATCACAAGCATGCGATGCGCGTCCACAAAATATCGAAATAATATAACGTAATTTAATATTATAATATTATTTCAAACGGAATCAACGGGATCAGCGAGCGAGTAGTACGTATCACCACTTTAATAGTAGCGCACTGCTTATAGCTTGTGTCTATAACAGCACGATCACCACGAACAAATATTCAATTTTCCGCCGTAAATTGCGCTCATTACGTTACGTTGAACACGGTTACTTTATTCACAAACATTTACACTTTGCAAAACTATGCGGTCCATTATGAACCTCAAGAAAACAAAATCTACACATCGCAACAAAACAATGAAAAAAGACATCACCGACAAAACATTCACAACTACTGATGTGAAAAAAAAAAAATGGAGATTACGTTTATGTGGACAGATATAATATGACCAATTGGACAATGTTGACTGAGATGTTTGCTTTTCCAAACGGTGCCTATCGTTTTCCTGATTGGAAAAAAAGCGTTCGCCGTATCGTTTGATAAACGTTGTATTGTACGCAACTACTATAACGATGGAAGTAATGCGAACCTAATTTTATTACGTAGCAGCACATTATGTAGCGGAACACGTAAAAATAGTGCTCCCTATCACTGCTATACGTTACGCACAACGACGACGGTACGATTAAATGATATCATATCACTGTTTGGACATTAAACATTATAATATTATTATTGCTGCTTAAATTATAATATTGTATAATGTTTATTGCGGGGTAGGGTATATGACAATCTCCACGACGAATCTCATCTTCCATATCCTCCGTCGCGTTATAATAACAATAACAACCACCATCGAAATATTTAGATTTTAAATTGAACGTAGCCCAACTGTGTACGATAATAATAATATTATTGAAATATTATGTGGGCGCATTCACCACTACGTCGCGTGTCGCATAGTGTCAATCAAATCATTTAAATCGCTCGGTGATTGGACGTTATACTTATCAGCTTTGTATTATAATAAAAGAACGAAATTTCAACTGAGTAAACGTACCAAGAATTGACTACAGGTGAGTTTCAACTTTACTAGTGTGCCGTGTATACATAAATTGCTCAGATATGTCCAACAACACGGTAGCGTGTGGTAACCTCACCTTACCTAACTAACCAACAACAGCAAAAGATTCACGCGAACGTGTATAGTGGAAACCCACTTTACAGCTCAACTCTTAAAGTTTTAAACCAATATGGTTACCTTATCAGTTGTGACCATTGTTAATATTATGCCCTCGCATGACACGATTTGCGACGTACCTACCTGCGAATCCGGCTTTGATTGATAACCGAACGGTGTGTAGTGATTGGAGTAATCATTGAAATGATAAGTATGTATACGATAGTAAACATAATTCAGTTTGTGAATTATAATAGTTAGTTTCCAATAGTTTTTCGAATTAATCGTTGTGTGCCGAAACATTAATCTCTCATAACAGTCAGATACGTAGTTAATTCTGCTGTTTGTTTTGTAATTAATGAACTTTGATTATTGTTAATTGTATTTTCTTAATTAAATTAATTTTAATTTATAAAATAAATGTTTATAATTGTTTGTTATTCGGTATCTATTATTATAACAACATTTCATATTATATATACATTTTTTATAAGCGTTAAGATGTATAAATATTAATCGAATCTACAAAAATAAACACCGGACAACTATATAATTTCACAAAAGTAATTTACATAATATCTCGAGCAAAAGAGTTGTGTATCGATATCAAAACTTAAATATAATTCTACACAAAATCAGAATACTAAAAAATATGCCTATACAGAAAACGAAATCAAAAATGTATACTCGCGATCTCTGGTGATGGAATACTGTTCTTAATGTACTACACACTAACAATATTTTTATAACGGTACGATAGAGCCAGTATAGCTCAAAACTAGCAAAACCAAAGTTTATTGAATGGTCCGACAGATAGCGCTTAGTGAACGAATCGTGTTTTCATACTGAAAATTTGCATAACATTATATAGGTATATAATGTTAAACTTTATAAAGTACATTTTAAAAAGATCAATTCGAAAAAACCTCAAACTATCTGACAGACGACAGTTGAACAATTGAACAACTTTATGCTATAACGTGATTTTAGTTTTTCATTGAATAAAATATGTAAACGTTGTATACGATAAAAAATATTATTTTTCATCGATAACTATCAAGGTAAATATTGAAAAGATTATCCGTTTTTAAAATATCATAAATATTGTAAAACCGCGGAAAAAATTTGCCGTAAATCATAATTTTTCATCCGAACACTCAAAACGTAATAAAACACTGTAAGTCAAGTCCAGTTAAGTATATTTCTAAAATCGTAAGAAAAAGGAGATGGCTTTCAATATCAGTCGTGTTTTACAAAACAAAAAACCTACTTCAATCTATTACCATTCGATTGATGAGCAACGTGAATAACTGCAATTGATATTCTTATATAAATGCCTACCTACTTTTAATGACGATTTTCCTTGACAAGTGACTGAAAATGTTTGTGCTACATTTTAGTCTGCAATTGTTGTTGTAAATGTATAGATAGGCAATGTCTAGGCAATAGGCAATAATGTTTACCTAGTAAAAGCGAAATCACGACTGTACGAGAAACATCTGTAAATTTATTTAAATTGTTAAATTTACATGGGAGGAATTTATATTGTTGGAATAGTAACCGTACACGCGATCGTAGATAACCTATCGTTTTTTTTCTTCAATAGAATGAAATGTGTCTTCCCTTCCGTCTCCCTATATATATTTATATATAAAGGCGGTTTCATTTATCTTCTTATATTTCCCTTTTTTGTACTTTTCTGCATAATATATTCAAATATAAACTATTGGTTCAAAAAAAAAAAAAAAAGTATTCAAATAAATTGATACGTCCGTTGTCAAATGCTATTGATTTACTGCTTCATATAAATTATGTCTTTACAGTAAGTGGTCACATAATATAATAGTGTTTAAATGTTAAAACCTAATATGCGAATAATTTTCTTCACTCCAACGACTTCCTCCATTAACTTAGTTCCTAATATGATATTGACCATTAACAGCAAACTTTATTTTTTTATGGATTATAGTAAGCTTAAATTACGTATCAAATGGGCAAACAAGAAAAATACTAAAAAAAAACATAACTTTTTTCTTAAATTGTTTTTTACCCGTCAAAAATATATTCAGCATAACAGAAAAATATAAGATTAAGGAATTTGTTGTAGGAATTGATACTTAACAAACTTTTTTAACAATATTTAATTTTTTATAATATTATTAAGCTCACTGAATACAAAATTAAATTTATTAATATTTACTTAACGTGTGGTTGTTTAAGCAACTTTAAACAGATTATGAATTATTATTTTAGAAAAAAACAATCAAGTTCTTAATTCAATATCAAAATATACTGCCGCATATATTGTGTGATATTTTTGATACACTGTTATAAACTAATGTGTTTATTACACTCTATTTTGTTCACTCAAATAATGTATACGGGTTTAAAAAAAAATTAAATTATTAAAGATTATTATACTAAACAACGATCAGTCCACGAATTTGTGGAATTCGGTCTGAATTTACTATTAGTTATTCACGAGAAATTAATTAATGCATACAACGAGAGTCACAAATATAAAAATATTAAGCCATTGAGTAAACATTATCGCTATATCATAATATTATTATACTCTATTGTTATGCTTTTCATTCGTGACTAATATTATTATATTGCACTCGTAATTATTATTCCAAACATGATTTGTGCACCCACGATTTTCTATTTTATAACACAGTTGTATATTTAAATTTGTTTTTTTCAACTATGTAACTGATTATAATAAATTAATAACATAACACACAATATACCGATGCCGAATATACAATACGTAATATACTAAACTATCCATGCCTTGGATTATATATTCAAAACGAACTCGAGTATTGTTAAGTTTTTTAAGAAAACGCATCACAACGATAATAACATTCGTTTTGACAAAAAGTCGACTTAACTTATAACTCTTATGTTTAATATTTTATGAAAACAGAAAACAATATAGATGTATATTAATCCAAAGATAATAATAATTGGTTACCTATTTTTATTGCTGTAATTTCAATCCAATCAAAATTCGTTAGCACATTGTTGATGGCATTTTTTTTTTATTATAGTTCAACAAAGAAGACATTTAAATAATATTAATTTAAAATTGTATTTCATAATCTACTCATAAAATAGGTACCTATAATAAGGTACCTGAAATATGTCGAACAAAAGGCAAATGTGATGATGATGACAATATGCGTGTGGAAAAAAATACATGATTCACAGACTGATGAATCTATTAGTACGCTAAAATGTTTAATTTATGCAACTATTATACACAAGTGATCATTGTCAATCGTAATTAAAAAGAGTTCAGTTAAATATGTTTGTCATCTGTGTTTCCGACTAAAAGCTAATAATAATAATAAAAAAAGATAACAGATTAAGAAGTATACGTTTTAACGTATTTACATACCTGCATAGACGAAGTAAAAGATAAGAGAGTATTTTTATTTTTTATTTTCCCCAACACTGTTCGAGATGACTGTCATAGGATTAATAGCTGAATCATAATCGTATCGTGACTGTCTCGATCTCATATAAATATGGTATATTATAATAATATGTTAATATTATACTTTAAATTTAATATACTATTAGAATTAATTTAAATTTTCAACGTGTTATAGACTCAAGTCCACATGCAGTATACATTAATATGATGTCCAAACGTTGATGTATGGGACAAAGGTCATTAACGTCATTATAACCGTGAAATCATGCATATGATTTGTATTAACTGTATCATTGCAATCGACTTCAGTATTTATCATTAATAATTGAAATAAATACGATCTACGAAGTGCAAGAGTTCAGCTAGTAATAATATAAAACATGTACGCCAAGCCGTTGCCGTATATATTGCAATATGTAAACTGCTTTGGTTATGTACTTACTTCTGCAATTATGATACAAACGCAGTGTTTTCCGTCATCGATAAAACCCATCGTAAATTCAAAACATGTACAATAATTATGAAATAGAGTAGGTAGGCTTTTTATTATAACTTCGGCATTTTGATGGAAAACATGGCATCTTACATCCGTCGCATATAATCACTTAAATGTAAAGCAACGAACATTAAATCCGACGAAAAACGTTAAGGAATAATGTGGCGTACAAAACGCGTCGGAAAACGTAGTTTACACATCGGAAAACTCAGTGTACACTGCTTCATATTTTTCTCGACAATTTACGGCAGTTTCAGTACAATAAGATTGAGTTATTTTATTTCATAGTTTTATAGAGTACCACGACCACGATATTATGCATAATTATTATGATGGTTACATTAATAATAATAATAATATGTAATAATAACGACATCGCGGATAACACGGCATTCGAGCAGGAAGTAATATAATACAGTTCGTTCGGAAACGTCCGACGGTCCACCATAGACACGGTGTCAATAAGACGTTGCACAAAATATGTAATACGAAATAAGACAATAATTTACATAATAACGTGGCGTACCTGCTTGCCAATACGTCGGGACACGCGACGCAATACATACGATCGAAATTGAAATTCCAACAGCCGGCGGCGTCGTCCGATCGTATACTTTTCATTCATCAGGACGCGAACACAGCCGACCGACCGATTGCGAAGGCATCTGGTATCCTGCCAACGATGTATAGTAATAAACTCTTGGTATATGTGGTTTATATATTGTGTAAATATATATATATATATATATATACAATTGGTACTGTTATATTATGTAGGTAGATACGTGACGCTGGTTTGGAGCGATTTTAGGGTCTGATTATACGTAGGTATATTATGAACACGGACGTCCTCGAAATTCGTCGGTTTTGAATCACCTGCAGCTATACACGAATACACGCTATATATCGTTTTTGTTGATATTTTATAAAACCATTTTTTTAGTATATGTACAAACGCGCAAGTTACGGCTACGTTGGTAGAAAATTTTCGTGATACTGTTGAACGTTTTCGAAAAACATTTTTCTACTTATATTATATTATATTTCAAATAGAAACTGTACCTATTCATTTTATAGACCAGACAACGTAATATTTTGAAAGTTTACTCGATAAAATTTTTAATATTTTTCAATGCGTTTAGTCTCAAAAGAGTACTATGTATTCTGTATACGAGTATATAGTTATAATTTTAAAACTATTAAATTCCTTCATGGGATTATTCTCAAAAGTATATAAAATTTAACATCTGCACGATTTCCAGGAGTATACTAACCGTATCTATTTATGATGAGTGATGGTTATTAGTAGTCAAACTGACTAAGAAAAAGTTACTCAAGTTTTTTTACTTAGCGTCGTCATATATTTAACTTAATACAATTTTAATTAAAACATTTAGTAAATTAATTTTTTTAAATAAAATGTAGGAGAAAACCCAAAATATTGGATAGGCATGAAATGGAAGAAGGCTGAACCTCCTATATGTCCAACGTGCAAGTACAAAAATCACAGTAAATCACATCGTTAACCAATGCTCAAACTCCAAGAAAAGTTTAAAGTATTGTTTAATATACTGAGAATTTGTTGTTAAACCTACAACTGATAACTTTTAAAACCTACAGTTTAGACCTTTTCCTATAATAATATCCATCATGTTGCTAATTCAATTCACGAGCAATAAAATAAAAATACAAGTCTCAACACGATGAGACATGATAATAATATATTTTTAATATTATTAATCAAGAGCTTATAGCATATAGGTAAATATTGTTTGAATGATTTGAGGAAATATTAGTAATCGAATATGTGAACGAAAAACGATTGAGGATGCCTACAAAGCTACAAGACAATTTCAACTAGGTAGGATGAGGATGACAATATATTTTATAATTTAAATAAAACTATTTAATCTTATAATATGTCCATTTCGGTGTAGAGAGGTAAAAATATTATTATTATTATTATTGTTATTGCATTTGTTATTCGTAGCAATTCATTTGAATATTGCAGTGTAAGGAAGAACCTCAATAAATTTTGTCATCGAATTTTTCCGATCAAAATTTACATTCTACATTGGATTTAAATTGAAAATTTAAATCGATATTTATTACTTGAAAACTCAATCTTGTCAATCTATATTTTCTCGAGTAGCGCAAAAGTACAGTTTTGAGAATTTTAGATTATAACTTTGCATAAAATGGAAAAAAAATGAAAATAATTTTCAAAAATAATTCGTCGTCGAAGAAGTAAGTTATTCTTGTTTCCGAATAAAAATTATTTATTGTGTTTTGAAAGATTGTATTCAGAGCACACTCTATTGTTTCGGATTTGATTAATTGTAGTTTTGCCCGCAAATAGCATTATTTACGGTCGTTGAATAATGTGAATTTTTAAATTACAAACCGTCTTACAGGTGATGAACATATAATATAATATTGCAAATAGGTACGCAATACATAATATAATTTTAATGTGATGTATTATGATGTACATTTTTCCGATGGAATTCATGTCGTCCATTTTCTTTTTGTGCTTATTTGTATAATAGGTAGTCGTTTTATCACGGTCGGCACGTCACGTTTATGTTGCCGAACTGTGACCATTCGTCCAACATCTACTACCGTTAAGTATAGTTTAACTACAATATCATGATGCGACATAATCCACGCGGCTAATGGATATTTGAATAGGTAGGAAGTAAAAATTCTGTTAAAAATCGTCTAAGCATGTTAAATAAATCTTCATTTAAATCGGATTTTTATAGTATGTAATTAAGCGTTTTATAACATTATTAGTATTAACACGTTTTAACTTCCGTTCATTTATACACTTATTATTGCATTTACATAATTTTTGTGATGCTCACACAATACATAATTTATCATCGAACATTTCTACGCGCATTCTATGATATCCATTAAAACCGCATGCTTGGTACTAATAATAATACGAAGAATTTTATCTCTCCAATTGATCCGAAGGAATTCCACCATTGTAACTTCTCGCATCACTGCAAATTCAATGATTTACGCATGCGAAATAAATAAAAATTTAACAATTTATTGCGAACATAGGTTTTCAGTTTTCTTACTTTTTTTTTCTTAAAAATAGAAAAGCGTATAACGTACGATATAAAGTTGATTTGTTGTTTGGTACGTTGGTGGATTTTTTTTTATTTATAATATATAAACGCCAAACGGCAATTTTAAATATCAGAATAAGTATAAGTTAAAAGTTAATAGATATAATAATAGTATAATAATACACAAAAAAAAAGATCATATGGAAAAATACACCATAAATAAACTAAATGGTAATGCCTTAATTTAATAATATAAAATTATAGTACAACATATTTATAACCAGTATATTTAATTACATATTAAAATCAAAATTAAGATAGTTCAGATTACGAAGCATTCTGTGCAAGGGGTGATTATGTTCGTATAATGTATTGTGAATTGGAACTTGGAAAAGTGAGTGATTTCTGGAGAAGAAGGAATGATTTTATTATTTATTATCGCTAATCATACATTCCATATTATTATATAATATTAATTACATTATTGTTTTACTCATTGAATAAGACTGATACATCATTTTTAACAACTACTATGACTAGATTTGCATTATTTCATTTCACGAATATGAACTTTATTATACACTTGTGCTAGTTTACTGTATGAATTTAAAAAAAAAAAATCACTGATAAATATTTTATTATATAAAAATCTCGACGCACTAACTTCCAAGTCTAATTTGGCAATTACTTTATTTAAACTGAAAATTACCATAAGACATACCTATTGTAGCTAGGTGATGTAATTTAAAAGTACCGAATTCGGGTACCTACATATTTTAGAATAGTTTTGAGTTCTATTATGAGCTAAATGCAGATCTTTTATAATCTTAAAAATAATATTTTAAAATCGTTTCTTCATTGATCTATACACCAACGCAATACCATTTCGAACATACCTAACTGCAGCATAATATACACTCTATTGTAAGTATGTAACACAGAAACGCCATCATGGTTCAAGATGTTAGGTACATGAGTGAATGTGCTGTTGGTTTTGCAATTCAATTGTGTGCTTTTGTTAAAAAAAAAAGAAAACACTTAAATATGTAAAAACTCTTAATGTAACAACACGTTGTGTATTGAAAGTCGAGTTTTTTTAATAATTTACAATCGTCGAGCTACAACTTACACTGGAGACAAAAAAAAACCCCCAAGAAAATACCTGACAACAGACAAAATGATGGACATTTTAACAGGATAAATAAAAAAAATACAAAAGTAATATGAATCTACGAATATTGAAAAACTTTATTAATTTTAAAACTCTAGTTAAATGTACATTATAAAGAAGTCCATCTTTTTATTACAGTAAATGATTATTTGTTTGTACTATTATTATTTTCTTATGTTGTTTCACAAATGGTTGCGTTTTAACTTCTATTTTTCACTAATTTTCTAAACGTATCGAGTTCGAATACAATTATTTTATCTTGTCATGATTTAATATGAACATCTGCGAGTTAATTATTTATAAGCGAATCTTAAAATAGTTATTGTGGTAGGGAAATTTAATTTTTTTAATCTTAAATGAATTTCATATCTCATATGAAAGGCCCATAAAATATACAAATTATATATTTGTTTAGTTATTATATGTAAGTGACACGTAAGTGGGCAAATAAATATTGTAAATTTTGATTTTCCTATTATAGTTCTGATTATTTTCAACAGTTATGAATGTGATTTAACAATATCACTTAGTTAGATAAAATTAATACGTAATAAAACTGAAATAATTTTAAATATTATATTTATATAAAATAAAACCTAAAAGATCTTAAATAATTTTAAATATCATTGAAACTCTTTTCAACGACAAAAATGAAGCGTAATATTATATAATGTTGAAAGGAAATGTAATTTTGGATGAAGTTTTGACTTTTAAATAAAACGTGATTTGAGTATAAATAAATATTATAAAACATGAAGTTTTTTTTACAAAAAATAATAATAAAAACATAAAAAAAATGAGCTTAAAAAGATTTTATATATATTTCTAAACTAAGATTTGCGTATCATTTCATATGATTTTATTAAATTACATTTCTATTCAATAGAAGTGCTCATATTTTGACAAATAAGTAGTCCATCACTCACACGCTTTAAATCTAGAATGTAACGAAACTTAAAAATTGAAAACAACTTTGTTATTTGTGAGTCAAAGTAACATAATTCTTTGATTTCCAATAACTTATATACGTGCAAGTGGATTTTAATATTCTAATACACTTATTAAAAGGGAAATAATATGATAATATTATTTAAAATAATTTAAATTTAAATTTTATTACATATATTTTATGTACCAATTTTTTTTTCTTACAACAGTGTATTTCAGTGGATCCGCATAAACTGTTATAAACGGCTCAGCAATAGGATTTGACTGTTTCGAATGTAAAACTATATTTATTTTAATTGATTGTTTTGAAATAAAAATACTATGTGTATCTACCTACTAGCTACAACGGTCGTACACAAAACTATGAAACTATTTCGTTTATTGTTCTAAAAATGAATTGTAATTCTCTATAATATTATATTATATTTTATATATAATATGACGATTTAATATTGCAAGTTACAATCAATGTACAAATGGTTTTCTATTTTGTTAACATATTTAATAGGCATGACATTAAATTGCATTTGTCAATTGGCTATTTAGAATTTTATAGCTATAAATCGTAAAAAATTGTATATACATACTATTCCTTGATCGGATAATACAAATATTAAAACTGTGAGTTTAAATAAAGCACGGATGATTAACTTTTAATTAACTCAGTAAACTCTCCGTGCATAATCAGAATAGTTCGGTAAATTTAATTCAAAGACAATTGACACAACTTTTCTTGGTTGAATAACCACAATTTCCGATTCATTTTGACGGTTTTGATTACTAAATGTTTCGTCCAAACTAAAAATTAAGTTATAATGCATAAACATTTAGTTTTAAATTAAAATGTCGGTGAGAATTAATTGCAAGTGGATAATTTATTAAACCAAAATAGTTTTTCGTCGCTATAAATAAAACCTCGAATATTTTGTCAAATCATAAACTTATATCGAGAGTTGAAGACTTGGAAAGGAGTGCTGCATTAATAACTGTCGTACTAACCATCGCTAATTTTGACGTGTAATCTAAGATGAAAATTATGTTGTGTACAGGCGGAAGGGGAACTGTTCAAACCCAAGAAATGCATTGTCTCAGTCATGTTTTATATCTTCAAACAGAATATTTTTGTATAATTTGTAATCAAATATTTTAACTTTTTAATCTTTACCATTATAGCCAACCCATTATTTCAGTGGAATGTATTATTTTAACATACCAACTTAATATACCCAAAGCACAAAGGTAATACATAAACTAGTTAAGAAGATATATTTTTTTAATTTAACGAGTAAACTTATTTTTTAATTAACTAATTATATACATATAATTAACTGATTAACTTAAGTAAATTAATTGCCCATTGTCAAAAAATAATAGGTTGACTTTACTTACGTTAAGTTAAATATATATATTTTAACGAATCGAATACTGTGTCAAATTTAAAATTAAAATTAAATGTTTTTTGTTTAATCACCCTGAACAATAATTTTAAATAAGTAAACAAATATATTATATTTCTCGATTTCAAAAAAAAACACGTCATATAGATTATAATTTGCTTAGATTAAATGGTAAGATGAATTTCAACCAACAATTTATTGCTATTTTATATATTTTAAAGTCACGTGGTTGCTAATATGTACCTACACCTAAACGAAAATTAAAAAAAAATAATTATAACTCTTTTAATTTTTAAACTAAGTTAATATATTTCTCCATATAAAACTAAAACTTTTAGAAATACATATAATAATTGGGAACTTTTACTTATGTTGGCATAACTTAACTAAGTTAATAATTTTTGTAAACATGTATAAAAATAATAATGCTATAATCGTTTTAACTTGTTAGTACAAATAAAAATAATATTAAAACAATTTACAGTCAACAAACATTTATAATATGATTAGGTAAATTAAGTTAGTTTTAAATATTTATATGTATATATATAAGTAATTAAAAATACAAATATAACAGCACTTATTTGTTTTTTTTAAATATTGTTCGTAGGTTAATTTTAATAACCCATTCATCTAAGCTCAACGGTTCAATTCGATGTAGCACACAAACTGGCAAATCATATTACATTCATAATACAGCATAATGTTAGTATTATATATTGTATTGCATTGCCGCACTGGTTATTGAATGGTTGGTAACAATATTATGAATCAGAGGTAATTGCGGTAAAATAAAATTTAAATACTGGTCTATAGTGGTCTATAATGGTATAATTTTAATACGCATTGTAGGAAATAAAAATCGCTGAAACTAATAAATATTTAAAAAAAAAATGAATAGTCATTTCAAGGATTTTAAAAAACTTTCATGATTAAGGTTTATGGAAAATTCTATGGTAATTTTGTAAAAAAATAAGCTGCATGTCAGTCTACTTAAAAGTGAGCTGAATTTATTAACGGTAAGGTACCTATATCTATAATTTTAAAATGTAAGTAAGGACACATTATTATTATTTTTTACTTAAGATAAAGAATTTAATATCTTGAGGTTGTTAACTATAATAATGCTATTATGATTGATACATTATAATAACTATTAATAACAACCTAGTCGGTAAATATTTGACTCACAAACAAAAATATAATTATCAGTAAGTACTCGTGGCCGTGTCATTTGTATGAAAATTGGGAGTTTTCGGAGAAAAAAATGATAATGATGATGTGAACTTAGGTGAGTACATGGTGATAAAGATGGCGTTTAAATCTAAAAGTTGGCGAGTTTTTATAAAAGTTATACTAAAAATTATTTTACCCGTAACTTTTAACTTCAATAGAGTTATGTATATATTCACTTCGATACTCACACTCACTAACTAAACCACAATAGCTACGTCTTGCAACCATAACATAAAACTCAACGTGGACGAATAATCACTTTATCACGTATAATATATTATTACTGTTTAAACATTATATGCTATTTTGCAGTTAATCAATCGACTACTATCATTTAATAATTATAGTGGATAAAGCAAAATTCTCTTCGGCATATAATTATACCGAACAAAATATTTAATTTTGAACATTTCATACAAACTGCAGGGTATCTACAACCTTAAATATTCATCGTTCGTTTTATCGCTTTATAAAAATACGATTTAAAAATTGTTTAGTTTACCGACTTTAAATGAAACTATCAACTTTGAAAACCGCGATTCCGACACGCCCGAGATAATACTGTTTTGTCAAAAAACTTTTTAACCGAACTCGGATCTCACTGCGGACTTCCGATTACGTGCCGCTGCAGTCAAAAGCACAACACGGCCTACAAAACTTTTATAGACTGCGCCACACAGGATAATTGTAATAAAAATAATATTGATAATAATATTATAACGTATCGTTATACTTTTGGTTTACGCATTAAATCATATACTCGGTCAGAATTTAGCGCGTCTACCCGTCGTTAAATTTACCGAACAGAAACGTTTTTCTATATATTATATTATTTTCGTTAATATACACTGCGATAATGTACACGTTAACCTACCTCGCCGGTTTCGACGACGATTTTTCATATTATTATCTTTATCGGTATGACGTCGTCCAAGTTACCCATCAGCCAAGTGTACAATATCATAACATAGATAACGCGTGTGTATGTCATCGGGAACTGCAGCAGCGGTTTACGGCGACATCGAGCGATGACCGTCGCGAAAAATAAATAATATAATAATAATATGTCGATGATAGCTACGCGGTAGTTGATTTATTAATACGACGATACTTGTAGTTGAACCTTCGGTGCAAATGTTATTAATTGCGCCTTCATGAAGCCGAAAAAAGTGTAACGGTTATCAGTTTCTCGTCATATTTAACACGGTTTTTTTTTTTTTTTTTTTTACGAAAAATTAAATATATTTAATTTATATAAAATGACGTATACATTAAAAGGATAAAAAATATTATTATTCATAAGCACGTACAAAATACTTTGACGTGTTGACATCAACTATCAAGTTTCGCACGCGATAACCATCGATAAATCGCGAGTGTCCGTGAGACTTGTGCGGATTAGATGAAAATTATGAAACTCAAACACATTTTACAAACACTTTCAAAAATGTAACCTTTTTTAACCTTTTCTAACCTGACCTGTTTTATGAAAAAAAAATATATTTTATATTTATGTAATTATTTTTTGATTGTATTTATTATAAACATAGAACACGTCAAGAAGCATTATTACATATTATGTTGCCTAATAAACTAAGGTTAGGTGCATCAGATTCTATTAAATACCGATGGATGAAAACGGTACCTAAATATATTATTACAAAGAATAATTTAGAACATATTTTGAATGAAGTAAACGATTATATATTTAATATAAATCAGAGACATACACGATATAATATTCGTATATGATAGTTTATGAGCAATTGTAATTTGTTCATTCTACCTCTGATACTTTTTTCATGTGTTTAAGTTCTACTGGTACGATTTTTTCAACTTAAAAATACTGATTTTTGAAATTTGAATTAAATCTTTACTCTATAGAGTAGCTGTAATTTTATTAAAGATTAAAACTATTATTATATGTATACACATTTTCCTCTTCAAAATAATAACAAAATTTATTACAATCGTTCTGATAAAACGCGAGTAAAGCGAAATAATACTAATTATAATTTTTCTAACTTTATACCTAACTGTAATTGACGGATTTATTTTTAATTACCTACATCAATATTGTAGAATATTTGTCATTTATAATTTATTGTGAATATATAATTCCTAAATACTGAGAAATTAATAAAGAATAATAATATATGATTGTTATTGTTATTGAATGTTGGTTATTATTATATACCCAACGATGGACTTTATGTTTCAGGTAAAAAAAAAATGCTAGTAAACTTTAAATTTTATATTTATGACCTTAAAATTGTCTGGTAAAATCAATGTAATGGAATCTTGGGAAATTTCAATTTAAATGTGTCGAGTGTATACAAAATAATGAATTTTTTTGATTTAAAATTGAAATATTTAATTTTAATGTTGAATTTCCAGTAGTTACCTACCAAGTGTTTTCCTGCCATACCGACTGTATTTATGTTATTCAAATACCGCAGCCGAGTAAGTGTATCTGAGAAGTGGCACGCAACATAATATGTGCGCTCAGAGGCGAATGCTTAATAACGTCGTCTGGCGTATTATCGATATAAAACAGTATAAGAAATAACACATGGTTAAGGTCCAACGTACATACCAATCTAAAAACCGATCTTGTCGATGATTATAGACGTAGGTATAGCAGTGTGTGTCGATTGCTTATCGACAAACGTCGTGACATCAAGGGAATATAATATTATTATTGTTTAACTTGGCTGGCGTGCATGAGACTACATCGACAACAATCATTTTTTACACTCGTATTAAAATACTTTATTTTAACAAATATATTGTTTTCAATCGAAGGTACATACAATTATAACATTGTAGTACCCACTATTCATTAGTTCATTACCAGCTTACCTACGTGTATATAGTTAGGTATAATTTAAATACGATAAAACGTGCGAATTGATGACTCGTACCGTTATAGTAAGCAGTTTTTTTTTTTTTATTGAAACATAATTTAATATATTTACAATCTGTAATTGCAAGTTATACAATAAGTAAATTGGGGACAAGGTGGCCGAGTGGTCAACGCGTCGGCTGTGGCTCAGCCGGACCGGGTTCGATCCTTGACCATCGGGCGGCATTTTTCTCCGGGCAAGTCATGGTGTTCGGAGAACAAGTGCCGCCATCCCCCGCTCCGGGGCATGGCAGAAATCTACGGGTGCCCCAATAGAAATTCTGCCAAAACTCTCACCCACGTGTAAAACCAACCTACCGTTCCATAAAACCTACAGTACTACCCCCTTCCCAATGGCCTAAGTTGCCGCGGGATAATTAAAAAAAATAAAAAAAATAAGTAAATTGGATGAGATTTGATTTTCGGCAGGAGGAAGACACCCAGTGGTAGCACCCCGTGGAAAGCAGATGAAGAAGAGATTATAGGTATCTGCACAAGTTCCTTTCTATGGTTAATTGATTATTTAACGATCATTATTTAAATATATTGTTATTTATTTATTTTTCTAACAAATCACAACATCACTTTGCGCTTTAGGCGTCTTGGGGGATTACGAGGAACTGTAGCGCAGACCAAATTTTTAATACGTGGATTCGAATGATTACTCAGGTGGTTGTGGAATCTTCCATAAACAAGAATACTTCAAGTATTAAATTATATTATATTATTATCATTTATCACGCAACACGCACAAAAAAAACAGTTTGTAACAATGATTATATTAACATTAAATCTTTAGCAAAAATAACTAATTGTCCCTCATAAATGATCCGATGACAAAAGTATCAGGAGACTTTCAAGGAGATCAGATTTAAACATCCAACAATTATAACATTAAAATATTTACAATAACATAATATATTAATATCTAATTTCACAGAATTGGTCGGCCATTAAAATCTTATAATAAAAGCATCACAAGCAGATCGGATTTATATCATTACAATATTTAAATTAATAGCATATCTCATTTTACTACATTAAAACTAATAAAATATTATCTCTTTTGTATTTCATAAAATATTAAAACCATCACCCTAACAAAATTCTCGCTCTCATCCCTTAACATTAAAATTTTAGGGATATAGGTGTTAAGTTAAATTTTAAGATAGTTTTAAAGTTCTATGAATTAAATTATTTTATTTGTAAGACAAATTCTGTTAAATCACAATTAATGAATATTATGCGTAGGTATTTACGTTTAATTTAATCACCAAGATTAATTATACTAATAGTAGACTTCACTAGAATAATTGTACGAACTGTATAAAAACCAAGTACAATATTGATAGATAATTTTTTTTTTAAGTTTATTTTTTGTATTTAATTTCTGAATAATACATAATATAATACTTATGTCGATTATATTATGATATATTATGCATATAATATGATATATTATTCAATATTATGATAACTACAGTTCCTTTTCAACGTTAAAAAATCCTTTTTCAATCAACAATACAATACATATCCAAATGTTATAAACAAAACTCAAGCCAACAGAGGTCACACACCTCACTCATTCCTTCATCACCAAGGAACTTGCTCCAGTATATGCGATGCATTACAATTTATCGATCAACCACATTGCAACTAGATGCCTAAAATACACATAAACGCGGAAATTCTTCGAAAACTCAACATCCCTCCGTCTTGCTCTCAGTGAAGAAAACACTGAAGAAATTTACAAATTTTTCCACCACATTAGTTTATATCACAAATTTAAAATATCTGTAAATACTTTATTTCTATTCACATATGTTACGGTCGCAGGCTAATAACTTCAATATCTTGAAACCTTTATCTTAAATATAAAAATATATATATACATATATACTGCAGTATATACAATATGTATTTTACTTTAGTGGAGTCCGGCACTAATATCTCGTGGCATGACCGGAGACGTTATTTTCTGATAATATAAATTATATTTTATTTGATATCAAATTTTAAGTGTTCGGGTGTTAAACGTTGTTTTTCTTATTTCGTAATTAAAAAAAAAATCAATTTCTCAATCACTAGTCTACAGCAATCAAACGAAAGTAATAAAATCCACAATAACATAATAAAACCTATACATGTATATATATATTATATATATTATTGCCGGGCCAGCACTATACTTGACATTTTCTGATATTACCCTTTTCATGGCGTAGAAAAGGATAGTTTCGGCTATTGTAAGAGTGTGGAAGAAATTATGTTACAATATTATAACCACTATAATTTCAATCACTATACAACACCTTGCACCCTTACATGTAAAGCATTTGCGGTTAGCAAAATAATAAAATTACTTCAGCGTTATATAATATTGCCTATATATTTTTTATATGTGTTTTTTTTGTCCTGGATCGCAATAAATTTCTATGGTTTGGTATAAAATATAATTTAACGATGCGTATACAAATAATATTTGTTATACTTTAGTAGCGATCAGATGACCCGCGAGTGTAACGGGTGCGTTGCGTGAAAAAGTCAACACGATGACGGTTTAACGCCCTCCGGACTCGCCATAAATGTGATTTTTATCACATCCCGTAATTTTGTCAGTGATATTTTACAGAGACTGAGAATAATGTCTCGTATAGGATAGCACACGATCACACAATAACGATTGGTCGACCGGAAGAGAAGAAAAACGCAAATATCCATTTGATAATATTATAATAATACTCTATCGACTATCACACACATCCGGACACTTGACGACGCACTCGCAAATATCACTATACGCCTGAAGCTGGACTTAATAACGACTTAAAAATTTAAATTTAGTAAATGTGTCGAGTGAATTGTTTGCCAAATTGTAAGTGTCATTTTGTATATAGTTTAATATAATATATTGATTTTTAGGATAGTGTAGATTTCTGGTGGTAAAATCTGAACAATCGAACAATTTTTCTTCATTATATATACCTAATATATGTATACTATATTATTTTAATGTTACGCATTTAACCTGCAATTTATAGTTAGGCGTGACTCGTATTTTTCTACAGAGGCTAATAGCTTGTAACAAATAAAAAATTAAAAAATTATATTTTACTGGCCGACTTTTATCCGTGCGTGCAGAATAATGCATGCTCGTGGACGTAAAAATGACATGTCGTTAAGATACCTGCCAAACATTCGAAGTTATGTGTTGCAGATGTATAACTGTACCACTACCGAGTTAGTCGATTTGTGGTTTAAACGTAGGTATAGGTATACTTATTACTTATCATATTATTATATTAAATTATGCGATTTATTAACTATTAAGTGCGTTTACACTATACCATGTCGTCTATAATTTTTTGTGTTGTTTATTATCTATGTCAGGAGACATGTTTAAAACCTGGTTAGACGTTAACCGTTGTAATTAAATGCAACCTTTCATATTTTAAAAATATTATCAGTAAGTAGTAATAATAACTGAAAACCATTTGACCACGGTTTTAACTACAGACGTAGACTAATTAAGTCATTTTAAAAATAACAGTAACACCTGAGACCTTATAGTACCTACTTTTATTAAAAACTTAACCTCAGCAATCAGCCAATAAAAAAATTAGATTTTAACAAGACGTATTAAATTAAGGAAAACACTCGAGGGTGTAAAAATCACCTTTATATGAGCGAGCGTCTGGTTAGGTTTTAGCCACCCTGATCGGGCAATATTATTATAATATAATGCGTTTTGAGTAGGTACACATGCGCGCGCGCTTTTTAAGGTACTGTGAGCAATAAACACGATAAATAATAATATACCATAAGTATCCGTATATTTTTTTGAGAATTCATTCGGTCGTTTATACAGTATTACAGTCGTATTATATAGATGTTTTTTTTTTATTCTTGTATATGTGATCATAACATATCATTATAATATATTTTATGATTGATGGGATATGAATGTGCATAATATAGACGGTCGGCGAGAGACATGCGCCGCATTTCTCGCCCTATCATATAATTTAATATATTAGTTAAATATCAAATGTGTGTACTTGTTTAAACTGCAACCGCGGTGGTATGGTAAAAAATTTACATCATTAGAGCTAGAAAATATTATAAAAAATATATCATTACTGCAACCAGAAGAAATAACAATAATAAGGATAAAAAAAATTAACGAAAATAATATATTATTGTATTTAATAAAGCTCGAGCGGTTCACGAGTTCATACTTTATACGACCAAAAAGGTTTGAGAAGAGCATTGTCAATAAGCAGTTTGTTAGAAATATTGATTTTTCTGAATTGAGTAATGGTCTGAAATAGCTAGCGACATATATAGTGTATATAAGTTATAATAATATATTATACTCTAATAAATTGTATGCTGTTTTAATTTTTTTTTATTTCGAAGGAGCATTCATTTTTAAAAGAATATTTATTTAAAATATAATTTCTAAGAATTGAATAACTAGACCAAAAATACCTGATAACATTTAAATGATGATCATCGTTTGAAAACAATGACAGAAATGAAAATATATTTAGAGCGTAATGGTTGTAATCTACAAATATACAGATGTTGTATTGTAAAATTCGAATGACTACGTTGTAAATATGACTGTAATAAATTATTCTGAGTATGGTTTACAAACGCTGGAGGGCAAAACTGTTATAATTTATAAATCAAAATATTTTTAGATCCATTATACATTAAACGACATACCATTTTCGTACCATGCAGTAATACCTCGACGTTTCTTAGGTTAGGTCATAACAATATAGAATAATTTGTAATAAAATTAAAACGTAATACAAAACGATGTCTTAATCAATTTCATATCAGGCCAATTCAATCTAAATTTAACATATGACAAATAATAGGTCAATTTGTTATGCGGTTTATATACAATATGCGTACGATATATAATTTTAAAATACATTTTAGTCTTAGTACACAACCCATGTTATATAATTTATACGTCGTTTTATACTTATATTTCAATGTTTTTAATAATCATCATTAAAACAAAAAGTTTTGGCAAAGCATTTATAAAACAAATAAATGACAGTCACATAAAGTATAAAAGTAAGTTCGGATTTACCATTTACAATCAAACGTGTTTTTGATGTCTGGTTTTTGGCACAAACACTATGAATGTAACGAAGGGATTAATAGATATATTTTAAGAACTGGAATTAGGTCAAATAATTAAATAGTTTTATTGTTAATTAGTCAAACTCCTAAATACTAGATCTTGTTCAGTTTAAATTAATTCTGGAAATGGACTGCGAGTTGTCTCAAAAGTCATTGTCGGAAACATTCAATGCAATAATATAATTTTATTTATCTAATAAAAAAACAAAACAATTATCAAAACGTAACCTTTTCGCACACTTATTCGTTATTAACATTAAGTGTATGCATTATTTAGAACATATATACAATACGTCTAGTAAAATGATTTAATAAAACAGATGATAACATACAAAATATTAATCATAATATAAATAAAACATTGGATTATTATTGGCGTATTTGATTATAATAATTTTTTACTACTAATGCAGCTATGGTTGGAATTTGGAATGTTGTAATTCTATCGATTGTCATTATCGTGCATTCAACCAATGCATGCTTGACCTAGACAAATTTTGCTGGTTTGTATTTAAATACCCCTAATCTGGGTTGTGGCTCGGTTAAAAAGCGTACACAAATAATTAACACTATTTACCTATAACTGATTAATATGTGTGTCAGAAAAGGATATTGTAAAAAAAAAAAACATTGAATAAGGTAATGGATAGATTATTACCCATCATGGATTGTTTTTTTCTTGAAAAATAGATTAAGGTTTATCTATTTTTTATAATTATTTATTTATTAACATCGCAGTCGTAGATGCATTAATAATAAAACACAGTTGTGCTATATACCTATTCTGTATCATATTATGCTGAATAAATATAATAAAATCTTCGTTAATTTCTTAATATTATTTGTATTATTATAACTTTCAAACTATTAGGTCTCGGTGACTACTAGATTAATTTAAGTCACAATGAAGTTGGTCGCTTTCAATTCTAAAAATCTATCTGTTCAAAACAAGTCTGCCGTAAAGGTCCAAACTATATAATATTCCTGCGATGTTCGGTCAAGGTCCGTAGACTATCTATTAGTATATATTTTATTGTATTTAAACAATGGTTTGAATCGCATTGAAAGCATACCGACTATCACCTATATGGTATGTACTATTGAATTCAAATTTCATAACTGCAGTTCGTTAGATAAAACAGTAAAATAATATCTATAGTAAAATATCTCGTATTGATTAAAATTGATGCGACTTCCGGATGCGTGCGAGAATAGTTATTTGTTGGTTTTTTTAAAGAGTAAACATAACTAAAAAAAAGTAAATACAGAAATCGCCATGTGATGGACTCACGGTGGATTGACTCCTTTTATACTTACACTACATTATACATGTGGACAAAATTCGTCTACTGGCTTCACTATTACACGAGTAAATGGGATCAATCAAAATTGAAACTGTAAGCGATTAGGTAAATGTTTTTAATATTTTTATTGATATGATTCTATCACGAAATAAATATTATAAATAATTATTTAGTATTTGACTTTGTTGTGTAAATATAATACGAGATGCATTGTATATAAATAAATAATAATGAACGTCAACTTGCGACTAATAAGTAGAAATAATTTAATGAATATACCTTTCAAACAAAAACACGTGCAGTGATAAAAAAATTCGACATAAATCTATGATTGATATTGATGGTCAGAATACGAGAAACCCCATATACTGAGTTTTATGATACATACTATTTGCACGTATTCAACACAATATTGGTAAACTGTGCAGACGACAAACACAACTAAGCACTTCAATATTTTTGAATTTTAAATAACACATTAGTTAGCTCGTAACATCGCCTATTATAATAGGTTCGAAATTATACATCATGCTACGGATACGCGATACACAACAAACTTACTGGTTGAAAAATATTTCACGACAAATTGAAAATTTAACAGCTTGACCGTTTAACATTCGTTTCGTCTACAATATATAATAATGGGTGTACATCCGAAATGGGCGTTAACGATGACATTCTATACTTAACTTAAAATTGCTTACAAAAAAAAAAAAATAAAAATAAAAACGACGAATCAATAACACAGCGTCCTGTGCGTATGTATAGTTTATAGTAGATGGATAAAGCAGACTAGAATAGTAAACATTTATTCTAGAATAAAATAGCACAAGTATACCGTTAGAATGATATATTATTCACTCGTTATTTAAATACTAGGTAGTTCAAAATAAATTATGAAACATAACTTTGAGCAACTTAACGATCAAAAATATTATTCTTCAGACGTTTCAAACCGTTCCATTCCGATTTCGATTTCTCAGTGCAGATTTAATTATATAGACGTACGAACATGTTTCGTTTGTACAGTGCACAAACAGTCCATAAAATGTGTGGTAGGTTTCTTTAAAGCGAGTTACGTGCACAGGTTGGTACATCGTGAATATTTATCTATTTCGTATAGCGTTTTACGACCTACGGCGTTCGCCTTATAAGTTTCCGAGTAAATAATAATATTATATTATATTATGTTCGTCACGATAACAATATCAACGAGCGAAAAATCGGAGACCTACTCTACTATATATATATTACGTCACGTAAAATCTTAATATCGTACGAATTGAAATTGCGTGTCGAGGACGATCGGTTTTTTATACTCTTTCCCCAGTAATAAACGGGAATAAGAAATTCCGGCGAAAAAAACCGCGGCCCGTACACACACACATACCTACCTAATAATATCGATTTAACGTACGTTTCCGCGATTCCGGCCAGATTGCGATGCCGTAGTACGTGTCGATTGGAATTGATACGTCGTATAGACTGTATACTATAGTTGTAGAATAATATGTCGTCGTCGCACTGTTGGACGGTAGTTGTGTGTGCGGAATACCCACGGAAGACATGTGACAAGACCAAAAAACAAAGTGCGCCCCATTGTCATAAACGGGTTATATAGGTAATATTAATATTATATTGCACGGGCACGCACGGATACCGCGCGCCGCGTCCAGACGATTGTGATCTGAAATCGTACCCGGCTATTTATTTATTTTATAATTATTATTGTTACTATTATTTTTTTATAAATCGTGACTGAATGAGAAAAATAAAGAAAAAAAGTCTCTCTCACACACACACGACTGTTATCACCGGCTATAAATGCACTTTGTGTGCCGGTGATGTCCATGTACGGCCACCGACAATCCTCCCCGTAAACGATTTATAATAATTTTTTAACCAATCATGGTGGAATTTCCGATTGGCATTGGACAATCAAAAGCGACGCGCGGCGGCAGCCGCATTCAAGTCTTAACGTGAAATTCGTGACAGTAGACATATAAATTATCGCCGTTCACAGTCGTTTAGTATATCTTTAATAGTCTGTCATCGATATACCGTTAAAGCCGGAGAAGAAGCTCTTTAAAAATTCTGAATTCAGAATTACAATTTGGACATTAGATATAATACATAAAACAAGATATTTTTATATTGTGAGTATAATATATTATATTGTAACTTTTTGGAATGAATAACATACATATTATACCTATCTAGGTGATATAAATGGTAATTGGTATTCCTGAATATTGTCAGTCGGTTAATGAAGATGCTTTAATATGATTTCTTCTCATAAATTACCCGATTTTCTTTGGAAAACAATGAGGGTTATACTTATTTGGGGAAATAGGAGTCATCCTCATTTTACCTCACATAGACTTTTGACAACTAACTTTGTTGTTTTCATATAATTGATTTAAAAAATATATATATACATCAATTACCATTATCTATAGATTGTTCGTATAACATTTCAAAGAAAAATATACGTTTTAAGTGAGTTATAGGCCTTGTTTGAATTCAAATATCAGCATCACTTTGCCACCATACTACGTAACGTAATATATTCAAATTATATTGCGTGAAAAGTTGTAAAAAATATATTAGGTATATGTTATGTATACCTAATGTAAACTGATGGTATTGTTTATTGGTACTTATAAAGAATATAGCTTTTTTAAAGTAATAAATTAATGACCAAAGACGGCGCAAGAAACAAAACTCAATCAATTTATAAATAATTTCTCTCCCTCTCATTCAAAATATTTTCAGCTATTAATTTTGGAGGTTATTTTTAAATCAAATGATAAAAACGTAATTAATTCTTTATTTGTATTTCCATTGTGAAACATAATATTTCTCAATAATTAATCTTGTTTAATATTAATAAAAAAAAAATTATAAATAAACAATACTGATAAAAGACATTTCACAAATTAATGTTCTCACCGTTAAAAATCAACGACCATAAAATAAGGCAATAAAATACAATTATAATTACTGGTTTGCTCAATGGAATAAAGTAGATGAAATAAAATTGTGGAGATTTTTCATTTTAAGCAATAATAAGGTCATACTAAACGTTCACAAAAGTACACAACTATAAGATATATATTATTATATAACATTGAGATTATGAATAGATGTATCGCCAAGATTTTACTATTAATGTATTGAAAAAATAATAGTGTTTCAGTTTATATTCTTACTCGAGAAATCGAATAAATTTTAATATCGAAACTAAATCGATAAGTCTTATTATATACAATTTATATTAAGATAAAGTTCATAATTTATTCGTACAATTTAATTAATCGAATATATTATAGTATATACAAATGTGTTGTACCTATCTATTATAGATACATTAGTATTGTGGTACCACATGCGACCTTAGTCGTTGATGTCTAAATAAATTATTTATAGAATTATAATAATAATTGTTGTTTTAAATACAAAATGAAAAAATACCTATTATACTCACAACATCGTAGGTATGATAAATTCTTCATTTACTTAAGTCAACGTAATAGAAAACTAACAGTCTACATTTAACTGTATTTACAAAAAAACGGTTGAACTTGCAGGTGATAGACTGATATAGGTATATAATATTAAATGTTTAAAATTTAAGACTTGTTATAATTAATATAGTGCCCTAACTGAATAACTGCTGTAGATATAACACGATGGGTCGATAACATTATCCTTACACTCGAAACTTCCAAGCGCTCGACTGACGAGATATTTCTCTTAAAACCTACTCAAAAGCTGCAATACTCGATCGATTTCCAATGTTAACGGTTGTTCAGAACATATATTATTCTATTATCCTGTGGGGACACATATTATGATTTACTATACGTACGATACTGCAGCATTACTTTAAGTATAGTTCTCGTCAGATAATTTCCGGGAAACATTTGTTAAGACTTGGTGCTACGCGTGGGCAATATTTAATATAATACCTATGTATATTTAGAACAACGGCGGACGACAGTTGAAATCCCTTTGAAAAGCTTCGAGTTCCCGAAACTATATAAACCGCGAATACTTATATAAAACCAATACTGTGAATGGTGAATTTAAAATTGATATTATTCAACGTTAAAAAAAAACACTTAAACGTATAGCCTTTGTCTTGAAACGTGGTGCAGATATGGATTTAAGTAAGCACTCGTATTGTAAGCGCTTAACTACGTTTCATTCGGTTTTCCATGAACCAAGGTATTGGGTTCTAAACGGAGACGGCATTGGCTTACTGCGTTTTATTTCGACCTGGGTGTACACCGTTATATTGTAGGTATACCGGGTAATCGGTAACGCAAATAAACTTCCGGACGTGTCATAAAATAAATGGGTCAGGACTGGAAGGGTGGGGGAATGGTAATAATAATATTCCAAACACTCATAAACTAGATTTGATATTTTTTTCTTGTATTTTACTACCTCGTTTGCAATACGATCTAGACGCAGGCAGAACAAATCCAAAAAAAAAAAAAAAGAAAAAAATGGATCTTATTACATACAATTTTTATATTTATTTATAGATAGATTTCATGACCAGAAATTATTATACTATCTGCCGTAAAATTACACACCGCAGTGACAGAATAAAAATCGTATACACCGGCTGATCAAATGACATTATTCATAATTAATGATGGTCGTGAATATATATTTTAAAAATAGATACCAATATATGTATAATAATATACCCTTAAGAAAAACTTTCGTGAAATAAAGAATTCGTCACTCTTGTGTTACTATTTAGTATTTACCTTACAAACAATCCAATCAATATTTAATCAAATAGGTACCATTTTATGCGTAAAAACGTGTTTATTTTATATTTAGAAATTTAGAATGCATAAACAAAGCCATTTAAAATAGTGTTATATTTATAATTTATTCAATTCAATTTTATAAATTTATTGTTTTGGTAACTATTCAATTTAATAGAATAACAAAGAAAAGTTTAAAAATATTAAAAGAGAACGTTTTAAAATAACAATAAGGCACACAAACGGTTTTATTCGTTACTATTACTAGCATGTCCACGGTATTATTATTCGTACGTTTTGGTTGTACCCATAAAATAACAAGCGTTTAGTGACTTCTTCTGTTTGTATTATATGGCATGAAACTCGAAATATTGTTTTCGACTAACTATAATTCAACACCTGTCGGCGTGGTTACCAAAATGTTTCAATATTTGTCTAATGGAGACGCGTCCTTCTTTGTTGCGGGGTGGTTTTTTTTCATATTTTTTTCCCTCGTTATTGATGAACCGACTGGATAAATTCATTCTCCACGCTATATTATTATTATTATTTCGTGTGGGGAAACCAATAAGTAGTAACCACACATACACACACGCCGCTCACTTACGCGTATATACGCTGCTTGGGTGGTGAGGATCGAAGGACGTCATAATAAAGTCGTGTCGGTCCAAGTTTTCTATCAATAAACGAACCCTTTCTCGATGGGGTCGTGTACCGCGTGTGTGTATGTGTATACCGGCAATAATATACTATAGTGTATACGTATACATCATATATATATATATATAAATGTATTCAATGAAGCGGAAAATATCACTCCCGAGTTTGGTCTTTTCCCGTTCTTCCCTCGCCGCCGCTGCCACACCATTTCTCCGTTGCAATCGTCGGAAAATTTGTGTCCGACGGATGTTTTCTACTACGACGTTCGCGGCGGCCTATAATCTATACATATGTATCATAACATATATTCATACATATACGAGTGTGTGAGTGTGAACTACGATATGAGCTTTGATAGATTTCCAAATGTTAAATTTGATTTTGTCTCTCATAGCTAGTAAATCGTATGGCGCGTCGTTCGGTCGAATTTCCGTGATCGGCTCGCATGGAAACAACGAATGACCACCCAGCAGACGGTGTGATTCCAAGTGCAATCATTTTCACAATAGTAATAACAATAACACTGTAATATTATTAAAGCGTTGACGTGAAGGTGACCTCTTAAATTTTACGATTCGGTGAAGACGCGTATTTTGAAACAAAAATGTTATAAATAAACCAATATACATTTTTAATGATGGTATAAAACTTAATGATTATGGAAAATAGAACTCATTTTTCTTTCTGCGTTTTTATTTTCAGATCGAACAGAAGTTATTGGTTTTGATAATAATTTCTTCCTTCGAGTCGGTAAACGGTTTTTATTAATTTTAAATTTTTAAATTTTTATATCGTTATAAACCGGTGTAAAATAAACTTAAGACGCACATATTATTTTATCGTGCTGTGCTTATAAAACGTATCGAGTACTTTTTTTTACCAAAGAATTAAAACATTTAAATAAAAATGTAAAACAAATTTGGAAAATAAACTAAAATTTATAACAGGAAACGAACAACAACAGCAAATGTTTATTCTAGTTTAGAGCGTTATATATAATATGTATTATTTATACTCATCTGTGTGTAATTTAATGTAAAAAAACTCAACTCGAAAATGTCTTTAGCAAACGATATCTCATCACTTTTAAATTTAACTTTAATACCACAGCTCTGAGCCATTCGCCGGTGCAGTGTGTAGACGATCAGTAGTTTTGTCGGATTAATACTGCTCATTTATAATGGTGGCTTGATTGTCTTTTTAGGAATTAATCTTATCCACATTTCGAGTAAACTTAAATAATATCTTTCCGCAGACATAAGTAATACTCTACAAGTTTAAACATTAATTTTCAAGTGCAAACGAGTAGTTCTTGACATTTCCATTGTTCGATGAGGTTTTTATTAGTTTTAATTTTGTTTTTTAGTTTACCTTCCCTTACATTGGTTAAATATTATGTACTTACATCGAACTTTGATGGACGATAAAATCTGATCAAAAAAAATCTGACCCTCCCAAAATACAAATTGATAAACTGTCATGATGGTCTTCCGTAAACACCATATTATAATAATACGGCCGTGTAAATTATAAGAGAAAAAAAAACAAATATTGTTCTTTTTTCAGACAATGTGAATATAATTCGAATTGTCATTATATTGATAGTGTTAGTATCACTACAATCATAACAATGTAGGTACCTATATATTCTGCAGTATTATTTAAAATCAGCCGTACCATACAGCACACCATTCCCACGCCCCAATAGGATGGATATAGTACCTATTATATTCTTTAATATCATAATTATTTCGAGTATATTTTTGTCCATTGCATGTGCGTGCGCCGTATAATATTCACGAAAATTAAATAAAAACATTTTTAATGTTCGGTTGGCGTGGATAATGTTTAACAAATTATCATAATACACAGGATGTCAAAGAATATTGGTCGAAATGGTCGGTCAACGTTTATCAATTTGAATTTTTTACCAAAACATTAAAATTAATTTAAAAATTAAATAATAAATTGTAGTACCACAATTTTGATATCTCCATAATTTCGTGAGATATCGCAATGGGCAAATCCTCGAGGTACACCTTGTATATAAAGCGGTGTGTATCAGAATTTGACGTCAGCGATTGTCTAACCTATTGTTGTATTTTTACTGTTGGTTTTATTATCTTATGTAATAATATATCAAAAAAGTAGTACATTATGACTTATGTTAGTATACAACATAATATTATACGTCTATACTTTAGTAGAATTTATTTCTTATATTCGTAGCATTTATATAACTCACGAACGTTATTGTGCAAACGTATTTGGTACAATAATTAACTAGGTATTAATTATCTTGTTAAGTTATTTTGTGACTTTGGAAGTTTCTTTTTTACCCAATAAAAAATCAATTTCAAAATGTGTTACCAATATGCATATTATGACCACATCATGGTTTTACACATAATGATTACGCCGAAAAGACAACTTCTGAAGAAAATATAATTTAAAAAAAAAACAGTACCTAACTTAGAATTTGGATGTTAAACGTGAATAACGTACAATTTTCAATATTTAATTAACTTTTTTCATTACAAAATATATTAATTCAAATATTAAATAGTTTTCTATGTTTATGATACATAGTTATACACTGAAAGTTGACGCGAAACACGCTAGCTTCTATACAATAATAATGAGTTGCAGTTGATTTAAATTCAAACTTAAATAATCAACGACTAATTTCTTAGCAATGTTTAATATGACTTTTGAAGTTTAATTTGTTTTTATTTTGTCGTCAAAATTGATTTCAAAATTACGTGTTGTTGGTATGCCTATATGAAATTTTGGTTTTATACAAATTATACAATGGATGATCAATATCTATAAAAATTATTTTTTCCACACTAATCAATACTTAACTCGGAATTTGAATGTTAAACGCCAATTATAATGTAGGTACAGTTTTCAATATTGATTAGCTATTACTTAAAAAATATTAATTCTAAATATACAATATTATTTTCAGTTTTCACGATATATTTATAGCGCAAGTTGACGCGAAACACACCAGGTATTATACATTATAATATTGAGTTGCAGTTGATTTGAATTCAAATAGTCTACGACCATAGTTCACGCATAAAATAATTGAAAAATGTAAATATTAGTATACTTATAGCTAAGTTCAGTCACTATAAAAAGGTTATTAAACTATGCTTATTTAATTATATTTAGAAATTATTGGCATGAGAAAAAGTTTTGATGTTTTTTTTTTTTTTAATATTCGAATTACGTATTGGCCTGATGTGTTATTAGTGCACAAACATAACGTTTTGTATAGTATAATTTAAATTTTATATTCTAATAATTTATTGGATAATAATTTAACCTTCAATTTATTTTACGAACAATTTTGGGGTTCTCCAAAACAGAAATTGTTTATTTTTTATTATTATTATTATTATTATAACTACCTATTACGTATGGAAATTTGTAACACGTTGTTCAATAGGTACATAAGTTATATTAAATTTTTAAAACATAATACACTTGTAAGTATTTATATTTTAATAGCCATATCACACATATTATATGAAAAAAAAATGCGTAATAATAAGCAAAACAATTTAAAGATGATTTTAAATACATATTTAGTTACGCATAGCAATGACTATTCGAACTTCAAACAACTTAATAAAGTTTTCAATGAAATACGATTCACCTAGTTTAAAGGCTAAACATATTTGGGTTTAATTATTACTGCAGAAATCATTAAACTTATTATTACAATAATTTACTTTTCAAACATCATTCAACTAAGCCAACTAATTGGGTATATATAAAACGATTGCTTTTAAATTTCATAATGATTGGAAGATTCAAAACAAATTAGGGGATTTATTTAATCATATGTATGTCTTAAATTTTTGTAACCAATAGCTTTTGCATTCGATATTAATTTTAGAGATCAATAAAAAACCAAAAAAATATGGGATAGGGGAATTAAAATCTTACGAGAGAATTGAATTGAAAAAAAACTACCAGCCCATTATAATTACACATGTTTTAATAATTAATATATGATTTTGTATTTACACTCATTAAGACAAAACTTTTAAAAAATCTAAAATAATATTGTGATCATAGATGACGTTATAATAGTAGTTTTTTTTACATAATAATTATACATAATCGTAAATGTTTGATATTGATTGTACCTACTGTTTTATATATACTATCTAATGAGTGTGTAATGAGTACCTAATGCGATCAAGTAATTATAGTACGTATGTATACGGTATACCCATACAAATTGGTGATATAATTACATTATACATTACTCTGAAACTCCGGTTAGAATGTTCTTCGTTCTATATGAAAAAAAAAGATGACATTTAAAATCCACACCATAATTTACAAACCATATAATATAAAGAATAATAAATCAATCTTATTAATTATTTTAGTATATAAGTACCTTGATATATACAAATATAGGTAATAATATAATTGTTTTAAAAACCGGTTAAACGATTATTCACCATTTTTGAAGAGAACATACATTATTAAAAGATACATATTTTTATACATCGCGTTGGACTTCTATATTTAACGAAAATCTCTATATGGTAACACATTTATTTACCAAGACATATTCGTTGAAAACCGTTCCTATTTAACCAACTAATTCTGTTATGATATAACAATTTTGTACAATTATTAAGTCACAAGAAGAACAAACTCGTCAATTCGACATACTAAAGTATGCATATCTTCATCGCTATTCATTCTTTGGTGTATTTCCTGTATTTCTAGCATCAAAGAAGAGTATAGGTATGTAAAAAAGAAAATGTTAACGATATATGGTTTTTTGTTGAAAGAAAAATGATAAAAAAAAAACAGTTATCAACAGAAGATTCAGTGAAAATCGCATGGTGGTATTATTATTATTAATTACATAAATACATTAACCTCATCACCGTTAAAAGGTTATCCATAGTGGTATAAAATCTTATGCAGATAAGTCTGCATTATGTATTTACTATACTTATTATTGTCAATTTTTTTTATGATTCACTTTTGTAATATATTAATGTAATAATAATATAACTCTTATATTATTAAATATTATTATTATTATTATTATTAATTCAATAAAAAAAAAACCAAGTTTTCGGTTGAAGGAAATATGTTGACGGTTTTTGTATGTAACGAAAATTACCATTCCACCAATTGTTTTATGTATTTTTTTTTGCCCAAGGAACCATCATCAATTGTTTGTCTTACACAGGTTCCATCGGGTGCAAATCATTTTTTTTTTTCAATGATATAACGCGCCATCGATCACTTTGCGATATGTTCCTTTACGGTGACAGAATAATATTATTATACACCGAATATACAGTACAGACACCGTGTTACATATATATATATATATATACATATATCGTCCTTATAAACTTTGCCCTGTCTGCAGCGTTTCGCCAGACTGCGGAGGAGTCGAGCAGCTGGCACACCCAAGTACACATGTGACTATATACTGTACAGTGTATATCTATCGAAAGCGCTAGATTTTCAGCAATCTAGCGCACAAAGTTTATCAGAAAGTTTTCGAGCCCACGGAATGATAATAATAATAGAGCGTACGCGGTGTTGGGTGGGACGCATTGTATGCGCAAGTGCCTTGGGTCGTGGAAATGTAACTAATAACCATAAACGCGAAAAGCTAAATAGGATTTTGATTACTGTCGTATTATGGTGTTACACGTTTTGGATTTCACTAGACACCTCATCGCCACTACTGTCTAGGGATCCCGTCATATGATATCGTACCTAATATATGTGTAGCGTATATATTGTCAACGTGAAGGGTGAAGCGCACAACAGCAGACTGCCATCATATAGGTAGGTCTTTAGGCTAATCTAGATTTTACACTCGTCTCTATGCTTGTTGCCTGAGCAGCAATTTTTTCGATTCAAAACTTTTAGTACCGTCACTATAAAAAATTTCGCTCAAACAACGCTTAACGCTTAAGTCGTCTACATCATATTTGCATAAGCTGATGTACAAATTACATTGGAATCATAGAGACATTCTACGAGAATACAATGTGATGCTATTATGCAGCAAGTGCAAAATATAAATCTTTAAATCATTGGCCACACTACCAGAATTTCACGTGTACATACGACAGGAAAAACCGTCTAATTCTAAGAATATGACCTACAAGCAAAGTTGTTTGCATAGAATTGTTTTTCATTCAGGCCAGGAATGAGTTCTACGTGATCCATCGTATGAAACAATATTGCACCATTTTCACAAATCAAAAGAATAATTTCCTACTTAAAAAAAAAAATTGTTATAAATAATTTACTATAATGTAGGTATATTTAATGTTAAACCGTATGTCGAATATAATCACCATGTTAATGGTAGGTACTATTAATCAATGAGAACTAAATCTATGAATCTGCCCCTTAAAAAGTTGTATATAATCATGATATACCTTATACCATTGATTAAGTATATTTAATCAATGCTTATACCTATACCTAAAAGCAATAATTATTATTATTATTGTGTTATCTATATTCAGTGTTACATTATAATTTATTTTAGTTTTTACCATAGTGATATTTAAAAACATCTATAAATCAACATTAAAAAAGTTTTACCTACAATTGAAAAATTCCTACCTAATTGTAAACATTTGATGAACTATATAGGGTATAAATATTCGCAAGGAAATTTAGCGATGTTTCGCGTTAAACAAAATCAATTTATACATGTCTATAATATTTGCACAGTATTATATTATTGTTATTACTATATATGATGAGTATCATTATTATTATTATTGTATAATAATATCCTGTCAACCCGTGTGGCTAAGCAGAAGATACGATTACTGTGCTTTAACCACAGTCGCTGTCGTCTGCCCGACGTCCACGCCGGTGCATCTACAGACGTTGCGGTCCATTGTTATAATAATATGTATCTTTCTTTTTTTCACCGAATCTCTCTGTATAAGGTCTAAAGAGCTCGTTTAACGTCCCGCCGGTTGACTGGCAATATATTATCATCAGCTTACGCGTAGTAACACATGCACTATTTATATAAAAATACAATAATGATAGTATGTATATAATACCTGTGCGGATTGTCCACGCCGCCGCCGAAGAAGTTGATTTATCGGCGGCGTTTCCACTTTCTCACGGCAACAAGTAGCAGCTCGTCATAAACGCAACTTCGTCCAACTCCAGACACCGACGTGCGCCTCCCCCGAAATCGAATGCTTTAATGCACATCCTCCCCGGTCACGTTTCTGTGGGCTTTCGGCGATGACATTAGTAGAGAACAAAAGACTTAAGTCGCCAAATGAACGAGAAACGTGTACTATCGCGGATTTAAAAATATGGTATACGTCATTTTAGCGTAAATATGTTTTTTACCTGCAGGGTAATTAATTTGTTTGACCTATTTTTTCTTTAAGTACTTAAATTTCCCCTAACGACCATTTGTATGACCGATTATCTATCGTAAATTTTTCAGTGCACTACCTATATAGCAATACCATTATAGTACATAGCAGTGATGCGGCTCGCATTATAGTTGTATGTGGCTTGAGTCTTATTATAAAATAACTAATTTTTATTTATTTACGACAAAATTATAAAAATTATAAAACTTATTTTGGCTCTTGATTTCATTGTATTCATCCATGTGGCTCGTGGACGTATTCATGTTGGCCACCCCTGGTATATTGTATATAATATATATAGTATAATTCTCCTATGCACTAATATAGTAGTCTATGCATAATGTAATAATTTAGGGATACAGAACCTATAGGCTAAGGGTTGTCCATATAGCAATAATGCATAATATAAATATATTACCATAGAAAAACTGCAGAAGAACACTGCAGTTTCATAGACGAAATTCCTACTTAAACATCTTTATATTTTTTTTTTCAGTGCCGCTGAGAAAATTTATAGTAATTTAACATATATCTTTTATACACTTCGGGTAATCAAAGTGATCCAAAAGTTTTGCTTCGTTGCTTTTTTGTCTTTTTGTCTTTTATAGATAGGCAGGTATTGGTATTATAAATATGTTATTTTTTTAAAGTTTCCCCGAGGAAAGAGAGAATCGTTAAGTGCATAGGTACATAAGTTGGATAAAAAATCAAATTTGGTTATTTTGCTAACTCAAATCTATATGGATTAAATGACCGAAAGTACAAAATAGTATTGTTTAAAACAGAACAGTTAGGTAGTATAGTATGTACGAATATTATTAAATCAAGTGCCCGTGAAAGTAAACGCATTTAAAATTAATTCTCGACTTTCGGTGAGCCATAAATCACGTAGGTACAAGTCGTTTATTGTTACACTTTGGCGCGGACTTCTCCAGCCGGGGATTATAAAAGGTCATCCACGCCTCGGCCATCATCGGAAAATATTAAAATAAATCTAATCCGGTGTACGTGCACAAATAATCCAACCAGGTCGACCGTTTTCTGTATTACACACACTCTCCGGGAAGACGTTTGACGTAAAACCGACAGTCTGGACATTAATATATACAGTCGGTCTCGACGACCCGTTCCGGAACAGGATTAAGTGCATAAACGCATGTACATAATAATACGCCATGGGCACACTGCGAAAACTGAAAAGTCGTTAAACGTGTAGGCACGCGTACTGCGGGAAAAAAAGTAATATATACCTATGTAAGTATAAAGAGTTACCTATCTACAGCAGCACGATCGTAAAAACACGATACGCGCGATTGATAAGACGACTATACGTTCGATATTCCGTTTAACGAGTCGATACATATTTATCATAATAAGTACACGCATGTGACTATAGGGCTAGAATCGTATATTATTATGATATTCAAGACGCATACGGCCGTTTCTGCAGACTATATAGACTCTCTCGTTTGGGATTCGCAATTTGATTCAATTAAAAATTTGTTCAATTCGATTAATGATATAATTAATCCTTGATTTAATATTTATATCTAAAAAATTTAATTAAAACTAGTGATTTGCTGAAAAATCGAAAAAAAATAGAAAAGCTGTGTTATCGTCACTATCCGGTGGTGATTTTCAGTGTGATGCGATGACCACCTGTGTGATTTGAAAATGGCCTAAAATTCTATTTGTTTATTGAAAAAAAAACTAGTGATTTAACTGTTAATTTATAAGTAAAGGTTTGGTAAATAAAACAAACAATGATGATTTATTCTCGTCTCATAACTCACAATAGGTAATTACATATATTGGTATTACTATATTAGTATATATAGCGAAACTAGTGCGCAAAAATATTATTCACTTTTATTTGAAATCTAGTCGATGTATAATTGTAGTTACCATTAATACTTATGGTAATAATATTATGTTCAACAGCACGACGAAGCTTACAAGAATAAAACCGATCCGGTTTTGTATACTTATATACGTAAAACTTAATTACATTTGTCGGTGACAGATATGCGAGTTTGGCGTTTTGGTTGTCATCACTTTGTGCTTGCACGCACACGCATACAATATTATGTAGTTGGGAGAAAATCATGGCTCTGGTAACATTCCTACAACGTTTTTTTTCCACACACATCACCGCATGACGTCCATACATTGTGTACGCGTGTTCTACGATACAATAAGTCCACTCTATACATATCGAGTTCGGACCAACGGTGCAGTGCACGTAATAACAATAATAATATAATATAGTACAGCAAGTCCGTGACATCGGACGACAGCGATGACGGATCGATAGAGTAAATACATAATATTATATTATTATTTATAACTGTAAACTGCACGTGTACCAATTGTCGATGGGAATGAGGGGTGTGAGCTTAGATCATATGATCTAATTGTATAAATGTATATGATCTAAGGGTGTGAGGGACTGTGAGATCATCCTCGTAGTACTGATTTCTTTATCACTTTTACCGAGGGACAAGAGTATCATATAGTACAACACTACGTACACTACTACACCATATAGTATTATTAGTTATTATGTTCAGAAAATCTGATGAAATGAAATGTTCAAAAATATTTTTTAACGAATGTTTTCTATGATGACCTACTTCGGTTTCAATCCGGCATTAATAGAAGTATAGGTAATATTATGTATATAATACATTCGTAACACTCAATTAAAATGTATAAAAACTAAAGTTTTATAAGTATTTCTATTTTACAGTGATTATAATAGCTAGGTACTATGAATTCTGTCGCAACTAATATAAAATATTTCAATGGTTTATTTCAAATGATACAAATTACGTGAGAGAAGATTGTAGGTTTACGAGAGAAGCAATCGACTATTTTAATATTTTTTATGATTATTGACAAATCATTGAAATCGAAATGATAATAGAATATATTTTTTGTTAGCTGAGATTAATGCAACATATATGGGTATGTCATATTACGAAAAAACCTATAAGTGTTAATAATATATTTTATTTATTTATTTAGTCATTATTAATTAAATTTTAATAGTGACCGTACAATCATAAAGAAAATACAACAATTATAAATAGTATGTGCTTTTCACTTCGTATTCAAACTGTATATATTGGAACGAACCCATACAAACTTTATAAAAACATTTCAAATTTGAGTAAATTTGATGTAATATTATTGTAGCAATCGGTATTTATTTTTTTTTTGATCACCACTCCCGTCATTGCATGAATGTGGTGATAAATAGATTTTGTCCACTGACCAAGAAAAAGCACTGATTAAAATATTATCCATATTTTGGCGACTGCACGTTGGTAATGGATGACTCGTATACGTAAATAAAATACAATAATAATATTATATGCCAAGATAAGGTACGACTGGTACGAGTATCGGCACTACGATCGCGCGCGCGTGACTTGCAGGCGGACTATAGGAGGACACGACGTCGTGTTATTATTATAATCATCATTATCATCATCGAACAGATGACATTTTGAATTTTCGTATCACATCATACAGTATGCGTCGTATATTAATAAAATATAGAGAGATGAGCGTATTATAAACGGCCAAGTTAATTTTCATAGCGTCCTTCTCGTACATATTTTTATAAATGTCTAGATCAGCGGTTCCCAACCTGGGAATAGTCACCCCCTAGGGGTAAAAACACGATTTTTTTTTGGGGGGGAGGGTAAAAGTTTAACTATTTATTTGTATTTGAAGTACTTATTATCCATTTACTCATGTGTATTATGACTGTAAATTAAATTGCAATAATGTATATTTTTTTTTTTTTTAATCAACTTTTTTTGGGTCGGCGGGTATTTGTTAATATCTAACAATTCTAACCTGACTTATGGGTAATAGTCTCAAAAAGGTTGGGAACCACTGGTCTAGATTTCTGGAATACCTTAAACGTTTGCGGTCGTAATAGTCACAGCGTCCCGCAGCTGCTGGTGGAAAAATGGACCCTAATTCCGGGTTGAATGAGATGCATTGTTTGTGAACGACGGACGGGAGAAACTATAGTTATAGTAAACTATAGGTATACCTACGATTTGTGCCGTTAATATTGACTATACCTAGAGCTTTGGGTTATACTGTTATGCTCATGATATATGCGTCTCAAGTCGTTCTATCAACGACATTTATAAGACTTCATCTGCATTATTCGATTGTGGTTCAGCGAAGAACTGGTCGCAATTTATGCGTATTGTATCTGTAATAATTTTAGCCATACCAAGTTGGTGTATAGCATATACCTACGATAATAGTAAATGTTTAGTAATTATAATTAAACATATCTCTTGAAAATCAGAATTTTGCTTAGCGAATTGATAGAAATCGGAGTCTCAAAGGGTGTCGTTCGTTGGGTTAGATAACCCAACATTTATCCGAGTAAAACATACACATCATTAGGTCGACAAGAAATTTCGATCGTTTGAGCTTCAATAGGTTAGAAGATTATATCACAAACTATTTGTTTCCAACTACCACCCTGCAAACAAAAGTATCAAATCTGTGTTCAGCAAGCCCAATTTTTTGTTGTACCTATTGGTTGTTAATACATCGTAAAATATTTATAATTACTTATTCGATTGGTAATAGTTGAGAATATTATCTAAGGTAGATGATTTACAGGCAAACCGTATTATACTTATCCAGCTAAATCCAAACAGCTCGAGTAATATGTTAATATTCAGCTTGCGGAATAAATCAAATTCTGCTGGTCAGGTTAGAATAGACAAATCAATTTCTGACTTCTGTTGACACACACTTTCTTCAAAAAAAAAAAATAAAAATAAAAATATCACTAAAATGTGTTATGCACAATTACTTATTTTGATATTTCGTTTTGTTTGGCTTAGTGTCGGTCATAATGGATTGTTATTCTGAGAAATAAAATATCAATATTTCTGAGAATGATATCCTCCGAAGTAGACTGTAGAATAAAATCAAAATGGCCGATATGGGTAATGGAGTCGATTAAATTTGGTTCATGAATAAATATTTTCGATTTGCATTAATTTATATTTTTCAACATTAAGGCCTAAACATAATATTATTATTATACAACGTTGAGAATTTGAGGTAAAGTTAATATGGCGGCGAATAATCTTAAAACTTTTATTTTTAATGGCGCTGCGCCGTAACGTTATATAACGAGTACCTACATCTATAGGTACGTAATTAATTCTAAGACTCTTCTTTAACACGGTAAATCTTATCGAGTGAAATTCTCGCATTTTTATTTTCCTATTGTTGATTAAATTACAATGACCCTTTGTTACCATTAAACATTACGAGTTCGACATTCTCTGGGGAAACGTTATTTTTCTCGTTTTACTTTATTTTTGGCCCCTCAGTTATTAAACGTTATTACTTATTATTTAATTTTTCTTATCCTCAGTATATTAAACGTTACTGTATAATATGGCTGGTGGAAGCTATTTTTAAGAGATTTGTTTTAATCATTCGCCTTGTGCCACAGTGCTAAATAGATAATGAGAATTACGAACGTCAATCCGTCCATCAGTATAATAATGTCAAAAATGCTTAACAAAATGTAAAGATATTCGTATAATATTTAAGTATAATAATTAATACGTAAACAAGAATAAATATTTTAGTAATTAGCTAAAGGCATTTGATGGTTTCATTTAATGCAGACGAAAGGAAAATATTTATAGTCTTTGTATTAAAATCTAATAATTTAAATATACATAAACACCGAGTTAAAACTTTAAACACTACTACAGTATTGCGTCCCCAAACTTGTTCAACAAAATTATAACCCATTACATTCCTTTTGAGCAGATATATATTAAGTAGGTACTATACACAAACCAAGTCATTTAAGAAAAATATTCTGTTAAGACGCAGTAATTTATCGACGTCCCATTTGTAGAACACGTATTACCATAATTCAGCAGTAGTCGAACATGACGTGTTGTTGTGCGCGTAAACTCACATAGATTCTATACTTATCTTATTTTATAATAAATTTAAAAAATCAATGATTCTGTACTATAAATTATATCGAATTATGATACATTAATATTATGACGTTATTTCTGTATCTATATTCTGTTACTGTTCTGTCGCAGTATTTTGACATTGACACAGAAAAAAAGTACGAAATATTTAATCAAAACTTTCGTTGTTAATTTATAACATCGTATACTAAATAATAGTAATTAAAGCAAGGTAATTATGTGCAGCCCTCGTACAGTGTTGAGCTTGTGGATATTACACTATTATAACTACGTCGGTTAAGTGATATGACCGAGAATAATAATAGTAATAATAACAATAATAATAATTTGGGTCACCTTATACTCGAGCATAAATGCATAATATGGGACTAAACACTATAAGCACCTATAACAACCGGTGTACACGATTTAAGACCAAAATATAGATAAGTAACAGTTTTTACTCAAATTTCCTCCTCCATATAATTGTATCATACCTATAATTTATACAAGTCACTGCATCGATATACCTTATCATATATAATCGATTATTATACTCGATATAATCGATATATCGAACTATCAAATATAATAATGATAATATTAAAAAGTCATAGGATAATTATTTTATTATTACATCGGGAAAAATAATATTTTTAAGTCGTCCATCACTGACAGCAGTTGATGAACTATGAAGTACTTATATTAGCACAATCTAATAAGTCACGTTTGTGCATTCGATACAAGATTTAGTACTAACACGTTTGTTTGACATATAAAAAATTAAATCAATATTATTATTAACGTAATAGTGAAAAAAAATATATTATAATTTTTAACGGATATAAGTTTGGTTTCCGAAAAAGTCTGTCAATCATCTGTTGAAATAAATTTTAAATGAATATAATATGTATGTAGCACGAACATTCTTTGAATATGAAATCACTTGGTTATAATGTAATAACATTCAAACGATCCATGTATTATGTCACTATAATTTATCGGAGGCAATTTTCGAGTATACCAAAGTGTCAACTACCTCTGATGTCTCAGACAATTTGTGTGAATTTAACACTTAAGTTTTAAAATTAGCTGCAGACAGTTCTAAGATGTTCATATACCATACGAGAACCATACCTATAACGGGAAATTCTAACGAAAAAAAAAATAATATTATCATAGTAATTGTATATTGTCACGATCCTTTGACCCGTTTTCGAAAAATATGATTTTTTTTTTCATGAATGCGTTCTTTACTCATGTAATAACTAATGCGTACAACGGCGACACGTGGCTGCAGCAGCAGTCTGAAGGGTTCTTATGTATGTTTTATAACTACGGAGACAGTGGAAAACTTTAAAATAATAAAAAAAGATAATATTATTATGTACTGCGGCGAATGCGTAGCCTCTGCACGTGAATATTTACGGGCTGCGACAAGTAATTTCATTAACCGCAGTCACCATATTTGATAATTACCGCATATATATATTATATATATATTCTATTGAAATTTCATTTCAAATAAATTGCTGACAATCAAATTCATATAGGTAATAATATAATGGATTAATTATTAACATTATTACTATTTTCAATATTGTAAGTATATATACAATAAACAAATATATTTAATAACGTATATTAAATCCAAAACACTGCGTATTGTATACTATTAAAATATTTTTGTAAACAGTTTTCATAACTTACAACAAAGTTTGTATTCTCCTCATAAATCGGAATTAGTAAATTGTTCGAGTCGAGATAAACACATCGACAAACATACTATATCATTATATATTTTATTATACATAATATATAACAACAATAAACATGAGATGACGTTTATTCAAAGTCGAAAGAATTTCAAAACAAAACGTATTGAAAAATAACATATTTTAAAAATAATATAACAACAATAATAATATGTATGTATGTATGCTATTGTAAAACAATTTGTAATGCACTCCATTTTATATTTATCCGTAGTTCTGAACAACATTAAGAGATTAATCATGGAAACTATTTTATGACCAGAAAATAGACTGAATGGAATAATAGACAGACGGGAGGAGGAAGTCTGCAACGTTTCCTAAAAGTTTAAAAGTGCCGTTGCCCGTTATACAGCGATTCCGTGGTAAGTTTGCACCGAATTTAAGACCCATGTTCACTTTCTAATTAGAAATCTCAAACCATCTTGACGTTTCGAATAAGTTTTAAACAAAAGTGCGTTAATTCTTTTTATGCGTTTGACCTGACATCATCAGCGTCAAAATATAACGCAAACTAAGGCGCAAACATATTATTATATATAGATACTATTATACAGTGACTTATAGTGACGCACTGGTGCACTGCACAAAAGGGCACTTTATGTTCAATTCAGAATCTCAACTTTAAGCTTCTAATCTTCGTCCGTACGCCTTACTTTTTATTTAAGTCAGTAGTGTAGATAACGTCATATTTGCAAGGCGCTAAAACTTTCACATGCTCATTGAACGCTGATTCGGCTTTATCCAGATTCGAGGGTTGAAGGCCCTAAATTATTTCCTTAAATTGAACCCTTAATGTATAATTATTGATACACCAAAAAATTATTTGAATTATACACAAAAGTCTTTAAAATCCACTTTATAGATTTTTGATCAATTATTACAACGACTTTGCATGACTCAAAATGCATTCTATCCTACTTTGGCACTCCTAAATAGATGTATTTTTCATCTTTACCATATTATTGTTATTTTTGAGCATATAGACAAAGACGATGTTGATACTACCTAATCGATATAATTCCCCTATAACACATAATATAAATTGATAATTAAAAATATTAATGTTGTTAATGTTATATGTCATTCCTTTTTTTATTTTAGGCAAAATTAATTTGAGAGTAAAAGTGCCAAAAGGTAACAATTAGTTATAAATTATACACCAATAATTCATAAATCACAGCATCAGCTACATTATATAATATAATTCTTTAAAGAACGGAAAATTATATATTTGAAAAATATAGTATGATCGAGATTTAATGAATTTAAAATTTAATTCACCTAAACTATGAGGATATTATGAGCAACTTTCGTCTATTACATTTGATCTTTTCAATATTTTCTTAACAACTGTAGTTGGTATAGGTAATGCTCATGTTATTTGCATTGAATTATTATTGAACTTTTTGTGTATTGCAATGTGTGTCTGCAGATAATGTATAATGACAGGAGTAATTTGTGATGGTGACATGAGCAAGAAAAAGGTGTCTATTCAAATATGGAACCTTTGCGGTCACAGTTGAAATAGAGAGGAAAAAAATCATATTCGACAACCAACTTGGTCACTGCTGCACTGTACAGAGCGATTCGCTTCGCAAAAATAGACTACGGCTACCGTATAATATAATAATAATAATATTATTTATATCGTCGTTTATATGATCTGTTCGGACCGGAATGCTGTACACGACACAACTGTCGTGGCCGTATGAAATATTATCTTACATGCACTTCAACGACGATCTTTGATCTGATTTTACACGGATACATCTGCTGCAGCCGCAAGTCTTATGATAATAGTACTCCCTTCTTCCCGCACCACACTCGCGATATTTTATCATTTATTTATAGAATTGATAAAAATTTGTTTCATCACAAATTCACAATATCATCTCGTTCTCAAAAAGCGGATACAACTGCAGCTGCAGCTGTTGTTGCAATATAGATCTACGATCGCATATGCATTACATTATGGTTATAATAATATTATGCCATAAAAATATTTATATTGCATTATCCGATAATAATATTATTAATATACTATTATGTATGTTTCTAATACACGATATTCCATCGTCCGGTGAGTATTTATTGTAACAGTGTTTTGCGTTATAAAATCAGTTCAAACATATTATTGTTAAGTTTAAGTGGAATAATGTATCACGCGAAAATTAAATATTTTGAATAAAATCACTAAAACTTACGATTAAAACCTGTGCCCTTTGTTAATACTTAATAGGCCGTTCAAATTACTACAAATGCTTCGAATTTTGCTTGACCATAGTAATATCTATCAATACAAGTCATAATATCTAAAATCTAATCACAGCACTATTATTATAGATTTATAATTAAATCGATTTTTACAGTTTTCACAATTGAAGTTTATTCGTGAAAAATATATGGATTGTTCCGGTATTTTCTTCATTGAGAATGTATCCTTTGCACTGCACCACCATCATCATCATAGATATTATAATAAAGGCTGAAAAAAATATCTATACTCGAAAGGAGGAAAATATGCATAATTTTAATTTAAACGATTTATTACGAGAATAATATTATGCTACAATAATATTGCTTTCAAATCCAATAAATCCTGGAGTTTTATAATTCTCAGTATACTAAAAATTCGATGGCATGTTAAAAAAATCGAAATATACTTAGACATGATGGTAAAAAATCAATTTATGTACCGTAGTATAAACGTAACTTTAATATATATTTTGTAATATTTATCAATAATTGTTTTCACTGCATTTGAAGGACAAAATCATATTTAATATTATAATATTTAACTGTATATTTCCATCCTATGTTGATTTTTATAAAATAAACTTTGAATAACATTTAGATGCACTTATACACATACATAAAAGTGCTTTACTCTTAGACTATAAAAAAAATATTTCACACATAATGGTCAGAAAAAAAGAGTGACAATAAAATAATATATACATATATTCATACAAAGTGTACAATAAATTTCACAGTATATGTTGATTAGAATTGAATAAACTATGATAAACTGCACGAAAGGATGTTTTCAACGATATATTGAATCGGTTTTTATGGGAATATGATATAACTAAAACTGGGTCCCTGACGTAACTCGAACATTTTATAGAAATTTGTCGCAATAACAAGTCCACGGAGTTCGTGTTCCTACTGTACCTATACACATATTCGAGCGCATAAAAACAGTGCACCTCGACCGTTCGAAAACTTTTTTGAACACTTGATTTCTGAAAGCCAAAACCTGGAGCGAGAGAGATAGAGAGAGGGAGAAAGGGAGATATTTAATTTCAAATAGTTATAATATTTCGTCAGTGTACAAGAACTTGGCGATGAAAAAACTATAATTTTGATAAATGTATTATAACACCCTATAATAAATTTGATACACATTATAGGTATATACCTAGTGAATGTAGAATGATGAAAATGGTTTTGATATGCAGGAAACTTTAATATAATAATAATATATTATTATATTGCATTGTGTTCATTTTTCATATTTTGAATTACCTTATAAAAAAAAAAACTGAATTAATTACACGACAAGAACATACACGTGCATACCGACGATAAATAATTTGAGTAGAACATATTTATTTACAATAAAATTAATAAAAAGTATTTATGCACGTGTTATTATACCGTGGTATATACGATTTTAAGCTACTGCGTTTAATTCAAACACCCGATGCAATAAAATTAATTGTAAGCTCTCGCTTTTATAAGCATATATATATGTATATGTATATATAATAGCACGCAGGTACCATGTTTACACGTATAACAATAATTATATAATATAATATGCGTTTCGATAATACGAATTAACTCAATGCGTGCGAATTTAATCCCGGTGTGAGATTTGACGAATCGAATTGCCTATTTAATGCGAATTAAAAACGGGTTTACACGATACTTAGTCCCTTTGAACTACCCGTGTATAATTAAGTGAAACGCGTGTTAATCTTGTCCACATACGAAAAACAAGAAACATTCACACATTTTGAGAAATCGCATTTAAATAATTTATAGATATAATATGCGATCCCAAGACTGACGACGATGATAACTCATAGCATATTATAATATTAATAATTCAAAAAATTTCATAATAATGTAAGTGTGTGTATAATTTATTATTATAAATCTCTGTTAACGCGTTCGAAATTTTTCACAACTAAGTACATCGTATATACCTAATACTGCATTTATGGTAATATCGTCATTAATATGTTTTTGTTTTGTACTTTTGTTTGTTTTTTTTAAATTTATTAGCTAGACTCATTACTTCTAAACATTTTTAAGATTGATTATCTATTATATCTTCGATATAGGTAGATAATAAAAAGAACATGCCTACCCTATGTGTGTTTTAGATTTCATAGTATGTATAGGTACGATGCAATGTTGAGCGATTATTTTTAATATAATATGTACCGACTGAATCTACATAATTCAACTAATTTAAATATATACACATTATGGCTGGTAATTAATTACTTGTAAATGAGAGTAAATTTAAATTAGTTTTGAATAAACGTTGGCGCACGATGCAATTATTTGTGAACGTTGACTTTTCCAACCCAATTTATTTTTACAAAACAATATTAGCAGGCACATTCGGATGTGTACTGGGAAATATTCTCAAATGGATACTAATAATAAAATATTATGTAATAAACCGAACCCTTGATAAATGAAGGAATTCTATGAAATATCAAGCAATATAAATGGCTTATAAGTAAAATTCGTAAATATTATATCATACACTGCGTAAATAGTTATAAATTTAAAACATCATTGATATTAAGAAATATTATATTGTGTGTTTTTTGACAAAAAAATGTAATAATGTAAATTAAAATAATATTATGACTAAGACGTTTATTCGCCCTAAACAAATTTTAAAATATGCATTTATTTTTTCTGTAAATAATAAAGTCCATACGATTTTTCGTTGGATTATTGTTTTGCGGAATAGTAAACTCGCATTAGGAAGAATAAAAATACAATGTATATTAAATTATATCATAATATGAAAAATATTAAACAACAAATATATGCTTTACAATTTCGAAAATATTGTACAAAAAAAAATCCATCGTTAAAAAAAATCAATTTACAGTAGTTATATATTTTAACATCATGTAGGTATATGGTATATTTTTATTTATTTTACTATTTTACCTTTAAATATGCATAATTTAATACTAAACATTTATGCTAGAGTATGAAGAGTACTATATTTTAAATTTTAATTCCTCGGATTACCAAGCACATACTTTATCGACAACCTATTCACATAAATTTGGAAAACAAAAAACACACGCAAACATCTATAGATATATAGGTATATACACAAATGTAGTCCTTGTCCTAACATATATGAGTCATCAATAATTTATTATTAATAAAATAAAATAATAAATGTTAACAAGAAAAAGTACTTATATTTATTCAGCTATCTCTTATACCAAACCGTATAACTTCAAGTTCATATTATATTTTACAATAATACGATGAGAAGCTAGAGAATTATTGTTTTTGGAATTAAATGTACATATATTAAAGTAGATTTTGTTATGATATAGTATTGTGAAAGTAGAACAATAGAGTGGATTATGTATTATAATTTTGTATGTAAATATTCAATATATCGTTCAATAAGCAATATAATATGCATTGTGTAGTTGTAACAGTGTTGTAGAATCTTGGTTATAATCAAAGAAATAATACAATTTCAGTGTAAAACTGTTATTTGTTCGTATGAAGTTAAATGAAGAATTCAAGAAACCAATTGTATATTAATTAGGAATTAAAATCGTTGGTATAAAATATATGTTAATTACTGTTACTCAAAATTAATAACATTAAGAAAATTATAATCCTTTTAGTTTATTAAAAACAAACTTGTTAATATGATATTATAATATATTTTTTTTCTAATAACTATGGTACCTAAATTACCTCTTGAGTTTATGAAATAGCTATTTGAAATAAATACGTGTTTTTAACTTTTTTTTAAATTGGAATTCTACATTTGTTTTAAAAAGAGAAGTACTTAATATTTGTGTTAAATAAGTATATAAATATTATAAAAGTATCACTTCATTTTTGAAAAACATTGAATAACCCACGATATTATTGATTATTAACTAGCAAGATTTTATCAATATTTTTTTTTTTTTTACTTTTATTTTAATTGTGTTTATTTATTTTTAGATTATACAACAACGAATAAACAGTATGTGTTACTCAAAAATGTTGGCAGTCAATAACGCCTTAAACTTACTGAGATCGTTTTACAATATTGTTATACATTGAATAGTACATTGGTGTCGGTACTTCAACATCTCATTCAATAATATTTTTAACTTATACATATTATTCAAAGCATTTATAAAACGACAATGTTCAAAATAATTATGTAGAAAAGACAATTAAATTTGAGGTAGAGCGTTTTATTATTTTTACACATTTTTGTAGCTCTTTGCGTTCCAGCCATTCTAAGAATTAATTCCCTAAAATGGTTTTAATAAAAATATGTAGCATAGGTAGGTACTAAAAAACATTATTTCAAATCACTACAGGTCCAATAGTTCTAGCTTTAATTCCACGAGGAATAAACAGTTGAATAAAAAAATTTTTCGATTAAGTTTCTAAGAGAAGAAGTATGAATTGTTTACATTTGTGATTCAGACCCTCCAAGTTCCGCTCAGAATTATTTTTAAACAATAAATATTGTGAATTTTAGATTAAAAATACAACCTATATACATTATACAAATAATACAATGGTACCTATTATTTGTTATCATAGCTATGGAGAATGGATATAATAAAAATTTAATCGAACCGTAATATTTATGAATCTAATCTGAAGTCGAGCGAAAAGGAAAGAGTGCTAGTAGAATTCGAAGTATCTTTTTTTTAAGTTTAATTTCTTGAATCATAGAACAAAAGATTTGATAACTTATTTTTTTTTTAATTTCTAGCTAACAAAATCCAATCCAAGATATAGTGTAATCTACATTCCAATTTTTTTACAATATCGTTCTCCCGAAAATGATTTATATATCCAAAAAAAATATTATTATATAATACGGAAAGATAATTATTGGTGATGGTGATGATTTTCATGATCGATAATTATGTTTGAAGGCCTATTTGTGAATGTAACAACTTCATAATAATTTATAAGACCCCACAATGTGCCATACGTATAATATTATATACAGAGTGTCTCGCGAGGATTTACCCATTGCGAAATCTTCGGAGATAATAAATATATCATAAATCTATTTTTTTTTATTATTATACTATCATATACAAGGGTTACATCTATTTTATTTTTTAATTTAATATTTATTTATTTTTAATTTTTGAAAAAATAATCATTCCTATTTTAAAGGAGTTTATTTTTCTGAAAATTTTGACCTTTTAACATTAATCTCATGATTTTTAATAATTATTTTAGTTTATAGATAAAACGGCAAAAACTATTTTTTATTCGGGCGGCGAGTCTCCCACTATGGTTAATGGATATATTATCATGGGACACCTGTATATATATTATATATATATTAATATATATAAGATCCATTCGTTGTATGACACTCGTTATTTCAGAAAACAATAAAATTTTGAAAATACTTTTAACCTATTTTTTATCGTTATCATATATAAGTTTTACTTTTAAATGAAAAATTACATTTTTAATTTATTTTTAAATAATATTAGAATATTATTCAGAATCTTTTGAACAACAAAAATCAAATTCTTAAACTAAATCGAAAAGACGAAACAACTTTAAATCGCCTAAGAATCGGACACACCAGGATAACTCACGAGTTCCATTTGTAAAACCTGCAATACACAGATTACAATCAAACACATCATCACAGAATGTCATATATACCAACAGGACTGTACAAAACTCAACTTGACGGAAACACTAGATTCAATTCTCGGACCAAACCCCGATCAAAACACGAAAATTATAACCTTCTTAAAACTAACAAACTTATAGATAAAATATAATTTTAATTATAATTGCTAAGGTAATGTAACATAGTGTAAACCTCAAAAAATTGTAATTAGTATTTAAGAGATTAACTAATGGCCCTTGCTGCCGAGTTATATATTAAGATCAATAAAAAAAATCAAATTTCTGCCGACGAGTTGCTGACTAGTTATAAGTCTTTAAAGTTAAATAATAATGAATGTGTTACGTTAAATAAAACATACAGTACATACACAATAATTTCAGAGAATTCGTCGTCGTTTACCTGTTCTGTCGTAAGTGGCATCCCGGAACCTGAGCACCACGTCTTTCTCCAGCGCACCGAACGACAGTTGCAGTCCGTGATTAAGCAAGTGCACCATGCAAGCACAGGCGACCACCACCCAGCCCCATCCAGCTTCCGGATAATAGTGCCGGCGGAGGAGTCTGCCCACGTTTGCGGCTGGTGCAGCCATCTGCAGCTGACGCGCCATTCGGTTCTTGTCCGGAAGTAGCTGATGCTGTTGCTGCGGCTGCTGTTGTCCGTCGGTTACGGCCATTGCGGTGGATGCGGGGGATGCTCCACCAACGGTTTCCTCTTCCAGCACAGTGTACAACATCGGCCACGACCGAGATTTCGACAATGCACGCGAATTTCTCTCGCACGGACAAGACGTCGTCATTTCGATTGGTTTTTTTTCCATCGCCTTACGCTGTAGACCTGTTGTATTAAACAGTATATCTGTCTGCTTAAGTGTCTATACTACCGAGCCGTTCCGAGCCGGAAACTGTCGTCATTTTCGTAGTCGGTGTTCGAATCGCGAAGATTGGGGGAAAAAAAAAATATTATAATACGGAAAAAACAGTTCGTGTCCAGTGTAGACGGTCAAAATATTTATCCGAGAACAGACGCGCGCGCAGCAGTGGCGGCGGTTCTCGTTACGCGGTTAAGTCGTTAATGTTTTATGAATAACATAATATTATTGTAACGACGGACGATGAATATAATTAAAATAATAATATTATGTTTATATGGCGGTTAAGCGTGTCCGTGTCCGGACTCGTCGACGGCGTAGCGAGCGTACACCACCACGTGGACGACTGACGATGCGACACGGGTCGTGCTAAGCGTTTGACGACGACGACGACGACGACCACGGTGACTACAACGACGACGGGATACCGCGTGCGTGACGATCGCGGCGGCGACGGCGACCTACCGCAACGGTTTTACCATTGCGCACGTGCGCAGACGGTAAACAACAACATTGCGGACGTCGTAGTCGTCGTCGTCTTCCTTTTCCTTTTCCTCTTCCTACTCATCTGCGAGTATTATTCCTATAACGTCTTTGGCCGCCGACCGTGAACGGGTGCAAGCAACAACCACTGCAACAGCCGGCGTACACCGATAAGTAGTTTACCGCGGTATAATATTAATACAAACCTTCCGACTACCGAGTGCAAGCGACAAGAGTGCAACTTACTGTTCGGTGTATATTATTATGTTCAACGAAAAGTCCTCTGACCGAAAACGGTTCTGGTCGGCCGATCGCAACGATTCTCGACCCGACCGCCCGTCCCCGACCACGACGTCCAAACGGTTATTGTGCACGGTCGAGAGAAACGGCGCAATGTATAGGTTTTCGACTGATATTAAATTTAATTAATTTTTTTATCGCTTCCGGATTGCAACTGTACGTATAATTGTGTGTATGAGTGTGTAAATTTCGCCATAACGGCTGCCAGTAGCAATTATAACGCAACACATGGGTTTGCCGATGCAATTTTCATCCCAATACATACCGGATACATCACAACGCCCTTAACGAGCCAAACGGAAAATTCGAAAATTTCACTGCTACCGAGTGTATATTACATCCAAATCCGGGGTGACCTTTTCGGCCGAGAGACTAATTAAATTCAACTGTTAAATATAAAAACATAATTTATTTATTTCCTATAGGGTTATTTAGTATTTGGGGCTCGATTGAATAGCGAGTCGCGCTCAATTTTATATTTTATTTACGAGTGTAACCAGGAAAAATTTAAATAGCTGATACTTAATGAGTTCATATCATCAATTTATGGTTGTATGAAAAATTAACAATTCTAATATAATTAGTTCACTTTATTCGGCTATATTGAACAGTGCAAACACAGAAAAATGTTCGACAACTCAAATACCTTATAATATACTTTATGATTAGGTTTATGTTTATGTTTATTAGGTGACCAGGTTTACTCGATATACGTATTGTTTAATGGTTAAGAATTACTTATTGCTGGATAATTATTACTTTATTAGTATTTAAATTTAAATTTAGTCAAAGTTTGTTAAAAATACGAATTTAGCTAATTATTATTTATTGCTAACATAATTGTATTAAAAACATTTTTATAATGTCAAAGAAATAAAAGCACATAATTTATTCTTGGAATCCAGTGGTGTTCTGCATATTCAATTGTCATTAATCTGAGTATATGCAGTTGTAAAGGTTTAATGACCAATTAAACGTCCATAAATGTGATCAGTAGTGGCGCTACAGGTAGCTATATGGAAGTAACGATATTGGATCGTCAATTAAGTCCTATATTATTTGAACCGGTACAAGTTGTAACAAATTTCAGTTTCAATGTTCTTAAGTATAACAGTTTGTAAATTTATCCATGATTCAAATTGATCCCGTCACAATTCGTTTAGCCATGTCTAATAAATGTCATACATAGCCACATAGATAAGTAACTATGAATGATGATAAATATTTTGAGTTATGTCCGGTTAATAGTTATTGATTAAATCTGACTAAGAAAAGGAACAATTTGTTTAAATTTCAGTTGTATTAATTATTTGCAAAATATTATAGCCGAGAGTCTTGTATGGTTTGGTAAATTAATCGCGACAGTTAGTAAAAAATATATATTTATATTTACTATACGTTTTCAGATTGTTAATATTTATTTTGTTATAGGTACATTATTTATAATATAGGTTATGTAGGTTATCGTTACTTCAGTATAAGTTAACAACCAGGTATTTTGTCGTTTAGATCAATTTGTTCAAATATTTTTGTTACATCAATTTGTAGATAATAATAATAATAGTTCAATAGTTCCATTTTACTTCGCAATTTGACATCATATGACTATGATGTATGATGGTATGACATCATACACTACTTACAAATCTACAATAGTATTTCACCTCGTACAACCGGAGTATTCAACATTTTTGCAGCGTACTTAAACCGGTAAAACAACCCTCTCTTACTCACAATTCCTAACTTTATGCAGCCACATGTTAAACTACACACAGATTATAGTAAACTATGAGACAGCTTTACACGTTGTAGGTGGAATCGTAAAGCATATTACCTACCTATATATTATAATAATGCATTGACAGCAATCAACATGTGCGTAATACTGTATTATACAGATTTACTTGTCAACGTCGGCGGTCATTGTTAAGTTATCGTATGAATATGAAACTAAAATAACGTACATTTAACAATTTAATACGTATTATAATGGGACACAATATGAATAATTCAAATTTATTTGTCCACATTGATTGGACGTGATTTTATTATATATATATAAATGCAAATAACATGTTTTTGATAAATTGAAATATTGTTTAATTTATGCTTAAACTAACTCTGAATGTCTGTCGAAAAAGAAAATTTTTTCTTTTTAATTGTCAGAGATTTTTTCGTAAGACATACATGCTATCAAAATAGCCATACCTAGCTGAAACAAAATGATGTAATGGTAAGTACGTTATTATTATATATAACGAAAAATAATTATACTTATAATTTATTGTAATGTTATTAGTAATAAGTTATTAATATCATACGATTATTATATGGATTCTGAAAACCAAATTTGAGTTTATTTTACAGATAACACGAAAACGTTAAAAATTAACTCTCACTCAGCAAATTCTTAAACAAATTCTTATTATATATTATATAATAGCATGTATATTATATAGTTTGTTTTTCATTCTTTCGAAATTGTCTTTCAATTCAATAAATATTAGGATTTTGAAAAATTATGTTTACAAAATTCCATCTGTATTTAAATCAATTTTAATTTTGGATTATTATGCATACCTACATGGTTTTTTTTTCAGATTCTTTTCTTTTCAAAAAAAGTTTGTTGCAAAACCAATGACACTTTCTTTAACAAACCAGAATTTATTTAAAACCTATTTATATGACATCTGTACAAACATAATATTATAAAATAAATAAATAAATAAATGTACCTATTACACATATATTTCTCTAAATATCCACATAGACGCAAACACTTAATTAGTAGGATGTATATTGTATCTTAATGGTTTACCCAACAAATTGTATAAGCATCACGTAATGTAATTTAATGGATAAAATTCAAAATCATAGCGGCTATGTGAATTTCGCAGTATTTTACAAAATAAATTAAAGAGAACTTTATTTTTCATTTTTGAATTTAACCATTAAGCGTGTGCAGTTTAAGCAATTCAGTTTTTACAAAAAACATCATAAATGTCACGCAAAGCCTACAAGTAACATATTTAGCTATAGCCTATATTGTATGCAGATATATACATACAGTGGCGTATATAGGGGGGTTTTAGGGGTTCAACCCCCCCCCCCCCGACATTTTTTGTTGGTACGGCACTCATACGAATTTTTTTAATCAATTTATCAACTAAAACCCAACAGCGCAACACGGGATAAAAAAAAATGAAAATTGCAGGCGAGGCGATGCGTATAAATAAAAATAGTTGTTCTGTTGTTCACTTAATTTATATGAAATAGGTATTACTTGGTAATTAAGATAATGACCGACCGTCGTGTGACTCATGCGTCGCGATAGTCATAACTCATAATACAAGTAAAAATCGACTAACAGGATTAGCCCTCATATCAATTCATCGCAGTATTTCAATAGACACTGAAGAAGTGATTAATAATTTGCAAACCAACCTCGAAAATTGGATTTTTTGATTTGATTTGATTTATATAGGTAATATTCTAGTTTTTATAATTTTTATTAAAATAAAGTTATTTTATAATAATACTTAAATACATTTTTTTTTATAACCCCCCCCCCCCCCCCTGAAATTAATTCCTATATACGCCACTGTATACATATTGTATATTTTTGTAATGCATAGGTACTTACAACAGGTAGTAACACTCCATCAAACAGTTGACATGGAAATATTATGTAATTCGTTCAAACGACAATACCTTATTTACAGTTACATAAATAATAATAATATGTTATCTTTGTTGTTGTTTTTTATTATTATTATTATTATTTCACTAATCAATTTGTGCAATTGTTTTTTATTGCGAGCAAATTCGTGTTTAAAGAAGATGTTATTTTTCTTTAGCCAACAAACTCGATAAATCATTACTTAATGACTTGTTGACACGACGAATTGTGCCTTACATACAGAAATTCCCATTAAAAGCCATGTAGATTTAATTACTTATAAGCATCATTGGAATTCAAGTTATATTTGTATTCTTGCCTAGGTAGACTGATAAAAAAAAATATAAAATAGGTACATATCGAGCGTGCTTAGACGTGTAAATAAACGTTACCATTCTGCAAATATATTAATGTTTCAATAATAATGATATTTTGAAACATATAACGTGATCAAAATGTTATAACTGTAAAATTCTGTACCAGCTATGGGCTATTCTATAATACACACATTTTACGTATAATATATAAAACATTATATTATAACTTGTAATATTGCCGTATCTAGGTAGAAAAAGCTACATTTTTGGTCAACATAATAGTATGATATTATACGATTTGATGTGATGAACAGCACTATATGGAGTGGAATCGACAAAAATAACTAACCTAAGCAAACGTTGATTAATGTTTTTGTCATGATTGTTATAATACTGTTTATGCTTCTTTCGTTCAATTGAATATTGCTGTATATAACCAACTATATAAATTACGACTAGCCTCACCTAGACGATTTTATACATATATATTTTTTTTAATTCTGCTGCCGACGGGCAAATGATTTGAAATTTAAAGTGCATCCCAAATGACTGTGAGCGCTATCTATTCTGTACACATTATTTATTATTGTTATATTTTTCTCACGCTAAATGCTTCATCGTTTATCAAAATAACAACAATAATAACACTTTAAACTCGTTGTGAATTTATCAATTACCTTCATTGCAGCTGCACTAGTATTATACCGTGGTATTGTTTACTATCAAATACCTACATACACTGTTCCGAACTGATTCCATGAACAGATATGGTGGAAAAGTCTGCAGCCAATAATATACAGAACGGGCGTTTGTGCACCCCATTGCGAACGAAGTTTAAAAGCTGTCAAAAGAAGGAACGTGACTTTCTATCCATCCAAAGACTTTGTCAATGTTGGAGAAAATTATACAAATCCTGACTACAAGAAACGCTGTTATACCCCACGACAAACAATCCATTTTCTGTACCGAGGTACGTCATAATATTACATGAAATATTAAACAATATGATAGATGTACTATATACTTTATGTGACTGCGCATAATTATCTAGGTGTCGCGTGAAGTTAATATAAACTATATTATATTTCTGGTGTGTTTTTTATGTTTCCGGTATTATGATCGTGGATTCTGGGGGAGAAGCTGATGCAAATGCGTGTCATAAACTCTAAGTGCTTCATAATTTTTGGTTTTTCAACAACGCAATTCTTCTCGATTTCAGAATTCGTCTGAATCTGTTCGTGAGTCATATTGGTTTTTAAAAACATAATTGTGTTGTAATAAACTAGCTGTTGTAAAAATATGATACGAATTTTTTAATTTGTTGACATAATTTGGTCTGCAAAAGACAGACTTAAGTATTTTAACTATCACTATCAACGATTAAGATCAAATAAATTGAACAACATTATAATTTTATTTAATTCCTTAGTCGATTATATTTTTTTACCAGTTATGATATTAAAATGTAATGAAAATAACGTAACCTCTTTCCATCGTTTAAAATTCGTAAATCTTCATCAATAAACACGAGATATTACGATCTACCCCTATGATGTCTTTATATGTATATTTGTATTATGTTCACGTTTATTGAATTTTTAATTATTTTGCAAACATCTGAACAATTCAAAATAAGGAAACAAAATAAGAATGAGGTCAGAATGCAAATAAAAAATTTAATAATATAATGGGAACAATTTAACTCTTGGACAAATAGATTAAAAAATAGACAAGACTATACTTCTATTTATAATATATAAATATATATATAATAAAACTAACATATTATACATACATACTTAGTTGGTAAATTTTATTTGTCCCGTTGAATTAAAAATATATTGTTTACAGTTGACATGACTGTAAAATAGAGAATGATTTATTTATAAACAAAAGAAACGCTATGAGTTACTATACATATAGTTTACTGAGCTCGATAGAAATTTATTTTTATTTTTTCGACTTAAAAAATTCGACCAAATATTTTTATCATGTTTCAACGATGGCGATTTTGTTCGTTAATCATATCACTTACATTCATATTATGACAATTTATTCTCAAAGAGATTTATGTGTTTTATTTACGAGTGATTTAGTGTCGTCAAACCTTATAAATAATTTATAAAACAAGTAAAATGTAATGTAGACAATTAGTAGATGTGTTTTTTAGAATTGTTTGATTTCAAAAGATTTTATTCTTGAAAACTGAAAATAACAAATTGATATTTGATGAATAAATAATTGAAGCGTACTAACTGGGAAATTTGAATGTTGCGCAGTTGCTAAAAAGCAAATTACAGTACATTATCTTTTATTAATTTTTGTGTTTTTAGATTGTGCATTAGTTCGATGTATATTAATCATTCACTGTTTCTAAAACTGATGTGGGCCATGTACATGTTCAAATGATATTACAACATTTAAACACTGTATGACAAAGTGAGAATGTCCATTAAACCAAATCATAATTAATAGTATACCGATAACTAAGAGTAAGTAACTCGTATAGCCAATATAGCTGTCGGAAATACTGTTATTGTTATTATTGTTCGCCGAGTTCGTAATATATATTATTATTTCGTACGAAATACACTTGTATGCTTTAATATTAAGATAAAAATTAATTTACCAGTTTGCACATTATTCATTACATCTGGAACTAATTTATAATTGTCAAAATAGAACAAATGCATAAAAGATTTTATCGAAATTTCTACATTTTCAACTACGACAGCTAATTAAAATGTATGTACAGTATAATACACACCATCGACCTAAATAAACTATGATATCATATCGTTAAATTGTATTACAATAATACTGCATGTTGCAGTTATATAGATATTAGTTGTGTGCGCTTATTTCATTCTTTGTATACCTAAATAAATTAAATCGCAAAACGTCTTGTACCATCAGGTAACGTTTTAAAACTGTAACACTATAATAATCCCTAACATCACTGCTATTCAAACCATACGTCTTATTGATTTATATATAGGTACGAGACAGATGACGTATAAAAGTATACGTAAACGTATAAAGAACGGATTTGTATGAACTTACTTATTATTATGTTTTCTGGGTGATCGCATTATATGATAAATGAGCATAAAATACGTTTTAAAATGTTAGGAATTGTAATACAAGAATGATTTATGCATATTTTGGTGTTTCATCACGAGTCACAACCAACTAACAGTAATTTATAAATTTTGGAAAAATGCTATCAATACCTATGTATATTGTATATTTTATACATGTTTTATGTTAACAACAATATATTGCTATTCTCTTTCTATATGTAGATATTAACTCTATTTTTATTGAGCTCTATTTTATCATATTATAAGGAATACATCATTTAAATTTTTTACTCATATTTTATATACTTAGGTACTATATTTCATGAACGTCAATAAAAATTTTATTTCCGACAGTATAAATATGATTTTTTTTTTAATTTTTAGATGTTATATTTAAGTGCATTTATGTATTTTATATCCTATTTGATTTTTTTTTAAGCATTCAATGTTTATTAGGGTATATTAAATATATAAATCCCATTTATATTTAAACATTATAAACTACATTAGATGATATATATTTTTATTTTCGTTGGGTGATAATGTAGATGATGTAAATGTAAATTCACAAGAAGAATATTGTGTTTTTTAAAGATCGTTATATAACATAACGCAAAAATATTATGATGTTATGAATTTATGATCAAAAAAAAAAATTTAAAAAAAAAATAAATATGTGCCGAAAAACTGTCGAAAAGAATCGATAGTATAATAATGTCTTGAAGATCATACAAAGAATCGTACAAAAAAGACGAAAATTAAAAAGAAAGATATTAATCATACGGGTTTGGTTCCTGTTTTTGGTGTCAGACCTTTTTTATTAGGTTTACACAGCGCCTCAAAGCGGAGATGCATGTATTGTACTATACTACGATGTGTAACTGTGAAATAAATACACTGTGATTCGCTATACAGGAAGAGGATGCGTAGAAAAATGACAAACGACCCAATTGTTCCGGGTTTCCGGAGTAAAATTAACACTCGGATATCCAACAAACTCACGCGCACATACACATAAACTGGGGTTTCTGACTAATGGATTTTATTTCAATTTAATGCAGAATTTATGTAAAAAAAACCACAACATTTACCGTCAAAATACAAATTTATTGAACCGCCATTTTTCACGTATAGTACAGGGATTGATATGTCTCATTATTATTATACCGTCTAAAAGATAATATGTTTTTTTCTTATCGACATAAATTAAATTTTTCACTTGAATTTCTTCCCGAGTTCATATACTTTAAAACTCAAATTTTTTCACACATTATGCAAATATCAAAGAGTTTTGACAGTGGTGGATCCATAGTGGTTGTTCAAAAGAGGTAGGAAGATTTTAAAAATAAAATATTTATTTCATATTAAATTAGTGATGAATAATTTAAATTAAGTAAACACGTGAAGTTCTATTGGCGGAAAACATTTCTATAGCTAAGCAATAATAATTATAGAATATTAGAAGAAGTACCAACATAATAAGAACACGGTCAGAGAGAGATTGCTCTATCAAACCTCCTCAGAAGTAACCACTTATGAGTCAAGATATTATATTATGAACATTTTAAACATCCAAAATAAAATTCTCGTTGAGAATTATTGTATATGACAATATTTTATGAAAATGTTTATTTAAGGAGTAAAAAAAGATATGGATGACTTTTATTACATATCCAACAAATCCGAAGTCAGTTCGTTCGAAGTTAATAAACAATTCCCAAGCGCAAAACAGTATTGTCTGTTTCATAACAATTTTCAATATGCGTAGAAAAATCATTAAGTGTTAATTTATTCATGTCACGTATTCGGCACTCGTCGCGTCACATTTGTCCAAAAATCGTATATGATTGTGAAAAATCACATAGAATATAAAAATCGTATTTTTTTTCGAACGATATTAAATAATATAATAAATAAACTTCGAATTCCGGAGTTTATCTTTCTCTCGCGGACAATAGTTCGACCGTTAAATAAAGTCAGCCACCTCGGGCGACTGCAATTAAGGGATGAAATTCAAGTGAACGCTAATTTTGAAAGTTTTAGTAACCTTTTTCAAATTGGTCGAGAAGAGGGACTTGACGAGTAAGCAACAATTGCGCCGTTAAAAATAACGTCATTTTTTCCGATTGTTATTAATACAATACACCATAATAATATTATATATAGAAATACAATTCACGTGCGTACATTTTATGCACATGTCAAATTAAAAATAATTGTTATATGTTACTGCAAGATCGAAAATCATCATTCTCGACGAATGACATGCTCAGTCAGTTGATATAATATATACAACGAAAACGCACAATGTTTGGCGTGACATACTAAAAAATATTAATAAATAAAGCTGTCTGGTCAGCGATTTCTGTAGTGTTATTTATCTTCATTTCGTACACTCCGACGGGTGATAAAATGACGCGTAAATTTTATTTTAAAATTTCGAAGACAAACATAGCGTTCCATCCCATTCACGTAAACGATTCTGTTTAAATGCCAATTTAATATTTCAGATATTTGACAAAAAACATATTCAAAAATTTAAATTTTTTTCTTAAACCGTTAGACGTATTCCAAATCATACCGAATTAAAATACCATCAGTGATCAATCACTTCAGATCAACTTATAAGCCTAAAGCAAACATTTTGATGCACATAAAATGGCCTTAAATGAGTTTCCGTAAACAAAATGAAAATATACTTTTAAAATAAATTGTTCTACTTAGAGTCTAAAACTGTTTCAAGTATTAAAAAAACAACTGTACTCAACTGCAACTCTAAGCGCTATCTGGTCGGATGATTTTGTTTAACATCTCGACACTATACGCAGAAATAATAAGTTTAGTTTAATTTGATGGACTAAACTAAGAAATAACTAGAATATGATTTGAAAATACTTTTTTCATTTTGATTGTTATTAGGTTTATGTGATTAAAATATAATTTTTGTGTTATATTATAAAGACTTCAATTAAAACATTTATTTTCAATTTTGCTTTATCTACCGATTTCCAATCTTTACTAAACGGCTTTGGTATTAATGTTTGGCGCCAGTGTAAATCATGGTGTATCTGTTTTTAGAATAATTGTGTTGTGATTTAATTTTAATATTAGTTTTCAAATTTTTTATTATGCAAAATGTATCTCTTTAAGATCGATTTCTATACCAATTTTGAAGTCCTGCTTAAATCCAAGTACTTTCATTGATAACTCCAAAATAAACTGGTCGGCAGTAGTGAATACAATGTTTGTTGTGGGTTCGACAAAATGTTTTGAAATCTATGCATCGAAAAATTAGAACTTTTCTTGTAGGGTGGTGGATAGAGAAATTGTTTCCGTTCCATTCGAATAATATTGAGATGTATAAAACCAGACATTTCAAGATCGAATCATTAACAATGAATTTCAGTTTATCATTTTTGAATCAGATTTCACTTCCTATAAATACGCCTAACCGATCATAAATAAAAGTTTATAGACAATTGTATTAAAATCGATATTTTTGTTCGAATAGGTGAGATTTATAATACGAAAATTTATATTTCGAAAATTGAAGACAATGTTAATCGCAAGCAAAAAAAATATTATTTTGTTTGGTCTCGTAATTAATTAATAAATCACAGCGGGATTCATTTTTCGTACATACTTTTGTACTCTCTTTTTTTATGCGAAACAAATTGTTGTTCCGCAGCTCCAGGATTAGAATTAAATGTAAAAAATGTTAGTGCAAAAGTATTTCTCTACAACTTTTTTTTTCTATTACTTCCCTAGTAAAAAAGATAATATATAGTTCCACAATTTAAACGTAAATTATTATCCGTGCATTTGAATTTGACACCTGTTTTTGTTCACAAAAACTTTTTTCTTAGAAAACAATTTTAAGGTAGGTAGTTTATTCTGCAAATATTTTACATTCGTACATGAATACACAAAACATGAATATCATTTTAAGAATTATAATTACATTTTAAATTATTTCGATTCCCGTGTGCTTAAAACGTCGGATTTAATTAATAATAAACATACCAAATTAAACATGAACAAAATATCTTACCTGAGCCAATCAGGAAGTATGAGTCAGTGCTAAATAACCAAAATATGTTTAAAAAAAAGTACAAACTTTCTACAACACAGTTTTTTTTTATAAATTTACAACCTCGTCATTGTATATGAAATCTAATGCTTTGAGTATATCTTAAGATTGAAACGTTAGGCGAAGAAGCAGTAACTATTCTTATAAAATATTCCATTGTAAACCCTCTTCACATCAGCAGTCACTCTTATCTAATCTAACCACAATACGATTACCGGAAATGCCCCGAATGGGCTTAAAAGAAATTATTGTTTTACGATTCAAAATAAAACATACCTAAGAAATAAAACCGAAGGGTAGTTCATCAAGGTACTCGCTGTTTATTTCCCACATATTATTTGTTCTTTAGGATACACATTGTATGTATCGTTTAAAAATTAAATAATTTTAAGAGATTTTATAAAACATTAAGTCACATTAGCGTCTAATATGTGTAAAGTGTAAACGTCAAATTTTCTCTTATCCGTGTATGACTAGTGCACTTATATTTTATGACTTATGAATAAAATATTTAATTTCACGTTTTTCTGTCACATTTCATTAATCGATTTTTCAAATATGATTATTTCATGGTAATATATAATATATTATAGATAGATATTAATTTATTTTGACAAAATTGCTAAATTCTAATTTAACAAATAATTTCATTGAAAACAAGCATATTTTTTAATTTTTAGCGAATTCTACAATCAATTAGTTCATTTAAACATTTGATCATAGTCATAATTATAATCACAATTCTTCATTTAATGCATTTAGTTTTAATTAAATTGGTATGTAAAATGTTTGACATATACAATATTTAACAATATCTTGAGTGTATTAATATAGTTCATGTAACTCTTTTCAAAATAATAACTATTAGTTTCAAATCATATTATAAAAGCGTATATGTATACCTACGTCATATATATTGTACTGTTCAACGTTGTGTTCGGATTCTAATGTATAATTTGGAACATAGTCAGAAGAAAATCTTATTCGTATTATTTTTAGAACACGCGAGCATTGATAATGATAAATTCACTCCAACAATGCCAAATTAACAAGTACTCGGAAAGGCGCCGGTATAGACTTGTGCGATGTTTTTACGAAAACTTTTTGTCCAGACGATCGAGATTCGTAATATTTAAAAAAGTTTTCTAAAACTTGGCAATGACAAAACGCTATAGAGTTTCTGAATAATACCGAATCGTTTGTCAAAGTTAAAATGTTATTCTAATTAAATAGTAATTACGTTGCATATCATTAAAATTGTTATTATTATTATAAAAACAATATCCGGACAACGTAACCAGACTCTTAAATTTCGTTCAATTATGTTTATAACTATTACGTGTCTTACACAAACGGTTAGGTTTAGTGTTACCATTTGTCATGAACAAAACCGTAAAGTAACCACCACACGTGATAATTTTCTTCACAATAGCTACGACCACCCATTTATAAAGACAAGTACCGCCAACGAACAACTAATTATATAATAAAAATTATAGGAATTATTATCACCACCAAAAACATTACATAAACGAATTTGTCAATACATCGTTAATTCAATGAACACTTTTAAAATAACGCGATTATCAATCACAAAAATTCAATATTTTAGGTTTAAAATAAGGTCCTAGTAATTTTTTGGCCTCTACGAAATGTTTGATCATTTTCTATTTTTTTAGATCGTTTTTGCAAAAAGAATTAGTTTGAATTGTATTGGTTTGACTTATTTTTCAACAATCATAAACTCAAATCATCCACATCAATAATAATTACGTACTTAAAATACCGTATTTTATTATTATGTATACCTATTGCCGTTGATAATACTTAATATTATTTTTGTCACTGTAATATACAATAGAATGTAGTACGGTGTCATACTATAATATTCATTGTTATTGTACTTTTACTTTAATGTTAAAACTTAAAAGGTATAATCCGCATGTATATTTTGTACTAAATAAATATTATTATAGGTACCGGAGAAAATAATACAACAAATTGTACGTTTATTTCTATTGCGTTTATATATATATATATATATATATATATATATATACGAAGTCATTCATTTAACAGAAAATGTTAGTTATCTTGAAAATTATTTTTTATTCTCATTGCAAAAGGTTTTATTTTTGAATTATATCTTTATTTTTTTTTATTTAGAAGAATATATTTACAATCTATTTTTACCATAATCAGTAAGTATTATGACAATATTTTATTTATATGACATTAAGGAGATTAGAAAAGGAAGGCCCTCAGTAGTGCCACCTGACAAGAAACGAATTATATTTCAAATTCAAAAACACAATATTAGTCTCGGAAGTCAATGTATAAAAATTTAAATTTTAGTGAGTAATCAATATTAGTTATAATAGTATTTTAAGTCTTGATGAGTAGAGTAGTGGATCAGCATTTGCGAGGTAAATAATTAGGAAAAATATTCTGCCTTTGAACATGAAATAAAAATGTATTTTAATATAATATGTCATTGAAAAAGTTAAAAATATTAAAACATTTTTATAAACGATTAAAAAAACAGTAATAAACTAATGACGCTAATAATATAACTGTTTTTTTTTTTATTATCATTATTATTTTTTTTTTTTTACAATAAGGTACTCCTATCTTATGCTATCTATGCCTAGAGATATAACTGTTTTTAAAATATTTAAAATAGTTGTATTGTAACGACTTCAAAGTATATAATCAAAATGTTTTAAGAAACTTAAATAATTATTGAAAAAATGAGTACTTACTGGTAAAACAATACATTATAGTCATTATATACATGTTATAACACTCCTGGTATTCATTTTAATATTTATTCTGAATAGTTATAAGTAATAACAATTTAGTTTTATACAAGCAAATAGTTTTTATTTTATAAAATATAATAATTGCTTTGAAACCTTTATAGAAGTTACGCTTTTCTTATTACTATTATCAAGGATATAGGTTCCACTTATAATAACTAAAATCTATGCCAATTACGTTTTTTAATATTAAAGTTTAAATATTGACCAAAGTTTTGAAGTAATTCTAAATGTTAAACTATATACATTCACGATGGTACAATGACGATACGTCTAGAATCTTGACTCTATAGATATTAATATAAATATTCGCGATACAATTTTTTAATCATCATAAAATGTTAATTATAATATTAAAGTTTTCAAACATAATTTACTTGTTTCATAATGCAAACATAGTGATAACTTATAAGTAATTCTTTTGAACTGACATAAATTGTGTCGTCTATAATTACAGTGATCTAAGCTTTTTTATAAAAATTATAATATTTATGTTTATACATAGATTTTGATATAGGGTAGACATTCACATTTTATTACACACAACTACACAAAGTACAAGCATGCTTAATAGAATAGTAGCTGACATCGACATAATATTCTAGACATTACGATGTTCTCTCAATTTTCTGGTACATCATCGATGGATTTTATATGCTTCGAATATATATATAATTCCATATCAATACACTTAATTATTATGGACAACGAGTTTTTAAAATATCTTTTATATTCATTTATATATATATATATATATAAATTCTAATTCTAAATTCCATTAATTTTTTATTATTTTGAAAATAATGTTTTATATGTATAATGTAATTGTAAATTGTAAATTATATATTTACACAATTATATTATAACTATACTTTGCAATAATAATAAATTGTAATTAAAAATAACACCTGCAATAGATATCATTAGATTAAACGCGACACGCAGTACTGTAATTTTAAATTGATAATTTATCATCATGCATATGTTTTTGTCAACAAGAGAAAGATTTATGTTGTAAATACTATTTTTGTTATTTTTTTTTTAAGTGTATAGTTGTTTGCAATTTTTATGATGAAAATAATACGCATTTATAAAGTGTTGGCTGGCGACTGACTGTCAAAAACGTTTTATTCTTCGAGTCGTGAGACTTTTATTTTCATCATATTTCTTTTAAATTATCACTCTAGCTCAGACAATACATATTTTTGTTCAAAAAAAAAAAAAAAAATGTTATTTATAGCTGACACATAAAATAAAAATTAAATTTTTTTTATTTATTTTACCATAGAATATTACCGATTATATCAAATCAATCACACTTAAATGTGGTCAATATTCAAATGATAATCGTAGGTATTCGTATTAGATGTTAAACAAGCTAATCAGTTCCCTGTTTGAATCGATAGTGAATACAACACCACGCATGCATAGTATTCTATCAATCGAACAAGTACCAAACACATTTACCACCAGAATTTTAATACCGAGTATATGATAAACCTTAAGCGCACGCCTTATATTTTATGTATAGATTTTAAAAATGACAGATCAGTTTTAGATTCTGAGCGGAGAAAGGAATGTATTGATTTTACCATGACATGTTTTTGTTTTTTTATATCAAGACTAATTTTTATATTATATTAATATGTCGTTTATATTTAAGTAATATTCATTATAGGTAACGAACTTAATTCAATTTTTTTTTGAGTGGGGAATGACCTAGAGAATTTTTTACAGTTGTACTATTAACTTAGGGTTTATGTCAAGGGGTATTGATATTGAAAGGTTTGATTTTCTGTTTACACCGACACGACTTGAAACTAGCTGCCTGCGGCCAATAATTGACATTGTCAATTTGACAACATGCAATCTTCTACCAGTCAGATTTATCCGTCTGCTGGTAAATGATGATTACCGCGGTGGCAATCGTAAACCTCAGCAAATCTTAACTTAGGCTTAAGCGTGCTAATGTGGAAAGTCGGTGGGAACCACAACACACAAAATCTGGAGTTTCTCCGGTTTCTCGTATGCGATAATTTTAGGTATCTTTAATATCTAATAGTTAATATCAATGACAGTATAACAATAATTTAAATAATCTAAATTTTTACATAATCTCCAACGGGTGTTGATTAACTTATTTAATTTTTAATTTGCATAATGCGAATGCCATATCTAATGGTTTGGGTCTTGAAAATACTGACTTTTTAATTTAATACAACACCATACAAATCCAATTATCATTAATTTCTAAAAACAAAAATAATATAATGTACTTATATATATTCTATTGTAAACTTTATATTTCATTGCAAACATATTATTATGATTTCAATTTAAGGATCATTACTATAATTTTTTTATATAGCTAGTTATATTATTTTTTTTTTCGTAGTTATATTATATACTAAGTGCGTTTTAGAGCTTTAAATTTATTAAGATTTTAATTAACGATTTACATACATTTTCATTACGATCAATTTTAATTTAATTTTTTGTGCACTGAATTTTAACAAATTCAGCTAACAATGCCATGAGTATATAAACCAAAAATTATTCAAGTTAATATACTATGGTCTATAATATTATAACAATACCAATTTAATATAAAAATCCTTACACTGAATATCATGACGTAGGTAGATTATGCTATATTATGATGAATGAAAAAATTCTAAAAGTAATTTTTTTTATTATAAACACGATTTTGCTGTCCAGTCTTAGCAAAACAAAATCTTTTAAACTAAAATACAAATATAAATATTGTCAAAGTTTTATAAAATACTGTGGTGTAATATTATTTGTTTATTTTATTATAGTTTTAGTGTTTTAAAAAAAGTCATAAATCTTCGTTTTAAAATAAAATTGCATAGGTTTACCTATTTCAGATATTTATATAATAACGCGATAATTCACAATGTAATTTTATATCATACTTATTTTTATTTTGATAAATTTTAAATGCATCTAGAAATGTCTTGATATTTTCGCAGTACAAAGTTTCCGCCGATTGTTAGAATACGGTCGTTTGTAGTCAAACTCATCATTTTATTAATTATTATTGTGTATTTGCAGTCAATCGGTGGAGATGATTCATGTATATGTAGATAATGCAAGGAGTCATGAATGACACATACCATTCGTTTAGTTATTATATATGTTTACTTTTTGTGACCATTTACACACATGATGTGTTGCAGAGTTAAGTGCAAATTCGTGGCTACTTCAGCACTGCAGCATAAATTCAACACAAACCATTTCCCATATAGGTGAGCGCTTATTTTTCCTTGTAGATTATATTTTGTTGACAGATTTAAATTAACTCATTTCGTCTTTCTCTTGATATTTTATCTGCTACATTTTTAACGTATTTTTTTTTCATCGTTAATCACGGATATAATTTACTAGCGATAATAAGATAAAAATAAAATTATATAACTAGTCAATATCGTGAAAATAAATGTATAGTCGCTGATTATTCATAAAATAGTATAAAAAATATTATACATAGATATCGATTGCAAAATTATATAGGGGAATGGCAAAAAAATGTAAAACTATAACATCTGAATATGCAAATATATAGGAAAATAAAATTTTAAACTTTGCAGTATCACAACACAATAATTGTGTATGGCTATAGACGCAGAGGCTTATTTATTTAAATAAATTAAAAAAAAAAATAATAATAATTGTGCAGTTTACTCTGCTATATTAATTAATAGTTCGTATATGTATTATATATATATATATATATACAATATTATGCTAATGCCGATAAATGCATTCCCTGGTGATAAAAGTGATATAATGTAACGTTATAGGTGCATATTGAGAGTCCATTAAAATATAGGCGGCCAATAAAATACTAAACAAACCAAAATAAAAAAAATACAATTAGATTGATTTTAAGTATTTTAAAAATATTTGGGTACTGAGTACCAAAAATAATTACTAAAAATTTAACAAATCAATAATGAGCTAATGGTCCCTTAAACGTAATTTATCTCTTGGTTTTTTCATTCAATTTTAGAAAAAAAATACCTTTGTGAAGCAAAGAAGGGTAGCAATATCAACACGTATTTTCTCTTTGTAAATATTTTGTTTTGAAAAAAATGTTAAAAATTTTGAATTGTATGGCTTGTCCCGAAATTTTTACATCACTCCATCCTCTACAAAATAAAAAATACCCGGAGGAATCAACACGTTGTCATCCAAATACATGCTAATAACGTGTCAAATATTTGCAAAACAATTTACTTCGTATGAATAACAATATTAACCAGGGACGATCGTGACAGGTATGTGGTTTTTTTTTAGGCTAGCGATGATAGTATGACAATTTATTTACAGAAGCACTTTTACGGAAAATATATCAATCATTTTTCTACCAAAAAAAGGCTAATAACACGCCTATACAAAAAGACGTACACAGTGGTATAAAAGTTCAAGTATTCGAATGCGTATTATGTGAAATGTTATATATTTATTGCGTTAACCATGTTTATGTTATTATAAATATATCGGTGACATAATATTGATATGAATTATAGTATTTTACTGCTTCTTGGGATCACTATATAATATAATATAATAGTATAATAGTATAATAGTATAATAGTATAATATAATAGTCAACGGAATGTCTCATTATTTAACATTCATTACTCTCGTATGCAATAAGACTTGGCTGACTTTGGTGATGTCTTTTCAGTCCATAAAAATATGTGTTACCTATATCAATTCCAGGCTCAAACGAAACTTTCATCATAAAATATAAAATAACAATACTTAATTCCGCATTAAATAATGATAATGGGAAGAAGCAAACATATTTGGTTGTTATATATTTAACTGCAGCTATTAAAGTCTTTGATGGAATTCCAGTTAATTAATAACTGTTCATAAATACCATATGATATTATTAAAGAAACCATTTTAAGTCCTTAAATGTATATGTATATAATATATACAATATTTATACTTTTTACTCCGAATGTATATACCTAACACATAGATGAATAATTTTACGATTGACAATCTAACACTTGTTTTAAGAATTCAATTAAATAACTAAAATGTACAATGTATGTAAGTTAATTTTCAAAAATTGTAATAGCCTTTCAGTTAAATTATTTTTACATTTTTTTTTTTAAGTATAAAAGCCATCGTTAGGAATAAATTAAAGTTCTTTGTTAATGTATGCAATTTTAATTAAACCCTAATCAAACAAGCAACTAATTATTTTTATGAACTCAGCGTTAACCTATGATTTATATTGCAAAAAGTAAAAAAAATTGTATTCAAAAAACAAAAGACTTTATAGATCACATAAATGATTTAAATGATGATGAGTTAACTTTGAAAAATTAAGCGCGGTAAACCCAAATAATATCAGGAATATGTTGACGAAGTTTTCATAAAAGTGGTTTTAAAAACCCATACCAAATAATGGATATTATTCAAAATAAGTTTGTAAAATTATATTTTCATTTATATGGGAAAAACAATCTATAATAGTATAATTATTATTATTACAATGATAAAAATTATTTAAATGTTGTTTCCGGTGTAGGTATACAGTGTGTCCCGTGACGATTTACCCATTGCGATATCTACCAAAATAATGGTGATATCGAAATTCTGGTTTTGTAATAAGACTCACAGGGATAAGAAATAATATTATTTCATATTTTGATTTATTTTAATGTTTTGGTAAAAAATATATTTTTTTATTTAATTATTTCCAAAAAAATTGAGCATAGCAATTTTGTAGTTTATTTTTCTGAAAATATTGACGTTTCAAAATTTTATTTTCATTAATTTCTTGATTTTTAATTTTTTTTTTTTAGTTTCGAGAAAAATTGCGAATTATTTAACACCGTAATATTATCAAACATATGACCCGCCGCGCCGCGCGTATTCCCATACGGCTGGTCGAATTCCGTGTTCCTAATAGTTATACATTTATAATCATATTTTATTTCTTTAAAACTAGAAAAAATATTGAAAACCAAGAAATTAATGAAAATAAAATTTTGAAACGTCAATATTTTCAGAAAAATAAACTCTACAAAATGGCATCTTTAATTTTTTTTTTTTTAATAAATAAATGAAAAAAAATTTTTTTTAATTTTTTACCAAAATATTAAAAATAAAACCAGAATTTTGATATCTCCATTATTTCGTAAAATATCGAAATGGGTAAATTCTCGCGGGACATCCTGTACATATTATAATAACAGTAGTTATTTATTATCATTGTAAGTATTATGAAATATGTCAAAAATACATTAATAATATATTTTAAAATGTAATGCTGCGTTTAAAATTCAAAAGTATTTAAAACACAAATATCTCAGTTGATCCGACAAGAATGAAAGAAGTTATATAAATTGCACTGCTAGAAATTCAAACGCCTTATATGCCGTTATGGATTTGTGTTTTTGGTTTTTAAATGCAATAATATTTTGTATTATCTTGCATATATTTTATTACATAAAAAGTATTTTTAGTCAAGGAAACGCTGAATTGCAGATTAACATCTTTTGAAACAAGTACGAGCTAAAAGTTCTGTCCAGCACAAATTGCACTCGAACCACAGAGTGGAAAACTTTCGTCTATTCTGCACTCGAATAACTACTACAACAACGGATGACAGTTGAAGGCGAACTGCACGCTGAATTGATGCGATACAAAACTTTAGCACACTTTTTACAGAATACGGACAATTAATGTGCCGTTTTTTTGTTTAAAAGACGTAAATTTCATTAAGATAACGCATAAGTTTGGATAACAGTTGATCGGAAATGTTTTTAATAATACATTATTTCGTTTCCGGTTTCTCTACAACCCAATCCGCAATATAATCTCAATAACTAATAATATAGAACCGAGCAACTCCGTCCAATATCTTATAGACGAAATAGTATATTGAACATATTATGATGTAGTCGTGTAACGTGTGTAACGTTCATAATAATATAGTATGCGTTTGTGCAGTTGCACTTATTTTTAGTACAGATGCTGCATTTCATGTTTAATTTTTGAAAACATCGAGATCGTTGTGCACGTCACTCGCATACTTCAATACAGTAAAACCAATCTCTCAGAAAATAACTGCACACAGCACACATATAAAAATTGTTGAAATAATTTCTCAAGTGGCATGCATGCATTATTGCAATAATAATATTATGAACTATTATAATTTATAATCTTAATATCGTCGCGAGTTGGGTCACGTAGAATAATCATTGCAATCGGTGCAGAATCCCGATTCTGTTGAAATCGTAATTATAATAAACGAGTGTACCTACGCTTTATTATACTTCACTACAGCTGAAACTTAAGATGTATAATATTATAAAATATTCGTTTTTGTTTATAATAAAATGATATATATTATTATTATAACAACATTATATATTATTATGTCCTGTAACCGATATCGGTTATGACAAAGGATTTGTGTCGGAAAACCCGTTTGTTGATCCCCGACATTTACGCCGCTTTAAGGGCGGGAGGATTGTATGAGTGTGGAGTACTTTACGATCTCGACAGCCACCGTGGCCGCCACACGTTGCATTATATCATATTATTATTATTATTATTATTATTATTATTATTATATACACGCGCATAATATTACGTGTAGGTACAGCACACGGACGCGATGAATAATGATACTATGCATAACAGCGTTCAGCGACGATATTATGATTTATTAGCAACAAGTGGTCGACGCGGTAAACTGTCGTCGTTATACTTTATGACTTATATAATAATAATATATTTAGACCAAAGTAGAATTTTATGCTAGCATACAAGGTGATCCGTGTAAGTGTCTACACCCGACGTTTCAAAAAGCTTTAAATTTTTTGAAAACATGTTGTCTGATGCATTGTTTTTTATGCGTCATTTGCAAATTAATATTACACAATTTTTAAAAACTTATTTTTTTAAATTGTTTATATTATTTTTATTTCATATTAGTAACGGAATCATTTTAGAATATTTAGAGTTTAGATACATATGTATATATACTGCAATATATAGCACAATATATGGTTACAATATAATATTAAACATTTCAATAATAATAGGTAATAAAAAAAAAAAAGTTCGTCATCCGTATGCTACAGTGGAAGTATCTCGATACGTCAAAATCCAATTTCTAACGAGTAGTTAGCTACAGTTATAACTTATAAGTTATAAGTGTTTAAACTTTAAGGTTATGATAGGCAGAGTGGTAGATCAATATTTTTTGGGGTAGCCACGTGTCACTAAAATAAACCACTCGTCAAAACTTTAAAAACAGACTTATAACTAATTGACTGCTCGTTTGAAATACTCCAAAAACTATTCTGCTTCAAAATACAAAAGCGAAATGTTCATTCAAAAAATAAATTTTAAAAAAAAACTTTAAAAAATGACATCGAAAAAAAAAGTGTAAAAATGTGATTTTTAAAAAAGTTCAGACTTTTAATGAGTAGACGCACTTAAATGGCGGGGATCATCCTGTAATATTTTATATTATGATGTAGATATATCTATATGCATAATGTATACGTGTTGTAATAATGATACTATTTTATTTGGCGGTAGTGCAGCAGTACGTATAGGTAAGTATAATTGTGGGGGGAGGCGCATAAAAGCGTCGTAACGCGGCTGAAAGTGACTCCTGCACTCAATTTATAGGCCTACTATGTAGCAGAGTTTATGCGTTTAATTTGGCCAACCGTCCTTTATGTGTCTAGCAGATGGGAGGTAAATATTTTTATTTTTTTATTATTATTATTAAAACGTCTAATATAATAACAATAATAATAATATTCATGCATAATAGGTATAACCCATATATAATATACGTATACATATTCTTTCGCGTGCACGTTAGACGTAATGTATTACAATATTATGCACACATTGTTTTCGTAATATATTCATATTTAGCTTGTATTATGATATTGTCCACGTATGGGCACAATTTGTTGGAAAGCTTTTTTTTCCAGAGGTTGATTTTGGTGTGGAGCGGAAGGGTGGATATTATAAGCTCGATCGCAAATCATCTCGGCGTATACTATTATACATAATATTATGCGGGGTAATATATTATTTGCCTGAATCGTTTACCAAATACAATAATTCATTTTTGCTATTGAATTGTACGCACCAAATACCTATTGATATACCTGTATTCAGATCTTCCTCCTCTCCAATTTTATGCGCGTAAAAAATATTTTGCCAACGTGTAAGCAATCAAATCTAAACGTGGCAAAACTCAATTTTCGATAGAGGATACTAATTTAAAAGTTACCAGCACCTAGTCTTCGAAAAAATTATGGATACATTGACCTAAATGTTGTAGACAAAAACACAAGGATTGTAATCCCGCGTGGAATCATATTTTATAATATCAAAATAAATGTTTTAAACTATAATAAGACTTTTTCTTAACTGTCACATTCATCCTATTTAGCTTGTAAAATCTTATTTTTTTTTTAACACTGAAAAGTAAATATTTTTGATATTCAATTGGATTTCCGAATTCAATACCTATACTACATTCTAACAATGTATTATAATACACACCCATTATGAGTAGAATATAATAGAATTTAATTCAAACAAATCTGTCCAACTCTTCTATATTATGTTACATAATATTAAAGTTTCATATTCGGTTTTAGGTTTATCGTGCAAACATCGTAATATAATACCTTAACCACAATCCTCAATATAGACACGTTTAAGATGAACGATTGCTGTATAATTTAGATTCGATGCATATGGATTATACCTATTTAATGTATCGGTTCGGTCCAGCGATGAAGTAGGGATGCAAATTATATAAAATGGCCTTGCATTTCTTCAGGGAATACTTCGGGATCATTGGGAATCCCAATTTGGGATCAATTGTTATACATCTTTATAACACTTACGACCGAACATTTGAACATTTGCTCTCTTTCCCTCCCTCACATGAACGGTAATTTTGGACTTTCGTCACGACGAAAAAAGAATGTCGATAAACGTCGGTAATAATATGTCGAAATACGTACAGACTGTACTGTAAAATAATACATAACACGACGTGAAAAATAAGGATGTTGTCGGTTCTCGCTATATATTACGTGTCGTCCCGTATAAATGTGTTCGATTCACCATTGCCGGCAGTCGTATGGAGAATGGTTTTGAAATGTGTGAAATATAATACATATATCCATAGTGGTGAACTGCAGCGTTTTATCTCAGTGAAGGTGTTTTTGTCCAAAAACGAAATAATAACGTATGTTTCAGAAAATGACTTTTATGCACTAGAACCGTATTATAACAGGCACACGTGATTTCGAATATCATTTATGGAATGTCCAATAATGTGGTGATACTAATTTCTTTTTTTATTTTTCAAAAAATAATCAGTTTTTTTTTACCATGCGTTTTTAAGGAGATTATTTTTTGGAAAATAGTTATGCAGTATGATATTACCTATTTTTAAATTAAGCATGCAGTGATATATCAAGTATATTGTAATATCTCGCACTTTCAATGACCAAGTTTCGTGGAGTGTTATCTGATGACATACTCAACGAGTACGGTTGAAACTGAAATTGAAATCGGAGTACCTACACCGGATTTTTGTTTTAGTATCGTGGCATATGAGGGAGGTTAAGTTATAATTTTTTATTATTTCGGTCAAAAAGCTTAAAAATGAAACCCAATATTCCTCAAAACTTTTGATTATAGCAATTTAAAAATATTAACGTAACAATATCATAGGCACGATTATTTTTATAATAATTTAAAGTTCAAAACTTGACAAAACAAAATGTATAAAATATTTATTTTGCGAGGCTTGAAAATTTCATACAATTAGTTCTTTTATCAAAAATTACTGATTATTTTAGGAGAATTGATAACTATGCAAATATACATTAATTGTTTTACAAAGATAAATTCAACATACCTAGGTATATATTATTATTTATCAGTTTTAGATAATTGCTTACTAGTTGACGATACTTGAAACTTGATAAATATTTTTTTTAGAAGCAATAGTATAATACAAGCAACAGAGGGAAGGGATTTAGTCCGTTAACGTATATCACTGTCACATATGATATTCTTGATGCAGTACCAAACACGACGTGCCTACCTAGAAATCATGATGAGGACTACATAATGAGGACAATACAAATAATATGTGAAAAAAAGTTCCATGATTTCTATACAGTTGTTTCGTATATTTAAGCGGTACAGATGACGGAGTAACGGTCTTGATGACGTCAAATCTATCCTAGGTGTGTGTGTGTGTATGTGTCGACAAGTGGAAAGCTGCTAGTCACATTAAGGGCACGAGTAAATTACATTTTATTAATATAATAATACGTTGTACTCAAGGCTGGTCTGATGTATACGTATATGAATAGAGCTGCACAACACTGTATTGTTGTTGTTTCATCGTGTTGTGGCTTGTACACGCATTAGTCGCATTATTGACATTTTGACATTTTGCAAGTCCCACCGTGCTAATAGGTGTCTGCAATAAAGTGCATTTTCCGGATGATATTATAGATAAATATTTAGAAATACAAAAATAATTAAACTATAATAATAATAATAATGATAGTAATAATTGTTATATATATAATATTGTTTTTCATATTCATAAGAAAAATACATTTATTTCATTACATACATATAGGATCGATTTGTAAATTAGGTATACATAATATCGAATATTGATATGTACCTAGTACAACTTACTATACTCTATTAGAAGTGATTCTTTAAATGTAGGTACCTATAGTGCCTCAGAAGTCACGGAATATTATCTGGTCTAAAAATAATTTTGAAACTTTAAACACTGCGGTAGATTCCTTGTGATTAATCATGCTTTGACTTAAAAATATATCATAAAAACTTTCGTTGAAAAAGTACTTCACGAGTATAAAAAGTTTGGGGACTACTGATATAATAAATACCAGTTAAGGTATAATTATTAAATTTGTAGAGAACAATATTTAAAATACAACGTCATTCGTTGTCGGTGTGGTTGAAAAATTGGTTATTAATTAAAGAAGTTAAAGTTACTATTTATAAAAATATAAAAAAAAAAAATTATTTTTGAGACTTTTACAATGAGCTGCTAAATTTAGTGCAGCCCAAAACCTCAATGTGATATTATAACTCCTCTTTTCAATCAATTTTCGTATGATTATATTAAGAGCATTCATTATTAATTCGTTGTTTAAATTAAATGAATACTGGCAGTTCATAAATTCTGTGAATACAGTGAAATATTAAAAATTCAAAAGACCAAAATCTAAAATCTAATATAAAATGTAAAAATAAAATATATTTCTTATTTAAATATTTCCAAAAAAATTGACCATAGCAATTTTGTAGAGTTTATTTTTCTGAAAATATTGACGTTTTGAAATTTTATTTTCATTAATTTCTTAATTTTTAATATTTTTTCTAGTTTTGAAGAAATAAAATATGATTGATTATAAGTTATAACTATTAGGATTTAGGAACACTGAAAGTATTCGGCCAGTATTCGGCCGTATGGGAATGCGAACGGCGCGGCGGGTCACATGTTTGATAACATTACGGCGTTAAATAATTCGCAATTTTTCTCGAAATTAAAAAAAAAAAAAAATCAGTAAATTAATGAAAATATAATTTTGAAACGTCAATATTTTCAGAAAAATAAACTCTACAAAATTGTTATAGTAAATTTTTTTGGAAATATTCAAATAAAGAAATATATTTTCTACCTTTTTTACCAAAACATAAAAATGAAATAATTGTTGTTCTTATCTCTGTGAATCTTATTACAAAATCAGAATTTCAATATTATCATTATTTCGGGAGATATCGCAATGGGTAAATCCTAACGGGACACCCTGTATATCATCGTACTTCCGTATTTTGTGGCTTATTACAAGACTGACTGTGGGCTAAAACGTTAATACTTATTAAAAAGTTTAAGTTACTTTTAGGTATTAACTAAATTCGTTAAAATTACATGATAAGTAATTTGTTTTTCAAAAGTAACTTCAAAACTACATTTTTACAATTTGTACTATATAGTATGGTCGTTAATCAGTAATTAATTTTTAAAAAAATTCTTAATATTAACCCTATATTTTATACAAAATAAAATTTTGATTGGTATAATATATAGACATATAGTTGTTGTTTTATAAAAAAAAATACATGATTTCGTCTTATCATGTATTTTAATTAATAAATTCTATATATTGTCCAGATATTGAATTTACTATTTCTGGATTGCATTAGAGACCAAAATAACATAAATACCAACCACTTTACTTTAATTACCAAAGAAAATTATAACATCACACGAATACAATTATAGTTTTAAATCTATCAACGATAACTCTTCCAGATTACTATCAGTTCGAAGTTTAAAGAAACGTTGGTCTAATAAAAATAAAACAAATAACTTATCAATAATTTACCTAATTAACAAATATAGCTTTAATTCTTCAATTCTAACATTGTGTAATATTTTTGCAAACCCTTTTTTATGTATCAATAATTTTTTTAATATATTTTAGCTTTTATTTTACACATAATTTATATTATGATTTCAAAATACAGTAATCATATACCAAAACATTATTACGATTTACAGTTTTTGTTAATAGAATTTACAAACTTCTACTTATTTAATACATAGTTATAACTATGGTTAGGTATCTAATACAATTTTTTTAATATAATAAATAAAATTTTTAAAAGCAATAATATAAATAAATAATATACATTTTACAGCATAAATTGTGTTACCATAAAAGAATATCAGCGCATTATTTGTTTCCTCTCTAGCTTACGCGTAACATAGACATAACGCATTTATAGAATCGTATTTATTTTTTTTTGAATGTTTTAGACTAAAATCACCAGTTACAAAATCGATTGAGAGCAAAGCTATTGAAGGAATAACATATATAGATTTATCTAAAATACTTTTTCAATACAATTTAATTTTAAACGTAATTTTAATTGACAGTTTTTTTTTCATTATTATTCTGAAAATCGAGTACAAAATCAAATGATTTTAAAATATAAACCAAATATGTCATATGCTCAAAAATATCCTTTATAATTTTTGTAATTGATGATTTTACTCGTAAATAACGATTTGAGGTGAAAGCGTTTAATCTATGTTGCGTGCGGGTCTGAGACAGAAAACAAATATTGCGCTGACATCCTCATAATAAAACCTTAATCGAGTCAATTTACGTTAAAAAATTTAAAAAAAAATCATTATAATATATTATAGATACCAGAATAGCGAAAATCTTATGAGGCATTCAATAGGTTGTTATTTAGACTGCGACATCAAACTTTATTCTTGATAATGTTAAAGGATGACGAAGTACCATAATATGTTAAGTTTAATAATATATGATCACATAATGTTATCCTCAACTAATATTATACTGAGCTTATCATGTTGGTAAAGTACAAACACCTATCTGGGAATTGCATTAACTACACAGAGTTGGTTAAGTACATCAGCTGACGTTGAAATGGCTTGCGCCATGGTGTGATCAACACATGCACACCGTATAGAGGTACAAAATAATATTTTTCCAAATGCTTTCTGTATGCTATGAAATAAACTGGTCAATGGAAATCCATTCATTAATGATTGTCATTTTGAAACATAAATGTGTGAGCCTATTATACTGTGTTACTATTATGTTAAATAGTCAACCACTTACACAAACTAAATCTTTAGAATATCTTAAGTTAGTTTTGGTCTCCCAGCATATTAATATTCTCTTTGGAATTTTCGCAAGCGGTGTAACTATAAGAAACTCAACGATCTAATAGTATTAATAACTGCGAATATTTGAAATTATAGCTTACCGTTTAATAGTGTAGCAAGCCATATTCTTCATCATTCAAACGTATAATGATAATATTCACGTTTAAGCAGGACGAAATAATATATATCTTCAAAATGTTTTAACAAACTAAATAATATGTATCAGAAGTATATTAAATTATAATACGATAAAAATGTTCTAAAAGTACTTGCAAACTACGATTTAAGTCCGCACTAAATGAACAATTTATTCTATGTTCGTTTTTGATTATTTTTTAATTTCTTGATTTTTTTTTTTTAAATGGTTTAAAATATTTAAATACATATAATGTGAAAACTAAAAAAAAATTGTAGATACTATTTTTACAGTATTAATATTTATTTAGTTAATACTTTTTTTTTATTGATCTTGAAATTTACATAAATGAATTTCCGCTTCGACAACACAGGCCACTAGCGTTACTACATTTTTAGTAAAATACAATTATATAATAATAAATATGGTATATATCTTAAATAATTTTACAATATTTTAGTTGTGACTTACAGTAGATTTATTATTTTTATTGTTTTGAAAAAGTTTATTGTGTTGGATTCATTTACAGGGTTTGGAGCTAGACTTATTCCGATGTCGTGGCTTATGTTTAGTTCTTCTCTTTGTATTTGGTATATTCTGGTTAATAGGTACTTTATTATATGCTTATATATGCAATAAAAATGAAATGTTGTCCGAACATTTAGGAATGTGAAAGACCTTTTATCCAAGAGATTTTTATATATAAATAGTTAATGGCAACTATATTGGTTTAAATATTATAAATATTATAATACCCAATACTCGTATTTATAACGCATTATTATTATTATTATTATTATTTTTTTGACACTAGAGTAAATTAAACTTTAAACAGTGCAAAAATAAATCCATATCATTAGACGTATGAAATCAAAAATAATAATCGTATATCGAAAATACCTATGGAAGTAAACTGCAAGCCTGCAGTATGATCATAATAACCGAAACCTCAATAATTTCGATACCGGAAACTGTAACCGTAAATTCACTTTATTATTTAGATGAACCAAAACCTTACGTTATAGTTAAGGGACCTCAGGCTCCTGCGCCCCCTTAACAAGGTACGAGCATGGTGCGTGCGAAATTAATTACACAATATTATTATAACGATATTACAGTAAACAGCGAACACATATAAAAGGCACACAAGATGCACTGTTATTATACATGGTGCGATAAGTTTCTACATCGCGGTGGCGACGGTTTCTTTAAAATATGTAAGTACGGAGCAGCGTTTCGTTACGTCGCCCGGAGCGGGAAGGGATGCATTGTGGCTGGAGTTCGGAAATAAGTGCATTAGAAATGTCGAAGACTTATATTATAATATAAAATAATTAACAAATTTGTTTAAAACGTTACACTGCGGATGGTGGGTTTTGACGTTTTTATTTTGCGAGAAATTAATTACCTGTACACGATCCTTACATATCATATTTAAAGGATTAACTATATAGGGCACCTCAAAAGGTTTTTTTGTTATTTTAATTTTGAAGCAAGAATTAACGATTTAAGAATCATAAATATTGGTAAATTTTAAAACAATCATATTAATTCGCTTCAAAATTGAAACATCAAAGAGAGAAACCTTTCGATGTGCCCTACATTCTCATCTTTAAATTGTATGATGATAGTCGATTCACTCTTAAATAATACAAATTACAGAGTAAAACAGAATTGTTTGGTACTTATAATATGTATGCATGAAACGACGGCGACGGAGACAACACGTACGGGTATGACATGCTTTTTTAATCTCAAATATGGAACTGCGTTGCGTAACTATACTCGTAGTTTACGTCAGCGTAGGGTTGGAGTTTAAACTGGAGTGTGTTTGGAAAAAAAACGCATTCGAAATGTCGAAGACTTATAAGGTATCGTTGCACACGCACTATGGACAATGACGTTGACTTTTGTCGTTTTCGTTTAGCCAAAATTCACCAATACCCTGCGGCCGTTGATCGTGAGGCACTTTTCCACTCTTTCGCCGCTAAACGTCCGTCCATGGTGTTGTGAGTGATGTCATATCGATCATTCGGAATTTGATTGATGATAGCAGTGGTGGTGACGAATATACGTTATTAAGCTGGACGAAATCATAATAACGTATTATTATTACTTTTATATCGAAAGGTGTACAAATTTGTCGGCTATTTGGACACCGGTAATAAAAGAAACCACTTAGACTCATCATCCAAATCGAAATCTTTAATAATAAAAAAAAAAATTATTCATAACGGCTAATCGCTATTTTGAAGTGCTTGCACAAATCAAACCTATACTAGTTTTTTACTCTTCTCCAAAACATCTACTATCGCCTAACCTAACCTAACCTAACCACCTCCGCTGATTTTTGTAAAAAGTATTATTGACTTTCCGTAAACATGCAAAGCCTTGATTAAGCTAATTGAGGTTGACAATTTGTATTGTAAATCACCCTCAGATCGACTAAGACGGTCCCCCCCTGAATCTTACAGAACCCTGATACACTTCTTAAAAGAAGAGAATGCTCAAAATCACACCTATCAGTTAAAAGAGGACAAACCTTATCAAGTTATCATCCGCAATATACATCTATCTATACATCCTTAGAATTAATTAAATCTGAGCTAGAGTTGCACCTTTTTGAGGTCAAAAAAGTCACCAACGTACCTCACAACACCACCAAATGCCGGCTGCCTCTTTTCTTCGTTGATCTGGAACCCACTGAACAGTCAAACGATATATTTAAACTCTCTAGTATTCTTCACACAAAAATAAAAGTCGAAGAACCTTATAAACCGAACGTAATTAGTCAGTGTCTCAATTGCCAAGACTACGGTCACACGCGATCATATTGTGGCTGCTCAGCTCGTTGTGTCAGCTGCGGAGACTCACATTACTTTATTATTATATTATAATATAACGTATTAACGTGTTATAAGGCGCATTTAACTTTAACAAGAAATATATATTTTTTTAATACAATTTTCCCTCGCGCATGTCAATTGAATCAAGTATTAATAAAAAAAATGTTCATTTCAACTTTTTTCAACTATATATTATAAAGTATCTAAAGCATTGAAAAATCATTTTTACTGCGTATAATTTTAAATCAGTACAAAACCTTTTGAATAACATTATTATTTGAGTTACTCTCACAAAACTTTCAAAGTTCCAAGACCGTATTTAAATTTTGCTTATTATGAAAATTAAAAGTATATAGTACAATAAAGATATTTAATAAAATATTTACACAAATTAACTATAGCTACATAAATTATGACATTTGTGGCTGTGGTATATACGTTAATAATTTTCTGAAATCGCGTATTTCAACAATTTTAATTAAAACTTAAGGTATTGGTTGAGACCAACACGGTATGAGACAACTGAATATTATAATTCCACGATAGCGATTGTTCTAATACACTTATTATTAGTTATTGCTATATTATTCAACGGCAAAATTAAAATAATATTATATCAATATTCGGAAAAACAAATATCATAAATTGTATTCGTCGTCGAATTTTTTTTTTTTTTTTTGTTTGTATTTTATTTTGCATTCTCGTATATGTGTTTTTCGGTCCGTTTTTCATGCTACACATACAACGCATAATATCTCGGCATGGAGATCGTATTGCATATTATTAAATGGCTTACTAAAAAAATATAAAGCCAAGAGAGCTTGAATATTGTTCAGCTTGTTGTTTTTCACATATTATAATATAGGTACGTCTGTGTTGTTTTCAATATAGGTAGTTGTAAATTCACATTATTCAAAAAATATCAATACGTGCTGACAGTTCTCATATTATAACCACTATTCATGTATTTTATATATTTTCTTACAATTATTTACTCATTTATGTATCAAATAATAAAAAATATATAATGTTATACCAAAGAATATAATGCGAAAAACTGAAATATGAAATACCTTGATGTAATATTTTCTATTCAATATATTCTAATGTTATTCTTTGTAAATAATTACAACAGATTGAGTTGGGTATTATTCCCGATGAATGGCTGACATTTTCGATATCAAAACTTGGATTAACTGATGTGACGAAAATTACGATGGAAATACGATCCGGCAACGTTGCATTAAAAAAGACAGGTATCTAACCTAACCTAACCTATACTAACTGCAGCAGGTACCTATACATACGATTGCATCGTATAATTACGAGAAAAGGCACGATCGAAATCTTGTTCTTATATCACCGTCAAAAGACAGAGCGTTCTTGAGTGGTTAAAATTTAATAATTGTATACAGAAACATTTTTTGAATTATTAAATTTTTTTTTTTTTTTTATCATTAAAATTGCAAAATAAAAGTTGTGAAATTTGTGAAACACAAGAAAACAAAAACGAAATTTAGTTTACTCGACATAATATGAATAGTATACAACATGGATAAAGATATAAGATATATCTCACTGTTGAGTATAATGGTAAATGGTAATATCTTTTTTTGGTATAGATAACGAAAATAAATTAGGACCAGACAATAGAGTATTTTATACGAGCTAGGCGGACTTTTCTTTTTACTATATTATACGATTTATTGCATTCGAATTCGTTCAAAAAATTTATCACATACCAACCGATATAACATTTGTAACTTTGTAAGTTATCCTGTGGTTAATAAGTCACATTTCTTAGTAAATTTAAATATCGAATTGTGTCTCTTTTAGATAATTTAGATAAAATATCTCTTTTAGGTGCACCGCTTGTCAGTTCGGAAACTGATGTTATTATTCTCTATTACAATGGAATTGAACGAACCGTTGTTGTGAAAAATAAATATGCATTGAGTGCACGTCGAGGGATTTTATTATATATTATTAATACTTCCATTTTATAAAGAAAACATGGCAACAAATTAGATAAGACTTTGGAATACCCGGCGAATTTTAATAAAAGTTTTTATGAAAAACGACGTATTTTCTGCACAAGCACAATAAAACGAAACGATAATGTGAAAGTAGTAACTTTTATGAATTAAACTATAATAATGCGCATCTAAGTAAGTCGTAAAATATCAATACTGCCGTTTAGATTCTACTAGAAACACGTCCGATTCAATAGAATTTAATCCATTTAAATTTTAAATGCGTTAAAACTTAAAAGTATAATAATACACGTTTCTTACACGGCATAAATAAACGAATTTAAACTAATTCATTGCTCTCGTAGGTCTTTCATCACGAATCGAATAGAATTGAACCCAATGATTTCGAAAATCATTGATAAATGTGCGTATCGAGTTGATGATGACCACAACTCTGGAATAAAAAAAACCTATGTGTCAGTACGCACACCAGAAATGAATACAGAAATGGTAGCTATGAAATTGTTTAATTTGTCGATAAAATACAAATTTAACATACTATATTAATATATATATTATACATTGATAATCGATATACAGTAGAAACGTAGTTGCCGTATACCATACTTAGTAGTATTTGATCGTAAAAATACGTTAATCACCGTGCACCTGTTTATTTCCATTGCCCATAGACCTAAAAACTAACAGGCGGCACTTAGAGAGAGAAACCAATGGACAAGGTTCGAGAGAGAAATACCATTTCAAAATACCTTTCGAGAATACCATGGAGGACATTTACATTAAGTGGACGCTACACCCGCATACGTTGTCTCCGTCTTACAAGTGCATAACATAACAAATTTTATGCTCAGCAGATCACGTTTAGCTCCGTTAGTTTAAAATTTAGAGTAAATTGACCTCTTACAAAAATTAAAAGTAACATTATTATCGAAGGCATGACGTAGGCTTTTTATTATATTTTAATTTTAAAGTGAGTTATGTGTATTTTAAAATTGTAAATTGTTTGTATATCTTAAAATACTCATAACTCACTTTAAAATTAAAATATAATAAAAAGCCTACGTCATGCCCTCGATAATAATGTTACCTTTAATTTTTGTAAGAGGTCAATTTACTCTAAATTTTAAACTAACGGAGCTAAACGTGATCTGCTGAGCATAAAATTTGTTATGTTATGCACTTGTAAGACGGAGACAACATATGCGGGTGTAGCGTCCTCTTAAGGGGATTCAATACCGTGATTTTTTTATCTTTACCTAACACATGCGCGTCATAGGATTTTCGCCATGTTTATTGCCAAACGTACCGATGGATATAGTGAAGTGATAACAGTTTTAAAAACAGATTTGAATTTTTCGTCAATAGAACTTAAAATCGACTTTTTCACATTTTTGATTTTTTGATTTTAACTTCTCCAAAAATTTAAGAAGGTCAATTTTTTAATAATTTTTTTTTTAACATAACGTTCTAAGGAATTTGGTAGACAATATCGAAAATGTGAAAAAATCAATCTCAAGTAGTCTATACGATAAATTCAAATCTATTTTTAGAATTCGTATCGCTATATTAGATCAATATAGTATGTTTGGCAAAGAACATGTCTAAAATCCTATGTCGCGCATTCATTAAACAAAGACAGACAATAACGGTATCGCGTCCCCTTAAATTTTTTCATCCATACGTATAATCAATATTACATCACAGACAGTGGCGGCTCGTGGGTTTTTAATGAAGTAGTGCACATAAAAAAATATATAACCAATATAATATATACATTTATATATTAAAAATTGTATTAAATAATTGTTTTCAAATTTTAAAAGTTATTTACCAATTATTACTTTTTCTTTTGCTTATATCTATTTTTACAAGTATAATAATAATAAATACATAATAATAATAACAACAATAATAATAATAATACATTTTCAAGTAAAAATACTATGACAAAGTAGATACAAATTATTATATTTCAGAATATTATAATAAATGAATGGGAGTAAAAATAAACTATAATAACATAATAATGCCGATGCCGACGCGCAACGACGCGACGACGTCGAAAATAATTCACTGATAACAGCTTAATAAAATTGGTTATGTGCACATAAACAAATGTGCACACCAATTCCAATACAACTTAAAACAATTCTAAATATAAACGTATCGTGATTCCAAATTCCAAATAAAACCAGTAGATTGAACACTATTAACCCGATGATCAGCCATTTTTAACCACTTTTATTCTTCTAACATAATTTCAAAAAAATAATGGATTTTTAGCAGATATTTAGAGTTCATGTGTTCGCATATTTTAAGTTTAATTTTTTTATATTATGTGGAAAATAATTCTCAAAAAAATACGGTCATCGTAATCAAACTGTTGGCAAACATAACCAGAAAGCTGTCCCGTTGACCTGTTCAATTATCATCGGACAAACCCATTGCAAGTAGGTAAAGGAAAACATAAAAAAAATACCTCGGAAATACGACTGTTATAATCAGTAGGTATAATAGATTTTAATACAAATTTTAAAAAATGTAGTCCTTTGTTTTGACACTATTGTGAATCTGCAAAAGGTAAAAAACAGCAAGTAGCATTTTACTTTTTTGTCATTTTATAATAGGATTGTTTATGTTAGAATATTACCGTCATTAATGATCCAAGTTACCATTAGTACAAGAAACTCGACGTTTTGCCAAAATTAATTTATTTAAATATAAAAATCAAAAATAATTAATGAATTTAATAAATCTTAAAAGTATATTTTTTTCCACGGAAGAAAAAACTTTTTGCAAATTACTAGTAATCATTTGATAATGCATCAATTATTACCAAAACATATTTTTATAAGCATATTTCGTATTGTACTATACAGGAACGGTAATTGATTTGATTGCCAGACATCGGTTCTATAAGTCGTTGAAATGTATACTTAGCGTAAAGTTAGCGTACTATGCATATTATTATAAAAATTTAAATTTAATGTTTTTAATGATATAAATATTAAGTTGATGTTATTCAATATTACAATCATTATAAGACGGCGTTTTGAATAGGCATTTTAACAACATAATTGACCTGAATATTTTTGATTCCATTTTTAGTCATTTTTTCATCATTCGACAAGAATAATTATGGTTACATATCAAATTTTTAAATAAGTTAGTAAGTATAGTAGATTATACAGTAATAAAACGTATAATAACTTAGTACAAACTGTAATTTTGGTAGACAACTCTTAACAAAAATAAAATATTTGGAAATGGTTTGTATTTATAACGTCATAATATAACAATTGGTATAAATATTTTTAAACGTTTTATTTAAATATATATACTACGTAACCGTTGATAATACATAATACATGATATATACATTATATATCATGATATTATCATTTTAATTAAATCATGTTTAAACTATAGTTACAACTATCTCCACGCTTCTTGTCCTATATAATACCATACAAATAAAATATAAAATTAGCATCTTAATGATTTGTAAAATAAATTTCATTTGAATTTATTTATTTATAGTTGAGTTATATTATGGTTTTTTCTATCCATATTACTATCAATAATTTACTAGATTATATCTAAAATAAAATGAAGAATTATTAATGATCTAATATATACGTTTTCTTTTTAAAATAACAAAAATAAATGAAATAACTCTAACTGCACAAAGACTCCAGGCAGGAGAAAATATATGTGGAAGTAAATTGGAATTACCCACATGATAACTCAAGTTCCTAAGGGAAGATTTTTTACCAAACATACTGACGAATAACCTTCGTCCAGGATTATTTGTTTTCAAATAAAAAAAAACTTCTCCTCATTTAATACCAATAAAAGCTAAACAGAAGTCATACATCATATGATAATTTGAAGCTGATATCAGTTACTTTAAAAAATCCTTCAAATAATTAAATATAAACTAATTAGTTTCAATCTGATAAGAAGATTTTCTGTCAAACAGTTATTACACAAATTTATCTTAAAAAATTGGATTTAAACAAAAGATTTTTGCTATAACCTATCAATCAGGAAAAATTAATTAAAAGCTGAATCAAAAATGAGTATAATTTGTAAGTAAAAATACACCAAACATGTCCACCAAAAAAATGTCCGACAGGTGAACTAGGGTTAAAATATAGTATACATTCATTCAACTCAGGTTTTTAGATTTCCTTTTTAACCTAGGACAATATTTTTTTTATACAGTACCTACATGTAATTTAAAATGTAGACTAAACAGAAAATTCGACTGGGTTTAAAAACAATTACAAATATTAACAAATTAAAAGTAAAATGAAAGAGAAAATGGCTATCAAAATCTTATACAATTAAGAAAAATCAATAATACTATAAAAAATTAGTTCAAACCACAATGGTGCAACAGAAGGGTCGAAAACCGTGAAATATTTATGGGTCACACGCAATTTACTCACGTGGAAGAAGTACAAAATATGTACACATCCAACTTTTTTTCTAGAGATAGAAATATATTATATTATATTATATTATATTTATATATATATATATATTTACAGAATGCAGTTACTCAAGATTCATTATTAAATTACAATAAACTCTCGACACATATAAGGTTCACTGGGACCTGGCAAATAGGTACTCCAAAAAAAACTGTTTTGCAAGAACCATTATTGTTATAATCTTGTTTTTATTCTAAATCAAAATCCATAAAGAAATTAAACCAATTATGTCCCGTAAATTCTTTTTGGTAGAATAGCAAAGTACTTAGTTAGTATGAATAATAATGAGTATGTCAAAACTCAATTTTATCGCACAAGTTTAACACTTACAACTTTAGTGATAGTACGAATTTAGTTTATGAACAAATGACTTCACATCAACTAAAAGTCAATTTGTTTATAAATAATTAAATTAAATTAAAAATTCTTTAACCCGACATTATTTATATTCAATATAAAGTTTAAGATGCATCATTTTAATTTTTACGTATAATTAACTACCTTTCATGTACAAATAATTGCGATAAGAAATTAAATTATATAAATTTAATACATTTTAAGCAGTTGACATCTTACTGCTATCTAAAATCTATAATTATAAACAACTGAAATTTAAACAATACAATTTAAACTACGCAAAAAAAAATAATAATAATTCGATATTCATTGGTTTTTCGGTCGTATAATCATTTAAAAATTATTCAATTTTATGAATATTTTTGAATTGTCATTGAAAATGGCAAATATATAAGCCATTATTTTCATTTAACCAATCTAGGATTGATTAAAAATGAAAATTGCCTCGAATGAAATCAAATAAAATTCAAAAAATAGGTTTTTTTTTATTCTAAAATATTATATTATTCTTAATTTTTAAATTATAGGGAATGATAATATGTGAGAAACTATATTATATTAGTATATTGTATTTCATATAGTAAATAGATATATATTTTACAGTTTGGCTTAATCATTTGTTTATTCCATATATTGTATTATAGTTCATAAAACGTGCACATGCTTTGCATAATATTGTGAAGGACAATACTCGGATCATTGGAATTGGATGGTATAGTATTCACGACATTTAATAGCCATTTGAATAGGTGTACTTAAAGTTTTTTTATTCGTATTAAGCGCTCAGAGAGATTATCGTCGAGTTCTAAAACGCTTCGAGGTGAAGATGTTTCTGCACGTTATTACAATTTAACGTAAACAAAAGTAATGGAAACAGTGTAATTTTGAAATACTCCAAATACAATATTCGCGCGTCCAATTGAACGCATACCTACTTAACAGTTAACACAACTTGGTCGTACTATATAAATTTGGCTATTTTTGCCATTCATTCTAGACATCACATACAATATTTTTAAAGATAATAAATTATTGTGGGATGTATAAATACGGATTTTTGTTTTGTACCTATATGTTCTACATTAATGGATAAAATAAAATTGTTTTCCGCTTAAATTGAGTTTATCTTATACCTCAACTATGAGGTCAAGTCGTATAATTCATATTGCTTTTAACCAACAGACGGAAACAGTCATCTTTGCTTGTAACTTAATAATGAAAACTTATACGTCAAATTATATTTGTATAAAAATCGAATAGCAGCATTAAACAAAATATTAAATTTTCCAAGATATTATTCCCAGTTATAATAAATATTTGGATTTTGTGCTTCATCAAAAACATCATACTAAAATAACCGTGTTAAAAATTCTTGATTAAAAAACAAATACTAACCAAAGCCGTTTATCATTATTTCGCTTACACAATTTTCTGATACGTACTCATTAAAAATATACGTACAGTGTGTAACCTTTCAAAATTAGGGGACACCTTTGGGGAATTAAAATGTGTTGGCAATCAAGGGGCGTGTCCGCTATTAAGAGAGTTATTTTTCCACGTGAATTATGAGAATTTAGAAGTGTTTGGTATTAAGGGGTTTCGTAAACAGAGGTTTCACCACCTATACCCTCGTGCAACCCACGCGTAAACCAACGACCCACCCATATATTTGTTTTCGTTGAATGACTCGTAGAAAATAATCAAATAAAAAAAACAATGCCATCACGCTATTGCCTCTATTCAAAAAGCATATTAACTCATCCTGGTCCATTGTAATATGATTACACAATCATATATAAAAACATGTATTTAAATATTATTTTTTTTACTTAAATCATGTTTCAAAACCAATTTTATAAATTGTAATAATTATTGAGTGAAATTTTTTTATTATTTAATAGTAATATTTATTGCGTATAACGCTGTGATCCTGAATAATTTACGAAATATCATGAACCTCCACACAATGAGGTCCTCCAATAATCTGTTATCAATTAATGATTATAAATAAAAAATCAATACTTTTTCCACGCCTAAAATGTATAGAATAATAGCATGTTCGAAATCGATTTAAACGATTTAAAATTTATCATCATAAAATAATCAATAGTATTATAATTTAGGCACTATTCAAAACTTGAACCATATTATATACAATAATTACGTAATAACGAATATAATACGCATCACTGCATGATCGTAATAAATAGATGGTTTACAGCGGTATTGTCATTATGATATACGTCGCAGACGCAATAACCATATATCTCGACATTAAAATTAGAGATAGCTTTTCCGTCCCGTCGTGTTTTTGTCATACAAACAGACCTCTGTCTGCATAATAACTAGTGGAGTCGTCATATTAATATGTGATTTCACTGTACATTATAGTGTACGGACTGTACGGTAGTTTAAACAGTGTACACAATACACTAAGCACTACAAATAACGATTTTATGCAATGTAGTATTATTATTATAACAAATTATTAATATTGGAATCGTAATTCTATTTCAAATTGCAGCTAAATGTACATAAAATGCTATACACTTAATCTTAATTCATAAAATATTATTATAATATGTAGGTGTGTATAAAAAAATTATCTTAAGGTGAACAAGTGAACACTCTCATTCTCCAAAAAGTCTTAACGATTTCGGAAATATTTTTTCCTGTTAATTTGAAATCATCACTAAACAAAATTTTTTTAAAAATTATAATTTTTCTCTAACATTTTTAACTGTTCCTATAATTTTTAAAATTTTTCTTTTGACTGACAGTATGCATTTTAAATCTCATAATATGAGATATTTCGTATATTTTAAAATTTCCCAAAAAATGCAATACATAAATAATAATTTCTTCGTCTTTGTTGCATTAGGAAAATCAAATTAAAAGCTGTTAAAAACTATACTCGGTATGATAATGTAAACCGCTCAAACGCTTACTTCTGAAAATAATTAATACCTTAATTATATTAAACGACAGTAACGAGGATAGAACGCTTAGAACTCAAAAATTATTTTATTCGTTATTTCGTTTATTTGCAAGGTACACAAAAGATAAAATCGTGTTTTAATCTAAATGATATAAAAAAAGTATTTATATTCAATACCAATGAATTAACTACGGTACGAATCTTAAAAAATAATTAGTTACCTTACATTGCTTAAAAAATATAAAATTAAAAGAAACTCGTCGACACATTTTAATTAAAATATCGATCGATTGTACTTGCCACATAAGTCCATTCAACGGCATTAAAAAAAATTGCAACTAAAACATGATTTAATAAACTTTTATTATAGATTTGATCATAAAATACTATTTAGTAAAGGAGGTGTTACCGTTGGGTTTCTTCCTCATCACGTCATTCATGCTACTTTTTTCTGTTTTTTATCTTATTTGCTTATTGTAATTACTGTGTACAGATTGTAAATTGTCTTTCTTAATAAAAAAAAAAAAATATATATACTATTTAAAATGCAGCTACAATAGATATTTCATTTTTTTTTTTTTTTTTTTTTTAATGAACCCTCGGCAGAATAGGCCTTTGGGTTTACATAAGTTTAGATTACATTACATGTTAAATCATGTTATATATAGGAGAACTTAATTTTAAGTATATTTCATTTTAATGATGATACAAATAATAGAAGCAATTAACTAATATTTTTATTCATCCATACCTACTTTATTTTATTATCAAACTATTACAAAATACAGATAATTTATGTTCGATTCCGGATATTGCATGTCTTCATTTGTACCGCATAAACAAATGATTTGTCTGTTATATTCAGGATTATTTTTAACTTCCTGTTTAATTTTTTTTTTAATAAAAATATAAATAAAACACGATGCTGGAGAAAAGAACTAGAGATAAAACGAATTAAATTGAAAACATTGAATTGAAAATAGGGGTGACGTTTCTAAAGTATCATAAAACCCGGAAGTGGCGAAGTAATGTTTCAAAATCACATTGAACCTCATACTCGAAGACCCAGAAGTCTTATTTTTTTATTTTTTTTTTTACGTACCAACATGTGCGAATGGAAGAAAAAAATAGTGTCGTTTATAATAATTAGTAACCGAGTTTTGTGACTTAACTACAAAACTTTTATACTTTTCACTGCATCTAAAAATTGTATTTCCTATCAGCGTAATAGTATTTTCTAAAAGGTTTTTCTCCTTTCATATCTAATAAAAGTTATGGTGATTAACAACCTGTTTGAATGACACAAAAAAAACCTTAATTCTATTATCAACGAAACATATACTTTTTGTTCGCATATTCTTTCAAAATAATGTTTTGTACAGGTACAGTTATTATTTATTTTTAAACTGATTATGGTTTTTCTAAGAAAATTATAGTTTTGAAATTTAATGAAAAATAAGGAAAGCGACAACGAGCTATACACATATTATTGGTAAGCGTATAGTGTTACAACCCCTCGTTATAACGTAGTGTCTATGTTATTCAAATATATTTTGTTCATAAGTTTCAGAATAATTTTAAAAATACAACAAAAAAATTATATTTTTTTATAATTTTTTTTTTTTATATTGAATTTCGATGAAATTACATGTATGACATTAGTTAATTTAATCTTTTCTAAGAATAGTATTGAAATATAATATTTAAGCAACACCATGCACTAGACAATGTAAGTATACAATAATATACCAATATCGTCAACATACTCGTATTATGTACACCAAAATAAATTCAGTCATAGCTACTGATTGAAGAAAATTTAAGCTGAATTAAAAAGTTAAAAAGTATTATGTTACTAACTTTATTCAAACTAATATAATAATAAAAATAATATTAAAAAAATATTAGATTACGGAGATTATAGAACTGTCTTCCACTTTATAAAATAATTCACATTTAGGTGTATAAGTATAATATTTACCGTCAAAATTGTAAATAAGTACTGCTATATTTTTTAATTGTTGTGCCGATTTGAACAGGAAAAATTTAACGAATCAAAACTGTTGTCGTTCGCCTAATATAAAAACATTCTAACTGTATGGGTATAACATATTTTATTTTACACCCACATCAAAAAATACTGCACGCGCGGAGAGTTTAATCGCGTTTAAATGCAGATGCATTGAAACTGACATAGTGTAAAATTTGTAGAAAAACAAAAGTTAAATTGGACTGTTTGTTTAAAATATAAAATAAAATATTCGGAAAGAATTTTAAAACAACTTTCACTTGGATTATAATCACGCGCAGACTACGGTATAATCCCGTACTCTCAATCTAGAGTTATATAAAAGGGCCATAGCATACAGGTTAGTAACCAATTATTCAATTATTTTTATTTTTTGTTAATAAATTTATTAAAATTATAATTTTGGAATTTTTAAGTATTCATATTATATAACTGCAGTTTCAAATATCTTCTTAGATTTTGTACGATTTTGTACGGAAAAGGTGTATGTACATGTATGTAATATAAATCAAAATTTGAATGAGTAGTTCCTAAGTTAAATACATTTTTTAATAGGTACTAATGATACTATAATCCATGATTATGTTTAGTAAATATAGAGTAAAGACGATTAAAAATAATATAATTTGGTAAAGTTTTCTCCTGAGTACAATAAGTACTGGAATAATTAATATTACAACAATAAACTTATTTAATATTATATCTAAAACCATTGTTAAGGACAACTTTTATCACTCTAAGTTCACTAAATGTAATCACTTAAAACGAATTTCAGTTTACTCATCAACATAAAATAAAAAAATATATCCAATTAACAATATTCAATAGTACTGATTGGTTAAAAAAATGATTTGTATTAATAAGTTTAAATCATTAAATGGAACGCTCTAAATTAGTTTTCTAAAATAAATCTAAATTTTTTTAAATAAGTTTTCTAACAAATTTAATTTAAGACTACAGACATTAGAATATTACCATATTATCATACATTATTAAAAGTTAAAAAGGTTATGATATTGCTTGGTGGAATCGCTCTGTATAAACTATAAATACATACAAGTACTAGGTATACACCAAACACTATGTTTTACAAATGCTGAGGTCCACATAAAAACCCATTGTGTTCTGTTTTAGATTCTTGACGATGCGAGGTTACTATTGGTTTTACAATAATGGAACCTTGGGTTTTTTTTATCCTTTTTGAAGAGGAAACGCTTTTCGGGACTGTAAAATTGTTTGCAAAGTCACATTCAACAATAGTACATTTAGGTAATTAAACACAGATTGTAATTTAAACATTAATATAATTTTTAAAAAAAAATCCCAACTTCGAATAAATCTTTTCGATTACACTAAATATCGATCTTTGTTTGCTAACACAATGAGTAATAATACCGATTCAAGTTTATCTTACTTATTCCTACAAGAAGAGTATCCCTAGTATTTATAATCAATTTTATAGATATATTTGTTTTGAAATTAAAAGAGTTTGATTTATAGATTCAAAATTTAAATATTTAAACATATCCTAATAAGGAAAATACAAAGTAATAGGCTAACACTCTTTTTTAGTTAAATCGTTTAGTATTAATAAATTAACATACCTAATTATATTTTTATTATCGGCATAAGAATACCAAAATTTTCTTTTAAGTATTTTTGCTCCATAAAAGAATAGTATGATATAATTTGTGCAAAAAAATGTGTTACTCACATAATGTTACATATTTTAAATTTTTTGTAGGTAAAATAAGTAATCAATAATTTTATTATCAAATTAAGTACATAAAATTTTAGAGCATCATATTATTAACTAAGGTAATAGTTTGAAAGTTTATAGATGAATAATTATAATTTAATAGTTTAATAATTGTGATATTGATTTAAAAAGATGTTGTGAATACAATACACAAAAACATATGAATAAAGTACACTTCATGGATTTGATGTATACCTTAGTATACAACTTTAATCAGTTGATAGATGATAAAAGAAATTTTATTTTGATTTAAAATTATACATAAATGTCATCGTTTAATAATATAACAAAATTGAGTGTTATTGCAAATTTTAAAAAGTACCATGCATCTTGGTTGATCATTCAACATGATAAGAACAAAAAATAAAATATTTTGCTTTATCATTTATAAATTAAACAGAGAAATTGAATATAAATAACTTCATACAATGTTTCTACGTGCTTTTAGAGATTATTTTTCATTTAATTATTAAAAGTTTCAAATCTATTTATGATTTAAATTGTATGGTTAATGTTATTTTATACATTCGAATAAGTAAATAGTATTTTTATAATTTTGTAAACATGTATATAATTGTGAATCAGCTAAATAATAAACAAATACGCTTAAATTTGTCTTTGACAATTTAAGAATTCTGTGGGACACGTGATCACTAAAGACAACAAAATAAATCACCAACTTATCCAAATCATATAGCCTCTAACAACACAAAAAAATACATTTCGTGTATATTATATTTATCATTAAATCAAGTAAATTAATGGATAAGACATGCCTATATTAATAATTTTTCATAATTATTTGCATACTACTTTTTTGTGGAATAAAATGAGACGAAAGCTACACCGTTATAATTATTCACTAGGTATTTTTGATTTAAAATAAAAAATCTTTATTTATTTTTAATCGTGTATTTTAGAGGTTAAACTAAAGTTAATTTCACACTTGATAGTATATTCATTATTCACCTATAACATTTTAAAACGATTCTAAATTTAAAGATCTAATCGTAACTTCAGTCGTTTTAGTAGTTTTAGTCTATTTTATTTTAAAATAATATTAATTTTATACCTTTTTTCATCGTAAATACTATATATCTACATGAAATTGTTGATCGATTGCACCGTATGCTACATGAAAAATTGAAGTATGTTTATAACCTTAAAAAAATGTTCAAAACATAAAAAAGATACATAATTGTAAAACCAATATCTTCTGTGCTCTTTTAGAAGTCTAAAAATAAGTTGTTGAATGGATGAAAATCTAACGTAAAAAGTTAAGCCCATAAAAAAAAGATTTGACTACTATGTATATTTTATTTTTATTAACGGTTTTTATTGCAAGAAACAATATAACAAGAACAATAATGGTAATAAGAATAACAAGAAGAGTTGTATTCGTTTAAATATTTTCTACGAATTTCAGTAAAAAAAGTATAAAAAATTATAGAATATTATTAGAGAGTATGACTATAAATAATTTTGTCTGTAGTTATCAAAAATATGAATTAGTTGTCTTTGTCTGTTGTCACATACATTACGGTTAAATTGAATAATCGAAACTAAATCAAAGATTATTTCAAAAAAAATGTCCAATACTATGTGGTCAACTGTCTCAAGTGTAGGTGTATTATATACGCTATCCACAAATGTTTCATACAAAATAATATAAAAAACTTCTATTGTTACAGGACTTTTGAAATATGTTATATATTGTCAACGTACTTTTATCAGACAATTTTTGGTAAGCTTTCATTATGCTGTCCAACAATACAAAACCGTTGTGAATCGTTCGATTTTTACAATGAGAGTATATTATTATTATTTATCAAACCAATTCATACATACATATATCATTTGTGTTAATATGAAAACATTTTATCATCCAATTATAGGTCTTGAAAATATCATAAATATCATAAAAAAGTCATGTGAAGTACTTCAAAGTATTTAAAAAAAAAAAAAATGTAAAACATACAAATACATGCCTTATAAAACTGTACATACTACACTAACATACTAATTATTTTGTTGGAAATTAAAAAAAATTCCATCACATTTATTAGAATACAAAAATCATTAGTGGTACATTCGTTTTATTTATAGGGTATTTTTATCCTAACATAAGAACGGCAGTAATCAAATTTCACATGAAAAATCGTGAAACAAGCAAATCAATTTATGAAACCGTTTCTTAAATCGTTTGAAAAAAAGTTAAACATAAAGGAGATTATCTTCAAAAGAGGCAAAAAGCTAAAATGTTAGATTCAAATTCTGTCGAAATAAGTCTTCTAGCACTCCGATGTAAATATTCAATTATCATTATTTATTATATTTTTTTCTCCGCAGCTAGTATGATTGTGGAACAAAATGTTAACAATGTCCATAGCCTAATAGGACATTATCACTCAAATATTGTTATAGGATTATCGAACTCTATGAATGAGTGGATAGATGTGATAAAAGCGAGTCGATTTAAAGGATTTGAAAGTGCTTACGTAGGTATTTTTGCTAGTTACCCAAATAGGCAATAGCCAACTATTGGCACCGGCGGATAAATGTGTAGAGAAGCAATGGAAATATGTGGGGAGGACAAATTTTACTTCTCTGAAAGATTTGAACCTTTTTTTTTTTATTTCAGTTTCGGGTAGTGCCTTATGGACCGATCGACTCTTATCGATTTAAAAGCAATAATTATTACGAATATATGTTTCAAAGTTACGATGTAAATAACGTTGGAAATAACTGAATATGTGTGGTTAAATGTTAAGTGGTAAGGTAATTTGGTCGAACTAAAAATTAATTTCGCTATTGTAAACTGTGTTAAAAATATTGTTTATTATATTTAAAACATTGTAGTGCAATAATGTATAATAAATAAACGTTATATAAATAATTCAACGCTATACATTAGGAAAACTGATTACTGTGATCACTGAAAACACGAGATAATACCTAAAAGCTTAGATAAAACCAAATTATCGTGAAAATTCGTTTAATAAAATATTATAAAACTTTGTCTCATATAGCGTAATCCGATAATATGGAGCATTTAAATTAGAAGTATAATAATATATTCACACGAAAAATATGACCGTTGTTTTATTTTAAGCTTCATGAATATGAATAGAATTTGTGGATTTTGCTTTTAAAAATTCTATTGAATTAAAATGCACATTTGTACAATAGTATTTAGAACTACGCGTAATATCATTCTTAAACAATTTGAGTTTTGAACTACGTGCTTGAATCCTAATTCCCAAACATGAATATTTGTATTTCGTAGCTAAAACTTTACAAACACGTCATACACAGTTATATCCCACTTCTAAAATTTATTTTGTAAAGGACTACGCTGTATTTTGTTGCCTAAATATTTGCAGGGCACCGGTTTCATCGTAACATATCATTATATCATCTTTCGGTTATCAACGACAGACGTATACTTCTTGGTGATTAAATAATTTCAGTTTAACAATTCGCATATTTCCCGAGCTTTCAGATAAGTTTGCGCATTACTATTAGCTATTTAATGTGTAATTATTCTAAACATGTAATACATATTTTGAAATTTAACTAAGCTTTGATTCGTTTTTAAAATGTTTCATTTAGTAACGAAATCACATACATAGCGAATCGTACGTCAGGAAACACAAAATATACCATCGAGCAGCCTCGCCGTAACTTCTAGGCTATGTTTGATCAAACTTAGATCGTGGACTCAGCATTGAGATATATATTATTTTAGTTTAATATTCCAAGATGCGTTTCTAAACTCTAGATAAAAATAAATTATATTTTGTCTCCTCAACATCATTTTCAGTGCATTTACATTTAATTTTACCGAGATAAAATTATAGTAATCTACATGTACTTATAATGTATTTTTGTATTTTATTTTAATGGACTACAAACCAATCAAATTTTAAATAAAACAATTTAAAAATTAAAAATATTATTTAAATATACATTTTTCTTTACATCCAATATTATACTCGGAAACCAGACAGCAAGTTAAGATTTATTATTTTAACACAAATTGTATTATTGAATATTCATTATTAAGCTGGAGTCTTATTTTGTAAACAATAATACTTAAGGACACGAAAATAGCAAAAGCTCATAACAATCGTAAAGATAACTTCCCCTGGTAACAGTTATCACCACCAATAAACGACGGTCTTCAACAAATACACAATCGCAATACCTCTCGCTTCATAGAATTGTGTATAAAGTATAAGCAAATTAAACCGACGAAAATAAATTAATATCGTAGATATGCTGTATTATATACATATATATAATAATTATAATTTTATACATTTTATAATATTATCTTATTGGAATTATTATTCTCACTAGTCATTAGTCGCTGTTCTCGGTCATCGCCAGTTATTGATTGGTCTTAAAGACTATACTCAGAAGTCACTATGGTTAGTATTGAGTACTAACACTGAACCGGAACAGATTAATGGGATTCCACGCTGTCGTCTTTTGGAGAAAAAAAACCGCATTCCAACTTACTAATTTGATTTCATAATTTTGAAAACATTAGAATATTTGTTGTCTATCTTAAATCCATTGACAATGAATAGTCATATTATGCGCTTTTACTATAAAAACCATACACGTAATTATGAGTTAACTATTATTAGCAACATATTTTAGTTTTGGATTCTTACTACGGACATCACAAGTTGAGAAATCTCTATTGGCTTTTAGTTAAGTGAAACATGTATTATGTAATTTATATATATAATATCATAAAAATAATATATATTTATTGTATGTTTGTATGGCGTCTAGCTGGGCGGCAGAGTTTGTTATTTTAATACGGTACTGAATAACACACAATGCTACAACCATGATTGTTTTATGTTAGTTTTTGACTTTTTGTCTCCTCCATAAGCCATATACAATATTCAGAAAATTGTGGTTCTGCCCAAGGGTATAAAACCCCGTGTCCTTGTTATTTGACAATGCAATCAAGTGTTATAAAGTAACTACCAATTGTTCCTATTTTATAGTGGATGACCGAGCGAACTCAATATTAAGTTATAATATTATGTATTTTAAATATTCACGTTTAACTTTGATAAAAACGTATTATAAGTAAAAAGGTTTTAATCATCAGATAATTCCAAAAATTATTATAACTTACTACTGACTTTTGCAAACACAATACATGTATATAAACTTTAAACAGAATTTAACCTTATTTAAACTCAGGATGTTTAAAATCTTAATTCTATCAAATAAACTAGAATGTTTATTTTACAAGAATGATTGTTGGAACGATTAAGATGGTCAGTAATTTTTTTTAAATTCAGCTTGCAATAGTATTAGTGAATAAAATATTTATTTCAACAATCAGTGGTTTTTTGTGAAATTATAATAATAAAGTAATGAAATATGCATTATAAATACTAAATTATTTAATTGATGATATATATATGTATATATAAATTGTAATTAAATAGAATATCATTATCAAAACTCAAAAGTAACTTTAGAAAAATAGAGTAATTTTGTAACGCAAGACTATACTTACTTAACGATATACGAAACTTGAAATCTGCCATGATTGTATATTTTAAGCAATTATTATTGATTTTTTCATTTTAAAGTAGTCATGTTGTGTGATGTTTAAATTATTTTGTTTTTTTTTAACAGGTAAACAAGTTTTTGTATACCGTACGAGTCAGTTTCAAAGGGTATTCAATTGAAAAAAATAGGGCCTTAAACACGAAGCAAAATTATTTGTTTTCATCCCACACGTTTTGTAATAATATATACACATGAAATAAGACACTACTAAATTCCAACATTCACAAACATTATTAGACTGCTGTCGTCGATTCATATTTCATAATAAGATTTTATTTCAAATATCAAATCCAATAATATTGTTAAAGATAAGTATTCATTTTATTAAAATATAAATTATACGCGATATTTCAATATAAAAAAGTGGGTAAAAATATTATCGATTAAGAGGACGCTACACCCGCATGTGTCGTCTCCGTCTTACAAGTGCGTAACATTGCAAATCTGTTTCGCGCGGGGAAGAACTGCGAGAAAGCTACAATTATAACTAAGAAACGAAATTTTCACCACATAAAAAGGAGAATTTCGTCTGTGCAATATCGTTTTTATTTTTTCGATATCAGAACTACAAAAAAAGTTATTCATGATTAAAAAACACAAAATTAGTGTATTATAAAACAAAAAGAATTTTTTTTGTATAAGTGATATCGAAAAAATAAAAACTATATTGCACAGAAAAAATTCTCCTTTTTATGTGGTGAAAATTTCGTTTCTTAGTTATAACTGTAGCTTCTCGGTTCTTTCCCGCGCGAAACAGTTTTTGCAATGTTACACACTTGTAAGACGGAGGCGACACATGCGGGTGTAATGTCCTCTTAACAAATAGTAATAATAAAAATATATTATTATTATTGCTGTTATAACAATAACATATAATATTGTATTGCATATTCATAAAATAACGTTATGATAATATTATGTACCTATAATATTGAGTATAACACAACAAAATTCAACATCATATTTAATCCACATCTAAAATTAAGTGAACGAAAATTCCATTAAGTTTCTTCAAAGACTTAGGACATGAGTGATTGGCTACTATTCTATTAAATCGACATAATACGCCAATTAAATTTGTCTTGGACGTTGACTCGTCTTGACAACGTAAAATCATAAATATTTTATCACGTTTAGACGTTATTAGTGTATTAAACGTTAGGTATAACGTTAGGCGCGTGTGCTGCTGAATGCTAATGAAGGCCGTTGATTTAGACATTTTTGTTTTTTGTAATATATTTTCATGTTATTTCCCATTAAATAAAACATAAAACTATAGCACAGATTATTTTGTACAATACAGTTAAATGTGATATTGTAATTTTAATATAGACACTAGGTACTTACTACACCATATTTTAGTCAACTCGTTTAATTTCGAAATATGAGAGGGAAATAAGTGTACCGTTATAAAATATTTAGCGTGGTTGGCTTATAAGTTAACATTCAACATTTTCCAAGGTATATGCAGTTTGTTTATATGTTATTAGACATTTTATTTTCAGTGATTAAGTACCAAATTATTCAATAGGTACTACTAAGTTTTTTTCTTCAAATATTATCCATGCGTATTCATTTTATACAGAACCATTCCGAATAATAATTGTACTATAATATTTGTAATTTGTATCGATAATTTTAATACAACCAAATAACAATTGTACGATTCAAATAAGTTTTCCAAAGACATATAATCGTATGTCTCATATATTCAGAAAGCTATTTTGCCTATAATACCATTACATTTTATATTCGAAAGACGTTTTATTTATCAGATTTAGCTTCGTTTTTTCTTGCGAACGCGATGGCCTGTTATTATGGGTTTCAGGGGCAATGGTTCCCAATAGATAAAAGCATGACGAAAGTCCTATATAAACGGGTCTCGGTGGACTTCTAAACTAGACTCACCGAAAACAAAGCGTACCGTACACATGGTATTCGAGGTTTTTGGTGTGAAAGAAAGACCAAAATAAGAAGAAGATAATGTATGTCTTCTATACATATATATAGAATATATATTCTAACGTGTCTCATCTCGTATCAGAATCCTTATAATATAAAGTTGCCTTGACGACAGAGAGCATATGGATCTTAAAAGCCATACACATCACTAACGTTCAGTCAGCAAATAAAAAATGTTTTTGATTCTCAAAAAAGAAAAAAATACCGTTAAATGTAATTGAAGAAGCAAATAAAGACTCAAAAGACAAATTTTAAACACGACAATACAATACATACAATATTATTAAATATTATCCCCTTATCGATTTATGTTGCAGCATTAAGAAGAGTAGGTACCTAAGTGATTTTAGTTTACTTGATTTATAAAACACTTTTGTACAATATATATATCATACATTTCCAAAAGCATTGACAGTTTTTCGCATAAAATATAATTTCAACAAAACATATTTTTATTTAATTTTTAGAAAAATAGTCTTTTAATATTTTGTTTAAAGCATGTATACCTATTAGCTGTTACATATTGTATGATATTATGTAAATCAATAAATTACCTATTTTATTTACACGAGATTTGAATATTTAATTTACTTAACGATTCGTTATATATTTAACAAAAACACGTTTCTTCATTTTCAAATTTATTGAACAATCGTACATTGAGCAACGTATTCACATAATATACAAAGTCAAGGGAGTAAGTTTTTTGTCTATCAAAGTTTTTATCACGTACAAAACCATTTTCTTTTTATGTATTTGAAATTTAACATCATACATGAAATGCACACGTTTTTATGAAAAATGCAGATATAATACCTATATAATATTATGTGCTAATATAATACTTTAATAATATATTACATGTATGTTTTATCATTTTGATGTATAAATATCAGTAGATCTAATTAATTTAAAAAAACGATGGTTCATTTTGAAGCAAAATTATAAATTTATAATACAAATAAGTGCAATTATAATTTTTTTATACATTCATTAATTCTGGTTTTTAACCAATGGTTAAAATCTGGTATACTCTGTTAATTATTTTATTCAAAATAATTATAAATAAAAATATTTTTTATTGTTTTGTGAAGAATTGTATATAAGGTGTATGCCACATCATGATTCATTAAATATGCCATATTTTTTTAGAGAGGAGTAGTGTTTCGGTTACCTCACTCAAAAAATGTAGACATCTAATGAATTACTTTGTAATGTTACAGGATCTCCGAGTCTCACGATAACGTTATAATTTAAATTGGTGAGGTAATTGAATAAATACGCCACTTTAAATTAGCAAATTCTCATGGGACACTCCCCAGTATATCCGCGCTGTACATCATTTGACACTGAAAAAAATATATACACAAATTTATATTGATATCACCTCCCCCTATCCCCCAAAGCAAAACATGTAAATTATATAAGGTATCTGGGTACAACTATCGGTAGAGTATGTTCAAAATAATAAATTATTATGTATAATAAATTTTTTTTTTTTTTTACTACTTATCAATTTTTTTTATGTCCTACATTTCAATAAAATGTTTGACTCTGCATGAAAAATGTTATTTTTCTCACTTTTTCGAAATATAATTTATTATTATAATTTTTTTTTTTTTTACAGAAAAAGTGTTTCGAACTATTTATATAGATCGTTTTATTAGGTATATTTAAGAAAATATCATTTTTTGAAATTATTTTACTGTATTTTCAAAATCAAGTGGTTTTTTTTTATTTTGTGAACTTGCTGTCGACATTTACAAGAGATAAATATTTTAAAATGAATTCGAAAATATTGTTCTGCTACTTCTGTAGGTATAGCTGATTTTACTCCCTAGTCCCTAACACCGTTTAACAGTTATTTGCAATCGATATTACTAAACGTTACAATACATGTCACATACGTTTTAAGGGAAAACATCGCGTTAGTAAACTTCTTAACTTTAATTCATGCTGTCTTTTATATTGCAAGTTGATAGTAAAATTTATGGATGACGAGTCAAAAAAAGCGGTTTTGTTTATGCATGGGTCAATTTGAAATATATAAAATCATTTAGAGTTTATCGTATCCTGCAGTATTCACGAACTGAATTTATTCTATTGTAAAACGCTTTTTGTATATATAATGTCTGCTCTATACAATAAATGTTAAAAACCATCAAATTTTTAATTAAACCAATACTCATGAAGATGCCCCTACTCTATTGTTTTTACATTTAATCTGACCCTGATCAACAATTGTATAAATTAATGGTCATCAGCGTAATCCAAAACAATTAATGGACGTTTCGACAAGCAATTTATATTTATACGCATGTGTGTGTATGTGTGTGTGAGAGAGAGAGATATGTATATTATGTTACAATGATGGAAACATTACAGTTGCATTAACATCGAATTTCAATCATAGTGGCTCATCTGCCTACAAACACGGCCGACTATTGTTATTGCACTACACTGTAATATCGGTATGTTACACAAAATTATTTAATAACAATATGATAATCAAATCGATTAAGTTCGAAATTTTTGGCTATTTGGGCTAAACTGTTTAATTCAATGTCGTTTACAACACTTACGAATTATGGTCTCATAATATATGAGAATAACGCAAATATATCCCTAATAAATGTTTAAAAATAACAACAACTATAATCTTTTCTTAAAATCTCATGCTTACACATTTGATGGCTTGTAAACACGTACAGAATGAACTTTATTAATTTTATCTAGATTTGATACTTTAACATATTTTTATACACTTTTCTGTTCAAAGAATTCAATTATAAATTATAATATATAATTATTTTAAGTTCTGGCTTTTTTATGGAATTGTATTAAAAAATATTTTTCCATCATGATTTTTGTAATTAACTTTGTAAACTGCAATTTTTTTTAATTTTTTAATTTTTTTTAATAATACTATATATATACTGCAATTTCTGTCACTTATAATTTTAAATATAACATGAATAGTATCGTACAAGTATGCTTTTAGATACTCGACTTATAACTTTTTCAAAGACGTTTTTCTGATAAATAATTTGTGGGTATAAATGTATAATAATAATTGCATCCTTTAATATATAAAAATGGATTGTAATAGAAAAAACCCGTACTCAAAAAATCTTAAAACAAAATATTCAGCAGTTTTTTTTTTATCAACATTGACTAAAAAACATCGAAAAATAAATATGAAAATTAAAAATATATACATAAATATAAGTAGTACAACTTTTGTACTAAAAAAAATTATAATGTTATAAACCGAAAAAGGTAGTAAAAACAAGTGTATTTACAAAACTACAGTTTGATAAATTTATTTTAATTTAGATTACCGGGTTCAAAAGCTATAAACCCACTTAAGTGAATACATTTTTATATGATTTAATGTAATTTCATATAATTTAAGTCTGTCAGAAATGTTTTTATATGTGAAGTTAGACAACTACAGTCATAAAATATATAAAATGAAAATATTAATATATTTACTATGCCTTAGCTGTTTGATTCATTATAAAAAATTGTTTTTCCATCTATTCTTAATATATATAATATATATATTGTTACTATGCATTTTTTTAAATTGAAACAGTTTGACGTATTTCATATTTTAGATTCTGTGCAAAGCGATGATGTATTGATTTTAAAACGATACATTTTTTTTTTTGTATCTGTATTCATGAAAAATTAAATGTGGTTTCTGGTAACAAATTGGATCTAGTGTATACTTTTGAAAAATCAAAATTGTAAGCCAAAAGCGTCAAGTAAAACAAAAACAAAATTTTTACGCAAAACTGGTTTGTGTTAAAATTTAAATTTTTACAATATTGGTTATTCACGAGTAATTAACGATTTCTCATGGAAGGTTTTCTTATTTTGTATAATTCAAACATAATTAATCCACAGATACCTTCTTGAAATTGTCACCAAATGTTTTAGTTAATATTATAATCTTTTATTCATGTTGTGATTTAAAAAATATTTTTATTATTTTTAAGCTATTTATAGAGATTTAGTATTTTTTTTAGATATTTTCTCTACACATCGATACAAAATTAAAATAAAAACGTTTTCTGTAACTATTAAATAATTTAATTTTATTGGACTGCCAACTGCTAAATATCTAACTGCTCACTGCTATTTCCTAAGATTTCATCTCAACAAAATAAATAAAAATTCACTATGTACTAGAGAATATTTAATTTTTGTATCCATTATAAATCTCTTAAATATGAAAAAATTGTATTTGTGTATTGTAATCAAAAAAATTAACTACTATATCACATACATATTGTTTATTTTCATGACTAATAAAATTTATTTTTTTGACTCGTCTAATTCTTTGTGAACAAATCGTAAGTATTTTATGGACGTTACTACGCTACTAAAAGGTAATAATTATTATTGATGACTCTGTGTTCAAATTATATTTTACAAATAAAGTCACTATGTTCTTGTCAACTCCTTTAATGAATTTCAATTATTTTGGTCCTGGTCTGTGTCAATGGCACCATCTTAGATCTGATGACCGACCATCCCTTTTGGGTTTTCATTCATTTATATGGTATTTCATGCACGTCGTGCCTTGTTTCATTATAAATGCAAATACAAGTCGAGTGAAAATTGTATCATATCTTAGAAGTATGTTTTGTATAGACATAGGGATCTGCATTATTTTTGGAAATCTCATGACACTTATAGCACTATGCAAATTGAATTTGTTGAAAAATAATATCACAATAACAATTCAATATATTCAATACAAATTTAAAAATAATAAACGCATCAGTGGTAGTAAAAAGCGACTTATTAAAGAATTATATAATTATTTGGGAAAAAGTATTAAATATTGAAGAGTTAACTTTAAAAATTAGACATCTTATACATTTTTAACTAGGTACAAAATAATTTTTAAATTTCGTAATTTTAACAAAATTTGAATTTAAAATGTTAACAAAAAAATTGTGCTACTGTATCGTTAATATTTTTAAACACCTTTAATAAACAAGAACCTTGTGTTATTGTTTAAGACTTTTCGACTAAACGAAGAATTGTTTCTCGACATTTTTAGGAAAAATAAAACGAAAACGATCTAACTTTTTCTATTCTAACCAAATATGAATATTATCTACTAAACAATTATTCAAAAAGTAATATTAAAACTTCAACCAATTTTCATACTTTTATTTCCTGGTTATTTTAAAAAGTACATAGAATTTTAAATTTTTACCTCTTAAAAATACTTACTAAAACCAATTTGCTATCAAAACATTCATAGAAGTTGAGGATCAGACATTTTTACTGCTAGAAAAAGTTTTTCCAGACACAAAAACACGTGATTGTAAAATCAATACATTCATTATCGCTACGCTCAGAAACTAAAATATCAAACAGAATTTGGTGTGCTGTAAAAATAATATTTTAAAAAACAAGAAACTAAAATATAAATCTAATGGGAAATTTTTTCCTACTTCAACACATTCAAATTAAAGTCATATTTACAATCTAAAAAAAATGTAGATGTACTCTTATACAGCCTCAAATTGTTTTTTTTTTAATAAACTATAAATAACATAAATTCACACAAAATAACTCCCTCATCTCACCCAGAATCTAAAACTACCTACGTTGTATAATTTAAAAAATAAAGTTATTTATTTGACAACCATAGATTGAAATTTAAATATTTTTTCTAAAAAACGGTGAAAGAAAATGTCCATATCTGCAAACAACTTACAATATCCTGCCGTAAATCGCAGGGTATACACTATACATGATGTATACAACAATGGATTATGGTTAAGTACTAGTCAGCATAAAAAGTACAGTTAGCGAGATAAAACCAAATGTCATTTTAAAGGAAACGTATGATACATAAAACTAGTAATACAATAAGATATAAAAAATTTAAATATTATGTAGGTAATTAATGTTTTATCGCCATATTGACTTAAACATAATGTATTCAGTTTATTTTAAATTTATTACGATAAGAATATTATACTAAATTTAGAGATTCGATTTTGATTCAATATTTTATGACTATAATGTACAAACTTTTTGTACATATCATAAAGATTATGAACCTTTTTTTAAAAATATTAATGATTTTAATACTATTATAATAATTTAAAAATGATCAATATTTTGGCAAATTTTTAAGCATATTTAATATCTGTTTAGGATCATAATGTCACGCCATGTTTATTAATATCGTGTGTTCAATTTTTAATATAACAGGAAATATTTCGAACCCATGACCTTGAATTTGATTCTAGTTTTTTTACAGGATACAGGACATATAATATATAAATACATATTTTTTTGATAAATTTAAATTTTTAACTTTTTTTTTAACTGCGCATGCAGAACCAATATTAATAGGAACCATTATTTTCGACACTGGATTTGGATTGCTCTATTTTTTTTTTTTTTTGATCAACTTTGATCTTTACAGTTTGTCGATATCTGAAAAAAATTGCCATTTTTATGATGATCGAAAGTTTTAAATCAGTTAATTAGTAAATATCGCATTTTTCAAAGCTCAAACTTAATTCCACATTTATAGGTATTACTATAACAATTTATTTTTATTAAAACTACAATGTGTATTTATTATTACATTGAATTTATAAAAAAATATCATTACAATTTATTCGTTGAAAAATGCAATATTTGCAAATTAACTTATTTAAAACTTTCAACAGTCATAAAAATGGCAATTTTGAAGATATCGAGAAATCGTAAAGATCAAAGTTGCTCAAAAAAAACAGAGCAATCCAAATCCAGTTTCGAAAATAATGGTTCCTATTTAAGAAATTTATCAAAAAAATCTGTATTTATATGTCCTGTATCCTGTAAAAAAAAAACCAAATTCAAGGTCATGCGTTCAAATATTTCCTGTTACCTTTAAAATTAAACACACGGTATACATTATACAGAGTGTCCCGCGAGGATTTATCCATTGCGATATCTTACGAAATAATGGAGATATTAAAATTCTAGTTTTATAATAAGATTCATAGGGATATGAACTACAATTAATTCATTTTTAAATTTATTTTAATGGTTTTGTAAAAAATTTAAGAAATATATTTTTTTATTTAATTATTTCCAAAAAAATTGAAGATGGCCATTTTGTAGTTTATTTTTCTGAAAATATTGACGTTTCAAAATTTTGTTTTCATTAATATCCTGATTTTTAATATTTTTTCTAGTTTTGAAGAAATAAAATATGATTATAAATTTATAACTATAAGGAACACGGAAAATATTCGGCCGGCCGAATGGGAATGCGCGCGGCGCGGCGGGTCACATGTTTGATAACATTACGGTGTTAAATAATTCGCAATTTTTCTCGAAACTAAAAAAAATATTAAAAATCAGAAAATTAATGAAATTAAAATTTTGAAACGTAAATATTTTCAGAAAAATAAACTCAACAAAATGGCTATCTTTAATTTTTTTTGAAATCATTAAATAAAAAAATATATTTTTTAACTTTTTTACCAAAACATTAAAATATGAAATAATTGTAATTCTTATCCCAGTGAGTCTTATTACAAAACCAGAATTTCGATATCACCATTATTTCGGGAGATATCGCAATGGGTAAATCCTCACGGGACACCCTGTATATCTAATGTACAATACATTTTTATCTTGTATAATACCTATACCTACTGGCTACTATACTATATGGTTTTCGGACAGATTTACGACAGGGGTTGTGTACTTGTGTCCCGGGCTTTACAAGAGGTAAGTAAGCTGCACATAAAAAAAAAAATTAAAAACCTTTCGACAAGATTGTAAAATCAACAATAAATAACAAACGGCAAAACTAATGTGAAATTCTAACAGAGTTAATACATCGGAAAAAAATGTTAACATGTGAATAAATTATAAATTATATGGGTGTGTCCATAAAACGTCTTACAGCACATTTACACATCGAATTGTATTCCATCTCGGAATTCATATATGAATACCATTTTTACTGAAGCTATACCAAAATTATCGATGAGTCTTGATCGGATTTCAGCATACATCAATGTGTGTTGGGTACAATCGGAATGAGATACGGGAATTATAGGGATAAAACCAGATGGATATAACTCAGAATATTTTAGACGAACGACAATTTTATTCATGTCTCTGGCAACAAATAATAAATACTTACCATTTCTAGATTTAAAAACATTAGATCATATTTTTCAGATCATGTTTATTTTTTTTTGTAACATGGAACCGCAACTGGAAGTTGGTTCAAAAAATTCGAGTAAACGTGCTGAAGATAGACATCCTAAATTGATACAGTTCCTGCTAGTATTTCGTTTTGCACGTGTGTGAATAAGGAACACACTGTGATACTTCGCCTCTCAAGACTTAACTTTCCACCGTCGTGGTAACTATAAACGAAATTATCTGACGAACCGATGAGCTCATTCAAACGAGATAATTCCGACTCGTCTCCTTAATAATATATTATCTATTCACAAACTCTGATCCTTAATTTTACATTGAAATTCCAAGTTTCATTAGGAATATTGGAAGATAAAAGGATGAGTATACTTGGTGTATCACCCTGTATATATAGTATACGAGTATACAATACATTATATATATATATATATATATACTATAAATATTAAATATGAATGAATTGAATTAGTTGGAGATAAAAATATAAAAGTAATACAATAATATCGTTAGGGTGACCGTTTACGTCGACTTCGACGTGATGCAAACAATAATGCACTGACCCCTGACGATTAACATAATATACTTACAGCACGCAAATAAACAGATTGAAACACTCATAATTTGGGTCAATTTTTATATTAAAAAATATATATATTTCAACATCCTTTGAAGTATTTTATATGTTTATTAGGTCAGATACTAAGTAAATGACAAAAATACTATTTTTTTACAATTCATTTTAAGTTTATTAAATTGTGTTTGAAACAACAAACAGTAATATTTTATAAAAACTTCAATATTTTGATTTCTATGTGACTATGTTCATTTTGTACACCAAAATCATCAACAAACTCTTGAACGAAAACAGTAAATGTAGTATAAAATAAAATAATACAATTTAGCTTATTTAAATATTAAAAAGAAAATGTTGAAAAACGTTTATATTATTTAGAAATCATTAAGAGTGTCGCTGTTTAAAGACAGCTAGTTGTCTATATTTATGGATTCCTTGTTCCGATTCTAGTGTTATTGTTTACGGACATGATAAAATGCACGCGATATATTATATACATCAATCGTAGAACCTTGTGCGACTTCATGGTGGTCCCGTTTTGTCGACCGTTTCACGTCTTCCGGGTATTGTCACTGATTCCGGTCAGTGCATTTCCGACGACGCTTGTCACGGCCAGTAGTAAAGGGCGCACATGACCCACCACCACCCCACGAGAATGACCTTCACGAGTATTATGAGGTCACCAGATAATATGTTTGATTTATCCTCCTATATTTAACTCGCGAGTCGTGATCCCTTGTTACAAGTGGTTTATGACTTTATGAGGTACATGTAAATTGATAGTTTTTTAGCGTATAATAATATAAAACAGAATATTGTTTTAAACTGTATGCGACAAGGACATTGTAACGGGATCGAGGACAACATATTTGGTATGATGACAAGAGTGTAATTATCATTGGTTAAATGTATAGGCTGGATGCCTACTATTTCTTTTGGGCGTTAAAAAATAATTTGTCTGCATTAGCATGAATTAACTGCAGACGAATGGCAAGGGATACCGATTATTATTTTTTTTCTTCTATAAATTTAGTACTTACATTAAAACTACCATAAAATTATATTATTTATGCATATTAATATAAAATATTACACACATATTTTTAAACTATACAGGACGCATATTTTATGCATAGTATAATTTTAATTGGTCCAATGTGCTACAGAAATTTGAATTTTATTTTTATTTTGTTAAGTTAGATAAAAATTTAAAAGTATAGCCGGTATAGGTGTATTTTAAAAATCAGTCAGTTAAAACTTTTGTTTTTAAATGACTAAATATTATTTTACTATTATTTTTATTGACCTTATCCCGATAAATTGTAAATTTAGATAGTTAGAAAGCTCATACTAGTTTATATACTACCAACAATTGTTTTGAAAATGTGGTAAGTGTTGAAAACGCCACAAACATTTTTTGCCCTTAACATAATTGCTCCTTGACTGTAGTATATCTTTGTGGATACGACATGACGTACATTGTACATATAGGTAACCATGGTCATGGCATTTTCCTTGACTTCATGTTACCGTTTGTGATGAATATAATTAACTACGTATAATTTTATTATAAATAAGTGGCTAAATGTCTTATCATATGATCAATTGATTTAAAATAATGGTAGTATTTCATGAAAATATACCATAAAAATATTATAATCAAATGTGCGTTTAACAACTATTTTGTTTGTTAAAATGAAAATTGAATGAAACGATTCATTTTGTTAAGAACTATTGTATTTTGAAACGTTTGTTGTCGCTTATTTATCGAATATCAAAAGATCAAATGTAACTTAGATGTACGTTATCTGTAGGTGGTAACATTTTCGATTAAATGACTGACATAATTTTACTCATAGAGAATGATCCGTTCAGATAATATGTACGTACATCCAGCGACACGGTAGTGTCGCGAGCTAAGTAAAAAAAAAAGGAAGGCGAAGTACTCGACCGTGTATATATACAGAAACCTAAACATTCCCATTTAATACGTGTTAATATTTTGGTATTCTTTATTAAAGGCTGTAGGTCTAATAAATGAACCAAATAGTTAGAATGAGATATCAATCGATCGAGAAAATCATAGGCTACGTGCTTTTATAATTTTAAATAGAATCGGTTGAATAGTATTTTAGTTATGATCAAAAAACTGTGGATATTTAAGTGATCACTTTATATTACTTTCGCCGCCGGCTGCCGTATTAAACGCGTCATGTTGACGGGACGAGTGAGAGGATTCTTGCGACGGCGGCGTGTGTCTCCCACTACTATTGCTTCCCCCCACCGCTAGACACATACAACATACTAACACGCGAACATGGTCCACAATCGCTTATCAGTTATCGGTATCGGTGCATTCTGTTTTCGTAATTTGAAATTTCGTTCTTTCGTCTCGCGTCCTGCGTACGAGCTTGTTGTCGGCGTTATTGTCTCGTGTCCATAATATTATTATTCAATGCACGTGGTATCACCAAACCTAACCGTATCGACTATCTATCATTTATTCATTTTCCATTGAGCATTTTATTGTTAAATAATATATAGTCGTTATAATAATAATTATTATTATAACAGTCTTTATTATAATTTATAATACTTTATTGTGACTGTCTTCATATTTGTGTCGAATTGTGTCTACATTAAAAATGGTAACTTAACTCCAAAAGGCGCGAGATATGAGGAAAAAAAATATCAGGAGTCTACTCAATCTAAAATCGTAGTTGAAAGTTATAATAGTACTACTATTAAACAGTGCAGTATTAACACGGTACATGAAGTACCACTAAAAAGAAAGAATCCAAAATCCAAACAGTTATTTCCATTTTATTAAATATTGAAAAATGTACCAATAGATCAATTGGTAAATTAAAAATGCCTCTGGTTCAAGGTAGGTGTACTGCAGATAGAGTATTAAAATGGGTGCTGAAGTATAGGAAACAAAATGTACTTTTGTACAGAACGATATGTTTAAACATCTTAAAAAAATTATAAATAAGACATTACATCATAATAATGGAAAAAAAAATAAAAAATATCTTGACCCTAATAAAAACTAATGATATCTCAACAAAAACACTACGTCAACTCCGTGTAAAAAAACGCTAAGTAAAAAAAAAAAATATATAAATGCAATAAAATGTGTGATATAAGGTGGAATCTAAGTAAATAGTTTAATGAATAAAATGTATGTATAAATAATTAATTCAAATTTAATAAAAATTGGTTATTTATATTAATTTATAATATGAATTATTTTAACTCAAATTGATCCAATTTTGGTTTACTTGGCCGGAAGATTCAGTCTAAAAAATGTATAGCCAAGTACTAATAGTTTATGTAATAAATAATGAAAGCACCATTACAATAAATAAATTGTTTCCGGCTAAGTAAACCAAAATTGGATCAATTTGAGTTAAAATAATTCATATTATAAATTAATATAAATAACCAATTTTTATTAAATTTGAATTAATTATTTATACATACATTTTATTCATTAAACTATTTACTTAGATTCCACCTTATATCACACATTTTATTGCATTTATATATTTTTTTTTTTTACTTAGCGTTTTTTTACACGGAGTTGACGTAGTGTTTTTGTTGAGATAAATATAACACAGTGCCGTAATGGTAATAATTTAGTGTTGTTATGTTATGACGTTAAATTTAAGTGAAAACGTGTACCATTAGGTACCTAAATATTATAATCAATGAGGAGCAAAAATAACTAAATATTTGTAGATAAATAAAAATGATTTAATTACATTACATTCACATATAATAGCATATAGACGGAAATCTATAAAAATTTCGGGGGGGGGGGGGGGGGGTTAAATTAACTAAAAAAAAACTATATTAAAATAAAATCACATGCAACCTGACAAAATTGGGGGGGAGGGGTTTAGCCTAGGTTAGGCTTAGCCCCCCCCCCCCAATTACCGGCTATGTATAATAACGGAACTCGATAGTCGTGTTTTTGAAAGAAAAAAAACTATGCATAGTACTTTTATGACATTACATTTTTTTTTTGTAAAAGCTGCTGTGGTCTGTTACTTGTTTAATAATCTATATAATATAATATACAAACATGAAATCGACAGTTGTGTACTGTTTACGTGTATGTTATGTGAGGGAAATGCGTGATAATGAATCCCGAAACGTCGGTCGTCAAACAAGACTGAATAATAAAACTACACCACATATTCCAGCGAAAACAAATCTAATTTTTTAATTATAAAAATACAAATAGCAGACGTCAAATTTTATCGAAAATTATACATGACATTGTCGCGTAAATAAAATATTATGGGCTGTCGTGAATTCGTGATTATACGACGTGACCATTTCGAAATTATACGTTGACGTGATAATGTAATATATACCTGTATCGCGGTAATCACGCGGTTACATTGTTATACGGACAACAATATTTATTTTCAATAATTTTTGGGCCAGTTTGCTTTGATTTTCAAACCAAACATATTTATTACAAACCATTCCACGACATAAAACGTAACGGTGGATTTCATATATTATTATGTACAATGTAATAAATCAAAACAAACTATACCTATTATACGTCATCACTCAATAATACCGTCTGGACGGTCTGGATTTAAATGCACCATAAAAAACATTCTTGCATATATAATACAAAAAACCTTTTTTTCAGAAATCTATCCTTCAAAATTATATAAAAACAACTTTGTTTTATTTTATTTTTTTACCATTTATAATTTCAAACTTTCAACCAACAAACTTACCAATAGAATCTATTATATATAATAATAATGCGTATGTTATCAGAAACATTCAATGTAGCTATAAACAGTTGAAACTTAGGCCGTGTGGCATGTGCCTACAGAATATTTGAATAATGTAAACTATTTTTAATAAACCGTTTGCTAGGAATAGTACGTATTACAATTTATTGAAAAGTTATTTTCCGTGATACATGTAAGAAGACCGTATAATATATCAAACGGCCAACTGTATTTTACCCACAAATATGACGGCCAAATCGATTAGTTAAAAAAATAACAGTCCTCTCCAAAACGTTGCGCATTCATTAAAAAAAAAAAAACAAAAAAAATAGTTTGAAATGACTCTGCGCCTATTTCGAAGTATAGATTATCCCAAAAATCTGAGATGACCAGTCTGTGTGTGGCCAGTCGGAGAGAGGGAGTTTGACAACCATAGCGGGCGCACACTCCACGCGAGTATTACCGTCACAGGTTTATAATGTTATTATGAAAATATCGTTCGCTGACCTGTATTGACAGCCGGCTGCTTGTGCTTTTCCGCCGCGGGTCTCAGCATGACTGCCGCCGAGAGCTGGAGCCCGTGGTTGAGCACGTGAACGACGACCGCGGTGGCCAAGATCACCCAGCCCCAGCCGCCCTCCGGATAGTAGTGCCGCTGAAGTGTGGCTCGTTTTCGGGCTGACAGCGGCGCCAGCGGACACGTGTCGGCCACCGCCGTGCCACCGCCATCATTAGCGTCCACGCCGCCGCCGCCGCCACCGCCTCCGACGCCACCGAACAAGCCGGTCATGTCGTCCGTGGCCGCGGTGCACGGCCCGTTGTCAATCACGTGCACGCCACCGTTTTCCAACTGAACCACCACCACGGGCCACGTATTGCTCCGCGACATCACGTTCATATTGCCGTCCAACTTCATAGCGGCCACTGCTGCGCTGCCGTACGGTGATCGCCTTACGACGACGACGACGACGGCGTAGCGTATTTGAAACGACGAAAACGCGTTCGGTTTAGTTTTCGCCCCATGACCACCGTCTGGAAACGTACAAATATAAATAAAGTAAGTCGATAAGGTGTACTTAAAAATCACTTTTCACCGCAGTAAAAAAATATGATAATGATTAATGGTAAATAGAGTATAATATAATATATAATATTATTAGTGTATTATTATTTCAAATAATGTACGAGAAAGGAGACTTCATAAGGATATCGAATAATATGATAACGCCCTAAACGTAACCGACCGACCGATGTGCAGTGTATATATGGCTAACTATTCTGACAATTTATATCAGTCGGCAGTTATTACTATACGAAATCTTTGAGGTCCTATCTATATTGCAGTTTTAGGCTAGGACATTATTCAGATATAGAACGTAATGATTTATCCACACCTTTTAGGTATAGTGCATATACGCAAGACACGCTGAAACAAAAAATAACAGGAACCAAATACGACGGCAGGCATATCGGATGTTCGGAGACGAGTAGTTGAAATACGATCATTCGGGAGTTAAAATAGTAGGTCAAGTTGGTCAAACCCGAAAAAATATCCCTCGAATGATTTCGTGGTTGAATACGAAAATCTTGAAAGCTTTGAAAACATTTCATAGTGGTTCACATTTCGTCAAATAATTCGTTATCGAATACTAATTAGCTCAAAGTTGAGACACGCGATTTAAACAACGGCGAACGATTAGTAGATAGGTAGTATTGAAAAAACAAAACAAACTAATAAACAATTTTTTAAAAAGCCCACAGCCGCGTGCAGCTTTTTATGAAGTTAAAAGTGAAAGTTTACATGCTTTGAGAATAATAATAAAAGATAATTCGTTGCTTTTTTATTGATTTTTTAACGTACAGATTTACGCATTAATAGTAGTTATGCAACATGAAAACGTCGGACATAATATAGCTTTTACATAAATTCATTATACTCAAATATTATTACGCATAGTGCATATAATGATACTATAAAAGGTTCTCGCATTTTATGCATAAACGGCATTAGAAAAAATATGTTAACGAAATATAAAATCAAATCTACAGAAAACGACAAGTGTTAATGTCTTCATGGACTACGGTCATTAGTGGACATCGGTTCATTATCTATTGTTGTTTGATGATACTACATCATTATTGTTATATTATATTATTATTATATCAGGGTGAAACCGGAAATGCGATATGTAGTCTTTCGTCCGCGTTATGACGTGAGATGAGCTTTGAAGTATAGCAGACGGCAGACGCCGTTTATACCGTACCGCGGATGGACGAAATGTTGTTGTATTAATACATATATCTTTACGGTAAAATATTGAAATGCAAAAGTAAACACATTTTGAGTAGGATTTGGTGACGTGGGGGAAGACGTTCTATTTTTAGAAGACCACATGATTAAATATGGTTTGATATACAATAATCACAGCAAAGATTCAAATTAAGAAACTCGCGTTGGCCGCCGTCCGTCGTTGTCTAATCCTTGACTATAATTAGTACATTAGTATATTAAAAAATATTTTTATCATATTATAATCATAATTGATTATCATATCGGTATAATAATACAAAGTCATCACGCTCTACAATGCACATTCTTACTCAACTATACAAAGTGTCCACGTCTTGCAATATTTAATCAATGGACCCGTACAAAGTGACCGATAACCTTTATTTAATCGTGGTGTAACGTAGATTTATTAAGACTTCAACCGATCAATCTTTGATTAAAATCCCCGACATCACTAGTACCTATAAGTTATACTACTCTAGTTAACGCACCGGAGAGATATCGTCAGAAACCATCGCAAGCTTAAGGGTCGCAAACAACGCGAATAACATAGCTGTCAATTTAGTATAATATAATTTAAGAGAAGCCAATTTATAGCACACTATCGATCTCAGATAAATTACGTTAATCGACATTAGGATGATAGTAAATCGAATTTTTTACACCATTCGATCGACCTTTATTACAATGGTTTGGCAGTATCAAGAGGTAAACTAATTTTTAAGAAGTATTTTCTTACTGCCGATCGATAATTTTGTACAATATTAAGAAATTTCTACGTAACTGTATCTTGTCTTTTTTAATGCACGCATCAATTAATTGATTTGTCAGTCAGATTATGGAATATATTTATATTTTATATGTACCTAACATTAAAATGTTTGTTTATATATATTTTTATCTGACCGTTGCAGAATCATCATTGTTATAGGTATTAAGGTATGTAAATTTTTTAGGTCAAAGGATTTTAATTATTGTACGATAATAGCGCAATTCCATTCGCGTGCCGTTGAACGATATTGGAAATTATAAAGTATATTGTGAACTGAGAAGTGGACAGTGTTGGACACCATAAGCTTTTATAACTTCAGCTAGATTAAATTCGAAAAATAGACATTATTGCTTACAAGTATTATACACTGCACATTAAAATGGTCGTAAACTTAATCTATGTATGTCAAGTTTGTATAATTAAAATTACAAAAATGATTTAGTATACAACTTCCAAATAGTGCGGTGGTACTGCAATATTGTATTCCAAAAAATTAAACTCGAATGACTTGATGTTTTATTTTCTTATTGGAAAAGTTGGATAACAACGTTATAAAAACTTTTTTCCAGAAAGCAAGTGAAAAACGTCATTTTTCGACTAATCATTTCCTAGACAGCTGATACTCTATGTGTATATTAAAAAAGGGTGAAAACAAAATTATGAATATTATTATATAAATAGATCGTGATTCCATTTTTCCTGCACATTTCTCGGTAACGAAATTAACATAATTTTAATTGAATAATTTGCGTTCACAAATTATGACATAATATTCTAAAACTCATTGGAACCTCGTGGTTTTAATAATTTTTTAGTTATAAGATTTTGCTATTGCTTTTAAATTAAAATTCGGCAAGTCTTTTTATTTCAAATGACACGTTCAAATAACGTAACTCAACTGTGTCCACGATTCCGTGTATTTGACTTATACCACTCTAATTTTTAGCAGTAAAAGCCTTGTAAAAGGTGAGTTATTGTGCAAGTCATTACAAAAACGCCTACCGATTGGTTTTACGGGTTTTTTAATTTTTTTACTCATTAACCGCACTTAAAGTAAACAAATAACTTAATGATAACATTGATCGGTTTTATTATAATATCAATAATATACATAATACATAAATAATATGCATTTTTTGTCATAATATATAATAATAATATTATAATAATTTGAAATAAGAGTAGGGCACTGCACGTGTATCTATTTAAAGTAAATTTTTGTAAATCCCCACATTGATTCAAAAATGTAATAAGTAAGTACATTAGAACGATGATAATAACCTTAACAAAAAAGTTAGGTATAGGTAAACATTGATCAGTTTGAAAAACGTGACCTCGTTCTATAACAGCCACATCAAAGTTTATGATATTACACTATGGAAATGCGAAGAAGCGTGAGCAGCAGTTTTACTTGTGAAATTACAAGAAAAAACATACTCACACAGTTATACTTCGCACGCTTCCATGTCTGTATACATGAGTCTAATGTTATAATCATATATAATAATTACATCTATATAACAATACTATCAGAATAAAGTTTGGTAAACTTTTCAAATGCCTGCAATTTAACTAAATTTATTTTATGTTTTCTATTTATTTTCCTAGCGTTAACACCCACGATTTCATATAAATCAATACAAACTTATATACGATTTGTAATTGTTTTTCAACAACTCTTCAATGTTTACATCGTATTATAGTAGTTATTTGATTATTTATGATTTATGATCAAAAGTATGCCATCAAAAAAAAAAAAAAATTTCCTTTATTTCGTTTTTATATTGTACGTAAGTGCAATTTATTAACATGCACAATATTATGCCATTGGAAACAATTGCACGTTTTTCAATACCAGTCGATGATAATTCAAACATTTTGATGCAGTAAATATCGCCGTACCGAAAAATACCGGTATACCGGAATATTGAAATACCAGTTTTTTAAATACCGGTAGTTCCAAACACTGTAAATACCGCCAACTCTGGTAAATAATAAATATATGTGAAATGAAACTACGAATATGTAATAAAAATGAAATGAACAACAGCTGCGATTATTTATTCGACATTACCGATGAAGTATATTTAGAAAATTATTAATTCGACTAATCCAAGTCTATTCGAGTGTACACAATGTCCGAAATAGTACATCTATATTATGTTCGTCTGTTTTTATTGGAACTGTATTACAATACGTGGATAGTGTAAAATTATTTACATCGTCTACTTGAACATGGCAAAATCATTCACATGGTATCAACTGTATAAACACTATAAACATAACTTATTAGATTTTCAATTCTAAACGGAAACTCGAAAAATTACGATTACGTCTAGTAGGTACACAATCATATACAAACCCCATCCAACAGGGTTATATTTTTAGTGAGAATAGTACAGTTTTTAAAAAGTTGTTCTTTAAAATAGTTTGGGTATAGATATTGGCTAATTCGCGTTAAAAAAAAATTATCGAGTATACTGTATAGTGCTTACATGTTATGCAATAAACATATCATACACACAAATATATATTATTATACAATAGTGATTATAGGTGTCTGATCGGATGTTAATAATGATATGTATTATGTAGGTACTGAAGATACTTGCACGTTAGAAATTTAGAGTGGAGATATGCGTGTGGACTTGAATTTTCAACGACCGTTGACACTATCCTATTTTTATTTATTTTTCCCTCGTTGGTAATATTGAGGCAGATAATGGTGTTGGATTGGTAGATCGTATATGTATACGTCATTATGGTATTATAAATATTATTCAAACGAAGATAATACCGCCAAACGAGCGTCAATATCGAGTTGTACTAGATCGACATTCAACCGAAACTGAATCGCTTACAGTGTTAAGATTCTTAGTGATCCATAACAGCCAGTCAGAGAGCAGCAGTTACATATTCAAACAGAGTACCATTATGCCAAAAGTACATTATGATAAGATCTCAGGGTCTGATTAGTTCGAGTATAAATTATATATTACCTACATATCAGGGCTTTGCACCTGAACGAAACCCAAAACCCGAAACCCCAATTAACCCGAATAAATTTGCAAAACCAAACCCGTATAATACAACACCTGAATGAAAAAATTAACACCTGAATTAACCAGAAACCAGAATTAATATTTGGGTTAACCCAAAACCCGAATTATTATTAAATACAAAGAAATGAGTGGCATATCAATTCGTATGTATTTTACGCAAATAAGAAGATAAGAAAATAGTTGGCGTTATATTAATAAAACATAACATAATAATATTATGTTGTATCAACTATTGATATTGACTGCAACTGTATAATTATTAATTCTCGACGATATTATCTTTAAACACGCGCGTGTATTACCCTTATTTGCTTGTGTTGCTTGTGACCTGCGTTTAGTCATGACTTGTGATCTATTCTTTTATCCATGCTTGTGATCACAATAATATACAGTGTCAAACGTGTCTATACAGTGTACAGACTACAAATACAACAGAATATAATATGAAAAATTAATATAAATTTAATGAATTAATATTAAATATAAACCAACTAAAGGTGTAGAATCTAGATCATTGTTTTATATTATTTCACAATATTAAATAATTATATTTGTGTTATCTAACCTTTGTATTCAACAATACTAACAACAAAATTATGTTTGATCAAAATAAATAATAAACAAGAAGTTTTTTTTGTAGAAAAATGACTTTTTAATGGTAAGTATGATTTTAATATGTTTTTTTTTTAAATTATATTTGCTTTAAAAATAAAATAAAAGTACAATACCAAATTCGCGTCGAAAATCTCATGTTAATTGATATAAAACATGGGTATTTTTTAACACCCGAATTAACCATAATTAATCCAAATAAATTTACATTTAACCATAACCAGAAAAGTTCATTAACCCGAAACACCCAAATTCAATAACCAAAATTTTCCTTAAACACCCAAAACCCAAAACCCGAAAAAATTATTCCGGTGCAAAGCCCTGCTACATATTATACGATTAATATACATATTATGATTATAACATGGCATGCGTAATATACGTGTATACTAATTTGTTTTGAATAGAAACGACCTAAAAAAAAAAAAATTAAAACAGCGATATTGTGTCGTTTGGGTTTTATTTTAAATTTTCACGTCACAGTTTCTATTTGTTTATGATTATTATTTTTTTTCTCAAAAAAAAAGCTTGTCCGTTAAATGGAAGTTGAAATTCGTATAAAAGTTTTATGTGTTGAGGTTTTATTTCAGTACTCTGCATTTTAAGTATAAACTATCGCGCGCGCCGACACGAGATAGGATAATTTATTATTTGTGGTAATATACATAAAGATATTGCCATTAACACGATCCTAAGCCGTTTAAAAATACACTTTGGTCACTGATAAAACTGCCCAAAACTATAATCTGTTAACCTATTTTAACGAAAAACGCACAGAACTAATAAAGATGGACGGCTAACATGCTATATTAGATATTATAATATAAGCATTGTAATTCAAAATGTACAAATTGTCGGTGCACTTATCAAACAGTCAAACATTTAACCGCCTAATAAAATATTATATTATTTTTTCCTATACCTATCCCTCTTTTTTAACTTTTTTAATAATCATTAACACTATTATCGTTGTTAATATGAAACGAACAATATTATTTGGAATACCCCTTAATCAACCGTCAAACCGCCTTAAGCTGAAATATTGCTCCATGCTTCTTTACAAGCAAATTCTACGACCATTACTTTTCTATACTTCCCCTATCTGGAGTAACTGTGCCAAAGCACACATAAATAAGATCCGAGTTTTCAATCCAAGATTTTACGCAAAATTTCTAACACGCCATGGTTCATCAGAAATGAAGCTCTTCATACCGACTTAAAACTCCCAACAATTAAAACCTACGTACGTAATCTCACGATAAACTTTTTTTGACCAACTAAACAACGCCAAAAGCGCAAAACACTTCAATCTCAGCGATAAGCCTACCCTCCGGTATCTCAAGCGTGAACGTCATCATGATGGCCTTTCTCAACACCAATAATATTAATATTAATAAATAATAAAAACAAAAAAACAAAAAAGGAAAATACTACGCCTGGTTTAATTAATTATTTTTCTTGTATCATTATTTATTTATTTATCGATGTAAATTATTGTAATTTGTTGTAAATATCGTAATTAATTTACGCTTCCCAATATGTATATTGTATATATATATATTATATATGTTATATTTTCTATTATATTATCAATAAGTTTGATGACCCTGTAATCTGTATGTCTGTAACATTTTATAATAATAAATAAATAAAAAAAACGTTTAATGCACGAGCGACCAACATAATATTATTATGTCACTGATTCATTCGATTTTCACTCAACAGAAGACATTTAACATAAATTAATATTATTATTATTATTCCTATTATTCCATTACATTTAGGAACGCTTTTAAATTGCGTGCGCCCACATTTAACCGGTTGTAAAAATTTACTGCTAATTTACTGCATAAATTAACTTAACAGAAAATATTTAAATCGACCTATTAATTCCGTGTTAATTAATTTAAAAAAATCAATTCATCTATTAATTTTGTAATCTAATTTATTTATTATAAGCAATCAAAAAAATCGTTTTTAGAGCACAATGATAGTCCTTGTGATGTCCTTAGGGTAATAAATAAAGTTTAATGAATATTATAAAAATAAATATTTATTTTTGGGGCAATTAACTAACTGTACATTGAAATTTGAACCTGAAAAATACCGGGCACAATTTACAATTTTTTCTTTTCGTTGTGCGCAATTTATATTTGTTCACATTTATAAAGTATTTAAATATGATGTAATATTCGAGATCAATTATTATAAGATTTAAAACTACACGTCACATGACATGAACGAATCTTTGCTGTTTGTTCAAAGTATAAATCTAAGCTACACGTTCGCAAAGCGCATAATGTATTATTTATTATGTATATAGGTACGAAAGATATATACAGCAAGAGTATTATATTTATTTTGCATAAGGATTATGGATGTTTTGATATATTTCTCTGAAGTAGATTAAGTGTAGAATACGCGTATAGAGTGTCAAAATACTTTAAAAAGTCTAAACACGTACTTAGACTTCATCGTTTTGTTGTTTGTTTATATGCGATACGTAAGCATTATATATCATATTCTATTGAAAAAATATAAAAGAATAAATACTATATTTGCGAGCAAAAAATTAAATTTTAAAATATTAGTCGTAATAATTAAATATTATTATATTAAACATTATGAATAAAATATGACAAAAATCGAAATTTTATTTTATCTAAATATATATTTGTTGATTTTCAAAGATGTATTATACAAATACGTATGCGTAGACCGTCTATAATATTCGTTTAATAAACTCATCGTAAGCCTAACTAAAGAAATTAAAAATATTATATTACTTATATAATTTTTGTTTAAAATTGATTATCTTTGTTAAGTACCTATACCTATACATATATTATACATAATATAGGTAAGCTTTAATTATATTAAATTAATTGTGATGTAGGAAATGTATGATATTTATTATTTAATCATTTAAATCTGTTGGTGATCTTTTTAGTAAATATTACTTGTACATAAGAAAAATAATATTTAAAACTAATTTTATGGTAACCCCAACAACAAAAACAATTTATTTTGACTTACCTACCGTACCGCCTACATAATACCTTACCTTTTAAACTTTAATAACGCATGACCAAAAGTCGTAACCATCACGATTTAGGTAAAATAATAAGTACCTATTCATACATAATTAACTATTCAGCCTTTATAGAAGATGGGGCGTAAATCTTTTAAAATTTAGATGAAATATCCTTCCTTATCGCTTAAAAGGTTGAATAGCACTCAGGAGAGCATTTAACTTGTAAAAACGTTATAAATTGTATTCGTTTTTCGATGTTCAAAATCAACAGTATAATCTCATAACCAAATGTGCAATAAAACGTTTCGCTTTCTAGATTTAACAAGGTCCTTAAACAAAATAAAATAAAATATCTGGAGATACCATTTATGTGGTAGACGCGTTAGGGTGAATATTTTCTATTTTGGTTATAAAGCTCCAAAATAAATTCTTAAGAATCATCAATGATACGCCTTATAACGACTACTTAATCAACGAGGCTGATTATTAAACTTGATGGAGTACTTAATATATTACATATTTTATTAAAGCTATATGAAATATAAATACCAAATTATTATTATAATGGTTTTTTATAAAATCACAGGTTATATGTCGCCACACAAACTGGAAATGTCAAAAAAAAACCTACTCAATATTATGATATAGATTATGCGTTTCATGCGTTATTAACTTGATATTTTATATGTTTAATTCAGTTAAAACAATTTGAACATTAAAATCAATCGACCTTTTTCTTTGTATATATTACACTAGATTTAGGTATAGTACATAATATTATTACCACGAAACGCTTTTCTGTCACTCTGTGAATTTGATACACATATTATGGCCAAGACACGGGAGACTATTTTTTTCCTTATGTAATTATTTGTTGTATACCTCCTGGTTACCTATCTATCTCTATTCGTAAATGTTTTTTTTAGAAAACAATATTATATTTATAAATGAGTTCCAATTTATATTCATGGTAAGCCTTTATATACGTGTAGTTTATTTAATCTGATAACAATGCAGGTTGTCGAGCTAAATAGGCTGAACTTTTAAAACACGTAAGTATATTATATTAAATTATTATTTTCAAGCGATCAATAAAATTACAAAAATAACTACATAAAACAACGTAAAATTATAATTATAATACAACCTACGTAAAAATAATCGTAACGCTTTTAATGTTTTACGACAACAATGTTTGAAAAGCTCACTGTGTTCACTCGTCATATTACGATAAAATAATAATATAATTACATGTAGATTAATGTGTTCACTGTGTTCAGTAATTTGGAAATTTTACATTATCTGTAGGTACCAAGGCAAGTCAGTGGTTTTTTCGTTTGATGTAACAATATTTATTACGTGACTTAAATAATATTACCCATGTAGTATTTATGATGATAATAAATACATATTATATTTTCCTTTCAATCCTCTTAAAATTATAACAAAATGTTAAACACGTTAATATAATTTATTTTATTGCATAGTAGGTATATAAATTATAAATATAAATATGTATATCCATAGCCATGTAGGTATAAAAATATATTTTTTTTACTTTCGACATTAAATTATTAAAATGCGCGTGAAGAACATGACTCTACTGCAATGACCACAAAATAAGTTATGAAATATATTCGTAAATGTATTTAGTAAGTTCCGATTATTTTCAACCATAAAAAAGTATTACAAAGCATATGAGAAAAAAAATTAAGTTAATGAGCTCTTTGGTCATTTTGATTATCGTACGACTCTATACGACTATAAGTATTAAACAAAATAGGTTAAAGTTATCACAAAGTTGTATAACTTATTTTTTTAATTCTGTGTAGAGTGATAAAATTATTGATTTTAGTTTTTCGGTAAATTTAACTTTTCTGCTCATCTACTTACATTTTTCTAACTTATTTTATTTATTTACGTTAGGTATTATAAAATATATGTGAACATTTTAAGTGTACTGAATAAATAAAATAATATGCAATATGATAAATTTATAATATTAATATATATAATTATAATTTATGATAAAATTAGGTTAAACTTCAGATATGGCCAATAAAAAGCATTAATGGTATAATAATTACTCATTAATCATTATGTATATTTAACAGCACAATTTTATTAAAAGTATATTATTTACTAAATATCACATGTCACGTCAACTAATAATAGCGATTACATATTATGTAAATATAAATTATAATTTATTTGGTGGTATAAATGTATAATGCATACACATCAATAATGGATAACCAAAGGTGGATATTAAGCATAAAAGCCCTCCCCCCACCATAATGGATCGTGCCACTATCATTATATGATTTTTAATCTAATTACTAATTGTACTAATAATGAATTTTCAAGCCAGTATACAAATCTTTGTAAATTGTAACTAACTTCTTCAATGGAACATCCCTTATAAACATTCTAGTCGTGTAATATGGAGTGTTGATCAATCAAATATAATCTTTATAGCGTATGCAAATTAATAAAATATCAAATAAAATATCCTATTTGCAATTCAGTTTGATGATTTTATATAAATAATGTATTTACGTATGGATGTGTGTGCCCTAGTGTTTTTTTTATTTAAAAGGGAACTATAAAAAAAAAAAATCGTAAAAATTTAACAGCACCTATTTATTTTATTTTATCAATATTTTGAAAAAATTAACGTGCGTGTAGTTTAATTTTAATCTCAAACCATAACAAAGCTTTTTTAAGATTTCTGCAACGATACATTTTTATATTTTATTTTTAAATTTTTTCCATACGTTAAAAAAAATATCATTGCAATGCCTTAATGGTTTAGAAATCGAACACGTGTTGTCAACTATACGAATTTTTTTTCATTTCACAGAGGATTACAATAATTTGACAATAATATAAACTATTGAGTAGATTATGCGCAGAGTAAATCAAGATCCGGAGAAAACTAATTTAAGGGATTAAAGATTGATCGTTTCTATAAAATTTACTATTTAGACACACCTACCCACTCAGTCACCAGTTCGTTCAACCGCATTACATAATTATGACCGCTGGAGTGGTTGTAATTATATACCATTCCGACCATTTAACACGTAAATAATATATCAACGTGAACGAATGCGGAGGATAGCAATAATTATTATAATTCCTATATTGTTATCTTGATTTATTTGGCATTATACAAACGACTTTGTACCCTTATTATATAAAAAAAAGTCAGAAAGTCCAATTTATGACTACACCTAATATTATATTATTATCACAATAATAGTGCTTCTCACTTTGTAGTCCACCTGCAGTGGTGGTCGATCACAGTACTGCGTCATCGGACCATCACCATCGTCGACGTCTTCGCACGAACATAATATTATGACGTATACAACAGTTCCGTAAAAAAAAAAAAAAAAACGATAATAATATCGCGCGAGTACTGTAAGTATGCAGAAGGTAAATATGATTTTTTTTACCGCCACGAATGATTGACGGACGATAAAAATCACGCTGTGCGATAGTTTATTATGAATTTTCGTATATAAATGTATCTACATAATATATATATATTAAAATAAATAAGCGAAAGTCGCGATTTCCGAGCCAAATCTTGCGTGAAATGTGTGACACACGATAAGGATCGCCACGGCGGAAGCGTTAGATACCTATTATTATATTTTTTTTCTAATATTTTGTTGCATCCGATTTTGAAACTTTTTTGTTTTTAATTCCAATCAGACGTCGTAGTCGAAATCGTTTGACAGTTCTATCACGTTTCTGCGAGGAATTTCGATGACGATCGTCGATGTTAAGTGCGCGTGTGTTCAACATGTGCCATTAATATATAATTACCCACAAAACGATATTATTACAACATTCAGACGAGGTTGCTTATTTTTGGGACGTGATTTTTGGTCCGGCCTAGTACGACCGTGAATGAGTAGGACACAACGACAACGAAATATAATTTTTTTTAATAATATCTTTCGATATCGGCTAGCGATGATTTTTATCCTCACGGCGCGTTTCTGTCCACGCGACACCAGGCGACGACACATGCGATTCCGACCGAGTCACGTTGACCACTGCCGCCTTCGCAGTATCGCAGCGTTTGGCTCTCAGCAACTTCCCCGGCGGCCAAACGGCGCACTTGTTGAGCGCCGACTGCAGTGTCAGTCACGAACGCTTATAATATGTTATGATATGCATTATGTATTTATAGTTTTATACATGCTACTCGAAAATAATGACACACATTATTTATATTATTGTTATTGTTATCATGGAAAAACCATGACCATGGTCAACAGACAATTCTCGAAAGCAGATAGCCTCGCACTCCGTTTCGGGTCCCGTGGCTATTATAGAACACGCGAGTTAGATTAAGTAGAGTAATTCACAAAGTCGACTCGCGATAACTCAAACGTCTCAAAGTCTCAAACCGGCGACTCGACTTTATATAGAAGGAATAATTAGCCAATTAAGAAATTAATATTAAACGAGAACAAAGCAATGAAATTTAATATTTAAAAACAATACCATGAATTTGGTGTTAGACTTTAAATATGATAATTTAAAAAAAAAATTAGATGACAACAAAGCTAAGTACCAGTGCAAAAGATATGAAAACATTATGCTCAGCCATATTGTAACGGAGGACATTAATTGTTGTGGTCCGCTGGACGTCCTCTTTCGGGAGGTTTCACCGCATTGTAGTCTTATCGGACGAAATGTCATAGCGGCGACAGCGTGTCCCATCAGAGTTTCAGGCGCACAAGTGCATTCTCCAAAAGTCATCTGATGACCTTTCGACGTTCGTGTATTAATTTAATTACCATCATAACAACGATATCACGCATCCACGAGTCGAGTTGTGTTTGTTTTTTATTTTATCAAAACAACAAAATGTAGGGTTTAGTTTATTGTATTATTGTATTTTATAGAGCGGACTATATTGTACAATATAATAATATAATATATATAAGATATATATATATATATATATTTTATATATACCTATATATAAGAATATTTGCACAAAAAGCTTCTATACTTCTATATAACTATACCTTAAGAGGACGCTACACACACATTTTTGCCACCTAAAAACATGTTTTAGGAGAATCGCTCTCCTTTGGGCTGTAGGTATCGCACAAAAATCAAATCTTGACTACTTAAGGATAACAATATTATCTGTGTTCCTATGTTTTATTATGATTATAACTTAACTCAATAATTTTTTATGGATTGTAGAAAAGTATAAAAAAACTATATATTCAACATTTAATAATTATTACTATGTTAATGCTATCTAAAAAATAAAACATAGGAACACAGACAATATTCTTACCTTTATGTTAACGAAAGTTGGATTTTGTACGATTAATGTAACCCAAATGAGACTGATTCTCCTGAGACATGTTTTTGAAAAATATTTCGTATTTGTAACATGTAATAGTCCCGTATAATGCTGCCAGTGCTACTCTAGCGGCAGTGTTCTAAAAACGTACCCATACACGTACACCGCGCGCATAAGCACCGTACCGCACCATAGGTCGAAAATAGCTATCTATCGCAGGCCCGCATAGTTTATAAATATCCAAATCGTCGATACGAAAACAATAATACTGCCGATGATATTATAATTCCGTATTATATTATTTTATAAAATATGAATTTATTTCATTGTGACTTCTACATCCAACAGTGAACGTCAAACGTTCGATGTCAATGCGATTTTATTTATTTTTACATTATTTTAACTTTTACTTGGCATTTGCCACTGCGCTGTGAAACTTGATTTTGTATTATGTCTCCGTACAAAAAAGCACGTACTGTTAAAAAAAAAAACAGACAGCGTAAATTAGATATGAAGACCCGGTTAAGTATGGCAGGTATGGCTAAAAAAAATCGGCATAATAATATGTAAGTATATATTTACTACCTAATTAGTTGTCTATCGACTATCATCTGTTTATAAAATTTCAAACTTGAATACCCATCATGATTATTTTTTTATGATTTTAAAGAGAAATAAGGCAACATTTGAGCCTAGAAGAGCCTAACATTGATATTGTCGAGTAAGTTGTAATTTATTTACAAACTCGATAATTTAATTTTATATGTGTTCATATGTTTTTTTGTTGTGATTAAAAAATATGTTAAATTAGTCATTTGTAAACTATTGTATAGCAAATATGGTGTTTAATTTTCAATTTGAAAATATATTACCCATACATAATACTATAAATACCAATCACATATATTATGATATTTGATATTTATTAGTATACAACTCGCGGAAAACGGATCAAATCTGGTGACTTCAACAATAATTCATAGTAATGTTTTGTCTATATCTACGTAAGTATATGTAAATCTAATCTTAAATATAAATATATAAATATATAATATAATAATAATAACTTCAAGTATACACGATTTACAATATGTAAAAACCGGGGAAGTTAACCTGCTGTATAGTGTATATCAGTGGACCTCGGTCATAGAGTAGGTCACTATAATGGCTGTAACACGATTGCTCCCGTACGGCCGTACTACCGTTTCACCTACAAAAAACACAACACTATTGCGCTACGTGAAATATAGGTCTTGCCCTTATAACAATGTTCCAATTAATTTTTAAAAATACAGTCGGGGTGGTAAACTTAGCCTAAGTTTTTAAGTACTTTATTTTCCCTATATTTATGAGTTATGACCAGTTAAAAGGCATTGGAAAATTCTTATAAGGGCTAGACCTATATTTCATGGAGCGTAATCATGTTGCGTTTTTTGCATGTAAAAAGGTAGGACGGGCGCAATCGTGTTTCACCGACTATAATAATGGATGTGTTGAATTTTATGGTGTATAGAAAATGAAAATATAAACATTCAGTAAAATTTTCATGTAGGTATCTACGGTAATTCGTTTTTGAATTACAACAAAATAACAAAATCGCTACATGAGAAATTGAGTGAATATCCAATCTTAGAAAAATATGAACTTAAAACGCTCAACGAAATTTAATTAGATTTGCTTGTAGACATTTATTTTGTTAATAAAGATAAACAATCTTATGAGGAATCTCGTATTACATTTTCAAATCTTAGATTTAAGTAGAAAAATTTTTATGAATTTCTAACTCAAAATAATTTGCAAATTTTCGTCAAATTTACGTATTTTGTCAAAATTTGAACTTTAAATGCTTAGAAAAAAAAATTGTGACTACGGATTTTTGATATTTTTCATCTACATTTGAAACAATATATTAGGAGCCTTCTATTAAATTTTCAAGAATTTTTACCCAACAAATAAAATGTTATTGATATTTATAGCAAAAAAATGGAAACTGAAAATGTCCGTAAACAGCTCAAAATAAGTCAAAATATTTTTAAAATGGTGTGGTGTGTAGAAAATGCTTATATAAATTCAGTCAAAATTTCATGAATCTACTTTCATTTATTTTAGAGTTACAGCGAAAACCAAAATCGATTTTGTCGAAAATCGGGTTTGCGTAAAAATTCCCGTTTTTTCCTTAATTTTTCATTTGTTTATCACGGCTCTTATGAAAACTACTGGAAAATTTTACTTTTGACCCCCCAAAGTACCAACTAGATTCACTTTCCTATCAGAAAAGGTACTGTTGAAGAAAATCGAAGCATTTTTTCTGTCCTAAAACGTGATGACAGACACAAAAAAAAAAAAAATAAAAAAAAAAATAAAAAAAAAAAACACACATCATTGTAAAATCAATACATTCATCACTTAGCTCCGTTCAGAATCTAAAAAATAAATCATTGTAAAATCAGTACATTCATCACTGTTCTGAATCTAAAAACTTAATATAGTGATTCACAAATTTTTACCGCTGAGAAACACGTAAGTCCGTTTGCTCCTGAAAATACTAGTACACCACAAAGTAAAAGGCAGAAAGTAGTTGAATCGTCATTTGGATTTGGTCAAGAAAATGGATCCGAATTGTTGGAATATAGTTTAGATACTGATTATAATAGTGAGGATAATTCAACAATTTCTGAGTATGTCATTATTTTTTATAGCGATTTCAGCATTTAGTTGTATTTTTTTTTATATAATTATTATAGAAGTCTTGAAGGCCGGAGAATTGTGGATATCAAACACTTGTTTGATCAAATACAAAATAGTCGACATAAACCTTTTGACTGTTCATTTTTGGATATGGCATTTCAATCAGAATGTCATAAAGGATACCTGTCCGTATTTAGTTTTCGGTGTAAAATGTGTAATAAGAGTTCATCTTTTACATCTGAAAATATTAAGAATAAAGATAAATATTTGCCCATCAATAAAGCTATTGTAAATGGCAGTTTAGCAATTGGTAATTAAATTATTTTTCTAAAATTATTTTCAATTTGTATTAATTATTTATATTTTAAAGGTATTGGACATACGCAGCTTAGCGAGTTGTCGGCATCTATAGAACTCCCCTCTTTATCAACAGTATCTTATTTAAAAAATTTGTCCGTTATGAGCAATTCTATTCAAGAAACGGCTTTTGATGAGATGATAAAAGCTGGTAATGAAGAAAGGCAAATTGCCATCAACACTGGTAATGTTGATGAAAATGGTACACCGCTATGCACTGTAGTAACAGATGGCCAATGGTCAAAAAGATCGTATAAGACTAAGTATAACTCATTTTCTGGAGCGGTAAGAAACAATAGTTTTTATTTTTTTGTACCTTATTATTTTAATTAGCTATGTTATAATTACATTCTACAAGTATTTACATTACCTATTATAATATTAAAGTTGACTTTTTTCTGTCCGGATATTTTTGACTAAACTGTTTTATTAAGTAATTTCGTCCAAATTCGAACTTAAAATGACTATAAAAATAAAATATAAACAACCAGTGAAAATTTCATGTATCTACGGTCATTTGTTTTAAAGTTACACCAAAAACTAAAATCGATTTTCTGTAAAACAAATTTTGCGTAAAAATTCCCGTTTTTCCTTAATTTTTTTTTTGTTTTTCACGGCGCTTTTGAAAACTACTGGGAAATTTTAACTTTTGACCCCCCCAAAGTACCAACTAGACTCACTTTCCTATCAGAAAAGATACTGTCGAAGAAAATCCAAGCACTTTTACTGTCCTAAAACGTGATGACAGACACAAAAAAAAGAAATAAATAAAAAAAAACACAGATCATTGTAAAATCAATACATTCATCGTTTCACTCAGAATCTAAAAATTCAAAGCTTTTACATCTTTTTTACCTGTAGCTGTATTTAAAATTGTGTACATTTATAAATTATTTTGTTATCTCGTATAGGTACCTGTTTTAATAATATAATTTTAAATAATTTTACAGGCTACTATTATAGGGTATAACACCAAAAAGGTGTTATTCGTTGGAATTCGCAATCGGTACTGTTCCGTTTGTGAACGGGCGAATAATTTAAATATAGAGGCACCAACTCACAAATGTTTTTTGAATTGGAATAAAGCATCAACGGCAATGGAAGCGGACGGAATAATGGAAGGATTTCTTAACAGCATGAGTATGCATGGTTTAAAATATAACAAATTAATTGGTAAATTATATTTTTCAAGAAATTATATTTTCCACTTTCTATATTATATATTAATTATATTTTTCAGGTGACGGTGACAGTAGCGTCACCAAACGAATAAACGAAGTTATGCCGTATGGACCAGATTTCAAAATTAAAAAAATTGAATGCAGAAATCATCTACTGCGAAATTATATGACGAAATTGAGTGCCCTTTCAAAAAGAACAGAATATCCCATTATCATACGTAACTTTATAATAAACAACACTCTGAGATTTCGGTCTGATATTAGGAAAGCAGTTAGATATCATTTGAGCACGGATTTAACACTTCAGCAAAAAACAACAGGTGAACATAAAAAAAAATATATCAAATTTTATGAATATTTTGGAATTACCAAATTTATACACACACAAATATATAACATTTATAAAACTAAAACTATATAATAACTAAAAATTATTTTCATTAAACATTTTTATGGTTATTTCATATTTCCTTGTTTTTAATTTTGTTTGAACAATATTTTTAGGGCTTAGAAAAGACATATCAAACGCTCCATATCACCGTTTGGGTCAACACGACAGTTGTGCTTCATACTTTTGTACGGGGCCAGAAGTTGGTAAAATAAATTTTGTTCCTGAGGCAGAAATATCGGGTTTTATGGCTGAATTCCGAAACATAGTATATAGGCTGCAAATAAACGCTGATAGCTTGTTAGAGGATGTCGATAACAACCCGTGTGAGCAGTTTAATTCCCTTATTAATAAGCATATCGGAGGCAAGCGAATTAATTTTACACAATCTAATAATTATCAAACACGGGTCCATGCTGCTATTATTGCACATAATTCAGGAAACTACATACGAACTATAAATAAGAAAATTATGCTAAAAAGCCCCGGTAAATTATTTAAAAGTATTTATTTATACATAAGCACCTGTACATTGTAATAATAAAATATATTTATAATAGGAAAATTTGCTAAAAAATATTCAAATAATATAGACCGGATACGAAGTAACACAACAATGAGACGACGAAAACTTTTCGCTGCGGGAGTGGTACGATCCAAACCGAAAACAAAATCTAGTGCGCCGGACAAAGACTATGGCTTAGCAGAGCCTTTGGATGACCTCTTTAGTCTCAGCCCAGAAGCTTTTGCTGAAAAAAAAACCGCATTTTTAAAAAAACTGAATGATGTCGACATAGACGAGGTTGAACAAATAACTAGAGGGCAAAGTCAATGTGATGCATGGAGAAACGAGCGTCGAAAAAGATTAACAGCGTCTAAGTTTGGAGAAATATGTAAAATGAGAGAGAACACTAGCTGTAAAATCAAAGTCCATAACATTTTATATAAGTATCCGACAATGTGTAAATCAATGAGCTATGGTATTGAAATGGAGCCTCATGCTAGGAGACAGTTTGAAGAATTGAATGGGTTGACCGTACGTACTTGTGGTTTGTTTATTGACCGAGAATTCCCTTATTTGGCTGCAAGCCCTGGTAAAACTAAAAATTATTTATTTTTATTCATAATACTATTTTTAACTTTAAATATTATATTGGATTGTTCAAGATGGGTTGATAGGTGATGATGAAATACTAGAAATTAAGTGTCCATTTGTAGCAAAGAATACGAAGAGTGCCATTGAAGCAGTGGAAAATAAATTGGTAAATCTCTTATTATTTTGTATAAAACAATACATTCTTTACTTTGTTTAAAATCGAATAAGTTTAAAATTTAAATATTTTATGGAAAAATATGTACAATTTTATTAATTAATACATAGTCTATAATCGCAATGATATTTTTAAATTTCATAAAATTGTATTTTTAAGCTATCATATTGCACCATCACCGAACAAGGCAATATTTTACTTAAAAAAGACCATATATACTTTTACCAAGTGATGGGTCAATTACGGGTCACAAGAAGAAATGTATGCTATTTTGTCATACACACGCCCAATTGGACTAATGTTGAAAAAATCTATTTTGATGTATCTTTTTGGCAGAAAAAAATGGTCGATAAACTAAAATTGTGAGTGATTTAAACAATATATGTTTAAATTTAAATATATTATATATATTATATTTTATACATATATTAGGTAATATAATAATATATTATTATATTTTTTTTAGGTTTTATATTGAGTGTTTATTACCCGAAATCATAGACCCTCTATATGGAAAGCGAATAAGTATCTCTGATATAAGAGAACCAAAACATATTTTAAATGCAAAAAAAAAAAAAAATAACAAATTATAATAATACTTCTGTTAAAATTATAAATGTTTTTTTATTTGTGTAAATATTCCATATTATTATAGGTATTGTGGCAATAAAACCAGCAATTGAAACAAAATTGTTTTAATTTATAATACCTTTTTGTTTTTTTTGAATAAAAAATAATATGTTTCTGTTCAAATAGAATTGACACACGCAATAAGTAATATTGTAGCTTTTTATATAATTATATTTGAATAAGTAATAATTCAATAACTACAAATCAAGCTATGTTGTATTACCGTATTTACTATATAAATATTGCTACATATATTTAGGTAAGCAGCAGCTTTAAAAAAAAAAAGTTCGAATGGATACGCACGGATATTAAAAATAATACCGCGGCGTTTACGTGTGTGAAATTTATATTGATGCGATCCGTCATGGTCGACCGTTCAAGAAATAATAATCGGCGCTCCCGAAACGGCCAGACGCGCTGAATGAGCAGTGCCACGGACTATGAGTAGTGGGCGTGACTTAAACGCCGCGCGCTTGCGGATCGCCAAAACACTTAACAGCGCGTTCTCTCGGCCGTTGTATACTTTTCGCTTTACGTGTAGCGTCCTCTTAACGATATATTTTTGTGTTCGTTTAAAACTGCATAAGAATCATTTTTAAAACATAATAGTATTATTATATGGCACCGTCAAAAAATCGATGATCGCATTTATTTCCCTTGGGTGTAAAAAGCTATAGATGTATTAAAATATTGAATATGCGCTCAACGACATTTAAAGTTTTGTTTGTTGTAATAATTATTAGTTTTCTACGTAGGGGAGCAAATATACAACAATAAGCACCCGAGATCATATATTATAAATATTACCTCTATATACCTTTATAGAAAGGGCAACAGCCAACAATCATTTCTTAATTATTTGAATTCCTCCTCAAATATGCGTCGTCTATGAAATATTTATCAGTTGACTCCATACATCACATATTGTTTTGTTTAATCGGCAATAAAGTTTGATGAAATCTTAAACTATACGGTTATTTGGTAATTATTATATTTGCGTTAATGAATTAAGATTTTGATCTAAGATACACGGATATAATATATTAACGAATAATAGTCGCTTATCGTGGATGCAGAGATTACTCTTGAGGGCTTAAGACTTTTACATACTATTATAAATTTATATGTATTATTATATTTTATCAAAGACAGTGGTATTTTAAAAACATTTTTTTTTTTTTCATTAATTAAAGGCTTCAAATACAATGTTTATTAGCCTACAATGGTTTACATGTTTAATTTAAAAAATAATGGAGATTTGATAGTTGTGATGTGCTGTCTTTGGTTCTTGTCTTATATGTTGGTTGTAAGGTCGGCCATCTTGATGAAGTTAACTATGTTTTTTTCTTGTCCTGGTCCGAGTGCGTCTTTGAGTGAGGAGGTGTTTATTTTTGCTTTTGATCTAGCGTTATGGTAAGTGGGGCATTCTAGGAATATATGTTTAACGGTGAGTTCGCAGTTGCATGTTTCACACCTGGGTTTGAGCTCTCTACGCATAAGATGGGAATGGGTGATTCTGGTATGTCCGATGCGTACTCTGGCGATCATGGTCTCTTCATGTCGTTTAAAAACATTTAAATAGATTCATTTCCTTTATTTTATATCACAAAACTAAGAAGTCCGTTTCGCGGAAAATCAATATTGATTCAAAAGATATTGACTTAATAACAATAATTTATGACAGTGATTTCCAATTATCATTGAGCCATGGATCCCTAGCTAAAACTCAAATTAGACGGGGGACCTTTTATTTGTGATTAATTACTTTTCATTTTTGTTTAATTATAAAAATTTAAAAAAAAAATACATAATACATTAATTGTCGACCTTTTTAGCGATAATCAAGTTTCAATAGTGATTGTGCAAAATACCTGAAATTTCAAACTAATACGCATTTAAAAATTCTACTAAAATAAAATAAAAAAATAACTTCAGTATAGGTACTATACATAACCATGGACCCCCTGACATCAACACTACGCCGAGCTCTGGGAGTCCGTGGACCACCAATTGGGAACCATTGATTTATGATATAAATATATAGGTACTATGATAAGAATTATAAAAGCGTCTCCCTTCATTTTTAATAATTAGGGCCTGGCCACACACTGTGCAGATATTTTCGCCGTAGAGTCTGAAGGGTTTAATCACCATGGTTTTTACGTAAGCGTCTGTAAACAGCCGTTTTTAAATCGAGCCATACTTCGCGATTTTATCGCATCCGCCATATCCGTATGGCCGTGTGTAGTATGGCTCAGTGTAGAATTAAAATAAAAAAGCCGTTTGACGCTAACGTAACGTTCGGACCCTACGGTGAGAAAACCGCAGTGTGGACATCAGCCAAGCGGAGTCACAAGCAACCCATGTCACACTGTCACATACTACAAGCAGAGACTTATTGAGGGATTTTGCTCCCCAGGTAAGAAAAAAAACGCCCCTTCCAACCTAAGTTTCTTTGGCAATAGGTATATTTGTAAAAAAAAAAAACATGATAGTAACTGAAAACGCGCGCGTATACGATACGTCGCGTATGATTCGCGTCCATTTGAAACGGGCCTACGGGCCTATTACTATCCGAGTGTCATTACTATTTTTTATCACCCAAATGACATAGGTGCCGTATTATATCAAAATGCTCTCCAAAATGTAGCGCCTATAAAATTTTACCCCTGAATACTTCACTGATTACAAGCATTAAACAATGAAATAAGTGTCTAAATATTATGATGTTGCTCAGATGCTGTTTAAATGTTAATTTAATTTAGTATATTACGCATATAGGATGGTAATAGAGTGTCAAAGTGTGGGTCCTTCACAGGTCACTACAAAATTAATCCGCTACAAAACGGTATTTTCTGAAATAAAATCAGCATCTGTCCTTAATTTTTGTTCCAATTCGAGCACCAAACATTTTTAAAAAATAAAAAATAAGATTCTGGCTTCATGCCTGTCTGACACCGCTCATAGTAGTTTTTAATTCATAATAATTTGACATTGAGTGAAAATTTAACACATACATTACAGTGATACCTGCAATAAATGTGTAAGTGATGAAAAAAAAACGATCGAAAATGTTTGTTAACACACGGATTAATATTTAAATATTATTAATCGAAGTTTCATTCAATAACGATGTATAATTTTAACCATACTGTTCAGTATAATTAAAAACTTAATAAAATAAGCACACAATAATGCAGAAGGCTTGATGAAGTTGAATCGAACCTGTGCAGCAGACGTGTAGTTGAATCGCTTGCGAAAAATACTCTTGACAATATTATATTCGAAGCACTGTGAAATTAAAATAATTAAAATATGGTCCTGAAAATGACATGACGATGTAAAGACATTGAACTGCAGAATGCATTATATTTTGTAACGAAAGATCTGTCGAATAACATTAGTAATTAATTGAAAACACTGTTTAATTATTAATTGTGTATGCTGCAGACGAACTCTTTATTACATTCTAACCAGGCTTCGATTTTCTTACACGGTGAGATAACGATACGCGCAGGAAAATCGTTCGAACGGAAACGTGTTCGGAAAGCTGATATAATGATATAACTACACTAGGTGTGCGCACAAACCACGCATGGACACAAACGCGTCTTTCGCCTCGTACTAATCCAACAATTCAAAATATTATATTAATTATTAAAAAATCGACCGTTATCGTTTGACGACGTTTGTGCCAAGATATCGTTTGCGTATTGACGACCGATTATCGTTTGTGCGTTGTCTCTGTCTGTTTACTTGAGCCTAATTATATGGTTCATGATTATCCATCGCTCCATCGGAAAAATGAACAATAGAAGGATTATACAAAATAAATTTAATTACTTTTAATTCCAAACGCTGATTGATAGTTCAAGAACCCTGTCATCGTTCACATACAATAAATATTTATTTACAAACATTTTAAAAACGATTTGGACTATTTGATTTTGATTTAACTTAAGTCGTAAATCATAATTATATAAATTTTAAATGATAATAATAATATTATGTCATAGTTATAGTAAGTTATACAAATTGGTATCGTACAGTACTTTTAAATGTCAAAAAATTATAATTCTATACATCTAATGTAAACTATAATATATTATATCATACTATAACTATATACATATAATTTATATATTGTTATTCATCAGATTTAAAATAATTTATGTCATTAATATAATACTATCACTCAGAGAAATGTGTTGTAGGATTAATGAAAAACGACTGTAAAATCAAAGAAAAAAGGTGATGATTTCGACTAATTTCGAGCCTATGAAATTGCACCATAAATATAAATCAATGTACAGATTTAATTCAATGAAATCATAAGTTTTCAATAGTAAAATAATTCTCATTATTTTAATATATGTATTATTTATAATGAGAAAATAATACTTTTAAAACTAAGAAAATCCTATCATTTAATCAAATATAAGATACTCAAACTAACTGTTCAATTATTATTATTTTAATACAATTTTTACTTATAATAAAGACCCAATGTTTTTAAAACTAAGAGAATAATATAATTAAATTAAAACCATTTCATTTCAACTAATTATTCAATTTTAATTATTTTAATAGCTCTTTTACTTAAAACAAGAATGTATGATCTTTAAAAGTAAAAGAATTAAATCATTAAATTAAAATTGCTTTGTAATCAATGGTAGGTCATAGGTATTCTTACTATTCAAATGAACCACATTGATTTGATTTTAAAATGTATAACATCAAATGTTTGGTTTATACCTATTACCTATATATGTATATATAGATTAATTTAGAACAGAATAAATACATTCTGAAAAATAACTATTATAAGTATAAAAACATTGATAACTTAAAAGTTAAACATGTAGGAAAAATTAAAACAACGCAATGTATTTAATTTTTTTATTTTCAAATTCATCATAATAAAACTTAAAATTTTTAAAGACTACAATATTTCATAATTTTTAATTACACATAATATATAGAATTATACATCAAAAAAATTAAATAATTAAATAATTAAAAATTAAACTTAATATTAGAATTAATGTTTTAACCTAATTACATATTCATTAGTAACATGGGTATAGGTATTCTACAAATTAATTGGAGGTCCATGAAAATAATTAATGTTCTGTATAGTGTATTCATTTTGTACACATTTATTAATTCAATAACAAGCGAAATGTGTTTCATAACAAATGATATTTTATTTTTTACAAACAACATATATGTCATTTTTGTTTAAACACACAATTTTTTAAATAATATATGCTGCTAAAGCATTTTCATAAAAAGCAGCAATTATATGATTAATACTATAAATTGTATTAGCATACATGATTTTATCATAACATAAAGCTTCATTTAGTAAAAATCTATTATTATCTAAAGTTTCATTATTTATTTGCTTCATAAATTCAACATATGGAATTTCTTCGCTTAAGGATTTAAAAGAATAATAATCGTCAATATTAAAATTGTACAAAAAATCAGAAAAAATTAATGAGTAGGTATTTAAAATTAAGTGATATGGGAATTCTAGATGTTATGAAATATGCATCTTAATTCGACTAAGTGATTCCACGATTTTCCAACATTTATCTTTCTTTAAAAAAAAATAACTTTAGAAAATGATGGCAGTTTTGCACGATTTGAATTAACAAATTTAAATTGACTAATTTTTATAAAAATATTTTAACCAAAATTACATTACGTAAAAGGTATGTACTTAAGCGGTTTAACGACTCATTTTATAAGTTGTTTCGTTATTGCCTGGTTATTTTATCTGATAATATAAGGTTTATGATAAAATATATGAATATTAAACTTGCGATAAGCATCTATGGCTGAACCGTACACTTCAGTAATATAAATATATTGCAACATTACGCTTTATGTTTTCAAACAGAAATTCGTAGGCAATAATTAAAAACAGAATATTGTGAGTCAACGGTGCCAGCAGAAATATAACCTGAGGGTGAGGGACAAAATCAATCATATCTGATAACACAGCATCACATACTATTTTTTCGTTTTTATAAGTTATAAAACGTTTAATAATAATTAAAATAGCAGGAGCCATCACCACCCATGGGGCACCCTCTTGTATATATAGATCTAATGATCACTCATTTGTCTCTTTTGGTTTATGAATTTTTTTGTTTTGGGTAAAATATTTGCAGTTTTCCTGTATGTAAATGTCTGGCGTATTATATCTATAAATTTAATCAAAACTTAATAAATTAAATAATTTTATGTTTTATGTTTTATGTTTTATGTTTTCCCTGAGCATTAATTGCACATTATTATAACGATAATATTTTATCGGTGGGAGAGTGGTTACATTTTTTATTCGATCGTCAGGATGTTTAGAAAAAGCATTTATTTTGAACGTAATGTCTGTATTCAATACAGACAACATTATGTCTTATTCGTAATTATATGAAGAGTGTTGTGGGGGGCTTTGCCCTCCACGGGTCTGTTTGAAGTTTTTTAGGGGTAGGTGGTGAGTTACATTATTTTACCTAGTCTGCCCGACTGTTTTTAAACTACCTCGGCGCCACTGCTGTATTGTATATTGTATAACATACTACACGAAATTAACTTGGTGGATGGTGACAGATAGACTAACTATTAACTGCTAGATGCTACTACAGCTTACTGCAATAATTATTACAAGATATTAAAATAATAAAAACGGTCTCCGTTGTCGTCGTGGTCGGCCCGGATCGTCGGTCAACGCACGCCGCGGCGCGCCGTTAACATAAACAAAATATTATAACAGTAACTTATAGGTTGTTATTGTCGTCGTGGTTTACACAATGCACAGCGATAACACAGATATAAAAACATAAGTCATACATACTAAAATTAATAATAACCATAATTAAAATCACCACATTATATTTATTGATTTTTTTTTTTTACTGACCATAAACGCATAAGCCCGGCAACTACGGCCGTTAGCTGTTTGTAGGGGGAAAACTGCTGGTTATGTATGGTAAGGATTTGTTGCTAAAAACCCAGGTGGTCATACTACTGGGTGCTAGTAATACCAGCCAGTACCTACTCAGAGCGTTTCCGCAGTTGAGCGTACGACCGGGCCACCTCAAGCCATGTACCTATTTATTTATGTATAAAATTATTCAACAATCTTATTTATTTATTTTTTTACTTCAACCCGGCATCGATGGATAATACAGCTGTCAGCTAGTATAATGTTTATATCGTGAGCGTAAAAATTAAGCAACTTGGACTTTTGGATACACATAATCTTTTCTAGTGCGTAAGTGATGTATGATATGATAATTCGACGTGAGGTAGACGAGTGATGCGCGAACGATGCATAACCCAAAATGCGTTCACGTCTTCAACCACGTCTTACAAAAAAGGTCGATGCACAAACGCCAAACGGTATAGGTATTAGGTAACCCAACGGAACAGTAATGAATTTATTATGACTATTGTTATCTACATGACTACATTACTAATCGAGAACGAAAATAAAAGTGTAAGTAAAAAAATAAAGAAAAACAGAAAAACCAACGAGGAAACCGCTAAGGCGCTAACACGATGGCCGACTGCGGTGGGAACAATCCGGCCGGCGGCATCGCGAACTAGGTCACCGTTGCACGTGCATAATAATATTATGCTGATTGCTGACTGTGCCACAATATTGCGACGAACGAAAAATCAGGTCCACCGCGTTGCATCCAAATTATAGCCTCAGGGCCATTTGTTAAGGGTCATTTCCCGCGCAATCAAGACGCGTACCAAACAAGTTGTATGATAATCACAATTTCCTATGTGTTATCGTTGAACCGATTCTGGAATAGCTGGGCCTCTGGCTACGGTTTTTGAAAATATTTGCGTTGAAAAGTTGAAAACAACGACGGCGATAACAGATGTCGCTTTCGTTATCGTTTTAAACCAGTGAAACCGTTGTCAGAACTTTTAATAAAGTGAATCTACTAAAAAATGTTTGAAGCTTAAGAATGCATTTTTAAAATTAAAAAAAAAAATATCTATTAGATCATAAAATGTATAAAAGCAAACATATACAAAGAAAACTGTAAATTATTAATAGGTAATAACAAACAAATACATTATAAAATTCATTGTTGTAAGATTTTTCGATGTGTGATGTGTGTATAAATAAATATAATGTACACATTACAAATAAATGGCAATGAGTTGTTAAAGTGAATTCATACTATAAACAAACTTGCCGTCAGCGCGGGCGGGAGGTTATTTGCAGTGCCCGAGTAAGATTTTTTTCATGGGCCCTAGACATTTGGTTTCTTCGACACGAGAAAATTTCTTTGCACATCATATAGTACTTATCCGTTTGGAGATTTTTTCTATTTTATATAACTCATCTAAAAAAATGTGCAGAGGAATCGATGTGCGCATAACCAATTAAATATGATATATTTCAGCGAATTAGTATACCAACTCGGCCGAGGCTTGTTCGATGCCCACATTGACTGTGTTGCGCAGCGCGAGTATTACGATAGACAACATTGGTTGACCACTGCGGCGATTCGTGCGCGTGCGGTGAAAATACGTGAAAATACTGCCATCCCGTTGGCCTGAGGTGGATACACGGTGATGTTCGAATGTGCTGAATGCCGAAGTTGATCAAAAGTGATTTGAACAGATCCTATTATACTCGATCTGTTCACCTATAGGTGGTGATGAACCGTACCATTCAGTATTCGTTGATAAGAGCTGCGCGACTGCGTAGGCCGACATATTTTCGATCGGCCACGCCACTGGCCAGCGAGTGAATCGGTCGACGACGCGCGGTTTGGACGGTGGTAGCGGCCCAATCAAGTCAAGGTGAATGTGACCGAAGGGTCGCTCGGTGTGATGATGCAGGACGTCGTGCGTGTTTGTTTACTTTGGCGCATCGGCTGCACGATTCGCCGGCTCGGGGTCCATCGCGTGATTTCTCGATCCGCGTGTGCGGCCAGCAATACCGCAACTGGATGAGACGAATAGGGTGGCGCGGCGACCGCCGTGGGCTTGGCCGTGTAACGAGACGAAAACTGCGCGCGCTGTCCGTGAAATAATCGGAACACAGCACGCCGTTCGAAGAGGTTTATTTGGACTTGCCGTAATATCAGTATACACTGAAGCTGCGGATCTTTAGCTTGGTCGATTTCCCACTGCCGTGAGTCCTGTAGCGTTGTTGTCTCGGCGATTTCAAGTGTCGACAGCGCGTCGGGGACGACGTTGTCCTCGCCCGAAATGTGTTCGACGTTGCAGCCTATGAATTGAGGCAGAAACGACATTTCTCGTACCTGTCCGTCGACGATCTTTTCTGCCTTGAGCGTAAACATGCAGGTGAGCGTTTGGCTTGTGATCCATTTATTTTGTTATTGTGAGATGCCCTTCGATTAAATGGACGAAATGTCGAGCGCCTTGCAAACACGCGGCGAGAAGTTCTCTGTCGTGATCTTTGTTCAGCGGTAGATAACTTTTTCGAGGAAAAACCCAGCGGCTGCCACTGACCACTGACTTTCTGTTCAAAGATCAGGCCCACGGCTCAGGCTCAGGTGCGATAATCGTGCTGTATCGGCGAGCGCTCGTCGACAGACGTCGAAATTGGCTTACGCGGTCGCCGTCCACAGTAGTGCACCGTCCTGTGTGTTGATCACGGCTGTCATGTCGTACTGCAGGTTTTTTGTTTTTTTTTTTTATTAAAACGAAATATACACTCGGCGACATAGGACATCATTGGGTTACAAAATTTAAGTTACATTTGGTTGAATTTACATCGACAACTGTATTATTTTACAGTGTTCATATTTTATTTTTTAGTTCTGCCTCAGTGATGAACTTGATGGTACCTATAGCTGAAAGTGAAGAACTGTTTTGGCCGAGTGTCAGCAGGGTTTTTAGTTCGCCTTGGGAATAAAACAGTCGGCGAACTAAGAAAGCGTCGAATCTGCAGACGGCACTTGTATTTGTAATTTTATAAACAAATTTTTAGGCTTACAAAGTTATAAATCATAAAATGCAATAAAAGGATTGGGGCCCTGGGCAGCTGCTCCTTTTCTGCCCAACCCTTCCGCCGGCGCTGCAAACAGTATATTAAACAAAAACCAATGTACACCAAAAAAATCTTAATTCCCACGGCACTATTTTGTGAATTAAAAATATTTCACAAATGCAGATGATACTATATGCTTACAAAAAAAATTCTTTAGAGCATTATAGTTTTTTGAAAATATAAAACGTTTGTATTTTTTATACGCTATATACTATTTGTTAGTTGTTACTGTGTATATTAGTATTCAACAGTCAACCGGCAAATAGTATATTTCTGATGTTGTTAATAGGACATTGGATAATAGAAATAGTGATGATTTGCTGTTTCTGTCAAATAAATAATATATCATGAATTTGTAACATCTATTCTTCCAACCTATCGATTGCAGATGAGTATGATTTATTATGCATTTTATTTAATGTGACTTTTAAAAACCGATCAAAACAATTTTATATTTTTTATACTGGATCACTTTCAAGTTTAAAACTATCGCAAAGATAAAATACCACTAAACAAATATATGAGCCAGAACCTTTTTTATGGCATGAGAGAAATTTTAAACTCCAACATAAATTTCTAACAGTCATGGACCAAACGATGTTGTATATTATGTGGACCAGTGTATCAACAATTCATTAATAAAAAAAAATAATATTTTTTCAATAGATTTTTATTGTTATCTATACTTTTTACTAGAGTTTGTAAACTTTAGTAATAACTGACCCTAATATCAGATCTCACACTTAGGACTACTACTTTGACATTATAGTATTCTCATATTTCCACGAGAGCATTCCATTTGACTTCCAATCGGCAATCGGAAAAATTATAGAAAATACATTTAACCAACCGTTGTATAAACATTTGTAGATAAGTCTTTTTTTTAAATTTACTACCTATATTTCTAAATCTTAACCAATACACTATAGAATATGAAATATAGATTGTAGTAGGTACATTTACACAAAATAAAGATAAATAGCTTTTTTTACCATATATACCAATACATTATATATGTCAATTTTAGAAGAACTCGTGTTATATACCTATAATATTTTACATTATCTATACATTAGGTAATATGTATAGATGAACTTAGCTATGGTATTTATTGAATTCCTTGCTTTCCTGTAAAGTTAGTTATTCAATAAACATCACCTATTCAGTAATTTAGAGTACCTATAAATTATAATACAGTATACAAACAGTGTAGATAGTGTACAAATACCTATAAATGCTAAAACATATAACTTATAAGTTATCAAAATACATACATATACCTACGCATGACCCACCCTAATAGTAGGTACATAAATGGTCTCAATAGGTCAGAGTAGATGCAGTTCGGTGAAATTCCAGTGGAACAAGTTTTGTACGTATTATATTATTTATATTATAATATTATATCATGTATTTGTAATGGATATAGTATTATATTTATTGTTTGAGAACCTTATCATATCCAATCCGACAAAAAGCATTACTACTTACTCGTGAGTTATGAACTGATAGCGATGCATCAAGGTAAAACACCCATCATGTGACGTTTATTTTTCGCAGATTTCTTGTACCGTGACGTACAATTATTGATTCTCGTTTACGCCGATTACGGTCACTGAACTGGTGTTTTAGATTCTGCGAGGAATGTATTGATTTTATAATGATGTGTTTTTTTTTGTCTATCATCAAGTTTTGGGCAAGTAAAAATGCTTCGATATTTGACTTCAGTACCTTGTAAGATCAGAAAGTGAATCTAGTTGGTACTTGGGGGGGGGGGGTCAGAAGTAGGGATAAACAAATTAAAAATTAAGGAAAAACGGGAATTTTTACGCACAATCAGTTTTCGACAAAATCAATTTTGGTTTTTAATGTAACATTAAAACAAATGACCATAGATAATACCTACATGAAATTTTCATCGGATGTTTATATAAGTAAATTCTATTCACCATATACAATTTTCAAAAAATGTCGACTTAATTTGAACTATTTATAGACATATGCGATTTTCGATCATTATTAGTTTTTTTTAAATTAATGTCGATAAAATTTATTTGTTGGGTAGAAAAGCTTGAAAATTTAATACAAGTCTCTAAACATATTTTTACAATAGCAGTTGAAAAATTAAAGAAATACATAGTCACAATTTTTTTTATTATCATCCAAAGTTTGAATTTTGACTCAATACGTAAAAATCACGAAACTTCACAAATTATTATAAGCTAGATATACATAAAAACTTTTTTTTTTAATCTAAGATTTGAAAATTCAATACAAGATTTCTTACAAGTTTATCAACCATTATCATAAAAAAAAAATAACCACCATAAAGTCAAATTAAGTTTTTACGATCGTTTGAAATTTAAATTTTTACAACATTGTATTTTCACTACAGATTTCTCATTTAGCGATTTTCTTATTTTGGTGTAACTCTAAAACAAATGACCGCAGATACTTGAAATTTTCACTGAATTTTTACATAGGCATTTTCTATATTTGATAATTTTTTTTTTAGTTTTATTTTGCTATTAATGTCAATAAAATTTTTATTGGTTGGGTCAAAAAGCTTCATAATTTAATATAAGGCAAAGGCTTCCAATTCTACTCGTTTCATCTTTATTATAAAGTACTGCAGTAGAAAAAACATAATAAATAATATATAATTAACAAAATAGTCACGAAATACCCATAAATAACAGTTATAAAAATATTCTTCTACTAACCTATTCATCGCAATTTTATATTCGAGTCAACAAGACGGGTAAGTGATAATACATTGAGTGTTATTATAATTTCTAGGGGAATTAAAAAAAAATCAAGTTGTCGAGTTCTTTGAATTATCGAAGTTCGAGTTATCACGACTCGACATGCATATATAGTGGCAGTTAACGATTACTCAATATAATAGTAAAATAGTACAGTGATTAGTGCTCATAGGAAAAATTTGACATTTATATAATATTAAATATGCATGTGGCCATGTGGGTATGTGTAATGTGTGAGTGTGTCCGGCGATTATTAAAGTGGCAAATTTAGGCAGCTGACTCTTTAATGGCGCTCTGTATAGCCATAGCGTTACGGAGGCAAATGAAAATCTTGTGAACATATTATATTTTTCAAGACTTAAGCTTAAGTACTATTAATAACTTACAATATTGAAAATTCTTTGTCGATAATGTCTGTACACCTCCTTTAAGTCATCACATTATAGAAATAAGTATTATAAAATAATTTATACTAGGTATAGTAATATAAGGTATAAGCAATATATTTATACTAGGTAAGTATATATTAATATTTACAAAAATCGAAACACAGGGATTTAACTGAAATAAGAATTTATCGGCGATTGATGATCAATAGTGTTACGACTCTTACGATCAGTTCGTCCTTGTGATCAATATTGTCGTGTGGTGAATTATTTACGATCAATTGGCCAATAATTTACATAATATATCAATTAATGTAGGATTTAATACCATTGATCATCATAATAGGTATAGTTTGTAACCTCTCACAAACAGCGTGGTTTTTCGCCGATCCAAAATGTGTACATTAAATTACATATGTATTAAACAGTCGCCCCATAAAAGCAGGTGTCCCACAAGGAAGCGACATCACCCCTTTCCTATACTCAGTGTTCACCCATGATATCCCAAAGACTTTTTACACGTTCATTGGCACATACGCTAACGATACTCTAATATCGGCGTCACATCGCGATCCTGAAATTGCTAGATTAAGGATCCAAAACCACCTTAACATGATTAACTTATGGGCAAATCGTTGGAAAATATAAATAAACGAAACCAAATCAATTCACGTAACATTCACTTTACGAAACTCTGACTGCTCACCAGTTACACTCAACAACAAAGTTCTTCCTTCAGCAAACGAAGTTAAGTACTTAGGGCTCACATTTGACAAACGTCTTACGTGGGGTCCACACCTAAAACTAAAGCGGAAACAAGTTAACTCCAGGCTGCACCTCCTTAGACCCCTTTTAAAATCTAAACTATCCCTAATAAACAAGGTGACAATATATTATAAAGCGATAATCCGCCAGGTCTGGCTCTATGGCATTCAGCTATGGTGGTCTTCAAAGCCTTCCAACACCAGAACTCTACAAGCTTTTCAATCAATATGCCTACGCCTAATAACCTCCGCCCCCTGGTACGTAACAAATAAAAATCTTCACAATGATTTAAATCTACCTACCCTTAACGATTTGGCCAAATCCCATTATACCAAATTCTTTTCCAAACTCCACACTCATTGCAACCCTTTAATCCAAAAATTATCCTCTGCAACACACGCTCCCAAAAGACTAAAAAGGCTGTGACCTCGAGACATGCTCAAAGCATAAACACACAAAAAAAAAAATTAAAACTATACCAAATAATTAACTTAATGTTTCTTGTCAGGTGGCACTACTGAGGGCCTTCCTTTTCTAATCTCCTTAATATCATATAAATAAAATTTTGTCATCATACTAGTAAAAATATTCTTCTAAATAATAAAAAAAAAAAATGTATTAAACAAGAACAACAAAGTTATAAGTCGTTTCGGGGAGGGTCTTTATCTCTATTTCGGGCCCCGATATATATAACTTATTCTATTCAATTGTTTATTTATATTAAGAAAACTCAAATTGGTTTTAAACATAAACCAAGATATCATATTATTTACATATAGAATATCATATATCTCCATAGTGGCCAATACATAATAACCATTGTTGATATTAAGGTATTTGTTTACTGTATATAAATTTTAATTAAATTATAATTTATTGCGTTTTAATAAAATACGTTTAGAAACATGGTAAAGCAAAGTAAGCTTTTCTAACTTCCTTAATTTTAGTATTTTATTGAGTACAAACATTTTAATTTTGTTATGAGCAGTTATTTATTTAATAATTAAAACACGTTTCCATGTTTTTTATAATTTAGGATCTTTACTAAAAGAATAAGAACAAATACTTGAAATACTTATAAAATGTAGGGCACATTGGTCACATTTTTTTTTTTGTACAGCCAATATTTCAATATTAATCATTAATTAACGCGAAACACCAAAAAAAAAACACTTCAAAATATTATACGCAGTACGCATGACACTTATTTTGTACAAACACAAAAAAGACACGTTGTACTGATTATAACTAAATAAAATATTACGTTGTCATTAATATGTACTAATGTACTTCTATATCGTAGACTATACTGTCTATACACTATACATAAATGATATAAAGATGCACTGCTGCAGTGTTAAAAAGTAAAGACTAAAAACTAACACTAATTATAAATAGGTACCTAACTAGATATTTATAGTAATTGAAAATAAGGCTAGGCAAGTTAAAGATTTAATTTAGCTTGTTATTTTAAAATAATGAATTTAAGCTAAGTTAGAAATTGACCATATTTTTTTCCATTAATTAATTAAGTAAAAAGTTAACTTTGGAAAGAAAGTAACCTAACCCAGTTAAAACTTAAAATATACAATTCCAGACACGTAATATAGGTTATTAGATAGTTTTTCTTTATGCTCAAGAAAGGCATTGGGGAAATTTTAAATGATACATCAAAGTATATAAAGTAGCTATAAAAAAACGCTGGTGACATCATACGCGATACGACATCCACTTCAGGAAACCCATCAAAGCGATAATCTTTATTACCTACCTTGGAAAACAATTAAAGTGCAGGCAGATATTATATAGCCGATAAAGCTATTAAAGTGTTTAAATATTTTTTAAGCTATTTTCGTGTACAGGAAATTCATATTAAAATAGTAAATTATAAGTATACCAAAAACCTCATCCAAAAATTTGTATTATTCTTCAAACGAAAATTAACTTAATACTTTTGAAAAAAATTAACTTGAAGTTAACACGTTAATCGTGTTGAATCAAGTAATTTATTAAGTTAATTTGAAAAAAAAGTAACATGTTAATTAACTTAATTGTAACTTTTAACTTGTTAATGCCCAACCTTAGACTAAATGATACGTCCATATTTCTAAAATAAATTGCACCTATTTCTTATTAGTAAAAGTCAATTTTAACTACCATTCTGTGATTATTGTAGATGAAAATGTGGCCTTTGATTATCAAATAATAAGATATAAGAATTTGTATTACTGTATTAGGATTTAGTAAGATAAAATTGTAACATAGAATAATAGTCAGTATAGAACAATTAATAATCAAAATAATTATTTGAGATAGAATAGTGATAATGAATAATAAATAATAATCTTCAATCCATCATGGTGAATAATATTTATGTTAATTCACCTTATAATGATCATGCAATATCATATTTAAAATTACATTACCATAAATAACCTTATCAATAGTTACTATAATGACTTTATTTTTTCTAAAATAAAAATCATCAATCTCTATCCACAGATGAAGTACAGAAACTACACCATTTGATATTCATTCACATAAACCATATTTTCACGCTTAAAATTACAGACAGGTATGGTGTTCCTCTTACCACAGCAAATACAAATTTTAAACAAATAATTTTATAATTGTTTATGTTATGTTTAACTTATCGGCCAATTGTTAGAGTAAATAATTAATGTAAATGCCATAGTACAGTCATAAAAATTGAATGTACAAAATATATTCACATTTAAAAAAATAATAATTAATAAGTGTTCATTTATTAAATTTATATGTACATTTGGATGTTCAATAGAGATATACAAAATTATGTATACATAACATACAATTTGATATTAATATTTGATTATTTGTTAACAAATGGATAAGGATCGAATGTTTATATTATGCTGAAAATCACAATACACATACTATATACACCATGTATACTAATTTTATTCCATACTGAATAACAATTGTATAAAAAAAAAAATAATACAATTCAAAAATTAAAATAATAATAGAATATGAGTATTCTACAATTGTTTAATTTAAACTTACATAATGTAAAAACATTGTGATTAAACAGGTGGTGATTATTAGGTTGATCATCAATCAATCTTGACAGTAGTGTAAATTTTGCGCACAAAAGCATGAGCACCAATATAACCCACAGTACCACACATTATTCCTAAAGCAATGCTGAATAAGGCCATATAACCAAAATAAAATGCAGTTTGAAAAAGTCCATACATTCTGAAATATTAAATACAAGTGTTATGAGGGTTTTACAATATACACTTAATTAATTATATTAATTAATAAATTGATAATCAGATGAAACTACAATAAGGAAATTAATTGTCTTTTTATCTACACAACACAAGGTAATGATAAAAAACCACTTTTTGTAAATCACTGATTATGATAATATGGTTCAAAACCACAGACGGAAAAATAATGGATATTTTTCATTTTTTAATAAGATACAGGCTGGGACCCATGAATCAACAATTTGAAATATACTAGATATTTACAATAACTTTATGATAAGTAGTAATGCAATAATATAATAAGTAAAGTTAATAATGTTTATAAATAATGTTAATAAAGACAAAATTCACAATATACTACCAAAAACATTATTTGGTAGTGGTTTAGTTGATGGCCGCCACTTACATGTCTCGTATTTTGATGTTATAAAATGTATAATAAACTAATAGATAGCAGAGTGCAGATAAAAAAGGTACAACATTGTATTCATGTGAAATTCTCTAATTAAATATTTTAAGAATAATTTTTGGTAAAATCCAAAATTAATGACATAAGATAGGTATAATAGCAGGTGCCCTATATAGCGTTATGGAGTATTGGCCACCTGCATATTTTTTTATTATTATTTTTATTTCATTTTATATTTATGAATCATTTTGAAGGACATAGCAGAGTTTTGGCCACCTACATGATTTTTTTAATTTTTTATTATACGTATAACAATTTAATTATTAATATTATTTTATCATATTTTTATTCTGATCGCATGAATTGTTCTGTATAATCATAAATGTATAATGTATCATTATTAGTACATTTTTAAATAAATTATTGGTTATTGATTATAACATCAAAAATACGAGAGATGTAAGTGGTGGACATCAACTAAATCTGAGTGGCAGGAGTCAACTAGACCAGTACCCATTATTTTTATATTTAAAAATAAAAATGCAAAAATTAACCTCAAACCCCTTTAGTTTTAATATAATTATTTCAAAGTTAACTGACAAAGTGGCTAATAATGTAATTAAGAATACATTTAAAATATATCAAAACTATTTTAAAAACTAGCAGTGTAATAACTAATTAGGTATTTTACTATTATATGCCTTGAATTCACTGAAATCAGTGATTTTTTTTTTAAAGCAATAAGTTATGGGTTTTTTTATAAAAATTAATAGATAACTTTATAATATAAAGTGAGCCTTCAGATATTAACTTTTCACTTTATTGGTTTTATGGTAAGACTCAAAACAAATTACCTATCTTGAATATAATAAATAATGAAGTTTTAATTAATAATGTGCTTATAAATACACAATAACTTACTTTGTTTTAAACATGAAGTAATAAAATGAATATAGATACACGTAAAATGCAGTTGACGCTGCTGCTGCAAAACTTGTCCATTGCCTGTAACGATAATAAACAATTTGTAACAGTGTTCAAAATAATTATTGGTAATACAAACGTACCATCTATAATCTTCAGCATTAAGTAGAAAATAAGTACATACAATTGTGACACAAACAGTTACCACCATAAGTATCAAAACGACTAACAGCATAAATCCATAAACATAGTATATTTTGTATGCCCAAAATGAAGTAAAAATAAAATACCTAAAATTAGGTAATCAAAATGAAGTTTAATATCATATTACTAAATATGAATATTATTATTATTATTTATATTTATATTAACATACATTTCAATAAAAATTGATCCAAAAGGCAGTATTCCACCAAGCATTGTGATTATTAAAGGTTCCATGAACCATTTTTTCTCTGGTATAGGTCTTGGTACAGCATTGACTCTACATGGATAGTCTGGTTGCCCAGATAAATTTCGACCCAGCAAAGTTCCAACCAATGTAAGAGGTAAAATCACAAAAACGCATATACAAGCTACTGCAACCTAAAAATCATTGTTATTAGAAAAATAATTCAAATACGTCAAAATCATTATTTACCATTGAACCAAATGGAATAGCACGAGATGCATGATAATAGATTGCAATAAAATTAATAAGAAATGCCATGCCACAAACAAGTGAAGGTAGTAAAAATGCAGATAACAACATCTGTCTGATCCAAATACGTCCACCCATCTTAGCATATAAGGCTCCTCCAAAATAACCATTAACAGGGGAGGTTACAGCATACACAAATATTGATGTCCCCAATAATGATCCTCGTCTAATCAACAAAAATCAATAATTTAAAAATTTAAAACAAAATGTTTAAAAGAATGTAATGTTTTTACTCTGTATATAAATCTCCAATTATTGTAAATGTTATAACTACGAGAGTGACTAGAGTGATGTGGTGACCACATCCAATAATGGCAGAGAAAAGCATAGGATAAGATGCTGGACGAAAAACATCACCATGAACTTGCTTCCATCCATATTCGTCACCCAAATCTTTGTCCTATTATTTAAAATGTTAAAATATGTAAGTTAAATTAAAAATAGATTATCAAATACCATAGCATCAACTTCTTCGTCTTGACTGTAACGAGCATAATCTTTACGCACAGTTCGCAATAAAATCATTGATACTAATCCAACCAAAAATATAACCATCATAAAACTGTTAAAAATACTAAACCAATGAATCTGAAATAAAATATGAGAACAATTACATCTACAACAAATAATTTGTATATAAATATTATTATTATTATTGACTTACTCTGTGTTGGAAGAATTTAGGATCCAAATATTTATTGAAACGATCTTTATACAAGATAGGAGACGATTTCCAATTCATTTCATATGTAAATTCAATATTAGTATTTGCTTTAAGTTCGACCTTAGTCTCTGATGTCAAATTTACATCAACAATATGTTGATCATTAAAACCAATATCAAATTTTTTGTGTGTCCAAATATAATATTTGTTATTAGTTTCATCTACTTCTCCGACAATGCCTAAGTTCCAAACCCAATAATTTAAAATAATTTAAATAACAGTAAAAGTTTGTATAAATATAATTTACCCCAAATTGGAAGATCGTCAATATACATTTGATACCAATAATGATTTCTTACGGCATATATAAATGCTTTTAATTTATCGTCATCCAAGTTTACTTGACAGAATGGAACTTTAAATATGTCCTCTAAATTAAATGATCAATTTGAATAAATTATTTAGGAACTATTGGATTTAAAAATTATCAAAACCTTTAAAATGCATTTCCAGTCCACTGTGAATAAGCTCAACACCCTGTAGAGCTTCACCAAGTGTTTCATGATAATGACTAATTGAATCTTTAGGGCCCGCACAAAATGGCAAACTAAAGTAAGTATATGTTTCTTGTCGATTATGATATGGACCGACAGTATTCATCCACAATACCACTTCCTCATTAGGTTTATACTGAAATATAAAATTATAGTTATTTTTTTTAAAATTAAATTGGCTTTATCTTTAATAAATTAATAAATTATTATCCATACAATTTGTAAAATGATTAATATTTAAGTTCACAAACAAATATATGAATTTGGACAGATACATGAGAAGGAAATCATACATTTGTGACAACTCTTTATTATCAAGTACATTATCTTAATTTTTCAAGTCACAAAAAGTCTTCAAATAAGGTATTAAATATTAATTGACCTATTTTAAAAATTAATCAATTCTTTTTAGATTTTGTGATTCTAAATAATAAGGAACTATTCCAGCATATGTAATCAAACATAGTAAATTAATTCAAACATCTCATTGCACACTCATAAAAATTGACTCATATTCAGCCACATCACCAAATTATTAAGAGTACTCTGCCACCACATCAATACATTATACACAATATACTAAAAAAGTAATTTAATACTGAACTATAGAAGTAACGAGAAGTTATCATAAATAATATATTAATTCGTACCAAATGATTGTGTTCGTCGCCATTCACGAGACACGTCAATTGTATGACTAAAAACGAGACTAAAACTTTGAGGTAATCCATCACAAACCGTTTGGTGTTCATCTCAGTAGATCATCTTTGTTACACTCTAAATGAATGAGTACATAATGTTGGGAGAATTATTATTCAAAAACTAATATTATTAAACTTATTACATCAGCCAATTAAAAACGAAAAACAACTATGCCGTTTCAGAAGTCAAAACGACAATACCTCTGCTAACGTTCAGATTATTTAATATTAAATTGAAAATTCTTTTTATCTCGATCCCCGACCGACTAAATGTTATTGATGATATTTCGTAGAACATGATGATAGTGACATGATGTACTGTGAATAGTTCGTATTTTCAATAATATAACTCTGGAAACGTAAATTTCACATGGCATAAAAAAAAATCATGACAAGGAGTATTAGTTCTATGAAGTTACCGTGGTTGCGATTAATTTCGACTGTCTGCGCGGGTTATTTCTGAACAATCTGAACGAATAATATTGTGGAACATGAAATACCTGACGTGTACCGACGTCTAACTCGATTAAAAATAAAGATAAAAATGTTTAAAGCATTAAAGCCATACGTATTACCATTGATTATAAATACTATAATTATAATCAATGGTATTACTTACTAATTATATTTAGTTTATTACCTTGAATTTATTGTTGCTACCTGTGACGGCGTTGCCCATCGCTCATGGGCCATGGTTGACTTGCATATGTTCGTCGTTTTCGTCTATTTTTTGATTTTTCCTTAGAAATGGCTTATCGTTGATAACGACACAACGATATATTACTTATTACTATGCACTGACTGGTTACAACTACCATTGATTTAATTATACAGTACTATTAATTAATAATTATGCGATTCGTTACTGAGAGAAAACAAATATCGTGCGGACATCCTCTTTTTATTAAAGTGTATTGTCATAAGTATGACAAAGTTCCAAGTAATGATACTATTGTCTTCTACTTTTGTTCAAGTTTTTCCTATCTCTAAAATAAGAAATATCTCTACTAAATTATCTCTGTGTTTATACTGTTATTACAGCTATTGGGATTATAATCCCCACAATCCCCATTATTGTCTTTTGTATACTAATCTGAATTTTTATTTTCACAATTATAAAGGTCCCTAATTCTCTATCGTATCTGTTATTACATTCTCCATTTCTCTCCCATTAAATTTTTTCCGATGTCGCTGAAGTAGGTTACTTTCACGGATGTTTCCCTCGCGGCCTCGCCGAACTATTTATTGTTTATTGTTAGTTTTTATCACGAATTCTAATATCTAGTATTATCTAGTATCGATCTTTACTATATTCCATATGCTATTATCTACTATATTATCTCTGGAATCATAAACTTGAAAGTAAAAATGTAATATTATGAGAATATGTAAGAATATATCTAGTGAATCTCAAAGGTTTTATTTTAATTTAATTTTTAAGTGAGTTATATTATAAGCATTTAAAATTGTTAAATTGTATGTAAATTTTAAAATCAACATTATATTTAGCTGAGTAGTTATAAATAATAAATAATAAATAGATTATTATAATATTATCTCAGTCTTATAATAGGTATCATTGATTTTTGTGTAGGTTAAATTTATTATTCTTCGAAAAAAGACGATAACGATCTGCGTAGTTTTAACTGCTCATTTAACCTAACCAACAGACGACAGGACAATAAATTATTTCATAAACATATTAAGATTACTGCAGACTACCACGAATTAGGATATAAATAAATTGTAATAATTCCTGATGAATGCTATGAAAAAAAAAATAATAATTTATTAGATGGACACTGGACAGTGAACAGAGTATATACGGCATACGTAAATATTATTTCATAACAATTATGATGGTTGAATATGTATTAGGTCTACGACAGAGGTATTCAAACATTTTCAGCACGCGGCTCTTTTGGGTGTTTACAATATTTTTAAGGCTCCAAAATTATTATGAAAAAATTGAAACAACACACGGATACAATATGGGAAATAAATTATATTGTAGGTGATAATGTCGTAGGCATATAGTCAAATCAGGCATTTTATTAAATGCCTAGGCATATAGTCAAAGAATTTAATGTTATGCAATTTCACTATCCGCCTAGACATTTAATTTTAATTCATTTGACTAAATGCCTATTTCATGCCAGGCAAATAATAAAAAAACATTTTGTATTATTTTAAAAATTTAAATATATTTTCTATCAGTTATTTATTTAAACGTAATAGACGTACTAAACTAAATGATTGTACAATTCAATCGCATGTTCTGTATCTTTTTCCATAACGCCATATTTTTGTCGTTATAATCCATAAGATTATAATTTGTCTCACGGTACTCTATATAGATAAGGTTCTCATACAACCTAGTACCTACGTTAATTTTCCATGGTAAAAACCAATGGAACTTTTAATTTTATTTAATAAGAATATATAGTAGGTACTCACTACTCGACTACTCGTACTATAGACTATACTGACTATATACATATAGGCTATACAATATACTCGTACTATCATTTATGTCTATCACATCTAATTATTTATTACCTGAATATATTTATGATTTCATTTTTAAAGCAATACTAAATAATACAAAATTAAACACATTATTTCATATACCTACGTGTTTTTCATATTAATAAATAATATACAGCTTTTTTTATATATAAAATAGCAATAAATAACTGATAGAAAATATATTTAAATTTTTAAAATAATACAAAATGTTTTTTCATTATTTGCCTGGCATGAAATAGGCATTTAGACATTTAGTCAAATGGCTAGTCATTTAATTAAATAACTAGGCATTTAACTAAATGTCTAGGCGGATAGTGAAATTGCATAAACATTAAATTCTTTGACTATATGCCTAAGCATTTAATAAAATGTCTGATTTGACTATATGCCTACGACAATAATAACAGTTAATTTAGTATTAGAAATAAAACTTAAAATGGTCGAATCGTAGGGTGTGACGTTTTCATTTCCATAATGATTGCAAATTATATTTATAAAATAATTATACAAGGCGTAGGTGATGTTGGTTTTCGGTGCTTTGACGCGGCTCCCTTTGCAAACTCTCACGACGCCCCTGGGAGCCGCGACGCACAGTTTAAATACCAGCTCTGGTATACGGTACATCGGTAGGTACTAGGTACTTATAACACCTACGGTGTTTTCATAGTCATCGTCAAAAACTATGGTTTAACCTAAGGGTGGATTCACACCTCGTCGTGTCGTGTAGTGTCGTGTCATCTCGTACTATACCGTGTCGTGTATACATGACGTAACCAATATGTTTATTTATCAATTTGATATTCCGCGGGCTTTTTTAATTTACTATGCAGATTGCAGAATATTGAAACTGAATTCTGATATTTACGATAAAAATAACGATACAACCACAGAATCAGTTACTACACTTTTACTTTTTTGTCATAACTTCATTAAGCTTTTTAACTAGTCTATAATTAGCAATATGGATCAACAGTTGTACAATAGAGCAGTTTATGAGTACAACTGCGAAGTGCAAAGGAGAAAAGTTTGTGTTATTTCATGTTTATTGTTTTCACTTGAAGATGTTTTATCAAATGTTAATAGAAGGTAAATATTTATTTACTAAAGTCTAATAATATTAATATATTTATTGTACGTGCAGTGTGTTATAATTATTATAAAAAGAGATACAAGTATCAATGGGTTTTTATTTATTGTACCTAGTTAAATGATTTAAAATATTTATAATGTGATTACCTATATTTATCTGATAATTAATAAATAGTATACAATTATATTATATATGAATGTAGGTACAGATAATGTATGTAAGTTTGAGCCAAATGGCCTAGCTAGTTATCAATATAGTTTTCTAGCATGTGTAATGTGTGAATTGTTTATAATCTAGATGGCGGATACGTCCATTACTTTGTGAACGTTTAGTCCATAGTCATTATGCTACAATGTTAAGTGAACATCAACTTTCAAATTCAGACCTCTTTTTTAATTTCACAAGAATGTCATCATCAACTTTTGAAGAACTTTTAATGCTAATAGGCCCAAGTCTTGAACGGAAGGTTACTAGAATTGATGTACTAAATGTAGGAGAAATTTTAGCAATGACACTGAGGTTAGTATTACATAAATTTAACTTAATAAAACATTGATATCTATGTATTTATTTATTTTAATAAAAAAAAGATATCTAGCTACAGGGGAAAGCATGACGAGCATTATGTATGATTTTCGCGTGGGGAAATCAACAGTCTCTAAAATTATATTGGAATGTTGTAATATTTTGTGGGATGTATTGAAAGATGATGTAAGTAAAACATATTATTAGTAGTTTAGGTTATAGTTTACAAATTTATTTACATAATGGTTAAGCTTTCTCTACATATAATCATTGTTAATCAATTAAAAAATACTAGAAGTTTTTGGAGGTATCAAAATAACTAGGTATCTTGAAAAGCAAATTCCTATTGATGCATATGTTTCCAGGTATTGTTCACTCCTAATGAAGATGGGTGGATTAAAATTGCTGATGAGTTTCAAAGTAAATGGCAAATGCCTCACTGTGTAGGAGCTCTTGATGGGAAACATGTTGTCCACCAAGTATGAAATTCATAAATATAAATACAAAAGTGTCTTCAATTTGTTTATCTTATAGGCTTTTCCGAAGAGTGGTTCAGTAAACTATAATTATAAAGGGAGTCACAGCACAATTCTCATGGCAATGTGTGATGCAAATTACAATTTTACTTGTGTAAATATAGGAATGCCTGGCAGGTGTAGTGACGGAGGCGTTTTTAAAGCTTGTGAAATGGGGAAAAAAATTATTAACAATGATCTATTATTTCCAAAACCTACAGCAATAAGCACCAACTCTGGAGACTTTCCTTTTTATATTGTAGCTGATGAAGCATTCCCACTACTTCCTTCATTAATGAGACCTTACCCAGGGCGAGGAACATCAAAATTACCTCTGAAATTGGCAATTTTTAATTATAGGTAAAAGACCTATTTTACTTTCTCAGCACCTATTCTTACTATAGATTTTCATATTTTAGGTTGAGCCGAGCAAGGCGTTGTATTGAAAACTGTTTTGGTATTCTTGTGGCAAGATGGAGAATTTTTAGTAAAGTGATCATTGCTAGTGAAGCAACTGTAAATGGTATAATTAAAGCTACTGTGGTTCTTCACAACTTTATTAAAATGAAAGAAACTGCAATAGGTAATATAATATTATGTATTTAAAGCTAAGAATTTAAAATATAATACAAGATTGTCCATAAGTTTTGCTTACAATAATAAGAACATTATCTATGTTCATAAGTGGGCTTTTACGAGTGTTCAATTTTTAAGTGAGTTTACGGATTATTATTTACGCATAACTTACCATAAAATTGAACAATCGTAAAAAGCCCACATACAAACACAGACAATATTCTTACCATCAAGTTTCATAATAGGATTCACTCAAATTTTTAAACTATCGGAGTTGAACGTGATCTGATCGTAAATTTGCTATGTTACTCGCTTGTAAGACAACACAGAGCCGTAAAAATTATAAATTAACTTACTTTAACAAACGCCATTTCGTTAAATTCTGTCAAGTAGCAACGCGAACACGGAGCAACTAGCAAAAATAAAATAATGAGAAGTTCACTTTTTGTATTTTGAAATTTAAATTATAATTTATTTTCGTTTTTGTTCAATGATAACATTTTACTATCATAAAATAATTAATAATAATAACCATAACTAACCACACGATCAAAAGTTGAATATATTCAACTTCGCGGTATATGTGGGAACGTCATGGTATCACTAGTTGAATCTGGCAGAATACCGTTAATCAACCAAGTCTAACCGCGTGGTTAAGCCAATCACAGCACTGAAAATATACACGACACTACACGACACGACGAGGTGTGAATCCACCTTAAGTTTAAATAAACTTGGTTTAATTCTTAGACCTTGGTTAAACTCGGGTTTAATAATGTATTAGTCTATGGTCTAAGTAAAGTTTATCGTTTACGAATAACAAAAAAGATAAACTGTTGTTAAACTGTTGTTAAACTACTATTAAACCATTGTTAATCCAGGTCCAACTTGACTATGAATAACACTGCTAAGGTCTAGAATAGAACTAGCCATAGCCCATAGCGTGGGACATTGCACCTACCTATTAACGTGGGCCGTGGCCATGCTTGGACGTAAAAACGGCTTTTTAGCTTCACTGACCTTACTGATATTAACATTTAAATACTTTCCTCTATTTTGCATATAATAATATTACATTTATAATAGCTGCCTACAATATACGACAATGATAGGCGACAGCCCGTATTTCTAAAATATTGTACAATTGTCTGGACATCAGCACTGCTCATAAGTCATAAATAACATTCACGATAAAAGATAATGCTATCATTAATCTGGAGAACATTGTAACCGGAGGTAGTAAAATTTTTAATGATTTTAATTCAAGTAAAGATAAACAATATGTCCAAAATATACGCAACTATATAAACAAATTACAAATAGTACAAATAAAAACAAAACCTCTAGATAACGACGTTACATATATTTTTTTCATTTTTGTTTCTATAATTTATGTTTGATTATTTTGGAAATCTCACTATCGCCTTATTTTTATTTCCGATTCAACATAAGCAAAGCTGCACAAATTCTTATTTATAATATTATAATCATTATTAAAATGTCCATGAAATCTAATAAATGTTGTTTCATTTTTGGTTTTTGTTGTATATAAATATTCTCGTAAATATTAATTACGCTACACGTTCTCCGGTACTCGCCACTTACGCGTAAGTTATTTTAAATGGGATTTGTTCCGTTTATGAAAAAAGTTATGGATTATGGTATAGTTGTATGGGGATAAAATGGTCTTAAATGTGAAAGCGCTTTAAAGGGTTTATAACACGATAAATTTTAATGTGTCAATAATATTATTTATCATATCATAAATAAATATCAAAATAGTTCTGATATTTTCAGTATATTGAACATGTCTTTAATACCATAAAGATATATTGCCTAGAGTATCTTTTGGATCTTAAGTTCTTAAGTCGAAAATCGGGTAATGGAATGCTGGAAGTGGATACTAATATACCTACTATAAATTCAAATTCAGTGGATATTGACATATTGATTGTTGGATAATATCACAAATAAGATATAAAGTATATGTTAAATCATGGTTAAAAATCAAGACATTCAACTTGCAGTTAAAGACAATAAAGTTGTCACTTGTCTTGTCGTAGACATAAATTTTAGTCCGTGATAATAATTAATATCGTGCACGGTTTAAGATATATATATATATATATATCTTAAACCGTGATATCGTGTATTCGTTGATAACCAAAGATTCCAAGGAGGTTGGAAACTATGGTTGGTTATTTATACCAGGGTCTCAGTTTCTCCTACCACTATTTACTATTCGCACAATCAGTATGGTTCTGGTGTGTTGATGGGGGAGGAGTGGATGACGCTCAACACAAGCGCACAACGCACAAGTCACAACACAAACAAGTAACAACAAACGCACACATTCACACTCATACAGCTGCATTGCCTACATAGTGCATACAACACGAGACATCCACAAGGGAACGACGGCGTGTGAATCCGCGTAAATGCGTAATAATCTTATCGGCTGGTGTTGTATTTTTGCGACAACTCGTCACTAGTTTTGTTGAGTGTTCAATAATAATAACTAGTAAATACCGAGTACTGTTAGTACGCCGTCGTTTCTCACATTTCGTCCGACGAGTCAATGCGTTCAAGTCCCGTTTGCCGTATTCGACGAAGAAGGTAAATATCAGTGTTTATGATTATACCTATTATAGTATTATAAAAATAGTGGTAATAACAATCGTAGGACGCGGCCACTTCTAGTCTTAAACCCTGCGCGTCCAACGTGTTTCGTGTACCTACTTGTATATTAGTGCGTCATCGGCGCCTGGAAACGCGAGAATAAACAAAATTCAACCCACGTCTGTAGCTTCGCGTTTGGGGTTTTTAGATGTAATTTGTCGAAACTGTTTCTCGCTGAATGTGCATAAAATGTGTATCTTATTGACAATAAATTGGTGTCGGAGATTAATGAGCTCACTTCTCGCTGAAGGTGACTGGCCCTAGTTTGTCGTCATTGCGTTTTTCCCGGCAAAAGAGTGATAGGATGACTCACGCTTACGGCGATCGCGTGCCCACTACCTGTTCGTGGTCCGGTGAATCACCAATACCGGTGTCCCATCGTTGTGATCATCACCATTCATCACTCATCAGTACAGTTACGTCTGTCCGGTAGTCGAGTTTCGTGTGTTTCAGCCAACATCATTGATCCTCTCCTCCCCTAATTGTTCGACATATTCTTGCTATGGCAGTTTTCAAATCGTAAGTTTCTGTTATTTATCTAAAAATTATTTTTGTCAGATTTTTATTCATTGACTGTTTTCTGACGATGGTTGTTGATGCTGCGCTTTGCAGCTTGTTCAACATTTGATGTTTGTCTGAAACCCTATTTGATGATGCATAATAAGATTTTAAATAGCAATCTGTTAACTTGTTTTGTAAACAGCATTAGGAACTTTATTTGATTAAGCAATGGCAGATAGGTATCGCCTGACTCAAGTTTTTGAATCAACAAAGAAAAAAAACTGATTTGGGTAATCATACTATTTTTCATATAGTCAATTTGAACACTGTCTATTTCCATTTCCTAAAAAAACGTTTAAGCAGCATAGTGTGAACAATATAGCACGCCAGTTAAACAAATAATTATTGCTATGTATGTATTTTAGTGTTATCTTCGGGTCTGTGTATTATTTACTATATTTTATTACACTCCTGGATTCCTTTCAATAGCCATGTGCTAACTGTTTATGTCAATATAAACATAGATGATGGTTTTTACAGTATGATAATCAAACCGGCTTAGTACCTACACTTGTGTTACTACTATTTTGGGTACATAATATCATACTTGATAGAAGTAATATTTTATGTTTCCTCATAAGTTTATTTAAATAATTAATTAATGTAAAATTTAATCTCTGATTGTGTAATTAATAATAAATATATAAGGTATTTATTCTTAATAGCCATGCAACATGTGGCAGTGATAAATAATTATATCTAAACGGCCACTCCTCAAATCTATTATATAATCTTATTATAAAATAAAATATGAATGGATTCTATACTATCATTCTAAATGGTACATGCCTGATTAACATTTAACAGTTTAATGAGTCAATAACCTCATCTTTCCTTCATCTATACAAAATGCTACAAAACAGTATTTCCATTAGTATGTATTTAATATAGAATAATATAACCATATTATGTATTTTGGCATTTTGTGTAAACATAAATGGTAAAATTATAGGTATATATATTAATATATTTAATTAATAGATATTAAATTAAAAATTAAAAATATAAAATTGTTGTTATTCTAATAAAACAATCATTTTTAATTTAATTACTAATTATTATTTTAAAATTATACTATATACTATTATACTATAATCTTTAATGATTAAAATTATTTGTAGGCATTCAATATTCATCTAAGCAGTTGTCATTTATGATCCAACATTTCTGGTATTTAGTAATTTTTTTCAATTTTTAATATTCTATTGATTAATTAATGAGAATATTAGGTAGGTAGATACATTTTTTTTTATTTAATCATATTTTTTATTTCTAAAAATATAGTGAAGTATAAGGATAATTGTAAATTGGTAGGTAAGATAAATATTATTTTGGTGTTAAATTGAAATTGTAAATGTTTGATTTGATAATCTAATCCAACCTACCCATATATTATTGGGAACTATTAATGTTTTTATCCCAAATGATGAATAATAAAGGTATATTTCCATATCTTTTAGTTTTATTATAAAATAGGAAATTAGACAATAGTACTAAAACTATTTGGATTTCATGTAAGGAGGGAGAGTATAAAATTAAAAGAGTATAACCATAATATTTTATTATTAGATAACACTATATACTGAATATAGTAATAATACTGTTTAGTGGCTTGGTGTGTTTGTATGCTCTGAGTGTATGTATCGGCTGTTTTTACTAGCTTCCTGGTGGGTGGCCACCCAGATTTTTAGCAAAGAATTCTTGCCCCGCCTCCCTCCTACAAATAGCTAATAATCATTGTTGCTAGGCCATATGATTAATAAAAAATAAAAATAATATTATTTTTATGTATCTAAGAGGAGTTGTGATTAAATAAGACTTAATTAATTATGTTAGAAACAAGGTTAGAATACATAATATTCTACATTTATATACAGAATTTAGTCACTTAGTTTTAATAGTTTCATGTATGTTTGTTAGTTCTATGAGTTGCATGTATTTATAACACTATATCTATGATATGGTAATAAAGTAAATTTTTGAGTACCCTACCTATTCTTTGATTTTATTGCTGATGTTGACATTTTAATTTGAAGTGAAATCCAATTATTAATATATTTGTTTTTTATTCCATAAAACTAAATTAATGTATTTTCATAGTTCTCAGTGTTCATTAGAAATTTTGATTAATATGAAGTAAAAGAGAATTTTTTTTTATTTCAGTGGATGTATTCAGTGTTAAAAAAAAAAAAAAATCATAAAATGAATAATTTAACTGTTGAATCTGAAATTGAGTTAAAACAAGATCTTAAGAAACTTTCATTAGAAGAGCTTCGTAAATTGAAAGAGAAAATTGGAAATGAAGTTTACCAAAATGCTACTACTAAAAAACCAAAATTAGGTTTTTATACTAAACCGATTAAACGAGAAAACAAAAACAGACCATCTGAAATATCATCTAAAATTGACCCTTCTTTGAATCTTGTCAAAAAACATAAATCTAATATTAAAACCAAAGTTGAAGAAACTAAAAGCATTGATCCTAGATTTGATTCTCTATATGGTGAATTTGATAAACGTGTTTTTGAACGAAATTACAAATTTTTAAATGATATCAGAGAAAAAGAAAAGAAAAAGCTACAGAAAAAGTTGAAACAGAAGAGTCATGATGAAAAAAATAAGCAGGTTAAATTATTATTACAAAGAATAGAAAATCAAGATAGAGAAAAACAAAAAATGGAAGCTCAAGAAAAATTAAAATTGGAACAGAGACAAAAGAGATTGGATGTTATTAAAGATGGTAAAAAACCTCAATTTTTAAGAAAACGAGAATCAAAAATATTGCAATTGGTTGGACAATATGAAGATTTAAAATCACAAGGAAAACTCACCAAGCATATTAAACAGAAGAGGATTCGAATTATTGGGAATGAAAAGAAAACAATGTTCAACAATTCAATGGAATAATAATTATTGATTCATTAATACTTGTTAATTTTGACATTTAAATAGTTCATTGGCCAATAAAATAATATACTGCTTTCTTAAATTCATTTTACTTTATTTCTTTTAAATTATGAATAATTAATAGTTGTTATTTGATTGTCTTACAATTATTTATACTTAAATCTTACACATCATTATATCTAAATAATTTATAAAAAATATATATTATGCACTTGAATATATATTATATACGTATTACATATAAATTTAGAGAAATTAATTTTAGTTTTCCTTTATTAAAAATAAAAATTTTTATTTAATATGCATTGGATAAAATATTTCAAATATGTTTCCTTTAGCCACCTGAGCTCAAATTATTTTCCGTGTTGTATTGGTTTTTGTGTATTTTCTATAACTGGTAGGTTTACGAATATCCTCGTTTGGTAGGTATATTCTTAACAAAGAAAATTGATTTCGTAATACTTTTTATGACGCGTAATTTGACCGACGCATTACTAACCATTGCTAATCGTTTTATGTAGGTATAGTAGTCAGTTATAGTGCTTAGGTAAATATAATCGCTATGTCGAATAGATTCTTCGACATGAACGCTAGTAATTACAACCTAGTATTAACTATGACGATGTTCTTCCTTAATGTTAAATTATAATAATCAGTATTATGGTAATATATTTTTACGCGCTGTCGACCGATGATGAAAACTTTCGATGAGAACTAAAAAAATCTTTAGTAGTAACCTTGCACATCCGGTGGTTGCGCAGCCCTTTGTAATCTTGACACGTGTTTATAAGGTTTAAGCACGAGTTGTAAGGCCGGAGGGACATTAGTGAAAAACGACGAACGTCGTGTGTGGACATGTGTACGCAGTGTACTCGGGGAGGGCACTGCGTGGAAAACTCGTCCACCGTATCGTAGTAATTGTTCGCAAATTCACACACACTTGTCTCGACGTTAGATGGATCGGTGATGGCGCGTACAATTTATTTTATTCATCTTCATCGTCGTCCGCCGACAGGTTGATGCTCACGATTTGGGTGAAAAAAATCAATTGTACGCGTTTGAAAACCTTCGAAGTCATCTTTTTGGGTGTGTATGTGCATGCATGTTACTACAACGTCGGCAGTGACTGAGTTACGTGTAGTTGCCTCACGTGTGTGACGCAGCGTACGAAAACACATTATCGCGTTTGACGTTTTTCACGCTCATTTTTTTTTTCATCCAATTGCCTTCCACCGGAATGGTTTCGCCCGATGATTATTTCTTTAGTAATCTGAGGTCACGTGCGTTTCGTTGCGTTTGTTTATCTGGAAAAACGTTTTTTTTTCGTTCTAGAACAATATGATAAATTTAGATTAGAGATAAATAATAATATAATATACTATTATTTAATACACGCCTAATGGTACAGCAGCAACTGGGGCAGAGCTCTGCCACTCTGCAGCACCATTGTGTTTATATTATTATTACATGTATATAGTGTGACCGGTGTGTTCGATATTTTTTCCTCCGTGTATAATAATATTATATTATGTGCGTTTTAATTTAATGGGTTTTTATCTCCGACAACAGCCTCAGGGGTTCCCCGCCACACCCACACCCGCTCTTGCTACTGCTCGACGATGCCGTGCACCTGTGTCTGGTTGACTCGATCGTTCACTTGGCTCACGGGCACACGAACACACGATAATGTTATTATTATATAGTATTTGTTGTTATTGTTGCTCGTCGTATTAGACGTAGTAGTAGTAGTTGCGTAAAACGAATACGATATTTCGTCATCATTTGGGGATCACATGTGGTCGTGTGCCGTCGACACCAATCTTCGCAGTAGTTAACGTGTGTTCGAACTGCTGTCCTTGGTGCCTTTTTAGTATAAATATCATTATCGATTTGGAAAACGAAATAAATTTCGTCTTGAGTTGTTTCCACTAGCTTGTTAAATAACACATATCATAATATCGTTATTATAACGTATGCGTAACAGTAGTCAAATACGTGTCGATATAAATTATAATGTGCCGATATATTTTTGATTACTAAAATCGTTATTTCAAGATGGATAATATCCGAAATTCGTAGAATATCGTACGTGTCCGCCAACAAGTCCTTATAATTATTATTGTATGTGCGTGCACACGTTACTTAATCTGTTAATCATTACTATTCGACATTTTATAGCTGGGGATTTAGGGTTCTCCTAATCTGCTTATGAGAATGTTGGGGGGGGGGCATTTATATTGAATATCGAAATCTGTATTTGCGTCTTGGTAAGACAAAATTTAATAATAAATAATAATGGCGTTGTGGGCACGAATATAATCCTGCTGACGGTGACGACGATTTTTTGTCCTCTTGGTGTGTCTGGGAACCACTTGTGATGCGTCCTGCAACTCGCACGTTGATTCCGGACAAGCACCGCACCTCTGCCCGCGCCGTTTCTATGTTTTAACCCTCCTCTCCCACCGCTGATCATCGTTTTTAATATTTTTATCGTGTCCTTTTACACTCCAATGAACAACTACTGGTTTAAATGTTTATTCTTCAGTGTTTGGTTGTGGTTGGTTATGACCTGTTGGGTCGCGGTTTTTACTTCTCTGTAGTCCAACAATGACGTCATTGGTGTTTTTTTTTTCTCTAGTTGCTGCCGATACTAGTATTAACTTATCTTAATACATAATACATTCAATTTTTTTTTAGTTGAACATTTAGCGAAGAATGAGAAACAATTAACTTCCTATTCGAATTAACGAAATTTAGGTTAGTCTTGTGTTTATCTGTGTTATTTACTAATTATGTTCTCTGGTCATTACTCATTACATCCAATTATGTGCGGTTAAATTGTTAATATTTAGAAAAATATTATAATTATTACCAATATAGTAATACATGTCATTAATAATAAATTACTGACTGGTGTCTTAGTGTATGGATATTTAATTTAATGATCATTTAAAAAAGTAACTATGCAAATAAAAAATGTAATATATACCACTTAATGGGTACTACCTATATAATACATTTTAAATACAAATTACTTTCAAGTAATTAGTATATATATATAATGAAGACATTATATTATTTAGTTTTTTTATTTGTCGAAGTTTTTTAAATTATAAATATAGTAAATTATCCCTCATTGGACTCTATATATTATCTAGATTTTTAATTTACATGTACATTGATGATAAAAATAAAATTATACCTATAGTCTTGATGATTTTTGCAATATAAATCATAATTTATATACTCATTTTATGAACTGTTGAGAATTGTTGAATTTAAATTTCTCCTTTAGCGTCTTTGTCAAAATAGTGATTGTATTTTAACATGCATCTTACATAGTTATTAGTTTCTTGTTAGTGAATTTATTTAAATAATCTTATTGTAATGCTTTCTGTTTTGCACATTTAAAATGTAAAAATTCATCTTATTAATGAAAAAATATAATTGACTTTAACTGATGCCAAATAATTTTGATTTATTTAGATCATCATGGAATCTCCACAAGAAGAGAAAGTATCGTTAGACTTTGGCTCAATAACCAAGGAAGAAGACTATCTTTTGTCAGTATCCACTGGTTTTTATGAAGAAGAATTTGACGACGACGAAGTGTTTTTGGATGATTCACAAAGTATTGATATGGAATCATCAGAAATTCCATCACGTGTTCGTAGAACTTCAGATGTGATTGACTGTGTTGGTGGAACTATGTCTCCAGCACATATTAAACGCCATAGTTTCCCATCAGCATCTGGTGAAGTCTTATACTCAGCTACATCACTGGCTACAAATATCACAGAGTTAAATGGATCTAGGAGAGCTGAACTTACCATAGAATCGTTTGATCAAGGCTATAGTAGTCCTGGTGCACAGTCTTCTTCATGCAGATCTTTTAAAGGAACATGGTTTAGGTTTAGTAACAGTAATGACCCTGATTCTGTTGATGCCCGGCCTACTCAAAAATCAGATGAACAACAAAATCCAAAGCCAACCCCTAATCCAAACAGGTAACAAGTAAAAATTGTAACTAAAAATAATCTATTTGTGCATTTGGTTTTATTTCAATAATATTTTATAGCAAATTGAGTCCTGGTTTTAAGAAACCAATTGTGGATATTGTAATGCCTGTTACTAAAGATGCAACTTGTTATAATATGGATCATGAACATCGAGGTTTCGCTGTTATTATTAACAATGATGTTTTTGATACCCAGACCTTACCTGAACGGAAAGGTTCATGGAAAGATGTTGAAGAGTTGGAAAAAATGTTTTATCGTTTGGATTTTAATGTTGTGGTTTGGAATAACTTGTATCACGAAGAATTGACTCGTCATTTGAATGCATGTATGTATTATTGTACTAAATTATTTCATACTTTCCATTTAATCTTGATATAACTATTCTTATTATTTTTGTGGTACATTTTACAGTGGTCAATGATGATCATTCTCAAAATGATTGTCTTGCTATTGTGGTGTTGACACACGGGGTCAGTTCATCATATATTTATGCCAGAGACAATCCATACCCAGTTGAATTTTTGTGGGATTCGTTTACTGCTGATAAATGTCTTACACTAGCTGGTAAACCTAAACTATTTTTTGTGCAGGTAATTGTGTAAGCTATATAATCAGATGGAAATTATTGTGTTTTCTAAGTTTGTTCTTATTTTTTATTTCAGGCATGTCGTGGTGAAAGGCTGGATCCTGGGATTACATTGAGAATAGAACCGAAGAAAACTGAAGTAGATTGTTCCACTGCCTCATACAAAATTCCTAAACATGCAGATTTCTTGATTACTTTCAGTACTTATGATGGTAAATTTTAATATTTAGACTACCAGCTTTTTATATTTGCAAAATGATTTATAAGAATTTTTTTTTAAGGTTATTATTCGTTCAGGCATCCTGAGAATGGCACATGGTTTATTCAGAGTCTTTGTATGGAAATGAACAAACATGATCTTAGCAATAATGACTTGTTAGGAATTATGACCCGTGTTTCTAGACGAGTTGCCTTGGAACATGAATCTTACAATCCAGATTACCCATGGCTACACAAGCAAAAGCAAATACCAACCATTCACTCGATGCTCATTAGAGATGTATTTTTTAAGCCTAAAAATAAACCTCCATCTGAACCAGTTGTATTGAAAAATTGTAAGTTTTGGTTTTTTATATTATCTTATAAATAAATTATGAATAACAACATGTTTCTGTAAACACTTCAATTCATAAAGAAACTTTGCTAGTTATATTTGTTGGTTATCTGAAGACAAATTGTTTATGTGAATTCAATTTATTTCATATCCGGGGTGATTTATGAAGCGTAAAACACTCATTATTTCAAAAAGTGTAAATGTTTTTGAAAATATAATTTTAATAGCTTCAAGTCGTTTACAAAACAAGGTTGTTATCAAAAATTATATTTTTACATTTTTTACCCTTATAATTTTTTAAGTATTTTACTTTTTTGAATGACTACATGTAGTTTTAATTTGATATTCCAAAACAGAAAATTTTTCTAAGTAATTTGATGTATAAAAATTGAATGTAGGGCGAGTAGTTTACGAGATATATGTATTTAAAGTTTTGATGAGGGGAGTAGAGTAGTACGGGGTTATCCCGCGACATATTTGTCCACTAAACTGCTCATCTAAACTTTAAATATTTATAACTCATAAACTACTTGCCCTAAATTCAATTTTTTTGAAACTACATGTTGTCATTCAAAAAAGTAAAAAACTTTAAAAATTATAGGGATAAAAAAATGTTAAAAATATAATTTTTTTAATAAAAACATGGTTTTGTAAACGACTTGGAGGTATGTAAAATTATATTTTGAAAAACATTTACACTTTTGGAAATAATGAGTGTTGTACGCTTCATGAATCACTCTGTAGATACAGAAATCAATTTTGTTACTAAATGTTTTAAACAAATTTAATTTGTTTGATTCTTATGCAAAATACATTTGTGTACTTTTTACTATTTTTAAAGTACAAGAAACTTTTTGCTATATAAATTTCTTTGTTATCCAAAGACTAACCTATTATTTGAGTGTTATGTCTATTTCACCTTAGATACACTAATTTGATATAATAATATCATAAAAGTATTCAATAACTTGAATTTGTTTGATGATTGTTTATGCAAAATACATTTGTATACTTTTTTTTACTGTTAAAAGTATAAGAAACTTTTTGCTATATAAATTTCTTTGCTATCCAAAGACGAACCTATTATTTGAGTGTTATGTCTATTTCACCTTAGATACACTAATTTGATATAATAATATAAAAGTATTCAATAAATTTATTTTTTTCATAATTGTTTATGCAAAATACATTTGTGTACTTTTTTACTATTTTTAAAGTACAAGAAACTTTTTGCTATATAAATAATGTCTTTGTTATCCAAAGACAAACCTATTATTTGAGTGTTATGTCTATTTCACCTTAGATACATTAATTTGATATAATAATATAATAAAAGTTTTCAATAAATTAAATTTGCTTCATGATTGTTTATGCAAAATACATTTTTTGTGTACTTTATACTCTATGGTTGAAGTACAAGAAAAATTTTGCTATAAAAATGTCTTTGTTATCCAAAGACAAACTCATTATTTGATTTAAGTCTATTTCACCTTAGATACAGTAATTTGTAAATTATCTAAATAATCTATACATTTAATTTGATTCATGATTATTTATGCAAAATACATTTGTGTACTTCATACTCAATGATTTTAAGTACAAGAAAAATGTTGCTATATAAATTTCTTTGCTATCCAAAGACTAGCCTATTAAGTGAGTTAAGTCTATTTTACCTTAGATGCACGAAGTAAATTCATATTTATTATGATCTAAATCCAAATACTAATTTACTGTATTCCTTCAGTAATTTTTACATTGGTGGTTAAGGTGTTGTTCTACTATCTATTCAAAACCAACTAATACATTATTATCATATTTTTTATGTATAAGTAGGTACTGGATTAAACTAATTTAAAACATAAAAACTTATGAGTTCTGACAGAATTATATTGTTAGCTTTGAAATTTTTGTTAACAGTCATTATCTGAGTGCCTTACAATTATACTCGAAGCCAGAAAATGCAAAAAAAAGACAAAATCTACAACAACTATTAAGTGTACCAGTAATGTATTTTACCAGTGTGAAATTATATAGTTTAATAAGTTTTAGTGCCCACATAAGTGTTCAAAATTAAAATTATGAGAATTCTAAATTTTGTGATACCGAAATGTCTTTAAGACTGAATCAATTTTAAAAAAAATCCTCATATTTTTTGGTATTGTGTTTTTGTTAAACTTTTATTGTTATTTATCAATGATAATTAACGTATTCTTCATTTTGCTTTAATAATCTCAATATTTTTAACAAACCTGTACAATTAAATAAAATTAATTTAACAATTTTTCTGATCTACATTATGATTTCCTTTATATATTATTTATTTCTGATTGAAATATTTTCAAATTTTAATTGACAAAAATTTATATGTAAAAAAAAAATATATCTGTTAAAAATAAGAACATTAAGAATACTTCAATTATTTACTTATTATTTAGATATATAACCAAGAGTTATTTGCTCATATTATTAATTAAAACTTCTTTTTTTAAGTTTAAAGTATTTTAAACATTTTATTTATTACTGTTAATCAGGCATTAAAACTGCCCGTTATGTATGTCTTTCATAAATTAAATGTTAAATATTATTTATGTTTTTTTTTTTTTTTTTTTTTATATATAAATACAATGTATAAAATAAGTGAAAAAGTGATATTGCCGCATTTAGTATATACTTAAAAGAAATATTTAGTAACATTTTTTTTTTTCTAAAATGCATTATGTAATTAATAGGATTTTGTTGCTTCTGAGTTTAGCACATTTATTATAATTTTCTTACTTTTAGTTTTTTTATTACATGTTATACTACATATAGTATTTTTTTTCCTTTTGTTATAACAATTTTTATTTGGAGGACAATGGACAATATTTTAATTATTTCTCAATGTACCGTTATTGCATTAATTCTAATGATATGCAATTTTAATACTTTACAACTCAAAATTAAAATTGTAAATCTGATTTTTTTATATTTATGTATTAACATATAAATTTGATCTTGGGAACTGAATAATGTTGTACTTGCTTTATAATTTAACTAGAAACTAGTAGGTATTTTGTTTTGTGATTTATTGATCTCTCCCATCTAGTTCAAATATATATTTATAATTTTTTTTTTATTATTATTCATTGTATAACTTATCACATAAGCAATTAAAAGACAAAATAAAGTTGTCATTAATTAAATTTAACTACATATTACAACAAGCCATCATCATTTTAATCTAAAACTCATAAACTTATATTTTAATTTATTTTAAGTTTGCATATTATATTAATAATCTATTTATACATTTATACATAGGTGGTCCACGTATTAATGAGTTTTGTTATATGAATTAGTGTGTACTATTGGAAATATCAGATTTTGTGTACATTTTTTACCCATCAAATAATCACAAAGACTCAATTTAAATTATTTTTTTATGTGCTCATATTTTTTGATACTACTATTAGTATTTATTTTGTGTATGATAAGAAAAATGTAATACATTTTATTTTTCACTGGTTATTGACATTATCAAGTGTACTATTAAAATATGTAATATGCTTGAGCTAAGTTTTTAGTATTTTTATTTGAAAGTAGTGACAATTTTTTTATTGTATTGCCATAATTAAAAATTATGGTTTCAAATGATGTGTTCATTTTTAGTATTACATTAATGCATTTATTATTTGATTCACATGTTTATATAATTAATTATATAAAATAACTTGTAAAACTTATATTTTGTACATTTATTTTAATCTTGCAACTTTTCACGGATATTTTAGATTCTAAGTGGAGCGAGGAATGTTTTGATTTAACCATGATGTTTTTATTTTTTTTTGTCTGTCATCACGTTTTGGGGCATTAAAAGTACTTTGATTTTCGACTTCAGTACCTCGTTTGATCAGAGAGTGAATGTAATTGGTACTTTGGGGAATCTAAAGTAAAAAAATTCTCAATATTTTTTAAAAATAATTTGAATAAACAAACTGAAAATTAAGGGGAAAATGGACAACTTTACACACAATCAGTTTTTGACAAAATTGATTTTGGATTTTTATGCAAATTTAAAACAAATGACCATCGACACTTAAAATTTTCACCGAATGTTTATATAAGTATATTCTATTTCTATTTTCAAAAAATTTTGACTCAGTTTGAACTATTAATAGGCAACTGTAATTTTCGATCATTATTAGTTTTTTTTAAATGAATATCGATAAAAATTTATTTGTCGGGTAGAAAAGCTTGAAAATTTAATACAAAGCTCCTAACATAGTTTACAATAGCAGTTGAAAAATATAAGAAATACAGTCACAATTTTTTTTTATAAGCATTCAAAGTTTGAATTTTAACAAAATACGTAAAAATCACAGAAATTCGCAAATTACTTTAAGCTAGAAATTCATAAAAAATTTTCTTTTTAATCTAAGGTTTGAAAATTTTCAATGATCTATATTATATCCTAGACAGATAAACCGCCTCCGTTCCGAATTGTTTTTTGTATACAATGATAATGTAATATCATTGGGTTCAAATTTGATTCCATCCATTACAGTAACCTACTGTACAGCAGAGCGACATCAACAACTTACCCGCTTTTTTAATTTAAAAATAAATATAACAATGAATATCCATTTTAGTGCCATTAAATTCATTAAAATAACAATCAATATGCAATCACACAATTTATAAATATTTAAGTTTCAATTAACATTTTATATAATATGCACCTTTTTAAATCAACAATAAGCTTATATTTTTTGTTATTGATGTTTTATGTTTAAAATGAAAGTTAATACTTCAATTTATAAAAATATTTTCTGTTCTAAAACATTTTTTGTATGAACGATTATATAAAAAATATTAATAATATTATATCAACATTTAAGATAATATATACAGTATTTTAAATGTTCCTCTATGGTTGTATCAGAGTTCATGTTTATATAATCATAAGAAAAAAGCGGGTAAGCGGGTGAAGTTCTGCTGTACAGTATTTTAGTTTACAAGTGGGTCAGTGTAATTGATGATATTAGATAAAATTTATTTTTATAAATTAATATTGTATGTGAAAACAATTTTGAGGACGTCGACCTTGGATATTTTATATTCTATTTATATCATTATTACTACTCTAGCCAGTATGTTCAATTAGTGTGACTTGTATGTATAAATATTTAATTGTATACTTTCTAAGTTTCAACCCATAAATAATATTTTAAAATTAACAAAATAATTTGTAAGTTTTCAATTTAATACAAATTTGAACTCAATGCCTATAAAAAAATGTTGAATTTGTTTTTAATGTTTTTTAACTGTCATTATTATGATATATCTGCAATATCTGAAATCTTATATTAAATTTTTTGACTGAAAAAAAAAGTTTTATTTATATATATAGAAAAAAAACAAAAATTAAAACTGAAAATGTCAGTTTACAGGTTATTTGCACGTTATTAATTAACCCCAGATGAAGTCATCGTCCATCGATAACATAAAAAAGAAATTTTGATTTTGTGTTAAAGAATATAGACTGTATAAAAAAGGTCATAAATTGTAAATGACATAACTATTTGCTAGTTAGTATAAAAATAGTACAACAATTTAAATACCTACCACAAGGCTTTATAATATTAAGGTTACATTCTAGGTTCACGGACTACAGCAACAAATACGTACCTACTACTTATTCAATTTTGTTATAGCAAAACATTTTAACCACCTCAAGTTATTAATCCCTGAAGTCTGAATACAAATCACCCCAACGGTCCACCTTCGAACACTTAATCCTTATGCTAGGTACAGTAGGTACTACAAACGAGATAAAAAAAAATTCAAAAATATAGCGCCCGGTAAAGTGTATAATATTCCGTGGTCAAGTTTCAACCATAGATAATATATATTATCTATGGTTTCAACGACAAATCTTTATCAATAATGGTGATAAGAGGTTTTGAAGTTTTTGAATGAACATTGAAGGTTCAAATTTAAATAAAAAAAACTCAAAAGCTAATTATTAGCATGACAAAATAATATTTATTTATTTATTTATTTATTTTGTCATGATTATTAGCAAAACCACTATCTGATTGACGTATTCACTCCTTGACTTTCGTTTTCTAAAAATACTATATTCACGATAATTGATTGTTTCTGTACCTTTAATGTACATGCATTGTAAATAGTTTAATAATTTAAATTCGTTTTTTTTAAGTTTAAAATGTCTTCAACTGAACCTAGCTTGCTGCACATAGCTGCACTTAGAAAATATTTTGGACATTCTACATTTCGGTCCATGCAATGGGAGATCATATATTCAGTTTTAGAAGTAAGACGTCTTGATCGACACTCCTAGTTTCTGTTTTTTTGTAGGTACCTATACTTATGTATATTTATTTTTCAGCAAAAAAGAGATGCATGTGTGGTCATGTCTACTGGTTATGGGAAAAGTCTTTGTTATCAGTATCCGGCAGTTTATAGCAAAGGCTTAACCATAGTTGTTTCCCCATTAATATCATTAATGAAGGATCAAGTACTTTCTCTGGAGGTTTGGATTGGATTTGTTTATTTTTTTTATTTTACCTACCTACCTACAAGTTATTTACTGTTTTTTAGATGGCTAATATAAAAGCATGTCTGCTAGGCTCAGCTCAAACATCTAAGGCAGATGCTTTGAATAGTCTTTTTTCCGGAGAAGTTAGAGTGTTGTATATAACTCCAGAGTGGGTAGCCACTGATTCAGCAAAACAGATTTTACAAGATTTACAAACAAAAATCAAAATAGTTGCTGTAGCTATTGATGAAGCACATTGTGTGAGTCAGTGGGGTTTTGATTTCCGATCTTCTTATAGGTTTGTGGAAATATATATTCTACCTAACTGCTTATTAAGTAATCTATATATTTATATCAGGAATTTAGGGAAATTACGCACCATACTACCCAATGTCCCGATCATGGCATTAACAGCCACTGCTACTCCAATTGTGCGCAAAGATATTTGCAACTCATTGAATCTCATGTATGTATGATTGATCTTGATTTAATTTGTAAATTTAGGATTCAATTCATTAATTTGTGTGTACTTTTAGAAATCCAAAATATGTGTGTACGGGATTTGACAGGAAAAATTTATACTTTGAAGTATCAAAAAAAACAAGTATATTTGTTGACTTGAATAAATTTATGAAAAAAAATGGGTTAAAAATGTTTTTTGAAGGAGCCACAATCATCTATTGTCCTACTAAAAAACAAACTGAAGCAGTTGCACAAGAATTAAAATGTAAATATTACTTTTCAGCTCCAATTGATTTAGTTTTTAAATTTAATTTATTGCAAAATTATAAATGTTATTTTATTTCAGCAAATAGAATAGAATGTGAAGTTTATCATGCTGACATTCCATTAAATAAAAGAAATGCAGTTCATGAAAATTTTGTTAAAGATAAATTGCAAATTGTTGTAGCTACTGTAGCTTTTGGGATGGGAATTGATAAACCAGGTAATAGTTTAATTGATTTTGTTTATTTTAAAATTTAACTGCAGCGTTATTTACCTATAAGATTTACCATTAGAAAATTTAAAACAAAAAAAATAATTTTTTTCATGATTATTGAAATTGGTATATGCATAATTTTTCTTTTACATTTGAAGAATGTATAAAATAAAATAATTGAAAGATGAAAGTGTCATCTGTGGGTGGTTTCTTCATTCAAAATTTTCAATTTTCCTTTTGTCAATTAGCTTATTGAAAAAAAAAACATTTGAAGAATTTACATTTATTTATTAACTATATTGAGTAGTTGTTTATTTCTTTTTTGGTAGATGTTAGGCGTGTTATTCATTATGGAGCACCTAAAGATATTGAGTCATATTATCAAGAAGTTGGTCGAGCAGGACGGGATGGCTTGCCAGCTATGTGTCATATATTTTACAATGAAGCTGACATTGTGTTAAATAGGCATATAATGCTTTCAAATCTCACTAATGACACATACCGTTCACATAAAGAGAAAATGGCCAAGGTCATCGAACAGTACATGGAGACTAGATTGTGTAGACGTCAACTATTATTATCCTATTTTGAAGATGTTCCATCGTCAACTACATCTGATTCTACTATCATTAGAACCGACTGCTGTGATAATTGTACAAATAAGTAGGAATTTCTACTTTTTGTTCTAAAACATTTTATATTAATTCAAATTTGTTATTTCTTTGAAAAAACAGCCAGAAGACTGATAGAATACAACCTGATAATAATGTAGATTTGACTGAAGATATACAGTTAGTCTTAAAATGTGCACAAGCACTAGGTGGTTATTTTGGACTAGTGGCTATTGTAAATTTCATTTGTGGTAAAAAGAATGATAAATTATCTAAATATACAACCCATAAATTGTACGGAAAAGGAAATTTTAACAAAGAAACTTTTTGGAAAGCATTAGGTATATAATTCATTTTACGATAATATTTCACAAATTATTAGACATTTTTGTCTAGTTTAATGCAATTTTATGATTATTCAGGTAAATTGTGTTTAAGAGAAAGTTTACTGAAGCAAAATCCTTGTACTTCGTTCAAGGAAGGCAACAAATTTTCTTTTCCAATCAGTACTGTTTCAGTTTCAGACAAAGGATACGAATTCCTAAAACAGTAATTTTAGAATTTAGTAAATTAATTATTACTTATTATTTTATTAATAAAAATTATCCTTTACTGTTTGATTATAGTGGAAAGAAATCAGGTATTCTAATAGACCCATCTTTGGAAGTTTTAAAAATGTTCAAATCTAAATCAGCCATTAAGTAATACACATATTATATAAATATTTTACGTAACATACCTAATTATATTTATTTATTTAAGATGTAACGATGTTTATAAGGGTTGTGGTACCTTAGATATAAAATTGAAATATCAGCATGAAGAAAAAACATCACAGCTTACACCAAGTACACAGAATTACAGCTCTCAACAACTAACTGAAAACACTGAACTAGAAGTAAATATTTCAATTTTATGTTGAAAGTAGCTAATTTTTATATTTAACCTTATATTTTATAGAATATAATTTATTCAACTTTGGTGATGTATAGAACCACATTGGCTCAACAATCTGACTGTATGCCTTATATGATTGCAAGTAATAAACTGTTAATCGATGTGGCAAAATTAAAACCTAAAAATGTGTCTGAATTAAAAAATGGTAAAAAAAATATAAATTATTATTTTATAAATGTTGATTTTTATAACTTACCAATTAATTTGTTATTGACTATAGTTGAAGGGTTTACCGAAGCCAAAATTGATCGTTTTGGTCAGGCTATAGTGGATAAAGTGATAGAAGTTTGTAATAAAAATCCGGTAGAATCAAAGACTGAGAATGAAAACCAATGCGAAACTAAGTAAACATAGCTTATGAATGTTATCTCCCCTTGTGTTTATTATGTTTTATTGCCTTTTTTTCTAGTAATTCAAATTCCATGGCGTGTGACAACTTTTGGGATGAATGTGATGATTCCATCTTCAGTGAAATATGTGATACAGATGAAATAAAAAAATTTGATGTTAGTGGAGACATAAAAATAAAAGAAGTTAATAATTGTATAATTCCAAAAAACGAAGAAAATACAACTAAAAGAAAATATTGTGCTACTGAATCAAATGGGATGTGTCAAGAAAGAATAACAGAACATAATAAAATTATGATTAAAAAATTAAAAAATAACTCTCTGTTCAGATTTTAAAATGCAATCACTTATTAAAGGTTGTTAAGATATATTTTTCCAAGGATTAATTATTTTATTTTCATGATTAAATTATAAATAGTTATTTTGTTCAAAAAGATTTATAATATTTGATTTTACTCAAAAATTGGCAAATTATTCAAAAATTGATTATTTGAATTAGTTATCTATCTTTATTTATTGTATTATTAAGGTTTGATTAAAATAAAGTATATAATAGATAATTATTCATATTATTGTAAATGTATTATAGACAATTATTATACCTACTATAAACTTATAAACACTAGAGATCTTTCTGATAATAAGTTTAAAAATGTCGTGTAACAAATCATGATCAAAATTGTGTTATGTAGAGTATTCTAATTACTGTGAATATTGTGACAATTTTTTTTTATAAATTTTTAGTTAAATATAAATTTGTTGTGTTTTATTCTGTACAATTTTTTTTTATCTTTTCACGTTTGATAAGTAAATTTTGATTTGTTGATTTTCATCTTTATACCTTGGTCTATTGTTAATAAAACAAATCAACATAATTATTAATTACCTAGTTTGCTAGATAGTAAGTATGCAATACATATTACTTTGTATTATACTTACTTATGGTATCTAACTGGCTACTTATGTGTTAAATAATTCAACAAAAAAAATAAATAGGTTTGATTCCTAATGCATTTCATATGAACTTAAATAAAAACAAATAAATCTTTGATTTTTTTTAATACAGAATAAAACTTATATTAGTTATATTTGGTATATTGTGTTTAAAACAGTACATAATTCTTGTGAATTATGCGTCTACAACATTTTTAATGTTATATCCTTGAATGAAAATAATATCCTATCAAAGATCAATAACTAAATTTTTCAAATAATAATACAATAGGTGATTTTATTTCAATCAAATTACCCACAAGATTTTGAGCCAACTTGTTTTATTTGAGTTTAGTAATTATGTACTTGTTTAAAGATCTTATTTTCAAAATAACTCCCTCAAATTCTTAAAATGTTTATCATGTAATAATTAATATTGTATATTTTTTGTCACTTAGAAACAAATATTTTATTTACATAATTAAAAAAAGTAACATTTCATATGTTTATAAATAGCTCATCGAGATCCGTATTATACATATTTTGATAGTTGATTAATGATGAGCAAGTGATTTTTTAAATATTTTTGTATACAATATAATTCTCTAAATTAATACATTTTTAAATTTTATTTTATTAGAAAAAAAATTGATTTACTTTTGATATGAAAGTGAACCAATATAAAAGCATAATTATTGAGTAAGTATGTGTATTTATGTTACCTAACACATGCATTAATATATAATTGGATGATTTAATAGAAAAACTAGATAATTTTCTTACCTATAAGAGTTCAATAATGGGTCAATTCACTCTAATATCAAAATTAACAGAACACTATAGAAACTAATGAATGAAAATTTGATATGTAGTACGTGTGCAAAACGGAGACAACACGTGCGATTGGACATTTCCTTGATTAAATAAAGCAAAGATTTTAAGTACAATTACATCTACATGTGATAATTTGCACATATTTTTAAATGGGAATTTTCGATTTATACGAGCATCATAATAATTAATAAATGAAGGTATTCATTACATTTAATTTTTATTAATTTTAAATAAAATTTTTTACATTATTTTCTAAGTATTTAAGATGTGTGTTATCACTAGGGTTTGGCTTTTAAAGCACTGAAAATAACTGAAATATGCACTGTAAAATGCCCTAAAGACATGAAAACAATTGAAAATAAGTCAATTTTTTTAAAAAAAAATATGCAAAAAGTACGACAGAATATTTTAGAAAAAATATATTAACACCAATACCATGACTAAATAGATTTAGTTATGGTTAATTTACACTAGTTATAATAATAATTTCTTAAATTGCGCGGAAAAAATATAAAAATAATATTATCTCTTTACTTTAGGTTAGGCTCAATCTGTTACCCCAAATAAAAATTTACAACTTAATCATCATTATCTTTTTTTCTTTGTAACAATACTTGTATACGACACTTGTTATTATAAAAGTGAAATATACCTATAACATCAGATGATTGAATAATTAAACTTTTCTCATATTTAACGAGTTATGTCCCCGTGAGTGTAAACGCACATAGGCGCTCGTTGAGAATTGATAAAATATTTATTGATAGTAAACAGTAAAGTTACAGGCCATAAATTGAAAATTGCATTTATAATAGAGAAAATTGACTCTTACCTCATGCGAACTTTTACCTCGGGCTTCATACACAGGCATAATATATACATGCCTGGATTTCATTAATCACTGGTTCATAAAACCAGGTATAGAGGTATACGCCATATAAATACAATATCATTATTATTATTTATAGCTGCGTCAAAAACATAGAGATCCCAGGGATATTCATTGGAAACGAAAATACAATTTAAAAACACAAATATCTTGTGTTTATTTCGTATGGAAATTTGCGGAAAACGACGTTCGCCATAAATCATTATAATAACTACCGGTGGTGCATAGGGCCCTATTCGTACATAATATAAGCTATACATATACGTACACTATAGTGCTATATATTGCTTATTATTAATATTAATTATGATGGCATATTATTTTACGATCTATTGTAGTAATAACTGTGATAATCTATCAAATGCCTATATTGGTAAGTTCAATGCGACGTTGCAGATTAACGTCACGGCTGTAATGATCTATTTTTATGAATCGGACATTGATGCGTGGACGCATCTAATTGCTAAATCGTAGAAAAACAAAAAATTGATCAATATATTTTTATTTAATTCAAAGTAAATTCGTGCTAGCCAGTATACAAAATATCAAAATATATGTAGTTAACTACATTAAAAAGTAAAAAAAAAATATTGAAAAGCTTAAGAAAATTATAGATACAAAAATATAAAACGTGTTAAAATGTATAAAAGTTATAGTTTATTGCGTTGTATATAATATTAAAATAAAAGAACATCTGGGGATTTAGGACGCTTGCTGCCGAGTGAGCTTTTTCCTAACTTATTTAATTCCTCGGTACAAAATTTTAAAATTAACGTGATATTAAATAATAATTTTACAAGGGTATATGGACACTGTGTGTCTGAGTTTATTTCCGAAATCGGGTGACTTTGGCCTAGAACACGGTCTCTAAGTGGGCGTTGCATACCTTATACCACTTAAATAAATCATTTCATCATTATCACAGAACAATATATTATTATAAAATGTCCATTGGCCACGTTGATAAAATTCTATTAGATTACGGATAAGGTACAACTATAGATATTATGCGGATACTTTTACTGCATACCAGAATATAGGATACAGAAACACGAGTGTCTATATTTTATATTATTCTGTGATATAATAATAAGCTAGTATTTAAAGCTAATAAAATAATAAATAAACAACAATCTTGTTGCCATAGCAAAAATAAGTGCTAAAATATATATTATCATGATATATTATTTCATTCTTAATTTACTATTTGGAACGGTCACGTATTATATTTCGTTCATTTGTTATTAAAAGTTATTAAGTATATTTGTATTCTTGTACCTATAGAATTGTTGAGATATATTAAGTGTTACTTAATTTTATTAATCAAAACAACCGTAATATTTAACGATCATGTCAATTATCCGCGATGAATTGAAGATGTCAAAAGGTGATGATACGCAGAATGCATCGTCCAAAAATGATGTGAGCGTTTTCAACGATATTCAGGGGAATAAACGGAACATTTTGGAAAGTCAGGGTCTAGCTAGTTTGCAGCCGGGTGAAAAACTTAGCTCTGCGGTGCCAGAGATGGAGAGATCTTCTGCCGGCGATCCACTCGTGCCATCCACGACCAATTATTGTACGTTGCAGGTTTTATCTGATCTCCGTACAAATCAGCCAAAAGATCAGGAAGGTCGTGGGCCCGTGGATTTATCGCTGAGCAGAAGATATCATTCAATGCCCAATATAGCAGTGCTTCAGACATCTTCTGTCGCCGAGAACTGCCCCGAAGAGTCGAATGTCGCGATGGATACACTCTCCAGTGATGAGTCAAAGCTAAATGATTCTGTGATGGTGACTCCGGACGAACATACTGCAGGACCAATCCCTACAATTATAGCGGCTTATGAGAGTCCGACATTTTGTTACCATATTGGATTCATGAGTGCGGCGGCACCAGTGATGCCTGTCGTCGCAGCATCTGAAATTCATGATCTCGAGAATTCGCTACCACACAGACGAGCAGTATCGATGCCCAACATTTCAATACAGTTTGGTGAGGTCAAGTCTAAAGACGGCTTGACGAAACGTCCAGAGTCAGTTAATTTCCCGGAACCGACAATCGACGTCGGTTGTAGTGACGATGTAGAGCCGACGATAACCCCGGTTATTGCAAAGCGACGTAGATCATTGTGGACTAGGACAAAGAAATTCTTCCTGCTAATGATTTGTTGTGGCTCTAGTAATATGCCCATCAATTAAATGTTAATTATTTTACAATATAATATATGATGCAATGCGTATAATTTAATAATATTATCTATTTAATCGTGTTGTATATTCCTGAGACTTTTCAAATTAATTTAAGTTGAAAATAAAATATTTATTTTTGCATCTAAAATTTTAATATTCAATATTCAATAACCTTAAAAGCTTATATAAATATATATCTATTGTCTACTTTAAACAATTTGAATGTTTTGACAGTAGACACGTACAATAATATTATGCTGTATTTTCGAAAATTTTATATGATTTTTAAATCATTACGTTTAGTTCACATTATCTATACATACGACTATTATCAAAGTTTTTATATTATGGTAAGTACTTACAAATAAAATTGGTTTTTATAAGAACTTCACTTGAAAAGGATTTGTATCAATGTATACTTGTCTAGGATTTCGGTGGCATATTCTTCATTAATTTATTTTTAATACCAACTTAGTGGCCAAATTCTAAATATATCAAAATCAATTTCTAAATGTACGCAAGGACAATGTTTTTAAAAACTAATTGTCATACAAATTATTCTCATTATATACTCAATTATGCATAGATTTTAGGTAATATTTCTTTTGTTGTAGTTTATACGAAAACCGTGACTTTCACAAACCCTGTACTATCATACGTTACAGTTACAACCACTCAAATATGGTGATAGTTGCAACGTATGATAGTACAGGGTTTGTGAAAGTCACGGTTTTCGTATAAACTACAAAAAAAAAAATATTACCTAAAATCTATGCATAATTGAGTATATAATGAGAATCATTTGTATGATAATTAGTTTTTAAAAACATTGTCCTTGCGTACATTTAGAAATTGATTTTGATATATTTAGAATTTAGCCACTAAGTTGGTATTAAAAATAAATTAATGAATAATATGCCACCGAAATCCTAGACAAGTATACATTGATACAAATCCTTTTCAAGTGAAGTTCTTATAAAAACCAATTTTATTTTTAAGTACCTACCATAATATAAAAACTTTGATAATAGACGTATCGTATGTATAGATAATGTAAACTAAATGTAATGATTTAAAAATCATATAGAATTTTCAAAAATACATATAGTACGTATCGATTGTCAAAACATTCAAATTGTTTGGTATAAAGTAGACAATAGATATATATTTATATGAGCTTCTAAAGTATCTAATATTAAAAATTAAAGTTTTAGATATAAAGAGAAATATTTATTTCTAACTCAAATTAATTTGAAAATTTTCGTGATTATGTCGATTTTTTTCAAAATCCTAACTTACCTACTCATAAAAATATATTCTGAATGTACGCTATTTTTTTAAAAATTACATTAAGAACAACCGCCTTATGAGACTTTGTATTACATTTTCAAGTTTATTCTAATATTGAAAAATTATTTATTGATGAAAAAAAATTTTTTTTCAAAATTCCTAATTAATAAAAAAGTAAACTAGTATACATTATATCGCCGAAGCCCTATAAATCTATAGTAGGGCGAAAAACATTCCAAGATGCCTAGTATCTATTAATATCGGTAAAAATGGAATACCGTGGAGAGGAAAGTGATCAATATGAAGCGGCCCTATCCTAAATTTTCAAAATGTAACCTAAACAACATAAGGTTCGGCTATACTGGTCATAACCGTATTATTTCCCCCTGTCATAACCATGTTACTTTCCCTTGTCTCCTTTACAGCTCATCCCGCACATTAGTATTTTTTCTCTTTGTTTTTATTTGTTCATTTAAAACTTAAATAACACCTCCATATAATGTTGTCTCCTCACCAGTAACAACACCTGCGTCGCAGAACTTCATCGAAACTTCGGTAACCCCGTGGTTCGTGTCGCGAGCTAAACGCCGCATCTAGACACGAGACCCAGTGGAGCCGGAGGAATCCGATGCGTTGTTTGTGGTGTGGACTGGTCATTTTTAAATGAGTTATGAGTGTGTAAATTAAATATATTATTGAAAATTACACACGAGTTCTGTAATTCATTTAAAAATTGCACATCTTCTTAAATGGGAATTTTTGATTTAATAAATGCAGGTATTCATTATATACAATTTTTATCATTCTTATTTCCTAAGTATTTAAGACTTTATGAAGAATATTACATTGGGCGTATGTAATAGAAAATTAGAAATATTATTTACTAAATATATACCTCTGAATAATATTTTATGTTCAACAAAAAAATGTTTAGAAATTTATTTTATTACTAAAAGTAAGTGGTGGTAAAGCTATTTATAAAATACGATGTAAATAATTGTTGTTTAAAATATTTCATGATGTAATTTTGTTAAGCTACAATCTCATAAAAATTGTCTTTTCAAATCTATTTAATACAAGATTTCTTACATGTTTGTCAACGATTTTTTTTTATAAGCATTTAAAGTTAAAATTTTGACTAAATATGTAAAAATTACGGCAATGTTCAAATTATCTTAGATAGAAATTCATAGGAATTTTTTTTTTGAATCTAAGATTTGAAAATTTTATACAAGATTCCTAATACATTTTTCTACCTTTATCAATAAAAAAAAATAAAAAAAATATGTCCACCGGAAAGTCAAATATTTTAATAAGTATTAATAATAAGTAACAATAATCTATAATATATCATAGACAGATAAACCGTCTCCGCTCAGAATCATTTTTCGTATACATTGATATAATATCATTGGATTCTAATTTAATTCTATCTACTTGTAATCTACTGTACATCAGAGTGATAACCACTTTTCCACTTTTTTCTTTTGATTTTTAAATATCCAACTTAAACTAAAACAAATACCTATGATTTTTAAATTATCAATCTACTTTGATCATTCAGTAGGTATATTACCATTAATATATGTTTTAGAAAAATTGTAACTCCTACTTATTTAAGTGGTCAATTATTCTGATGTCCAGTGAAAAAAATAACGGGAATATTTACGCAACACCATTAAGAATTAGGTATAGATTTACTAGCTATACGGATAAAATCAGTTGTGTTATTCATATGTTTTGTATTTTTATTTGTATTATTATTCAAAATTTAATAATCAATCAAAAGTTTCATCATTACTTAAATTATTATTATCTATAGGTATGGAATAGCATTTTTAAGATATTAAGACCAATTATAAAATAGGTGCCTATAACCTTTAACAATATTATTTTGTTAAATTAATAAAATTTATTATTGGCTTAACACAACTTTGTTGTTAAAATTACTTTGAGTAGTGTGTAGGTACCTAAACTGGAATAGACTTACTGAGGATAATACATTATAATATTGTTAATTTTTTATAATTTGGTCGGAGTAGCTAAATAACAGAATTTTTATAAGTCATACAATTTTTATAATTATTTCAATGTTTTAAAACAATTACATTCTATAGTCATTCTACTATATTATGGAGTTAAAATCGTTTAATTTTTTTTTTAATCTCCAAATGTTTATTTAAGAAAACATTTACAAAACAACGCTAGTGTATATAATGTTTGTTTAAATGGCTATATTCTTGAGCAGTGATTGGATTACGTCTTTGCCATTCTTGAAGTTTATAAGCAAACATAACTTTTATACCGATAGGAAACTTATTTGATATCAATTCATTAATATCATCCTTTTTTAAAAGTTTTAACACTGTTATGGTGATAAATTGATCTAAATAAAAAATTAACTAAAAATACTTAATTATAATAATATAATTTGACTTAAAATTATTACCAATTAGTATGTCATATAAGACATCCAACTACCATAGCTGTAATATTTCACGTACACGTTGACGATCTTCGTCTGGATAGTTATAGTTGTGTTTTTCACCGTTAGCATGATTACTTAAATGTTATTTAATTTCTGTTGAAATAAAACATTGAAGTAGATAGGTAACTAATATACTAGACTAATAATTTAAAAAAAAATGCATTTATGTCAATCAAAATGTTATTTTTAATTTTTTAATAAGACATTTATATGAATATACATATACATTTTAAGCACTTTCATCTTCTATAGTAAAATCTTTATTTTTAATAACCTTACTGCAGGTTGGACTTTCGTCATATATGTTGTCTACACGAACTTTGATCGTGCTGTATGTCACCTACGCTTTGGGCGATAACTAAATGTTTGCATACAGAGACTAACATAATATCGGTATTGCCGCTCGTGTTAATTTATATCCGTCTACACTTATTTACATATATTATTAGTTATTATATATAATTTCAGTCGTGTAGTGTGTACAATAATAATTTATTTATAACGAGTAACGAGTCCGTTGGCTATTCGGACTGTACTGTCAGAGCTACCTACGTTACTTTTCATCAATAAACTTGAAGTACGTGTTGGGTTCAGAATTCATTCAGACGAATGGAGAACCTACTGCAACTTACCTAATTGACCACGAATAAGTAACCGCTAAAATTAAAAAATACTTTGGTTTGAAAACTATAATGCATGCATTGAAAAAAATGTAGTTTTCGGACCACTGTTTTTTTAAAACAAAAATCGTGACGGACAGTCAGACACCGATGCAAAGTTGAACTTGGTAGAACTAAGATTCTTATGTATCAAAAATTCAAGAAGTTCATAAAATAATCACTATTTTAGTATTTTCTATTATAGGTATTCCGTTCGGCGTTGCCCATACAGAATATTTGTTATTTGAAAAAAATATATATGCCAGATTTGTAGTAATTATAATACCTATATAATATACATATATTATATGTAAGATGTAACTAACGGCAATCATTAAAAAAAAAAAAAAAAACAAATATTGTATATGTGTGAACTACTCTTTAACTACCTATACCTAAATAGGGAATGAAAAAATAAGATCTAAATACCCTCCAAGTCTCAATGAGCCTGTATTGGTATAACTTTTATTGAAAAGGGTTCAGTAAGCCAACTTCTGATGTACCAATATGGTAATATTCATTGTTAGCTGTATAAATCGTTAACCCGACTCCACCAGTGAAAAAACATAAATTATAGTGGACATTATCATGGAAACCTCTTAATATAATAATGTCACAAACTCGTACTTACCACCAATTGGTAATCAGCGTCAACAGCGTTGAATCTCCGAATGAGCTGAAATGCAGAATACTAATCGCAAATGAAAAAATCATCAAAAATAAAATTTATTTTGCGTGGAAGACATTATTGATTGGTGGGGGGGGGGGAGCATCGTAGTCTGGCACAAATAGGTACCTAAACAGTTTGAAAAATAAATAATCTCCAATATCCAAATATAAATTGGATGATATTTATAATTTTATATTATACTTAAAAATTGACAATGGTATTGTAATCTTTAGTCGCTGTTACCATTTGTTCGGAGTTCATTTTAAGGACAAATGATTATAATATGTGTTATATAATAGAATTTTAAAATAATATTATCGTTTTCCTGTAGGGAATTATCAATTCCTCATTCTCGTCGTTTTAATATCAATTTTGCGGACATTTGTATCTATTTGTTAGTTCCAGTGATTATCGATTCCTAATACATAAAATGGCAACAGAAAAAAGCCAGTAATAATATTAAAATATAAATACAATTACAATAACATAAATATGAAATGAACAGGTTTTTTTTTTTTAAAAATTGAATACTTTTTTTTATTTTTTTAAGTAGAGAATAGAGATTTTGTCTTATTATATCGGAATGAATTAGTTTGTATTTTTAAATCTCAAACTTAACAATATGTCTTTAAAAAGATAAAGTAATTTTAAGCTTTTTTTCATTAAACCATTTATTATTACCGTAATTCATAGTACTTGAAAATATTGAAGCTAAAAGTCTAATATATATCTAATCATTAATGTAATAATTTTTTATATAATTTTTTGGTCCCAATTATCCACTTAACAAAAAATTTTTTCATTTTTATTTATTAAAACACTCTAATATAAAGAATTGTCAAAAAATTTTTTTTTGGTTTTGGTTGAATCACTGTGTTGTCCTGAAAGGGTTTTAAATTTGAATTAAATGATAAATCTTTGCTTACCTATTCGAAAAACAATTCTGAGCGAAGAAGGTCTGCCTGTATTTTAGATGGCAAAGAATTCTCGAGCGGCGGGGGGAAGAAAATCAACGCTATCTTGTTCTTCCAGTAAAATATTGTCACTGATATAACATATAAATAACACTACGTAATACTTAAAACTAAAATGTTATTGCAAAAATCATGTACACTTAATTACATTGCGAATGTGATTTGTTAGTTATTGGTACCTTATTAGTTATTGGTTAGATTTTGTATAAATATAATGATTATATTATACAACGTGAATTATAAAATATTCCACCAAACTAAGTACCCTATAGGTTTAGGTTAATGGCTTCAAATCCATTAGAGCTCACTCCGTCTTGTAAGAATGATCAACTATCCATAATATACTTAACAGTTAACACATTTGTATTTTAAATTCAAAGTACTTATTCTATGAACTGCTCAAGACATTAAAAATAAAAATCACACAGAGCGACCAGTTTTAAATAATTCATTAAACATCATGTTGCAATAAACCCCGCTCTTTGCTTATCCTTAGAATATTTCCTGGTACTTAAATTTCACAATTGCACGATTAATATTAGCATTAATGCACAATAAATTAGAAACGTATAAGCACGAAAACAAGTATGGCACGATTTCAAAAAATTAATTAAGATGCCCGATTTCAATGTCATTTTGTCTCAATATTTTACTATCAAAGTCATGATTATGTGTCTAAAAATAAGACGAAATTAATTTTATTTTACGAATTATTTTGTACAATTAACAGGCATTTGAAATAAAATAATAATCGAGTTCATAATGGCATAGTAGATATATAATCTTATTCTTCTTTCAGATAAAATGTATTTATTAAAATCCAACAAATTTATAAGGCTACAGTCGCTACAGACATTTTCCCGTGAAGTCATTATTTTTGATACACACACCATTTCAACTTCTCCTATAAATGGGTATCATGTGTCAACTAAAATATAAAATACAATTTTATATTTTTATAAAATTGTGGACTATATGAAAATTCAAAATCGTGCACCTTTAAAAAGAATTTCTTTCATCATAATTTATGAATAACCACTAACCTAACTATGACGGACGCCAGTGACATCAGTGGTTTTGTTTTTTAGCCATATCAGCCTGAAGTAGATTTCGAAATAAAGAAATTTTCACATAAATATATAATATTAACAGTATAAAAATACCTACTCCCTAGTTTTGTTAAGCATAATATCTTTTTAACGTGTATAAAAAAGACAATAAAAAAAAAAAATGGAAATTGTAGCCAACACGTCATATGACTTATAACTTTGCTGACTGGCGCCTTCGAAAATTGTGGAGCAGCACAGGAACTCATCTAAGCTTATAATAAATGCATCGATGGATGAAAACATTGTATTATTATTGATATTTTAGATTATGATCATGTAATGAATTCAATGGTTTTTGAGTTTTTAATAATGTTTAATTTAAATTATTTATTTATATATAGGGTGTCTCAAAAAGAACGCCGGATTTAAATCTGCTATACATTAAATTTATTTTTCTTAAAAAAACATTACAAATATATCATTCTCTTCAGAATAAATTGAGGTTTAACAGTGAAAAACAACATAGGGCATATAACCCCCCCCTATTAGCCCTACAGGCGATTATTCTTTCCATAAAATTTACCATCACTCGATCACACATTGCCCCATCAAGTTCATTGAGGACACGACTAATTTCTTGCTTAAGTTCCAAGACGTTTCGGACTTTGTTCTGGTAAACTCGTGACTTAGTGTATCCCCATAAAAAAAAATCACACGGCGTCAAGTCGCGAGATCGAGGTGTGTAGCTTTGGTCTGGTAGTGAGTTTTCACTATTAAAATACGCTGTGCTTTACTGTACCTTTCCATTGCGATACAACATAAACAATGACCAAGAGTCTAAGAACCACAAAACCCCTTTTCAACACAAAACCTCAATGATAACAGATAACAAAACTATCAAAAGCCTTTTCAAATCCGGCGTTCTTTTTGAGACACCCTTTATTTATTATATCAGACATTGTTATAGAACAATTGTAAAAGTGTAGAGTGGTTCCGGGACATTTGCGGTCGGCACCTTTTTCGTGCCGTTTGCGGTCAGCTTATTTATTTAAAAATTTAAGGTATATATATAATACACTTTATATACTAAATTGATTTCCTATTCCTATGTATATGATTTAATGTCGTTTTTACAGACGAGTAAACTGGAATTTCGGCCACTAAATCTAATCCTTGATCTATTAATGGTGTAAACTCCGACTACAAACTCTACAAAAGTGTATACTATACTAAAGACTGAGTAAATGTTATCGATTTATCGATGGCATGTAACTACTAACTATAAAACTGACATAATACAATTTTAATTTAATACTTCCAAAGTTCCAACACTTTATCTATAATAATACCCATAAACAACCAAATAGCAAAAAATCGGTAAATCCAATAATAATACTATTTTAAACTATTTTTACAATAAATATTTTTTTTATTTTGAATTAAGAACATTTATCAATCTGTACTCGTTGTACAATAAGCTTAATAGATATTTGAATTACAATAGTAATAGAATTAATACAAACACAAACGCAACAGCATTCAATTTATATGTAGCGCTATTCTTATATCTAGACAATTTGTAATAAAGTAGCAATATATAATTTTTTTTAATAAAAAAAACTAGGTACATTTTTATTATAAAATTTTGAGATAGATTAGGCTAAATTAACTAAAAGCTAAACAATTAAAAAAGACAATTTTTGAATAATATTTAAGGTTTATAGGCTTATTTATGGTTTATAAATTCAAATCAGTGTGATCAAGTCGACTGTGTTGAGGTATGTTCCTGGTGTATGTTTTGAGCTTGATCTAATACATGAATTATACTTCTTTTAAATATATTTTCAAATTCATCTTCAAATTCATTTTCATTTTGAGAAGTATTTGAGAATTCAGCTTTTATTGTATCTGTAAAATTATAAGAAACTGCTCTGTATAATATAACAAATATATCAGTGGCGTACACACGCGGAGGGAGCACAAAAGATAATATGTAAGTTAATGTATATACATAATATAGTATATATATATAAATATTTTTGAAATTATATTAATTTTATGAAGTGTATAATTTATTAAAATAATTATGAATAATTATTCACTTCCGACAGACGGCGTATTTTTTAACTTTTAACTGTTATTATGGCAATTCATAAGGAACCTTGTATTTATTTTTCAAGTATTTTGACCATTTTTGGACCAACCAATAACATTTTATTGACATTAATAAAAAATAAAAAAAGTTGAAAAATTAAAATGTCAGTAGGCAGCTCAATAAATTTAAAAAAAAATTAATAATTATCGAAAATTGCATATGCCTATAAATAGTTCAACTTGAGTGGAAATGTTTTGAAAATTGTATGGTGGATAGAATATACTTATATAAACATTCGGTGAAAATGTCATGTACCAATTAATGGTCATTTGTTTTAAAGATATACATCAAAAACCAAAATTGATGTTGTCGAAAACTGATTGTGCGTAAAAATTCCCATTTTTTCCTTAATTTTTAGTTTGTTCATCCCGATTATTAAGAAAAATATTGAAATTTTTTTACTTTTGACCTCCCAAAGTACCAACTACATTCACTTTCTGATCTAACAAAGAACTGAAGTCGAAAATTGAAGAATTTTTATTGCCCCAAAACGTGATGACAGACACAAAAAAAAACACACACACATCAGTCTTGCTCCTCTCGCGATCAGAATCTAAAATTCGAAATTTTCGTAAAAATTAAGTGATTAAACTCAGTAATTTATAGTTTTGTTAAATATCGAAAATTGATATATTTATACCTATGGGCAATTTTATTCATTTTTGATATACCTATAACTACAATGCATATATTTTTTTTTCAACAAAAATACCTAGGTAATTGATATTTTTTCAAAAAATATTATGTTGATGCAGTTATTAGCACTTACCACGTATAACTGAACAAATTTTAAGAGTTGAAAATGAATTTTTACTTTTCGCAGTACCTTGGTAACCGTACCAACTGTACTCAGATAAAATATTGTCAGTAAACAATTTTGGCATTATTCTCCTGACGATGGCTTTTACATCTTTTGTTTCAATGTATGTAAGCTCATAAGCCTTTAAATATAAAACATATTCAACTCATTAGTATAATATAGTTAATTTTGGCTAAATAAAATAATAATATTAATATAATTATTACCAAACGAAATTTAAATTGAGCTGCAGCATCAATTTTAGTTTCTATATCTATTAAATCAGTATCCTTATCTAGAGGATAAGTGTGTGAACTTTGTGTATTTTTGTCTTGTAAATGTTTACATATTAATTTTAAGTTTTCAGCCATTTCTGATTGTTTCCTTTGAACAGTTTGTATTTCTTCTTTTAAATGTTGGTTAGACACATCATTCGATTGATAGGGATTGCTATTCTATAATAAGTTAATATTTTATAAAATGAAACGATTTAAAAAATAATTCATAATTCAAATAAAAATCATAAATTAATATGTATAAGTATAAGTATAAGTTTTAAATTCAACATTAATTGAAATAATTACTTCACGTTCTGGGTTTTCATTTTGCTCTGTAGAAGAGTCTTCTAATTGTCGCACTCGCAAATCTATAGATTGAACCAGTATTTTCAAACCTGATATCTCCTACAAAATAAAAATGTACACATTTTTTATTTTTTTATTTCAGTTACAACAATTTATGATAAACTTTGTTTTAAAATTTAAAATCTTAGGTATGAGTATTTAACTTCTAAGGAGTTCTAAACTATAATTATAAGAGAAAATATAAAATTGCAGAACTTTTTGAAAACTCAACTACAAAACATACAGTATGTACTATGTATATAGTATATACATGCTTTAGTAGTAACTATAGTCAATTTCGATTGTCAAACGTTATTTGTATATATGCATATATTTTTAGAAACAAGAACAGGATTAGGTATCCTAAATAAAGTAAAAAATATAAATTTTAAGTTTTTTTACAGTTATTTGTTATGAAATTGTATGTTAGGATTTTGAAATGTTTTGACGAAACATCAAATACCTAATTTATAATTTAACCATACTTTTTTTTTTTTAATAGAGTTAAGCTCCCTTTTTTAGATGTTGAATTTTATCTACTTAATACTTACTTGTAAAAGGAAGGACAGATGTTAAAGCAACAATTAGATCACAATTTTTCTATATAAATAAAGCTTTTATTCAGTGGTGTACTGATTATGAATATAATATGTTATAACTTTATAAGGTATGTGGAATTGTTTATATGCAAAATATCAAAATACTCTTAAAATCTCAATTTATTAAATTTTATAAGTTTTTTAAAATAAAGTCAATTTAATTACTTCTTCTAGTGATTGGATTTTGTCCATTAATGTTTTAAATTGTTCTTCAGAAACTAACATCTTAAGTCAATTGATTTGGCTATGCTTAATATACAATAAACACACGGCAAATACCTTGAAAAACAAATAAAAACTTTTAAATTATTCTCAATTCACAACGGGCATTGATTAAGGCCGCGCTACACCCGCATGTGTGGTGTCCGTCTATTCACTCTAATTTTTAAGCTAACGGAGTAAACGTGAACTGCTGAGCGTAAAATTTGCTATGTTACGCGTTTGTAAGACTGAGATAACAAATCCGGGTGTGGCGTCCTCTTAAGAGTGAATGTTGTATTTTTAAAACAATTCACAAACGTGTAAAATATTTAAAATTGTGTAGTTAAAAATTACACATAGGTAATTCGTTTCAAATTAAAATATCAAAAAAATTATTTCCAACAAAAATATAATATTAAAATTTAAAACTAACAAAATTAAACGCGAACTGCTGCATTCAAATATTGTCCACGTTATACACTTTTAAGACGATGAAAACAATGTGATGATTCGGTTGTCGTTTATATCATATTACTATAATAATTATCTATAATAATCAATTATTGATTACTATTAATTTTGAATACATCATAAAACGAAATAATTTAATTAACATAGTATTTTTTAATTGATCAATTAATTAATTTTAAGAATCACAAACGCACTCGGTACTAGTTAGGAAATGCATCGAATAAGAAAAGACTTGAAATAGTCGCAATCGGAAAAATTGTTGTAACAAACTAACAACCATTTATTCAGTAGGTTTCCCTTTATAATAAATTTTTAAGAGGTGGATGGTCGAAGTTTTATTGACATCACCGTTTTAATATCAATTCAACCGGTTATCGATTCCACCGGATATTTATTTAAATTTATTCCGCCAACTGTTTATTAAACAATAAATGATGTATCTGCGTATTATTATACGCAGTTTGCCATAAAAGTAAATGCAATTTTTTATTGGTCACGTCATCAGATTGTCTAGCCTTATAAAAAATTCATAAGGTATAACTCTTTTAATGGTTAAAAAAAATTCCGCGCTAACGAATAATACCCATCCAGAAAATTGTGAGTATTTTACATCGTACCTACTTAACCTAACCTATGCATACAAATATAACATTGTTTTACCATAAAGCCATTTTTTAATTGTCCGTATTATGAGCAGATTGACGATTGTTATACAAATACTATAATTTCCAATCTATTTAGGTATTTATTTTTTTTAATTCGTTTATTTTAGTTTTCATATTATATTATATTTCTTTACTCTTAGCTTTATGGTTCTATTGTTTTGTTTGTCTGTACTTGGTAATATAATATAATACGTTCAATTTAAGTCTTTGTCGAGTGTATTTTGTGTTATAATTATTTAATCATTTTTGAAAATATGTATATCTTTTATTACTATATCGTTATTTTGTTCAAAAACTTATTTAATATCTACATAATAGTTTTTAATAGGTATAACCTAATTATTTATCGTATTACATTTTTTTATATGTCATATTTCAATTAATTATAATAATATTATATTATAATCTGTAACCTGCAATGGCAACTATTTACATTTTTGGAAAAAAGCTTTTTTTTCCTGAGGCAAACTAAATTCATGAGCCATCTCCTATAAAAACCTATAGGCATAAGGGTTTAAAAAAGCCTTAAAGACCTTCCTAGTCTCAAGGAATCTATCAAAATAACTTTTATTAATAACGGTCCAGCAGTTTCTGTTTATAATGAGGACAAACAATCAAAGAAACATTCATATTTTGTATATATATACCTGGATTAAATATGTTACAAAATATTTTCTTTTTAAAGTAGCTAGAATATTATTTCACATTGCGCATACCATGACAAGGAGCACGTAGCAAAATAAGGTACAAACAACTGACATAGTAGTATGCCAGACATAAAAAAAGTAGGTGTGAACACTGTGAATTGATATTCTGTATGAAACATAAAATAATTACACCAGTACAATAATGAATAGTTTATAGGTGAGTACGGTCATATGGAAAACGCTATTGGATTTTGATTAATTGACCTATGGATTTTAATAGTAGGTATGTCTAAAATTAAAAATGTAATGGCCGTTTCAATAATTGAAATTAAGTATAAAAATATAAGTAGTCTGATGTATATTTATAGATAAAAAACAAACAGTTTACAATTTTTGAAAATAAATATTAATTCCTATCTTTTAAATAACAGTACAATATTTTGTAATAATAAGGCACTACGTATGCATGATAAAATTATCAAAAAAAAAAAAAAATAATAATAATAATAATAATAATATAAATATATAGTAATAATAATTATAAATAATTTTTAATATATAACTATATAAGCATAGCGTATACTCTAGCGTGTAACTATATACCTATATAACTAGAAACTTAATATGACATTTACAATATAACAAAAATCAAATCAATAATGAGGGCAAAATACGCGTGTGACTAAAAAGAGAAAAAAAAACATTTAAAACATAACATGGACTCAAACTAATAGCAAAAAAATAATGTATAAAATAGTTTTTTTTTATCACTAAGTTAAATCTTACGTCATAAATGGAAAGTAGTACCCTACAATAAATAATAATAATATTATCTCATTTACAATTATCGTAATTGCAATTGCATAGACATTAAACATATTATAACAATAATAGATGAATAATACACAATGAACCATTTAAAAATATTTATTATTTATACATGGTAGAAAAAAAAACATAAAATTCACGTATTACTCATATCAACTGATGAATAATATATTAAATCTAATTTCTATAATAATGGCATGATGTGTGTACTTTAAAAAACATTATGTATTATATGAGATATGACATAAATATACTATTACAATGCCCATATAATAATTTGAGTAAAATGATGCTTTATCAATAATTAAAATAAAACATATAAATTTAGATATTTTATTCAATGGCGGAATGGTCCATCCTTTTACTAGTCAAATTTTTCAGACGGGAAACCAATAAAAAATTTGAAATTGATGAGAATATACATCAAGAAAATAGTACACGACGATAGGTACATAGTATACTACAACTACCTAATAACTATCTAAAAATATAATAAAAATGCATGTAGTTTAGCGACGGAATAAAATAAAACAAAAAAATCACACACTTTTATCCATAAAATCTAACTTGTGATGATAATAATATATTATAGAACATTGACTGCACCATCGTTTCGGTCGGGGTTCCTTTCTCAATCGCGTATACACAACATTTTATTATGATTGGTATACAATGAATGGCACACTGACTATAACTAAGTAAAAATTAACACACACATATACGATCGGTATACGTTTTAATGTTTTATACTATAGGGGTAAGGGAACGAGGTGATTGTGGATCGTGTAACATATTGTATGAACGAAGTTGAAAAAAATATTACAACAATAAAATTCCTAAACATAATACATTATAATATATTCTACACCTTCATCTGACTACTATTACCTATAGTTGTAAATCGTTATGAGACGTCACGAAACGTAGTTATTTTCGATCGTTATTTTGCTCGGATTTTTGAAAAATAAAATCTCTTGAGTTAAAAACTGTACACGGGGAGTTGGTTTTCACTCTTCTGCTATTCCGACACCGTTCAGACTATGCCATACATAATTATTATTATGTGTTTAAAAACAATATTATTATTTTTTACATATTATTTGGAACTACTTAACCTTATCTACCACATGTATATACGGCAGACAGATCACCGCCGTATTGGAAATTGTGTACATAATATAATATAATCTATAGGAAAACGATGATTATATTTATCATTATAATATTATCATAAAATGTTGACGAGGCACCGTTATAGCTGTAGTTGAATTGCGTTTACAGGTTAGTGGCCTTTTTCTTGCGGAAAAGGCTGGACAGGACGCTGGAACGCTTGTCCTTGCGGCCCAGCGGCATCTGATGTTCGCTCTCGCTGGAACTTTCGCTGGCTCGCTGCTGACTGCTGCTGGTCGTCACTGGCAACGTGGCCGATCTGTTCGGCACCGGAGGCGGTGGCTGCTTGAGAGCGTCGATGTTCGCGTACACTGCAAAAACCGAAGAAAATATGATCACTCGGCGTCGATTATATAGGCTTCAAGTATTGTAGTTGTACAGTATATAATGATGTTATAATATTAAGTTTAATACAAAACAGAAATATATAGGTAATAATATAAATCAATAATAAGTCTTAGGTCTGGTAGCAGAAATCGATTACTTACTGCTAAAATTTTAAAACACCTATAAATACGATAAGGTCGATTCAGTTGTAACCTAAACAGACGTGCTCGCTTCGCTATCTTTCCTTTTAAGATTCCTCTTTTGATTTTTCCCAATAATATAGAGTGGTATTTATCAGGAGTGTCAATATTTTATTCTGCAGTTTGTCAATCGATGTCATATAGGTAAATACGAATAACATAAATATAATCAATAATATGTATTTCATGTCTTAATAAAATGTAAAAAGATAGGTATGTATATTCATAAAATAAATAAATTACTTAAAAAATTAAATAAACGGAAAATCGTTACAGCGATTCATAACAGTATAAAAATTTATATTATTGTGTTACCACAGTACTAGATGAACATAATAATGATTTTTAACAGCGCAAGACATATTGACTGCACACTGCACAGGGCTGTAAATTGTAATACTTGTAAGTACCAATACGAATAAAGTATTCGGAATAATATATTATATTAGATTACGTGTAATAATGTATATTTTTTTTTCCATTTAAATTAAAAATTTTGAATTGTGACGAAAATCTTGGGTTAAATCGTCAATGTTTATATTGCTTTACTTTTATCACGTTAGAAAAACGGCCTGAAACTAAATGATGTGTAGCAGGACTTGATATGAAGAAAAAAAACTGAATAATGCATAGGTACCAATATAATACAAATTTGTATTTAATGTATAGGTAATTTAGGTATACTGACAAATAATGGGAACGTTAATATTAGAATAAATAAAACAAACAAGATTAATGTACAGGACACCAAGTCCAACAGAAGAAAACTAGAGCATTTTACAATAGGCGATATAATACCTATATAAATGTATGATTTATGCAAACTATCTGCCTATATACATATTATATTATATATTACTGAGTTTTTCATTTTGTCACATATATAATCTGAAACATCATCTCATATCAGTGAGTGAAATAGAAACTCTATTTTGAGACTGCGTTATATGGATGTGAGGTTTTCAAGAGTATGCTTGCGGTAAGTATACATCTCATTGCAATTATAAACAATGTTATAAACATGCTGTGTAATATATAGGTGCCTAATTAATAAACCACGATAATAATTCTCATATCAAAAAACTTTTAGTTCTTAAATCACTCGACAATTGAGAAAAACTCACCGGCGCTGTGTCTATAATCCGAGGTCCACGTTTCTCTGTTATTCGATTTTATTGGTGGTGCGGTAGTCGGCAAAGGTGGCGGAGCAACGTCTGAAAAAATAAAAACACATCCATTAGGTAAGTTATATGCCATATTGATATTATTACGAATTATTGTTAAAACCGTATACAATAATACTGTCTAAGTGTATAAGGGTCAAGAACAAACCTGGTGACTTGGGATGGATTGGTGACTTGGCGTGGATTGCGTCCTTAGTCCAGTCATTGTTGCCGTTCGCGTAATAGGAATGAGGACGCGCGGGATATCCGGAAGGCGATGCTTTGGTACCGAAATCGGTGGCGTCTGGATATAAAAAGAAAAAACAAATGTAGCATGTATTTAATAATTATTATAACATAACAATAGTGTATACACTATATAAACATATTCATAATTATATCTCAGTCGACAATCGCTCGTTTTAATAATCAATGCATTCAGATAATACATTATATACATACAGCCGGACAACCACGCTGCATACAATCATTATTATAAATTAAAAAAAAAAAATAAAAAATATTTTATAATCCTTTGTAATGAACGGCATACAAATCTCGAGCGGCGTCTAGCTTAAATAAAGAATTGACGGAAAGAACAAACGATGCCGGCAGATTGTCGTCGTGTTGGCCGTTATAAATCTATTTATAGAGTCTCATCTCATGTAATAATAATATGAATCTACCTATGGCCGAGTGATTGTTTTGGTACGGTATATTGTCCACCGAAGGCGGTCGCACTGGTATGGGTCGACGGAGTTGGCTGTCTTTCCGGGCATTTACCACCGGTGGCAGCGGAGCGAGTGGTTTGCGTTCGGTTTCCGGCGTAGTGGCCGCGCTCGAACTCGTGCTGATGACCGTCGACGGGACCGGAGTCTGTAGGTCAGATCGTGGCGAACCCTGTGGAGAGGGAAAACATTTTATTACTGTTACGTAAATAATAAAAATAACTCAATACAAGACGACAAAAATATTATGTGGCAATTAAATAATCGTCTCCTTTTTAGGTTACATTTTTTTTCATATCATACATCGATAAAATAGTCTGTACGGATTTTGAGAAACCCGCCGCATGTGCTCGACGGTTTGGTTTAATATGTATGGAATTCATATAGCAAAGTACGTACCTTTTGGTTGTCGTCGTAGCTCAGAAGTTGCAGGCTGGGAGGCAGTTGCGCGTGGAACGTGATCTTGTTGACCCACTCTTCCATTTCCTTGGACGTGTCGGCCAAGAAGAGGAACTCTGAACCGTCCGTGCAGCATAGCCTGAACACGTGCTTCCGTTTAGTGTAGTCGAAAGCCTTTTCGCATTTCGCTTTGAACACAATGATTGGTGAAGTTGCCGCTTTACTGGACACGAAATCCTCCTGATCCTTGAAGAAGCACAACAGCTGACCGCACAACACTGTAGACAACGACACGATGGTTATTATCTTCATTAGTATTTTTGGTTTCATTCAGTAACCAGTATTCAACCGTGGTATATTTAAATCTCGACCATATATGGTAAACATATTCGTAATCGTTTTATATTAGGTAAGCAATGAAAAGTTGTCATTATGTTTCACTCGCCTGTGTAGAAAGTTTTCCACGACCTGACCGCCGCTTTTTTCCCGCTGCTCTGCAATTCGTGCTTTCTGTCCAAGAACCCTTGTATTTCTACCGGGGGCAATTGGTCCACGTTTTCCAATTTTTGAAGTTTTCGGAAACTTTGCGTTCTTCTGCGAGTTGTAAAACTGGGCGTTCGTTTGGGTTTCTTGTACACATCCGCTTTCATACTTTCAGCTCTTTTTACGTCTATAAATACAATAAATCACACGTTTATATTTGTAAATTATAAAAGTTTAAGAGTTTTGGAGAATATACAAATTAAATTTAATTTTACGCTCGTCCACTGCAGTAACTATTATAATATTATTATATATGTTTTACTTTGAATTTACCTTTTTTCAAACGATTTCCAAATATTGATGAGAAATTGCCGCTGTTGTTTAATGCTGGCGAGCCGGGAACCATGAGCCTATACATATTAAAATAAAAATTCATAATAGCTCATAAACACAACAATTGATGATATTTTACGATGTTCATATGTATACAACATTAATTTGTAAAAGCATTATAGTATATTGATAGCGTTAGACGAGAGCGAATAAACAAGCAAATATAAACTTACGTATTCGATTCTTCGTCTATAGGCGAAGCATTTTTGATTCTCAATGCTTCTGGTGATCTCAACGGCGCTACTAGATCGTTTTCATGCGTAATATTTTTATCATGCATTCTTAAGCAAAAAATCAAAAAAGGCAATTCCATAAAAAAAAGTTCAAGTAATAATAACATTGTAATTGTATAGGGTACACGAGTATCTTATAAAATATAATAATGTTAGTATTATTTTTTCTATGAAAACTCTTATTAAATTAAACTTATCAAACTAAAAAAATAAAGACAACAAAAGAAACAAAACGTTCCATGCTTGTATTCACCATATTATAGTTATCACAAGAACTAAATAACTTAAACCGTATAAAAAGCTCTGTAGAAAAATACATTTTTCAAATGAATAGCGTAGGTACCTCATGTTAGGGTCAAAATCGTCATCGTCGCCGTTCATTGTTTCGCCAGTATTGTTGACTTTCCACCGATCGCCTTCTTTCTTTCTCTCCTGCAAATTGAACATTTTTAAAAATCATTGAAAAAATGAATTTGTAAATTCTCGGATGAACTTACGTCTGTAATGCGCTGCACTTCGCGTTGTTTGCGCGCCTCCAGCCGCTCTCGTTCCAGTCGTTCTTTTTCCGTAACTCGAGCCCGCTCTTCAGTCTCCAGTTGTTCCTTGAACGCTAATTCCAACTGAACAGATACAATACTTAATATAACCATGATGAAATTAATTAACCATTGAGTTGGTAAAGTTCAGTGTTTAATGTTTAACACATACTCGCACGTTAAAGTACGTTACATACGTTAAGTTAATCAAAATTAATATATGAATAATTAAATATATATATATATAAATTATTACATTAAATATATCATAATTAATCATTTTCCACAATACTAATCATGATGCATTTATTTTCAATTCGAGTTTTAATATTAGTCGGCAAAACAATTTACCAGAGTAATCCTTTTCAGCGTATTGAACTTCTCCTCCTGTGCTTCGATTGTCTTTTCGAAGTCTTCGTGTTTCCTAATTAGTTCTTCGACCTGCCATATAGAATCACCCAACTTGTCGTCATTTAATAAGGGTTCTCGGGTTTGTATCCATGATTCCAGTAAGTCCGCATCACGTTTAAAAAGCTAAAAACATAAGAAGCAGACGGAACGTGTGTCGTATTTAAAATAATCCTGTCGACATCTTATCGTTTAATATCGAGCGCTAGTATAATATTATAGTAAATACCTGCGTGTCCAAATTTTGATCATATAAGATCTTACGTTTTTCCCAAGTATCGGTCATGAAATAATGTCTTTGCTCGAGAATGTGAATCTTCTCGTTGATTTCGTCTGACATAAAATGTCCCTAAGATATCACAGATTATTATAGTTGTAGGTAATCTACTTTAAGTTCTATGTCACATCTCTATACGAACATGTTGGATGAGACTTCTGCCGGTCTGATAGAACTCGCCCAACACTTCAGATCGGCTGTTGATCTCAGCATTGTACTCTTGGTGTCGCAATATGAGCATTTCTGCTCCGCTCACCTCTTGGCTGAGCATTGGCGACGTGATTTTCGCAATGGTTTCATTTATCCACGCGCTAAATGTCCGTTCGGTATCATCATAAAGAAACAAACAAAATTAATCGTTATTAAAATAAAGTAAGTATTATATTTTGAAGTTACTCACATCAAGTGCCTATACTGATCGAAGTAGGACTGCAAGTGTTCTGCTTGGTTCAGCTTGCTCTTTCTCTGACTCGCGTTTTCAAGTAACGTGGTCCAAGCATCCACTGCTTCTTCCTGCTTTACTTCGATGTGGTCTTTGGCATCTGGAAACATGGCTGACAACCGACCTGCTTCTTGTACGACGCATTCCACCTGATGATTGAGTAATAATAAAATATAAATAAAATGTAAATTGTAATTAGTATTTTTTGTAAAATAGTACCTGCTCTTTAACTGCGGCGAGGTCTGCTTCAAAACCTTGATGCTTTTGGATTAAAGTTTGTATTGTATCCAAATCATGACCGTAATCTTCTGCAGCCAACAACCCACCTTTTTCTTGAATCCAGCTGATGGTTTCATCGGCGGTTCGGTCAAATACATGCACTTGTTTAGCACCCATCAAAGCCTTAATTACATATACGATTTAAATAATTGTACTTCACATATTCATATATATTAATTAATAAACTGACAAGGTGGTATAGTATATATATATATAATGAGTAAATTATTTTATTTTCAGTAAAAGATTAACGTCAAATATTAGCAGTAATATTATTTTAGTTATGATTATTATTGTAAATTATATAATAAAATAAAACACAATATATATAATACTATTGTACTAATGTTAACTGATCAGTTTTTATTTTTATATATTTAGTCTTTAAAGCAAATAGCAATAGCAGTACCAATCTAGTACAGTAGTACTCCATCAAATATTTGATTAATTTGATTTGTGAACTGAAGTTATTATTATTTTATTTAATATACAATGAATTTTATATGTTTTAGCTTAAACCATTTGGCTTTGTTCAACCATTATTTCCTATTGGTTAATACAAAAACATATTTACCTCTTGTCTAGCATTAGCTAATTCTTTCAAATCATCCCATAGTTGCTGAGTGTCTTCTAATCTTATTCTAATCTGATCTTGTTCAGGATTATTTTCTTCAAGTAACTTATGACCTATGGTTATGCAACTCGAGATACGTCCTTCACTGCCATTTAAACCGCTCATGAAGCTTTCAAATGCCTAAAATATAGATTAAAATTATATTCTGACTAAAAGTATATATTTTAAAGTAGTAAATTACTTGGATCAAAAGTTCAACATGTTCTACATCTCGACCATAATCTTCTGAGGCAGCTACCGTTGTTTGATCTCCAATCCATTCAGCAACATCTTCCGCTTCTCGAATAAACTTATAGAATTTGCGACTCTCTACTAATCTAGTTGCCCTTCTTTTATTTAATGTACAGAGCTCAGTGTAAACTTCTTCGATATCAGTCTAAAAAAAAGGCCAATTAATAATTATAATGTAATAGTAATTATTTTTGCGTAGTACCTGTTTCCGTAAAATATTTTCAGAATCAAAATGTGATCGATTTACAAGATTTCTACTCAATTTTGCTAGTCTTTCAAGAGTGTGTTGAAATGTGTTTAGTTCCCTTTCTATTCCTTCAAGTTTTTTCATAAGAGTTTGTACAGAGTCTTCATCTCTACCATAGTCGTTAGATGCTAATAAAGGATATTTTTCTTTTAACCAAACTTCAGCCTCATTTGCTTCGGCATAGAACTATAGAATTAAGAATGTATTTAGATATATTAATTAAATTGCATTTGAATAATGAATACTGACCATTTGTGATTCATACGCATCTAATAATTTCTGTTTCCTGATCTTGGATTGTTCTTTAAGTTGGGACATCTTTTCTTGAAGGACACTACAATTTAGTTCAATTTGTTGTGATGCAAAATGACCACTACGAACCATTTGCTGCCCTCTGTCAACTAGAGCTGCAACTACTGGTTCATGAGATATTAATTCAGCATCTAAAGCCTTTTTAAAAAAAAATAAAAATAATTATTTAAGATATATTATAGATACATAATACCTACAGTAATTATTCAGTTTATTATTTAATTATTTTGTAATACAACATACCTGATGTTTATTTTGTAATGCCTGTACTGAGTGTAGGCTTGTGCCAAAATCATGAGAGTTGATTTGTAGTTCCTTGTCATTAATCCAAGTGATTTCTTCTTCAATATCTCGTGATAGCCTATAATTTATTAGAGCATCTTCAAGATTATCCCTTCGTATTTGCATTGGCTCTTGAAGAGAATTATATCTGTAAAACATTCAAATTAGTTATGACAAAATAAACAAACTTATTTTGGTTACATACCTCTTAAGAACTGCCTGAGATTTTTCTTGTATTTCATCTTTCATGAAATGATCTGAATTTTGGAATGTCAGAGCAGTATCTTTAAGAGATTGACAAGCTTCACCGTGACTATGAACGTCATTCTCTAACAGCGAATGCCTTTTTAACAGGTTTACAACACTTTGCAAATCTTTACCGTGATCTTCAGATTGCAATTGCATTTCTACTTCTTCTGTCCAAGCTTCAAGTTCTTCTAACGTGCGGTTAAATAATAATGCCTAAAAGTATAGAATTTTTATGATAAATTAATAATTTTTGTTAATACTTAACAAATTTAATAGAAATTCTTACTTGGTAAGCATCTTGTAATCGTTGTTTTTTAAGAGAACTCATCTCTTGTAGAAGTCTCCATTTTGTTTCAAGTTCATCTAATCTTACTCGAATCTCCATACTCGCAAAATGACCACTACTGATTAAGTTTTCACCTTCAGTACAAATAGCATTAACACGAGTACGGTTTGCAATTAATTCTGAGTCAAAAGTAGCGTGCTTTTGAATTTTTCGCTGTAAGTTAGTAGGATCTCTGTAACTTTCATCTCCAGCTACTTGTTGCTTTTGAATTATCCATCCTTCCACCTAAAATTATAAATATTAAAATAATCTTTTATTCCTATAATATTGTCTATCATAAAGTTGTTTGATTTCATTTACCTCATACATGTTTCTTAAGAACTGCTGCAAAAGCCTAGAATCGTTTAGACGTCTTTTGCGAGAAGCTGTAGCTTCTTTAAGTCTATCTCTTCTATTACATATGCTGACTAATTGACCTTGTATTCCATTGCTGTCATAATGTTGACCTGTGACGAGATTTAAAGCATACTTTTCCAACTCTTCAACTTTGACTAGTTGTGCTGTTAAAGTTTTTTCAAAAGCTTCATGTTTTCGAATTAACTCTTCCACACTCGACAATGATTCCTAAATTTTTTGGAAATTTTATTTTTTAGACATTTTAAAATTTTTTTGAATACATTTAAATATTATGTGAATAACTGAATTATCAATATTATTATAAGTTACTCACCCCTAAGTCGTCATTACTTAAAAATGCTTCCTTTGATGCTAACCAATTGTCAACTTGATCAGCTTGATTTTTGAATATTTGAAGTTCCAAAGCTTGGCTTAACATAGTTCTTCTTTCTTCCCAAGCTGCACTCAATGTTCTACGTAGTTCATCAAGGTGAGCAAGTTCTTTTTCAGGAATTGGATTTATTTTCAATCCAGATTCTTTCAATGTTTTAAAGTGTTCTTGGCGTCCATTGATTTCAGCTTTTCTTTCTTGGTTTAATTCTAATAAAGCTTTCGCTTCTGCCATATTTGTGGGCATGTCATGCCCTTTAATTTTCTTAATCGAATCAACAACCCAAAGTTCAGCTTCTTTTAACTCTGATAAAAACTTTTCTCTAATATATGCATCACTTAGAGCTTCTCGTCGTTTTTTCGATAACATATGCAAGTTTCTCCAGTTATCTTGTAGTTCAGACAGTTTAGCTTTGATTGGAGAAGACATATCTGGATATTTTTGAATGAGGCGCCTGCAATCAGATTCATGTTCTTTTGTTTTTCCTTCAATGGCTGTCATATCTCGTTCTAGAGCATCCTGTTTTCTTTGTAATTGCTCAACACCACCCAGATTCTTGCCAGTTTCGTTGCTAGACATTGCCAGTGCTTTTTCACTAACTCGCTGCAAAGTATCGTCAACATCCCGATTGAATGAATGTATTTCTAGGGCTCCATTTAGATGTTCTCTGTATTCACTTAAGGCTCCTTGAAGTGCCTTCCACCTAATAAAACATAAATCTTTATTAATATGTGCTAATTAATTATTTTAATTAACTAATTTTTTTCATACTTATTGTTTAGATTTTGTCGACGTTGTTGTATTGACTGTGTATCACTACGCCCTTGTCTAATAAGTTTATCAGCTAAATTATTAATTGTTTCTATTTTCCCTTCATCAACTCGATTATCAATGTCTTCGAGTTTCCTTTGTAATGCTAAACAATGTTCGTAATCTAAACCCATTTCTCCAGCTTGAACCATCATTTCCTAAAAATAGATTTTATTGTTGAATTATGTGGATTTATGTAAACTTAAATCTAATAGAAATAATATAATCTTACTTTGTCTCTAATCCACGTTTCTACCTTATCTACTTGGTTATTGAACTCTAAGATATCTTGGGCTTCTTCTAAACCTCTGCCTTTTTCATTAGTTTCTTGTAATAAATTTCTCCATAAAACTAAAAGCTTTCCTAAAGAATCTTGAATGTCTTTTGAGTTTTTGTGCTTCTTTTCAACCAACATATCAGCTTAACAAATAAATAAACATATTAAATGTTATATTGTAAAAATAAAACATAATTTGTTATATTTAAAAGCATACCATTATTTTTTATAGAATTAATTCTTCCTTGGTTAGCAGTAAGTTCAGCTTGGAATGCTTGATGTTTTTGTAATTTTTTGATTTTGTCTTCTAAGTTATTAACATCGCCTTTGCTAATTTCTACATCCAACTTTTTGCGTTTTTCACTGATCCATGATTCAGCTTCTCCGACATCACGTAGAAATTGAGCATGCAATAAAGCATCGTCTAACTTTTGTTTTCTTAAAACACTTAGTTTTCGAATTTGCGCTCGCCTAGCTAAAACTTCATTCAGTCTTTTAGATATCAAATCACTTTCAAAATGATTTTGACTAAGTAATTTATGACAGTGATCTTGTAAGAGAGAAATTTTTTCTTCTTGAGTTTCAAATAGTTTTTCAAAACCTTCATGTTTTTTTACTAATGAAGCAACTTGATCCACAGTAGTTCCTAAAACAAATAAAATTAATAAAATCGATAATAGAATTATATTTTTTATTAATAAATATAAATCAAAATACCAAATTCTAAACTTGCTAATGCTACTTCTTGTGTGTTGCAAATTGTATCTATTTGTTTAGCATCACGGAGGAAGAATTGCAAATCAATAAGTTGATCAAGATGAACTTTTTTATGATGCCAAGATGAATGCAATTGATGACGTTCTTCCAATAAATGATTGAGTTTTTCTTGAATTTCCTGTAAACATATTTTAAAATTGAATTGAATTCAAAATTCAAATAGAAATTTATGTAGACATACATTTGCTGCAAAATGACCTCCTTGTACTAATGCTTCCCCAAGATCAGCAACAGTTTGAAAAGTTTCTTCTCTAGCTTCTATTTCAGCTTTCACAGCTTCATGTTCACCCTTTAAAAGCTGTGCACTTGCTGCATCTCTTACTTTTTCTTCTGTTAACATAGTAGCCCTCAAACTACTAGACCAATTGACTAGATCTCTGACCTACGAAACAATTAGTGTGATAATTCAATGAGCATATCAAAAGGAAAAAAGAACAAAATTTACTTGAGCTAAAAATCTATGCAAATCACAGCTTGCTTGTAAAGCTTCTCGCCTATGCGCAGAGCGATCCTGAAGTGACGTCCAACTTCTAACTACAGTTTCTTGTTGCTTTGCAATATGAGAAGCATTTGACCCTGGGTAGAGTGTTTGTAACTTCACTGCATCTTCCACTAAAATCTAATGAGAAAATAACAGTTTAATAAATATGTAAATTTAGTTCAGTGTTAAGTTTTTAACCTGAAGTTGTGCTTCTAAAGCAACAAGATCATTTTCAAATCCTTCATGTTTTCTGATTAAAGTTAATACTGAGTTTAAATCTCTTCCTAAATCATCAGAAATAATTGCATCTTTATCATTAATTCGAGATAATGCATCAGCTACATCTCTATGAAATCTATGAATCTCTCCGGCAGCTTTGAGGCGTTTTTCCCGATTTTCTATGGTAACTATTAATTGTTGCCAAAGTTCTCTTATCTCTTCTTGCCGTTTTTCAATTTCAGATGTATACTCTGAATCGTTTGCCACTAATTTATTAGCAAGATCTTCACACTGTTTAAATCTTTTAGATCCTGTTTCCACACGATGTTTAAGATCATCAAATTTGTTTTGTAAAACCTATTATTGAATTATTTATATTAAAATACATGTTATTTGTTTTTTTTTTTTATTACCTAAATATTTGAATACATACCAAAAGATGTTCAAAATCTTGCCCATAGTCTTCAGATGATGCAGCTTGCATATTATCTCGAATCCATTGTTCAAGTTCATAATTTTCAATCAAATATTCATGTCTACAATCAGATAAATAAATGAAAACAGTATAATTAAATTAAGTAAAAGATAATTGTATTTTTTTACCTGCACATGCTCTCAACTAATCTATGCTGTCTTGCTGTAGCTAATTTTTGTAACAGTTTAAACTGTTCACAAATATATTGCTGTTTAGACAATATAGCTTTAATATCTGGATGTTTCAAGTTCATCATATTATTTCCAGTGTGACACATTTCTTTGACAATACCCTCATATGTATCAATTTCTAGTTCTAAAGCCTTTAAGATACAATAATCATACAATAAAAACCAATATGAATAACAGAATAAAGCCAATAACTAATATAAACTAATATTCAGTGGTAACTAAAAATAAAAATGTATATTTATCATAAATACCTTATGTTTTGTCAGAAGTTTAGATGCTGCATCTCTATCTCGACCACAGTCTGTAGAGGATAACATATTATTTTTTTCAAGCAGCCAACTTTCAATTTCACTCGCTTCAAAGAAGAATTGTTGAGCTTTTAAATTTAATTCAAGTTTACGACTTCTATCCTCGCCTTTGGTTATTAGATCTTGCCAGGCATCTTCAAGTCCAGCACATAATGATGTAACCTAAATAAATACATGTTTGTTAATTTTTGTTTAAATTTTAAAACAATAATTAAAAATAAAACACTACCTGTTTAGTTTCTGGATGTTTCTGATGAATTAATGATTGACCTGACTCAAGGGTTTTATTGATCATAGGTTGATGACCTTGTATTTCGGCTTCTAATTTTTTGTGTTTCTTGTACAATGTTTGGGCTTGATGAAGATTAGTACCCAACTCACCAGACTCAACAAGTGGTAAATGTTCTCGTATCCAACTAAGTTCAGCCTCTAACTCAAAACCAAATATGTGAAAACGTAATGATTCATCCAAAGCTTCTTTTCTAAGTTTAAGTGGTTTATCCAATCCATCAAACCTGAACCATTAATAATAATATGATATTAAACATAAATATTATTATTACAAAGTAGATAAGCAAATTATAAAACTAATACTTACATTTGTTGGCATTTTTTACTAGATTGTAATATATTTTCTGCGTCAAAATGACCGTCTTGAGCCATTTCTTCACCGGCTAAAACTAAATCGTTAATTTTTTGTTTCCAATGTTGGATTTCAGTTTCTACAACTTGATGATTTTTAAGAAGTTGTTTGCAATGTCGTAAATCTGTTCCCACTTGTTGTGATTGTAAATCCTTTTTTAGCTCTTCATGTTTGAAATATGCATCGTCTAATGTTCTGTTATAAGTATGCTGAGCTGCTGCTTGTCTCAAACATCTACCCTTTTCCACACTAACTTCGACCAATTTTTTCCAGTCATTATTTAATTCGGATAATTTTGTTTTTACTTCATCTTTTCGGTAATTTTCTTCATTTATCAAACCTTGACCACACTAAAAATTAAATTATATTAGTATACATTATACAATGTTGTGAAAATATTCACACTGTGGATTGAAAATGTAAAATATATAGTTTACTTTATTGATATTCCTCAGTTGACCCTCATTTGCACGTAATTCACATTCAAATGCTTCATGTTTTTGAAGTTTTCTTTCAATATTTGTAAGATCCCGATATGATTCGTCGCTTGCTGTTTTCAACTTATCTGTTAACCACGTTTTAAGATCATCCACATCTGCTCGGAAAGCTTGATAATTCCTGCTTGCTATCAAAGCATTTCTCCTCACTGCTGCTTGGTCTTTTACCAAATTTCGTCGATGTAAAACTGCTTCTTTACGTTTATCAACACTAAAAAATATGATTGTTTAGATTCTAAACTTAAGAATACAATATTTTTTATTTGATATAGATGGTAGTATACATACTGGTTAGTATCATAATGATTAGCTGAAATCAGTTTGTTTGCCATTTCACAGAAAGTTTTTAATCGCTCATCCTGTGCATAAAGTGAATTTTCAAAATCTTCATGTCGTTTTAACAGAGCCTCAACATCATCAACGGACCCCTTTAATAAAATAAAATTTATTTAATAACTTAAATTATATTTTAAACATTAATATCTCTTTTTACTCCTAAATCAGCATATTCCAAAAACATTTCGCTACCAGAAGTAGCTGCATCAATATGATCTGCTTCTTTATTAAATATTTGTAAGGCTAAACATTGTTTTATCCATTCCTTTTTTTGAGCCCATTCTTTGGCAACATTATTTACTTCTGTTGTTAATTTATTGTTGCGTTCTTTGACTTCATTACTACTACAGTTACCAGATGATAATAGTTGTCTACCCAGTTCTGAAACTTCTCTCACTTCATCTTCATGAGCTCTAATATCATCGCCCAGTTCCTATTGTAAATATATATTATTTAGTAATGTTGGTTTTTATGAGGTCTTATATTTAAAAAAAAATTATAATACTTGATGGTTTTTAAGTAGATTTTCTGCTGTAACAACATCACGGGCAGAATTATCAGTGTTCACCAATTCCTTTACTGATGACAACCAATTCAGAAGATTTTTCGAACTGTTCATGAAAATTTGCTGTCCAACAGCACTTTCTAAACGTGATCTCCGGTCCAAAGCTTTGTTTTTTACATTTTGCCATAGAGTTTGAACTTCTTTTTGTCTTTGAATTACATTTTCTAAAACAAAAATTAAGTAATAAAATTAAGTCAATAATTATCAACTGTTTATTAATTTTGTATCAGACTACCTTTTTCATTAGGATAAGAAACCTTCACTGAATTAGCCAACAAATTAACCCTGTTTACTTTTTCTTCAACTGGAGCTAATTCTCTTTCTAAATTTAAATGCCGTCTCTGTAGCGCTTGTATAGTTTTTAAGTCTAATCCTACTTCAGCACCATCAAGCTTATCCATTTTTTCTGTCATCCAATCCCTGGCTTCATCACAAGTTTTTTCAAATAGTTCCACACTGAATCAAAAAAGTTTATTAATAATATTTCTATATAAATGTTAAGTATATAATACCTAAGAGCTCCTTCTAAGCTTTTTTCTTTTTGTGCTTTCAGCCAATTTAGATGATCCCACATTGTATGTATTTGTTTTTGTCTCTTGGTAATCATATCAAGCTGACTATGTCCAAGCTTGGTAAAATCTTTAACTGCCCGATCAATATCTTCAACGCGTTTGTTACTCGCAGATAAATCAGTTAAGAATTTCTATAACACAATTTTATTAATCAAATAAAATAAACATAATACATGATTTGAGTTACAATAAATGTGCTAACCTCATATTTTCTTTTTGCAGATTCTACAGTGTCTAATTTATCTTCAGCCTTTAATAATTTTTCTTTGTCTTTAATCCATTTTTCAAAATCATCACATTCTCGATAAAATCCATAAAGACAAATTGAGTCCTCCAAAAGTGCATGGCGCTTTTTTGCTAAGTCTTGTGACTTTGCGTAAGTCTCATTAATATTTGCTATACGCTTTTCAACACTTCTTTCATTGTTAGGATTGGTGTTATCTTTTTTTGTTGGTTCTATATAAAAAATATTTTGTGAGTATAATAATTAATTTTATCAATAACATATTAATATTTTTACCATCTTTTTCTGGAGTTCTAGTTTTCTTAACTCGAACTTTTTGTTTCACCATTTTGACTTTGGGAACTTTTCTTGTACTTTTTACTACGTGTGGTCTTCTAACTGATACTTGCATAATTTTAGGCTCAACTTCACAAACGTAGTTAGCTGGTACAAAACCATCTTGACCGTTTAGTTTTCTTACACTCCACCAATCTGGGTTTGTTTTATTTAGCAAGAACATCACCTATAACACAACAAAGTTTTTATTTTTCTATTATAAATCTTATTTTAATATTTTACATACCTCTCCTTTGGTCATCGTCATGCCTTGTCCATTAAATGGGTACAGACTTTTTACTTGAGGCACTTTTCGTTCTTCTACAACAGTTCGATGTTCAACATGTTCAATTATTTCTTCTTCTAAGACTTCTTGGGGAAGTAATCTAGTTTCAAAGACCCATTCTTCTATTGGTTCAGCTTGAACTTTTTGATTTGTATCATTAGACAACTGAAATTTAGAATTTATGTTTAAATAATATTTGTTAAAATCATGTGTTCTAGTATAAATTAAATTACCAAAATATTTGATATTCCTGCTTTGACCAAATTATCAGCTTGCGTATTCAATGACTGTATGTCTCCTTGATACGCATCTAACTCTTCTTCCAGTATTTTGTGTCTAGCCAACAGGGCTTGTGCACTTGGTTCATCGACTCCATGGTCAGAAGTACTTAATACTGTTAAATGTTCATGTAACCAAGATTCTGTCTCATTTGCATCAGCATAAAACTAAAAATATATATATGATAATACAATTAATATCAAATTTAAAAATTAATAAATAACAAATTACTTGATAGGCTTCAGCTGCATCTTGTAATTGTTTAGTTCTCAATTGGGATAAGCTGTTTAATGAATTCCAATTGTTTTGTAAAGAATCAACCCTCGATTGAACTTCCGAAGGTTCACTGGTGTTTATACTCAAACCAGATTTACATATCTGATCAGTCTTTTGACGATGCACTTTCATCTCATCAAGTAAAACCTATTAAAACAGTTTTATTACTATATAATTACTTAAAAATATTATTTATCATTAATAATATACCTTATGTTTTTGTTGTAAACTTAATACACCTCTCAAATCTTTCGCAGAAATGTCAGCCCTACAAATTCTCTGCTTTTCGACAAGCCATGCTTCTTCATCTTCATGGTCTTCAATGAATTGATAGAAGTTTCTTGCTTCTTCTAGTCTAGCTCTTCTCTCTTTACTTAGTTCAGAAAGTCTGAAAAAATTATATTATAAGTATACTTTGACTTTTAATTTAGAACATTTAGTATTTACCTGTCATATGCAGTGTTGAGTTGATTCAGACTTTCTTTTAATAAAGCAGCATCTTTATGTTTAGAGGGTACATATTGTTGACCTTGCCTATTTAATCTTCGAACCGTTTCACCAATAGCTGTAGTTTGCATTTCAGTCAAGTTTTGTTTCTGCAATAAGTCTTCTACAACAAGTAGATGAGGCCCGACATCTTCAGATTTGTAAGTAACTTCAATTTCCTAAAGCAATAAAAAGGTATAATCATAGATCAACTTTTATAAAATATTTATTTCATTATGATATTATTAATTGGTATTTAAGGTTACCTGTATAGTAGACAAAACCGTCTCTATCTCTCTAAGCATAGAAAACATAGTACTTATATTGTTCAAATTTATTTTGCGGCTTTCTAAAAGTTTTAAAAGATCTTTCCATCTCTGTAGTACTTCTTCTTCCCTATTTTTTACTCTCTGAGCTCCGTGGTAATTTTCTTTAATCAACTCATCACTCATGGCATTCAAATCGTGAAACCGTTCCTCTCTAGCCATAATATCAGCGCTAATAGCCTCGTGCTTCTTTACCGTTGCATCGACTTGAGTTAAGCTATTGCCAAACCTAGGATCGTTCAGTACTTGGATCATTTCTTTTAGGTAACCGTCTCGAAGCACACTCTAAATTCAAAAAAAAAAAATGTAAAGTTGGCACCTAAGTGACTAGTTAAATTATATTTATGTTTTTTACTATACCTTTTTTTCGAATTTGTAATTGAGTTGTTCCAAACGTTCTTGTCTCAATAGTTCCTCTCGTAGAGCAACTTCACGTTTATGTTCGGCCCTGTCTAAGGCTTCCCAGTTACGTTCAACGTCGTGTATCAGTTGTCCGTCTTGGGGTATGAACACACCTTGGTTAAGCGATTTAAGTAGGGTATTTATATGGAAGTAAAGAGCTTCAATTTCACTCCGCTCTATGTACCTGAACACCGGAAACGAATAAGTAACATTAAAATGTAATATAAAACAAACTGGTCATACTTGGGAGGTTTTTCAACAGTCCGGTATTTTTTAAATGCTAATAGTTCACGCTGAATGCCTTCTAAAGAATTAGGGAAATTATGGTTTTCGAGTTCTTTAATTTTCATTCGGATCCATTCTAACAAGTCGGAAGTTAGTTGTTCATAAATTATTTTTTTCTTATCTATATCCATTAGTTGACCGAGTATCTAAAAAATATATTCATATATATTAGAAAAAACTAGTAAAATTAACAGCACTCGTTTAAATTTCTATAAAAATGATGATAATAATTACGTTGGCTATTCTTCGTCCACTTTTCATTTCATTTTTCATCCTCGCAAACGTATGATAATACGAAGCGACATACGTTATGACGGATTTTTCATCTGGCCTGTTTATGTCTACGTCTATTTTTTTTTTTTCAAACAAAACGTCATAGTATTATTATCAATATACAAATATTACAAAAATCATTTATCTATTTCACCTTCAGCGTCGAGCAATCTGGGAATTCCTAATTCATTATTGGCTACGTCGAACGCTATGTTTAGGTTGTCGATATTTGTATTTTTCTCAAGCGACGGAAAATCTAGAAGATCGGGACGATGAGAGTGGATTAATGCATTGAATCCCAAACCATTTCTCCAAGAACCTATAAAAATCAACACCAAATATTTTATAAATGAAATACATATAACGAAGGTATCAAGTCTACTCTTATACAGCTTTAAGTATTTATTAATTATTGTATTTTGATTTTCACGGAATATTAATGTTTCATTATTTACATACTTGTAAAGTCTTGTATGTTAACACCTTTGTAGCCATTTGTTTTGCGTTGACACCATAAAAGCAAAGCGTCTTTAGCCGATTTCTTTTCACTGCTTTCATTTTCTTCATCCTATTTTATTTATTTTTTTTCAATTGTAGAATAATTCCATTATAATAACAATATATTAATAATTAATATATATTAAATAATAAACAATATCATATGTATATATTGGTCAAGTCTTAAACAAGGCCATCACTTACCACGTCGATTTCAATTTCTTGAATTTGAAATCTTAAGATAATTGTCCATATCAAACCCAAAATCAGTCGAGGATTTCCATCAACAATATCTTCAGCCCCGATGCTTTCCAATCTTACCTATTTGTGCAAAACGATTATTGATGAGTAATCATTGTTTTCGGACGAAATTATAAGAACTTAAAGGTGCAAACGATAATATAACAGACAAATGTATTAAAGCGTTTTTGTAACAATACCTTTGTGTGAAGAAACGCTAAGCTTTTGTTGACGTTTTCCACCTTGTGCACCCTCATACGCCCGTTATTTGGTTTGCCCAGTTTTTCGCCAGAAATTATTTCTAATAGTTTGAGAAGCTTTCTTCCGTCCGCCAAATCCACGAACAAATCGTCCACCTCCATTCTTACCTATATAACAAGGTTCAAAAATAAAATATGTTTATTTTGGTAAAATGGGCTCACATTACACCGATTTGGTTTGCAACTCTGCATAACGCTCTTACTTTTTGTAAAAATGAGTTCATCCATTTGGTAAAAGTCTTCTTTTGTATGTGTAACCTCTCCTCTTGGAGGGCTTTAATTCGCCCCTGTTCAAACTTAAGTACATCTTCCCTCTGCGTCATCTCGTTGCGTGTGATTCTTGAATTGGCATTTTATAATACTAAAACAAAATAAAGGTATTTCGAATGAAATACATGTATTGGTACACGATACGTAAATAAATATATATAGTACTCGAAGTTAACTAATTCACGATAAGTAAATTTAATAATGACCTCTAATAATAAAATTATATCTATATCCTCACGCGGTAGGTAATATTTATACGGATTATTAGGTAATCTCGAATTTTGAAATAAATATTAACGCTCATAATGTATATATATATATGATAATAATTATATATAATATAATATATATATATATTATCTATTGACTATTACGATATAATAAACAATCGATATTTCATATGCACTGCAGGTGCATAACTAGCTGAACTAAAACTAACATTAATTGATACACTCGGCATTAGTTGTATAATAAACGGGAGATCGTGTTATGATAGTAATGATATACTATTATGTTGTAAATACTTAATACCTACAAACTGATAAATGCAAGTGTATTGCTCAATTTGCACAAATCTATTATAATCTATAATGGTAGATACGTTATGTGTAGCCATGTCTCATCTGAAGGCAACACAATCAATATGAGATTATGAAAACATAAACAACGTATTATTTTATGGCTAAAATAAACTTATTACTATATTTGGGCAATAGGTAAATTATATAATAATTATTAAAAATAAAAAATAAATTATTTTTTGAATAATTAATTTTATATTATGTAACGATCGAACAATAAAAGTTTGAAACATTATACACGAAGTATTTTTTTTAAATAAATGTAATATATATTATTTTTTTCACATATACACACGTTGTATGAAATAGTCGTTGCTTTTATTTAAACGCTTCATTGGACACCGGCGACTGTCAAGCCCCATCTAGGGAGTTGTATGGTTTCTATAAATTTTGAAGCCAAACTAGTTTGTCAGGATCCTAAATAAATTTAATCCAATTTTAAGGTGTGTTAATCGATGTGCGCGGCTTTTGGCTTGAACAAATTGCAAATGTATAATTTTATTTCAAAGCTGGTAGTATACTATTAAAACACATTTCCTGAGTTATAACTAACCATCAGTTTGACGGTCTATATGTAATATAATATTTCGAGTTGTTTCACGAATGAAAAGCTTTTTTGGTCCCAGTAGAACTTATTGGATTACAATATCGGATAAATAATATTATATACAAGTATAATAAATATATTAGGTATAATAGTTTCGCTGTTGGTACCTACACCCTAAAAATCAAAATCAAGGGAGAGAAAAATGGTTTTGTTTGAATAATAGGTATGTCCGTTGTATTTGGAATTCAATTTATCTTTATTGTTATATGTTATTGGGTAAAGTGAAAATTAATTTACAAAATACAGAAACTTATTAAATAGTTAATAATATTTAAAAAAACAACATAAAATATTCAACTATATAACATTAATAGTAACTGTAAAAATGTTTGACATTTTATATTTTAACTTGTCCACTGCTGACAAGCTGTTTGTACAGGTTAATGTAAATTAAAATAATATATGCGTTTAAATAATCGATAAGTTATCGACAATGTTTGGCTTTAATTAATTATAAAAATGTATTGGTACACGACTTTGTCATCTTCGTAAACATGTATTGTTTATAGTTTATACTCATTGTGTTTTGTTATATTTAAAAATATAATTATAATATTTTATATTTTATAGGAAGGTGTTTGTTAGTTATTCATAACTATTTATGCATACCTAGTCTTGAACGAAAATGTGAAACACATCTCAAACATTTAGATGTTCAATAGTTTTAGATTTAATTTTAACTTAAATGCTCCGGGATCGAGTACGGGATAGATATACTGAAATGTCTGTAATAGTGTACTTTCAACTTGACTATTATCAATGCGATTACTGACCTACAGTCGTAGGTTCAGTGTTTACCGGATTTTTTCATTTACATAGGTGATAATATTACTGATTTCAAGGTAAATAGGCTTGGTAGTCACGTTCTACCTTGAGCTTATACTTAATAGCATAAACTCATCGTTATTAAATGACACGTATTTTAATTTTCGTGAGAAGTGTATTACATGTATAATATTAAATAATTGTTTCAATAATGTAACAGTATACCATTGAATCCGAAGCTATGCACTGAAGTATGTATAATAATTAAGTTAGAATAGAACGAATGATTCTTTATAATATTATTTTCAATTAAAATTTATAGAAAATTTAATTAGGTACATTCAAAAACTTTACGACACATATAACTCCATTATCGTGCAGTAATATAATCCATAATATTATACTTATTTGCTAGTTATAGTATAATATACTATTTTAAGAGAAAACATATTTTTGTATAGGTATATAACATCAATTAATGTAACATGAATGTGTTTATTTTATATAACGCAATGTAGGTAGATATACCTACTACTTAGTACTTATTATAGTTACTGTTATAGTACAAATCGCATAAACACGTATAGGTATCTACCTATGTTCTATACACAATATATATATAATATAATGTATTACAATGCAATGCTAAAATGTACGCTCGTACCTATTATGCCCGAAGAAAAATCTCACGGTGATAGGAATTTTATATTAAACTTAGATTTCTGTATTTATTGATTTTATCATTATTTTATAATTTATTTATACATAAATAGGTAGGTAAAATAATACAAGTATAGTTAATATTGATGTAACTACGCAATATTATAGCTACATTTTTTTTTTCATGACGTCGCGATGAAACAGTTGATGGCGAATGATGAATGGGTTTTATTTGTTGGCATTGACAAATGTTGATGTATTATTTATTGTTAATATATTTATAATCTAAACCTATAATATTTTAATTTTTTTTTTATCGGATTGTACTTTTTATGCAAAAAAGAAATCGATTGTTTTTATAGTATTTCCGTTTATACATACACACTATACAGTATACAAGTATGATTGTTGTACGTATTTGCATCAATATTATTTTTGGTTCGAAAATTATTATTATATTAATCTAATTTTGAATGCATTCTCTGGTAGGATAAAATTAATAAATCTATACATAGGTAAAATATTATAGATTTTAAATAGTTAAAGTATTATTGTATATTAATAAAACGCATTTTGTTTTTATAATATATATATATATTTAATATTTATATGAGACATCTTTAGTTTTTTTTTTTAGAATATTAAATGCATTTCATTGTTTAGTTCAACCAATATTATTTTATAAGTAATTTAACATAAGTAATAAAAAAATTAATTTTCGTTAGTGATTTTATATTTTTGGTAGGTACGTTAAACGGTATACTTGTACTTAATGATTAAAAGTTACGTGTTTTGCATTGACATTCACAATTATAGAATATATGGATGCTGGTGATAACATAACTTTATACCTAGGTACTAATTTAATAATTCTATCAATTATCATTACATTATTGAAATTCCGTCGTGCCATGTTGTTTTAAAAATCAACAATTCTAGATATGTAACTATGTATTATAATTCTCAGGAAAACTATTTAAACTAACAAGATAGACAAAATGGATACAGTAAATATTGTATGTTATCTTTTGCTTCTGTAAATTGAAAGAATTATTGTAAATCAAACTACACGTTTAATGAAATTTAAATGACTAAATACATTTTTATTTTTTATAAACTATTTGTATTTTACTAAAACTCTTAACATTTAATTTGACCATGTAAAATTAGACATTACGAATCAGAAGGAAAAAAAAAATGTGGTTTAACGTGTACTTCTCATTTTCACTATCGTAACACGATTTTCGATTGTATTACAGTTTTAAATATAATACATATAATACTTTTTTTTATGAATTATGAATTATGTTAAGTCTTGTGAGGTCTCATCTTACGTATGTATTTTGAATGAAATTCTAGTGCAACTAATTTGCAGTAGATAAAAAACAAATAGTGATGTAGAACTGTAATCGTGATGAAAGGAAATACAGACATATCTTAGCTCTAGGTTCACAATTAGGCTATAATGATCTAGCTGATGAAGTATTTATTCTCAATAAAAAAAAAAATACCACATTTAGTGATGATCATACAAAGTCGATTGAAATTATTTCAAAATAATTGTTTTTATTGCTAATTCGTATTTTTTTTCTGGAATTGCATTCAATGACAAATTTAAAAACAAAAGATGTTCCTTTTCTAATGTTCCGCATATTAAATTTCAGTTAAAAGACCGAACTCGAAAGAAAAAATAAATGTACATCCATATTTTATGCATAATATTATACTTTTAAATAATTATAATGACATATTTTGACTGCAATCAATGCTGAAAGTTCTGATACATTATACATTTTAATTTTTAAAATATTTTAACAGTAGGCCTTTTTAATTTTTATTATGATAACGATAACTATTATGATCTTTGTTATTATATAGTGTCAACTGTTAAGTGTACTGAAAGCTGATTAATATCAACAAATTCAAAAATAATATATAGTAATACCATTGATAATGATGGTAATACTATTATCTCAGGTCATGAATAAGTGTCATTAAACTGTTATAATGAATTTATAAATAATGTATAGAAGCATAAATACTTAAAAATGAAAATTTGGAATTAATTATTAAACTTATAATTTTAAATTATAAACAACATAAATAAAACAAGACTTAGTACTATGTAATATTTTATACCACGCCTTTTTTAATCCTTAAACTTAATTTTGTTTTAATTTTATGTCAATAAATGATTGTAAATAAAAACGCAAATACAACGAATATAGACACGAAGAACTCGATATGCTTATTGCTTGAGGTTGAAAATTATGATGTTCATAAATTAAAAACGAACAAAATACAAATAAAACAAATTCGATAACGTTACACAGATACATGTATAATTTATATACGTATGTTGTAAATATTAAGATCAAATGAAAGGGAAAACTTACGTTGATTGAGTAGTTATGTTATATTTAGGTACATACTATATTAAATAGAGCGATTCATCAAGCATGATTATCAACCCCTCCCCTTGTAGATATACCTTAGTAACATTAGCAAGGTAACTATTGTTAATTAAAATATTGACTGTCTTAATAGGCATACTAAAGAAACATTTTCAAATATTTAGATTTATTTATCATTTAAGGAGTTTTTTGTGGTGACACAAATATTTTTTTCCCAAAGGAGGACTCTCAGCTAATTTTTTACTGTAAATTGCTGTAAACGTTTCATACATAAGTTAAAAATGACTTAAAGTGACTTTAGAGCAAAAAAAACTGTCAATATAATAATAATAAAAAAAAAAAAAATGTTAAATAAATAAACGAAAAAATGCTTTCACATGAATTTTATACAAAGGACTTTTTATTATTATACATAATGTATATCACGCAATACACAATTAATTTTTTTTTCATCGATTATTTAAACTTGGATTATTTTTAATTATAAAGAAAAAACATTTCACGAGATTATTGTCTTGAATTTATTATTTATTTTGAAAACTTCTACAATATAATATTATAGGTACTTAATTTTCAACTCATCGCGCGAGTGTTGTAAAAACTTTAAACTCTTGACATTATTGTATTATAATATTTAATCGGCCAAGTGTGCGTAATTCTTATATATAGAATATAGCAATGACGTATATTCGTGTTAATACCACTGTCGTTGTCAGTCGAACAATACGTGTATCGCGCGAACTAACGAGTACGAAAATAATAGCAATAATAATGATTATCGTCGGAGTTCGGAAGATAATTATTATTTGTCGAATATTGCCGTGTCTAATGTGCCGCATTGATTATGCCATAAACATTAATACATAATGATGATGATGATAATAATAATAATTATTATTACTAATGCATCGGATATATTCATGTGAATAATATAATATTATTTGGTATGTATCACATTAATGCAGCGGTGAATCACCTAAATACGCCACCGCCGGTGATATTACATATTATATTATATTACGACCGACGAAGAAATGTGAGAAATTCAAAGCGCACAATGCGCGTAGGTAAATACGTGCGTTTGGCGTTTGACATATTATTTTTCCTATCATTATTATTACTATACAAATACGCACACACCGCACACGCACGTATAATGTGGAAGGAAACAGCAGAAGGCCTGACAATGCCATCCTTGTTAGTAAATTTTGTCGTGTAAGTCATTTGGCGCGCGTGTGAAACCGTGGTCCCGTCATTGTACACGACGATATTGATTAGCACACATACTGCTAAGTCTACTTATAAGTCATATATTATGTACCTGCTATATACTATACAATAAATTATTGTATTATACACCGTCTCAGCCGAGTGCATTATTAGACGTACGCGCACGTATAATCTACTATGGACATATATATATATATATATATATATATATATATATATAGGCACTATATGTGATGTATATACTTCATGAGTGGTGTACTATATATATACACATATGGATTGCCGGGAAAATAATAATAATAATAATAATATGTCAGTGACCCGGGGCACAGTGTTTATGTACCTACGGATAAGTAATATAAAAGGCCGGGGACACCGCGACGATGATGGACGATGATGGACTATCGAAAATTTCAATGCCGACGACGTAGGTACATATTATATATGGGTATATAGGTATAACATAATAAATTCTATTATATCATTGAAATTTTTTGATTGCCGATTAAAATATGTGCATTTACTCGGGAATATCCATTTGACGAACTAGCGTCTAGCAGTACCTAATTATTATATAATATCGGTAGATACCAGCTATTTGGTTATAACCAACTACTTGGTGTACGTACTATTAGGTACGTGGATATTTTTCGAAATAAAAACGTATACAACATAATAAATATACATAAATGGCTAAACATTATTTGATTTTCGTATGGTCTGAAGAAGAATTTATTTCTACAAAATATTGAATCGATACAATTGAAATTTGAGAATTTTTTCCTAGAAAAATATATCAAGTATCAATATCACCACTTAGTACCTATACAACGAAAAAAAACATATAAATTGGTCGAAAAAATGAATACTCATAGCATTATAGCAGCTGCAGTATAACGGTGAATGGACTATCTACATTATAGAAATAAGGAAAATTATCATAATACACTTGTGTTCTTATATGGAAAAAACGGATTATAACGAGTGACGAAAAAAAAAAACATCTGTAATATATATGTACATTATATATTTATATAGACGTTGTTTTTTGTACAACATATACACACATACACGCGCGCACATATATATTTATATTAACCTTTATCTGCGTTATGCTACATAGTAAAAAACTCAAAGTATGTATTAAGGTGATTTTCTCAGTCAACAAAACGAATCGGTCGATTGCATTGGTAATACGCGCATCTGAAACAACCCGATGCGTTTTGAATAAAAAAAGTTATAATAAAACGTTGAAAATATTTTGTATTAAAAAAAAATAGTTCTAGAAAGGGTTTATTTATTATTATAGGTATATATATATATTTTTTTCTGTAATCGAAGTCTGTTGGCTATTTAATTTGTCATTGTTGCATTTTGGTGGAACGTATTATATTATTATTTTATCGTACAGTGAGTTGCATTCTCTATTGCTGCAGAATTTTTTTTCGTTTTATCGTCTAGGTATTATTGAATATATACTAAGGCACATATTAAATATTATACACCGTCTTTACAGGGGACTAAAACACTTTACTACCTATATTTTAACAATACCAACACATTAATTTAAATAATATTATAATATATATTATACGCTCAATACTATTAATTGAAACTTTGAAGCTCCTATGCTTTTTGGTTCTTATTAATATATAATTATATAATTATTAATTTATAACATTTAATTTTTGTACTAATTATTGTTAATATCTCAAGTAATACTATTTATTGGTTGTTGTTGTTTTTCTTATAAACGTTAACTCTGGCATAAACCCTACTACAGTTATGAGCCTAAATTTTAAACCAATCAAACATTGTTATTTTTTCGAAATAATAGTTACGAAACAGTGTATAATACATATAACAATTCAATAACAACACATGTTAACGTCTACATGGTCAATTACAACGATGAAAATACAATTTCTTAAATAATAATGTTATTATTTATTATTTTCACATTGAACGTATTCTTATATAAGTTTAACAATATTGTTTCACGATGTATTTACTAGGTATATAGTTCCTAGTTCCTATACGTTCATAAAAGTAATACCGTCTTTTCTACACAGCATACAAGTTTTGCTCGAAATACCTATAAAGTTTCATTCGATTATAAGTGCGTATTGCGTATATCATTAATCTATAATTATTAAATACAGACTTTAAGTAGGTAATCGTTTTGTACCTATACATTAATCGTTACTTAATATTCAATATAATTTTCGAAAACATACATTTATATATCATATGAAAACTCCCGAGACAGGCAGTCAACAAAACATTTTCAATGATTCATAAATAATACCTAACTAAAATAGTAACAATAAACGCGCATCGATATATTTATTCAGTTTTTATATAGTAGGTATATTGACCTCAATATGTTATCGGAAATTATTAAACATGTATGATGTGAGCATATTATGCATACAAACGTTTAATAGTTGCATCGATAATTAACCCATAAACGTAACCAAGCCGCGTTATTAATTTCATTGATGTTTAAACATACAACTATACACAAAGTTTCACAGTCGTACATTGTGCTGCAGGTTATTGATGTCGGAAAATTTTAATTGATGAGAGGTGATGGATGAATGACATAATAATATATAATATATGAAGAAACTCGCATAAATAATAATAATTATTGTCATAGGTATAGGATTCATGGTTTTTATTTTTATTTTTTTTTGGAAGAGGATAATTGGGTATAATATTATGTTCTACTACGTACAAAACACCTTAATAGTTTTAAATTAAAGCTTTAGTTTTTTTTTTCAAACAATTTGTTTATTTTTGCATAGCTGAGGTCATGATAAAAATTTAACACGTCAAGTTACGGCACTGCAGTCCGCCTCTGATAATGTTGCACAGGCACACAGCACACACACGCGTAATATAATATATCGATATGCATGGGGGGACCGAATACCAGAATTTGTATAGTATTTAATCGATACATACGAGAACTCGACAATCAATTTTTACTGACAACACTATATTAATTCGATAACAATAATTCCGTGTAAATTCGTTTACAAAAACGACCGCAATCTGATGTATATGATGTATTGTATTAAATTGATGTTATATGTCGTATACCAGGTTAGCGTTGTTTGGTAACCGAATAAAGTGTATATGTAGGACTATAGGTAAGTTTTATATTATTATACGAAACAAATATATAAGACGTATACTACAGACTGCAGTAAGCTATAGGTAATTTATATATAATATTGTAAGTTTATAAAACAAGCCCCGCCGGATATAGATGGATATCGTCATTATACATTATTATTATTACGCCGATTAGAATACAATATAATACGGCATAATAATATATATAGTTACTTATATATAGTAATAATCTAAAACGGGTTAAACATATAACATTTTTGTGGGTGTGATTTTTGTATATAAGCTACCTATATTATAATGTACAGACGGTTTACATTATTATCAACTATATAATATATATATGATGTTTATTATATATAGGGACCTACGACAATGAGCTCGTGTGCGACGTTAAACCGGGGTAGGTACACACAATATTATCGGACCGCACCTCAATCCGTAGTCGAATGTGGGCATTGTGTGCTCCTCGTGAGTTTTTCACACGCAAGTAATTCGTTAAATTTCCTCTCTGCGCGATGGTATAGGTACGAATGTACAACAAGTGGTGTATGAGTATGTAGTGTGTATACACTTTAGAGTGTACACATTATGTACGTCACGAAAAAAAGGAGTGTCACTATGCATGTTGTATAGTGTGTTAAACACCATACAAGGGGATACACGGCACACTCGCGCCAACTCAAATTTACTATCCATTTCTAATATTCTTAAAAGTACATAATATAGCGTATAGCCAGCCAGTATAGAGGTACTATATAATATGCAGGAAAAAAAACGAATCTCCGTCACATCATACTATCGCTAAAATAGTAAAATGTATGCCAACACAAGTGACGACTGACCATTATTGTATAGGTACTTACTTATATAAGAAAAAATCGCTATGGCGGTTTTTTTGTGCATCTCTCACGTCACCTTGTCCGCCCAGAGTTAGGTTCATGAGCTTCTACTATATCTGCGTATATTATATATATACGAATATCGTATATTATGCATAACGATATAATTACAGCTATTATCGGTACCTAATACTATGTAATATATATTGTTCACTATGCAGAATCAGTATACGTATTGTATCCGATCACCACTTTATTTTGAAGAAGCCTATTAACATATTTTTAAAGGACTTTTACCCCACACTCTATATAATATGTTTATGTCACATGATTATTTTACAAAGGTTTCACTTGGATTTTGCAAACATAAATCAAAATTCCGGCAACGAATCTCGATCTATATGATCAACCGTTTTCGCGAGTGCGTATAGGTATAGGTATATATATATAGTGTTGTGTGGTGATGAAACGAGTCTTGATCACCTCCTGCCCAACGAACACGTATTGCCCGTTTCCCGAGGATTAGGCCATGGATAAAGGTAGCATAGTCATCTAATATATTATTCACAGGTTCTTTCAACGAATAGACGATTTCATACACATCCATGAATGTACCAACCTTTGTTTAAAAATAAGGATTTATTGCAATTATATATTATACGATGGAAAATCCGAGGAAAACCTTAAGTAAAATAATCGGGTAACGCGCTGCATTAAATTCCTTCGTCACGTTTTGGTAAATCCACTTTCCCACCATGGGTAACTATATAAAGAATTTAAAAAATCATTTGTTTTTTTTTTTTTTTTAAAGCACATGCCCTATTAAAATATAGAAGCGATCCATTTCATTATAAAGAAATCTAACTTCATTGTGGTAAATTTGCAAGTCACTATCTTGAGTATTCTTCTTTTTTATAACGATATTTTTTTTCTTATAGTCAAATATATAATTATGAAATATGATTCGAAATTATGGCTAGTTCAACAAAAATTTTCCAAAATAGTTAATTCACATTACACCTAATATGCGGCCAAACGGTAAAATTTTATCCACTGATGGAACAAAATGTATCATTTTAATATTTTCGTTCACGAATTCGATTATAAAACGAGTGAAATGTCGCATAATATTATTTACATATAGTCAAAATTACTAGTCTAGGCAGGTTCCAAAATTGATCCAAATATGTATTTTTTTTAATCTTTGAATACACCCTAACCCACTGTATACATGAGTTATATTTTATTGTATTACTTCGGTGTGTACAGGTAATATTATGAGGTAGGTATACGCATGCGTACGTAGAATTGTATTGCATTTTACCAGAATCCTCAAAAATCACGGTAAATGAATGGATATAAAACGGGCACTAAGTTTCGACAGTACGCACATATTAATATTCTATTACCAATGTTGAAATAAAATTCATAATGTACTTTTCAACCTACCTGCAGCAGAATATTACGATATCAGTGCGACGTAACACTGTAAACATACGGCTCTTAGTGCTCCTATACACTAGCAGTATAATATAACAATCGGCGCGCGCAGTATTATCCTAGCACGTAATATATATAGGTTCACATAGTGCGGGTCTTTGTGTGTCGCGTACGTGCAACAATTTTCGCCACACTGTCCGAATATTACGCTGTATACACACTGTATATAAAAAATATAATATTATACCATACGCACTATAACACACATCACACACGTCGGGCTTGGTTACGACGACGGTGGTCGGTTTTCAAAAATTATTCGACTTATTAATACACAGCGCTCTCGTGCATGTATGTAGGTATATAAACGCGGTGGTAGTCGCCACCCTTAAAAATAAAAACAACAACATCTGTCGGACATGTGGCCGAGGCGTTATTATTATATTATTACACACATATCCGAGGAGCAAGCAAGCGTGATTGTGCGCGTGCGTGAGTGCGTTTTTCTGCGAATTTGTATCCGCAACAGCATTTTGCACTCGGTCGCATGTGGTCCAAAAAGTGGATTAAAATAGGCACACCGGACAATGGCGGCAATACGCGAAAACGAAAAATAACATTCTTCGGAATTTTTCGATTTTCAATCATATACAAATGCCTTTTTGCCAATATCCAAAAAAAAATTATTTTTTGAGCTCACTACTATTATATTTTGTTTTAATTATCAATATTATTATACATGTCCGATTAAAACTCTTCTACCTACACTTAAAATATTATATAACTCACTGCAGTGATGTGAAGAGAAAGATAACTAAGTGTTATGGTGAAAATATATTATGCAAACGAATAAAAGAGGAGTCATGTCACACCGCTGCGGCTTTGACCACTGAGCACGACGACTTATAAGTTATAGCTGTTCTCTCGACAATCGCCGTAAATATTATAATTGTATGAGCGTTTTTGTTGGACCAATTTGTATACAAATACAAACTTAAATCCTCGGGGTGAATTTAATTTAATATCGTGTGTTTTTTACTTTAATTCAAATATTAGTCAGTTTTTATATTATATAGTAACAGTGTCTATAGTAGTAATGTAGAGAACAAAAACGACTTTTCCGCTTTTTAACATCACCGAAGGATCGTCGTGTTGGCCCGCACCCGACTTCTCTCACCACAAATACGAAAAGACGTTTTTTTCGTTCTTTATATTATTACTATTACTATTAATATTAGTCTTTTACGCAGTATATTATTATACTTTGATGCAAGATGTAATCTAATAATTTTACCTTATACAGCTATTTTGTCACCGCAGTGGTAATAGTGGTAAATATACGATGTTTTAATTTTCAGTCATATTTCGTCATAATAAATTTATATCAGTGTTTGTGCGCAGATAAAACTAAATGTTGCACATTTTTCTAAATAAATAATAGTTGAACCATTTTATTATTATTTATTTAGTTTTTGAAAACCATCTCATAATTAAAACATGATGGCTCTTGTTCCCAAGTTCATAAATAAAAGTCAACCGTTTTTATTTTCTTTGTTTATTTATTTTTTCAACATTATAATAATATCTAATATGGTTTGCACTGTAGCATTATATGTCATATTATATTTACATTCATACGGAACATTTTGTTTTGTATAAGTGTAAATAAAGAAGTATATTATAAAATATAACAAGAAACCGTTTTATAAAAAAAAGTTTTAATTCAAATAATTAGTGCCTCGAATCTCGATACACACGATATCTATAAAAACTAAAAAGTAAGAATCATGTTTTTTTTATTTCTGTGAATTATTAACAATAATATATATAGGTGTGACTTTAACCGACGAATTATATTTCTTTTAAATACGTTTTTACGACAATAAATATTAGTATAATGTACTTAGCATTTTTAGATATATATAGTATTGACATTTAAAATAATACATTAATACTAATACCTACCTACCTATCTACATTTTAGAACATTCATACGTTTAATAACTAAATAATAAGTACAATAAAAACATTAATATATAACTAGGTATACCTATGTTATACTAATAAACAAGCCCATATTATATTACAATATTGTAGATCGTATATGATATATTTGCACATTAAAACAAATGAATAGGGCCCGGGATTGTATACATTTGTATATTTTTATTTATTAAATTACAAAGTAGCTAGATAAGACACAAATTTGAATCTTAAACTAATGTAACGGTATGCAAAATTAAATGTTGCATATTTTTGCATATTTGGAACATTTTTAATTTTTATACAATACCATCCACACATGGCCCTCTCCACCAGACTTTTCAAGGAAAATGGAAACTTCAGTCAACATAATTCGTATAGGACGTACATCGCTAACTCACCAGTATCTGATAAAGAAAGACCCACCCCTATGTGCCAGCTGCGGTACTCCTCTCTCAATCAAACACATCGTAACTGAATGCCTCTCATACGAAACGGATAGACTGGAAGTAGGCATCTCAAACATCCTGTCAGAAGCCCTCCACCCAGACAACATAAGACAAATAATAACCTTTATTACTAAGTCTAACCTTATCAATAGTATTTAATATGTAACTTATATAACATGTAAATAATTTAGAATTAAACTCATTGTGGTCAATGGCCATAGTTGCCGAGGCTTAATTCAAATTAAAAAAAAATGTTATGCATGTTTTACCATTTTTCTTAAATATAATGCATATTTATGAAAAAATAGTATTAAGTTATTAATATTAAGAATTAACGTTATGTCCTATGTAAAACCTTGCGAATGTAAAAAGAAAAAACTTTGCTAAAAATCGACATGCATTTTTATTTGAAAATGTATTTAAGTCTCTAGTAGTTTTAAGTTAAGAACTGTAACTCTTCTGATAAATTTTAAATATATTGTATTATAAAAATATACCTACTAAATTTGTTTTTATTGATTTATGTTCACGAGTTTTCATTTAGATGAGTGGATGTTCAAAATGCAACATACTGAATTGAATACATCATACAAAATACAATTAAATTATATTAACTAGGCTTTTAATACATTGGATTGTTCCATATTGATTATTTAATGAATTATATACATTTTTAAACTAAATAAATTTAATTAAAATGCATTTTTGTTTACATATTTAAGCATATTTTGTAAATTTTTAGTGCATATAATTCTGGGCCCTACAAATAAAATATATTAACTAAATTTGTATATACTATAATTATTATTATACTATAATATATTTTAGAGCATATACAGACAAATAATTTTTGATATTTCAACGATAAGCTAAACATGTAATGTTCATAAATAAAAATTCAAAGTTTTAATACTGTTGTATAAATTCACAGCGTAAATACTATCAGATGGTATTGTTGATCACATATATCAATTAAAGAAAGTAAAAAAATCTTATATTAATTATTTTCAAAATACAAACTAAACACAAAATTAATTTTAAAAAAATGAGAAGTTAATTAGAATTTAAGCTAAATAGGTACTAATTATGTTCTATTTATACAATAATTACTTTGAATAAATCAGCAGTAATACATAATATACCAGGTATATATATATATGCTTAAAATTTAAAAGTTATTTTATACTTAACATACGTTTAATTCAATATTCGAGTTTTAACCAAATAGGTTTCAAAATAGAAGACATTATAAATTGTTTAGGTAAATTATTTTAGGAAAAAATATGTTTTTTTTAAAAAAAAAACTTCAACACTTTACGATTGGAATAGATATAGCATGTGATATATAATATATAGATTATATTTTTCTTGTGATTACTGAGATAACCAGAGTTAACAAAAAAAGTATAATATCTGTAGCACGTATAATGATTCTTGGAAGTACATTTTACAACATGTTTACTACATACACTCAATACTATATCCAATAAACTTACATAAAAATATAAAATATCAATGGTTGACCAAGATAAAAAAATAATTTATGTTTTATATTATAGTATATAATATTATATCTTTGTGCGCATTTTAATTCTTGTACAGGAATCAAAATAGAAATTACACAGACAATTAATACTTATAAATGCAATTTTATATATAAATCTTATGTAATCATAGAATTTGGTGTACAATAATTGTACTATTTTAACATAATTATTCTATTATTAAGGAGTTTGATAAGGTATATGATATTATATTATAATAATATTTTCTTAGCAATTAAACGTTAATTTTATTACATTGTTTTTTTTACGGATAGCAGAACATGTAGTGGATCCTACACACGTAATATCAGTGCCAAATAGTCATATCGTATACAGACATTTCCATAAAATTATTTTAATGATTATTTTTTTATTGTAATTATTATTAGTCATACTAAGTTATTTTTAATATTTTAGTAATAGTAATAGTATAATATAAAAACCGCGAGTATATAATTACGGAAGAAATTCGTAGAATTTTAATTTTCAATACATCATAGTTAAACCATAGACATAATATTATAATATAGAAATAGTTCATAATTTTGTTGAACAATCAATTGTTTTAAAATATATAATAAACCTATCCAACACTGTAATATTCTATCATAAAAAACTGAATTAGAAAATAGGTATAGTTGTTGACATGAAGAAATATGATGGGACACCCAATTAATTAAAAATAAACCTATAGTTAAAGTGGATTCCGAAGTAGTTAATTAACCTACCGATAGAATTGAATTGAAAAATAAAATGTAGGTATTAAATCGTTTACACATTTTATGCTCAACCGAGTGAACACCTATATTGCCATTATTTGCGTGTACTTACGTAAAAGTTGTAAAATTAACTGATAAAACTTACTTTTTATAGGCTTATCTTGCATTAATCCTACCAATGTACAAGTTGGTAGAATACGTTTTATATACGTATGTTATACAAAATTAAACTGAACAAAAAAGAAATTCGGTCAAATATAAATAACTCAAAAGTCAGAAACTTCGCATTAACATATCTTCAAACATACCAAAGTTAGAGATAAAAAGTTTATACAGTTACAAAAGACAAACTTTGCACTTCCTACACAACTTGATTATAAGTACCTATCTTCAAAGCAGAATGTATTCGGGGAATTAAAAATAATAATTTTGAATAATTAGTTGCTAGTTTACCTAAAACAAAATTTATTATTTATTAAATATTTGGAAAATGCATACATATTTATAAAATCTATACACATTGTTATTGGAAAATATTCCAACGATTGAAAGATCTCGCTTCTACGAGTAAATATGAGACTTATATTGTTTTGACAAAGCTATTAATATATTTGAAATGTAATTTTTAGAAATCAGATAATTGTGAGTTAGATTACGTTTTTCTTTTGTATGACTTTCGAATTTAACTCAAATAATATGTAACTTTTGTACAAGGTTTGTATGTAATTCGAAACCACTATTTAACGTGTTTTCTTTACTAATAGTTCTATAATATTACTTTAGAATGTCAGTGAAGACAATGTGACAAAATACCTTATTTGGCACAAAAACTTATTGGCAAGTGTTTTATTTATTACTTTTACGTTGGTGAAATTTAATCCAAAACATTCAATAATGACTAAGAATTTTAAATCGATTAAAATTGTTTGCAAATTGGTATCTGTTTGATTCTCATCGGGTGATTTGTGAGAATATTATTTTGTCACTCATGCTTTTAAAGAATGTGAAATACTTGTATATAGACAGTTTAATTCAATTCCCAAACGAACGATAATTAAACTCTGAAGATAAATGGAATTTTAGAAATTGTATTGTCAATAATGAATCTATATGTTTAAAGACACTAATTGAAGAACTAATAGTGATGAAATTACCTACATTTTCAATAAAAAAAAGTTTATACCGTCAAACCTAAGGAAAAGCACGAAATTAGAAATTTCAAATATTATTTGTTTAACCCAAAAAATATAAGGATACTTTTTATGCTAGAGTATACATTTAAATACTTTTATTATGAGTTTGGTTTACGAATATGCAATTGGTATTTTCCAAACTCCGACAACTAAACAGCTATACCTATATTTATCGCAGTTATGAGTTGTGACAAAAATATTTTTTTCGAATCCAATTTTTAATCCACGAATGCACATTGCACACGTTTTGATTTATGATGAAGTTAATTAAATTATCATGGAATTATAGGTATGCAGTGTGTTACATAAATCAAATGGTAATAAAATAACATAAATAACTATGAATAGACAATTTAGTGTTGGTTTATTTGATTTTAATATGAGCATCTTTATGAATAATAAAATAACAAATAAACGATTAAAATTAAATTGCATAAATTTTCGATAATCGTGGTACAGATACTTATGAAATATGTATATTATATTATATTGTTCTTTGTAAATGCCCTTATAAAAATAAAGCGATATTTCATAAGTTACCAAGGGTGTAATTAAGGGGGGATAGATCACCCAAAACTTTTATTTTACTGCTAACATTTTATATTTAGTGATGTAGGTTACATAACCTATACATTTTGTTAAAAACATATAATCCCCCCCTCCTCAAACCAAATTCTTAATTACGCCACTATAAGTTATACGATATCACATAAGTTAAATAAAAAACAATTATATTTTGTTTAATCAGTTAATTAACACTTTTATATTATCAGTACCTAAGCAAACACAAAATGTGCGATGCAATTAAAATAATCTTGTTTACTTTATGTAAAATTGTTTGTTGAGACGTATTCATTAATATATTTATGGTTATCATGAATAAACAATTAAGAAATTATACCTTCAAATGTGGAATTTTATCAATAATAATGATTGTTATAGTGATTCTGATTGCGAAGCAAATTAATCGGTATCCGCCACTACATAGGTTTGGGTGCGCGTAGACGAAACAACAAATCGTACGAAGTTTTGAAATAATTTGAGTTTTTAAACGTTTCGTACACGTGTTTCGAGTATAGTTATTGTTTTATATTCAAAAGAGTGGGACAATTTTAAGAGACGGAAACAACATAAGATATAGGTAAAAAAGAAATATTATTTTCAAATAAATATTATACATGACGTATTTTATTATAAACGCGTGTGCTACGTACACGATTCCTCCCCTTCCACGAGTAATATAAGGTCAAGGACGGGCGCGAGTCTATACGAATTCTATAATTTGGTCGAGTTGCGTTAACAATGGCAATATTTTTGCGCGTACAGGTACGTATTATTATTATAAGTGTACGTTGTACCTATATAGTGCAGTAAACACAGTTCTGTTTTTTTCAAATATATATTTATTATTACACAGATATAATACAACCACGTCAGAAATCGGGTTAAACGCCCAGAACACAATAATATTATTATCCGCTATCCGCGAGTTGACGAGCGGGAACTCTAATGACGGTGATGGACGAACGATACGGATAATATTATATTGTATGCAAGTATTTAATAGTAATATACTTACTGCAATACTCGCGTCGTTTTCGCAGTAAATTAGAACACACGATCCTCAATGACCCTCCGATAGGGTAAAGGGTAAACGATAGTATGGTAGTTATATAATAATATACTTGTTATAACAAATACAGTGATCAGACGTGATGAACATCAGACGCGTATAACACGCGCATATAATTTTAAAAATATCATCTTCGTAAGCATTATAATAATATGATATGCAATACAGTCATCGTTGACTTGTCGCACGAGCGCCATGCGTGGGGGACCCGCGGACGAATTTAGACGCGGCGTCAGGCGAGACTGCCGCGGCGGCTGAGGAAAAAAAACCGTTTGGTACAGAGCAGTCGGGTATATGAAGAACACTAGTGCATTAATGGCGTATAGAGGAATGCATCTTAATACAGTATATTATTATGAGCTACGATCGTATAATATTCTCGTACAATAATAATAATATTGTAATGCGGCGCGTTGAAACCCACGACGCGCGTCGTCACTATAAGAACTTTCGCGAAGGCCGCCGCCGTCACCACCGATGTCCACGGCGACGCAAGACGTCATAATTATATCGAAAAACTCAACGTCCTTGGACCTATCGTCGGCCGATTGTGTGAGGTGCATGCGATGAATAAAATTCTTTGCGAGCGGCTGCTGAGGCCGATATTTAGAGTGAATAGCTGCAGCGACAGAAAGCAGCAGCAGCAGCAGCAGCACATATACAAAAGACAATAGTGGTCGGTTTTTTTTCGTCCTGTCGTAGAAGTAAAAAAAAAAAGGAAATAATAACACGAAAAAAAATATATAATAATAATAATAAAATCGTAGCACACACGATATAATTTGTGGCTGCGACGATTTCAAGGTCACCGGTCGACCGATCGACCGATCGACCGACCAGCGGCGGCGGCGGCGGTGGCGGCACACTAATTAGACACTTTGCGGGGATCTCGAGGGGGTCGGTCGTATCACATGTATATAAAATATGTAATATATATATATACACAAACTATATTATTGTGTTATATACGTATATATGTATGTAGTACAACACTATAGTATAGGTACCTATATGTACTTAAACTTCCTTGTTGGTCGGCTCGCTCATTTCCACGCGGTCGTCGCCGCATGCGGTTGGGTCTCTGGTGATGTGTGTATAACGCGGTAAGTTGATTCCTATAACCGGGTAGGGGGGTTACGTTATATATATATTAGAGGCCCGCGGGAGTCGAGTCGCCACATCTGCATTCCACGCGGACGGGTTGCCCGGAAATTAAAATCATATTTTACGATACACACGACGCCGCGCGCGATATATATATATATAGTGGTTATATAGTAATAGTAATAGTAATAATATTATATATACATATCATTACGATATTTGTGCGAGCGAGTTGCCCGCAGTGTGAGTATATATTATATACGAACGACGACGATTTTAGATGTGCCGTTTAAAATAATAATAACTATTATATTATTATTACCTTATATACCTACTCGCATGGATACATTTTATACTATAATATTATATTGTCCAATTGGTTCCTAAAATCTCGAGAAAAAAAAATAATAATAATCGTGACGCCCGCGCCGGCAACAGAGTATACCTAGGTAGGATAGTGGAGTATAGTGTGTACTGTGTATATGTATATATTATCATTATGTACAGTAATATAATATACGCGCATACATACATCTATATAATATATATATATATAGGTACGAACACGTACGCACGCACAAACACCCGCACGCACGCACACGCATACAACAGGTTCCATGACCTGTGTGTAAGATTTTTTTACTCGCCAATATTATATACATATACATACCGAACCGTCGAGATCGTAATATTATTATTTTGTTGTTGTCTTTGCCTTCGTCGTCGCGAAATCCAGACGTCCGCGTGTTGCGCGGTGTACGCCATTTAATATTATAATGCGTATCAAATAATAATATTGTCATCGTCTATATAATATATAGATGACGATAATATATAAGTATATCATACTTAAACCTACAGGAGCTCAAGCATATTTTGGCCGGAGAGTGACAATATTTCATATAGTTTGACTCGTCACTCGTCTTGTGAGGATTGTTAGGAAATCGGAGATACCTATTTTTTTTTTCACAAGACATATGATATTACCAACATATTTTTTTATTTTTTATTATTACTTTAAAGCCTCAACAACTAAGGTTATTAGCTTACATATTTTAAAATATTACTTATATATACAGGTACAATTTACAATACATTTTACAATATTACAATAAAATTATTCTTGGTAGGTATGTGTAATTAAAGTAGGGGAATATCTAGGAAAACATATGAAATTATATGAGGTTACCAACATATTATAGTTGTTGTAGTTGGCAAATGTTACTTGGTAGAAAATGTTACGCACTAAAAATTACTTTTGGTACAAATCTAAAACGTAAGAATATACAAAAGTGGTTAGGTTAGGTTAAGTATCAACAACGAGCTGCATGTAGGCTGCCTCCGATCCACGCGAGTGTTTGAAACCCAGATGCCATCTCAACCACCTCGTCCTTCTCCTAAACATGTAGTCGTGTGTAATAATATAGTAACGCCACTGAACTATATTGTATACCTATATCGCGGCATAGTGCATAGTTGTACTTGTTATAATTTCAAATTTTTATAATAAATCATGGCACGAACGATTTAAATGAAAACGAGCGTCATATTATTGGGACGCCACGTGTGTCTGATTAATATTTTGTACAATTAGTTTAACTTTATAGACGTATATACATACGTACTGCGTACAATTTCTCGGGTATATAACTAAGATGAAATCCCGCGGTGCAACGCCTTCGTCGGTCGAAATCATATCGTTCAATACAATAATATATAACCAAAACGCGTATGGTAATAACTCACAAACATATTTAAATAATTTAAAATAATTCCCGCAAGACGCCGTGATGTGTGTACATATTACAAACATACGGACATTTACAGTTTCCGCGTTCGTCCATCATCAACGCCGTTATTCACACGCGCGTTGATCGTATATTATGTATAATTATTGGCAAAGCCTATGTAGCGGGATTCGAAAACCGAAAAAACATTGATTAAAAAAAAAAAAAAAAAACGAATATATTCACGGAGGCGTATCGTCAGTACCTATAAAATATCAAGTTCAAGGGTAACGAAACAAAATTCGAGTTTTCGATAAAATTTCAAGTTCATGAGAGACATAATAATAATATATTATGATAAACTGTTGCACAGAAATTATTTTAAAATCGTAGCTCCACGATTTTTCACACGTATCTTAATAATGATAGTATATAGGTACTTAAGTTAATATTCGTTTGGTTTTCTAAATAATCCCAAGAAGTTTTTAAAATATTTTGGACGCAAGGTTAGGTAGGTACTACATATTTTATGTGATAAGCGTGTTTTAGACGTTTTAGTTCTGTATATGTATAACCATCGCTTCCTATAATACTTTACGACCGTGGATGTATTTTTACACGTTTGCAAGTAGACGGTAGTAAAATACGTCAGAGGTGGTATATATAATATAATGAATGCATATCATATGAATATATCTTCCTATATGTATTTTATTTATATTTATTTTACTCTTGCGAACAAACTGTGACCGTTTTGTAAGTAACTGCATACCTAATATACATATAAATATAAGATATTATTATAGGTATATAGGTTACATCCCTCGTAGTCGTATATACCGGTTCGGTTTTCTCTGGGAGACCGCGAGCGTCCTACAACGTTTTCGTTGTTTAGATATACTTATACGACCTACCTACCTTAACTCTGGTATCATATAGTAGTAACAATAATATTATGTATGTATATATAATAGTAGTATGCAAACATGATCACACCATTGTACTATACACTCAGACCATGTCCGTGAAATCCGACCCACGTTGCCATACGACGTCACCCCCGCACAGTGAGAGAGTATTATATTTTATTTGCATATAATATAATAATATTTATCGTCATCTGGATCCATGACCGGCGGTATACCACTGTGTTATAATGGTTTCGTTGCTATAGATGTATGATTTTAACAGATATTCACGCGGATATTAAAACAACAGTGATTATTGTTTGTAATATAATATCAAATGCATCGATGATAAATAATAAATAGTTATTAATACAAGTATTACCAATATAATATGTTTATTGATTATAGTTTCGGTTGATTTTAATTATGTGGATCGCTGTGTGACGTAAGTATACCCACAATACATTATAATATACTGTATATACACACACAGGGTGATTATGTTAACATAATTTTATATCTTGAAACGCGTTACAGTTTTAAAACAATTATATTTTTACAATTTTAAAAGTTAACATTTAAAAAGAAAAATTTTACTCTTTCGGATGACAACATATGCATTTTTAATTTCATATTTTGAAACGGAGTACCCTTTGCTCAGAATATGTCAATACTCTTAATTTAAATTACAAACGAATAGTTATTAGTGTTATTACTCAACAGTCAATTATAGGTAGTTATAGTAGGTATTTGAAGTTAAGATTACCCTATGCCACTTATCACTACATATCTAAACTTTAAATACCTATAAATTCGAAGAAAAATGTTCTACTTTAGAATATGAAATTAAAAATAATATGGTCATTCAAAAAAGTAAAAACAAAAAATAACCATAAAAACTTAATGCTTTTGAGGATGGTACTTTGGTGATATATACTTCTTTTTTTATATGAGAACCATACTTTTTATTTTAATATTTTAAGAAGATGACTTTTTTGAAAATGTTAATACTCATATATAAGCCTTAAGTATAAATCGAAATTTAAATAGGTACATACGATAATAAGTTTTGAAAATAATGTCCATAAACAGTGCCATTTCTTATAAGTTATGATTTGTAAGAATTATCTGAATAGAATATAAGTTGCAGACTAAATATTACAAATATTTTTAATTTTGTAAAAGCTATAATTAATGATTATTTTATTATTATTCATATCTATGTATCTATATTAGGCTTAATAACTTATAGAAACTGATCCTGCAAATTTTGATTAAGTCACAATAAGATTTTTCATTAAAAAAAAGTTTACGTCATTTCAGCATAGGTACCTACTATATAAAGTATAAATGGTAAAAACAAGACCAGAGTATTTGAACATTTGGTGTTACCAAATTTAAGTAGTATACATATATTTTAGTATACCTTAGGTATAATACCTACTCAAATCCGCACGAACATAGTTGAAATAAATTCAATATTATAAATATTATAAAAGAAAAAAGAGGTGATTATGCTTGGTGAACCCACTCTGTATATGTATACCCGTGTATACCTCTATAGTCTACATAGACGTACGAGACGCCGCGCGCCGCGTGTGCTAATATAATTATATTATATACACCGCGATGCGTGTATAAGTATAGCGATTTCGATTTTTAATACATTGAGCCGTCTCCATAATAATGTAATAAGTACATATAGAATGATGAGGATACCTCTACAGGTATATATAGGACGATATAACAAGAGCACGTTTCACAGGTTTCTGCATAGCGCTCATGATATTTTCGAACTGGATACTTACATATATTATATTATTATATATACCCACACTAACAGATCCGTATCTCGTCGAAAAAAAATAGTCTCCCGCGGTAGGTAACCAATAATTCGGTTTGTGTTTATTAATAATTAATATATGGGTATTATTATTTTATAATATCGTGTAAATAAAAAAATCAGCGCGAGTTATGTATATATACATCATGTACAACTTGCTCCCAAAACTATGGTATTAAATAATTTATAATATCTTAAAGGTGTATACTACTAAGTTATTAGATCCTAACCTAACTATAAATGATGCGTAGAGTGGTCCAGCAGTTTCGTTGAAATTGCATAGTCTCGTATTAATATCTAAAACGAGTTTCGGACGTGTAAATTATGATTGTGTCGTCAAACCCGCGAAACATAGAAGAATTTTATCTTATTCCGGAGACGTTATATTATTATTATGATTATTATTACGACAACGACACAACGTGTTCGTATACATATAAAATGTATACAATAAAAAATGATCGAGGCGATAGACGTTAATACACCGATTACATAAAATATCTGCATGGAATGCGCTGATTCGGTTGGAAAATTATCTAGATTTTAATATTTATATTTTCACGAATCAAAACAAGTGTAGACTTGATAAAAATTGTTCGATTTCGAAAATATTTTTTTATTAAATAACACAATAATATAACCTTAAATACGATGTAAATTAAAGCACCACATTTGATAATTTTCTATTCTTTTCGTCAAAATACAATATTCTTTGTGCTTTTATTTAATGAACTCCATTTATTAAACCACAAATTATAAATTTCGGCTAAAAAAACACGAATATATGAAATTAATCTTTTTTATAGCTATTTTAACAACTAATATACTTGGTTTGATTTGAGTATTATTCGAATAACGTATTATATTAAGTTAATAATTCTGTAAAAAAAATAAATATCAATAAAATGTATCTATTTCCGAAACTAATTATTTATGTTTCATATTAATGATATTAATAATAGTTATTAATAGCTTTATTTATCCACAGACGATAAACGTGTGTGTTGTGAGCATGGTTCAATATCTACCTATCAAATTGAATTTTAGATTTTGTAAAATTACTCAAACGCTTGGCGTGAAAATAACCTAACCTAAATAGGCATTAAATGAACTTATTTCAATTATTGAAATAATAGCATTATATAGGTACGCATTACATTTTACATCAAGATTTTCAGGCTTTTTTTTAAGGATCATTATTATTTGCATTAAAAATGGATAAAACAGATAGTCATAAACTCGTGTTTCATATGCATTATTTGAAATTTTAACGACTTTTAGAAAACTAAAACATTTTCCTGCTGTCGACTTTCGGATTACAAATAGTTTATTAAACTACACCGTATACCTACATAATATTATATATTTCCATCGAAATTAATTTCAAGGCGAAAATTCTCAAGGTTTAGGTTTAAACTTTAAAAATTATGTTTTATTTATCAAAAACACGATGAAATAATGTGTTCTAAAAAAAAATATATATATATATATATAACCAATACAATTCTGCTGGTAATCTGAACAATACAGTATTTTTCATCGTTAATAATAATTAAGTAGGTATAATTTAAAATAATGTTGTAAGAGTTTATGTCATAACTCATTATTCCTCTGCAGTTGGCGTTAATAAATTATTACAAACTTAGATTTGTACCTATTCACTGATTTTTAGAAAGCACTAAGCAATGATTGTTGAATTTGAATTTTGAAGTTAATCCTATACAAATTGTAGGTAATTTTAAAATTACAATAATATATTAATGTACAAAATACTACGTATAAATAAGTTTTAAAATTAAAAGATGCTGACATTTATCGTTTGAATTTCTTGATAATTTGTAATACATAACAATAGAACTATTTAATAACAGTTTTTCCTATGATTTTTAATCAATGATTCAATATTCCAATTAATTATTATTACATCCTCAATATTATATAAACATAAAATAAGGTAATAATTATAAAATAATAAATAAATTGTTTTATAAATTTACTTTTTTTTATTTTCAAGAATTAATTAAACAAAAAGGTAAAATAAGGTACCAGTACTGTAAATTAATCACAATTTTCGTATCATCGTTTCTTTAATATATAATTAAAACGAATCCATCAAACGCTTTGATACGAATAAATGTAGTATGTTATTTATTTTATGCGTAGGTATAACAGTGAGTATAACAGGTAGTTCAACGATTTTTTTCTGTATCGGAACAGGGAAATCATTGAATTTCTAAAACATAAAACATTTGTCTAATTCTTTTGAAATTATGGAAAATTAGAGCAGAAATGACTAGAAAATAGAAATTACGATATGTAAAATGAGAAACTTTTTTTTAAATTTTGCTCATGTTTATTAAATAACAGAAATTATAATTGGTTCTGCGACAAATTTACAAATCTCATAATAAAACTTTATTCGAATTATATTATGCACCATTCACTGAGATTTATAAAAACATACATTTGATAAAAATATGGTTAAATAAAAATCATATAAGGTATTTGTGTTTGAATGGCCATAAAAAAATTCTGATCTCTTTTTTCGTTAGCAAAACTTCTTCGTAAAAAAAAAATAATCAGTATATCATAGGTAGATATACATAATAATATTATTCAGTCATCTGTATAATACACTAATATGTAAATCGAGCATGACGTTTATCTATATCAATACGATACACTTAAATATATAAACATAATATACCTTTAAATCAGGGTTCTATATTTCTATTAGGAACCATTTTACGGTCATTTAAATTAATGTTTTAATTTAATTGTTGTGTCTTTCGTAATAAGAAATAATTTTCAACACAAAAACATACAAAAACGAAATACCGTACAACAAACTCATGTTTAATGCTTAACATAGATATATATTTTTTTTTATTGAGGACAGTTTAAGCGTAGGTACCTAACTTAAATTCTTGAGAAACTTCTTTTTCGATTTTCTTACGCATTGGTTGTATTATATTTAATTAATAAGCTGAATTAAATACTCTGTACATCAGATATCTCTGTAATAAAATACTTAATTATGACACTAGGAATCAAAAAATAAATCGTCATCAACAGACTATACACCAATCAGCGATTATGGTGGTTTTTGCAAGTACAGATATTTTATGTACCTACATCATATTATAAAAATACGACACCAATAGATGTTTATAAGTTGTTTTCTAAATATTTCTCAGGTTTCGATTGTTAGTACCGACCTATATATATGTAAATAATACTAAATATCAATTTTGTATAGGTAAACATTATTTTACATTTTTTTTAATTATTATTATTTATTTGTATTTATTTAATTATATAAATCAATACAGTTTATTACAACTTTCAAGAGTAATTGATAATGACTTGTTCTCTTTATTTTACTAATTATTATTATAAAGATATTTTTTCCACAAACTCTTTATGCAGATGAAACATTTGAATAGTTTTGTATTAACCTTTGTATCGTAACTCATAAGTTATAATTATAACGAATGTGTTCACCTACGTTTCACCATCCACGCGATTAATTAAAACATACACAAACACAAATTAATATTAATAATATGATATTTGACCCTATTATATACTTATAAAGTTCAGCTGTTCAAATTCAATAAAGTAAATAAAGCCATTTTTTCTCCCTAGTTAAAATTAGAAATAAAATATTGTACATTATATCGTGTTTTCATTTTTAATACCAACGATTAGGATAAAATTTTTACCGGATAATCAATAAAATTAGTTTCATTTTATAAAAGGTATCACGAGTGTCTGAGAATATAATAATATTATGTATATAATTTACAATCATTTCGCTTTTGTATAATAATCTTTAAATATATTATTATAATATTATAATATTGTGAATAATTTAATGATAATAAATAATAAATATTTATGAATATTTCATTATTTACGTTCATTAAAATATATGTACATTGTACAATGTACGTTATTATTCAAAGTATTCTATATGAATTGGCCCTTTTAAATAAATGATTCGTTTTATATACGTTTAATGTAAATTCAATATGGTTGTTCTGTACATTTTATGTTTCACTTTGAATGATAAAATTATACACACACCTAACTTTGCGGGTATTGGCGAATATTTCTGTTATTTAATCAGTCGATTTTATTGTTCATTCATAATAAGTAACCGTGTGGAAAATGAATATTGTTTAAATTATAAGTTTTTTAATAGTAAATATATTTTTATACGTTATGTATAATAAGAGTTTACTGACATATAAATTTAATACTAAAACTTAAACATTCTGAAGGCTGTAAAAAATGTAGAAAGTAGACATTATGAGGACATAATTTCAAATAATTTTACGTTATCTCGGATATACAAATATGAAATAATTACATTTTCTTAAAATGATTGATTATAGCAAATAATGTGTTAGGTTAGGGCAATAATTTTTTAATTATTATCGTCGACTTTAAAATTAAATATAAATACACATACATATATACACGTGGTATTTTAATGAATACATTTTGTTTGTTTACTTTAATCTTTCCCACATACCTTTACACATATTGATTACGTTTATAGAAAGGAAAAATTAAATTAAAAATTTATAGATACCTACACTAAAATTGAACCTTTTTTATGTTTTTTTTTCTTTTAGTGTCTACACACAATTCATTAATATTCATAACTGAATATAGGTACTTACTTCCCGAAAACTAGAGGGATTCATGTTTATTAAATTTTGTTTTCAGACTAATAGTGCGACATAAAGTACATTTAGGAAATATTCCTCAAAAGTTTTATCTTTTTTTTGTTTTAAACATGCGAACAATTTGAAACGATATCATTTTCAAATCCTAATACAGAATAATTCGTAAATGATTGAGCAATGTTGGATTAAAATAAATTATTAATGGACATAAAATACAATCTAGTATTGGTACTTTTAATGAATATGCCAGTATTAGAAATTAATGAAAAATAAAAAAACTTTTTTATGTGAAGATAAATGATTTAGTACATAAATATAATAATGCTGTGATTAATGTTCAACGTCAGTGAAACGAAAATTTATATATATATATACGCACTTTCTCTGGATGCGAAAATGACACAAGCAATTCATGTTAAAAAATATATTATTTTGCAGAGGGTACCCGGTGGTCGTGGTGTTGGTGGACAACTATTGTCGGCAAGAATATCCATAGATTTAGTATTTACTAAGATTAATACAATTCATTAAAATCTCTTCTTATAGGTTCGTTTTCAATTAAAATCAATTGTTTAATTTTAATATGTTCAATCTTCGAGTTAGATTATAAAACAATGAGGACCATATTTATAACATAATGTTTGAATAATACTTGGGTGTAACCAATTAATATTGTTCGCAGCTGGATTCATTCGAAGTATTTGTAGCAATAATGTTTTTTAAAATATAAATGTTATCGGTTGTTGTTCAGTTTTGAATTATGTAATTGTTATTAACACCGGTGAAAAAAATACCATTAAAAAAAGGAAATTTCAATTGGATTTATATGCATGTATATTGTATATTGTATATATATAATTATTTTTGGACTTGAAATTAAATTTACAAAAGTACCTATGGTGTTTATATATATAAATTAATACAAATTGCTTATAAAATACAATAGTAGATATTAATTACTAGCTTTTGTTTCGTAATTTCCATCACGTAAGAAAGATGAGAAATACGTTAGGTATACACTTTAGGGGTGAATATTTAATATAGGAAATTGCGTTTTTTTATATAACACAACATATTATTTACCAGAATATTATATTAAATATAATATTATAATCGAAATTAAAAGTTTTTTATATTTTCTTCTAGTAAATCAGTCAAGGAAAAATTGTTTTCATAACTCTATCAATATAACAAATATGAACATTTTTAAAAATAAAGTTGGATGATTTATTTCTGACCATGTATCCAAACTATGAATAAATAATATTTTAGAGAGAAATTTGTTTCATTATTCTGATATATTTATCTTTAGATAAGTTACACAGTTTTTATTACAGTAATAAAGTTAATTTATATTTGTCCACTATATTATACGAATGCGTTTTAACAGAAGAATAGAATTTTAATATAGAGATACCAAAGAGCTTCAACAAAAACAAGAACCTTTATTTTATTTGTAATTTAACAAGATTAAAGTTTTGCTAGCAACAATTTGTCATCAGTATATACTAGGTTTTTTTTTGTTCTCGAAAAAGAATATTTCTAACATTGGGGGAATTAAACAACTTGATAAAAATTGTAATGTTTAATTTTAATAGCTATAAACATTGTTTTGTTTTCTATTCGTGCTTAAATAAATGAATGAGTATCAATTAATTGATAAAAATTAGATTTTGTCTCTCTGAAACTACTTTGTTCAAATATTAAATTCAACCGACAAAAAAATTAATATTTATTATAAAATAATTTTTAATTTTTCAATTTAAATTTATTAACAATACAGCACGTTCTGATATCTTCAGCTACATAAATCAACTAATGTGTTCTATTAAGCACCCGCCATGAAAGAACAAGAACATACTTTTCAATGATTCATCAGACTTAAGTATTTAATAATCTACCGATAAAACCTTCTAGTTTTTATTATTCATTTAGTATCCAAGTAATGTGCACGTCTGAGAGGACGAAAGGGACTACTGTATGTACGAGTATTTAACCAAAATTACTATACAAGCTTTTAACGAGCATGGTTAATGGCGAACATTGGCGTCTGGCGACATTTTATTATAAAGATACGTATAGTAGTGTGTTCTCTTGTCTGGCGGCCCATTATAATATTATAGCTTCATTATCATTATTTTTAATTCATCAAACGATATCTAAATGTCTCATAGAAACCATCTATAGAGTATTAAACGGATTCGCATACTAAACATAGTTATTATATACATTTATACATTTTAATTATTATCGTCATAGCTGTGTACAAATAATGAATGTTTTTATTATTGAAAATAACAAATATTATAATATTCAACTGCAAAAATATTATGTTCATTTCAAATGTACTGTGGATGGATAGAAAAAACACTCACGTGCCATTTGACATCGTATAAATACATTTTTTGTTTGCCCTATAAAGAAAATATATTATTGAACTATACAGCTTTATAAAGATACGCGTGCATTTCATACGACTATACGAAATATGTTAGTTAAGCATATAAATGAAACTTTAAAATCGTGAAAAATTTCAAACGGGAAACACGTCCCGTGAACGAAGAAAGTTTTACGGAAACGCTGAGAGTGCAGTGTTACGTTTAGATAAGGTTTTACTTTTGCATGATGGACGACTAGACCGAAGTTCAACTCTGTTGTTTTTCTCTCCTTTCAAACATCAGCCGTCCACCAATCAGAATGCTGTCTAGCTCCAACAACGCAGCAATGTGGTTGTTATAATGTTAAACTGGTTTTGTTTTCGTGAACAGATGACAAATGCACTTCTACGGTGCACGGTGTACCTATATTGAATATTATATTATATACCTTTACAAAATGTCAACGATGTGACGAGAGTTTCAATACCGTATTACAACTTATAAGTCAAATTAATTGGTTTTGTGTCGAATAACTAGTCTGCGACTAGTTAATAAGGACGTTTAACCTCATAGAAGACCCAATAGTTACACGCATGTAATAAAACACGAGAGCATACCCATGCGGCGTACCTACCGTCGTTTAATGGGATCGACGATAGTTCAATCAGTATACCTAAAGACATTACGATGACCGTAACTATACGTATGAGACATTTAAAAAAATAACAACCACGACGACGGATTACGATTATTTTTAAACAATAGAAAGGCAGGGCTTGTGTACACTGCAATCGTTAATGCGCATCGTTTACCCGCTGCAGCAATGCACAAGAAATTGTTGTTTGTACAGGTACACTCAGCCCTTTCCATTGTTGTTTAACGGTGGAATTTCGTCGTACCTTTTGTAGTGGCAGGGTTCACGGGGATAACAACACCAATGGTCATGTAAACATTGTACACATTTGACGTGATAAATGATAAATCGAACGGAAAAAGTCCTCGTTCTGTGATATTCATTCGATTCGACACCTACTGCTGCGTTTATAGGATGAAATAAAATACCAACTACGAATAATAATATTCACCTATATACGCTAATTTTTCAACACCACTCGCGGTAAAATTGCAAATATCAATAACGCACATAGGTACCGTTATGTTAAAGTAGGTACTAGACATATAAAAATACATTTGTTTGTGTTCGGATGATGAAAATTCACGAGTAATTACATGCGTCCACATAGCTGCAAATATCAAGGTATTCGAACCATGTTTCCGGTTAATTGTCTGTCCGGTGGCAATATTCAGCAATAAAAATTATTTTCTCTGGAATTCATTTTCGAATTTAACGAAAAAAATAAATAAAATCACAGGGCTAGTTTTCGCGAAACTCGTGCGTTTGAACGTCATTGAGGCGACCGGCCTAAGGCCGTTACATTTTTTGTTTCCAACTGTTCGAACTATTCGTTAAAGTAATAATTTCGTAATTCCAACACTGACGAAATACGATTCAACGAATAGACAATACGAGGACAAATGACAATCACACGCCTATGCGCGTCAGTGTTGGTGTACCGAAAATGATAATTTGGTTAATACTATATATTGTATTTTTTCAATTTCGCATACATTGCTTACACATTAGTTGTGGTGCGCTATCTCTGCGGCTAGTTAATAATATGGACGCTAAAAATACTTCGTAAAATTATCATAATCGGTGGTGTGCAATGTAGGGCATTGCAATGTAGAATTTTGTCTATACTCCATCATAGGCCCAGTGGTTTAGAAAAGACAATCTCAAGTGAAACGGCATTTCGGTGTATTTTTTGGATGTGTGAATTTTTTTTTTGTAAATTAGAATATGCATCCCACGTCCACATTTTAGCTCATAGGATAAATTTATAGTGTTTGATTAGTTAGAAAGTGTTAATGACTGGTCGTAAAAAGTAACTACTGGCGACTACATAGTGTTCAAAGTAGCGAAATTTGCGCCATTTACAATTGATTTTGTGTCGCTATATCAAAACAAATCGCCGGTACATTATTATTGCATTGCTAAAAAAAAAAGTGGTGCGCCACTTCCAACAAATGCATACACTCGCGCACATATGACATATTATATAATATACAAAATAATAATAATTAAGTAAGTCGTTCTTTTCAAACGCATCGTTCCACGGCCGGCTGTACTATACTATAAATACGGTAAATCGTGTCTTAGAACACTTTCTATACCTACGAATACGTTTGGGCCTGAAAATAATGTTAGGCGCAACGCTATGTCCGCCCGCAAAACGCGATGATGACATCGATATTATTACATTGTGCCCAGTCTGATCGGGGAGGATTGTTGGTCACAACAATTTATTGTGTTCGACGGGAGCACGTGACGGTGATATCGCAATCGGCACACAAATCGTTAGCACGTTAACGATATCACAGTACGGTGATAGATAAACCGAGTCTCCCGCGGGCCGGATAACATTGTGGCGGCAGCGTCGCCGGAGACTTTGACGAGATGGACAGTAACTTACTGTACACGAAACGCGCAATAGATAATTATAATAACATGGTTATGCGTTATCTAGATTTGATCTGTTCTGCGAACGAACACACGTGCGTTGGGCACGTTTTAAATGTTTAACTACGTCGACCGACGGCCGAATCCGCTAGGACCACCTCACCGAACAAAATATCATTCGCGTGTACTCTCTATCCACGGATAACGTCTTTCGACGTTCTTACACTTAAGCTCGTGGCATTATTATGTCTTGTATAAAATTATTTTAACGGTCGTGACCGAATCGCCGCAAGGGACGTTTACATACCTCCAAAACGGAATCTCGTCGGCCCTTCGTCCGCGTTCGCTGATTTCTCGCACTCGACCACTTGCGAAACGGCGCGATTTACCGAATCCTCAAGATAGCGCGGCCCGGGAGACCGCGACGGCGTGTCATTTTATTAGGTACGACGACGAGAATATTAATCACCGCGGAGATCGAGGAGACCGGCGCGAGATCGCGAACTGTGAATTCGCCGACAGTCGATGATAATAATAATAATAATAATATTATTATTATTGTTTTGTTGTTGCCGGCGGACGGGCGCGCGCGCGGAGCGAACGGATAGCCATACGCACACAACACACTTAACACTGTCACGGGCTCGAACGGGCGTGCGAGATAAGCGAGAAGAGATGAAAAACAAAAACAAAAACAAACTCTTTTCGCGTAGCTAACAACGACGTCGTGTGTTATAATATTACAATAGCAAATAATCACAGTATTGGTTATTCTGACACGTTTATCGCGTGTTTGTTATTTTATTTAATAAATCGTTTATTAATTAATAATAATGATCATATTATTCGGAAACGGCGGCACCCGATAACGCGAGACAGCGTGCAGTAGACGGGCGACGATACACGCCACCAATAACAGCGCACGAGAACGAACTGCCCGAGTGGCGGCTCCGGTGGCGGCCACGAATTACGATTTACGACACAAGACCACGCGCTCACGCACGCACATGCACCTGTTGATCATCTTGAATCGGTTGCATTCTTAACACACCGCCGCCGCCGTCGCCGCCACATTCCGATCGGCTGCGGTGGCAGGCGGTGGTGGCGGTCGTTATCAGTCTACGCCGCCGCGTCCCCACCAACTACGGTCACCGACGAATGCCGGGCCACGGAGTATACAAAATGGTCGAGACTCGGGTTTCTCGATCGCACCGCGAAACGCCAGCGCGACCGACTGCCGTGACGCGGTCCGTGTTCGTTATAGGCATTATTATTATTATTTTGCCAACAGAATCTCGAGGTCCAGATTGGACGTCCGACGAAGCCGGCAAACGAGAACACGCGTGTCACGCTCATAGGTGTTTACAGACTGCATGGCTGGTCGTTTATTGAAATATTGTGGTTACCTATATCCTTATAGTACCTATAGGTACCTACTTCTTCGCGAACTGCGATGATGACCAATCGATAATCGTCCGGAAAGAAGAGGACTTGAATGCACGACAGTTTTTTTTTAATCGTTTTTTTATTTTTTTATCCAGTCGATCAGTCATATTGATATTTGACGGGAAATTTGAACAAATTTTTGTGTAAATTATATAATAATTAAAGTTATATATATATACCATAATCATATTAACTATATTGTTGTTCTGATAAAGCAGTTTGCGTGACACCATATGTTCAGAAATTAATAATTTTTTGTTTGACCTACGGTTAAATACTTAGTTAACATTAAATCATATAGATTATTATCATTTAAAATTGATAAATTCAATAAATGATTTGAATTTGTCAGTATTATAAAGGATTAAGAATATTAAGATAATGTATTATTTATATAAAAATAAATAGTTAGGGTATTTTTTTATTACCTATAGTATACTTAATAATATTTATGCATATATTTTGTGAAATTAATCATATGTTGTCGTCCGTGATTGATTTAGCTTAGTTTTATTTGTATTGTCCATCACTGGTTAAAATGTTAAATGTCAGGTTAGTTGTTACTGTAGTTGTTACTTATTAGCTATTAGCAACATATTTTCTTATTTTTACAACTTTCCAAGATACGACCTTTAGTATTATGATATTACGAATAATTACGATTAAATACTATAAAATGACACAATACCAACCATCAACTTAATACCCATTCTTATGAGTTTAGATCTTTGTATTTTAGTTGCTTGAGCCCCCAGCTATCTTCGATGAAGTAAGTATTTCATTTTCATATTAATAAGAATTCTTAAAATATAACATGGACTGTAGATAACAAAATATATAGCTGTGCATAATTTTCATTTTTAATAATAAAATTGCATTTAACATTCAAATATTTACCAATATACTTGTACTGCAACTATGTATTACAAATTTAATTAATTTAACTGTGATATAACATACATTTATAATATACATTATACTATTATAGACTTATAGTATGTACATAAAAGAGGTAATAGGATTACAAATGCGTAAAAACGAAAATATTTAATGTTGATCTTCGTTGTCTTTCAAAAATCAAAGATCGCAAAATATTTTACACAGCCTATATTATAAATAATAATAGTACCTAATGTATAAATTAACGTCACAATTAATAACACTGAGTTCAAAAATACAATCGAGTTGATATGTGATGGTAGAATTTTTGCTTTTTTTCTATTTAGTATAAGTTGAGCGTATGTGTATTCATTTATGTATATTTTCGGATTGTGCATATTCATAAGCGCATCACAACGCTGTAATAAAAATGGTTGTGAAATTTTTTTTTTTATTACTTTTATGGGTATCTATATTATTTAACAACTCTTTATGCAGATAAATATATTTTAGGGGCTTATGGTCTATATCATAACAGCCCATAGGAGCCACTTGAAACGTTTTTATAGTAACGTTCTCCGGAAAATATTATTACAAAATGTGAATTTATGTTTATTTTTATCGTTTATTTAATTTCTAACGATTTTGAATACAATATTTTTTATAATTCTACAAGCAAAGTGAAAGTTATATTATTTTTTTAATTATAAATTTATGAATGCAAGGTAGGTACAATTAAATTTAGTTCTAACTCCATAGTTGGTATGGTAGTTATTGAGAAAAATAATACAATAATTACATTTTTATTTTTTACAGATATAAACATAAAAGTACTTTAAATATTATGTTCATTTATGCATTATTATTAATATTTATTTTTTAAACAATACTCTACCTACAGTTTTCTAATGATTGCCTGCTTAATGCTTATACAAAACATAGAAACCAAGATAGGTTATATATTGTATGCAATTATAATAAAATAAATAATAATATATATAATATTTAAATTTTAGCTACACATTCTGTTACAAAATGTGGAAGAAGTTTTATTATAAATATTACAATTTTATTATTGGTAATTGTAATGATAGTAGCAGGCGATATAAATTATAAATTTTTCATTTCTACCACATTATAATAGTAATAGTGGTTTGACTGTAAAATTGTAATTTATTATTAAAACATTGAAAAAATTATTGAACAAGATTGATATTTTTTTATTTAAATAAATAATGCCTAGGTACTAAAATAAATAGAAAGATATAGTTTTATAGAATTTATAACGTTGCATCACCGGCACTATTCAACGTATAAACTATTATTAAATAAGAAAATTATTAGGTAGGTACAAAGATTGAAACACATTTTTGGAACTCAAACCTTTTCCTTTCAAATCATTAAAAGTTTTTTAAGACATTCATTCAAACTCAAACATTTGTAAAGTTGTCTTAGATGAACGAGTTGGGTGAAATTAAATAGGTACATAATATGTGTAGTAGAATAAAGTATAATAAAATCATGAGACCTTAAATGAAGTTTTCAAATCGACTTTTAAAGAAAACACACATATAAACTATATTCAATGTCAATATTACTATATTATTACTATAACTTTAACATTACGTATAAATCATTCCTAATATTATACTTCAAAACTAATTTTTAAATCCGTTGTAAAGATATAATATGTAAAAGACATTTCAGAGGTTAATTACATATTATATAAATTAATTTTATTGTATATATATAACTAGCTTAATGATACGTAAAATGGATAAATTGAGAGTATGTTTTTATTGTTTCGATTAAATTTTATTATAGGTACTATAAAAGCGTTAATCTACATCGTTCTATAGATTACTATTTATTATTATAATGACGCTGTAATAAATCTATTCTTCAGAAAATATAAGAAATCCCATTTTACAAAAATATTTAAGCACAAAGAATAAACTATAAGACAGGAAAATGTATACCTATATTTAAAAATATCGTTCGATAATGCTGTGATGTGGTTGTTTTTTGTGTGTCTATAGTCTATACACTCTAAACCTCACTATACACTTTAAATCTATTACAGCCATTTAATTTTTCATTAGTTATTTTACGTATATGAATAGGTTTTAACTTTCATTTTTGTTAAATAGTTTTTACTGTTTCTAGGTTGATACTTAATAGTATGTCGTATATGTAGGTACCCACGCTACAAAGTTGAATGAAAACATATACCTAAATCTAAATTTGAAAATGTATAGGTACAGGTTTAAATTTGGAATATATATTTTAGGCACCTACAAACTACAACAGTTGACAATTATTTGTGACGAATGAATTTGCATAGGAGATTCAATGTTTTTTTTTTTTTAATTTTAAAAACAAATAATATTTAACTAATATTAACAACAATTCTTGACAACATTTACATTGCAGTCATATCACACACTTATTGTAAATAACTGTAGCTATTCGGTATACAATTAATAATTGATTATGTAAAAATCACAAAAATCTATAATAAATAGATTATAGATATATGACATGTATGTTAGATTTATTGATTAATAATGTGTTGCTTACTCTAAACTCGTCGTTGTACAGATGATATAATTTGTTATTATTAATGTTACTTAGGTACCTATTTATTTGTTAAAAAAATTAATATTATTATTTTTTTTTTTAGAAATGAAAGAAAAAAAAAATATTAAACTATTCACAAAATACATAGGTATATGACACAATTATTGAAGGTCAATATTACAGTTAAAAAATATTTCGAAATATGTCTAAATCTATAAGTTTATTATATTACTAAAACAATATATTGGTACAATAGCCAATAATGAGCATAATATTATCTGTTTTTATGTTTGGAAGTCCACATACGAAGATAATATTTATTGTCCATTATTGAAGAAAAATGGATGGCATCACTGCTATGTACATGCACCTATTCTATATGTAGGACGTTTTAACATTAATATTAAAATCATCAGTTATGTAAATTATTTATAAATATTGACTAGTTATTATTTATTCTGATACATGAACTGAATATAGCTAAAAATAAATAATATTACTTTATAATAGTACTTTTTGATCGAATTATTTTATAAGCGAGTAAACAATTATTATTTTTCAATATTCATTAATATTTAAGTGCATGTTAAAAATGCTTTTTATTACCTATTCAAAATATAATACGAAAAACTGAAAAGTATAAACTGCAGTTGTTTACATTTTTCAAATAATCGAAGTGGTTATAATTCTCACTGCCTAATAATTGTGAGGCATTGATAAAATAAATAAGAAAAAATTTTTTAAATAGCCTTTATATTTAAATTATAGTCAAATAAAATTTAAATTAAATATTTTAAACAGTTCATAAATTAGTATAAATATAAACGTCGGGAAATTATTGTAATAGTGATAGAGAAGGTAATATTTTATTCATTTTTATTTAAAAACATAATAAATGTGCAAAATAAGAAAATTAAAAAACACTATTGTTATTGTTAGATGATATTATACAACAATTAAATTCAACGTTCTGTACTTAATGTATATTTGAAATATTATTTACCGTCCAAAATATTATGTCTACACTATATTTATCATGATGGCGAAAAAAATGAACGTATTTATCCTAATTGTACATAGTTAATTTTAGTTAATTAGTAATAACTTATGTAGAAAAAATCTAATATGGGTATGCACTTTAATGCCATATTTTTTCATTTATTTTAATTTCATTTTTAATAGTATAATACGTTTATTACAATTTTGTTTATGAAAACCGTGAAAATGTTAAATGTTTCATACCACCAACACAAACGGATGAAACTCGTTAATGTGTACCATATTGTCCATATTCATATATAAAAGCTGAAAATTACAATTTATTATCTTCTAAATAATATGTAGAATAAAAATTAAAAATAGCAACATTAATAATGTAGTTGTTGGCTGTGCCATTCGGAGATATCACCTACAACACTATTACCTATATATATATTTCTACAAAACTCAAATAAATATTCATTTGTTTTTCAGAGCACAACTTTATCAAAGACTAAGATTTATAGTTTATATTCTATAACATTTACTATATACATATAGCTTATATTTCTTATGGTTAATAATTTAAAACTTTCGTCGTCCTGATTTTCATTATAAAACATTTGTTTTATTAGCTAACGCATTCATAAAATACGTGTTTAAAAGGTCAAACATAACCATTAATCTCGTATGAATACATCTCGTATGTTTTGTACCCTAATTCCAGAGACTGCAGGATCCTTCTAACGATTAAATATCTTTAATGACTTTAAACCTTAATTATTTCAAAGGTTTCGAGATGATTTTTAACGATAAGAAATTATGAGTTCAGTCCTAGCAGATCTTTAAAATTAAACCAGTGAACGTTGTAGCTATAATGGTATTTCTTACTCTTTACTTAGAAAAAATATTACTTAACATGAAAGTAAAAGGTATTATAGGTATAGGTACAGTCAACTTATATCCTTTTCTAGAATCAATAGATCCTTAATTTATATTCAATAAATTTACTACTTATTTTTATGCGTATAAATATTATCGGTCATTATCGGCAGTGTTTCTGCACACACGTCATTTTTTGGTGTGTTAGCTCATTAGAGTAAAACATAATTATATATACAAGCATGTACTGTATTTCAGTATTTGGCGTACGTACATTTGTTTTCATCAGTTATTTAGATTTAAATCGTAAAAATTGTTATCTGAAAATAATTTTATAATAAAGATCAATAATTTAAGTAAAAAGTTTTTCTATATTAGGAACATCAAATCGGAAAACTTCTTCTTTCAAACATCGGTTTTGGTTGTTAAACAAAATTAAGTATTGAAGTCATGGTCTTCTGATCTTTAAATGGTTCTTGTTTAACATTGGTACCGGTTCGGTTCCCCAATCTAGATAAACTCAATTTTAATACAAAATAAAATAACTTGTAGATTAAAGAACATCATTTTAAATTATAATGTTTCTGCAGCATAACACCGTTATTTATGAAAATATAGTATAATTATGTGATAAGTTATATTTTATAAATTCAAAAACAATGAATTCCCGATGAATTTCAATAAATTCTTAACTCGATAATAATTTTGCAATTAATTCTTGAAAATAAAACGTTTATTGTATGATAGTTATTTTATTTTGTATATGAAATGAACTAGGTATAATACCGAGTAATATACCTAACATCGAACAATTTAGAGTTATTTTGGGGTTTTATTTTTAATTCTAATTTTTTGCTACTTGTTTAGTTTATTTTTTAATTTATATTTATTTATACAGTATTCTGTATTTATAAAAGGACAGATGCATTTTATGGGCTTTGAAACATATCAATTTTCAAGTGTGTAAACATGTTAAATCTCCTACTATTTTTCCACTTAACAAAATTTTAATCGTGTAAATATCCAAGTAAAATATAATAAAACTTCAGTGTAGGTTGTAGGTCTACTGCAGCAATGGCGCCGAAGTGTTTATAAAATAATTATGACATCGTACATCGACATGCTGGCCTCAGCATTCTCTCTTTTTGTAAAAAAAAATAACAATTAGATGCAAATCAATACATCCACATAATGCAATGTTTAATCATATATTATTACGTTTTACCAGAACAAACATTTAAACACATTTACGATTTTAAATGGATCGATAGATGCACTGATTTAAGATCTTAAAATTATGGGATCTTTTCATCTAAAAAATCTACTATGACATCATCCGTCAAAGATAAAAATAGGCGATCGGCGGCACTGGTATACAGTATAGGTACCGTATGTCAGTAGGTGCTCGTAGTTACAACGTTTTTTTAAAAATATTAGGGCGTTTAATAATTTTTATTTCATTTCTGACTTGTTCAGAAAGCCGTCTTTTATTCTTGGAATGGTTATTATTGTTTCTTATTTCTTTCTTTTATTATAATAAAAAATAAAAAGTCGATGTATGACCTAAGGTTTTCAAAGTTTATCAACGAAAGCATAATAAATTTCATTTATAGATTTTTTCCCATTTCTTCAATTCATAGAAATATTTAAATTGCAAGATTAATTTCAAAAATTATAATATTTATACCATAAATACCTATTATAATACAAAATGGATGCAGCTAATAATTTTTGCTTTGTCAGTATGAATGTTGAACGCTCCTATTTTGATTAAATTATGGATAGGTATAAATTTATAATTGATTTATTTGATTGACAATGCACAACATAGATTAGGGTTTAATAGAATATTATATTTTAATATTTTATTATGAAAATACACATTTATGAGAAGTATTTATAATATTATAAAAGTCATAGAAGCATAATATTAGTATTATAATTTTTAAGTGTTACAATAATTGAGTAGAATTCAAGCAATTATTAAGTAAGTACTTATTCATTATTATTCCTAATTCAAATACTAATATTTTTAGGTGTGCTTACCTGTGGTAAAGAATACGTGTACTTAGTTCAAATTAATTCAATATTTAATGTTTGACATTCTTATGTTAAGTATCGGGACTGAATAGTGAACAGTAGGTAGATAAGTACTTAACTATTTTAATAGATATTTAAATGTAAGTTGTAACAAACCAACAACTCGTATTAAAATTAAATAAATGTTAACTGTGAAATTTAGTAGAATGTTAACTATGTACTTAAGGCTAATTTGAGTCTATATAGTTATCTAAACTATAAAGGAAATGTCTGTACATACCTCGTATTTTTTACTTGTAATTCTATGAATTGAGAACAATTGGTTATCTAAATAACATTATATTCGACAAGAAACACAATTTAGTAAATTATATTAAGTTTTAGTTAATTATTATTTTTTTTTAAATAAATTCTTTGAAATATTTCGAACTCTGTTCTTTTACATGGCACTAATATATATCTACATAATTTCTCATCTATACTATCCATTCAACTTGTCTGTCGAAACTTTAAAACTCATTCAACTATTAGAATACCAAGTGAAAATTATAGTTATTCAGCGTTTAAAATATTTACAAGAATTTATATCATATAAAAATTGGTTGTGGTATAGATTTTTGACAGACAGTAAAAAAATCATGTTAGAGTTTTTTTTTCAAGTTGAAATTGATTTAATCGAAAAAGTTCTATGAATTATTTATTAAAATCAATTTATGTAAAACAGTACAAATGTTTATTAATTATAGTTCAATTTTAATCATTTTAATTAGAAAAAAGGTATTGGCATTTGGTTGTAACAAGAATGGATAAACACTTAGTATTCTGTTCACACAAAAAATTGTTGTGTGTAACAAAAATTTTAAATACGTAAGTCACACTAAGCCAAATATTCTTTTCTGCCTTAGACTATAATGCATACTATATATTATTTTATTGTTCATATCTCTATTTTAAACGTATAACTTTTTTTATAAATGCGTAATACGTTAGTAGGTACCTACAACTTTTGGTATCAGATACCTTTAAACGTTTTTTTCTTGTGGTATTTATTTTGCATAACATATTATTATTATTTTATTCATTAAATTAACATAAAAACTATTATATTATCATTGAATTTTAATTCCTTTTTTAAACACATTTTAACATGCCAAAAATAACCTTTCAGAAAACCATCTGTGTTTATTGTTTAATGGATATATTTGACATGTGAAACTTTTGCAGTAAGGGTACTTATCTATTTCTTAAAGTTTATCTAATGTCTGCTCAAAAACAAAATCAATAGACGAAAAGAACGAGTCCAAAATTGTGATACAAACATATGAATATATGATTGAGTTTTAATATTTTATTTAAACGTTTAAGATAAATCACTGATTTAAGCTTTTAGTTAATTACCTACTATAACCTTTCGTTTATATATTATAATCATGAATGAATTTATTAATCAGGATTTTTTAAACAGGTTATTCTTAAATTTGAAAAATTATTATTTCCATTTTCAAGTTCATATAGTAATACTATCACAGTTTGTTTGTATGTTACGGGCAAAGTATACCTTCGGTCAATGTTTACATTGCACGGGCTATGTAAACTTTGCTCAGTGTTTTTGGGCGATGTATTAAAATACTATTTTGGCCGGGCAGGGTTATACTTTGACCGGTTTAAGTACACTTTACCGCCGATAGTAAATTGGACATTGTAACATTTGCAACTTGAGCTATTAACTTACTATTATATATATTATTTTTTAGGCTGCGTTAGAGTTGATTCCCGGGTACCTGTTAACCTGTATCGATACCGTTGAGTTAATCCGCGGGTGATTAAGAGGTATGTACGAGTTTATTCCCAGGTCATTATAGATTATTTTCAATGTTTAGTAAAATAATTAGCCTATTAGCATAACCCAAGAAACACCACGAGGAGGTTGGCTCACAAATTTACTATTTGTCACTAGTTGCAGCCTCCCATGATCAGGTATAGTTTATAATTATATACGAGTTGCCTCCCAAAATTTTTACACTAGTTGCCTACTGCATTGAATCAAGTAGTGGTTCATAAACTTCATTATGAAACACCTCGTAAATATGTAAATCAAATTTAATTATTTATAATGAAAGAATATACATTTATAGGTATATATTATAAATATTATACATTTACATTTATAGTATTTATACAAATAATATATAACTTTAAAAAATAATACCTATCATAATAAGTCAATAAAAAACTGGTGGTAACACAATAATTAAATACTAGTCAATAAAAAAATTATTTGGTTTAACATTGGCTAGAAACAATAGTTATATAAATATTAATCAATGAAAACAATAGTTGGTATCTAATAAGTCAATAACACAACAGGTGACAGTCATTAGTCAATAAAAAAATTGTAAATAATTATTTATAAGTTATAACATTGCTTGGGTTTATATTTTTTAGCCAATATTTGTAGGTAGGTACTCAAAATTTGATTTTTTTTTCATATAGTTGTGTTATTTGATTGGGAGGCCACTAGTACTATACCTTTTTCGTTTACGATAACATTTAGGGTACCTACATCCGGAGTCAACTCGTATAAGATCGGGAGGCAATTCCTATAACAATTATTTACTTTTTTTCTTCGGGTGTCAACTAATATGCGTCCAAGATTCTACAACAAAAGGGAATCAACTAATACCCACCTTTTAATGACCGGGAATCAACACGTACATATCTAATAATGACCCGGAAATCAACTAATACAGCGGTTCTCAACCTGCGGTACGTGGAAAGCTCTTAGGTGGTACGCGAAGAAAATCTACCTTTATAAAAAATTAATTTATTAATAAAATTCTATACATTAGAAAGGTTTATAATTATAAAATAAAAACTTTTAAATTATATTGCCCAAGCATATATTGAGTAATTCTATACAGTCCAGGCAATGTTTAATTTTTCCTACATTGCCCGTCATAATCGAGCAGTACCATAATGACCGGGCAAAGTAAACATTGCCCTTAAGGTCGTATTACCGTACACCAATTTATACATAGGTCATGACTCTAGGCCATTTATATCATGACTCTATGACTGTCCTTTAAGAAATCCACTAGAAAAAAAAAAAAAATAATAAATAATTTAGGGAGTAAAATATTTCTAGATTTTGAGCGTTGAGTATATTGGTTTTTCAATGATTCTATTTTTATAGTTTCTTTTGGTAAACGTTATTTAGTTAGAACGAGTATAGGTACATGAAATATTTTATATTTAAGACTTTATGATGGAAAAATTGAGTCAAGTTGGTATATTGAACTGTTCATTTTTTGATTTAATTCAATGAGTTATTTAATAGTAGGTAGGTAAAGAGAAAATTACCATGATAATCGATAAAAGTAAGCAATTGTTGATCGAAAACAGTAATTTCATATGCGCAATGTGTAATTTTGAAAGAGCTCTGTTATCATATTTTTAATTCACCGATCATTAAATTAATAAACTTAATTTAATAACAATTGTATAGTATACAGTGTCTACAAAACAGAACAGCTGTCAGCTGCATTATTTATTAGTTATTTTAACTATACAATTTTATCAATACAAGATGATTGATTATCTAATCAAACAAGGCGTGTATGTATACTTATACGATATAATCGATATAGATGAAAATTAAGATGATAAATTATCATATCCTTAATGAAATTATTTTTTCTATTTGAGAAGATATCAGCTAGCGTACTGTTTGTTTTGTCTCTCAGACTTCCTTACAACGCTGGAAATTTTCGTTTAGCAAAATCAACCTTGTGTTGTTAACTTTATTATTAGAGTGTATTGGCTTATTATCAAACTTTAATTTAAGAACTTAATCCATGTTTTTCAATTTTATGTGAGCTATGGATGTGTAAAGTATTAAAATTTAAAATATAATATATAAGTATCGTAAAAAACCAAAGTATGAACATAACTTAAACAACAGTAATATAGTAAGTTATATTCTACAAAGGCTGTAACTTTGGGAAAAGCATTTTCTCGAGTAAAATTTAAAATCATTTATTTATTATACTATGGTATTCAGTATCACCCACCACCATTCAAAATTATTTCCGAGTACACGGTCTTATATTCTTCCATATTATGTAAAAGTTATAGGCTATACATACAATGGTTACACATAATACTACTTCAAAATATTTAATACAATTCGTTAAATAGCTGATGGAAATGTGGAATGAGGATAATAATGTACTGTGGGTTGTGGCAAACTGGCGAACTGGCAAAGCCGCATCAGGCTCGTCATGTATTATTTTTGATCCTAAAATCCAATACACTCGGCACACGCGAATCTCTCTCTATTGGTCTAAGAACCCGCGGATATGGTCACAAATATTACATTCGGTTCGTCGTGTCATATATTATGTATATGATGCTGATGCACGTTATACTACTATTTTTATTAATTATTATTACAAATTTTACAGGTGGGCACGACATTGTATGCAAACTAAATTCTATGTTTAATTTACACATTTAAAATACTAGTTATTGAATTCAATAACTGCCTATATAAAAATAAAAAATCTAGAATGATGAAGAAGAATTAATTGATACGAATTTGATTTATCTTTTTCATATAAATATTAATCCAAATTTTTAAATAGTTGATCTTATTAAATTAGCAAATAATTTTGTAAGAATTTAAATATAGACAGTTAACGATTGTATATCACAAACATCGTACTATACATTAGATAGTCAAATTTTTAAATTTGATTTCTTGATAGTAAGTTTACAGAAAGTCTCAAGTCTATTAAAGTGAGAAGGAACTATTTTTTTTCTGGAACCCAACTAGCTAACAATACGAGTTTTAATGTGAGATCCAAGTATAGCAGTATAATTTCTATCACAGTTCCCAATTAGTAAAAAATTTGAATTAAATAGTATGTTCTAATTTTACCAATAGAATTAAATTTAAAAACAACATGTACGGATTATGGATATTCCTCTACGCAGTCATAGGAATTAGGCTAATGGAATAAATAATACCAAAATTTATTACGTTATAATTATGATAGATATTATAACTGCTTTTATAAAAGTGTTGATTTAAAAAAAAATTGTTATAGATTGGCAAGAGTTCAAGCAAACTATTTGTACTTAATAAAATGAAAGTGGAAGCAGGAGGATAATCCGTTAAAATCTCTTCGGCATTGTTTGAAGTAGAACCTTATCACTCCTAAGGATTCACTTCTTTCGTTCTCACTTGCACAGTCCATTAAATGATTAAATTGCATTTACCTCATGAATTATCAACCACAATGGAAATAATGGAATACGAGCTTTAAACGGTATACCTACTGGCTACTGTATTGTGATCCTGATCCAACCAAAAGTAAAGATGTCTTCGGAAAAAAAGGTAAAAAACAACACGAGGTGCCCAATTGATATTATTATTATTATTATAACTACTGCGCGACCTAGTATTCCGCATCAACACTATAAATTATGTACGCGCGTCGGCGCTGTTTGGCGGCCACTATAATAGTAATAAATCCATTATGGTCGATAACCTTGAATATTTAGTTCGCACGTTCTTATAGTACTTAAGTACATGTTTAACAATATTGAATGCACATGATGGTCAGGAGATACGATGACTATTTATGTTGCATATTCTAATTTTGTTGACATTTTTTTAATTCCACAACTTTTTTTTTACATCACAATTATCATCATCGCATAGAGTCGTGGGATATTGTCTTAAGTAATTTATGAACTGCAGTTCTTTCATGTGAGGTCGAGTTGTTCATGTTACATTGAATTGCGTTCAAATTAAACTTTAAATAATAATATATATTATATAGTAATCACTTTGCTATAATTATTTTCTAATAAAAAGCAAATTAAAAATAAAATAATAACAATATATAATAATGAACAATAAAGACAGCGAAATTAATAATTATATATTGCTAAAAAATAAGCTACTAAGAAGTATCATACAAGAACTTTTCTGTAAATTGACATGACCACACATCGGAGTTATTTGTATCTTGCTCACGATTTGGTTCCGAAAAGCAGTGAACGGCGTTAACGAAGTATGTTGTCGAATGAAATTATTGATGTCCGGTATAGGCCAAACCACCAAACAATATATTATTATACATGTATAATAGTGCACAGAAAAAATGGTGCGCATTCCCGAGATTTCTTCATAAAATTTGGACTGGGAACGGTCTGGCCACCGATTTATTTCAAGACGATACTAAGCGTTGTCTGATACTAACGATACCACAATCGACTTTGATGATGGTACAGTATGGTAATGGTGGTCGGTGTTGATAGGATGGTATACTGGTACAGTCTCCTTAACTACGGTGAATTCTTTCGAACATAATATTAAAAGAACGTAAGACTTGGTAGTCATAATCTGTGTCATAATTTATAGGTTCTTAATTTCGAACAAAGGAAACATATTTGTCAATTAGGTAAAAGTATATTTTTTGTGTTAAGGTTTTGTATTTGTATTTTTATTACTATCCATTATCTCAGTTGGTTCTTATTGCTCTTTTTGGAAACAGATTGAATATATATATAAAAAAAATAAATAGGTTTTGCAACATTAGGAAAATTCAAAAAGTTTTATTCAGACCATCTGAACGGAATTAAATTAAATACTGATTTTCCTGTGAATTCGATGTCAAAATATATATATCTTAAAAAATAAAACAAAAACGACAAGAATGTCGAAGAAACAATGCTATGCGCTATACCAAGATGTTGATAATTTTTGGACGAAACGCAATCTTCGATTTGAAGCGTTTTAGATTTAATTTCTGTTACTGGTTAGTGGCAATTTTTGTAAAATATGTTACAGCTAAGTGTTCTGCATACAAATTCGGTGTTTATAAATAATTCGATTTTTGTTCAACGATATCTTATAATAATATTCGTACAAAATCCTTCAAATCGAATCGATACGAATAGGAGATACCTATTGGACACTATGTATATCACTATTATTTTTTCGATGACATTCACTTAGGATCGTTCTTCATCGTGCAATGACTGCGTATAATATTGTAGACAATAAATATGTGTACGTCCTTGTGACCTTGTGCGTGGAAATTGTCCAGCAGTATGTCATGTAATTATCAACGGGCGAGGGTCGCGATTAAGTTGCACGCAAAAAGGTCGTGGGAAAATCGACATTACCAGGTTTTCAGTAAAAGAGAAAAGATAATAGTACAGAGTACGCTTAGCTGTGATCAGGCTGGTGGTTGGGTTTGGAGTGCGCTAGTAAATTCCGTAGGTATATTATAATTTGCCCTAAATAATACATTTTTGTATTTCGTATTTCGACATGTGTGTTAAATTCATATATTTAAGTACCTACCTCAAACATATAAAGCGGCGAGCGGCCTTTTAATATACTATATTTTCTATATGGTTACGAATTTACGATGCCTAGTAGTAACGAGACGGTTTTCACATTTTGGGCGTACATACGGACGATTCATCGTATCTATTTATTCGGTGGAAAAGGGTTTTGGACGACCACATAATAATATTTTCTTAAGAAGTCGATTGAAAAATATGCCGAATCGAAAACTCATTGGATTAAATGTGTAATAAAATAGTTGTAACAAACTGTTTTCTGATGAATCTGCCCACCCTAGATTATTAATAACACTTAACAATAAATTATAATATCAGAAATATTCTAAAATCTACTATAGTGGCTGGTAGAAAAATATTACACGATATTACGTTGCAGTGTTTATGTAAGACATTGTAGAAAAATCAATTTTTTTTTTTTATACGATTGATTAAAATAACCTTTTCTATTTTTTCTTTAAAACATATCGTTGGTAGGTACTAATAGGTTAAAAATAATTTTTCAAATTTATTATCAAACCTGTCATAATGGTTTTGGGAATTTATAAACGAGACAGATTTTTACCAAAACGATTATTGTGAACGATATGTTACTATAGTTGGGAGAAAATGTAAAGTAGGTAGGTATTTACATTTACATCTCAGCTCTAATTACTTATCATTTATCACTTATTAGGGTATACATTTGCACATAACTCATTTTTCTCGTTGCCCCTTGAATTTTTATCCGAAGGTGCCCCTGTATTTCCCCGCCAGTTGTATCACAGCATATAGGTATATGATAATTTAGTTTAATAGGTATGTGTTATTGTACCGCTATCTTACATTCGCGAACGTGTCGAGACGGACGTGGTCGACCCACATAGGACCATATTATAATAATATTACGATGCACCGCACACCGACCGGCAGGTGCACATTAAAACAATAATAATAAAAATATAATAATAGCACAATCACATATATACCTGAATTAAGGATAGGTACGATAATCTATGCGCGTGTTGTACGCGTTATACTCCATTCGTGCTCTGTTGCCCCACATATTTTATTCATAACAATTAACAATAACAACAATAATATTAATAATATAAGATTGTTGTATTATAGGACTTGGCAGGCCACAATGTTTGCTTGGTTTTTAGTCTCGCATAGTGAGTGCGTATTTCATAAATATGAAAGCAACGTTTTCGTATTATTATTACATTGTATACTATATAATAATATAATATTATTAATATAATATTTACACACTGTTTTTCCTAATATTCTTATTATTATATTTATTTTTATGCTCACTATACGCGTGAATGGAATGAAGGAAAATGTAATTTCGGAATTTTTCTCCTTTTTTTTTTAACCATCTGAGGGCAACTTTTACGCAGTCCTTTAGACTATTTAGAGACCCGCGTCAACGGCTTTGTCGCGCCGGGCTTGGAAGTATTAATTTAAAGACCCCGCGCTTTTCCCCACCACCACACACTTACACACACCAAGTTTGAGTGCCTGTGTTGGAATTTAATGTATTTCATTTTCTTTTTTGGTTAAAATTGTGCGGGGAAAAAACGTGTATCTTTTCAAACACGACCTTTTTTTTGTGCATCGTATACATCTGAAAATAAATATAAATCTTTTTGTTAAACATGCTATAAGAAACTCCCGTCCAAACCATCACTTGTCACTTATCAGTTATAATTGTATTTTAGTCTCAGTTTACTATAGATTAATAATGCGATCTTCAGGTTTTTATTTACTTAGCCATATGACAGCTAGCTACTTACCTTTTATAGACATTGATGGTTATTAATTTATTATATTATAATTTAATAAACCTTCTTTTGATGAAGTTAATTACAATGTTACAAAGTAATAATTTATCTATAAAAATAATTATATCACAAAATAAGAACAAAGTTCAATATTATAATATATTCCTTGGTTGTTATATATACACATTACACACACGAGCTGTGTAAGAAACAATCGCTAATTTGTTTTACACGTGTTTACGAATTGAATTAAAATACATATTATATTGTTACCACCGTGGAAAAATGCACAAAAAGTAACCGCGACGACATTGTATACGTAGGATTCTAGTATCAATGGAATTATAATAAATATGTCATTTGTGATATAAAAAAAACCCAAACCATATAGCCGTGATGCGACGACAATGATAATAGTTATTGTATAATATAATATTATTGTGTTGCCTAATCACGGTTGCTGTTTAACTTATGCGCGAATAGACCAAAAACAATTCGAAACACCGAGTTTTTTCATTGAAGGTCACACTATGTAAAGTAAAAATAATCCGTAAATATTTAAAGCCTCTAAAAGTCTAAACCATAGCAGTTGGGTTGAATTACAATGGGAACACCGTAACTATACTATTGTAGCCATAACTATTTTTCGAGTGGATAAAAACAAAACGTTTTATTGAAATTCTTCAATAATTACTGTTCATAAATTGTCAGATTATTCATGACGTCTTTCAAACGTTTCGAAACGTCTAAGACGGTAACATAATGTCGTGACTAGTAGTTAACAGTAAACTATCTAGTAGATATTATATTATTTTATCGAAAGTATATGTACATATCGATGTGAAAAGAATTCTTAAACGTGTTAAAATTTTTATATATTTTTATGAATCGCCTGAAATGTTTTAAAACGTCCCATATCACTACTGCACGTCGTAATACAATTATATTGTAACCCGATTATAGCTCTACTGAAAATTTATCGACACACCACATGGTGATCACTATCTCGCGCTAAGGCCATCCAATCGACAGTTAGTCCTATCAAACTCATTTTATGTGTACTGTATGGTGAAGATCTTGTATTTTGTATTAAAATACATTATTGTAGGCGTCAGCATAATAGAATATTTTACTGAACGGCGTTTCGTATAGGCAATTTAGGCACATACACTGTGCGCCGCGAACACGATCATAACAATATTAAATTCATTATAATTATTCGGAAAATGATTATCGACCATAGCGACCATAGCGTATTGATTTAGAATGACAGCGAAAAAATATTGCTCGACTATTGGGCTATGAGCGCTATTCAGTTGACCCTCTAACCATGGCCGGAAATTCATGATCTAGATCAGCGGTTCTTAAAATCTTGTTGAATACGGACCTCTGATGGAAGACGTATTTTAGAAATCGTGTACCCCCCAACCAATTTCTTTTTAAATACCTTTTTTTTTTTTTACAAAATATCTCAAGTCTCACTTATTTCACAGATTACAAATCACATCAATAAGCACATAAAAACATACACAGTTATAATTATTTTTAGTACGCATAATTTTTAATAAACATGTAATATATAATTATTAGATAGAGCCACCGCAGACTGTCAACAGTAGTTTCGTATACCTGAAGGGACCACGGACCACAGCTTAAGAACCGTTGATCTAGATAATCTCCGACCGGGTGTCTGGAGTTGTGTAATGCGCGGCGCGCCGAAAGCACGACCATCCGGTGGAAATATATTATTGTTTTGTTCGGTTAATTGTGTGTGGTATTCAATGTTTTTGATGCCCCTGACAATTAATGACTGAACGGCGCGCATTTCAGAGAGCTGCAAAGTACTTTTCGCTAATTAGGGACGGCCGTGGTTTGTTGAGTAATGAACTAAAACGTACCGTGGCAAACAGTTCTAGAGAAATTTAAACACCACCCACATAATATTATAATATGTTAATAAGAAAGAAACGCGTGGCTGACGTTTAAAAACCACGATTTGTAATGTCTCAATACACACAAGACGACGAGTGTAAAATAAGGAACGGAATATTTGTTTTCGGTTTATCGAATTTAAAACTCTTCATTTCGAAAACAGTTTATGTCTTTGTTTTTATTTCCCTGTAACACAAAATATACGTGGGCTAGAATATATTATGTACGTTTGGTGTCCTGCAAAAAGAACTGAAAGTTAATATTATTATTTTTATTTCAAAGGTATGATTACTATTATGGCAACCTTAATAATTCTGTCAATTGAGAAAAGCTAGACAATTTGGTCCTTTTAATTTTATGTTCGTAATAATCCAAATGCGGTTTTTATGGTAAGAAAATTTGGATAAAGTAAGTTTTTTTTATTGGTATTATTTTTGTTAGTAAATTACTATTTATTTGTGCATAAAAATGGTATACATTTGGTCATACTACTTGGATAGATTAAAGTATAGATGAATTTGTAGCGTTTATGGCCTGCAATAAAGAAATTATATTTTAATACAAATATTTAACATTGAATGAATAATAGTAGCTTATATATTTAAAAACAACTTGACTGATTTTTAAAAAATTTCAAATTGTTCTTAGAGATATCGGAAAATGTTAAAGAATAGTTTAGAGGCTTTAAAATCAAGATACATTTATATGACGCTACAATTTATATTTTTCATTCTTTCACGAGAGAAGTCTGATGGTGATATAGCTAAAAGCGTAGTTGGTTTATCCAAAACATTCATAGCTTATTTTTTCAGTTCCTTTAGGTTGATAGCACAAGTCTAGCACATGCATATTTTTAAGCTTACGAAAATTAGTAATAAATGTTTTTGTTTTTTCAAATAATTTCCATTGATTACATATTATATTATTATTATTATTATTTTTTTTTTATTAATAAAAGCCTTGACATCTAGACCATTGGTTACTACAAAGTTATGGAGTTACATTGGAATGAAGTTGCCTAATATTAATATACAATTATTTTATAGATGGTTGATTAAATTACAATTGATAATGAATAAAATCGTGTTCTGGATGTTGGGCTTCGGCGAGAATGGATGGTACTCCTGATTCCCGTTTTTTTATCTCAAATTGGCGGCATTCAGTTATGATGTGCTTGATTGTATATTATATTATTATAAAAAGATCTAGAAATATATATATTTTTACAAAAACATTCATAAAGAAACAAACCTTTGCACGGTAAACGTCTTGCGGGACGGTAAGTATTTTATACAATGCACACAATGCACATAATATAAACATATACATATTTACTGAAAAAGAAAACCAAATCTATTTTACACAAAATCACACTCAGATAATCTATGAACCGTGATAAATCACTCAGTATACTTTAAGACATATTACATTTTAAATATTAACTTTCAATAGAATATTATTCGTATTCTTTGAGAGATCTAAAAGAATAAAAAAAGTGTTTTGAACATGTCAAAAGATAGATGTATAATGTCGTATAAGTGTAGTATTTCTCATAAAATAAATAATTATATTATTTTGATGTGTTAATTAGTTTCACTGTTTAAAATTTATTGAAGAAATAAAATGATGGAAATATTCGAAATTCGAATAAGTTGGATATTTTTATAGTTGCAGGTATAAGGTAAAATTATATTCCAATGAATTTTGGGAAAATAATTACATTTACCAAAAAAAAAAAAACTGATTAGGTATATGTTTAAGTTAAACTGAAACACAGTATTGATTATTAAACTTTATTTTCTGTAAAAGACTGGTCACAGATTGATATATAACCAACCACATTTTTTAATCAAAGATTCTCGTCCCATACTTCAAATTATCATATAAATCGTGCATCGTAATTTTATTATTGATTAGTTAACAAAAAATATAACTTTATTTTAATGATATTATCAAATTTTGTATCTACTTACATATTATATTATAGGGAATAAAACATTTAATTTTTTTTCACAATATATATATATTATACAATATATATACAATATACATTAAAGTCTCTTATGATTTTAAGTAGTTCAAATTTAACACCATCCATCAACGTTTAAATGTTTATAGCCTGTATGTAGATAGAGTAGTTTCAAAAGACTATAGTTAAAATTATGAATCCTCGTAAAAATCAAATAAAAAAAAATAAAGTTACATTCTCGCTTTTACGCGTAAAGTTTTTCACCTTATTTTTATAATAGTGTTTCAAGAGAAACAGAAAATAACTGTAACACATTGTTGTAATTCTGTGAAAGCATAAATACTTTTTTGTGAAGTAACTATGCTACAACGTAAAATAATGTTTATTGATCGACGATTTATCATTTTGCCAGACAAAAATATAGCCTCTGTTTTTAAGTTTTTTGCTTTTTAATGTATACTACTTTAAAATAATAAAATAAACAGATGCAGAGAGTACATATTAAGGATTTAATAAGGTATGAATATTATACTTCAGACTTCAGTCAATAAGACATATTATGTAGGTTAACCTGATAATAAAATATAAAATTCTGAACATTGAAATTGAATATTATTTACCACAAAGCTCACTATGTCCCTTGGATTACGTTTACTACTTATATTATATTAAAAATAATAGAATGAGGCTTATGAATAATATATTTTTCATCAACATTTTGATTTTTCTTTATAATAAATCAGAATATAGTGTAGTCGTGACATGTTTCAACGTGTTATTAAAATATTGGCTTTTTTATTTTATCCGTTCCAAATGGCGTAAATTGTGGTGGGCTTGAGGGTGTATGCTCCTTAAAAACGAACAAATGGAAAAATTAGTTCCTATTCAAACATTTTAAGTGATCACTGGCTACTACTATAAATAACAATAATAATAATAATTTGCAATTGAAATGTAGGTAGTTGGTGCTCAAATATATTGGGAAATCAATTTTACAAAAAAAAAAAAAAATCGGTGATTAATGAAGATTTCATTTTCTTCCTATTTTTCTTAACTATCTGAAATAATATTCCATGAATGCTAATATCATAATACATAAACATATTAAATAATCGTATATGTTTATGATAAAGTTGGTATGTTGTCTAAAACAAATCACACTTTTTCGTAGTGTTTAATATAAGATATTTTTTGCATGTGCAGTGCAACCCAAATGCAACAAAATATTTTTCACAGAATATTGTGAGCTTCTGCCTATGTATGTAGTATGTACCTAATTAGCTGAATATACTTTGAAAACAACTCGAAAACAACTTCCAATCAAAAATGCTTAGTAAATTATTCTGACGTGAACTCGGTCTTAGCAAATACATTGACATCGCGCAAACAAAATATATTCTGGATCAAGCACCGTACACGTCACTCGTATAGTTTTATTAAATTATGTATAAGCAACTCACTCTCTGTAACAGTGTATAACATTTATAAAGCAAGATAATAAATTATAATATCAGAATTAAAGTCAAGTTTTAAAAGTATACATTTATAAGTTTTAATATTGTCATGTTTATGACAGGGCTTATATAGTGCGTAAAATTATTATCCCGCGATACTATAACAATTGTTAAAATCGTAATTATTTAATTAATTTACGGCAATATTAGGTACCGAATCGCGACATGATGTGTTGTAGTTATAAACTAATCTAATTTAAGCCAAACCAATTTTATACTCAGTTATTATCATCTGTGTTCTGTAATATTTGTATACGTAAACATATTACTGCAGATAAATACTCAGATATAGAGGTATCTACGAGTTCATTTCATCGTGCATTATTTACTAAGATTTTGTGAATTTAAACTTACACACGACTTCTTGTTATTTTTTATTTCAATAACTATTAAAAACATCTGATATATACACACACACATATATATCGTATAACTATAGGATATATTTGCGCACAACGGTTACATCATTTACGCTAGAGTATAATAGCACTTCCCAATATTTAGTAGGTAGCTGATTCATATTGCCAAAAATAAAAAAAATATTTATAAGCTAATATATAACAAACATGGTCTTACGAGTAAATGCCTTATAATTTCTTAAGATGTTGAGTTGTATAAATTTTTTGATTAATACTTAAAATAGTTATAAATAAATCAAATATTTCTGTATTATTTAATAGAAATAGTAACGAATTATTAATCATATTGTATAGGTATTTCTAGTATGCATTTGAAATAATATTCTTTCTACCTAGATAATTGAATTTTAGAATTGTATTTTTCGGATTATCTCCATTGTATCTAAATTGTGAAATATTTTTTTTTGATTTGTGAAATACAGAAAAGATGCTGCGATCGAGTGTCAATTACTGGAAATATCAATTTCAAGTTGTTTCATTGTATATTTTTGGCGTGAATATAGGGTCGTGGTAGTACCGTAGGGCGTGCTAAGTACCACTAAAACTGATTAGATATATAAAATAAAAATATATACCTACCATAAGAAAGACATTTATCGGATATCATCAAGATAACTCTACCCCTAAAATTTAGAGTCTTTTTGTGCCTATGTTGTTTATACGTAGGTAATAAATATATATTATCGTAAAGTTTTCAAATAATTTGTAGAAAAACATTTATTTAGTTTTTTCGTCTCAAAGTTAGGTATATTACCATATATTATAAGTTTTAACATTTTATTGTGGTGTATAATAGAGGTACCTATACAATGTACACTTGAATAATTAATTAAACTCGACTATCGTTCATAAGTAAGCCATTTATAATATAATTTATATTTCATATGCATAGAATTTTGATCAAAAATTGATAACACAAAACCCTGCAGTGGTCCACCATGGAGAACCACTATGACAGCCTACAAGAAATCTGATGCATGAAGAATGCTAACTTTATTTTTAGTTCGAGAAGCCAGGCTGGTTTTAAATTGATGCGTTTTTTTTTGAGAAAAACACTTTCAAGGATAATACAAATTCACTGAAAATATATCGTGGCATACGCTATCAATCAGACATTGGATGTAGATTGATAGATTTAAGCTTGCGTAAAGTTGTTGGAAAATGTTTGGATTTATTGGCATTTTTATAACGTGTTCTTAACGTTTCCCGAAATTTAAATATTATGCAGGAACACTTAATGCAGGTTTCGCGACCGTTTCTCACCTGACCGTAGCTTACTTTGCTCGCCACCTCGGAGACCACTTAACTAAATGAGTTCCGAGGCTCAATGTTAATGTGACTTGAAAGTTTTTATTTCTAGGAAAAAAAAAACGTCGTCATAAAACGATTAATTAAAGAGTATATTATTATAAAATAAGATGAAAAACGGCCATGTTCGTGTAACCACTGCAGCAAGTATATAAACATTAAAACAAAATAATATATTTACGAAAGAGGGTGGAACCTACGCCCGCGTTATCATTAATAATTCCTATAAAACTATAATAACCGTGTGAAATAATAATTATATACGTTGGAAATTGCAATAATAATAATATTATTATGAATTGGATTTTGGCGTTATTCGTTTGTCCCGGTAAAACTGCACACATTAATCACGCGTCACCGAATACGTCGCGTAAATATGGTCGCGAATTAAACGAGCCACTGTTAAAAAAATGAATACCTAATGATGATAATATAAAATATATCATCATAATATACGCGTACCGTTTTAATATTATTATGACGTGGTATGACGATAGTAATTTGATTGATTGCATATAATTATTATTATTCGGTCGAATGATTAAAATATATATATATATTTTTTTGAAATTTCAAGTCGAATATAGGCCGTTGGTAATTATGACGGGCATCTATAGGTATATTATGTTTTTTCTTTTCTTGGTAAAGACTAAAAAATATACTAAAGCTGGCTTGAACCTACGTGAAAAATATCGATACGCCTTAACTGCGTAAAATATTATGATCGTTGTAAAAAAAAATATATATATAAATAAAAACGGACGAAAAAACGCATGTGCGTCACTGTAGTTGTCGTTTATTGCGGTTAATATATTATTTTATACGTGAATACGACGACTCGCGTACCCAGTCCGATAATATTATACAGCAATATACTGACGATTTTATTGTATCGCGTTTGAAATTCGTACTATATTGAATTTTTATGTGTTCAAGTAAATATAAAAAAAAAATTTAAAAAATATGTTTACAAATTCAATGATATTATGCAACGGACAATATGTATCAACAATTCCATCGAAAAAACGAATATATTATTAAATTATACCGTACGGATTCATCCCGGGAATACTCTCGCAAATATTATCTATTGATAATATTAATCAATTCAAATTATAGTTTTTGGAATTGTTCAGTACCTATACAGAAGAACCAAAGTATTTTTAAATGCATAAATTTTGTATACCATACGTACTGTACTATTATATAATTATATATAGATGATTTAATTCAATCCAATGCACAAGCATAATACGAGTACCTAGGTATTTATTATTTAAAATATCTATTTTAATATATTAGGTAGATAAAATATTGACAATATCGTTTGAATTAACTTTTTTTTTCCCTTTATTATTTTTATTTTCAAAAACAATCTGTGCAACAAGCACATTTAGTAATTTTGATATAGAATATATACATAATTTTTTTTAAAAAAAAACAACAACTTTTAAGGAAGTCACCCATTGGTAACACCTAAGAACTTATAGTTGGATTTAGATCACTTAAGGAGATCTCTATTCCAATTTCGTTTGAGCCTGCGAGGGGGGTTGCCTGGGATATGCAGAGAAGCCATATCTTTAATGAGAGGATTAGTACTGGAGTTGAGTTGGGAGTGGAAACGGTGGTAGTGAATTTTGGCGTAGTCATTGACATTAGTTACTTTGAGGTCGTTGTGAAGTGAAAGGTTTGTCATGTACCATGGAGCACCAGTTAAAGTACGTAGGGCAATGTTTTGGAAAGATTGGATGGGGCGAATGTTTGAGGGTTTGGCCATCCCCCATATTTGAATACCATACGACCAGACAGTTCTGATCATTGTATTATACAATAACATTTTGGTTTTTAGATTAAGTTTAGATTTAAGAAGAGGTCGGAAGAGATGGAGTCTACTGTTGGCAAGTTTTCTTTTGTTTTGGAGATGGGGTTTCCAAGTTAAACGTTTATCTAAAATTATACCTAGATACTTTGTCTCGTTCGAAATAGGTATACTTTTGTCTTTAAGTTTGATGGTAGGGCAAATGCCAGGGCGTAGAGCGAAAGTGACTTGGGAAGATTTACTCTCGTTTATACTAATCATCCAGTTATTGGCCGAATTAACTTTTAAAGTCAAAATTTTCGTTTATGGTGGCATTAAAAATTTAAATTTATATTTAATATTTTGTTTGATCTTTTCCACAATTTATTACTTATCACAGTTTTAATACCAAAGAAAAATGTTTTATTTATTATTTTTATTTTTAACTATTCACTTATCATAAATTATTTCATAACTACAAATAACTTTTTAAGACCGAAGTCCCAACACATTATTCGCACAGTGTTTTTTAGCTAAAGACATATAAATATAGTTAAGGATTATTAGAAATAGTTAGACTATTATTATATAATATCGAAACGATTAACATTTACTTTATTTACTGAATACTATTTATTTGGACATGGACACCGTAGGTTTGTTATGATAATATAATATTTTTAACTTTTAAGGTATAATTATAATAAATCTGCTACGAGAAAAAATAACATAAAAATCTATTTATTAATTGCTTGTGTTCCCGGAAATGCCAACTCTGTTGAGTATTGATCAAAAATCATTACGACGGATACCTCATGGAAAAATAAGAAAAACCAAGGTGCAATTATTTTGGAACAAAGCTCTTAGACAACCACATAATTAAAGAATGCTCCAATATACAGACGAAATCAGCAGGCTCAATTTATCCAACACCTTAGACGCATCAGCACTCAAATCAGTCACATCCGACGCAGGCGTCAATGTCAAATTGTACAATAAAATATAACGAAAAATAAAAATAATAATAAAAATATTATTGCTTGTCTGTGTATTACTTTTTGAATTATATTTTTAACAATATGGTATGTCGATAACCATATAATTCGTCACAGCTGTGTTACTCGTATAAATATCATAATCTTTCTTTAGTTTTTATTCGAACTATCGTTATCATTCTTCGAAGAGAAAATAAATGTTGTCACTATATTTGACAACAAAAAACATAATTTGGCGATGAAAGCAGCTAGCTCTCCGGACACCAAAATATACCCTCATGTAACATACGACCATCTAATCCACGCCCTCAAAACGAAATTTTATATCCTCTGGCAGAATCAATGGGAAAAACAAACCAATCAAAACAATAAATTCAGACAAATAAAACCATCTACTAAAAAATGGCCGGACCCACTGTCAAACTTACACGTCATGAAGAGATCATGGTTACCAGAGAACGTATTGGACACACTAGAATTACACATTCCTATCTTATGCGTAAGGACCTCAAACCCAGGTGTGAAACATGCAATTGTGAACTCATTGGTATCCACATATTCCTAGAATGCCCCATTTACCATAACGCCAGAACAAAAGCAAACATAAACACCATCTCACTCAAAGACGCACTCGGACCAGGACAAGAAAAAAGCCATATCAAATTTCATCAAGATGGCCAATCTCACAACGAACATATAGGACAACGGATCAATGACGCCACACTATAACAATCAATATGTAAATTACAATTATAAATTTTCAATGTCAAAAAATCAAATTTCTTTTAACTAACTGTTACCATTAGACATGTAAGCCATTGTAGGCTAATAAACTTTTGTATTTGAAGCCTTAAATAAATAAATAAAAAAAAAAAAAACATAATTAATAGGATTTTACTGTATTAGATAGTTATTATAAAATACAAATAAAAATAGTTGATCAAGCTTTGAATTTGGTTTTACGCGTCAAGGTTTTCCAAGTATACGATTTATTTATTTGCAAATTTTTTTTTTTATTGCTTTATATATAGACTTTTATTGCTATACACCAGCTTTGGTTAAATTTCGTTTGAAAATCATACATATATATATATATATATATTGTGTTTTTTAAACATTTTAGTTTACTAAGTGTGTAGTTCAGTAGAAATATCTATTAAATTATAACTTTACTCGTATTTGACTTGATTTTTAATGATAATAATTATGAATTTTATTTTAGATTATAGACTTAAACTATGACAAAATGTATTTTAAATATAATTTGATCTTGGATCAAGTAATTGGTCTTCGTTATGAATTAAAAATGAATGTAATAGAAACGATTTTCTATATTTTTAGGTCATATCAAAGCACACGCCTGTATTTCAAAATTTCAAAACTTATGATTTTTCAATATTCATAGTTTTTTATCGCACAAATACATATCATGACAAGATGAAAATTTCCCGAGTTGTACGTAATGTCGCGCTAATTTTATGTACACGGTGACCTATATAAATATAATATATTATGCGAAACGACGCCTCGCGTTTCGGTTCATTTTTTCTTGAACTTTTTTTCCTAAAAGCATCGTATATCGTACTTTAACATACTATACGGAGGTATACACTGCTTTAATGCAATTATTTTAGTAACATATACTATGTGTGTATATATATATATATATTACTATATAACGCTGCAGCTGGACGCTGGTGGATAAAAGTATAATGTTGAAAAAAAAACCAACATAAACGGATATAAATGGTTAGAGAGTATATTATATTATTATATATTATGTGCATAAAAAAAATTGTACGACTCATTCGGAAAACCGTGTGCGTTTTTTTTTTATTTTTTAATCGAATTTACGGCCGAAAACACTCATAACGATTAATATATCTAGACCGGGAGGAAAAAAATTGACGTTAAGTTTTATTTATTTATTTTGGTTATTTTTTTTTCCAGTTTCGAGTTCAACAACGTGTTGCGGTCAATTACGGACTACAACGACAATCGAGCGCCAATGCTCCCGTTTAAATACATCCCGAAATGGGTTTAATTTAAAAGGACTTCATGCCCGTTCCCACCCACGCTGCAGCATTCGCCTCCACAACACCCCCACCAACCGTGTGTGGGACCGGCGACGGTGTGCGTCGCTATCGCCACTGCAGTATTCCACGCACATATAAATTGGTATGTATCGTCGTCGAACCACCTGGTCCCGGTGAAATACTATAACCAGCGGCCGTGGCGTATATTATTATATTAAATTATACCGTTCAATTAATTTATAGCGAGCAATAAAATCAGATAATTTATCGGTCTCCAGAAACTTTTGGTAATTGTGTCGCCTGGTGGGTAGGGCGTGACAGGGTTGGTTACCTACCGACGCTGCAGTGGCGTCAATACTACGGAATGTAGCGGTGGAGGTAGGTGTGGTGGAGGTTTGGACGGTAAACCGTAATCGCGTATAGTTTTCTATAATTCGACGTAAACGATGATATTTAGGTTTCATTAGCAATTGAAATTTGAATAATTATAGTCGACACACGCGCGCGTATCAATATTAAAATTTATTATATGGCACAATAATTTGAACGTATATTATTATTATCGCGTGGCGCCCGTGGCGGTGTTATTATATTAATATTAAATAATATACGTGCTTATGATATTCACATTATATAACAATCGCAAATTCATAGCGACACTAGTTAATTGTTGGCCCGATTCACGCAATGTTTATTCCGATTTTTCAGCCCGTTTTTCAATGCAGTCAAAAATAATAAGTTAATTAATTTTTATTTTTATTTTTTGTACAAAAATTATAATTTCTCATATTAAAAATTCATCCTAATGTTTTTCTTTATATAGCAATTATTAAACATTCGTGTTAACCAAACTACCAAAACAGAAAATATTTATTTTGTGATATTTGTGCTTTGAAACTATGCATGCAGTGAAGTAAAACAAAATATTAATTAACTAGTTAGTTTTAAATAATATGAAGTTAGGTGTATAAATATAAACAATTTATCTGGAAATAACGTAATAGCTATTAGCTATAATTAGTTTATTATACAAAGGATACTTTGAAAAGTTGAGTCATTAATATTATAGTGATGTAATAAAAATAAGTAACTAACAAGTTAAATAAAAATTAACTTTTAACTACCCAGTTCTACCGATAGTCCATCTTTAGATAGGTAGTAGGTACTACGAATTACGATGCCATCATATTATTATGGAAATATTTAGGCCACGAGTTAGTTTCAAATGAAGAGTCTTATAAATATCCTGAAGTTTGGTTTTTTATAAAATAATATGTACGACTGAAGCGGTGATGTTCACTTGTAATTTATTTTCACCAAACACTTGTATAGATTTTTTTGCGCTGCCAATCATCGTTCAAGTTGTAATCGTAAAAAAAGGGAAAAGAAAACTAAACATTTAGAGAAGTTTATGTGCAAGACTTGCAATTATGACAATGTTTAAAAAAAAAAACACATAGATAATAATATAGTTTGTGTATAAGACGAACAATGGTGCTCGTTATGTTTAGTAAGTAGTAACGTCATAATAAATTATCTTATACATTTGTGTGCTATTATTGTTTATGACGTACAAACATATAGATAGTTATTGATACGATATTGGAGATAATTTTCAATATCGATATAGATTTATGTATCATAATTTGTAATATTGTGTCAAACAATGCGTAAGTGATCATACATTGTTTCAATGCCATAATGAACTTCGGATGCCCTTTGACTGTAGTCGATATGCCAGATCTGCTCGGTGGACGGTGGACCTGTGTTTCACGACCATCCTACTGAAATGGCTGACAGATATGACTTCCCAAGAGCCTTAATAATTCTACAGAGTATTCTGTAAGTCAGTAGAGGACATCTTGTTTATCATGGTTGATGAAGAGTGTGCTAGACATCTCGTGAAAATTATGAAGACTCGAGTAGAACTCTTTGTTTCATGATTTCGTACAATTCTCGGAGTAATTATTGTATTGTAAACAATATTGTGTTTCTCACCTAAGTTGCAATACCACACAGAAAAAAAGGTACCTTCGTTATAGGTAAGTCTATATTGTATTATGATATAATATCATTAGTATATAAATGCGAACCAGAAATACAAATCATGATTATTTTCAAACATCAAAAATTCAAAATATTATTTTTCATATATTATAATAAACAATTAAAAGTATCGGGTTTTCAGTCGAAGTGCGATTAGTGTCTCATTCTGATGTGAGAAGCGACGTAGGTGTCATGGAAACACTTTGATTTTGACACATCCATATCGACATATCGATTCAAGTATTCAATAATAGTCCGGCACGAAAAATATCATTGCCAAACACTATCTGATATAATTATTATTGATGATAATATTGGTGGTACCCTACACCCTATATTTGAGGCGGAATACGGTCCATGTATGTGCTAATATTACACTGTCATATCGAATAAATAAAAGTCATACGGCAAAACCCCTGTAAGATCCACCCTCTACGGAAACCATAATATAGAGGCTCACTTTAATAAGAGTAAAAATAATTGTGATGCGATAAAAGCGTCACGTGTTTGGTATTAAAATTATGATAATGTATACGATTCGTTAGCTTTTGCGTCAAATCCACCGTTGGTCATTGCCAATATTGTTGTATTATCGTCACGTCGCTGTAGCATCCGCGACTTGTGACTCTGTATTGAAGACAGAAGGGATTAAAGAATCAAGGCAAACTCGAACAACAATTAAATATAATCACCGTGTCCGCCACTGATTTAGCCATTACCACTGCAAGAGATTTGTTGAGAATAGTTTACTAGCTATATCATTGTAATAAAATTCTTGAAAAAAAAAAAAAATGGAAAGCCAACACTTAGTCATTGTAAATGGGAAACGCTTAGGCAACACAACTAACCGTAATGTTTGTTACGCGTCGCCTTTTTTCACCATAGCTGCAAGGTTGAAATAATATTAACAATAGAATTAGTAAACTATTATTATATCATGAGTGGTGAACTAGTTTGTCGGGTTGTTTGCAAAGCTTAAAAATAATTTTTTTCTCGTTAAACGCAACACTGCGAGATTGGACAATGAAATAAAAATGTTTTCACGTGGCGATATAGTTTTGACAACGTGTCAACCTTTCACACGTTTGCCATAGGTCTTCCACCCTTATTATATTATGTAATACTTGATAATATTATTTTTTGTTGGAATTCACACAGGCCACGAAGTCTTTTTGCTGCTTCTACCAATTCATGCCTCACTATCTTATAATATGCATATTGATTTCCGTCGAACCGTCCTAACCAATCAGATTGTCATTCACTCGCTCTGTTGACTACATCCAAATTAGAGGTCTCTCTCGATTGGGTTTGTCAACAAAAACGATATGCATCAATTTATAGCGAGCTCACCATGCACGGAAGAACACCCACTTAAGTCTTTTCGATTCTTTGAATCATATTTAGTCTTTTGAATACGTTTTTTACGTCTTACGTATTAATTGTTCTTCTTTTTGAACTATTCTAATTCCGGGTTTAGTGTGTGTCCGTATTTCTTTCTCCAGATTATTCTTTCAAATACTAAGAGATTTAATCCAGAGTTGTTTGTGATCGACCAAGTCTCATAAGTACTTAAAATGATGGGTCATAAATAATCTATAAAGTTAGTTTCACTTTTAGTCTTTTGATAGTTGCCAGCTTGATGTAAACTACTTTTTAATGTATTATATTCTCGGTTTGCCAAATTACTTCGTTGTGTGTGTTCTTTTGACTTATACTGGCCTAGTGACCTATCTAGATATTAAATGCCATTGGATTAATACAGTTCCAACTCTTTTCGCTATCAAAATAGTATACATAAATGGACACCTTTTTTACAGTATTCTCGATACAAACAAAGTCTATGGTGAATATTTCGTTTCTCAGTTGAAAATGTAATCATTTTTTTATACGCAATTCTAATCACATTATGTTTAGAAGGTTTTAGCACTAAACTGCGTTCTTTTATTTAGGTTATATCAATGCACAGAAAACAATTAAGTTTATATAACTATAACAATAACACACAATGATAAAGGATATCAAAGTACTTATCGGATGTGTTTGAGTTTTAAAATGGTGTTCAGTTTTTTTCTTTTATCTTTGTATATCATATTAAATTAACTCTACCTATTAGTGGTACAGGCTGAACATTATATCCGACAGTAGGTAATAAAATCCGTATCAAAATTAAATATAAAACTATCTGATCACTGTAATTGACATAAAATAGGTAAATTGAAAGAAAATGATAAATGAATATTTGATATATCATACATATTATTGACGTGGCAAATATATCTCAAAATTATAGTTTTAGATTTTAGACTGATAATGTCATCATGTAATAAAAATAATAATAAACGTAGAAGTATTAAGTCTTTATAATTAATAATTTTGTTTTAATAACAATAAAATATTTAAATTGACGGAAAATTGAAAAATTGACCAAAAAAAAATTAATAGCCTCTCCCAATCCAAAATCCTGATTACACTGTCATTAATTAGGCCGAAATAATTATTGACTAAATTACTGACCGTTGCCAAAATTGCGTTAACCATATATATAATTGAGCTGTAACAGCTGCACTGAGTGTTTTTTTTTTTAAATGTTATACCTACACAAACACAGAGCGAGTACAATTTAAACAAAATGTCTATAGTTATATTATTATATAGTTAAATATTGAACTTTCTGCAAAGTTGGTGTAGGCATTTGAATAAGCTGGTTTTGGTAAAAATGTATTTTTTACTATCCTCAGAGCTTAAAATGTAAAAAAGAAATTATTATGTAATGATACAAATAACCAAAAATACAACAAAGCGTGACATGGTATTTTGAATGCCATATGTTCGAAATTATTAAATAAAAAAAAACTTTTCAAATAGTCGTTAATTTCTTTAAAAAAAAATTAGGTAGAACATATTATTATTATTTTTTTGGTATTGTGTTTTGTTTTTAGTTTTTTTTGTTTGTTTTAAGAACCATTATATTCCATTACTTTTATAGTTCTGAATAAAGTAATAAAAACGTTTTACATACAAAATACTAATTTAATTTATTCAACAAAGTAATACCTAAAATCATTTGTTCAATTACATCACATACGGACCATTGTGATACTTACGAGCTATACCTACGCTATATATATTCACATTATTTTAATAAATATACAATATTAATATTGTAATTTGAGTGCCTATATAACATTTTATTTTTTTTTGTTTTGTTTTGGGTGATTAAAAGTATTTTATTACGTTCTAAAATATTAATTGACTAAAATTGTACAGCAAAAAGTTTTAATAGTCAGTGAAAACAGATGAAATATATCTAATGTTATAATGTCCATAATATACTTGAATTAAAAAAAAAAAATTGAAATATTATATAAATGTTTAAAAAAAATCCTTTTAAAGTTTTGATGAATATTTTAACTAAACTGAAATAATAGTTAACATTTAAAAATAATTAAAAACATGGTTTTGGTTTTATCATGATTGAATAACACTTAATGGAGGTCTAAAAATGTATCCTTTTATAAATAATTTTGCATTCGAAAAATAAACTAAAGAGCTACAACGAGACTTAAGAAGAAAAAAAATGGATAGATATCGGATTGTTTTATTTATTATTTTTAAACCATATATATTTTCTGGACAGTATACAAATTAAACAATTTTTTACTTTTGATTGTATCAATTATCTTATTTATTGAAATTATTCTATTGATGTTGTGCAAGACTTTGACGATTTAGGATCAAACCACACGAATCGAAATCAAACCTTTAAATTTATTTGTTTTGAAATATTTATATCATCTAGTATACTTTTTTAATATGATTGCTTGGAGAAAAAAAATGTTTATCCAAAATCACTTAAAATTTGATAACGATTTTCGATCGCATTTGAAAGTTTTAAATTATATTGAGTTTGAATGAAAGTTTAAATTAAATTATTATTTTAATTTATGATGTTTTCGAACGCTTTCAATGATTTACTTTAATCTAATTTCACTCCACACTAAACTAAGTCAGTAATGTCTTTGGAAATGTTGAGACGTTCTACTAGGATTTTGCCTGACCTGACTTGATTAAAAATATATGATTGTAATACAAAAAAGTATTATAATTTTTATATTTTGACACTCAAATCATCGAAAATCAAATCAAATCAAATATAGGACCGAAACGTTTATACGTATTAAACGGTTCGTGATAATTATAATATAAGCGTCGTGACGTGTTACTGAAAAAATATATAATGATTTTATTACAAAATATTATAAACACAGTGAAAATATAAATAATATAATATTATGATAAATGGTTTTATATTTCGATGGAGCTATACCGTGTGTATGGAGACAAACAATATATAATATTATACATATCGCATGCGTAACACGCCAGTTATGGTTTTATGGGTCAAAACTTTCTGGCGATATTCTTTTAACCCTATTATGTATGCGGTATAATTTTTATTAATTAGCATACTGATTATTGAGAACCACGCGGGAATGCGTGCGTACAGTACGTGCGAGTTTCCACCTTCTCCGCCTACTTCTACCTAGTCTCCGGTTAACCACTGAGATATTATAATCATTAGTTTTTTATATTTTTATTCATTTATAAATCTGTTTTCAATAAAGATGAATAGCAAGACCCGGTGATGTGAATATTTCTTTAACGAGTATACCTGGTATATCTGGGCTACGGGGACCATTACCACCAAAATTTACTATTTCAATAATATCATTTTTTAATATAGCCGAAAAGTCTGTCAAGTTAGTCTACTCCATCAGATTTGTTGTCTTTTTAGTAGGTACCTACTTACGAGGTATTACAGAAAAATAACGTACCTATATACTAAGTACTTAGTTACTTGTTGTTTGATAAAAATGGCATACATGTTTAATGTCAAATGTACATTTTGGTAGTAGTTTGTTTTGTGTAATTACATAATACATAAGTTCTTATGATAACACAACACAGGCACTGGGCTTTTAAAACTATGTTGACTATTTTTGAGTGGTTAGGGGCGTCAATTAATTATTTTATTTTTATCACATTTTTATTTTATTGAAATTAATTGTAACATAATAATAATATGACTTATGATAATGTACATACTAATTATTATTTATAACCTAGGTTGGTAGAATAATAATGAAAAAAAAAATGTTTAATTTAAATTTGTTATAAATTAAAGTATTATGTTATAAAAGGGGTGTCTGGTGGCAGTTGTATGGACCCAAACACCGGCTAACTGATGTTAATGCTTGAACTACTTATCATATATGAAGCATAAAAACTATATAACGTAGCGAAAGTACAATTATATTACTAAAATAAATAAAAATTACTTACTATACGTGTCTTAAACATATTTTGTTGTTTAAAACCACATAGACATTTCAATCATGTAATATTATTATTTTAGAAATTGGATCCGATTGAAAATTTTGAATTATATTATAGCCGAAAGCGTTCAATACTCGATTGCTGTATTATTATTATTTTAACGCCGTGGTTGTCATTAAAATTAAAATAATCGTTCGCTCGTAACGAATGTTACATGTTACATCAAATCATTTTAAAGTGTTCAATAATATAATATCATACATTTTACGAATTTGTTGTACTAACTCGTTTTAGTAGAATTTTATAATGTTGTGGAGAAAAAAATCGCATTGAAGTCGAACTCTATTTGAGCATCAGTGACTATACTAATAACGGCCGTCGAATCACGGTATGCACAGTATTCGCTCGAGCAGACGAATACAAACATAAAAACGATTCCACCCCGACAACTTTATGTGTCTGTTTGAGTGTTTTTAATTCGATCGGTCGCCTAGAATCCCTGTCGAGCCCGAGGGAAGTTGGCCGCGACATCCTTAAAGCCAGAATGAACATAAGTAATGAGTCGCGTTTTTTCCTTTTCCTTTTATTTATTATTATTTTATTTTTATGTTTGAATAATTTTTTGCCTCGTTCGCGCTCGTTTCTCTAGAACTGTCACACTACACGCACACTGTGTATCCTAACGACGTCGATAAAAGAAGAAGGTATGCATTAGGAACAAATAACCGTCTGCGATTGCGGCTGATGTGCTGCCGATCTTCGACAGTGCAGTATCGTTTGAACGAACAAATAACATCGAACAACCGATGACGACTTCGATACGATTTTGATTGAGAAAACTGCCAGTCATTTATCTAATCAAAAAATGTCTGTAATAAATAATGGGTGTTTTCTTTTCATGGTATATTGCCAGTTATATTATAATCAAATCAAATTCGATCACGCTGAACTGCATTGCTATTTGACTTTTCTAATAGGGCGATAATATTAGGTATCTCATTATAATATCAGCACACTATTTCTATATTGTACGATATTTTATGTATGAATTTATTTTTGTGCAGGGTTGTAGGTTTTTATATTATACATTATACAAATATGATATTTTAATAAATTTAAAAAATTTAAAAGTTGTAGGTCGGAAATAGTTTTTACGGCGTATACTAATGTCTAATGGTATACATCCATAAATAACAAATATACATTACCCATATGGGTGTTATCATTATAGAAATATTAGAAATATTATATTAAATATTTTATTATTCATAATAGGTATTATGGTTTTTATTTTAACCAACCAATCATCGGTGAGATTGTAAATTGTATGAAAAAAATTGATTTACTGTATTACTCCCCGGACGACGTTTCAGTTTCCAGTATATGGAACAGGTAAATGCATTTGTCATTATATCTCGACGGTCAATATTATAAATTTATCGTAATACTATATTTTCAACTTGTCCACGCCACGAAGGCGTTTTGAATACAAACAAGAGGAATAGGCACATGACAATAAATGAGTATACTCGATCAATTTAGTAATATAACACCATGAGACATATTTATAATTGGCACAACTCTAAATTTAATGTAAACTCAGATTGAGTAAACGTCAGTTATTCGAGTATCTACCTACAAATAATTCAACAATTTAAACACGGCTCTGAACTAAAGGCAACATGCCGCAAATTATCTTGACACCAACAAGTGTGCTGGTCCGATAAATTTAGTTTACAGGCAATCGTGTGTCTAGTAACAATCTCAGGTATTTGGCAAATTGACCCGAACGTTTTAGGTTCCAAGTCACTGGGTTGAATTATTTCAAAAAGCAGATTCTAAGACGAACAAGGCTGATCTCGCCCGTTAAAAAACTCTATAGTGTTCAAAACGGCCGGAATAAGTTTTTGCATTTTATATCAATCGGTACAATTTTTTTTCAAACAATATACGTAATATACGTAATAGTCAACGTTTCCGTTACCACTGTTTTTATATAATATATTTTTAGTAATCACAATATTTACGATTTGAATTCGGGTAAAATTTTAATACGTTTGACATAGTTTTTATGAGTAGGTATAACAGACCTCGTCAGATTGAGAATTTCAAATGTGTTACAATTTTAAATAAAATACAATTTAAAATTATTTTTTTGACGGTGGCTTATTCATTGTAAAAACCACTCGTCAGCGATTTGTCGGCTTGGTAAAATATATTATTATAATTGCATGCCTATGCGGCTGTGCTGCCACACTCGTTTTATTCTACAATTTTGAACGCGCGTTAAACAAAATTAAACCTCCGGAGATATTTACGTTATAACATTTAAAAACTGATCTGGAAGTTTAGGTATTTAAAATTGTTTTGAATACAACATTTCAGCTTAACCGCGACAAAAAAAAGTTATATTATATTAGGTATATCGTATACCTGCTATTAAACTATAATCCCGGTGTATAATAAACACCATAGCGGCGTTCCGAATTATATTTCAAGCTTAATATCTGATCATGTCTATGATGAAACTAGTCGAGTGTGCAGCACTCTTGTCCACACTCGTGTCATCGCAATAATTGAAAACTTCATAATATTATGACGAGCATCGGTTAGAGACGGTTGATTCCCAACCAATTAATAGTCCTAACAATGGACTTTTGTTATAATATACCTACCTTATGTCTAGAGATCCGTATTGTAGTATACGAGGGGATCTTTATTATCTTTAGTTGAATACATTGGTTTCATGAAAATCAACGTTTTTGTAAATATTTCTTTTTGCATAATTCAAAGTCATTACATAGTAAAATTGTTGATATGATATTATATGTTGTTTAATATTTTTTGGTGAAAAATAACATGATCTAAATGGCATTAGATATAGTAAAATATGTTCAGTTATTAGTAAAAATGTGTATTCAATATTGGAAATATTCACTAATTTAAAGTTAGCTGATTATGCTCAGATTATGGCTGACAATACAGTTAAAAATGTAGAATTAAATTTAAAATATGAATATGAACGTTTAAATATCCTTAGATAGGCTTGTTTTGAAAAAATTAAACGAAAATATGATATCTCTTAGACTCTAAAGATTAGAAATAAATTCCTAGCCATAGCCTCTAATTATAATGTAATATTATCTCAATCACTTATTTTTTTTATTTAATAATTTACAAAGGATCCTATTGGAAAAGAATCTAAACTTTTGACCTTATTGTACCTACGTACGTACTATATAACGATTCTGATTTTAAATATTAGTTCTTTGAAGTAGTGTCAATCTAACCCTTCACTCAAGCCTCCAAACCTTGTAAAAAATACATTTATTTATAAAAAAAAAAAAATTAAAAAAATAAATAAATATTAGTTCAATTAAAAGCGCGTTCGACAAATATATTGAAAAATATGGTTTTTAACCTGTAGAATTAAGATATAGACACACTAAATATTTTGTATTAACTCAAAAATAATTATACAGCGTAGGTACTATGGTATAATATTATTCTGAAATAAAGGAATTTCGAATTACATGGAAGTCACCATAGTAAATTGTTTGAATAAGTGCGGTCATTGAACGATAAAAGGTTATTAATTTGTTTTTGTAAATTGTGTTAGGTTTTCAATGTTTTTCCAGTGACAGTTATGTCCAAAATCAACGATAAATAAAATTAAAATAACATTTTCCGATACTATAACATAAATATAGTTTGTATTTTTCGCGCATGAAACTTACTTTGATATCACTGTCACAAAGTTTATCGAATTTTACAAAACGAACGTAGTTTATGCGTCCGGGCCTTCAAATTATCATTGAATACTTATTAATAAATGATTTAATAATCTGACTACATTAAATCAAAACCATGATGTCATTATTATTCAAGACCATTGATTCGAAACTACGTTCGAATGAAAGTGTTGCATTAGTGTTGTGAAATCGTGACGATCCACACGTCACACGATAGTTTCACTGCAGTTTCTATTCAGATTCGATAAAAAGTTCGAGATGTTTATGTAATTCACGTTCTTACTACGATTATATGTAATCGATATTTTAGGCTTTTGAGTGTTTTAACGATACGGTTTAAACAGTTGGTTGCAATTATATAAACGTACATTGTGGAAATGTGAGTGTATGGCTATTCATAATATATTTAATAAATCATAGCATATTATTTCCAAATTAAAACTGTATTTTTAGATAAAATCTTATAATAACTTTAATTTTTATTATTATTTATACTATTTTAATACGGACGGGTAACACGGCGTCTTAGTTAGGCAATTTGGCTACATAACTTTTAAGATTGCACTTTTCACTATAGTTATAATGTTAGCTATCTTACTTTAAGGTCCCAGAAAAGTATGGAATACAGAACTAAAAAAATCGAATCGATAAATTAGAGATATCAAATTAAGTGATCATAAATATGATGTATTATTTACAGGACTGAGTCCGTTATTGAATGTGATGTTGATTGTACGTAAATTTTAAAACTAACTTGAATGTGAGGTGAGCACGGAGAAAATTATGGCTATACACTTTGAACGTTCTATAATAATAATATGTCAATCGATATTTTACGGTACTGACTGCGACACATTGGTTTTAATAAATTTCAGACGAAATCGCGTATTATACGTCTTGTTATTACTATATTAAAATATAATTTTCGGAACCCAGAAGGTCATTAAAACGTGGCTTAAAAACGGTTTGCCAAAAGCAACACGATTTCTGGTCAATCGTATTGTTTTCTACTTATATAGTATATACTTCTATTCACCATAACCGTAAAACTACACGTTTCGACCGTTTCGTTCTGTTCTCCACCGGATAAGTATGAAACGATGCGATGTCGATTCGCCGTCTTCGAGGATAGAAAGTAGACGATGCTGTGAGAAAAACTGAGACATTTATTCAAAAATTATCATTAAAACACGTGATTTTATATGCTTTTTCACGTCATAATGTCAACGAGACATGGTCAACACACGGAAACCACGGTTACACAACTGTCTTATTTCAATTTATACTCTAGTTTTCTGGTTTACGAAAAGTGTATTTGTTATATGTAAAAAGTATAAATTAACTGATATTGCTCAATAAAAAATTGAAGTTGTAACATCATACAAATAATATCGCAAAAATATATAAAAACGAAAACGTTCGAAACTATTGATAGTATTTTATACAATACTCCGACAAAACGTATATGGCGCACGCGCTGGAACATGTCCTGCTGACTGTTTTTTTGTAGCAGACGTCATCGTCAACGTCATTGCTTCGGTCCAACTCACACACACACACGGAGTAGGTGTAAGCACGCGTAGCTTTGAATTAACACGCGACGGTGCACATCATCATTATCCGTTTAAACGGACCGGGAAACCAACTGAGTCCTTTGTGGGGGCGATGGTTAATGGGTGGTGGGTGGTGGTGGGATGATGAATGGTCATTCGGTAGCGATGTGCTGCAGGATCGACGCTGAGGATATTGTGCACAAAAGCCACAGGGATAGCGTACAGTTAGGATTTAAAGGGCGGCGATAACAATCGGATTCGTGAAAAAAGGTTCGCGTGCACAGGCACACACACAGATACAGATACAAACACAGACACACACGCACGCACAGACACACACATACACACAAACACACCAGGACGCACGCTTTTGCTCGCACTCGTGAACAAAACACACAATATTGTTACGCTATCCTAGGAGTAGCGTATGCCCACACGGTGTAAACGTTTAATGATACACGGGTAGGCGTTTTATTTTTTGTTCTGTTGTCCGGTGCGAATCGGACTCACCGATTACGTGTGCAATAACGTCACATCAAATTTATCTGCCGACCGATCACAGAATACACAATAATAATAGGTACCAATGTGAGCTATATGACACGTGTATCATTATAAAGTTGTGGGTAGGTATAGTGGGTGCCGGTGGAGAAGAACCGCGACGACGTTTAAAATAATACCTATCGTGTGTAGGTACGAGTGCTGCGGGTTGGAAAAGTTGATATGTCTCGGCAACTAGGTTTAATTTAAGGGTCTTGCGCCGATGGTATCTTGCGAAACCGCCTCTGCCGCCGTCGTGATCACGATGGACGATGGCCGAAGAAATAATGCCGCCAAACACGCAGCGACCTTTTGTTTGTTTACACTTACCGCGATAAAATATGTCGGTAGAATGTACATAATAATTATAAGAATATACTTGTGTGTATTCACGTATAATAATAATAATAATATGACATCGCGATCGTTGATAGAGCTGCTTACTATCACGAGGTCGAAAATCGCTCAGTGGTCACGTCCAAAATATGTCAAAATAAAATACCATTTGTTTCGCGGATCCGGAAGTATAGTTTTTCCGGAAACTGTAGCTTTATTGTAAGCGATTGAACCACAACCTCCACAGTAAAAGTATTGTAGGTAAATGCTAGAAAGTTAGCTAGTTTTCGAATAGAATTAAATTCGCGTGTCTGGTCCGCAATGCGTATATACGTTATATAATATATATATATATATATATATATATATACATATATTTTTATACTTCTGCAGGCATAATATGTGGATAACGGGAATTTAGGCCAATTTTCTGTTTCAAATTTCATTTACACCTCCAACATGAAAACAAAATGACATTTATGTAATACAACTAAACTAAAATATAATTATGATTATTATAATGACGGAATCTAGATTTTCCCGAGATCTGTACCCTATCAATTAAAAATACACAAAATTTCACACGACGATAAAAAAAAAAATAGATTAAAATGTTATAGTGTTAATTTATGTATCTCGACAAAACTATTAGTTCGTTAAAAAAATAGGTCAAATTAGAAAAGCTACCTTTCTGTCAATCTCTTGCATCTCGAACCGTACAGTTATACATATGTATATACTATATTTATATAAATTGGATATAAAATATTTGGAAAAATTAAATATTGTACAAACAAACGACGAACAAAACGTCTCATTGGACCAACATAACTGTTGTCCGAAATTACTATTGGACTTAGCTAATTGTTTTACCTTTGATTCAACGCCGTTAGTGTTTTGGCATACTTTTTGTCTGGTCCATTGTTCTAAAAAGTTGTATAGTGAGCCCTGTGCTGGACCCTGTGTACGATGTACTTATACAGCTGTAATTATTTTATGAAGCAGCATGTTTATCAGCTTAGTCAAAACTGATATTGTTAAAAAGATGAGTGATATATTTACGATGAACTTACTGTATGCTTTGCACTTGTAAAAAATGATATTAGATTGTATTAGATGTTACGTTTGCATTTACTTCAATAAAATAGATAAATTAATATTATGTTAAAACTAGATCTACCCAATGCAGAGGTTCTTAATTTTGGTTTCTCATGAATTTCATACGACATACAATAGACACTCGTAAATAGAGGATTATGTATGTAATACTAAAGCCTTAGAACATAAATATTTGAAATGATAAATATTCATTAAAAACATTATGATAATTTTTACACGTTTATGTAATTCAATGTACATCGTGTACCTTCGCGTAGTATCTGGTTTGAGAATCTTTGAATAATGAAAAATTATTATTTATGATTACAAATAAATACAAAAAGTGTTACCCAATTATATTTCAAAATAATAATTCTTTTTTTTACATTGAATAATCTCTATTAGATTCTTTTATTATTTGATCTGGATATAGGTAATATATATATATATAAAAAAATCGTAATTTATAAAATAAACGTTTATACGATTTATTCTAAAACAAAAACTGTGAAGTTAGTTTTGATTTATTTAAAAATAAAATTACTATAGAATAATTATTATCATCGTAGTTTGCTCCTTTTAGTTTTTGTAAGTAGACACATAATCACTTAATGCTAAATCTCAATATAAAATCTTCATGGGTTTGCTATTTTACATATTTTTTCGAACTAAATATTTTTAAATTCAAATAAAATATAAAAACTAACATTTGGAATATTTTTTCTTAAAAGTGTTTAAATATTCATAAAAAAAAAATATGTGGCTACAGTTAATGAAGTATAATAATGGACTGAGATGTTTTCTCTTAACTTATTATCATATTATAGTAAATGCCTATTTTATTCAATACGTAATGAGTCGTAATCTTTGCCGAGTTATAATATTACGGAATATATTAGCCAAAACGATGCGTTTTTTTTTCTGTTATTGTTAAATGTCTGTGGAATGTTTACAATCATGCCACACACCCACACGTATAATAATTGTACCTATCTAATACCTGTATATTTGAATGTTTACTACGACGTGTCGTACCGAGTATACACGCTTCGGATAACGCTAGCGAGAGAACGTATTCTCTGTTTGACGAGGATTTATGCGCGAAAACCGACCGCAACCGCCACAGCTGCAGCCGCCCACTTACCCACCGCCACGTGAAAAACCTTCGTAATCCCAAAATCCGTACGTGAGTGTGCCCGAACCGACCGCGCAACAACCCGACGTCGGTTAACTAGACGTGGTGTGGGTGACTAGTGTGTGTATTACCTTAGATTTTAATAAATGAAAAACGTTATCTCGTGACCCAATTACTACTGTGTCACCATGGAAACAGAATTTGATCATTTGGGTTCGTGTGTAACTGATACGACAGATAAATAAAATTAATATTATAGATTACGACGAGGGTGCGCGTGGCGTGAAGTTGAATTTCTATTAATTGTACCCACAATTCAGTAAAATATAATTACTTATGCAAACACATAAAATGTAAATCAAAACGCAAAAATATTTTTTCAACATGAAAATGTTTGATATCATAATATATTGTGTTCTTAACAGTCGTTGGTGGGTGGGGAGAACGCCGCCATAAAGAATCTTTCGAGATGGTGTAACAGACAAATCTTATTCCCCGGATATTCTTACCAGTGGCATGTGGGTAAGATTATCCTATGCACGGTGAAAATATCCTAGGATATTATAGGGGGTTAAAATAAGCCTAGGAAAATCTTACTCTCTCGCCTTACAATCACCCGGGGGTAAGATTTTACAGTGACATCGTCTCACCAAGCCATACAATTTAATAAAATATAATAAAGCTGCGTTTTACTGTTGTCGACGTGGAAATAAATAACAGTGTACATAACTATTATTTATTCAAATAATAATTTTAATTAATTTGGTATAATATTATGTTGAATCGATAGTATCATTAAATTTAAAAGTTTTTTTTTTTTTTTTTTTTAAACACAACAATCATCACCAAACAAGTTTCAGAATTTAATAAATCATAAAAACGTTCTTTTGCCAAAAGTCCGGTCTCCATCAATCGACCAGTTACTTCGTTTGTGCAAACGGAAGATTTTTCTCTTGTATCCACAAGTATTTTGTTGCTGATGTGTTCACTTTGGTAGTAATTGTTGTTTACTCGAATATAATTAATAATGGACATAATATACATTCACAAACCACACGCATAACCGTCCGTAATTGTCGGTTTTAGCCGGAACGTCAGCACTCAGCATTATTCATGCATCAACTGCACTGTTCTCCGCCATCCATTTGATATAACCCGAAAAATATAAACGTGCAATCGCATATAATTTCTATTATATTTCTATTAATTATACTAAACGGTACCACTAAACCTTTCAGCTAGATGGCCTTGGATTGAAATTGGGTTTCGGGAGATTGGTGAGAGTATCAAAGTACAGTTTTTTTTTTCAATACAACGGACCTATTAAATTAACTGTAAAAAAATTATTTTTTATTTACAAAATTTAAAAGATTTAATTAAGTTAAAATGTACGAATAATCTGTTGTTAAATTAGTATTTGTATATAAAAAAGTCGTAAATAAACACTTATATTTATTAAACAACGAAATCTAACTTTAACATTTAAAGTTTGTTTATATATAATTTTCACTCTCTTAAATTATTTTTTCTATCTTATTTCATAATAATGAATGTGCATAAAACGGTAAATCACTGAAACAAAGGTTAGGTGGTTAAGTGTAAAACATGGAATATTACATTATTCATAAATTTCAATTATTGTAATATAAAAAAAAAATTAATTTGTTAAAATGGTTTAAAAATATAATCAATCTTAGTCTGTGAAAAATATCGCTTTTCCATTTCATGAAATTAAGTTCTATTTTACTAAGTGAAACGACAATGTTACACAATTAAAATGTTCTGGAAATGTGTACTTCAGTTTTCTCTTTACTCTCCGAAAATTCCATAAATAAAATATTTAATATCAGGTATTTCAAGGATTGATCAAATTTTATTTTATCAAAATTTATCAAATTTATCAAATTTTACTATAACAATAATAGCTTAATACACTTTTATATTAATTTGTTTATTTCAATTTGGTTATATTTTATATAGATTTATAATTGTACAAGTTGTTTTAATTTTGTTTTAAGAATGTTAATATCTTGTCTACTGTCAACCACCCATTGGGAGCAAAATATAGACTTGGGAAATATGTGTTCGGGGTCGTAGTTTTTAGGCAAATTGTCTTATTGAAATTGCGTTTGAATCACGTATTTTTTTTTAGAAACACCAACACGTTCAATTCCATGCGATACAAAACATGTCCATCACGAAATTAATTTCATAATATATTATATCCAATATAAATACACCAACAGTTGCTAATGTTTGTGTACAGTAAACTGTAAATCAATTTTGTTCGTTCCTGTACCTACATAATATATATTCGGTAGTAGTTTTTAGATGTCCTGGTTTATTCATTATTTGGATTTGGGGTAAAAAGATGAATAATATGTAAAATATACTGTGAATACAAACAATTTAAATGTATGATAAAAAAGTCAAATTTAATTAATTCGAAGTATAGTAACAAACTAACAACTGACGTTGATACAAAATAAAAATAGTTTTTTACAAACTAAATGGACTGAATGAACGTTTTTGTCATTTTTAATTTTGGTTGTAAAAGTTTCATTGCCGAAAATTAATTATAGACATCGTATAAATTTAATATTCCGTCAAAAAGTTATTAAAATCGTTTTGTAGGAGGATATAAAAATTGATATTAATTGTGGATGTATACGCATTGAATTAGCTACCGTGGGTACAGTAGGTACATTAAAATATTTTTTCCCTCCCATATAACGATAAAATAGATAACATATTATATTGTTATAATTACAGCAGACAAAACAGTTCACGGTTCGTCCAAAAAAAAAAAAAAAATAAAAATAAATTTTTCATAATCATAGATTGCAGAATTTTAACTACTCGGCTTATCAAAAATAACACTACTATCTAACAAACGACTTTTAGTATCCGTGAAGATTATTCGAGGGTTGCGAGTTTGGTTATAGAATTTAATTTTTGGTACCAGGGCTATAGAGTATAGACATTGTATATTCATTATTATAATAAAAGGTCGAAACTTAGAACCGTAATGAAAAGAACAGGTTTTCAAAACTTTGTTCTAAAACAAAATTTGAATTAAACATTTCTGTGAAGAATACAAAGATGGTAGAGGGAAATTACCATTGCTAATTTTATAAGAAAAGTGTAATCTATAAGTTATAAATATATTTTAAAATGTCTGTTACATATTTGTATTTTTATTAGGTTATTATAAGTTTAATAAGTTTATCCACTAGTCAAATCAAAAATATGAAAATCATTCGTCAGATGGCACGTTAGTATGTTTAATGGGAAATTCATATGGAAATAAAATTAAAAAAAATGGATTTCTGTCTATTTATCCTTTATGCATTCCAATTCCAATTGATGGACCGATTGCTACGAAATTTGATATAATTATAATTGCAGTATTTATCCAAGCGTGGTTATTGGAAAAACGTAAAAATTAACCATGTATTATAAAGCATTTAAATAAAGGATAAACAGACATCATAGATATAGAGATACAGCTAAATAGATAGATAGATATATATAAATCTGTTTGTCCTATATACATTCTTCAACAGCTGGACTGATTGTGACAACATTTGGTACATAATTTTATTAGACATATGGGCAGAAGATAGGTTAAGTTAGTAAGTGATACCTATGCCTAAATATTATTCAATTTAATATTTAAATTGTTAAAATTATATTGATAAAACGAAGAAAATTACATAATGATATACGAAATTGAACATCGCTGTAAGATTATAATATATTTTAACCACTATCTACCATTATATGTATAAAAATATTCTGCAAGCATCATCACATGAAATTAATTTAACAAACAGTATGAACCATATAAGAGGTAGGTTTTTTAACGGGCTACGAAGTGCACGGGTTCAGCTAGTAAGACTTTTTTAATAGATTTTTGTATATTTTTTATTTTATAAAATATAATCCTACAAAATAAGAGCAAAAATTTATATTTTATAATGTATATTTCTGAGGGTTTTAGAGTGTATATAAATCCTGGCCCTATTTAAAAGTTTTGTTTTTTTTTATAATTATGATTTTGATGTAAAACGAAATATTTTTTAATATTTGGTTTTCTAAACACATGTAACATTATTATAAGGTTTATATTTTTTTAATACGACACACACACATTCGATCAATCCTAATAATAATTGTAAATTATATGTATAAATTACAATATTATTTATAATACGCTATATCTATATAGTATAATATATTAATCTTATCATTCAACAACTATACCTATAAAATTAATTTAAGTAGATGTAATTACTGTTATACTTTAATTTATTTCCCGGGTAAATATTAAACTTGTGATATTTTTATCAATCAATAAAATAAATAATGAGAAATGTCTACATTTTTCTCAATTTGAATACAAGATTCAATTGTGTGTCAAAAATAATATTTTTAAGATCATAAAAATAACTTAATGCCTATTTATTGAATTATTTTAGTATTGTTTGAAAAAAAATATGTATATATATATATATTTACAAGAAATGCTGTGAAAGCATAAATATGAACAATATTAATTATTATTTAATATTACTATTTCTTGTTTTTGTGTTGAATTCTTAAGTTTTTGAATTAAATTTAAAAATCACATGCATTGCCTATTATTGATAGGCGTTACTCTTTTACAGGCACGCGAATGTGTTGAATGAGCTTGATGCAATTTAACCAAATATTAATTTTGAGCGGAACAACATTTGGGGAGGAGTAGGAGTGAGTTATCAAAACCATCAAACCTTTTCCTCTTAAAACATTAAGGACAACTCCTATACATAAAATATACACTATATAGACTATATAGTATATATATATAAACCTAACCTATATAATATATATATATATATATATATATATTACATAGGTACGCTATATTAACGTAACCGGGATTAAGCTCGGGGTAAGTTTTAAACAGTGATGGGCGGAGTCGGATTCCGCGTTTTATTTGTTCATCATTAACATATCGCTTTTTATACGACGATAACAACATAATAGTATAATGTATATAACTTGTATCGGAGCGGTGTGCAAAGTGTACAGAACAGCGTTTTCCCGTTTCGACGATAAAAATGTTTATAAAACAACACCGACACTCGTAATCGAATGTAAATGTATAGCATTAACATAAGTAGGCAGGCGTTCTACCACGAGAGAAAAGTCTATTTTACGGGACAATCCAAACAAGTTAAAAAGTCCATTAAGTCGTTTTCGGATGAGAAAAATAAAATCGCAATAAAAATATAAATAATTACGGAACTTTATGGCCGGAACGAACGTATGGGGAACTCGTCGCGTTCATGTCGTTATCTTCAAATTCTAAAGCTCATCGTAATACGCATTGACGAGAACCCTGGTTGAAGTTTTGATAGAGCTTAAAAAGGGTGTGGGTTGTTAGGTGGACCTTTTAGTCATAAGTCTGATTAAATGACTATAATTATTACTAACTGACTTTATAGTTGATATTGTTAAAAGTGTTTTAAATACGCTATTATATATTTATACGCCATGTATCGTTATAAATTCATGAACTATACTATTTCAATTGTTTATCTATACACTGTATGTAAGTTTATGTTAAAAAGTAAACTTAAGTTGTAAAATAGGAATTACCCATAATAAAGTAAATCATTTCATTACACACTATTAGCGTAACATAATAAAAACCAGTTCTCGTATAACTACAACAAAATCTATATTGTTTTAAATTTACGTGTAGCTGAGTAATCATATATGGGGCAATTATTTCTAAATACAATGCAAATGGTTATCCAGAAATGGATGGTTATGGTTTGTTTGAAAGGAGTATTAGAAATAAACTAATGAAGAATATGCCAACAAAAACCTAAACAGTAGACAAGTATGTATTAAACCCTTTTGAAGTTAAGTTATTTAATACATATTTTATTTTTAAGCATCATAGTGTAATAAATGGAAAATAAAAATTAACCTTGAGAAATGCTCAAATTTAACTTTCACCCTAAAAATATCACTTGTCACATTAAATATTCACAACATCACAAAATTCACAAACTCTTTCAAGGTGGAAATCTCTACGTTATTTGGTTAACATTTTAAGCTCAGCATAAAAAGTAAAGAAGTAAATTTCTTTACAAGACTCTTTTGATGCCTATCTAGATATATGAAATCAAACTATGAGGGTGATGCGTTCAAAAAATCAAACTTTCCAATCCACATTTCTTCGTATAATTACAAATGCCTCATTATATATCTCAAACTACACTCTCCATATTGATTTAAAAATAAACACTATTGAAGAAACCGCAAAAATACTACGCAACATTTTCTGTTATCGAATAAAAAATCACTTAAATCTCCTTATATCAACGCTAAATTCCGAAACCATTCATGGGAATTATCCCGTCAGGCTAAAAATATCATGGTGTCACGATTTGAATCATTAAAAAAAAAAAAAAATTATGATTTAAATTCATAAAAAAATTAAACGAATTCCCAAGTAAAGTAATTCCCAATGACAAAGGGTGGCCATTTTTTCACTTGTCTCATGTCATAAAAATGTATTTACAATTACATAGGTTCATTGTAATAAATGAACTACAGATTGTGATTAAAATAAAGTTTAAAAAACCGTATGGAATATTTAAGACTATGTTTAGTACCTATGATGTATCGACTATCAAAACATTTAATGGTATATAAATATTTAATTACGTTCAAATTTTAACTTCAAACGAATGTCAAAAGTTAGGCATAAAAAAAAACATTTTTATGAGTTTTTAGCTAAAATTAATTTGTAAATTTTCGTGATTATACGGAATATTGTCAAACATCTAACTTTTATTATGAATTCACAATCATTTTTTTTTACAATAAAAACAACTTATCATACCGTGTATTAAATTTTCATGTTTACTGACTGAGTGATAAAAATTATTTATCGAGAAGTATTTTTCTCCTGTACAGTAGACTGCAAGTGGGTTATTGTAATGCGTGGTGTTAAATTTGAATTCAATGTTTAAATACTGTTTTATACGGAAAACGATAGTAAGCGATGATGGTTTGTCAGCCTAGGATATTTTATATTACATTTATATTGTTATTATTATTACGATAGACGGTTAGTTGAATTATTTTCACATTAAATTTCGTATTATATTTGAGCGATAATGCCTAAATAAAATATTTTCCGAAGAAATGGAATCGTATATTCAACATGAATGTAACTTTTGGAGACAAGCAGTAGGTCAGGGTATAAATTTTACATGGACATAAGCTACATTAACTTGTCTTTAAGAGGTCCCCGATAATCAGAAGACAGTAGTAATATAGACAATAGGCAACTTTTTATCAATAATAACCTTGCAGATTTCAAAATATGATTCTATATTAGAAAAACTATTGAGTATGCTAGCTGTTAACAGCGCAGTGAATTATTTGAGTTACACTATCTTACTTTAAATTTGAATTTATATGCCTACCCATATTTATATTATTTATGATTAAAAGGTGAAGGGGATTATTTTTTAGTATTGCACACTGTCCAATTTTCGGTACGAATTGCCATCGCCATTACTAATGATTTTACACATACCAATTTGTCACATTCGTCTCTCATTGGAGTTATTGGATTTGTACTTCGGCGAACCCGTCTCTATCGCATAGCACTGCAATCGTAAAACAGAAATACATGTGCATATAAATACGTATCGTATGCCTATATATTACGATATATACATTTATCGAGAAACGAAATGCATAAAAATGGCCGCTGGCCGAAATAAGACATTTTAAATCGATTTTTGAAACTATATAGACGTATTGTATTGCGTTCGACAGGTCGTGAATTCGTTAATACCACTCTGGAAATCGTCTTAACCATCATTGCGGGTGGATTAATATTGATGGAGCTGACGAGGATATTATATATACGTTAACCTTATATAATGCGATTTTCATCCATATGCGCGTGAAAGTTCATTTAGGATCAAACTTAAAGTCATTCAATATTAAACTTGGAAAATAGAGATTAGGCCAAAGATTAGGAAATATATATTATGCGGTATTTTTAGTAGACGCATAATCTCACTTGCACACAGATATAGACTTCTTATACATCGAATAATCATTGCATCATTTCATGACTTAATGAATAATATAAAAACATTTATAAATTGATAATAATCAACTACAACTACTAGTACTAGTACTAAATAGTATTATAAAATTAACTGTGGTCTGATATTTAACCATTGCTTTAGGCTACCGGTTATTTCGACATTACGATGATGAGTTTATTTAAATTAATTAATTTTTTAATAAATTATGCATTATTCATTGTCACAAAAATATCGTATTGACGATTTCTACGTATGAGTAATATTTGTAAGATTTAACAAATATTTTCCTTTTTAGAGAGGAAATATTTTTTAAATTATTTGTCTAATGGTATAACAGAGTAGTTACCGAATATCTTACAAACACAATCCATGTTCAGACATGCTATACGAACGATAATGAAAGCGTGTGATAAGTGATAACTCATAAGTAGGTATAAGTATATGTATGATATATTTTATTGTTGTTTGGATTGTATTTGGCCCAACTGTGTTGTTGAATACGATTGCTACCTTTTACCTCTTGAGGTCAACCGATAAAATAACTGCAATGTTGAAATTTAAAATTTTTAAAATTTTTTTTATGGAACCTAATAAAATATAAAATAGATCCAATTCGTTACCTAAGTATAGTAGATAACTCCCACAAAATGATCGTAGTTTTTTTTTACTGTCGTGGGAGTGTCTTCAAGTATCTAAAAAAAATCAAACACACATATCGTTGTAAAATCAACACACTAATCGCGTTTCGTTATTACTTATCACCGTGTTTGAGTTGACTACGGTCAATGTTCAGTCATATTATATTGTGCACAAGGGCAACGCTGGAAATCACAGCAGTATTGTGTTTTCGAACTCAAACGACGACGGAGAGACATGATGTAGACGATGTAGTAATAATATATTATAGGACTGTGATCGGCGTTCGTCAGCGAAATTTCGTGCAGCGCCATGATATATATTATCATTAAATGTTATCCTTAGCACGCGATCGATTCGTATCAACAGGGTTGTACATTATAGTAGGTATATGTATACGTATATTTATATATATTTAAACAGTAGGCAGGTACAAGTAACGCACTGAGCGGTGCATATTATAATTTCGGGTAACCGGGTTTAGGGTATAGTCGGTCTATGTGAATAGTTAGGTAACTGTTATTAGCCTCACGCCATGCGTGGTTAATACGGTCGGGCCAAAGACGACGTCTACGGGTCGTCTGCCGCTATATATCTTGCTGCAGCCGTGTTATTAGCCCGCCACCGCAGATATTCCGTTGTAATAATATTATATTATGTTTATTAATTACTCCGAGACTTAAAACAACGATGCTTCATATCCGTTTTCACCGACACTGAATTCCAGAAATAAAACGTCAACCACGTAATTATAAGGGTATGAAGTTTTAACGGTGTTAGGGGGGGGGGGAGGATGCTAAAGTATTATTTTTTTTTTAATCAATCCCGTCGTCGTATGCACTTCGGAGTAGGATAATTGATTTTTTAAATTTTTGGAAAATCTCCTGATAGCTGATATCTGCAGCAGTCCAAGATTAGGAAAAATATTTATCGGTCATCGTTATGTGGCACTCCTTTGTTCAAGAGTACCCTGTTACTGTAATCGTTTTAATTTTTTGAAAAAAAAAGAATAATTTTACGTTATAAACATATGTATTTCCATTTAACCACAGCGTGTAAAATATAAACTACCTACTAAAAAAATTGTATATTGTCAGACGGTCTCATGTTGACAATAAACTCGATACAAAACATGTATTTAAATAATTATTGGAATGAATATGTAAAGTATATTCACACACGTGTTCCCTGTTTTCCTGCAACAGTAACATCTCTATTCATTACCATTCCTAAATAATATGATATTATATGTAGATAAAAGGTAGTTCTTATCAAAGTAAACATTTGGTTTATCGGAAAATATTTAGGTCTTTGGAAATATTTCATCTACATAATTTTAAATCATTAAAAAGTGAATTTTTTAAAACAAAATTGTATTTTTTACCGTAATAATTTTTCAAAATTTTCTTTTTTTTTACTCATTTAGAACATTTATTTTTAATTTCATGTTCCGAAGCAGAATTTTTATGGGAAACATATTATATTTTGTTGAATGAGACCAGCTGTCGACAAAAAGCGTGAAACATCTAATGAACCTTTAAAATAAATAATAATTGTCGGTGTTTCACATCTGCCAGGCGTCCTGCGACGGCTCGCCATTTTTTGGAATATTTCAATACATAAAAATTTGAATTCTAAACGAGTTCAGGTTATAATTAGCTATATTTATTTAAAGCGTTATGAGTGTGGTGTTTAGCACAACTGAACTACTTCAGAATATATTAATCAACACTACTATGCTCGTTAAAACAGAAAATACTTATAAGTATAACTAATTAAATACCTATATAATCGTTTGTCATACGAATTTTATAAAAAAGTAATTCCCATAAAAATAATATTACTTAGAAACCTATGAAACATCATTTCAATCTAAAAGGTAGAAACTATACTAAATAGTTTGTATTTTTTTAAAAGTACATTCGTAATAACTACAAATCTTGTAAATAAAAACATTATATTTTCGAGGAAATGTATTTTTTATTTTTAACAATAAATTTTATCATAATATGAAGCAAGATATGATGGTATACATTATACAACTATGTATTTTCGACTTAAATCGTATACATATAATATTATTGTCGGTAGGGTTATTAAATTATTTTAGTTTCTAAGAAAAAGTTTATTTGGCAACGTTTTGGAAAACTTTTCTCCGTGATTAATGTACAACAATTGGAGATATTTCGCCTTAAGTCTTCACTCGAATTCACCGACTCAATAGTATGCGGAGGATCACTATTAATTATTTTCATTTGAGACTTTTATTTATTTATTCATTTATTTTACTTGTACACCATTTTATCAGTTTCGTGCGATTATTACAAATGTAGTCCGACGACTATGCTTGAATACTTGGGCGAGACCATTAATATCAAAATGACATTTTAACTTAAACGTATGAGATCTACAGCACTGTCGCTCATATTTATTAACAAAGATCCGATTTCTTTCAGAATAAATATCATGAATAATGACTACTGTCGAACCAAAATCGTGCGAAAAAAAATTGAAATTAATTGTACCTGAAATCAATTTTTTCTTTCCAATTTTCAATGACTTTCAAAATCATATGGAAAACGTGAACAATTGAAAATTTTGTCGATATACTACCTTATATACCGTTATAGTATTATTTCGTACCTTTGAGACCAACTATCATCATCTTAACTCTTTCTGTTCATTTTCAATCTTTTAAGTACAATATGCTTCAAAATATAAAATGGTTGATTTAATGTTGAAAAAGTTTTAAATTTATAAAAGTTCATAGCGTCGTTTAACTTATCGTGGGTTTTTATTTTAGAAAAAAGTTTAATGTACAATAATATTACTTAAAGTCCTAACAAAAATATTTTCAAACTTTCGTCTAGCGGAAACATTAAAGATTGAAATTTAAGTCTTGTAAGAAAAAAATAATATGTATACGTTAAATTAGGTTTGTAACAGTTACGAGTTTTACATAATCTTATTCTTATTCATATAAAACATTCTCATTAAAACCGCAATGGTTTTTTGACCATTAATATTACGAACTTTTCCAGACTTTGAAAATGCAACAATAGGCCTTTGCTCTGTGAGCTAGTCAAGACATGCTGAAGTTCAAAACCCGATAAAATTGCAAACAACTCGTGCGTCGACTTTATCGACGATTTTTGTTTTCAGATAAGAAAAAGTCTGATCGAACGTTAGGTGCATGAAAACAACTTGATTATAAAACTTAAACCGTCAATAAAAATATTTAATCTTACCCTCGATAACAATCAAAGATAAATATATATATATATGAAAATTGTTTATTAATTATTATTTTAAACAAACGGGTATATAAGTTAATATTTGTATATATTCATAGTTAGTACATAAATCAGTCATGTGTTTAAATAAATGTAATTATTCGTCTCGATCATAGAGTTCAATATTTATAGTTTTATTATATTACAGTTCAATACTAATAGCGTATTAATTATTATCGATGAAAAAACGTGCCAGACGTCATCCGATACGATTCGGTCATCTTGTGAAGTAGTTTCCGAATCAGCTAAAGTTGATTTCGACAATAGAGGTCGGTGAAAGAAAGTTCATTGATCACACTTACAAACATAAAACATCAAGAATAACAATATCAAGAGAATCTTCACGATTTTGGTCGTACATGTGATGTGTTTAGGGGTACTTGACAAAAGTGTCAAAAGTGACGTTACGTGACATGCCAGAGAGTATAGTTGTACAGTGGCTGCAAAAGTTTTGACGTGAGCTACGAACTGTACTCCTTGTGATAAAAATACAAGTGTGTGATGCAAAATAACGTTATTATGTTTGAATGCAGTAGCAATAACTATAGCTGTTGATCGGTTTTTTCTGCGCAAATACCGCTGTAGCCATTTTAAATGAGTTTCGAGGGTCGTTCTATTGAATAAAAAAGTTCCGAACTGACTACTCAGAAATATAACATTGTACTCCGTACCCAGTTTTCACACGAACACGTATCACTCAGCCAATGTTCGATTTGGACTGCATTGACCTTCCTACAGTCGGATGGTACTCGAGTCTATCAGACTTCGGGTCTCGACTACCGAACATCCGGGGACACTATAGGCGTCAGGTAACTGAAAAGATATGTCGGCTTCGACATTGTCGACGCTGAAACAGAAATTCCGTCACTTGCTGCAATGTTGCTGCTGTACGACTAAATGCTAATCGGCCGTGGATATCTATTTCGCTGCTTGCTCGGTACCAGTCGGAGGCTCTTCCGATAACGACGACGGAGACACGAAGTCCGTGACCCTGAGGTCGCGTGGTCGAGCGGATGACGTCCACAGCTCGTATACGGTAAACGGCCACATATCGACGTCTGGCGAGAACGTCAGTGATTCTGGTTTTGTGTGGTCGCCGCTACCGATTCGCATTCAGGTACGCTGGCAGCAGCAGGAATGCAGCCAGTTCGTGGTTTCCGTCTCAACGACGACAGCATCGCAGCAGTCGTATTTTTCGAACATGTCGTTCGAATCACCGTGGAATCCACCTCAAACAACTTCAATAGGCATCTTTTTTCTTTGTAAGTATTATAACTTCTTATATCGTATAATTTTTTAAATTTATCAAAGAAGTTATTACAATGTACACTTTAACCATGGACTTATTAGATTATTAAGATGATTAAAAAGTTAACTAACTTAATGAGTAAAAACTATAATAACTAAACCTTTTGAGTATTTAAACTCCACATTTGGGCTGAACCAATTATAACATACCATAACCCAGCTAATACGAAGACTCCCTTCAAATCAATTTTGAATAGAACATCAATTATTTTTGTTTTCATTGTAGAGTGTCGCATTTAGTGAAGTATGTTAGTACAAATAAACAATTTTTTATTTCTCAATAGTAACAGTTACAAATAATAAAATCTTGAATATTAAAAAATCAAACGTAAACAAATTTTATTTAGAAAAAAAATTGTCCAACCAACACTATCGATATTAGCATCATCATATAAATATTTTTAATGTTAATTTCTCACGATGAATCGATCAAATCAAAACAAAGATGGATGAAGTTTGTGCGAGCAGCACAACATGAGTAGTATTTTAACAAAACCGATGTACAACTCGATGATAAAAAAATCTTCTGACAGCTAGTGTCAATGATAAACAAGAACAAAATTTACTTAAAAAATATAAGGAAGTGTGTGTCCACTTTGTCAATTAAAACGAAGATATAAATTTTAATACATTTTTTTTTAGCTAAAAATTCATAATGGGGATAAAGGGGATGAAACATTGTGATTTATTCGAATTAAGAAGCTCATGTACTATAGAATAATATTAAATCAGCGTTCTGTAAGATTTTCAAGACTTTTCGACACTTCAAAAAAAAATTTCAGATAAATTGAAAATTTCAGTCGTCTATAAATATCTCAAAAAAAGTCAAAATATTTTGAAAATTAAATCATGTAAAGAAAATGCCAATCTAAATAACTGATAAAATTTTCAAGTAACTACGAGTTATACTTTTTGAATAATAACAAATATTTAAAATCGTTTCAGGATAAATCTTTATCCGCTAATTCGTAAAAATTTAAAATTCAAACGCACTTAAAATTTTTCCTATAATAATTCGAGTTTTCTCTATAGCTATTTGAAGGAAAACTTATGGAAAACTTAGTGTTGTATTTTTAATCCTTAGTTATAAACTTGAAAATTTTTATGATTTTTCAACTTCAAAATTACTTGCAAATTTTCGCATTTTCGACAGATTTCGTAAAATTTTGAACTATAGACGCTTATTAAAAAAAAATTGTGACTTACGATTTTTAATTGTTTTTAGCTACAATAAGAACAACTCATAAGGAACCGTGTATTAAATTTTCAAGTTTTTTTGGTCGTCCAACATTTTTTACCGACACTTCAAAAAAAATTCTCAAAAAAATTGAAAATTTCAGTGGTCTATAAATAACTAAAAAAAAGTCAAACATTTTTGAAAATTAAACTGTACATAGATAACACTAATATAAACATTTGGTGAAAATTTCAAGTATTTGCAGTGATTAGTTTTTGAATGACAACTATATAAAAAAATCGATTTGGTCGAAAACTGATTTAGCGTAAAAATTCCCGTTTTTCTGTCATTTTTTTTTTTGTTTTTCTCGATTTTTTTGAAATCTGTTGGAAAATGTTTACTTTTGACTTCTTAATTTACCAAGGATCTTCAATTTTACATCGGAAACCACCCCAAAAGTTTGAAATTGAAGCATTATTTCGACTAGTTATGCTATACACAGACACACACAAAAAAAAAAAACACACATCATTGTAAAATCAATACATTCATCACTTCGTTCAGAACCTAACATAGCGGTAGGCTGTCGAAAATATTTTGGGTACAAATTACTACCTATTAGGGAGTTTTATGGCTAAACGAACACCATAATATGCCATTGTGTCATATTGTATAAAATTTAGATTGACGACAATTTTGACATAGTCGTCTGTAACTACTTACTCAATAGGAATGTCAGCGAAAATCTGCGAAAACCCGATTTATCATATTATTTTAATATATAATGTGTATATAGTATATTGTTAATGCCATCGACCATTTTAAATCACGACGTTCAAGATTATTTGACCGATATCCACAAGCGTATACATAATACATTATTATTATGCGTCGGGCAATGCGGAGTGGTAAGGTGTGCAAGTCGAAAAAGTGCATTTCAATGTCCCCCCGACGACCACCACACATCTACGGCATGGTATAGATAGACAACACGGAAATGCTTTTGTGCACGCCATCACGCACACCCTCTTCCCAACATACTCGTAGACTCCCATACTCACCATTTCCCGCACTTAAACACACACATATACACACTATTCTGCGCTCCATTGTAAGTTACATTTTTTGTGCGTCGTATACTTGATATATTTTGTGTTAGCCACGAGGGGTTAGGTTAGGCCCGTAACTGGTGTATTTCATATTCCATCAGTCTTGAACAAACAGCTGAATCCTGTGATGACGGGATTTTTTTTAGTACATATGCCGCCAAAACCAAAATCCAAAAACTAAAATGTTACTCGAGCAATTGACGGTCTTTGACCGTTTTGACAAAATATTTTGTACGAAACCTATTTTTGATTTTTGTTGGAGCGGACGTTAAATTTTCTGATTGCTCTCAATGTAATCATCCGATTCAAAATGGTAGTTTAACAATATACTTGTTTTTTTGACAAGAATACATTAATTGTGTACCTATTATATATATAAGCAATAAAAACAACACTCGAATGGTATAAAGTATTCAAATTTTTCACAAAGCACTTTGCCGTATAATGCCAAAAAGGGTTTTGTATATTTTGAATATTTAATTTTTTATACGAATATATTTTATACAAACAGTAAACACGCTAACAAGTATACCTAATAACAACACTTATGAGTTATGATCATTTTTAAAATTTAATTTTTCTTATGTTGTTTTTTTTTTAAATCAGTAAATTGATTATGTTAAAAAAAAAAAAATTAAAAAAAAAGTGCTTAAATCTTTCATTTTCCGTACTATTGTGTTTTATGAAATAATAATGTATACAACGTAAATAACAAAATGTATACGGAAATAAAACTACAGCTATACTTAAAAGGATTTTTTTAAAAAAAGTTCTGTGGGTGTGTGCAATAATTATTATAGAAATCATCAAACAAGACCGAAAACAATATCAATTGTTTTCTTATAATATATGTAGAATAATTTTAATACAAAAAAAAAAAAAGTCACCCTTAAAAAGAAATGAGTCAAAATCATTATTTTTCAATGAACGAAACAACCGTTTTGTTTCTGTATTTACAGTAATTTTGACTTCCCTTTTATCACGCACCGTCCAATTGTTGTGTAATATGGATATAATGTATACATAATCATTAATAATGATTCATTATAAATATAAAATTAGCCAACCTCATTAAAATAAAATGTTCTATATTCAAGAAGTTCAAATTAATGAACAATTTATACAGAATTATCTATTTAAATATATTGTGGCGGAAAAGCTCATACGTACATTCAAAGATTATTTGCATTTTATATTCAAATACACTGATGATAATGTATTCACTTACTGTAAGACGAATCGCAGTTGAATTAATATTAGACAGCCATCGCGCAACGCACTGATGAGTAATGGTTGTAGTGCAGTAAACTGTAGAGAAAACACGATTTCAGTAAACACATTGTGGTTCTTACATATAGCAAGACAGGACGTCTCATATACCGGTAGTCGTCGATACACATATGTGAAATTCAATTTTACCTACGAAAATTACGACTAATGGATCCGTTGAATTTATTGTAAATCAATATCAAACATTTTAGTTTCGTCTTTAAGTATGTGACATTTTTCAAGTAAACAAAATATAAAAAGAAACTAAACAGCAAAACAAATTCAATCCAAACATCTGGGAGATATGTTAAACGTTGAAAATAATCGAATAAATCTTAAAAACTCAAGAGCTTGCCGGTATTTCGACTCTTAAATAAATTGACGTTCTTAAAAATCTATAGTTAAATTGTTGTGAACGAGTCTATATTTAAAATAGTTACAAATAAGACTATAATAGTAGATTTAATTACTTATTTAAGTACTTGAAGCGTTTATGAATAATAATTAAATTAAATTGTGAAACAAATTTATAATTTTATTTTAACTAATTATCACTTTTTCGTAATATGTGTAAAGATAATTTATAATATACTATATTCAGTGGCTCGGTACCGAAATTTATAATTGGTTTTTATATTTTTGTATACTCCTTAATTGTAATACCTTCAGACTAATCTACTACCTAATAACTACTAAGGGGGGGGGGGGGGTAGGCACGGTAAATAATATCAAGAAACATACTTCACAGGTTAGGTTAGGTCAGTCCTTGTAGAATTTGTCAGATCTCAATAACTATATTTTTATCTAAAAGAAGACTCCTTACAGGCCGCAGTGAACTACAACTTTTTATTTTGTTTCAAATAATGACATAAAAATATAACTTATATAAAGCTTAACATTTTTTCATTTCCAAACAATTTTTACACAATTTGATATTAAAATATTGAAAAACGGAGTCAATGTGGCTTGTAGAATATTAACCCTTTGTTAGTTTAAAAAAAACTCAAATTCGGTTGATTTTGCAGTACAGAGTCATTATTGTATCCGTAGAGTGTATTCTTGTGAATACAATGATATTGATACTGAATACCTTAAATATTTATTTATTTTAACACGAAACCCACGTCACAAATATTTAAGATAATGTATAATAATTTTATGTTATTTGTAAGTTATAACTCTATACATTTGTTTTGTCTATAATTCGAAACATTTTACGATCTCTGCTCAAACGTTCGACTTCTGTAAAACTAACAAAACGTTATAATAATACATTATTCGAGTTTATTTATCAGAAAAGGTACTTGAGAAAATTTGGGCAAAGAGGGGAATTTATCTGGGTCTTGAGGGCAATATTAAAAATGTTTGAAAAACAATATTGTGAGGTATGTATTGGCACTGTAATAATATAATAGAAGTGGAACAGGGTATCAACATTATTGTGTTTTTTTCTACGTAGTTATTGTATTATTTTTTTTTTTTACCGTAGAGAGATGTCGGGATAAAATGTCAATGGGTAAAGTGAATTTGATCTACAATAAACAATTCTGTGAATGTAATTAAAAAATTATATTGTAGATTTTTAGAACTATGTGCTTAATACTATAAAAAGCTCAAGGGCTTGATGCTGATTTAATTTTAATCCAACCGAATCGAACACTAACAAACAAGTCATTGGTTATGAATACTGCGAAGCGTTTAACATTATTTCATTGCCCGTGGCGATATACGTGATTATACTATTTGTACAAATATGTAAAAAATACGTCATGGACATCGCTATGTTGTACCTATAGTAGTTGTTTGTGACTTTTGAGTGTATCCCGTATTTGTACTGATTCAATGCAGTTGGATGTAATTTGAAATGAACGATAAATAATGGTCAACGACAATAAATTCCCTGCGGTGAAGATGTGTTCGGACTGTATATTATATGTAAGAATATTGTACTATATATTTATATTGATATTTGCTAATATGATTGGTTTTGATTGAACAAATTGATAACGAAAAAAAAGCAATAAATTATACATATTATAATGTATTTTTTATACGGTCGAACATCGATAACTCGAAAACCTCAATAATTATTGTTTCCTTACCTCTTGAAGTGTTTTTATGTTATGTTGGAGGAATAAAATTCGAAAAATACACAACCCCAATTTATTTCTCCCTTCCCTTGAATTTGAGTTATCGAAACTCGTCTGTAAATATCGTATTGACAAACAAGATTAAATAAAAAGCAAATTGTATAAAGCTATTAGAAAATAACTTATTTTTCTATCAGTTATATGGTAAGATAAATTAATTTTTTACAAGTGCAAATCGCGTATATTAAAATATAAAGATATTTTTATATTTTTATTCATTTTTTATTACCAACTGTTGTTAAAACTTTTAAAACTGGTAAGCCAATACCGACATACTTTAGCATTGCGTGAATATAGGTTCGTGGTATGAATAGCTTAAAATTAATATAAACATTTTTAAAATTAATTGTGTACATTAAATAATATACCTAATGGCATAATTAATATGTATGATTACGTAACTAATCGCAGTTTCGTGTCCCTATGATTAATATTTTTTTCGAAATACAAAAAAATAACTAACATAGAGAAAAAATCAAGTTTTTTTCGTATAAAATATATCCTATGGTATCAACATTTAACTTCAATTATTGTTAATAAAAATATTTTAAGGACTGTGTAAAACTCTTGATGAACTTTAAATTATATTTTTAACCTTTATATTATATCATGTTAACTAAATAAATTAAAAAATATTAAAAGTAAAAGAGTTAACATATTTGCCATAACAGTTCAAAAAAATATTTTGTTTTTGACTTATATCATGTATAGAAAACGATAAGATAAATAGTTGATGAAAACTCAAGTATCTACGATACGATGTTTCACCTTTGAAATATATCAAAATAACATAATCAGAAAGGTTGAAGTTTTATATTGCTTAAATATTAACGATTTAGTATATTTTGTTGTTTAGTTTAGCCTAACTGTTCGAATAGTTCTAAGGGTCTTTACTTTTGACTTATCCAAGTTTCAAATATATGTGATTTGTCACCAGAAACCTAGGAAGTTTGATATACTCACTGCTCCTTCTTCTTAGTTTGGAATCCAACCTATATTTTATTATTGTATATCTTATTTTCTTAGATTTTTTTCCATTTTTCTTATTTTTTATTTTAAATGGACATTGCCATATATTTTATACAAATTGAAACTGATTATCAAATGGCATACATATTTATTTATGTATATTGTATGCATAAGATGGAAATGTAGTAGTAATATTTTTCCGCAATGATGAAATTATTATTATTGTTGTTATTCATAGAATTTATGGCGTTTCAATAATGATATTGTTACAGTAAGTTGCTTATCTCGGTAAATTGTTTACAACATTTTTATAAATTCATATAAGAACACCAAAATATGACGTGACGATAAATTATTTTTAAATATAAAATGTTTTCCGACGCGACGATACGATTTGTTATTGTACTGATTCGGTTATTTACACAGACATAAATGGGCGATATTCACATAAATTATTGGTTTTGGACCAATTCTTGTTTAAGAACTTACTTTTAATCACGTCTCCTCTTCCCACACCATTGCGATACCAAACAACAATTGACTTCTTGGTCCGCCTGCGGGAGCTATTCAAGGCGTATTGATTTCTCGTCTGAAGAAATTCATGTAATCTTTACTTCTGTACAAGATTATCTAAAGGTTTCTAAATTCAGAGAACGATTTAGTTTTTTCGTAAATCATTATATTTTATTTATAAGTTATTCATAAAAAGCAACATAAAATCATTATAAATACAAAATATATGCATAAAAATTTTTTTTAACTTAAAACAACAACATTTTTCTTTTTAATAATATTTATAGTATAGATGTAATAATAATTATATAATCATATATTTCACTTAAATAAATTTTTATGTTTTCATGACACAAAACACGAAGAATATTTTAACGGTTTCAATAATAAAATACAATTGCGTAATGGTGTCCACAATGAATATAATATTTATATCATTATTTAATACATATAATTTATTCATGGAATAATAACATGTCATATCAATATAATAATAATAGTTTTAAATGTTTTAATAGTACTATATTATAATATCATTGTTCGGTCATAATATTATGGTTTATCTTGTGAAACAAAATCAATTTTCCAATTAATTAATTTACATTTTCAGTTCAACACCGGCTGCATAATTATTTTCAAAACGTTATATATTATAATTATTTATATCATACGACAATATAAAATATGGCAATCGGCAACAGGTCCAATGTTTTAACCCGTATTCATAGACGCAGTCTCTCATCGCAAATGTTTAATTAGTTCAAATTAAAATTTATAGATTTTATATGTTGATCGAACGTAATATTAACATTTTTACAGAAAGTCCCTAGCGAGTTACTTTGGCTTGCCTATCACGTCGTGTTGCCGCAAAAGTACGTCGGGGCTTCAAATGTTTGAAAACTTAATGAACCTTATAATATTATTAGTAATCGTTTCATTAGTGATAATAATGAATATTTTATTGTCCGTACCAATGATCGTGTACGGTCAATGTCTAACATAGTATTGCTATTATAAGGGGTTACCGATGGACTATAATATAGTAAGCGTAAAAACTATTTAAACGTTCGTATATATATGCAGAGGAGACGCGTATATAAATATATATATATAAATTAGAATATTATGTTTTGCATAATGCCGACCAAATCTCGTCACGGCAATCGCTCTGTACAATTCACAATAACCTCTCTGCTCGACGTTCGAGCATATCGCAGACGCAAACATAATATTATTATATTGTTTGTGTGTCTGTTTGCGTAAGCACACGTAACAACATCATCGGTAGAAATATTACGTTAAATGTAGCGAATCACGGTGAGGGAGGACGACGGAGAGCTGTAGTGATGGAATGGTCTGTGGGACGAGGGAGGGCATTGAAAAACGACTGTAATCCCCGACGTCTCCGCGTAGATGCGAATTTACGACGTACGTAATAATAACAATATTATGTACATGTGTATAATATAGTACGTCGTACAATAATGTAGTGTATTCGTGCATTATTCTCACTGGCGTACCCACACACACTCTCACCCACTCGATAGTCGTATCGGGCGCAGCTATAGTAGTTATGATAATAATAATAATAATAATAATAGTGATAGTGATAGTGATATTACTATAAGGGCACATTTTTTTTTATGGAACCGACGCGTCTGCCCGCATTTGGACTACCGACCGTGTTTGTATAGGCAGGTATTATACCGGGGTATAGGTATAAATAAGATAGGTGGGTGTTATCTATAAAGTTTTGAGCGAAACGAAAATGCACGCACGCACCCCTAAATACACAACCGTAAATTTCCCGTCGGCTGGGTCAGTCCATAACATTAAAATAATGTACTTCTGTTTTGTACCAACCTTTTTTATTTAATACTTCGAGATTCGATTACTTGTTATTATTATTTTAACAATTAGATTAAAAAATATACAAGTTTGATTATTTGGTAATATTTATTTATTCATTTTTTTTATTAAGTTAATGGTTCGAAATCTGTGATCATTAGCCTCGCTTATTTAAGTAGGTTTATTACTGAGAGGGAGTGTACGGTTTGTTATAACACGTGTATATGTGGTAAAGATTCTAGAAAGAAAAGAATCCCCATCCGAGAACTAATGACACCAGCTAATTCTTTATCTCAGAACACATTATAGTGATTGAGGCCAAATACTGCACCACACCGTGCCACAATATTTATTTTATTTTAACCTGCAATTTAACTTTAAATTTGTTCTTAGTGGTAATACGATTTTAAATGATAAAAAAAGTATTTATTTGTATTAATAATAAAGATATATTCACTAATAGCATTATCACCCAAACAACACGTTTGTTCTACCTAATCGAAAACTATCAATATCGATGTAAAATTACGGTTCAAAAGAGTAGATACTCGCTGTCTACTCTTAAGCAAGACGTTTTCTTAAAAAAACAAAACAAAAAAAAAACTAAAAGAATAATAGTCCATCATTATTGTAAGAATATCAGAATTATATTATGTTCTAGAGTTTGAGATGGATGAAATTTATAGCTTAGTTTTCGAGGGTAGTGGTGGTATATTATATGGTACAATAGCTGTACGGATAAAACTTAAAGTATATATTTTTTATTATTAATATCGTTTCTTTTACATCGATATTGAAAATCAGTATCGTAATATCGAAAATAAAATATTTATTAATGATTTGGAATTGCACTCATTTATTATGTTTTTTATAATTAATTATTAATATACAATTGGATGTATTTTATACGAATTTAGTATTTTCGTACAGTATGATGAGTTGTTTTTTTTATAAATTCATAGAAATAAAATAGAAAAATAATATATATTATATATAATTTTTATATGATTGGCAATATTTGATTTATACGTTTAATATAATTGCTGTCAAAGAATAAATTGTAATTTATATCGAAATCGATATTAAAGTCGAATGTAGATGTAAGTACTTAGTTATATCGATATCATATCAAAATATCTATATCATTTTAAGTAATTAAATCATAACAATATTTTGGGTAGTAAAACTTTATTTTAAAGTCTAAGCATTCATCCACCACCCTTGTCCAACAACATTGCAGTCCTTATAATAATTATGAAGTGAGTTTTTCACACATTAATGCGGCTATTATGATATTTTGTTTTATCATTATTTTACGCTCGTTAATTGAACATAGTCGATTAAACCGCTGTCCACGAACTATAGTAGTATAACCTAATTTCGGCTCGGAACAAGCTAATTTTTTTTTATTAAATGCGGTTACGTCACGATATTTTGATACAGGTTATTTTAAACCTTCAAATTAGGTAATAATATTTTGATTAAAAATACACGAATTGGTAAACAAAAACGGTTTTAATAATAATAATAATTACTGTTGTGCCTTTGATGGTAAAGTTTTATAAAATTACCATCGGTTTTGAGTAATTCTCTACCTACATGATGTGTATTTTACTATAATAACTGCTGAAAAGATTATTGTATACAGTAGTAGTATGTTATATTTTCCGTAAATTTGTTCTCAAAATGTTTTCGTCATTATTATTATTATTACTATTGTCATTTTTTTTAGTTGAAGTTATTAGTTGGTGTTTATCGTGGGTAGAATATGATGGTTGGTTTTATAACACGTGAGGGGATTCCTCACTAAAAATCAATGGTCATACAATCAGCGGTTTTAATATTATTAGATTTTTCTGTTATAAATTATTTTATTTTTTTGGCTAATTGAAACCTGTTTTTGTAAGTTTTAGTCTCAGAGACTTTTACGATGTTATGATGATTGAATATTTTTTTTTCTCGAAACTACGGATAAAATGGTTATGACTGTTTAAAATATTATATTTTAAAAGCGTAATAAAACGTGAATTTGATTCATTTCAATATCATGGCCTATACACAATGTAAAAAAAAGTATTGATTTCCAAATATTGCATGGTAATCCTAATACTTTTGAACGACGGCGTCGGCTATAGGAAATAAAACGTATAGTACGAAAATTATTGTGCAGTACATTATTATTATTATTATGGTCTACAATACACGGGCATGGTAAAATATTTCAAGCGGATTGATCGGTGGTGGAAAAGAAAATCACCCTGAACCGTATATAATATAAATACGTATATATTATTTAGGTGCTTGCTGCGTATATAGGACGAGCACCATATTTTCTCGTTAACAGATGTAAAAATAATAAATAATCGGAGTGTGCTGATCCGAGGCGGTAAAATATACGATCCGAGACGTCTAGTAGAGAGGAAAAAATACCGGTGGGTTCGATAGGGGGAAAAAATAAAAATAAAAATAATAAACCCTCCTCTTCGCGTAGAAGTGTCCCAGCCGCAGACGTAAGAAACCGATGGATACGGACGTGGAATAAATCAAACTCGGCATCGCGAGATGGTGGAAAAAATTGCTCTCGTTTTGTTGTCTCGCGTTACGTTCGACCCAGTGGCGGAAACAGACGAACATTTGAAGTCTGTGATCTTTGGTTTTTTTTTTTTGGGAGGTAAGGGAAGGGGGCACATATTATTTTTTAAATGCAGCATAGAACGCATTGTCGTGTTTTGTACATTTTTTTTTTTTATAGATCTTTGCTATTTTGACAGAAGACGTGACACGTCTGACGCGAGTTTTCTTCAAAGAAGTATTATATACACAAAAATGTGTGACCGAGTGCATCGAGACAAGTAGATACAAAGAGAGAGAGAGAGAGAGAGAGATAGAGAGAAATTATATATAAAGAAATAGAGAAAGAGAAAGAGAGATAGAGAGAAACGTCAAGTCGACATTTACCGTGGTTATAATTTTATAATTTTACATTTGCGTGAGTGGACGTCTCTGAAGACATTGTTGGCGTCGTCGGTGGGTTTGGTCAGCAGTGGGCTTAGTGGTGGCGGCGCTGGGTCAGCGCCACGACGGTCAGTAAGACGACTGCGGCGAAAAGAGTCTCGTCGCCTCGTGGACGGACCGACCCGGAAAGCGCCTCGGCCGCCGTATCCACGCAACTGTGAAACCGACCGTAGTCGAGCTCGGTGACGGCGCAATACTGCGCTCTTCTACACTCCAGATTGCAATCCTTAGGTTTGAACTGCCGCACCGAGTTGGCCTCTATGTACCTGCGAACACATCCGATTTCGTCACATGAATTTTTCGTATAAAACAGTAATTATATTACATAATATTATTAATATTTTAATATTATTTTATCGTGTTCAACGTGTTCCTTGTCTGCGTCGCGTCAAGGTGTAGACCTTGAAATCATGGGTAGAGCTTATGGTTTTTTTTTTTTTTATCACCAATGGCTAATCATTATTAGGTCAGAGTAAAAGCAAAACACCGACGGTGAAATATAAAGTTTGACCTTTTCTTTGCAGTGCGACGGGTCTTAATTCAATCACTAGCTGCTGCAGCTGCCCGAGGATAAAAATAATACAAAATATTAAATTATCGTAACCAAACACGGCGAAAATTGGGTGATTTCGGAGAGGTTTTTGATATATTTGGGAGGTAAAAAAAAAACTACACTGCCGAACGTTTAGTTTTCTCGATTTTTTTCAATAAATATTTCGGCAATTCTGTCAATAATGACGTATCGCAACTACGTAACAGAAACGATCGCACTATCAAGGAAGACAAAATTGTTAGTGGTCACTGGTGCGGACCACACTTCGCGTTTAACTCGTGATGGTGATAGTGGTATAATAATTGAGTTTCTCTGTAAAAAAAAAACAAGATAATTCCTTTTAAGGTTAGGTGTATAAATAGGTAGTAGCATTGTAGCAGTGTTCACTTTTTACCCGTCATGGTTCAATGACAAAATATATTTTAGGAAACAATTATTTTCCTCTCATAATCGTCCAATAAAGTAATTGTGTGATTTAAGATAAATCACATTTTTTTATCACGTTCACGCTCAATAATGTTGTAAGAATTGACTAACTCGTCATTATCGATTTCCGGACAACAATAATACGTCGTGTCTATCGTATACATATACTATTTAAAATGACTTTTTTAAGAAACTGAATATATAAAAATATATAATTGGGTGCAATTTTTAAAAATAACATGAATATAAAATATTAATTAACATATTATACTAGGCTGAAATATGATATAACTAAGCTGAAATTTAGTATTTAATGTTAAGTAATGGGTAATGGGGAGAAAAGCCATCCAGAATTTTTCATACAACAATTTTGTGCTTGGAACGAAGTTTTATCGAACTGTTACATTAAAATTTACCATTCAAGTATTGCGTATAATTAATGCGGTATGATCAAATTGAAAAGTGAGTGATTGTTTACTTTAACAATCAAATGCAGATTATAGACTGACGTCAAACAATTTACGGAAAAGTAGTTTATGGATCAATTCGTAAGGTCATTCGAGCATAAAATAATTCAAACAACTAATATACGATTTAATTGGGAAAATAAATTGAATTGAGTGTCGAGGGGTAAATATTATAGAACTAAATATATATATTGTAGTCTTTAAAAGACGATTGTGATCGGAGCTCATGAAAGCTGGTATTGCTGACACATTTAAAAAATTTAAATTTAACATTATCAATGTTTATGATATACCTACTCGATTTCCGAACTTTTTTAAATAGCTACACGAAGTTTTTCGAGCACTCTTCAGACCCGAATAATAGTTCACACACAACAAAAGGCGATAATACCGGAGATGAAAAAAAAACATAAAAACATTGGTAAAAACGATAAGAAATCACTTATAGTGAGCGTCGTTCTGGGATTTTTTAAGAGATTATTTCTATAAAATAATATTGCATCGACACTGGTAAATTTTCGTAGATTTTTTTTTCGAAATAGACAGTATTATATTATTCAACCCATTCATTAATCACCTTCCTTAATAGCAATAAAATAATTATGGCCTAACAGGGAAAATTAAGATATTCATGCACAACAAAGTAAATGGGTCCAGCTAGCTAGATAGGTTTTCCGTTTTTTCGCACATGACACAGACAATAGGATCTCGAGAGTGTCTGCAGGAGTCGAGTATTTCGTTCGGGATGATTCAATAGAGAGAGTATACTCCATATTATTATATTGTTATTAAAATATTATGCTACACGCTACCGATTGCACTAGTTTATCGTAGGTGTGTCGTGCTTAATTATTATCAGTATTATTAAGTATTTGAATCACAGTAGATGAGTCTATTGTTATTCAAATTCTTTTCCAATTTTTAAAAATATTATCTATTAATAAGTATAATTTTAGTGAATTTAAAACAATAACACTGTATTGTATAATACAATATCAATGTGTTGAATTAAATTATACTTTCATTTACATTATTTTAGTCAATTTTATCCTTTTTTGAATTTAAAATATTTGGAACTGTTGTAAAAATAAACGACCACAGCTTAAATGTCATATTTTTGAAGAACATGCTATTAATAATAATATGACCGATAATAATTTTGAACTGAACATTTTTTTATAACGTAACAAAAAAAGCTATAGGTTAGGTTAGTTACATAACTAATAGGTCCTTAGTCAATTATGGGCAATAACTAATAAATTAAATGTATATTAAATAGCATAAAACTTTTATCTATGAAATATGAATTTGTATATTAAAATTAAATTAATTAATAGTAATACTATCGGTTATTGTCTATAATCAATATGAATAGATATAAGTATATATATTATTGTTATTTAATAAATTATATAGGTTATATCAACATAAAAGTTTCTATCAATCACTCAAATGACCAGGTCATCTCCGCGGGGAGTGATAATTCTAACATGTTTTGTAAACATTTGCAGCAAATTATTTATTTATTTAAGATGTTTTTATTTTTTGTGTATTGTTAAAGATTATAGGTCGTTATAATAAAAAATTCCTTGGATGGTTTATATAAAAATGAACTATTATAACCTACTATTGTCTGAATATTTAAACAATTTGTCAAGTCTGTCAAAATCCTTAAACAAAACTTTTACTGATTGATGAAATTGGTAAATTCACTATACAAAAAGCCGCGATGTTTAAAATTATATAACTTCTTAATTGACAAATAAAAAGTATTTGAATAATACTAAGATATGAAAAAAAAAATTGTATTACAACACTGATTATTGATTATTAATATTGCGCAAACATAAAGCGTCCTCGATGAACAGACAAATGATATGGAATCGACAAAACATAAAAGTTTTATAATATCACACCGTACTCGATGACAGTAGGTTGAGTAAATAGCAGGTCAGGTCATGAAGAACAACATTTACTCCACAATAATTCTAAGTCCCTGAGATGTTAATATTCGTGTCATAGGACCACAGAAGTGGACGTGTTTTAAATTATAAACATTTTTAAATAATATTCTGTCGTATGTCGAAAGAGAATCATCTACCTCATTCTAGTTTATTCGTGAATTTTAGAGCATAGACCTATAAATAAATGAACTGATAATAGGGAGAGATCTAAGGACAAACATTGATAGAAAAAGATATCATATTCGTAAACTTTAAGTTGTCAGTTCTCATTAAATTAAACTAGCACACATTGAGTTGGTGATATTAATTTTTCAAAATAAAATATGTAAAGTAAAAACAAGTCCATGAGAAGTTTGAATTACTGCAGTTAAGTTCCATATATAATTTTAAAATAAATATAAATTTGTAGCAGATATTATCAATTGACTATGGTTTGAAAATAACAATATACCAAGTAAATGTTGTAATCATACTGCAATAATTCTACTTCATTATTTTTTTTATTGATAAATAACTGCCTCGGTGACTGGGTCATTAGCTATATTAAATAGTTACACGATTAAATTTATATCTATATAATAGTAAAAAAATTTTAAAACTGAAAAAGAAATCGACTTTAATATTTTAGTTATAATATACATTCTAGATTTATAATAATTAATATAATATTTTAAATTGTATTAAAGAGTTTTGTTTTCTTGAGGAATTTGAACACTTGAGTTGTCCCGGAGGTTAGATTTTCTGATAAATTGTGCGTATTTATTTATTATATTATAATTTTATAAGTTTATTAAATCAAGTAAATAAAATATTTTTTACATCTAGTGATTACGTCTTTGGAAATTTATAAAAGGTAACTAAATTCGTGGTATAAATATTGTTAAACTTATAGATGATCCATTTTACTATAATATTGATTTTATTATACACAAATATGTGTTGAAATAAGAATAGTTTTTGGATTAACATACGAAAACGGATAATAATTAAAAAAATATATATTGTAATCCAACTACCCTATATTATTATAAATTTTAAATAGGAATGAGGAATTTTTTTTCACTGAGGTAATCTGCAGTCATTATTAACTGTCGAAAAAATATATCCAAACAGAATCACTGGTTACCAAATTATATCGGAATTATGCGTGATTGATCTTACAACATACACTGCGGACGTTCTATGCCAAACCACCAGCCACAGCGGATAACAATTCGTATTTTTCTTTTTTAAGTGCTCCTAAAAGATATATTAATAGAGTGCACAAGGCTCTAGGGTAATTCTTAAATCTGAGAAAGTGGACGCCGCTGTCCCAAGGGTTGGTGATAAAAAAAAAAAAATGAATAAGACGAAAGTTTCTCGGATGAAAACCATGTATATATCCTACTTAGAGATGTTTGTGTTGAACATTTTTTGTCAGAAAAACTAAAGACGGAGAGACTGGATGTAGAAAGAAAAACGAAGCAGTAGTAATAAGCGTTCCGTACTTACGAGTCGTGAACCATCGGTGACGTGAGTGAAGGGGACAAGAATGGCAAAAGTGGAGCAGCCAGTAGTAAGGTGGATTATTTTGAATTTTTTTTTTTGTTTGTTTCAGAATCATAAACAATAACTGAATCTTCAAACCCACAAAGTCGTTTTCATAAACAACGTTGAAGCAAACTTATGCTGTCCGAAGCTTCTTAGCGTCTTTTGGTTTTTGATTACTTTGTTTTTTGTTGAAACTATATATATATTTATATTGAATTACGAATATCCTCTGTTGTCTTTTGATACTTGTTTTTTTTTTTTTTTATAGCGGTACAATATTGTAGTCACATAACACGAACGATAACTCTTCAGTATTTCACCTTTTTGGGGGCTTATATTACATTCAAAGTAGGCGCAAACGGCGCTTTGATTCATTATTCTCATTCTGGATGCAATTTTATAGATACATGTTTAGAAAAACACTCATAGATTTTTCAATTTCTAGTCGGTTTTTTTTTTTATCACTATTTTACACCCACTTCATATATATGCATATACTATTATGTATATGCATTATAAAAAGCACAAATGATGAGGTAAGTGTGTTATATGGTATAGGTATATTATACGTTATTACGTACCATATCTATAATAACATATCGTAAGAAACCTCGTTCACGACTTTATTGTGTCAAGATTTTCAGTTTAAGTAGGTCAACTATGCAATTTAAAATTAAATTCGCCATCCCACAGGGTAAGAAAGTTAATCGTTACGACACTATACAATATATATTATACGTAGATTGTTGAAACTTTCGTGCACATTGTCTGTATCTTTCGACGATATATTACAAAAGGAAAACGAAAGCACCTACTCATCGGTATAACGCGCTCGCTTTGATGTAACATTATACAGCAAATAAATATTTTAATATTTCGATGAGTACTTTCAAACATATCTATAACGTATTACATTAGTATGGCTGAGAAGACTGAAGTTATTTTTTGCTCACTTTAGCAAGAATATAGGAAATATTTCAATCTAATCATTTTTTAAGCTAAATTCGGCTGTATATTGGTCATGAAATTTTGTACAGCTGCAAGGTTATTATACTCATATTGATTGGGTTTCCGAGAGAGTAAAACATACAAAATAAATATATGGCGAGACGGTATTCTGCAATGGGAGTTTGAATTTATCGTATATAAATGTCAATCATTTTCCAATAATGAATCTTACGTGTTATTATTCATTTTTTTCCCACAGTGGTTTGTCGGTTGCATTATTTTTATTTTATTATAACGCCATTCAGTGTGCAAAATTCATTAAAACGCGTTTTGTGAAATAGAAAAGATTAAATTTGTCTCTCAACACTTACGACAAAGATAAAAATGAAGAATTTTATTTTAACAAAAGATTTTTATAAATAAAGAAGACAGACGTAGAGACAGCAATAAACTGGCTTCCGTTTTAATGGGATATACACTTATTCATATACACTCTCATTTATTTCGATATAATATCTTAATATAATAATGCCATTATTGTACGAAAACCCTGCAAGAGCTTTCTTTTTGTTTTATTATAGTGCCTATAGAATATTGTACACGACGACGCAGTTTCACAATTATTATGTGATGTGAATTTCGTATTCACTTACGAGTAGGTTTATTTAGATATGCGATTAGACCTGTATAAATTAGAAATTAGAGCAGAACACAAAAACATTGAAAAATATAAAATTGCACACGTTAGTAAAACCAGCAGTATTTTTACAGTTCGTTTCAAATAGGAATTCAAAAGTCAATAAAAATGAAAATAAAGCTATTTCTTCGTCAGCGTATATTATTATGAAGGATGCTACAAAAGCCAAGATAGAGATATTTTATTCGTGTTTGGAGTTTTTTGTGAGCGTATAATCACATAACTCTTTCAGACCGTACATTTTTTTTTTTACAAAATCATATAGGAAATGTTAGTATTTATCTTTTTTCTTCGGAACTAGCTGCACGATAAAAACTTTTGAGTACTATCAAACAATTTGTTTGATTTAAATTTTTAAATTTTTTTTTTGGTTAAGATATATAGTAGAAAGATATGTACGAGTATATTTGCAATAAAGTAGTAAGATATGCGATCAATATCCTTTATTACGTCTCTAGTGGTAAATAATAGTGACTATATATTTTGGTGCTGGTCGCAATGATCTCGATTCATACTCAGTTCCACAAGGTTTTCATATTTCACTATTTCAGCCGTAGGTAATAATGTTATGGACAGTTACGGGCGTATTATGAATGATTAGTAACCTAGTAGAATATTATGCATTGCAATTTTAGACCGAATGTTGGTCGAATGCCAACGGTTATTATGTAGGAACATATTTTGGCAGATTCAATAAATTTATGCGATATTGCAGGTATATAGAGTCGTGTAATCGAATAGTTCAATTATGTATAATGCAGTCCACGTAAATTGACAATCGGCTACAATAGATTATAATAATAATGTGAGATCATTTTTGTTTATATCGTTAAATAGTAGATACCACGGATTATATACTGTATAACGATATAATAATGATAATAATTAATAGTAGTAATAATAATAATATTGTATGCGTGATGCGTCCTGGTGTTCAAAATCAAATGAATTTTTTTTTTGCCCTGAGTGGAGAGAAATGGCAATTGTTAATATTCTAAAAATAAAATGTTGAGAGGCGATGACATTGAACATTTTTAATAAAATATCGCTACAACTAGAATTCAGAAATCTTCCATTTATGACGAACAATGAGTATAATAATTGGTTACAGGTATTCAGGGTGTTAAAAAAGTTTTGCAATTGTCATTAGACTAATATTATTTTTAAATAATTAGACTGATAAACGTTTATAACATGATACAGGATAAAATATTTTCCCTATAAATTTACAGCAGTGTTATCTGTTATTCATATACATAGGTATACAAATAATATGCAAACAGTAATTAAATCAATTTAAAATTGTTTTGAACGCATTTTATAATGTTACATATTTGGAATAAAGCAAAAAACTAAATTTGCATGGCCTGCAGATAAGTGAAAAAAGTTTTTCAAACAGAAAATTGACTGTAAAATTATTTGAATTCTTAAAAAAAATGAAACATAATATTATATATTTTATATATATACATTGCTTAATATTGATCATTTATTTCGGTCGAGTACACAATGTACATATTCGCTTAACTTAAAGGGTTGAAGTATTTTTTGTTATCCCCACACGTGTAGTTGCTATTGTTGAAGCGGCGTATATTATGTATAAAAAAATATAAAGTGGTGAAAAAACCGATTAAAAAAAAAACTTTGTGCGTTTGTTTATTTTTATCACAAATTTCATCCAGTGACATCTGAGGAACGTGGTAGGTTGATAAAAATATGCACACAAATGAATGACGATAGCACGTGTCCTTACAATACACACGAGTATACGCATACACAAAACTTTAGATGATAATAATACTGGTGATATCGTTTTTTTATGATATTGTATTCGTATTGAAAATATGTTTCGAACAAACACAAACACAGCAATTTTCGGAATAAATGTATACTGGTGCTGTGGATGCATCATGTTATAATTATCGGATCGAAATTTCAATCGATTATTTTTGTAAAAAAATACCACACCGATTGCAACATCGGTAGATTTTTCGTGTATTTAACATTGCACCATGTAGATATTATGCAGGATATGACGTGTACAGGTTATTTTAATTTATCTAGGTCAATGGTCTATATAACTTTAAGGCGATGAGCAGTGCTTGTGGTAAACTCATAGTGATTACAACAACGATCGTGATATATATATTTTTTTTTTGAGGGGGAGGGTGAGAAACGGGTGTATAATAAGAATTCCCTGAAGAAAAAAATAAGATGTGTTGGGGTGGATATAATTGATTACCTGCATGTAATATATTATTATGATTAATCGTTATGAGCAAAACGTGTACTAACTGAAAATCGAGCTGGAAATAATAACCTTTTACTGTTTGTCGTTTAATTACTTATATACGATACACGTTATGAAATACAGCGGTGGTTGCGTTTGATTATAAATTATATATTGATGATATTATGATGTACCTGTCGAACTGCGCCGAATCGTCGTCCTGGAACGTTTCGGCAATCGCGTGCAGAGACCTTGGCGTGATTTCGTGTAGTCCGTAGTAGTGTGTCAGGTTGTACTCGATCCTCCAGTCGTCCGGATCGCCGTTGGGCGACGACTCCAGATCGATGTAGTATTGCGTGTAGTCTATAATCTGAATTAAAAACCGTCCGTATTATTATGTAGGTAATAAACTCTCATAATTTTAGTGTATCCCGAAAATGCATATCAATGGCGTAAGATGGACATTGCTAAGTCTGAAGTACCAAGTCGTCTAATGAAACGTAATTATAATGACGCACGTAATCGTATAATACGAAATGCCTAACAATATTACACGCAGGGGGATAATATTCCTCAATCGTGTTCACTCAAAATTCAAATTCAAACTTAAACCATGATCCCACAAAAGCGGCGCCCCGTTGTGAAACTGACTTATTTTTTCCAAAAACCCCCATTTGTTACTGTCAATTTTTTAGCGCTAACAACGTTAATGTATACGAATTTAAGATGCACAGAATATGGTTATAAGAAGATTATAGTTACTAATATTAATTTAGTGAAAAAAAGTTCTCATCACCACATGAGACTTCCTAAGCAGTTTAAATAAAAAGCCTATAAATATTTAGTATAATATACAGCTGTTTTAACGCAAACTTCAAAATTCTAAACATCAGTGATAAATAATAACTAAAGGCGAATAGTCCAGTCGTATACACTGAGAATACTTAGCGAATTATCTCGTACTATCTAATATGTATATCTGGTTACGTAATTCGAAACATAGATCGTGGGTTTAAAATTCAAAAAAATTGAAAAATTATGATTTTCATTACTATAATTTTGTCGAAAAAAAAACGTGAACAGTGACCCAAATGTTGAGCTCAGTATGAAAACCAAAAATCAGCCCAACCGAATCGATATGACAGCCACTATGTATTTTTGGATGTACTTGGTGTATACTTACGTGGCCCGAATTCGTGTTGAATTTGTACAATCTCAAGCCAGGATTGTTGGACACGCCGGGAGACTTGTTGGGCGTCAATGACGGCGCGACCATCATCCACGACACGGGTTTTTCTGCAACACAAATTGTGAGAATGTAATCGGTTAAAGTCCGTTTCAAATGAGAAGAAAAAATAATATAACAGACAAACAATAAACATGATATGGACGATATACGCCTGTTGTACGTAACCACACCAATTGTTAGGCCAACGAATATAGCTTAAGTTAGTTTTGTCCACGGGCATCATATATACGTAAAACTTAACGCGCGGTCGTTGCACAAGACGTACAAAAATATGTTTGGAAATATTCATGACAAATGTGTTATTAGTATAATATTACATCATGTGACAACGACTAATAAATAATAATTATAATAATAAAATAAAATTAGACATTAAAATATAGATAGTGATGTATGTTGCCACAGTCTCACGTAAAATGAAAAGCATAAAATTTTTGATTAGCCGTCGGTTTCTTATTATCAGTTAAACACACAAACATGTATTCACGTTAAAATACGTTTGAAAGAAAGCATGATATTTCACATCACGTAATCTGTCCAGAAATTCGAGAACAAAAATCAAACTTTTATATTTTCTTTAAAATGTAGATTTAATTTAGTATTTTAAATGTCCACTTTCCGAAGATTTTTATATTTCACACTGAAATCTTGTGCATTAGGATTTTTAATGAATGACTATTACTCATAAGCTGAGTAAGTACTAGAATTTGTAATAATATTTTCGTGCAAATTATTGTAATATAATTTTTTTTTTTTTACTTTGTACTATACAAAATACAATAATATGGCTGTTTTTTTATTGAATTTATCATATTTTGAGTATTATAAATAATATATATATATTTATAGTAGTAAAAGATAATATTTATCAAGTTATTAACAAGTAATATTACTTTTTCTACTTTAAAACTATACATAATCAGAGATTTTAAAATTTTAAAATCAATTATGAAACATACCACTAAATTAAAAAAAAAAATAATAATAATAATAAGACTTGAAAGGTATAAACGAAAGTCGGTGATTCAGTAAAAATAATAAATTTGAAAAATGAATAATTTTTAAAATTGTGTAGACAAACTTACTGTACGCATACAACACGACTAAAGCATCCGACAATCAGCTACTACGTGTACCACCGAAACAATAAAACGTTAACCAAAATACGTCGATTAAAGTTGTTAATTGACAGTTAATTCGGTTGGTGTGATATAAAGGAAAATATTAAACTTTTTTTGTATTGTTTTTTGGCGAGTATTAAAATTATATATTTATTATAATATTTGTTTTTGAGTCCTGTTATGTTTTTTATGTTAGCTAGTAGGTTAAAAATTACCTGAACAATAAAATTCTTTTATAAAAGTCAAAAACCATAAAAAATACAAACAATTGACATAATAATGTCCGTTATTATAATACTGTGTACCAATTTAAATACTTGAATCACATTTGTAGTTTGAAAATCATGGAGTCAAGTATTTAAATAAAAAAGCGGGTAAGTCATAGATGTCGCTCTGCTGTACAATAGGTTACAAGTGGGTTACTGTAATGGATGGAATTAAATTTGAAACCAATGATATTATATAAAAAAAAAAACACACACACACACATGGTAAAATCAATACATTCCTCGCACCATTCAGAATCTAAAATGAAAAATTGAAATCCAAGTCATAATTACCATTATTATGATACACATTTTATACCATTTTAATAGTTTTAACAACTCCGGACCTTAAACACGTTTATACTATTTATACAGGTTAAAAATGTATTTAGTATCCATATATTAAGGCTTCAAAACTATTGATTAAGAATTTAATAATGCATAAATTAGTAAACATATAGTAAGTAGACTAGAATTCATATAAGAGCGTATAATCATAATAAAAATATTTTAAAATGGTCAACATAAAATAGGTTCGTTATAAAAACATATTGACAATATTAAATATTAATATGAGATTAATACAGTTTAATAGTTCAAAATATATCGTTATATTGCTTTATACATAATATTGGTAATTACATTTTTTTTATGTAGTGGGTAAAATTGATTGCGCTTCACGAAGCATAATATAACTTTAATAATATTTCACATCGTTTATTAGATTATACAAAAATGAAACATTAATACTCTTTATACAAAAATTGATTAAATATTATAATGGTATAGACATAATATAGCAATCCAATGTTGACTCCCTGACGGGTACTTGACGTTAACTGAGATGCTATAATGAACATTTTAAGGTTTTATCCTCTTTCTCTTATATAATACCAATCAATTATGCAATAATATCTCATGACGTCATTATAGTCACGTGAAATCACGTTTATAACAAAGTTTGGAGACAAAACCCATATTTTATGGGGAGAGTTTTGGTTTTTTTTTTGTAGACAATTTTGGAATAAAAATTAAAACCATATATATTTAATTTTGTAAAACGTTAACATGGTTTATATATTTATTTAAGTGCTAGTAAACCCACTGATTTTTATTATTGTGAACCATAGTGAACACGACTTTCAACATTTCCAGAGATAATTCTTAGTTAGGAACTATCTGAATCGTAAAGGTTTCGCATGCATAAAATGTGTTATGGATAGGAAAAAAAAATCGAAATATTTTTTCAAAAGCTGATTCCATTGTATCCGCTGTAATCAGAATCTGTATGCCGAAATATAGTTTTGTAGTTCGGATACAACGTATTTAACATAAAATACTGCATTACTAACAATTATTAACATATTCTAGCTTCTCAGAATTTAAAACGATAAAAAAATATACTACACAGAGAAATAAAAATATATTGATTAAATTAATTCTAGTATTCACACGAGTGAGAAGGTTTTTAAATGTCTTAAGCAAAAAATAATTATATATTGTAATAATAGACAATAGTTTTAAACGATGAACTCAAAATACGCGATTGTTTATTTATTAATATATTAGTAATTACAGTGCCCTTTGGATACAATAAGGCAATACATTTGAGGTTTAAGTATATACTAGGAAATGTTCATAGCGACATAAATAATAATAATACTAAAAAAGAGATAGGTGCCCAATTTAAAAATGAGTTAACAGTAAGGGTAATTATTCTTAAAACGAGTAATCCTATTGGTGATAGACGTATGCGTCTTAACTGTTCATTTTACATGCAATTGCTTTTGAATATCGGTGAGTATGATAGAACATAGATAGTAGAAATATTTGTTAATATAGTAATACCATTGTTTTTAAAATTAAATATAATTAATGAGTCAGAAAATAGAATCCAATAAGTATAGATTTCTTGTGAAAATTTAATGCATCGACTCAATATTACGATATGACAATAATATCCAACGCATATAACCAATAAAATTGTTTAAATTATTTTACTGTTTATTGCCTTTCTGAATTTCAATATAAATAGAACCTAGTTTCAATAAATTCTCAAATTAATTTGTAAGTATGTTAAACTGACAATTTAATACATGATATATGCATTAAACTTATGATTTATTAAACAAACAGCTTATTTGGATATTACCAAATGTAATTTGTTATAATTTTAGTGCTAGTAGAATCTACTAAATGTTTGTAGTATAACAATATTCTAATGGTGCAATATAATGTGTGCCTCATATCAATAAAGGTAACAAAAATCTAAGCTTAGCATAAGACACAATGTTGTCCTTTTTACGTGGATAATATTAAACATTTAAATATCACATAAAATAACTAATTTTATTCATTAGATTATAATGTAAAATTGTTCGCTATCTTTAAATTGCGTGTTTTTAACTCATTGAACAAGTGAAAATATATTTAGATAATTAAATTGAAGGTATTCAGTATACACGCTTTTAATATACTATATTTAATTTTGTGTCATCTCTAAAAGCTTGCTTTTATTCTTTTATATTTCAAAGGCATTAAAACTTTTTATTTTGAACTTTACACTTTAATATTTGTAATGCGATAAGTAATAATTTTGTATCACACTTGTTATCCAATTTAGTTTTTTATAACTTTGATGTTATTTTATATAATTTATATTTTTTCTAACCCAAGATATATTAAATATTATTAAACATTTAAAACAATTTGTAAAATACAATGCATACAATTAAAATTTTAACACATTATACCACATTGTGTTTCAACAACTAATGTTTTGAAAACTATTATTAATTTGGTTTTGAAAAAAATATGTATTGTTAATAATTACTTTAGATTTTTAGTATGACTAATATTTGAGTTCGTGTTGTGATATTACAATATTAAATTACGTGAAAATTTACAAATATCATATATTTCAAATACTAGGTACTACGAACCAGTCATAATAACAGTGTATCCAGTTTAGGGGTGAATCTATAATAATATTATATTACTGGCACAGTCGTACTAAATATTCGTTATCTCGAACAGTATTAAAGTTTTTTGGTAATAACAATTATTTTCAAATGTTCAGTACTTATAAACACCAGGTTCAAAATTCTACATAGAACCATTTTTTGTCATTATAGTTATTCAGTATTGTTTTAAATAAAAGCATATATTATTTTCATATTTATAATCAGAATAATTTTCTGAAAATTTCAAAGTACAAAAATATTGAATATCTAAGGAGTAGTCATTATGCTATACATATTTAAAGTTAATGCGAGCAGAGTGAATGGTAGAATGTTGGTCGACTACTCTACTTGTATAAACTTTAAGCACGTGTAGCTAAATAACATTTACTACTTCCGTAGCACCTAAGCACCTAAGGTGATTAATTCTATTATTTTTCCCAATATTTCGCTAGGTAAATATATTTTTATATATTTTATATTTTATTATTACTAAGTAGTGTAACTAATAATGATTGTTATCTCGAATGGTTATGTAGTATAAATATGGTAAAGGGTAAGATACAGAAGTAGTTGTAATGCGTTTACATGACAATTATTATAATAAAAACTATAACATCGACATGTCTGTTGAGGGAAAAATGGAAGGGTCCTACGAATAATACACCATATCTTGTCAGGTTAATGCGTGCGGTCCGGATTTTTTTACCGTAATTAAATATCGGTTATTCAATAATAAAATCCAGATTACGATATATTTTACCACTTCCTACCTCATCCACCCGAATGAGGTAGTGGGATACTGTAATGACACTATTCTCCCATGTCGAATCTTTTATCACTATATGAATAATTTTTGGGGTAGATTTATGAGTTTATTATAATATTTTTTTCACACGATTTTCAGAAAAAATTTAAAAATTATATATTGTAAGTTAATGACTTAATTTTTGACTATTCAAATAATGAAAAAAAAAAATAATAACAATAAAATACTGAGAGTTTATCGAGATAATGAGTGTACAATGATAAATAATTAATTGACAAACTGTAATATTGTCTGATTTATACTCATTTATAGTATAGGATAACATGGTATGAGAACTTATGGGCACGTATATGGTAAGCGAACATTGAGGACATAAAACAAATTGAACAATCATTAATATAGTGTTTTTTTTTCGCGAGAAATTCGCAGCAAACGTGACGCAATAAAACGACACTATAAAAGATTTGTAATACAATAAATAGACTTTTTCCTATAGGCTCATACTCACTATGTTGGTCGTATACGATCCGGAATGTGTCGGAGTGCAGGTGACCGCAAAACTGTCCGACAATGATGTGCGCATACCTCCGGATCATTTCTAAATATTTCGCACTGTAGACATCTTGGAACGTGGGCGCCTCGTCCTGGTCTCTTTCGTTGGCTCCCGGGCACATGTGGCTCACCAGGTACACCTGAAAGTTCAAAAAATGGAATGCGTTGATGGAACGACCTGAACCAATATATATACTTAGGATATATATTGCGGGAATGGGCGTGTGAGGTTTAATTTTTATCGTACACTACGGGAGATTTAATAACGGTCAAGATTCAAGATAGAGGGAAGCTCGAAATACGATGACGAAACTGCATAATATTAAAGATTTTTAAATTTATACCAAGGCCGAAATTCGTTTACGATTTTAGGCAGGTTTAGATGTTCTTTTACCGCGTGATAGCCAACGTGGTGGTATTTTAAAAATTTTTTTTTTATTTAATCTGTTACAAAAAAAGAACAATAAGAACTAGTATGGTGATATACACGCCAAATTGATGAAATTGCCATCGCTTTGAAACGCAATGAGAAAAGTTTAACGATATTTGATGGGCACTGAAAGCGTTTTCTCAAATAATTCAAACACGATTTTCATATAAAGACAACCATGCGAACGAAGTGACAATAAAAGTTCAAGAACAAACTTGCTCACAAGCTCGATATGAAAGTTAAGTTTGCATTTGTAACAAATTACATACACGATACATTTTATTTTAAATATGTTTAACAATCTAATAGTATACGTCTATACAGTCAGTTCGTCCTCGTTAAAAATAATGTACGTTTTATAGTGGTGCTGAATTATTATAGACTATGATTAATCGTTAGACATAAACAGTACACATTTACAAGGTGTATTTTTGTATAAATATGTAGTTTTAAATTTAAAATCGAAAAACGAGAACTAATAATATTATTGTATTATCAAATAACTGTTAAATTAATCAGAAAAATATCAATATAACGACTATAGTATCCGATTATACGTCATCTAAAAAAATTAATAATATATATTAAGTACCCACTCTAATAATTTGAAATTTAAATTTTTTGATAAAAAACAAATGCATGTATAAAGAGATTAAAATGACAAAATGATCCGTAGACGTCGATTGTGACACAACGACGTTAAGTTTCAATCTTGTATGTCATTTCAATAACACCAAAACACGAATTGCCAGAAAAATAAATAATCTTTTTTCGAAATTTTAATTAGCAAATAAAATATAATGAACCATTATACTATTTATATCCTCAAAATAATTAAAACTCAACATAAATTTTATTTAAAAATAATATTGTGGATATTATATTATAAACTGGCTGAACTATTAAGATAAACATTTTTTTTTTGACTTGACATTCAATAAAAATTGAGCTGCTTAATGTCTAAGTACTCACTGTTTCTTTGTTCATTACTGATTTCATTAAGATTTTTTCCAACCATTCGAGCTGTTCTATAGGGTTGACGACGTTCCGTTGTCTTTCTACTGTCGAAAATGCATTTGAGTTGAGCGCGATTATCCTAAGTTTATTTCCTTTTTGCTCAATCGTATAATAACCTCCTGTGAACAAATCAAATTTATTGATTAGACTGTGAATATAATATTATAGTATAAATATTTTATTCATCACTATCGTGATTCGTGGTATTTCGTTTTATTATGCACATAAATAAATTAGTATTGATTGAACCTGTTTTTAATATCCCAGATCATTACACTTTGATGGTATCAATACAATTATTTTTTTTTGCTCATAAAATATGATGTACTCGTATTGTTATATATTATAATGAGTAGTGAAGCAATGAAGAATATAGAAATTATTTATTGTGACCTACAAGTATTAAATTATAATGATATTAAATGTAATAATATTGTTTTGTTTTATGTTTGTTTTAATGTATGAGAGCAATTTAAATAAAATGTATAAATGTTTGCAATTTAAATTATTGTTTGCTTGTATTATTATAATATAATGCCATATTTTGGAGTAGTAAAATAATTTCGTTGGTTAATTTTTAATCAGTTGCGTGTTTTTTGCAAAGTCAAATAATTAATATATTACTATTTACTTTCATGGTCAACAAACGAATTCTAAAATAATTATTTTTATCTATATAGATATTTCCGGGTTCCATTGAAATAAAATTATGGTATTTATATCATTATATGTGAATTATAAGTTCATTTTAGTCTTTGATCGTGTTTTTTTTTCACGTGGATACATTTATTTTATAGCTCATCAATTATACATGTTTAATTTTTTTAATCCAAAAATATTAAATTTTTTTTTTTTAAATAACTCACATTTTAAAGTCAATCTTTCGTTCACACGGTTTTGCAAGTACTATAATGTATTTAAAAATTGTTTTACGGAATTGTTAAGCCAGGAAATCATTATTATCTGAATATTTAGCCGCACGAGTGGTCTATACTGTTAAGGGGAAATTTTAATTCAGAAAATACATTTTCTGCAATAGATTTTTTGTACACATGAACGTTTTTGTGCGTGGCATAGTCGATTGTCAAACGTTGTGACCCGAATGAAGAAAACGTGATACGATCGTAATTTGATTATAATTTGCTATACTTTATTCGCAGACTTGTAACAAAAAATAAAACTAAAACGAAATCTTTAAGAAAATACGTGTTAGCAATCTACACTATAGGTACACGTTAGTTGGAAAAAACTCAAGAAGACACACCTCTAAATTTTGTTTGATGAATATTGTCACTGATAGCGTTATCTATGTATAATAATAATTAAAAAAACACTAAGAATATTTCAAATTATATAGAATTACGTAGGTATCACTTACATGTCTTTCAAAATACGAAAGTATACATATTTTATCAATATTTTTATTCGATGTATCAAATACGAACCATAACAATTATAACACAATTTTCCAGGTGAAATTATTGACAGTAGAACTATATGTCTATATCGGTTTATTATGCTTATATTAGTTCTTCAAAATTCAGTAAAAATATTTTAGATCAAATCATAAGAAGCAAAGCGCTGTCCCACACAATTTTATATTATAAAAATTACGATACAGAAAACATTTTTTTTTTTAGATTTTATACTCTCTATAAGATAATAATATCATGATTTGATCGTACTAGGTCAACCGGAATTAATCATATAATATTGGGTGAAAGCAAAATTTTTTTCACGATTTTGGAGGTGCAATTTCAGAGCTGCAGTAATGTAAGTAGTGCATTTTATAACTGTCAATGAGAAAAAAAAGCTACATTGCCAAACGTTGTGTAATATTGAACAACGCAATGAGAGTCATAGTCTGACGATATTATTAAATGCCGTCGATTTAATGTATAATTTCTAGATGTACTAAAGACATCTGTGGAGTTTTATAATCGAACGAAGCACGTTTGGGTACATTACAATGTTTTTACCTGTAAATGTAGAACACGTTTGGGTACACAAACACATAGCACGTTTGGGCACATACACTAATCGCCAATAAGTTATTGCAAAATAGGCTTATTGAGATATGATATCTTTATAAGATATAGTTTATGAAACTAACTAAATGTTTCAACGTTTCAATGTTCAGTTCCGATTTGGATTTTCAATCGACAAGATTATTTTATTCTTTATAATTATGGACGTGAATATTTCCGAGGTTTTTGAAACCCGACGTGGGAAAAAGTGTGTTGTGATGAACAGTTATAAATTTAGCGAGTTTAGAGAAAACAAAGATAGGTACAACTAAAGTTTTTCGTTGCACGAATCGTAAATGTACTGTAATTGCTAAATTAACTGCCAATTTAAAAACGGTGATTTCAATAAATGGTGAACATAGTCATGATGAATTAGTTGAAGAAACCATCACTAAACAAACTGTGATGTCACTTTTAAAGCGCAAAGCAACTACTGATCTTAACGTGAAGCCAAATAAACGTATACGACAAGAACTACGTAATTGCCCAAAATAAGAGTACCTAAGTCATTCTGACGTCGGGTTATTCAGGAAAAGTATGTATGAAGCTAGACGAAAAATATTTCCAAAAATACCAAAATTTTTATTCGAAGCAAAAGCTATGATTTTTCAAAATAAAAAAGATTTCGTTTCAAATAATGAACCATTTTGTTTCATGGATTTGGAAGGTAGTGTACCTATTTTTACAAATGCTACTAACATGTATCTTTTAAATAGTTCAAAGCATGTTTTTGCTGATGGAAGTTTTTCGTATACACCAAAATATTTCCTTCAAATGTATACAATACGTCATGTATATTTGAATGGATTTTATGTGCCAATTATGTTTGTTTTTATGGACTCTAAAACACAAAAATCGTATACTGATGTTTGGTTGAAAATAAAAGAGTTATATTTTAAATTCCATGGACAACAATTGCAATTGAGAATTATACATTTAGACTTTGAAAAGCTGCTCACAACGCAGTATTGGAAGTTTTCGAAAATTGTCAAGTGGTAGGTTGTCATTTTCATTTAAGTCAAGCCTGGTTTCGTCGTATTAAAAATGACAAAGAATTAAATAAGCACTATGCTGGAAAAATAGTTGTGTACCAGTTGCTTCAAAGTTTTTTCGTTCAAAGTTATTTACCTTCTAATGAGGTTAATGATGATTTTGTATCTCTCATGACCAATGCATCACTCAATGTTGAACATTTCACGGATTATATTTTAGACACGTTTATTGATGAAAATAGTTTATTCCCACCTCATTTTTGGGCAGGTGAGCCATCTATGGATCCTAGGACAACAAACGGACCTGAAGCTTTCCATAGAGATTTTAACAGTCAATTTTATACTTGCCATCCTAATTGTTTTGCAATAATAAATATTTTGTTAGAAGTTCAAGAAGAATCGTACCTAAATATAGGTAACACTAAACGAAATTTGCAAAAGAAAAAAAGAAAAGAAGACATGAATAATATTACATATGTATTAAATAAACTTGAGGAATACAAAGTCGATAAAGATGTTGCTAAATAATATTTATACCTAATTGGTCCGATATTTACCGGTAAAAACATTATATAATTGTAATATATACAAAGAGTTAATAATAAATATAACGGTATAATATAATAAATAATAGTTAAAAAACTATGACAAGTAATTAAACATTATACTAAAATATTTTTGAGAGAATAAATAGAGCCAACCTCCTCGTGGTGTCTCCTGGATAACGCTAATACGCTCTAAAAATTTAAAATTAATGATTAATTATTAAAGTTTTATTTTTCAAGGTGTTTCTAAATGTTATATTAATAGCTATTTCCTATGTACCCAAACGTGTTATCTTTCTAGAGATATGGTGTACCCAAACGGTGTATTCATTTGTACCCAAACGTGTTGCGTTTAGGGTCTACTGTACCCAAACGTGTTACGGCCTTATAATCCTATGAATTCGTCGTTGACTATTATGATAATGATGACAACCATGATGGTGATTATAATATTATTCTGACTATTTGGGGCGACAAAATAAGTTTGGGCGGGGACACTTAGGTAGTGGGAGGTTGCCCTGTGGGAACACGTGAAACTTCCAGAGGAATATTATTACAATTACTATGCGTTGTTACGTTTTGACACGGGCGAGTACCATGTAAATTTCGACCGCCAGTTCAGTTCAGGAATTTCGGGTAGAAGAAAATGCGTGCTTATATTATATCCAAAGGACGAAATTCAATCAAGAAACGAAATAGAAATTTAACAATTACGATTGTCTCGGTGTAGGCGGCGGGAGAGGTTGTCGAGTTTCGAGAAATCGGCGTCCGGTCTTATTGTCTTAATATTATCATTATAAATTAATTTCCGTCAAAACGTCTTCTTATATATCTTCCATCCTCAAAATTGTATTATCAATTGGTAAAAATGTAAAATAAAAAATAAAATGTTGTCTCATCACTGTCGAATTCGTCAGAATAACATTATAATAATAATAAAAAAGATACCATCCAACTACAATAGTGATAACGATCACGATCAAAAAGAAATAAAGGTTGATCTACAATAATTATTTGAAACTAGATTCTTTAAACCATGTTAACCATAATATTGAAAACACGCGTTAGTATATTATTATTATTATTATTAACAATCCTATATTTTATAACTAGCGAAATTTGAGTCCATTGACCAAACTATAATTGAAGTATTTCGGTTAACAATGAAAGAAAAATAGTATTCCGTGGCTATATTATAAAAGTGTAGATAAGTGTGAAAGACAAATGTAGATCAACGATAACAGTAAAATTATACGATATTGGGACGATTCACATTTACTTGACTTGCTAACTAAAATTTATTTTAGCATGGATACCATTGCTGTATCACAACAATGAATTATGTTTTAAAATATAATTTATCTTATAAGTATCACGTATTTTTACAAATAAAGAAAATTACCTACCTAAAAAAATATATTCGTTATTATTATTTTTTACGTTACTAGGAATGGCAATGTTACCGCGTGATTTTTTAAAAATCCCCGAAATCTTCACGTACCCGAAAATTTCCGGAAATACCAAGCATAGTTACGATTATTATTCTGAAGAAAAAGATTTGTGTACTAATGAATGTGTTTTATGATATACATTTAGTCGTGATTAATTCTCACTCTTACTGCTATTAAAATGATCATTACAATAGTCCGTTTTATCAATCCACTCATAGATTATTATGATGGTGTGCTATAATATAATATTGTAAACGTTCATTTTTATTTTTTCATTCAGCCGCCCAACTTGGTCATACAACAACGTAGGATTATACGAGTAAAAAAGTTTTGGGGTAGAAATATAGTATGAAATAATAACAATAATAAACAATTTACTGCGGCACAATGTTACATCGATATCCGTTCGTATAATATAATATATAGTTTAACGTTTCGGAGTTGTAAACCTTCGCATTATAAATTATAATAATATATGGTGTACCGTTGACAGCTCCGAACGACTAACGGACGTATACGAACTCCTATATAAGGAATAAGTCAATAATTTAATATATTACTCTGCCGGGTTAGAATTTACCGTTTGAGTATTTTTCACTTGCATTTTCTGTGTTCTGGAAAGGCATAACTCAAAAATATCTCCATGACCTCATTTCAAAATATTTCAAGGTCATTATTTTAATTCTTTTTTTTATCGAAAACATTATATATTTTTTAAGCATGACGGATTCGTTTTATTTTGAGTGGTTTAATGTAATTTGTCACATCATATCAAATAATAAAATATGGTTTTAAATAATAGCACTTCTGAAAATCACAGTGATAAACGAAATAATAATAGGATAAACATTTTTAACAAATTGAACAAGGGAAAATATTTGAATGATAAAAATGAAAGAATAAAACCATATTTTAATAAAAATAACGTTCGCAGCTGGCGCTAGCCAATCCGACAGGCTTAAGACACAAACAGATACAAATAAGTTGCAATCTTCGTGTCGACAAGAATTTCTGTATATGTCCATCACATTAAATTACAAGCGTACACATATGTTAGAGATCGCAGTCATCGCGCGGGTAAATACGTGACGGTCTGGCCGTGGCGCCTGACCGGACGAACGGAGTGCCATTTCCTTATCACCGTACAGTGATTTCAGTGTCCGTATGCCATGCCATAGTTATTATATATTATTATGTTTCAAAGTTGAGAGGAAATATCAATGGTCCGTTTGTGTACGCTCACGAATACGAACGAGACGACCGAACAGACCCAAACAAATCGCGCGTGACCTACTGCCGACGAGCGGTCGGATTTTTTCAACTTTCGACCCACCACCATGTCCTCCAGTAATATTTGCCGGCTACGACTGCGTCCGATCTTTTTCTCAGCGCTCACGTTTGTTGCCGTTCATTTCACCCTTTTTTTTTGTTACGTTTTTATTTTCTTGCGACACCCACCACCATATTAGATGTGTATCACCCAAGCAAGCTCAACACCGTTTTTTCCTTAAGTGTTTATTAAAACATTTGCTTTTGGAATTTTTAAATATATACACGAGTACCAGAATATGATTTACAAATATTTATATTTTTATACTTGAATGTACTCGTTTGAGTTTTGATTTAAATACATCGACATTTTTAAAAAGGTTACCCAAATTACAATTAAAAAAAAAAAATTGGTTTTTATTTAGAAAATTAATTGGTACCTACTGCAGTACTGCTATATGAATCTCCTTGACAGGTGTAATATATCTACTTGTAAAAATATTTGGTACTTAAATATTTTATAATATAGGTACTTGATAAATGATAATATTTTAAGGATCAAAATTTAATTAATATTTATCAACTTTTATCCTATTATTAAATGGAAACATAGATGGACACTCATTTTGCCAATCACAAAATTCGGGTATGCATTATTATTGCCATACAAATTTCCCTTGACTTGTTCGCGTATACTTGTCGTATACTGATCGCCCAGCGTGTCCCTTTTCTGTGGTACCGACAATACGATAATATTACAACAAAATAATATTGGTTTTGCGAAGATAAGTTATACAATTTGGTTATTTTAAGAAACTTTATGATTTTGATAGTGTTTTCGTGATCGGGTCCAAGTGCTTCATATAGATGCTCAGGTATACTTAAGGCTGTTCTGGTGTCTACGTAGTTTCGACAGTATAGGAGGATATGTTTAACAGTTAAAGTTTCCCCACAAGTTGTACATAGGTCTGGGTCTTCTCGTCTCATGAGGTGACAAAGACGTGTAAGCCCTGGTATGTCCAATTTTAAGTCTATGAATTACAACTTCATGACGTCTTTTGGTAAGGTAAGTTGGCCATGGGTTAATGGAGAGTTTAATTTCATTGAGTTTTGTTTGTGAAGAAGCCCAACGATGTTGCCACTTTTCCATTGTCAGGGACTGTATGACACCCTTTATGTCACTCAGAGAACATGTTTGGACAGAGATGGCATCAGGAGAAGTTATGGCTCTTTTGGAATAGAAAATATCTAATTACGTCGATAGTTGTCTAGTTGTACGTCAACATGTCTTGTCTATACGCAGGGACTCAATTTCATCTAAATAACGGGAAGTGTATTTTGTGTAAGATATTCTAGAATTCCCATGTCTATACTTTTTTTTTTCAATAAATAAGTATATACCTTTTTATAGGTTGCACCATAATATAATATATAGTGTATTTTTTTTCTTTTTTAATTTACATACTATTAAAATTTTGTAGGTAGTGATGAGTTATATTTCTCCAACGAGCAACAAACTCCCGGATCCGGAAAAAGAAAAAGAAAAAGAACACACTTAAAGCCAAAAATAGCACGCCTCTAAAATAGTCTGGAAAAACGCTCTATATGTGATGTGTGTGGGTTTAGCGAGAGGATTCGATAGCGGGCCAGGGATGGTGGGGGCGGGGGATTGGATGAGAAAAACGTTTTATCGACCAGTCGCGACCATATTGTTCGCGGGTCTTCGCCTCTCTGTTTGCACTTTTACACACACATATCCTGAACCCAACAATGCCGATTCATTAGAAATTAACGTCTTTCGAATGTCAGTGAATGTGTATGTGAACATATTTTATACTTTCACGTACACACCACACACATATGTAGTATTATTATAACAGTATGAGGTGCCGCAACTAAATCGGTGATGGCCTTTGTACTTTTATTTTCTTTTATCCCGAAGAAACAATAACAATAACATGAATGTGAATGTGTGCCAGTTATAATAAGCATAGCCGGTAAGTTATGGTAACATTATTAGTTTTTGTCGCACGGTCGACTTTCAAACGAGCTTTTCGCGCCCACCGTTGCTGCTGCTGTCGCGACACACGATATCATTATGTTATAGACTTCGCCGTGTGCTCAACAATACGTATACACATATAACTAGCTAACGCCCGTCGACAATAATGACACGAGTACATTATTTCGTTGTTAAAATAAATAATTCATGGGACCACCACACCGCCTTTGACACGGATATCGTTCTCGAATAATGCGGCCTTATAATATAATATAATATATATATACACTTTCTTTTTCTTTAGTTTTTACAATATTTAAGTCTTACCGAGTCTACATTATGATTGCGTTCCGACGAAAATAAAAACGAGATCGTTTGAAGATCAAAGCGGGGGTCACGTATCTATCATAACGTGTACCCCGTCTTTTATATGAGTAAAATATTAGCGTTGTACTTAAAAAATAAATACAAGTATATAGTATACATATATATCATTATTTATTTATTTATTTATATTTTTTTTTGTTTTTTTTTTTATTGATAAAAGTACATCGACAACTAGGCCATTATTAAAAGATTATATAAACTATACTATATACTATATATTTTATCTTTATCAATTATATACAATATAATTAAATTTATACCATATCAAAGCGATGTAATAACAATAATTAAAACGAAGTTTATTTGATTTTATGAAATCTTTTTTTAACCTAACTTATTAATAAATTTACTTATTTTATCCACACTTAATTTATTCAACCAGGCTAATTTCATAATTTAAATTAAAAGAAATAATGTTTTTCTAATTTAGTAGATTACCTATTATATTTTTATATGTATATTATAATTGTCGAAACTAAAATGGTTCTCACTGTTCTCAGCCAGTTTCTATTTTCTAAAAAAAAAAAAAATATATTTTCCAGTCGTCGATAATATGTATTATGTTGCGTTTTTTGTTTGAAAAGAAAAAAAAATTCAATATTTATAATCATAACAATAATTATTACTCGTGTGTATTAAACTGTTTTGCGACCAAATACGTTACCTATATTATAGGTGTAATGATTAAAAATTTTGATCGATGATAATCAATTTTAAAATTCTAATATAATTAAACCAAAAATTATAATCTTATTTCTACTAAAATGTTTTATTTAAATGGTATTAAATACGTCATAATACTTATAAAAAATTTATACTTAGATCGAACATTTACACAATTTAGAAATTTACACAGCTTAACTGTTGCGAGTTTAACAAAGGTACAATTTTTTCGTAGTATCATAAGTACTTAATTGACATTAGATACCACGTCCAGACGCTTCATCGAAACCGAATTTTAACCAAAATTAGAAACCGTATAGTAGAAAACCATTTACATAATAACACGTCATATTGTTTGCTTAACTCATAGTTTTAAATTACAAAATTATATTAATTTTTTTAATATTATTATTATTATATTATTACATTTTCACAGTAGATTGAAATTAAATTGGATATTATGAGAATATTTTTTTAAAAGAATCGTTAGAGGTATTTTATATTTTATATTTTAATCAATATTATTAAAGTTAAAAAAAGTCATATTATTATAGAAAATACCAGTGTATGAGACTCGGTGTCAATTCATTTTTTAAAACCAACAAACGATAAAAATACCCGTATAAAAAAAGTAACAGTTTGTCTTTGTTTAATGTTAGAACAACAATGTTTGGGTATTATATTATACAGTATAATTAGTATGCCTGACCTATCCGACAAAATTAGGTACGTATAGAGTACCTATATTGTATTACTATGAAATATTAAGTATTATAATACATAGAACTTTGCTGAAATTTCTAATGTTTTGAAAACTTTTTTCAGATAAATAATAAAATATGTAGGGTCAAAATAATTTAAGATTTTTAGTGAAATGACTCACGCATCGGTTTTAAAATAATGTTTTGTTACAAAGTATTATTTCAGTGAATTTTGTTTAACTCTCTTTACAATCAATTTTATCGATAATATTAAATGTGTTTTTAATTTGTTTGTTGGAAAAGAAAAGGCTATAGTAAACCATTGCTACAAAATTTAAATACAGTTTTTTTTTTACAGATAAATTACTATTACAGTAGTTTTATTGGCTTTAATTCTTACAATAACTTTGAAATTTCTAACAACCGTGAATATGTCTGAAGAGTAAAAGAAAAATTAAATTACAAATTTTAGTTTACGTTTATTCTACGAATTAAAATAATTTATAATATATAATAATATGTCTATAGTACATTATTTTACTGAATTTTTACCGACATAGATACATATTATCAGACTAAAATTTGTATAATAATATAATACTATGCAACATAATGATCAGTATATTTATTTTATACTTATATATGACTTGTACTCGTTTATCAGTAAATATGAGGGTGTTCCTGTTCTATATTATTGATATATTTTTTTTTGTGGAGATTAAACTGTCAAACGCAAACATGTTTATTGGCGTCAAACAAATGAAATGGCAGCAAAGAATGTTTGAAATACGATACTCGGAGAAACTCTGAATGATCGGTGCTTGTTGCCAATTTTGAAAGACGAGGAACACATTGTTAGCGTAACTCGGAAAGAAATTAAATTATACATTCACTCAAACAGAAGTCCTACAAAAAAAATTTTAACATCTCCTTTAAAAAGTATAAAGTATCCATTGACTTATATTATTAACAATGCATTTGATGTATGTACAGTACATATGCATCATATATAATATATCAAAATGTATGTGTAGTGTTATGTATATATTATATGTTCTAAAAGTTAATTTTTTACCATAATATGTGTTATACTTGCATGCGAGTATATATAGATACGAAATTATTTTTCTTCACCAATCTTTTGGAGGAATACGAAATATGTTTGGGTGCAACATATTATAGGTTAGGTTAGTTATACTATGTTTGAATTTTTGAGCTTTTTAATATGTGAAAAAGTAGATCCCTATATATGTAGAGTTGATTTTTTACATTCGTATTGCCTGCATTATATGAAAACCATTAAAATAGCCCGAGCAATTATTACTAAGCACTTAACTATTCAAATAAAAAGTATTAACATATGGTTATTTATGTAAAATGTTCTCAGAAAATGGCCCAGATTCCGATTTTTATGAATACAAAATAAAAATAAAAATATCTGAAGATTTATGAGAAATTAATTTCTTTTTCATAAGATATAATAAACCACCAACATTATATATGGCTGAATAAATTATAATTAGATAGGCCGGTAGTGATTTGTACGACAAGATAAGATATAAAAAACATTTTAATTTAGATTGATCACAAAGATGATAAGATTTTTTCTAAACGGAAATTGGCTAACAAAAAAATGCGACTTTAAAATTACTAGAGAAAGAGAGAACTGTAAAAAAAAATATAAATAATTGATAGTGCTATGTCAGAGTAATGATGTGTTTCAAAATTTTTTTTTTTTAATCCAACTGCAAAGAGAAAAATGAGCTTGACTCTCTGTAATCATCCGTTTAATGTTGTTATCCTTTTGAAATTTGGGAACAACTGATGTTAGGTACTTTTGATGCCCAAAAGATTCGCTAGAATATGTGTACATTCAATTTGCAGGGGTACTGCTACTGCTACTCTATACATAGAATGGAGTTTGTATTGTTCAAAGCTCTATTGTCGACCTTTAAGAGGTTTGGCACAATGGAATGATTATTTTGTGAAAAATAAATGTTAAATTTACAATAGATTTTTAAATGATTATCGTAATTCACGAGATTTAATATAAAAAAAGATGGAAAAAAAACGATAAGACTACACGGGTATATTCTTTCATAATGCATTATTAAATAATATTATTTTTTGTTATGTAGCTGTATGAGCTTATAATAACATTATGTTACACATTTATCACTGGTTATAGACTGGTAATCACATTTCCTTAAAAAAAATAAAAATATTTAACTTTTATAATATTAATTTAATAATGTTTGCTTACTTAGATTTTATTAAACTTCAAGTGTAATATTATAAATTTATAACGTAAACAATAAATTATGAGGTTGACAAGATATGTCAATAATTCCAATGATGTTATATAACTTGACGTTAATAATGAAAAAATAGATACAGACACATCCGTTTTCCAGGATTCTCATAAAGGATATAATAATATGTTTTTAACAATAACAAAGCTTGGATCACTTAGAGTATTGTGGATTATATATTCAGATTAATATTATACTGTCGCATTATTTCTCGGTATTTCATATTTTTCTAGTGTTTATTATCAAATATTTATTTGATTTACAATTGATATCGGAGATGCGCGAAACTTTTCTAGCATTAATGATCTCCTAAAATACATATCATTTCTGAACCAATAACTTCAGGTCTGACACCACTAAAATTAAAATAAGGAAACTATAAAAAAAAAAGATACCTACTAAATACGCTTATTAATAACGCTTTTTCAGCCATAGGTTTTAGATTTTATGTCTGTTTGTTATAATAAATAAGAAAGATTATTTATTTCTTCAAGGATTACTTTATTACCTACTATCTAGCCATCTTATTGCAGGCCATTCACAGGACTGCCAACGTACTAGATTTTCCCCGAAAAATAAATGTCATTAAGTATTTGTTTGTATACTAAACAAATAGCGTAATAAGTATTGCTGATAAGTAAATAAAAAATACTGATTAATTCAATACATTCAATTTGTAAAATACAGAGCTTAACCCGACTAAGTCACAAAATAAATATACTTCAAATGAATACAATACACGTAATTTATTATATACTCACGTTTTTATTGTATAAAGTATATTGAAAAAACCTCACAATGCCTATAATACATAAGTATTATATAGTATTTATCTTTAAATGTATTATAAAATACTTTTAAAGATAAATAATTCAGAGAATGGTTATATCAATATAAATATTAATGTTACGTATATAAGAGAACACTCTTATTTTTGTGAGTTACGAGTGTTACTATACATTACGGCAAAGCTATCAAAGATATTTTTTTTTAGTAAAATTGTTCAACATGTACGGACCATACTAAATTTACATCGTGGCTGTGTATTTTTATCTTTTTGAGAAAGCGATGTTTATTTATTTTTTTAACATGTTACAATAAATGATATTGAAAAACACACACGTTTTGGATAGTATTTTACTGAACTGCGCATGACGCAATGCATACATAATATATAATAGGTTAATGGTATATTAACACAATACTAAAAATAATACAAACTATTATTTATTAACATTGAATAACTCCTTATATAGGGACTAGGTCATACCGGTCCGCCAACTGAAGGTATAATATTATCCTCTTCTACTCACCCTCTGCCAAAACCTTAAAACATACCTTGTTATTGTTTCGGAAATAAGTGATTCAACAATACATAATATTTACATGAATATTAATCTCCATAAATTGATCGTATCAAGTTATCAACCAAAACTAACGTATATACATACATTTAGGTAAACCATATAACGGTATGAATCATCGTCGTGTTTGATTTATAAACTTTACTTTAAGGTTTTTATATAATTCTGTCTCAAAGAGATATGTGAAATGGAAGTTGAACGTTTTCTAAATTTACAAACAAATCCTTTAAGTGGCGTATTCATAAAGCCTTGGCATTTAAAACGAATATTTATGTCCTAGAATTTGGTTATTTTTTCAAGTGTATATGTTCCGTTTATAAGAAATGTGACAGGGATATGATGAATGGGAAATTTAGGCATACTAAACTTTCAGCAAAATAATAAAATGGAGATCGATAATTATGTACAATTTTACTTCAAGTAACAATTATTTAGTTAAATTTATGCCATGGTAAATGTCAGTGATGAAAAATACCATATTTTATTTTTCATTCGCGTAATACGCGTGTATTATACATACTGTATTAGAAAATTATAATACAGTATTTAACAAAAATCTTACAGTGTTTACATAATTATTAAAATATATAGCTAAACGAATGCACAAAAATATTTGATCATAGATTGCACATTTCAAAGTTTACGGTTATCAATAGTCATTTTAGGATTCGGAAACTATTTCATTTCATGTTTTTTGGGAATTTTAGATTGACTGCTATAAGTAAGCTTTAAATCAGTTTCCCGATACTGTAATATAACAATCATAACATTTTATCGCGCATATTTATACGAGTATTTTAATAATAATTAATGATAATTGTGTAATACAGTTTGATAATAATTTGGCAATAAATAATAAATGAATTATAATTATTTTGTTTAAAATAATTTTATTTCAAGTTTTGAATGGGTTAAGAAATCTTAAAAAAAAAAACAATAAATTGTATATATATTTGCATTTATGAACATTTAGAGTAATATTACCTTTATAACTTTTCAAGCGCATATTTTGAACATTTTATTTCATTGTTATCAGTTGAAAAATTATATGCATTACCTATGTTATGACTTTATAATCGGCCTACTATTATCACTGTGTTTTATTATATGTATAAAATTAATATATTTTTTTTTTACATGACATAAAACACGCTTGTAAAATGTAATATTATATTATTAACATTACTGGTAAAAACACTAAAAACTGTTCTTAAAAAAAAATGATCATGTGACTTCAACATATTATAATTTATTTTGCTGTCAACGCCATCTTTTAAAAATCTCATTAACAGCACAACACACAATTTTATTCTGTATGTGACCCGACTACCTACTAGAATGTTAGACACAAAATATGCTGTTATGTTTATTTAAGATTTTTTTTGTTTTGCAAGTTTAATAAAAATATATAGTGTATATATATTATTACATTTTCAATGTACCATTCACATTAAATTCTAATATTAAATTTGCCGCTTTTATAAATACGTTAGATTTGTTATATTATATAATATTATAATATTATGAATGTAGCACAATTTATATAACACAATAAATGAGTGTTATATTATTATTGGTTAAAAAAAATATGTACATATAAGGGAGAAAACGTCGTATTAAACGTAAAGTAATAATAACATGTACATAATATAGTAATTTATTATCATGATAAAATTAAGTAGACGTAAGATACTATAATGTTATGCTTACCTATATCACTTGCAGTTTAGTACTTTTAAATTATTATATAAAAACGATAAACTGTTTGCGTTTCGATGACTTGTTTCATAGCTAGAATTTACTCATTTTACCTAGGTTGACCCTTAATTTATTTTTATTTTTTCGGAACGAAATCTATCTTGTAGTTAAAATAAGCGTGCATGTATAAATATAATATTACTGTGTGTTTATATAAGACATGATATTACTGAGTAAATTCCTTCATTTGTATAAAACAAAACAAAACAATAGAACTGTAAATAATTCATTATGGTTTAAGGTTATATTATCATACCACAACGTCTATAATACATAAATGGTATCATATTATTTATCTCAAGCTCATTTAATTATGTGGTAGGTACTTTTTATTGTTTTGTATTTTCTGTTAGCTTGACCAACGATAGTGTACAATTTTTTTTTTATCGGAATGATCATTGTCGTAACGATCTACGTTCATCTATTCGCCTTGCTTGATTTTTCGATAGCCAAATCGGTGTAGGTGGAACTTCATCCTGACCTATTGATTTATAAGCTAAATACATCACAGGCACGATGAAGATGAAAATAATAAAAAGGTTATTTGACGGACCTCCAGGGTCATTTATTAAATGCCATATAGCTACTATACGTGTTACACAAGGCGGTCCACTGAAGTGTCTATACTAATTAGTTTCAAACGCTTTGAACTTTATTGAAAATATTTTTTTTCACCTACAATTAAATCATAATTTAAACCAAAATCATTAATAGGAATCATATTTTAAGCAGCTTTATTTTTTTTTGTTTTGAACATATTCTTCATCCATATAATATTCCTAAGCAGATATTTTTTTAAGTACTTCAATACACACATATCGAACAATCAGTAGTTTAAATTATTTTTTCGACTAATAACTTTAAATTATCTTAATGATTGTAGTCTGTTGAATTGATCACGTCGTGTAAAAATGACCCGGAGTTTAAAGCGAATAAAGAAGTACATTAAAAATGATGAAAAAACGCGAATCGAAAGAAAGTGTACGCGCATACACTCGTCAAACACAAAAGCGCCAGCCGTAGAATGGTTGATGTGCTTTAAACACGGACAACAGATAAAGCAGGTGGCAACTGGCGAATATAATGGCTTACGTACAGCCAGGCACCGACACGATTATTGTTGTATTGAAGGAAATACGTCGAATTATCACCCTGCCAACCCCTTTCACGCCTATCCCCGCGGAATATCGCCCAGTTGCAACACGTCTGTAACGTTCTTGGGGTGTGTGCTAGTTTTATTTCGTCGATCGCGAATAAATGGCTTTTATTATAATATGATCACGGCCCCCGATAGCGGGTAGAGCTCAAAAGCGTGTGATATACACCACGTGCGTGTAATACCTATAAACGCGGTAGGAGAGACGTAAGTCTGCAGGTGAACGGATCGCGAGAGAATAACAATAATTCTGAAATGTCTGAAAATTCGACGGTTTTTCGTATTCGCGTAATTTTCAAGTTATTTTGCATTATTTCGATATGCCGTTTTCACCGGGACGCGTATTTACGAACCGTAACGTTCTGCCATACAGTTATGCACATCACCCATAACGTCCAACAATCTTTGGACAAGCAAATAAGTTAATAATAATTTAATGTAAAATAAAACAATATTACTAACAAAAATTTATGTGATCTCACCTTTGTCATGTTATTTTTTATATCTAAACCCAAACATTTTTTTTTTTTTATCAACGGATCTATTGTTTCTGTTGTATGTGGTCTAAAATAGGTTAGGTTTTTATATAAGCTTTGCAATTTTTATTCTTAGTTCTATTTTTATCAGACTCTACGGAAAAACAAAGTGTTTTGACGCATATTGACAGACATAATCCTTCATAGTACGCGTATCGCTGTTTATTAGGATAAGTTTTATATACAGCCCAGTTAGTTTTGGTATCCGTAGAAAAGTGTTGAACCTAATTGTTACATAGCTCACTAAATGTAATTTTTTCGTCTAAAGTAAATTTTGTAGGAATTATAGAATCATTTACAGTGGTACTAATTACTTTAGGAAATACATAAAAATTACAATTAATTGTCTTGGACATCCTGACAGAACTCAAAAGAAACAGGAGATACAGGACAAGAAAACTTAAATAAAGTGGAGACAGAGTCAAATTTGTAACAATTTTGTAGATTATGATAACGTGTGTAATGCTTCTTCTGTCGCACGTATATGCGTTGGGCGAAGTGCATACCTGTATGGCCGAATTAAGTGACAGTTTGCAAATGCGCCATCCTGGTGTGGGAGGGGGGTCTCCACAGCAAAAAAGTGTTAAAATTTTCGGATATAGAGTGTATTTTTGATCTTTCAGTCTATTTGTTCTTGGATAAAACAATAATGAAAATTACTAACAAAAATGTAGTACACGAATCGAATACTCTGAATTGAATTTAAATTATTTGATTTTGTTCTATTGCCGGCATAAACGTGTCATATTTTGGAACTGAAGAATTTAAAATATGTTAGTAATTCAATTGGACAATGGTATCGACGATTTCTTGTAAAAACTGAAAAGTTTTCTATTGGAATGCGATAAGCACTGTTTGAAAATGATACCGATCAAACGAAAGTTCGCACAAGTAAACACAAATAGATTAGGTATTTAAATATATAATGTTATATTATATGGATTTTTTTTCATTTATTCAGTATTTCAACATTTTCAAAATACTAATTTTTTATTTTTTTATTATTTCCAAGTACAGATCACGTACTACTTTTAAAAGTAATGTTATTTAATATTATAGCGCTTATTTTCGATGAATAATAATACATCTGATGAATTATTTCTATGAACAGGCTATATTATTAAAAGTAAATTCGTTATTTTTCATAGGAATTTTTTAAACCTAATTGCTGTATTACTCACAGCGAAGTTTAATAAAATCATAAAAAAAATCTATTGAATATGAAAAATATTTTGGATAAAGTACAGCAAACATAACGTTGAATTTCATGCACTTTCATTGATACTTGGTGAAAACTAAAAAGCAATATTTACATTTTTACTGCCTGAACACTTGAATGCACGCCATTACTCTTGCGTACGTATTATTTACAATTCGAACGATCATGGTGTCCAAAAACAATGCGTTAAGGTTAACCGAGTATAAACTGCGCGTGTATAATATAGCGTACATTAAATAAATGTATCGTGAACTACTAAAATGTAAAATTGCCGTTGTATAATACTGGAATTTTTTTTTTTGAAAAAACAACGTAACTATACCTACTATTAAAAATCCAGGAAATTCCATCGCCAGCATTCGTAGGTTTGCAGTAGCAGACACACGCGTTTGAAATTTTTGCGTGTGAGGGTATATTTTTCTCATTTCCGCGTGTCTGTTATTTGTCGGTTGGTGGTTTTTTTTTTTTTTGTACCCGACTCCACGTATTGTTAAAAACAAAATGTTTCTGCGCTTCAGACGGTGGTTTTTATTTATTTATTTATTTTAAAGTTGCAAAAGTTGTAAAATGTCAAAAATGTATTCATTATTTAATTTGAAATATAACATGATACCAAGTAAACTTGGTACTACTTAAAATATAAAGATTAGTTTTCAAAATAGAACTGCGCGATTGATTTGATAAACATTTTAAACTCTTGGACACTTTAATAAACTAAATTGGATAATATCTTAAGTAACACAGTCTTTAACTTATGTGTGACGTAAAAGCATCGTAGACCTAATAATGAACTGATATATAGTATAATATGTGGGTTATAATGTTTTTTTTTGTGTCGGGTATTAAATGGATACGATATTAAATGATAAGCCACGAAACTAATTCTAAGATATGCCTTCAGATATATTACGTCGTATTAGTTTATTATTAGTGTTTATAATAATCCTACAACGCGTAAAGTAAATCTTAACATCTCTACTTCTTGGGGTTTGTCTAGATTTGTAGAAACTTAAGTTTGATGAAGTCATGAATTATTTTCAGACGAATTATCACTGACAATATGACACTAAATCTGTTTCTTATCTGACTTAAAGATTAAATGTATGGAATAATATAACGATGACAACGGTGATAACAAATTATACAAATTAAATTTGTCATATATTGTTGATGATAAGTCTAACAAGAGCAAATTACAGATGGTGAACATGAGTATAATAACTTGTCGACTTGAAGTACATTGAACGAAATATAAATTATTTAATAATAAAAGAAATTTAATTAGAATTTAAAATTAAAATTTTTATTATTTTATTATATCAAAATAACCTTGACAATACCTATTTTTATTTTTATTTTTTCAATAAACAATTTGGCTTCTTTGACATTTTCTATTAATCCTAATTATATTTTATTTATAAAATTATAGAATAATAAAGAATTTAAAAAAACCGTTAATTTTATCAAAATTGCATATACAACGCGCCGTGTTAGAAAATATGTTTAGTCATTTATATATTTTAAAATATTAATGTTCGAGGTACAACTTATACAATACTATACTATTTATAGTTGAATAACTCTTTGGAAGACTAATTGATCACAGATATCCTTTTACATATTTATTTATTTTTTAATGCATCCGGTTGTTTCCAGTATGATACATAAATATAACATAATATATTACATGAATAATTGGATAACTTATAAATTGCAATACTAAATAACAAATAATGAATAGTAAAAATGTTTCACAAGACTTTATGCATTGCGTTGAGAAAACTTTTCATTGAAGGAAAGACTCGAGCCAAGCCTAAGGAGCCGTTAAGACGTATTGATGGTGTAAACACGAAGCAGAATTGATGGTTTTTGTAGAAGCCACATTAAAAATTATTTTTAATAATAAAAACAACCATTTAACTTCGAAATATATTATGTTTTATCAAATAGCTCAATTTCAGATAAAAACGGAAAACAGCAAAATAAAAAACAGTTAAATAATAAATAAGCCATACGTGTATTTACCAAACCATTAAATACATAAAATGCAGATGAAGACGATAGTATAATATAACATTATTTTAATGGATATATTTAACTCGGTACAATAATATTAAGTTGTACGATAGGATTCGTGGAAAAATGTCGATTGTATAATGTATGTACGTATCAAACGTCATCCGTCCGGAAACTAAAAATCTTGTAATATAACAGGCACGAAGTTCACTGTTGGAATACATATTTGAGTAGTTTTTCGTTATGTTATATTTTTAAAAACAATATTTGGCCAGACGTTCAAGTCGGCGGTGAATTAACTGGCCGACGAGAGAGCGCACGCCCGCACTCGCCGCCGTGTCGAACAGCTCACGCGCGATTTACGACCTACGCACACATAAACTATCGGCGCGCAATTTTACGCGCATGCGCTCTGTACAACGCTGTGTTATATTATACCTACGAATTTAATACATAGGTACCTATGTATTATTACTTTGCCTCGAGGAGAAGTGTTTCGAGACGTCGTGTGGTAAATATATTATATATATATACGTATAATAATAATGATACATAGTCGTAAAACGGGTAAAATACACACTCACACGCATAATTCGTATTATAAACGACAGGGTCGTTCAATCGTTACCGAGTTTGAATCATATAACTAATAATTATTGTAAATAAAGTCCGTTCTCTCTCTCTCTCTCTCTTTTCATATATTTATAATATATATATATATATATACACACACACAAACACACACACACAGATATATAGATTCGACACACACGACCGCCAGCAGCTGTACACTACACGCATCGTGCGATAGATTTTGGGCACGACCTGTTCACAAAAATGCCATAATAATGATCGAATGACAGAAACTAAATTATTGTTATGGTAATTATTGCACGACGGCTAGCTTCGTCGTCGAATTGACTAAATACCATGGTGTCAGTGTATGCGCGCCCTAACCTCGGTTAACACTACTTCCCGATGTACCTCATTTCCCTGGCGCTGCTACCGATGCTGTTAAATATGTGCGATAAGTCACTGTAATATAAAACAATATTATGATATAGTTCGAAGACCATTTAAAAATTATATAATTTACTCGTTCCGCCAGTATGCACTGCTAATGAACTGAGATTCAGCAGTAACGTTAGGAACATGAAAAAACAGCGTAGACTCATTTTCTTGGGGGGAGACCATAAACTCAAATAGAAAACACACGTACAAATTAACCGTAAAATTACAAATGGTATTTGATAGATTAAGGAATGGATATTATTTATAAAACCGGTTTGTTATTTGAGATCGAGCTGAGCTGACTTTGACATGTTTCCGAGCTAAAGTTCAATAATGAAGGAGGTTATCGTGCAAATATAAATTATGAGTTTTATCGAAACGGCAGTGGATAGAATTAAATACATCTATACAAGGTCTATCCGGAAATATAGAATCGTAACGAAACCAAAATGGATACAGAAAAGTGGTGAGAATACGAACGGTTGGTGTACAATGCCTCGCTTGGGATCTGAAATAATCATTGTATTATTATTAATCGGTGCACTGTTGCAGTAGGTTTAGTCGTTACGGTTAGGGTTATTAAAGGAATTAATGCGTTGGAATAAAATATTGGATCGATATCGTTATTATTAACGCATTCGCAACGAGCGTGTATAAACAATATTAAACAGCCATAATACATTACTCGCCTATTTCAAATGTATATAACACATATTCATATTATAATAGGAATATCTACGACAAATGTTTTATTTTGGAACACTATAGTTTTGAGCTGACTGCGTAATCGACTCCAAGTCTTGTACATGTATTCACCGCCCATAAACAGTAATTCACATGAGAGAAGCGTGCTTACGTATTGACTTAAAAAAAAAGCAACGAAAATACGTAGGTACCGAGAACATATTATTATATTAATACTCCGATTACGGAAGCTGAATCACCGTAAATTCATATTTTTTTTTCGAACTTTATCACGTTTACTTAATCGATTTATAACCATAATATTATAAATTCACAATAATTGTACGCATGGGTACAATAATTAAGCAGCCAATATAGTTATCGGAAAACATAGCACGAATGAAAACTAAAGCATAATTTATACGATCATATCAAAATATTTTTATAGTAAACGGCGGGTACCTACTTCACTGCAACAAAACTGTTTTTTTTTTCCTGTACGATTCTAAGTTCAGTGCGATTCGTCTACTTTCCTATACATATGTTATTAAAATTATATTATTATGACGTGCGCAAGTATAAATATGAGCGCTACGTATAATATGTGCACCTACAATATAATATAATATGATATAATATTGTGTGGCTTTGTAAAAGTTTTTCAACCGAAAAACGCTGATAAACAACCCATACAGCCGAGTGTTTTTTTTCCACACTGCGGGTGATTGAAAATGTTCCGTTTTGGCGACTGTAATATTATACGCTACAGTGGGTGCGTGGGTACGTGGAGTGGCAAGGGGGGATGGGTTGAAGACACGCGAAACCGCAACCTACCCGTAACTAGATAAGCGGATTGCATAATAAGAATACTTCGGGCAACACATCCGACGGCCGCGGGTTTGTGTACGAAGGTCGGAGATATAATATATATATATATATTTTTTTTTTTGCTCGTCGTTATATTATAGTATCGTCGTCATCTGCTCCTTCGCTGGAGTTATTTCATCAAGGCAGAGACAACGCGCCGTGTTGATATCACCATAGTACATCTCACACGCGTTAATCTTTTTTCTCGCACACCAATGCGTACACATACACGCGTAGGCACGATTCGTGAGAAAAACACATTTTCGATAGGTACCTAGGTACCTACTATATTTGCGTGCGCTCAAGACCCACACCCTCCTCTGTCACGATCACGAACCAAAGTGACGACGTCGTTTGACCCCCCCACCCTTGGCCTCCCTACTAAATGTGCTCCGATGATGGGACGGTCGTGTTTAATATAATAATATTGTGAGGTTTATAAATATTTGTTTTGTTTAATAGGTACTACAAACATTCTTCTCATGGGTTAAAATATTTCGTGACGTTTTTTTTCCACAAAAACATCGTTTAAATTTACCCTATACGACGGCTATACTTGATATCTGTTATAACATTATATTCAAAAATTAATAATAATCATATTTTGTTTCAAAAAAATTGAACTGAAAATTTTACGTGTATTGATGTACCTATTATTATATTGTATTATATATTATTCCCTAAACCTACTTACATATATGTAAGTATATTTGATCATTTTGTTTTAACTGTATAAAAAGAATATATATTCTTAGTATACCCAACCGTGTTATTTTACATGAAAAACTTGAAAATATCTTTGAAAAGGAGATTTGTTAATGTAATTCTTTATTATTACAATATTATAATAACGTGTTCGCTATTTGTGTACGTTTTTACAAAGAATATTAGAAAATGTCAAAGGGAATACGAAAATACTACTTGAATTTTTAAATATTTTTCACTATGATAGTAATGTGATTTTATATACTCAGAATTTCGTTATTTTTATTGTATTTTAAAAACTTTATCCTCAATCATTTTCAGACTGCTCGCAAAAGATCGCTGTTTAAGTGACTTATTTAATAATTTTATTATAATCGGATTTGAATTATATGCCGCGTTTCTTTCTAAGAACCTCCATTAGCTACGGTATACGATGCAATGCACTTATGTTACTATGTTCATATAAAATATTTAAAATTGTAATATCTGATAAGAGAGGAAAACAATACATACACGAACCAACGATAAATTAACCTAAACGATAATTGACCTATTTTTTCACGTAGTAATATAATATTATTTGTAAGTATTTAGAAGACCGTCCTGTCTCGGGAAACGCAACAAATCTATCTTAATCAGTGACAAACTTGAGAGCTAGACAAAAATCAAGAAAGCAAAACATCTAAATTGTATACCTTGGTTGCAGCTAGACAGCTCAGATAATGTAGTAGGTACACGATGATGCGAACAAACTACGGTTTACCAACGACGAGACGTTTGTAATCTATCACCAAAGTTAACAAGGCCAGACTTAGCATAGTTTTGGTACTAAATTATTATGAACATTATTATTGTCATTGCCACAAGTGGAAAGATATTATAAGCACATACTACTCGCCTTCCATCGTGTTATTTGGATGTTGTGCAATTACCGGTAACTTGGTAGGATTTCATAAAACATTCTGGAATATGCCTACGGAAATACAGAAAACTTTACGGTATTTAAATCATTGATATATTAAATTAGTTTATTATAATATCTAATTGCATATTTAAATATTATATAGCTGGTATTCAATTTTTTAAAATTTTTAAACACACAATTAAATTATGACGATAATATTATAATAATACGTCCTGTAAGTGAAAACAAAATAATTTGTAATTTTATTTTAATAGTTTAATATACTTTAACGTAAAATAATAATCAATAAACCAAATAAATTACGTTGTGGAAACAAAATATTTAAGATGTATCGACATGTGTGTTAACTACTAAACTTATTAAACTAATACAATTGACATTTATAACTACCTATTTATTAGGTTAATACTTGAGACGAGACAAAAATGAAATTATTATTATTATTATTAATAACTGATAAATCATTGACATCTGTGTCGTATAGGAGTTTTATTATGGAATAAAAGTTATTAGGGTGTTATACAGTACGCACTGTGATGTAGTAACTGATAAAATACGTAACATTAAAATATAATAGTGAAAATGACTGTATTATTTGTATATGCTGATTATCATGCTCGACAAAAGCGATTTATTCTAAATCTCAACTAATCTATCGACACCCTTAGCGCCGCAGTGTTTGTCTTGGAGAAGTGAGGGCTGTTGTACATCTGTCATATTTTCATGACAACTACAACGTTTGACGAACACATCGTTTTGCCCAAGGAAAAAAATACTAAATTCAGCTTTAAGGAATTTTATCAAACAAACATAATATTATGACGACTGGTAATAAAAGTGGTTTTTTAGTTTTTTATAAAAAAAAATGTTCTCGGGTAAAAATATTAGTGGAATATAATGTCCATAAATTACAATATTATATCAAAACAATGTGTATTTTTATTTTTGATTCGCAGATACTGAGGTCATGTGCAAGTGTGTCAAATACTTGTACTATATAGGCTACATTATTCACGGGATTGTTTCATGAATATTTCAGAGATATTTATAAATGTTATATGAATAATTGTTGTGTAATATAATTATTATATACAGGATGAGAATATTGTTCTGTATATAGAGTGATGATATCGGTTAAACACCCTATTAATAGACATTGAATATATAGACAAGTAATAATTATTAGGTAGGTATTACATATTATATTATATTTAATCAGCCTGTAACTTTTTTTTTAACTATATCTTGATGATTTAAAAAGTAAGTAAATATTAATTTTATATTAAATTTACTGATATTTTCTTGTATATGTATTTGATTATTTTTTAAAATTATAATTGTAGGTATACCTAAAAAAATGGAGTAGAGTGGAGCAAATACCCAGAAATATTTTTCCTACTCCGGTTAGATATCTAAATTTTGAATAATTATACTTTATTTAAAAAAAAAAATCGTTCAAAATTTGATTGTTACGCATCAGTATATTATAAAAATATTGCCGCACTTAAAAACACGAGATTTAAAATTCATTGAAAATAGTGAAAACTTAACTCTAAATTTTATTACAAAGTAAACGAACAATCGAATATTTTGTTCATTGTTTATTATTCGAATATTTAAAACGACGTTTTTTAAAACAAACCAATTTATTATTATTGAGTCATAATTATTGTGTTTTTCAATACATTAAAATATATTTGGTATACGCGCGTGAAACGTGAACGACGATGGTATATTAACAAAAGTTTGTCGTCGTATAATGTTTCCGAAAAGTTTTCATGGGGTGCTCGGATGCTACACATCGTTTCGATTGGGGAAAGACAAAATATAATAAAAATAAAAACCAAAGCGAAACGAGAAATATCTGCGGATGAAGTTATGCAGCCGTTTTGATTTGTCAGAGGTGATCGCGACCACTATAATTTGTTTGTCGTCTCACTCGAAGACTATACCGGCAGCGGTCGCACATTGGAGTTTCGCCTCCGAATACATTATACCGACCGTTATCGTGCGTAATATACGTATATAAATATGTGCCATCGTATATTATAATATACCACATTGCACCCCACATCCACATCTACCCACCCATCCACACCCACATGCACACGCGGTATAAAGAACTCATAAATTTAGTAACGGGCTTACCACTGTCACGAGACACGCGTGGTTATTCGTATAACCAGAAATGCATTTCTGCGGATTGTCATTGTATGTCGCAATGGTGATAAATGTTCGAACACGGTTTGGTTTTGCATATAATATATATATATATATATATATATGTATGTATGTGTATTCATTCATATTATTAGGTATTTTTTTTTTATCATTGTTTTCGATTCAAGATCTATTGTAGGGCAATTCCAGAATATTTGTTTCATTTAAACGAAATAATTTTTGCGCTGCGGCCTCTTGCGGGACTTCTATGTATTACAATAAATTAACGTGATATTATAAATTATTATTAAAATATACTATAGATTAATTTCTTATCGAAATGTGTTGGTTTTAAGTAATTGTAGTTAACAACCGACACGTTTTGAATTATGTAAAATATTGTACGTCAATTCTTCGAACACGCTTACTGAGTAATTTATAAAATTTCTACAACTGAGACTCTGTGTATATACAACGAAAAATACGCAGCCGCCGAGAGTATGTCTTTCGTTTTTATCGGCGCTTCGTGTTCAAGATTGGATATTAGTCTGATGGAGCTGATTGGCCATCTGTTGGTGCACGGCTAAGGTATTCAGCTGTATACTTACATATTGTATAGTGGTATTGTTGATTTTCAAAAACACTTATTTATTGTGTATTCGTTTTTCTTTTGGAAAGAACAACATCAACAAAAACAACAACAATAATAACGGGTTGGTTGGAGGGAACGGCCTCAGACATATAGTACTGCTATGCCAAGCACTCGTAAAAATAAATAATTGAAAACTTTTTCGCGCTCATATATATATATATATATATATATATATATATTATATATGCAGACTTTTAGAAGAGGTATCGATTACATGGTACAGTCGATAAAGCTGAATAGTTACAATATTATATAATTAAATATAATGGTTGAACTAAGATGACATTTTTCTTTCTAGCGTATTTAACTTGTTTATTGTCAGTAACTACAACGTTTTTACATTGTTTAAACACATCATAACTGTTATTCTATGGTATCACCACTATGATGAGCACAAAGCCCCACGTGGATTTATAATTTACCAGTCATCAATAACTAACAACGAACGATTATCTCGTTTCAACTTAATATTTTACACTTACATCTCAAAATTACAAGCTTATAATTCCCATATTTGTTTCCAAAATATTTACTTCCTACTATTTTTATTCAAATATAAATAGCTATTAAATGTGAAATACTACTAATATTGTTTCTATTTTTTAGTTGGTTATAATGTGTTTATATTTTGATTTGAATATTTAATTGAGATGTACACAGACAATCATATTATATAAGTATGCCCATATATGAAATATTCTTTAATATTCCGTTTTTAGACGAAACTCGTTCAAAGTTTATGAATGCACTCGACTACTCGGTTTTTGTAGACGTTTCGGTCGCATAATTAAAACAGCTACGCGTTCGTTTGGGTTTCTTTTCGAATATGCCGAACACGGTCGATATAACTTCAACAACTACTCTTGGAAATTAACAATCAGGCATCGTTAAGAAAAATTCATTAAATATATATGACGTCGTATTGTAAATAAAAATAATCCACGCTCGACCATCGGTGCCATTTTAATTACGCCTATTGCGATGACCGCGTGTAATGAGTTACGCGTTCCGATTGCTATGTTTTTCGTTTTGACTGAGTATCGTAATTATTATTTTCCGTTTGCGAAAAAATAATAATAAAAACATGAAGACTATTATAACAACAGCGATACTAATGAAATCGAACCACTCGTTTTTTTCTGTAAAAAAAAAACTCATCAATCGGAGGTTTTTTTATTATTATTACTGTTATTACTTTGGTATTCGAAGTAACCACGTGCATTTGAACGACCATTTACATAATAATGTGATATACAATTTTGACACGCGATACATTGCTGCAGTACGCGCTCTGAGAATAATATAAACCGAGGGTTTTGCGTTTTTTTTATGTATAGACCACTACATTAATATTATTATGTACCGCCATGTTGTACGAACCTCATTGATTTCTCTTCGCTTTTTGGAATCAAATGTGTGAACAACATTATGTTAATTAATGAAAAATTATCTTTGTGTATTGCTCGTCGAAAGTGGATATCATCGTATTTGGTAATTAGTGTTCAATCGAGACAAGCATCATGCGTTAGGCACAAATATTATATCTTATAAAATTCTATTAATAATGAATATCTGTAATTTAATTAGACACCGAAGCTGCACGCGTGTACCAGTGCAAGTCTAGAATCGCGAGATTTAGCTCCATCCGCCGCGTTTAAACAAGAACCGTATCATTTCCATTTCGAATCACTCGTTACGGTTTCGTTCGATAGAACGCCTCTCAATACGCAGTCCAAACACATTACACAGTACTTCATGGTCCGTGTGCTTATGAATAATTGCACGCTTGTATGAAAGGTCTCCGAGAATCGAGTTATATATTATGTCATGCTCGATACACTAGACTTAAAAGTAAGTGTCTATAAAGGGTGTACTTACTTAAAACCTATATCTGAAACGTATAAGTATTGTAAATTTATTTATTTATATATATACATATAAAAAATATATTGGATGTTTGACGACATACCTATCTCTGGAGCGATCATAATTATTATCGGGAAATAGTTGACTTTTGAAACTGAATTATTTCGTATACCAGAAACTCGTGAGAACAATTGTAATTTAGTTATTCATATCTGCAGATAACCTCAAAATACATTATACCGTTTTGAGTTAGGTAACAAATCCTCGAGAAACTGACTTTGTAATACGCCAACACAAGAAATTATCTTCATCACAATTCCATCATTAGTTCAAGTGATTGTCTTAAATTCCATCCGTGCACAAAGTGGGCAATTTTTCAAATATTTTAAAGGCACTATTAAAAAATACTTTCCTAACTCGCAAACAAAATGTCACATCACTAAAATGCTTTAAATTCTTATAAGTTATAACCGTATTATACATAGTTGGTACTCCATACTAATTATCAAAGAATTATTCAAAGAAATACTAGACGTTTTCAATGCATTTTTAATATTTTTCATTTAATATAATAAAAAAAAGTTTAATTTTGATTGAACCTAAATGTAATTATTTATCTTTTTGATTTAATTTTAAAATGTTATATTCTGAGTGGATCGATTATAATTCTTTTACTATTTTTGCTTTAATGGTTGTTTTTCTTTTTGATTTGGTATATTCGAGACTTTCAAAACTATTGACAATTATTTTTCTAGTTTCTCCGTTTATTTAAGCTGTATCCAAACATTTTTCTTTTCGTTATTCTATATGACACATATTATGTTGCTGGTTTCGTATAGCTATCCATTACGTATGACAAATAATAGTAATTGAATAGTCTTTGATATAAGCCGAATCGTTATTTATTGTCCGGTTCAATTTCCAACGGCCTACTCAATACGTTTCTTTTCATCAATAACATTAACACGAGCATTGAATTGCATAAAAGATATTTATTTGGTTTTGGGGACCTCGCAGGACGGATTTATTGTCGTCGAAGTAGGTTAATCACCCATAAATCAAACGGACTCATCTATGCGTTATAAGAGAAAAAAATAATCGGCAACAACAAACCGACATTTATCATACGAGGTGTTTAGGATGCCAGATTCGTTTTTATTTCAGATTGTGGCGGCACGAGACTAACTGGATGTTTTATTACTCTGTTACCATCCGTAGATGGGAGCTCGAAATTTATAAATCAAGTCAAAACCAACCGACGGACACGTGCGTACGTCTGGCATCGCATTCGAAACGTGTCTAATCCAAATAGTTTATACAGCCACCGGACGAATACCACAAGTCAAACCAGGGATTAATGTTATTACCGTTATTACGCGGATGAATTTTACGAAAATTCAGTACAGCACGTACCAGTAGGGGCAACAGAGGCAGTCTTGCAAGCCGATGTCAAATACGGAGAATACTGTGGGATACGATCCACGAAAGTACCTACACCTAAGTTATATTTGTTCATACATATACCTACAAAATATTTTAAGCGAGAGCAATGAAAATGAATGAGATACAAGAATTTAGAATAAATTATGGTCTTGTTTATATAAGTTTTTTATACGAATATCGTTATCACAGTCAATAATATTACCGGCGATGAAAATCGTAATTATTGTTGCGTCACAAATTCAATATAAACGTATAATTAGTTTATGTTTGTAATAAACAAATAAATATAATCGTCATGACTTTTAAATTAAGGAAAATATACAAGAATGATGAATATACGATAACTTATTGTTTAATAGTATTACTTATGAACACGATGAGTCTTTAAAATAAACATTATAATATAGATATTAAAATTTAATAAGTATTTTAATTCTTAAATTTTTTTCATTTTTTTATTTTAAACATAAGACATTCCTAGCCTAAGGCTATCTAAATCTAATTCTTAAATAAAGCAATATAATTTGATATTTTGAAAGATAAACAAATATAGATTACCCGATTTAATTACATCAAGTTATAAATATATACATTTTTATGGTAAAATGTGTACTACATAATGTTATTATTCCTTGAAATATTATTTTATATTAGTATATTTAATTAAAAAATAAGTTAATTTATCACAAAATCTATCTATATGTAGGTTTCAAGGAAAATATTTCTGAGTGAGAAGGATTTTAAATCATGGTGGTATTTTATTTTAAATTCAATACCTATTTTTTAAGTGCACTATTCTCATACAAGATGTGAATCGAGGCAGTTTCACAAACTGTAAACTTTTATAGAATCACAAAATCATAATAACATAAAGAAATATTGCAAAGTGCTGAAAAAAACAGTTATTAAATAGAGAACAGAAAAAGTGACATTTTGTTTTATGATTGCCTAGAGTTGAACTCACGACCGAATATCAAATCCATAAATTTCTGTAACTTTAAGTCAAATCTTTATTCATAAGTTTAATCTTGTTCTTTGAAATAACATTAAAAAATCAACCACGAGATCACGAGAAAAGAATTTTAAATGAAAATTATAGTACATGAGTGGCCGTGATTTTAACGTTGTACGAGAAACAGAATTTAATTATTTTTTAGTAAGAAAACGCGTAGTAGTATTATCCTAGTTCGTGCACGTGTATGATAAATTTCGATTTATGTTTACTTCAAAGGATCGTTATTAAAACCACTATTGAACATCGTCTTTGGCGTGTACATATATAGAGAGAAGAGATCTTTTAATTAACTAATCACACCACGAGGAAACCAACAGGATCTCATTACACGTAATATAATATGAATATTGAGCAAAAGTTGTATCAATAGAGTTCGACATAAACGTTTATATACCCTAATTAAGATAGTTACTTTATTATAGCTATTATTGTATTATAATCATATAGGTTTTTCGAAGTTAGTTTAACAGCAATAATAATTAATATTTACGTTTTAATGAATGTCATATCATGCAGTTCAGGCAAACGAACTAAACACTACACTATATAACCACAATCATATCATTATTATGTATTTTTAATCCAACTTTTTAAAATAATTTACGCAATATTTTAAGTAGAAATTATACGTATTTATATAATTCGATCGAATTTGTGGTAAGAACAATTTGAGTACTTCTCTATATTCAATAAAAACAGTATAGGTACCATACGAACATTTTGTATTCTAATAAGTTCGCCTTCTTCAGACACTAATATAAAATGTTTATGGACAATACTCACTCTTCGTGGCCATTATAATGTGAGAATGTACTAAAACTCTTAATCGATTGTATTCCACCGTTTCTGCAGAAGTTTATATCGAGTGCACTTGTGGTATTCTCGTTTATGTATATATTCAAAATAATACTCGACCGGAGAAACATACCGGGCCTACTTGCTATTGCACAAATTGTAACTATCACATTTTCAGAATGTTACTATTGTGACTTTGAACATAATGGAATTCAAAAGGATTCCTGCATTGAAATTCCCGTTATTTGTTTATGTGCACATTGATTAAGTTTTCAACATACAAAATCGTACGGGTATTAAGAGTTGGACGATTGAACAACACTATCACAATTATTGTTCTATATAAATAAAACGCTAACACGGGAAACTCCATACTGATTTCATAAAAATGTACAATACCAACAACGTCTAATAAAACTAACGAGTAACGAATCGCAAAAATAAAGCGCAAATATATAATTCCAAGAGAAAACACTATGTGCCAAAAATATATCGACCGGAAATTATTGAGAAAATTATTATGAATAATATCGATGAAAAAGAGAATACTTCAGTGGTGGATTTAACGTAAGGCAAAGTAGGCAGTTGTCTAGGGTGGCAGGTTTTTAGGGGCGACGATTTTCTGTCAAAAGTTTTTTGAAAATAATAGGTTTATTATTATATTTTGTAATGCGAAGGATGAGATTATTCTGAAGGATTGCAAATAAAAATATTAATAAATATTAATAGCATGAAATAATGCATTTTTGATCTCTTTTAATTTCCAAATCTAAAGAAGAAAAATTCACTGCACTACAACTTTTGTAAATAATTTTTAAAGATGATTTGAATTCAATTTTTCCAAACATAGAATGAATTTTAAGGATTTATATTTCAACTCTTGCCACTAATTATTGTACTCTGGGAAGAATATTTTCTTCTTTAAAGTGTATAAAAACATATATGCATTTAGAATTAAGACAAAAAAAATACTCCATAGTGATTTTGTCGATTGAAAGAGAAATGACACAAAAAATACAGCGTGAAGACATAATTAAAACTTTATCAGATAAAAAAAGCAAGACGGAAACAGTTTTTTTTTAAAAATTAGCTATAATATTAATATGTTGTTTAACAAATAACAATAATAAGCATGCATTTTTAAGTTTGATTATTTGCTGTTATTTTTTATAGTAATATTATTTAAATTTTATTAAACAAATTAATTTGTTTAAAGAACCTCTAAATCTAATTATATGTATAAAATAATTATGTTTGATTGATAGAGCGAATTTATCAAAAAAGTGGTGACAGGTTATACTTTAATAAATATTTTATTGGTGCGCTATTTTTTTCAATCAAAAAAGTTTATAAACATAACCAATAATTATATCAGTCTTTAAGATTTATTTTTTGTAGTAGTTTTGCTAAATAAGTACTTAAAAATACGTTTTATAATTGATAAGTTTAATGAGGTGACAAAATAAAATTTGCCTAGTGGCAGAAATTGTATAAATCCGTCTCTGGAATTCACATATGTGTTTCGTAAAAGACGGGACGTGAGTGATTCGATACGAGAACACAAGAACTTCAGATTACCTTACACAATGTGAAAGCCCAAAATATTTTAAAACGGAATTCCTGAATAAATACCTGGGAGAAAAATATCACTTATGTCAACATAGTTGAAACATAATGATATACACAGACTACATGAAATTAGCAAAATAAATTAAAAGAATAATATTCACAACAATATTAACGATCATAAGTTTAAATCACTGAAGTGTAAATACCTAATTGATCCAATTGATATAATTTAACGGTACCTACGCGAGCAGCATTAATATTTTTATACTTAATCAAAGTAAATTTAATGATGGCTCGATCATGAAAAAGAAAATGTCCACCCACTTAACTCAATTTGCTTCACTTACAGAATAAAACGTGTGATTATTAATTAAACTTATAGACGTTATTGTATCGTATATTAGTTAATGTGTTTACACAAATAGTTTGTATAAAGATAATTGTAACTAAGGTGACTATGTAATTTCTAGAACACCAATAAGAAAGTAAAAATATTTTGGTAATGAAAATATTATGTATCTCTCAATAGGTATGGAGAGATAATTTATGAACTATAATTTTGATAATTAACCAGCGTCGCTTGTTGTTCCTAATAGTACGTAATTTATCGTGCAATACTTAAAGGAATTTATTGTTAAGAGTATATATTAAATTTTCATAAAAACCATATTATAATCAAATAGATTTACAAAATGATATATGTATAAAGTAAAATGAAACTTTTATAAGGATTTATATATTTGTATATTGGTTTATTTACAATACTTTTTAAATAAGACTAATGTAGGAATACGACTTTAAAAAAAAAAAATTGCCCCTCACAATTATTTACCGTAATCAAAATGACAGTAAATGTTTTGTTTTTTGAATTACTTAGTTAAAAACAAATTATTTTGAGATATCATATTTAAAATCTTTTGAAGACAATCAAAGGAATTATGTTCTGCAATCATTAATAAGGTCCTTATTTTGTATATAATACCAAACACTATATACGGATCTTAATTCTGGAACAACTTATCTCAGATTCAACAAAAAATCTTTAACATCTAAAAAATCCTCTCATATCCAATCTAGCAAATATCCACAACCCTACGGTTAATCCTCCTCTGTGAATCCTAAAATGAAACTGAAACGATTTCCTCTGCTAATCCTTCGACTTATTTATTATTATTATTATTAGTATTTCCTTATTTCTTTTCTTTCTAATTAAAAATAAATAACAAATTCAAAAGCTGTAAAACATTGATTAATTAATAGCAGTTTTTTTTTTAAATACTTGGAAAATAATTCAAACTTTATAAAATGTTCAGGTTGTTGTCCGTTTAGTTGTAAATTATCCATGTATATAAAAGTTAAAATGGAATCATTATAATAGTACACACAGACTACTTTAAGAACCTAAAGTTTAAATTTCATCAGTGCGAAAGCATATTAAAATACAATAATCGTTTGAAGAAAATACAACATACATTTCTTGCACAATTTCTTGAAATTCGTCAACTTCGTGCTGGTTTGTAACGACCTATTTAACTTCCAAGCCGTTCAATGAACGTCAGGAAAACGAGTGGTTCGTTTCATGTGTCGCAAACATTTCCAGGAATTTTTTAACTTCCTTCACATAACAATGCACGTACTTTTATCATTTCCAAAGACTTGTGGCTCCGATTGTTACAAAGTTCCAAAAGTTATCACACGAAGTTTTAAATTATTGTACTTTTGACTTCTTGTCACACTCTCGGTGATGCATTAATATTAGGTAGCGCGCGACATGAGAAACAACAGACATTATTAATCATCAATGAATCGTGTCAGAATATAATTTAAATTTTAGAACCAGCTAACATCAGTTGTACGCGTAGATTTTCAGCGTTGAAACTAAATTTTATCTAAAATGGCGTAACGTGATGAATGATATATACCCGCTCGAAACGGTTCTCCATAATTATACCTGTGTGGGAGTTAAACCATTATTACCACCATATCTGTGAACCACGCCGTCTCAATAAATCAACATTATGGTCATATTATTACGGCATAATTTTACGGAATGTTTGAACTAATTTCACACACTGTAAAAAATATCCTTTACACATTTTCCCTGTAATCTTATTTAATATTGTATAAATCACATTAAAATGTATCATTCCATGTAGGTAAGTATCAATAGTTAAACTTAATAATAGTTTCTGACTTACGCAACTAATTTTATATATATAATACAATAAAATTAATAAATGTGCTTAGACATTGTTCAGATTATTTCCCTAATACTCTTATAAAAACAAATTTCTTATAATTTTACGTCTACTTTTTCACCTTTCTTTAAAAACTATATTGTGACATTTATCCTTATCCTACACTGCCTAGATTTAATCTAAGTCTCATTTAGGAACATTTACTATTATTTTAATTAAATATTTAAATTTTATAATATTATAATATGTATAAATCATAACATATTCAAAATACATCACATAATATTATGTTTATAATAATGTTAATAATAATATATATATACATCAATAACTGATTAAAAATTTGTACATTAATCAGTGGATACAAATCTGATATAATTTCATTTTCTGAAATTAAATAAAAAAAAGTGCTTCATATAATATTTTTTTTAATTCTGTGATTTATATTTATAAAACAAATAGATTTATTTTATTGCACTTAGATTTATTACATGAAAACAATGAATGTAGGCAGTGTAAGCTTGAATTACGTTTCGATCATAACTTAACGCACAAACGTAGTGGATACATCGAATACATATTTTTATTTAAACAAATATATAACAGTAGTACACTATTATACTTCAACAATACAATTAAACCGGTCAGAAAGACCCATTAAATCTCAAAACTGACATCCATTATTATTATTAACCAGTACAGAATAATAATATACGCCATATAATATAAAATGTAATATGGTATTATAAGTATAAGTATATTATAATCGAAAAGATAGAAACAGTAACACATTATAAATTTAATTAATACATTTTTTTAATTAAAAATGCTTGTACAAACAACATGCGTTTAAAACTTAAATAATTTGAATAACACGTGTATCAATTTTTTTAAACAATTCGTATCTTCATTATATTACTGTCTTACTTCTTAAAAATTACATTATTTAAAAATAATCTTATTTTGTTATAAATATAAATTATTTAAATTAGCAATAAATCTGTTTAATATCGGAAAAATGGAAATTAGATGTGGATTTTTTGAATTAAATGTATTTATTTTAGTATTGTAGTTATACGATTAATTAATTTTAATGCTGCATCCTCATTTTGTTATTCAATTAATCGTCAAGCTGTAGTAATTTTTGGTTGAAATTAAAAAAAAAATAATTTAAAATGGATCTATAATTTTGTGGTTATGTGACAGTTGTTGTAATATTATAATATTATAGTTCATTGTTATCTATGTAATTTTAAAAGGAATAGTTTTCATTTTTGTTATTAAAAATACCATACTAATACTATGCAGTAGATACTTGGGAATGAACCCTCGACAGTTGTGTAGCTAAATTGCCTATACAAGCTGCCGTGTAAGTAAAATTGTATTATTTAAATATAAAAAACAAATCATCAAATTTATAAGAAACTGAAAAATATGTAGTCATTGTTACTCGTATATTATCATTGCTATGAAAAAGTTTGCATCGAATGTAATAGTATTCTAATAATCAAGTGTTTTTTAATTAGGTATTTAGGTATAGGTACTATCAAAGGTAAAAAATTATTACAAAATGTGATTGCAATATGAACATATTAATTTAGATGCAAATATTTAATTATTTCTAATTAAACTTAAATAAATATTGTTAATTTATTAAATAATTATTCAATTCTCCTTGTAGTCAATTCTATGAAACTTTATAAATTGTTTATAGAAATATAATATTATAATAATATTTTTATATTTGATATGTTAAAAAAGATTTATCATAAACCTAGGTATTTGGTATAAATAAATATTGTATAATAATATTAAATTCATTCCTCAATCTTAAAAAAAATGTCTTAACACTTTATCTTGTAATTTATCTATGTAACTTTTACGATTTTAGCATATTTTTATTTTATTATTTTATTAGTTTTGATTTGATAAAAACTACTATCAAATTTTAAGAATGTCGAAGGATTTCTCGTCAATTATATTTGTAAAAGTTCTTTCAATGTATAATGCTGTAAATTTTTTTTAAAATCAATTATGAGACATAAGCGATGTAGACAATACCACTAACATACATGTTAAATTTCTAAGATGAACCATGACGTGCATGTTTTTCTTATCCCTTTGACAGATATGGACATAAAATTAACAGGGAGTTTGCGTTTTTGCTTAAAACAACTTTATTTCAGTAGTAAGTAAACATATCATTAAAGAAGGAAGTACATCGACGTATGCACGGAATGCTAAAAAACGTATTGCAATTCGTGTAGAATGAAAGTTAAAACCGATGTATAGGTACTAGGTAACTAATAAAAATAAATTGATAATCACAATAAACATAAAATATATGAATATAATAGCATTGGTTATTGGATCGTTTTGTATAGAATATAATATATAAATCAACTATATTTATTTTAATAGTATTAACTTATATTGAGTATAAACTAAATGATACATTAGGTATCTATAGTTATTAAGAATAATACTATTATGAATTTATATTATTGAAAACATAAATGCAAAAATTAGTTTATTGGATTGCATCACAATATTTTCATTTGTACATTATATTTATTCGTAATAATATTTGATATTTGTATTTTAATTCTATGAGGTATGGCTTTGGTGAATAGTACAATACACAGTTTTAATTTCAAGATTGTAAAACTTATAAGTTTATTGATCAAAATGAATAAATAAAATAAACGCCACATTATATTATTATTTTGATTGCAGGGAATTTATAATACGGTTCACATACAAAGGTACTTATATATTATTTTATTGAGTTTGGTATGCAGTTGCGGTTGATATTAAAAATTCAGAACCACGTGTAGTAAATCAATTGTATTTCAACTTTTGTACTGAACAAATATAAATTAATGACATCGGAGGGAATATTCTTGGATTTTGAGTGAAGTAGGTAATAAAAATATATTTATGAACACTACAAATATCAAAAACCAAAAAATGGCGTTGGATATTGTAAGAGTTCCGTGGGAAGAAACCATATATTTACTGAATACGTTTCTGTCTTATGAGGATTGACGAGTCATTATGACTTACACAATTGACGTAAAAAAACGGTTTTTTTAGCATACACTTTCGAATAACGTCGTTAAAAAACCTAATTTTTTTATAATATAATTTATTTATTATTTAAATGTATAAAATAGTTTAAAATAAAAATAACATTAAAAAAAAAAAAATGTATTTTAATATTTATTATCACTTACGCGTTACTCATATGAATCAGAGAATGATTATATTTTGATTATATTCAGTATAAAACGTTTTGGTCGTACTGGAGACATTTACCGTATTTTTGAAATAAACCATAGCTTAAGATATTTACTCAAAATGCAATTGCAAGGTAAAAAACTTGAGATAATTTAAAAAAAGGTTTTTGTCATTCAATCGGTTAAGTCAAATACAAATTGCTAGTACTTTAAACGATATTTTTAAATTGGAGTATTTATTTATTTAAATATTTTTGAATAGACTATTTTAATTAGTGTTTATAATAAAGTAGAACGACATGTATTATTTACATTTTAGTGCACGTAAAAAATTAACGTAATTAATTCATATTACATAATAATAATAATAAAAACTAATCGAATCGAACTATTTTATGATTATATAGCCGTTTATGTGGATTTCTTCCATATAATCAATAAGACAGCTGTTCAATTTTTATTTCATAAAATATTTTGTATTTTAAATCTATTGATATTTTTTTTAATGACACATTTTTATTTTCCTTTCGATCGGTATTATATGGAAACACGGATTCATAATTTTTAATATGGTGACACTTTATTAAATAACGTCTTACGGCAGGTAACCCATAAAATAAAATGCCAGTAGTAAGTACTATTGTAGTAAGGTTACTTATGATGTAAATATATCATTTAATATTTTAATGTAATAATATATTTGGGACTCATTGAAAATATGTTGTAACTTTAAGTTTGAAAAACACAATCCACACTTATGTATACAAACACCTGTGCTTCAAATTTTCAAAACTTTTCATTGAGTACCTTATATTGGTAGTACGGTTATATAGAAAAGCAATCAAAGTGTAGCTCATCCATATAAAATATCTTTTCATCAGCGTTTTCTCTTAAAAGAAAATCTATTCCAAGATAAGATTTTTCATTTACTTTAGTAGCAAAAAACGATAAAATAATTTTTCAAATATTCATAAAAACTGTAATTTGTACGAATCGATTATTTATAATAATATAAGTTGTACTATGTTTGTTATGGAAGTTCAGTTTTATGCAATCAATATTATTTTCAAAGTTATTGATGTACAACCAACAATATAATTAATATTTGTTTCAATTGGTATTTTATGATCAATCAATGATGATATTATGATCATACAATCTCAATATATCAGTAAAATATATTGTAATAATTTTAGCAAGTAATTTGGAAACTATATATAGCCTCAGATATACATTCATATAATTACTCTCTGCAGTATAAACGTTATGTGATACAAATTTGGTCCTATATTTATTTAATACATATAAAACATATTAATATAGATTATAGGTACTGAGTAAAATTTAGTAGAAAAAAATAATGATTTATTTTAATGAGTAAAACTTGCAAATTCAAGTTCAAAATAATTCAAAAATTTAATAAGTGTATTTGTGCATTAAACAGTCTAATGTTATTAATTGGAATAGTATTCTCAGAGATAAACGGTGGTAAATATGGTTAATTTAACCAACGTTTATTAAGTGTTTTTTGAGATTGAATTTTATTGTTTTGACATTTTCAAGCTATATCAAAAGTTATTGTTGTGCAAGATATTTGAAAATTTTTAAATAATGTGATAAACTCTAGCTTCAAACCACTCTCTCTTCGTAAAGAAATCCAATTCAATAAACAAACAATTGTTTAGATATAGAATATTCGATATATATGACGATGTGTATTTTTGTGTTTACTCTTACGCATGAGAAAAAGTAAAAAATGAAATACGATACGATGATAAAAGTGTATATTAATAAATATTCGTACACAAATACAATAACAAGAACAATGAATACAAATTATTAATGTAATACAGAATTGGTGCTTATTACGTTTTTCAAACTTTTTCCAACTGTCTGTAATTCTTCCAAAATGAGATTTTAATGTTTCTATCAACAGTCAACACGATGTTGTTTATTACGGAGGGATAGAAATCAACAAAAAAAAAAAAATCAAAAAGTCAAAGTCACTCTTGTAAGATATGTGATCTGTAAATCCAGATGATGGTGGGCTACCATAACGAAAATTTGTACAGCACAGTGTATACCAGACCGGTGTTATAGTATTGGTATGATTAAAAACAATATATATTATTGTTTTCACTACTATCTCGCCACGAAGTGCAATTATTGAATAGTGTCTTCAATCAAGCCAACCATCGCCTATTATGTACCCCTCCATTATGCTTATTGTAAATATTTTTCTTAGATTGTATAGATTGTAAAAATTGAATAAATATGACGAAAAAAAATAAATATTATTTTGTTGTACTCACAGTGGCAGCTGTCTGGAAATTATAGCCATACGATTCATCGACTGTTAGGTTAGGTACTACACGATAATGTGCATAATCTGCGGTGTTCAAACATTTCAATACTATTTTCGTTATTTTTTTTATTACACACCGTTTTGTAGTTAGCCTATCATTTTTTTTTTTCAGTAAGTCTCTGTGTCATTTCAAAGTACTTTGGACCATGATTCATTCTTTTTTATGCAAATTTTCTTCAAACCGTTTGTTTTTTATCAATGATCTACGCAGGTAATATTATTTTGTAGGTTTCTCATTTTGTAAAATTCTAAATTTATGTTCGCAAAATATATCATTTTAATTACAGATTGAACATTCGTTATTTATTGAGTTATTTTTTTTTCTTATAAACTGCTTCTGTCAACGAAATCATAAACAGAAAGTGTCATTTGAAAATGCTCAATACCTACTTGTAAATATAATATAAAATCGCATTGAAAATTACATTTATTAAAATATTAAAAAAAAAATTGAAAAACGCTACCTAATAATAAAAGATACTGGTAATAAAACGAGTGTTTACAACGAAAGATATAATGTAAGTTTTGTGGGAACTAATCTGCGGGTTTGCGTTATGTGTGTTTATTATTACAAAATAGTTCATCTTTGTATGAAGGTCCGGAAATGAACGAACAGGAATTGGAATAAACTATGAACGTGGTTATGCGGAACGTTTTAAGAGGATATTTTACACGCAAATGTCGTTGGACAAACCGATAAAGTGGCGATTGGCAGTCTCGCATCATTAGTGGTGGCCATTGCGGAAGTCACAGGGCTATAAGGGGTGATGGTTAACTTACCACGGAACTAACTTTACCGTCTGCGGGCACACTAAACGTATATACCACGGTAAAACGACTTTACGACTTGGTGAAATCAAGCTAACGGATACGTAGTGATCCCGTCTCTCGTATTTGGAATCCAAAATCTTGCTAATTATTCTTACATGTAGAACATAACACGTTTGGACATAAAAAAACCATTTAAACTCGATTAAATCAAATATTTATACGGAACATAATTGTTAAAGATCTACTCTACGCATATTATGGTGGAATCAAGACTTTCAGTAAAAACTGCATGATGCAAATTATATAATAATATTAATATAGGTAATTTAGTTTTACAAAAACCGTTTACTAGAGAATACCGATATAATAGACATATTATTTCAGTATTATTATCACAAAAAATGTACAGTCTTAATTCATTGTATTAATTAAAATCTTATATAAATTAATTACACTTTGTAAATAATATCAAATAAGTAGCCATTCATCCAAAAATATGTTTAAAAATTATTTGAATATAAACTTTAATTATTGAACGAATATCTAAATACATAAAGAGATTATAATGTCATGCAAAATAAAAGTCACTTTAAAGCTTAATTCTAAAATTACACTCAACGCAAAAAATTAACTCTGAATTCTGTTTGTGTGCACTAAATGAGTGAATTAGTGAGCCACACGAATTTTCATTTACCTATATTTATAAATAAACTCCAATTTTAAGTTACTATAAAATGTACTGAGTGTCAATATCTACATTTATAATTATTCATGCTGAATAATATATACAAAATATGAGGCCAACATATTGTAACTTTAATTTGATTTAATTATTATCGAGTCTCAAGATAGAATCATCACAATACAACAACAATCATAACAATTGTAGTTAGGATTTAAAAATCTAAGGTAAAATGAACATTTAATAGTATTATGCCATTTCTATATATTTAATCCATTGGTTAAATAATACTAAATAAATATTATGCATCATATTTTACAAACGATCAAGTATTAACAATTATTTATACATTTTGTTAAGAAAATATACGAACAAGCCATAATATTATCAATTTAGTTCCAATTTAGTTTATCCATTCTTACTCAATTGAAAAAAAAATTAAACTTTAGTGTACGAGTATATAGTAACACATTAAGTCAATTATAGTGAACTTAGAGTTAAGAAATTAGGTCAGATATGAATGTAATGTTAAAATGGTCGTGAATTAGGTGATTGGGATAAACCTGGTATTACAGATTACATACTGAATATAAAATTGAATTCACTCTACCTGAATGGCTAAATATCGTTGAAACATCAAATAATATGTAAACATATTCAATCGGTGTAATGTAATTAATTCAATTCAATGACCATATTATATTATTGACTTTATTCTAAAACCAACAAATCATATAAAACATAAAATAGATACCGCGTTCCATTAGTAAAAAGGAGAGAGAGAAAAATGTTATTTAACTATTTGTTCACCGTTGGCTATGGTAAAAATAAGATATGTAGCTATACTGCATTCAACGAGAAACCAGAACTTTACGGTGGCTGAAAACTCATCGTTTTCCAACATTAAAAGTCTATAACGACTGTAGCCCGCACTACGGTATGTGTGAAATATTTCTGGTCTCCCGTTGATATGGTTTGTACCAATTACATCATCGCGTAAGCCTATATATAAAAAAATTTTAAATCTAACCAAAATATGTAATAGTAGCTTATAATTAATGAACCCTTAGTAAATAAAATTGGCTAATGGTACGCGAAATTAATTTTTATGTCGTTTACGTAGACACACACAGCTCCTATATCATCCACAAAACTATATAGGCGCTATACCTCTGCAGTATAAAGATAATTTGGATTTCGGATATAATAGTTACACGCGGGCATTAGTCAACTGCACACATGGAAAACCACAAATCAGCGTGCACGAATCAAAGGTCATCGGAAACCGTACGAAAAGGACAGTTTCCGAACCGTTAAGGACAAAACGATCCCATCGTGCCTCGGTACACACACATAGCCACGTAAGATTAATCGCTCGAGACTTATCGGGTTTCTACGCCAAAAACACCATAATTCCCCTCGAGCCAACCAGGGGAATTTACGGGGAGCTCTAAAGGGGCTCACTTAGCATTTCACGGAAACTCTTCGCACGTATCTCACCTCCCTCTCCTTCACAAGCGGTTTTAGGTTTCAACCGTCTCGTAAACGGTAAGACGATGACAGTGGACCTTTTATAATGTCTATTATGACCATCATAATAAGATACATTTTGCAGGAAATTATAAACGTGTAAGAACAGTAGTTGATTAAAATTAACATAACGTACATGGTTTATAGAAACTGTTAATTTATTTTAAGTATTATTTGCATCCATGAATATTATATTACCCGTAATATAGAAATTTTTGACTTTTATTTACAGTATTACCTAATATTTATCTGATATCAACTATGATGGATTATATTAAAATACTTATCATATATATTTAATGTTTTGTTCTAACTGTTTAAGCAGTAATTAATCGTCCGTTGTTATTTCCAATGTACTCGTACAATATGAATAATAATAATAATAAACGGATATTTGAGACTAAATAAAGAAACAAAAAGCATATTATTTTACTAATATTATTATTTTTTTTTTAAATTTTTTTCTGATAATGTATTTTTTCGTATATTGAACTTATACCATAATATTATATTTATATTTTCATTAGTGTTGATAAAAATGCATAATAACATACCTAATCAAAATAAAACACCTCGTAACGATTGAAAAACATTCTAATGAGTAATGATAATAACATCATAATCAATATTCTTAAAAAATAATATCCACAAAACAGTCTCAAAACAAATAAAGTATATGTTGGTTAAACGTTCGTGTTTTCATTCGTTATTGTTCGTACCTATAACAGGGTGTCAAATGAGAATTTATTCATTGCGATATCACCCGAAATAATGGAAAAATCGAAATTCTGGTTTTGTAATAAGACTCACAGTGATAAGAACAATTATCACTTCATATTTTAATTTATTTTGATATTTCAGTATAAAAGTTAAAAAATATATTTTTTTTTTATTTAATTATTTCCAAAAAAATTGATTATAGAGATTTTATAGAATTTATTTTTCTGAAAATATTTTAAATATTGTATTTTCATAAATTTTCTGATTTTTAATTTTTAATTTTAATTTCGAGAAAAATTGAGAATTATTTTACACCACAGTGTTATAAAATATATGACTCGCCACGCCACGCATGATCTCGTATGGCCGGTCGAACACTTTCAGTGTGCCTATAGTTATAATCATATTTTATTTTTTCAAAACTAAAAAAAAATATAAAAAATCAGCAAATTAATGAAAATAACATTTTAAAACGTCAATATTTTCAGAAAAATAAACTCTTCAAAATGGCTATAATCATTTTATTTTTTTGTTTTTGAAAATAATTAAATTAAAAAATACATTTTATAACTTTTTTACCATAACATTAAAATAAATTAAAATATGAAATAATTGTAGTTCGACCCCTGCTTTTTACAAAACCAGAATTTTGATATCTCCATTATAATACGTGAGATACCACAATGAGTAAATCCTCGTGGGACACCCTGTATAGTTTTTTTCGATGTTCAAAATGTTTTGAATCTTTTTTTTTACAATTTTTGACTACCGAAATCGTATTGTAATCATTCATATTATATAATATTGTTGTTTTCATATCTTTATTATAGATCTGACGGGTTACCCAATGTATTTTTTTTTCGATTATCACGGAAACGAAACGTCTCGTGGGACTCGTGCTAGATTACTGGTGAAAAAACACGTTAACGTATTGCGTATAATGTGAAACAAAAAATGTCATCTTTCGAAACGTCAGCGAACTGTGCATATTATTACTATTACACACATACACGCTTTGTAATACCTACGCAGTGAGCTTCGGTCGACGGTTTTGAAATGTTCACCGGAGCACTATTATAAGTTTCTCCCGAACGGATCGTAAGAGTTTTGCATCTCAACACATACACACACTTACAAGTACTACAGTGCAGTGAAAACTGTTCAGTGTAAACTGCGAAGAGAATATAACGTGTATATGTTTAATAAGTGCTCGTGCGCGTATGCGTACACCCAACGTATACGGAAACAACAGCTTGTGGGTTTTAGGGAACGCCTTAGTGAATCCTTTGTTTACTTCGAGCGATTAAAAATTATGCCCGAGGCATCATTATATTTATATAATATATGCCCAAGGTTGTGTGTGTGTGTGTGTGGGGGGGGGGTGTATTATAGTACTTATGTATAAGGCAAGGCACTCAAACACGAATTGCAAAATAATAATAACACCAATAAAATCATTTGTAACAGCTGACATTAATGAAAATAATATGCAAACACATGCATTTTGTTCTCTTTTTTTGAATTATATGTTATCGTTATCATAATAATGTTGATATATCATACAAGACAATTTCCCGAGCACGCAAACCTCCATTTTTCCATTTAAGGGAATGACGTACGGCGATAACGGTTTATTTTTCTCATCAGAAAATCACATTTTTTTTGTAGAGTATTAATCTGTTGAGTCTTTTGAAAATCTGATGTTAATATCGAAATCGAAATTCGAACAAGTAGTTTTTGAGTTTAGTTACTTAACATTGTAGATATATGTAAAGTTAAAACTATAAGTCTGGAATAAATGGGATTTAAAAATTTTAGTTATTACTATTAATCTATTAAAATTAAATAATTTATAAAAGCTATAAGATTATAGATAAATATCTACGTAATGCAATTTTGCATAGATTTTATATTTTTGTAAAACTGTTTTTTTGACGATTTTAAGAGGACGTGATACCCACATGTGTTATCTCCGTCTTACAAGTGCGTACATGTCGAATTGTAAGCCCAGCAGAACACACGTAGTTCTGTTACTTTAAAATTTGGAGTAAATTGACCTCTAATAATCTTACTTTTAAATTTTATTAGAGATCAATTCACTTTAAATTTCAAAGTAACAGAGCTATATGTTTTCTGCTGAGTGTAAAATTTGCTATGTTACGCACTTTTAAGTCAGAGACAACACATACGGGTATCACGTTCTCTTAATAGTATTATTATACTTCTTATGGTACACACATTTTAGTAGCTAAATTAAGGTTATAGTCGTTCAAGTTTAATTTACATACATCAAATTTTTCAAAAAAATATTTACTTAATAATTTCTTATATGTTGTGGACTGTAACGCTTTTTTCTTTTGGCTTTCGGATAGAAGTAAATAGTTTAAATAATGTATAACGCACCTTATTTCAATCGCAAGAAAAATATGTACTTTATTAGTTGCTATATTACGATTACACAAGGCGGTGTCGATTACATCGATCCTACGCGACTGACACAAAAGTCATACAATATAATAAGAGTCTGTAATAATGTGTATTCGGATCGGCCCGCATTTCGTTTTTATCAAGATCGAACGAAATCGACACAAATTACAGACTAAATACAAAATAATAATAATAATAAAATAATCTAATCTAATGGCACGCGTCAACACTATATAAAAAAAGATTTTCTAAACACGAAAAAACACAGATTAAATAATATAAAATTCAAGTTTTCTAAGAAGGGTGAACATAGGTTAGGTTAGGGTCAACAATTAAGGATGTATTGCTCTGTAGAATATAATTTCGACGCCATGAGTCTCAGAGTCACGATGGGCTACGACGAGTGCGTTTCAAAAAGGAATGAAATTACTTCCAAACAAAGCAATCGGAGCGTGTTGATGTTTTAGAGCACGTTTAACGCATACTTTAACCATTATAATGATATTATAGACGAATTTGCGTTTCAAAAAGACACTGTCCTCGTTGAAAACCATCCTCTTGACATAGTATATTATGTAATATAAAATAATATTAGATGTACCTACCTATCTACCTATCCATTTCTCAAAACGTATTAAACACAACCTGTTTACGATGATGGTTATATTATTCTAATAACCCGTTTATATATTATTTTATGCGTAACGTTTTCGAACTTTACGTACCGATGAGACTATAATATTATATTGTTTTATTGCAGTTTGTATTTATAAAAAGAGGAACTTTTTGACGGGCACCATTTTGGATATAAAGTGACATATAAATTGTTTCATTTTAATTTCCAAGGTCTCGAATAAACTTTATCCTTTCTTGAAACTTAAGCAGTGGTACACGCTTTAAGTAAAAGAAACTGTAATTCAAAACAAAATTTAATCACACTATTTTAAAAGTAATTTAAAACATTTTAAAGTGACAACTGAACCTTTAAAATTTTTACTCGTATAGAATTTCTATCAAGCGACAATTTTTATTTTCACAACTATTCTGAAGTGTCAAAATTGTGTTTTTTTTTACAGTTTTAAGTACCTATGTTTTATTTCCTCCAGTTAAATGGATGACGTGTTAAAATTCAATTGTATATACAATTCATTCAATTTAATACAAACTTTTCAATTTGAAATTTTTCTTACACATTATTCATTCTATCATAGCCCATAATATCATAGTTTATGATTTATAATTAAATGAAAAAAAATACTGTCATCATGGGACACAATGATTTTGTTAGATAAAAATTGTAAATTAAGTTTAAACAATTATTAATACCAAAGATCTGTTTTAAGAAAATAATGAATTTTAGTTATATATTTCATAATAAGATATTATAATAATGTGTTTAATTTTCGTTTTCATTAACTTAAAATCATATAATTTCTCATTTTACATTACTTAGTGATTTTAATGGAACAAATTAAATTCGAAGTAATGATACAAATGGTCAGATAAAATTATAACATCATATTGGCTACTAAATTATTTACGAGTAATAAGAAAAAAAAGGTCAGTATTTTGATTAATTCTAAAAACACGGCAAACTCGATGGAGACCAATTTAGACAAAAACATAATATTATAAAAATAACATTTTACAACGATATTATGCATACCAGAATATATTAATATACTCATATTTACCTATTAATACTCGAATCCATAAACTTTACCGTTTAGTATATGAAAAGGTCTAATAATGTTGTTTGAGACTTTAATCTCGATCAACCGTCGTCTGCACATTTTTGTTTTGAGCTTGTATTATTATAATATAATATAGAGTTTTTATAGCTTGGTTGGTGAAAAATAAAAATAAACTTTTATATCGATTGTACATTAATAAAGCAAAGTCGAGGAGGCCCATGGTACGCACAGGGGCTTATAAAAAATTCCATTATGGGTGATTGGAAAATGTTTTCAGTATACTTGCTGTGTAAAATAAGTATTAAATTATTAAAAACCTCTCGGGGGTCCCGAGGTCATGGCTGCAGATTTTCGATCCGGTCTATCATTATTTCGGTTTATGATTATGAAACGATGAAATCGTTATTACATTGGGTTTTTAATCAACAAAGCTTGTCATGGAGAATACTACTTTTCTATTTACTGCTATTATTTATTTTTTAGGACATGTTTCAAAAATCAATTTTAGTTAGGCGCGTGGAAAAAAGTTATGTAACAAGTCTTTACTTGGTGTGATTTAAATACTAGCCAAATCCTTGGATTGTATACATCGAATGACATTAATAAGGTAAAATATATATTAGCTAAACATAACGGTAAAAACAATTTTTTCCACTATATTTTAATTAGACAATTATAATTTTAAAGAGCAAAATTAGGACACTAGTATGACATAACTTAGAATGAAATCGAAATGATCACAACTGAATAAATAAATTGAGAATATAATTAAAGGAAGAAGTATGCGCAAAGAATTTTGAAAAGTTTCAAATATGTATTAATGAGACGATTCGTTAACTATGTTTTATGAAATGGTAAAATCTATCTCGTTAGTTCTTAATTAATATTTTTAAATTATTCAATTTATTGAAGTTTTAATAAAAACAGGATATATTTACTAAAAATGAAAAATGTTTTCCTGAAAAGCACAAATTTTCTTTAAAAATAAATACGATTTAAAATTTAATTGAATACATTTAAGTATTATAACATTTACCAATCATTCAATTTCATTACTTTATTTTTTTTAGTTTGGGAAACAAATATTTAAAAAAAAATTGTCCATGTATATTATAATATGTATGATAAAATATAATATGAAACCTTTTTTCTTGTATTTATCTTAAATAAATATTTGTTTATAATTCATGCTACAGTGAAATATTATTTTTTAGATTTTTTTTTTATATAATCCGTATTTATTGTAAGTAATGAATAAGTGTATTTAGCTGAAATAGTTCAAAATAGTTTGTATTTAAATTTTTAATCAAAACGTTGATGATATTATGATACAATACTTATATTTTCCTATATCGTTTATGTATGGATTCAATTACCAATAAAATATAATGTACATAATATTCTAGAAAACTATAATATATAAATGTTATAAAATGTTAAAGTATGTTAACCACGTCTAGAAAAAATAAGATTAATTATCCGATAATCATTTTCGCTAAAATATTGTATATCATGTAGGTACCAGGAAATATCCATGTGTTCTAATAACTTATTTATTAAATAGTATAAAATTATGGGAAAACCTTTTTCAAGAAGTCAACAAAGTCGTGCATTCGCAACGCATCGCAATGGTGTTTTTAATTACGATAAAGTCATACTAGCTTAAAAACTGGGTATACAATTATAATATAAATAGTACTGTCATGTAATCGATAGGTTTTTTTATCACATTTTTTTGTCTTTATTTATTTTAGTTTTTCATGAAATGCATTATTAAACATTTCTATGTAAAGGTGTAAATATTTTTCCTATCATTTATTTCACTATATTATGTACATATAAAATATTAATCATGTATATATTTAACTATTTTTTTTTCTTAATCCATTGTGTGTTATAGGTACTTTAGAAATCATTTAGTTACATATTTATTATGTAGGTTTTTGTTGTTGTTGTTTAGTTTGCAGTAAACGGAAATTCCGGGTTTATCTTCACTGCTATCAAGGAAATTCCATTTGCAAAGGTATAAATGTCACGAAAAATGTTTATACGGCTCAAATGGGATATTATGTTTGAAATTTATATACCCGTGCTGAATATAATATGTTGGAACGGTTTACTCGGTGGGAATTAGGGATATCACATTATTTATAAGCAAATCTGAACTGTACTCATCGTAACACTTTAAGTCCGAAACGGTTTGCCATTTTAAACTTTAATTTGAAGCACCACAAACGTTAAACGATAAATGAACGAGTCATCAAGACTATTGTATTGTGAAACGATGAAATTGAAATATATTATTATTTCGGATCGTTCGTGGATTTTCGAAACGTTGAAGTTTGACGAGTACACACTACAAGGTGCATAATATAATAATAATTGTGTTTGTTTCAAGCCAAAATCATGACATATTTTAGTATTTAATTTGCTGATGCTGACGAAATAGCCAAAACAACCGTTAGATCATCATCACCACGGTTGTGATAGCCTAAAATACTGTTTGTGGTTTAATATTTTCAACAGTTTTATTGAACGGTATTTATCTACAACACGACACGGGAATATTAAATTGGAATTGCGCTCTTATTTTATTTACAACATTCAACATTTTCCAATAATTGGTATTCGCATTAAGAGATAGGTACTCAGAGAGAACTCATCGTTGTCGAATGAAGTATATTTTAATGCAGGTGCGCCCAATAATATAGCATCAGTGTATTATAAAATTGTCTAACAAGTTAATAACGACATTTTATTACAGAACTCCATAACACCATTTCGAGATTTTTCAATTTTCTACCTCCGCCACAAGCAAAATAATAATATCCTGTCTCGTGTGTTAACGAATATTGTAGCACTACAGATTGCCATAACTGCAATGTGATAAATTCTTACAATTCATACAATTTTCGGAGATAAATTATAAATATAATATATATAACTTCTGTAACACTGTTATATTCGAATTACGAATAAAATAGAAGACACAAATGGCCGTTATAGGGACGGAAAGTTTAAAACATAACATTATACTGCACATTCGCGTGGTGTGAATTAATGTTTTAATCTTAGATTCCGAACGCGACCAGGGAGTTATTGGCTTGGCTTTAAAATGATGCATTGTTTTTTCTTTAAAAAACGCTTTTTGAAACAGTATAAAAGTACTCTAAAAGTTACATACATAGACCCTTTATCGATCGGAAAGTAGACACAGATGGTGCTTACACAGGTCATTGTTGTAGATTCTCACAATATTTTTTTAGGGAAATAAAAACTATACTAACGATTTGATTCACTTCGCGTGGAATTATTTCCAAAGTACATTCTGTTATGGGTCAAACGCTTCAAATGTCGCAAAGTTTCAATATTTAAATGCACATTATGTATCGTATTCAATTTCCGCAATGCGGCCAATATTTAAATAGATTGTGCATAAACCCATTTAATTTATCAACTATAATCTGTTAAATATTTGACGATGTGGCTGATGACGTCTAAACGTTGAGATCACAGATTTATGTATAAACCATAAGGTTAAACACAGAACGTTGGATTTAAATAGTTTTCAAATACTCAAAACTAAAATTGGAATGAATATGCATTGATATTATATTGTACATCTTATTTGAAATCACTAATTGAAAGCAAATATAATAAAAAAATGAATTATTTTGTACATTCCAAAAAAATAAGTAAATTTCTGACAAAAATATTATTTAACACCCAATTTATTGGGAATAAAATATTTTATTTTTATGTATATTTCGTATTAAAATATTGGCAGAGACTAAACAATGAAAATGATGTCCGTATAGCTGATGTACGCTTACGAGTATTATGTGATGAAAATTAAACTTTCAGGACATTTTATTATATATTTAACCATATGTCTGCTTACATTAAATTAATATACGAAATTGTTTGCACTGCGTTCAAAACTTTGCGAACTCATTTTTGAATGATAAAATATGTGTTTACATTACACAAAATGTCAATACCACTATATTATACATAATCAGCTCTACCGCGCTCGACGATGACGATAATAATGTTGACTATAAAATATTATGTCAACGGCCTACGGCTCCGTCGACGACGGTTGACAGTTAATATAAATGCGGCTGTCAATACATAACAGTTTCGAACGTGCTGAAATTAGTGGACTTCTGTCCACTGCATTATGTTATTATATTATAAAATATTATATTATTTATCTTCCTGTATACGGTTTAGAAGTATATTTTATAGAGTCTATATGATAGACACATTTCTACCTTTATGAGGTACTTAAACATACTATTATTTTTTTTTTTTAAATCGAATGTGATAGAATTAATATCGAATTTAATTACATTGTGGCTAAAGTGGTTTTTAGAACGTCAATTAAGAATAAATACACTATAATGATGCAAAACGTGAACGTATATCATAGTTTATTTCAACTAACTAATCAGTTATCGACACATTATACTACAATAATCAGTTTGCACACGCCCACGTGGTATTGGTCGTTTCACGCCCTTATTATTCGATTCTATTCTGCTATAGTGACAAACAATCATAATAATACTATATTATGTTTTATGCTGGTTATTATTTCTCGCGTCTTTTATATTAATATACGGAATAAGAAGACGATTATCGGCAAGGCGTGTAATCGTTATTAATATTACATTATATTTAATTCATAATCTCGTGTTATTACGGTATATTGTTGTTACTATTTAGTATTTTCATCATCATATGATTATTCTAGTAGTCGGTAATTATTTTTCTAACTAATAATATTATGATACAATAACAATAATAATATGCATAAAACTTACCTTTGTTAAACGTCTGTATAGCATCCGTGGGCAACCACTGTCGCCAATAGTGTCCCAAACTTGTGTAGTCTATCAAATGGTTTTTCAAGGCGCCCGGGTCATCGTGGCCAAGCACAGGAAACACGAACTGGCTGCTAAACGTTTGGATGAGCAGGTTAGTAACGTTCTGGATAGCCATCACGCGAGTAGGCAAGTCCACCTCGTCTGACGACACGGAGTCTCTGTAATAATTACGAACCTTGTTTAAAATATTCGAATTACAATAATTTATTAACAAGACATAACAGTTTAATAATTTGTATATTATCATATGAATATCAAGGTCACTATAATATAATATTATAATAATATAATTCAGGGCTTTAGTAGAAACATCACATTTTATAGATTCGTATATTACATTAATATTTCCTGCGTAAGTTTTACATTTTACTAAACCAATAGATTGAAGTGTGCGAGCGTCATGATATTTTTTTAGTAATGTAATAGGTAATCGTCAAAAATCAAAAGGTGTGTGGAAAAAAAATTAAACAGAAATCAAACATATTCTGTGAATAATTTACTTTGGAATTTTGTTTGAAAGTATCAAACGACATCGATTCCATAGAAAAATCGTTCATCTGTAAAAATATGTTCCTATTTTAATTCCAAGTTAAATGCATTTAATGGAGTAGTGTATTGACTCATATTAAAAAAATAAATCGTCATTTTTAGTGAGTTTTCGTATTATTTTTACTCTTGGTATTTTACTATTAATAATATATCATGTGGTAAAAATGTCATTCTGGGTTGTGTTGCTATATGAGGGACGTTGAGAACAGAAAGGTCTTAACCGAGGATGTTGCGGTGTTGCTTAATTTTTTTTTAATGAACATATTTTTTTCCCTTACGCGATTTTTTTTTCTTTCTGTAAACAATGGTTATTAATCTTTATGTGGTATGCAGTGAAGAAAAGAATTTGTTTTTCTCTGCAGTAAAACTTTTGTTCATTCCCACTAACAAGCTATTTTACGAGTATAATGTTATTTAAAATACCTTTGTGTTCACACCGTGTTGTGTAGAAAGAGCTAAAACATTATTAATGCTATTTCCAAAACATTCAGATTGCAACATAAAGGTTGACAATAATCTATTATTGAGCAATACAATTAGTTTTGTTTTTCGCTGTACAGTTTTACGTTTATATTTGATGGTGGATTTTAGTTAAGTCACTAACAGCAGTAAAACGTTGATAGTTATTTGCCGAATATTATTGTTTATTGGTTTATTTTTGCATGGGTTTAGAACGATTGAAAAATATATTACTAAGTATAAAAACGTAAATGCTGTACGATAATGCAGTTAGCTCAACTCGTGTTTACAAGTTGAATGAAACAAACACAACAACTATTAAAAAAAAAAACTTTTTGAACTGATAATCACTATATTTATGTATGGGTATAAAGTGCAAATCATATTTTTCATTACATTTTTATTTTATTTTAAATTTAATGTACAAACTGCAGTAAAACGACTGAGAGGATATTAGTTTAACAATGACATGTTTGAAATGTATTTTTTATGCCTGAAAATATTTATAAGTTTCAGTGGAGCACTTCAATTACCAGATCATAAATGTATAACATTTACTAAATTTAAAATTTTTATGTTGCAGACAGGCAAGTCTGTATTTAAATAGTGGTATGTGGGAATACATTTTTTATTGTTTAAATACTTGCAATATTATTACCTATTATATATTATTTAACGTCATTATTAGTATTGTGTGTTCAATATTTACTTCGAGTGAGTTAATATTGTTGGTTTAAAATATAACATACTTTATTTGAATATTATTAGGCATGTTTATATAAAAGGTGTACTTATTTTCTAAAACGCTATGACAAATAATCAAACTCAATTGATGGAAACACATTATAAATATTTTATTTTATTAAAATGAAAAAAAAAAACAATTGCTTAACTAATTGGTAAAACCTATATTTTTTGTAACTTCTTAATGAGTAATAAGTTATTACTTATAAATATTATTACTCAAATTAGTTATTACTAATAACTAATGAGTATAAAGTAATATTTTTATAACAAGAACCCTAATAAAATAATAATATTGGATTGATTTTGCCTGTCTAGTAACCACACACTTATTTAATTTATCTTTTAATATTCCAAAAAAAAAGTGTCAAGTTTTCTTTAACAAATTATAATTACATTTTTAAATCACGTGTTCATTTTTATTAGAATCAAAATATTAACATTCTAAATTAATGTTCTAATGCATAGAAATGATAAATATTTCATATCAATCATACAACAAAATTATTTGGTTATATTTTACTATCATTTGGTTGGTATGATGATGACAACGTGAGAGTCGCTGGATAATCATAAAAGTATTATTATGATGGTATTCCAAAGTGTTTCGAAACGAATTGTTTATTAAAATTTTTCGATTAATGCTACAAAATGGTAAACATTAATTAATAACGAAAAATGAACTCATCATGTTATTTAAAAATGTCTACACTATTACGTAATTTATGCAAATATATTATGTAGGCAATCACGTTGGCCACGTCAATTTTCATTTAAGATATCCAATAGAAGAGCGAGGTGCAAATTGATAAGTGATTGCTCATACTCAGATATTAATATCGTAGTGGAAGTAAATATCTTCTATATGAATTACGCATTGAATTATTCTTTCTAGTGTGCGATTAGTTTTTTTCTATATATTTTTGTCGGTAAAATGGTGGTTGCAAAACTATACCATTGATTAGGGTTGTCTGATTTGAGTATTCCGATTAATATTGACGTTGACATTGATGCGTGATAAAATCAGAGGAAATAAACAACAGGCTTAAAAGTATATTACAATATCGAACAATAAACCTACAAATCATCTATAAATATTTACAGCAGTTAGTGCAAGAATATAGATTTAAAAAGCCCCACGCATTGCTATACATTATGAGCCAACCTACGTTAAGCTAATTCGTGCAGTCGCGTGGTTGTTATATATATATAAATATATATATATTTTTTTTTTTGAAATATTATTATAATAATTGAATTCACGCGCATAAAAATAGGGTTCGAGAGATACACCGCAAGTTCAACATAAATAACTAGGTATATAAAAAGTTTCCGACGCTGATCGTGTTACATAAATCTTTTGTACGTGCTAGTGAGTATACGCGCACCAAATTGTTAGTTTTCAAGGGTCAGGTTTAATAAGCTATGTTAACAGGGAGGACGGAACAATTCTAGAGTTAATATAATTTACTTGAAAGGAATGGTAGGTGTGATATACGAATGCATGATGTGTGTATAAAACAATTTTCTTTTAAGAGAGAAAACATCATACATCAAGGTATCAAAAAGACATAATTTGTTGTGTTGTATATTTATTATTATTTTTCCTTAATTAAGACAATATATTGGGCAAATATTAATAATAAATTATCTGGAATACACCTAAAATGTTTTCGAAAGTATATTATAGCTGTTGTACTGTAATATAAAATAATAGCGTACATTTGAAGACTAGATGAGAGATCACAATTTCCAAAAATACCTAAGATACACATCATTATATTATCACATTAAAAACTTTACTAAAACTTATATTTAGTTAAATAAAATCATGATTCAATATCATAAGAATATATGCATTTCACAATAGGCAAAAATAAAAATGATTATTGGATTGGATTCAGTAAATAATGCTTTGAAAACATTGCTTCTATATTATAATCTTAAATAATTGAATTATTGCACCTTCTTACGTTTCAAATTTTTTCTCTATATTCAGACCGGAAAATAAAAACAGTAAGGGATGAATTTAAATGTGCCTATAAAAGATTCCACTATCACCTAAGTACTCATTCGAATTCACTCATTAAAAATTTGGTCTGTGGTACGATTCCTGGTAATCCCCTAAGACGCCTAAGTGATAATTTGTTTTTTTTTTTAAAAAACCTACAACATATTAAAATAATGATAGTAAATATAATAATCAAGTAACCATAGGAAATGTCATAATTGGGTGGCTCCTTCCAACACAATAATGTTCCTGACAATTGTACTCTTAGTATACTTAGTATATATTCTTATTGTATAACGATACAGATTGTAGGTATTAATAAAAATAACTGCATTTTAATTGATAGCTGAATATTAATATTCAACAATAAATTATAATTAAAATCATAATTTTTTCCCTCAGATATTAAGTAATAAATTTAAATTACCTAATGTTAATATTAAAATCAAGTTTACTACACGCGTTAGATTCAAATCGAGTTTACGAATAATTTAAGCTTTATTTTTATTGATCCCTTTTATTAGGTATTATATTGTACGTCACAACTTTTGTCCCTACTCTGATTAATTTTTAAATTTAATTTACTTTGTACCGATCAAACTTACAAACGTAAATTACTAGGTCCAATTCCCTGATGTTATTAAATTATTAGTAAACTGGGATATTTATTAAATTGATAACTCTGGAATTAATACTGTCATCAATTTAAATTATTGTAAACATACAGAATGTTTTAGTGGAATCTAAATAACAATTAAAAATTAATTACTTTAGATAAAAATTATACATTATAGTTTATTCATAACTCTTGTATATTTTGATCACTGAAATTATATTAAGTCTAATTATAAAATGCATGTATGATTTATAACGGAATAAATATCTTAATTACGTTTTGTTTATGTATATATGCAGGTATAGGTACGAATACGGGACACGGGTTCTACTGCATTTTAGTTTTAAATTACAATGTTTATTATAGTCATTATTTCATTATATAACATTATTATTTTAATTTATAATTTCAGAAACGGATTTAAATTAAACGTATTAGCGCAGAATTTTGAAATAATCTCAAGTATTCGAGCAAAAGTTGAGAATACCAATTTAATCTAAGAAACTAAAATAAATGAAAATATAATTAAAGATGTAATTTCATCTAGAACGAAATTTAGATATATTTACCAATAATGTTGCTTGTAAATTATTAATAACATAAAAGAATTAGCCTACACATAAACACCAACAAACCCAAGTAAATCGGAACTCATCTAATTGAACGTTCTGAATGGAGGTGAAATCCATAGAACTCCAACCTTATCCAATGATATTACTTTTTAAACGTGAGTTCACTATTTAAATCGATTCGTAATATAAAAGGTCATGGGATTAAGTTTCATATAATTTAGGTCACTAAATGAAATAGTCCTTGAAAAAATGAGGTAATAAAGATACTAATATTTAGCTCAGACATTACGTCAAGCAAAAAAATTAGATTGAAAGTGAAACTCAATACAGTATAAGAGTAAAAGACATTAAAATTTTCGGTTTTGTATAACATTCATATTATATACCGACTACTATGTATTGATTCCAGGCCATTGAATCGTATTTCCAAATAAATTCAACCGAATAAAAACCTAGTAGCAAATATTATACGTATTATTATTAGATACATGGTCTCATCGATATCATCCAACACGACTATATGGCTGTGGAATAAGCAACTTAGCGAGCAAAACGAGTCGCTTAAATCGATTGTATATGCAGTCGTTATGACAGATTAGAACAAACCACATGCGGAGTAACCTTCTCGCAGTTAAACACTCGATGACAGAATGCCGATCAAACGAAGAAGAAAGAGAAAAACTAAATATACCAACGAACTTATACGAAATAATCGGACCCGACTGTCAACCTGAAAAAATCATGTCATTCCTCAGGATAACCGAAATAGACAAATACATTTAAGTAGAATAAATATAGTCAACAGCCATAAGCCTCAAAGTTCCCTTAATCAATAAAAAAAAAGATTAGAACAAATTAAAACAAATCCATATTTTGGACAATGATATATACATCACGTATCTACTGTGGTATTTAGATTCATCGGAATTTTCGTAATAATGTCACATAATTGAATGTAATGTAAGAATTATAAGAAAACGAACTATCGCTTGACATTTAGTTAAAAATTGTCTTCGGACTGTTACATTACCACAGTTTCACAAACTATTAACCCCAAAATCTCAGATAAAAGCGGTTAATGTATATTGAAAAACTTGAGTACCTATTTTCCCATTATTATCGTTTATATTATCCAACTGAAACATTTGAAAATTACCAAGAAATATGAAATATTTAATATATTACGAAGATGTATTAGGTTACACCAGGGAACTCCAAATGGAACATTTAATAGTATAGGTAAATAACTATTACTACATTATAAATCATACGAGAAACGAGTACGACATAAATTGTTTTGACAATCTGAAATCGCTCAGAAGTACCATCAAGAAACACAAACATTAATTTTCTACGAAAACCCGCAACAAGTTCTAAGGTTTTAAATATGACGGGATGGTTTACAGTATCAAATGCTTTTTTCCGTATGATATAGATACCGAGTTTTATCTTGAAAACTATATTAACTATAATAAGGGGACATCGATGGTAAGTATATCGTTTTTAAACATGTTATTTATCAATCACAACAGTTAATTTAATTTTTTACTATACGAAAATAAAGTGCAGTCCCAAAAAGTATTAAATCAAATTAATTGACTTATAAATTGTTGATACAATTTGATACAGAATGCCATAAAAATTAAATATAATAAAAAAAAAAACAATTTTCCGTTATTAGTGTTATTACAAAATCAATAATAATAATATAACAATATAACGTGTTATTGCGATTTAAATCATCTTAGCGAAAGGGTGATATTATTATGTATGAACAATTTTTGTATCATAACTGAATTGATATAACGTCTAATTCACTCGATTGATTGTTATATCATAATAATAAAATATTGTATTCGAAATACTCTTACAATTCCATTAAATAAATAAATCTCTTAAAACACTTTTCTCCATCAAAATATTAATTGTGTATTGTTATCAATAATACTCGTGACGAGGTTTTTTATTATTATTATTCAACTTAGGTATAATATATCAAAAGTCAAAAACATTTTACGCGTTATACGACTAATGAAACGAGACTAGTGCTGTAGCAGCAGGTGCCGCGGTGAAAAATAAAAGGATAAGTATACTGAAATTAAATACTCGGCAGGACATTGTCATGGTCTCGTTTTCTTTGAAAGATAATTTTTTGTAAAAAAAAATCGAAAAAGTTTCGAATTGGCACTGTACATTGTTGTCGATCGCTACATACTATCTACGAACTGGTCCAATCGGACGACAACTTTTCACGACGTTTTCTGGGTTCATGATGAGTCTCGGCGAGAATAAACTTTCAGCCACACGTCGAGTGTGATGAAAAGAAAAATAAACGCGTAACCTAACGTATAAAGTATATCGCGTTGTATTACCACCGCTTGTTCTGGAACCATAAAATATATTATGTTATAATATATAATTCACCGTCACATATATAAACACCGCCCAGACGATCTCGTTAAACGCATTTACTGCGCGATAACAATATTATGACGACATTATATTCACCATTAAACGATAAAAAAAAAAATACTTGCGGCAAGTCTTATTGTCGTCAGCCTAAACGAAAGCGCCGGTCGTGTCGTCGCACATTTCTCTCTCTCTTTCGGCCGAACGACACGTGGCCTCTGGGACATGAAAACTTACTGCTTACCTAACCTATTCGTCTTTTAGTGTTCGGTTTCCACGTATTTTGGGGCACGGTACCACGCCGACAGCATAATAACAATATTATTATTACTACTATTAATACTATCACCACCGTTATTGTTAACGTTTACTGCCACCATAAAAAAAATGTTTTCTAGTCGCAATTTTTTTTTTTTTTTGCTCACCATAATTCTACTCTTGGAGCATCGACAGATAAAACCATTATGACGTTATACATGTACCATATACGTTATTCACATCCTCCTATCCAACCACACTACCTATACATTATTACCGTGTCTCGTACTCTGCCGACCGGTAAGGATAGTTTCGGTACCGTCAAACTAGACCTCTGGGAAGTATTAACCATATTATAAATATATATTTGCCACGTCTATTTTCAGTTTTTGGGACGCGTTCTGTTTATCGTCTTTTACGGTGTGGACACGGACCTCGACCACCACAACATCACCGTAAATATTATTTTATATTATACCCTGTAATGCATTATAATATTATCATGGCGTTGCGGCTACGATACGAATTGAAAAAAAACCAGTTTTATAACGAATAAAATCATTCACGGTACCGACATCATAATATAATATTACATGAATATAAATCAATTCTAATATGTATATATTATATAATAATTTCTTGGGTTACAAAAACATTCCAATTAAGATTCCACATTAAAATTATATTTTAATATACAGTTCTGATATTTAAATCATGTATACAAAAGTAAGTACCAAGTTTTAATTTTCAAAATATAATATATTTTATGTTTTTAGTCAGCTCCTCTAAACTACTTTTGTTCAAAAAGTAATTGCCTCTTTCTAAAAGAAATTGTTAAGAATTTATCTTAAAATAGTTATACATGTAAATCACGATTTATCTGGAAAGTTCCTATGTTATTAAACCTCATTTTTTAATGACCATTAATAATAGGTTTATAATATAATATAATATAGTGGCTGTGAAGATTAGTAAACTATTAATTATTCTCATAATATATTAAAATTTATGACATTATGTATGAAAAAATTGAGTTGAATAAGTAATTTACTTAAATATAATTTACCAGCATGTATTCAAAATATTTTCTTTACTACTCAAAATTAAATAACTTATAAATTACTCATTTGAAAATAATGAGTTGGAATCGTCGAAAGATACCCTTCATATGGTACAAAATCTAAAGAAATTAGAAATAAAGTCTTCAAATACATATTTGAAAATTGTAAAAATCAGAATATTAATATACACGAGTAAAGGATAAAAAAAGTAACGGTGAGTGTGCTCAGGATTCCCCTTTTTATATTTTATTACTTCTATTTTAACGATATGTATATAATAATATTTGTTTAAAATATTCGTAACCTTTAACATATTAACGAAAACGTGACATTATATATTAACATTTAATATAAAAATAAATATAATCCCTATTGGCTATTCATCATGCAGTTTTTTGTAGAGTTATCTAAAGGTACCAACATAAGCACATAAGTAAGTAAGTAAGTTGTAAACTGATATGTATCTGTTGAAAGTTTCATTCATGAACATTGTTCTAGTAGAAAAATTACATACATTTATTCATAGACAACTATATGGATGGCCATATCTACCAACTATAGGTGCACCTGTAGTTAGACAAAGATGGGTTTACCTTATAACTTGAAATGTTTGACATTTTCTGGTAGTTTCAGAAAATTTTATAAATCTCATTTTCTAGACAATATTGCAACTGTAAAAAGTTCACTGGTTTGTTAAAAAAAATATTACGTTATAGAGAATGAAGTTACGTGAAGAACACGTTTCTAGTCACCTTCTACTTAGTTCATACTTTACAAACAACACAATTATTTCGTTTTTTTGGTCATTAAAATAATAGTTAGCTTACCTATATTATTATTATTGTAAAATTATTATTATATTAATTAATATTATAATATTATATAGTCGATTTAGTCGAATAGAAGTTGAATGAATACTATTTTTAAGTTAATTTGAATATTAAATTATTTATTTCTATAATTATCCGAAAAATCAAAAAACTCAATGAATTGAGAATTTAATATTCCAAATAATTGTTTTGAATTTTATTTTATTTTAAACTTACGGTGATCTGCGCTAAGTAATCACTGTGTTTTTGTATTTATAATTCAAAGGCTATTCTCCAATCCTCGTTTAATATACTCGTTTATAAAGTCAAGTGATCTTTTTTCTCGTGTTATTTAAGTATCAATGTTATTTTATAGGTATATAATATATTATGCTATATATGACCTACGATGCCGGCAGTTATAACACTTTCGAAATAAGTTGTTTATTTTTGAGGGGAGAAATTGTTGATTCATTTCGTGCAACTTTATTTTTAATGCAACTCATAACACGCACCCGGATCGATGGTGGTAAGTCACCGTCAGCGTGCAGCCTATCCGGATCAATGTCATGTCTGCGATTTTTTTTATGATGTAATAACAATTTTTATAACTCATTGTTATAGTATAAGGTATTCATTTTTCTCCATTATACAAAATAATTTTAAAAAAATTCTACATACAAAATGCAATATAATAAAAATATTTCACCAAAAAATCAACTTTAAATTAATGTCGTTATAATACCTTAAAATTTATTTTACTAAAAAAACAATTTTACAATATTATATGCAAGTAAAAATCGTTTCAGAACTGGATATTCTCGAGAGTAAAATTGAAGATTGTTATGCTAACTCGATGAATTTATCGACAAAATTAATTGGCCCATTTTATACGCATGTGCAGATAATAATATAGGAATATTATATGAATAGAGCAGTTTATTAAGTATTGATAAAAACGACGAATCATTTTAAACGATCATTCATATAATTTATACGATATTATACATATTATAAATTTATATATCTATTAATTTACGTACATCCAAACAATCAATAAGGTAAGTAGTATCACACTTCTAAACTAAAACGCCAAGTTGTTGCCGTTTGAATGTACAATAGCGTAGGATTGAAATTATTATTAGGTAATTTAACTTTTGCATTAAAACTTTGAACTGCGATTGCGGGCCACTTATCACTTTCCTAAATTTGGATACATTATAACGCCCATTGAACGAATTCAAGTACAAAAATAATTAAAATATTAAAATGAGTATTATTATATAATCGTGTTTTCGAAATTAATTTTATGAAACAAACAAAATAGTAAGTTGTAATTGATGTTTAATATTAAAATGTAATCGTTTTTAGCTATAATATTTATAACACAGACACAACCTGCAATGGAATAATATGATTAATTTTCAAATTTATCATACTATCCGATGTGTATTATTTTTTTACCAACATTTTAGAGATGTGAGTGTTGTAAATTTACTATTTATTATATATATATATATATATTCATAAACTTATAATAAACAACAATACAATAATTATTGTACCAAACATATTTTCTATGTTATCGAAACTATTACATAACAGTTAAAACTTAAAAGTGAATAAATCAAAGTGCTTTGACTTATAAATTCAAAAATACAGGAGATGATGTATTAATTTTGTTAACTTTATATTAAATATAAAAAAAAAGTTAAATTTGTTAATCATAGACAACAATAGAAATAATATTCGTATTTACTGATAGAAAAGATAGCTCTAAGATACTTATAGTCTATTATTTAACCTTAGATCCTCAATCACTATTTTTACAATTCTAATGGTAAATTTACTATTAAAGTTAACGATATTTTTCACGTAAATTCTCCATCTCTACAAAGTTGACTTGTTGTGCTTTTTAAATACATAATTTAAACGTAACCATTATGCTATTCGACCAAATAATATGTAAAATTCAAAAATTATAAGGGAAAATAATATGTTTGACAATATTGACTGAATTGTTGACACGCGATTAATAATGAATGTTTTGTATTTTCATGGTTATTTTCATACAACAGTCCACGGTTAGAATGACATAACTTGACGATGGTAAATACACATGTGTACATAACGCATAAAACAAACATCGTTTGCACAGAAACCCAGTGACTCAATGCCTGGTTCTAATATATACAATATCGTAATACACCTTTATCTACGTCAATATAATATATATTATGTGATCCCAGTTCATTATATGCGATAGTGGTGAGTCAACATTATTATTGTCACATTTGGTGTGATAGTGTCCAAGGTCACGTATCCTATTTTATTTTTTTTTTAGTTCCGTCAAACTACGCGATAAGTTGTCGTTGTATGGATTTGCTCAGGTATATGTGAGCTAAATATTTTTGTGAGGTATTCGTTAAAAAAAAATATGACTCTGAGCTGGTAGATAGGTAATGTTTTATAATAAGTGTTTAAGAGCTCAGCGAAAATCCTGGGTTTTGCCCGAAAATCTCTTAAACCAATCGTATTTAACCTATTTAAAACCAAAACCTAAAGCTATCTATAACCAATGTATAATACCTGTGTAATAATATATGACGTATGCAATAATGCAAACAGTTTATATTGTTAAAGTGTACTAAAAATGGTTTAACATAATATACATCTTCGAAATCACATAAAACCTTCTAATTAGATTTGTTTTTATAGTATAAATTTTGGGTTAATAATTGGAGCTAAGGTAAAAACCAACTACTTACATGCCAATACTCAAAATTCTAAAGAAAGCCACGTTTCTGGTGAATCGTAAAATAATAGGTAAGATGCAATTTCTTAGTTAGTCCAAATAATAATAATAATAAAAAACGGGTAAGTCGTGAATGTCGCTCTGCTGTACAGTAGGTTACAAGAGGGTACTGTAATGGATGGAATTAAATTTGAATCCAATGATATTATATCATTGTATACGAAAAACGATTTTGAGCGGAGACGGTTTATCTGTTTAGAATATATTATAGATTATTAAAAATTTTCAAATCTTATTTTTTTATGAATTTCTAGCTTACAATAATTTGTGAATTTTCGTGATTTTTTACTATGTTGTCAAAATTAAAATTTGAATGCTTGTAAAAAAAAATTGTGACTATGTATTTCTTTTATTTTTTAACTTCTATACTAAAAATATGTTAGGAGCCTTGCATAAAATTTTCAAATCTTAGATTTAAAAAGAAAAACTTTTATGAATTTCTATCTAAGATAATTTGATCATTGCCGTAATTTGTACGTATTTAGTCAAAATTTGAACTTTAAATGCTTATAAAATAAAATCATGCCTATATATTCTTAATATTTTTCAACTGCTATTGTTACAAATGTGTCAGAAGCCTTGTATTAAATTTTCAAGCTTTTCTACCCAACAAAAACATTTTTATTGATATTAATAGAAAAAAAAAAAAAATTAAAAAGTTAAAAAATTAAAATATCAGTAAACAGCTCAAAAAAAATCAAAATATTTTGAAAATTATATCAAATATAAAATATGCTTATATACTTAAACATTCAGTGAAAATGTCAAGTATCTTTGATCATTTGTTTTAGAGTTCCACCAAAATAAGAAAATCACTAAATGTGAAATCCAGTGGAAATCCAATGTTGTTAAAATGTAAATCTTAAACGCTCATAAAAATTTAATTTGAATTTCTAGTGGACATTTTTTTTTGCGATAGTGCATAAAATTTCCTGTTTTTCCTTAATTTTTAGTTTGTTTATCCCGATTATTTAGAAAAATATTTTACTTTTGACCTCCCAAAGTACCATCTAGATTCACTTTCTGATCGAACGAGGTACTGAAATCAAAAATCGAAGCACTTTTACTGCACATAAACGTAATGACAGATACACAAAAAAAAACATACATCATGGTAAAATCAATACATTCCTTGCTCCGCTCAGAATCTAAAATACACAGCACTGTTCAATAAATATGTATAGTGTATGTATGTTATTATCCTCTCCAGTATGTTATAGTTTATACCTGGTCGTGATGAGAACGTACGTCACACGAATCTAGAAGGAGGGGAGGGGGTTCGTTTCCGTCAAAAAAAAAAAAAATGAATTAATTGTTATTTGACCTCAACCCGGAAGCTGTGTTACTTATGTTAAACTTAGGCGTCCAGAATATATTGGTAATATTATGTCGTTTAGTCTACTTGTTTTTAAATCATTATTTTTTTTTGGTTACAGTGGTAAGAACTAAGAAATAGATTCAATATAGTTCAATATTGTTTATATAATCAAAGAAACATTTTTATGATAAGAAAACAATAATAAAATAAATACGTAAAATTATACATTATCCAACCAAAAAATTTATACTTGATATTTCTACACATTTCACATTAATATAGACTTTGAAAGCTTTAATGACTATACATTATTATGTTAGTGTTAAATTATGAAGAGACCGAAGAGAAATAAATAGAAAGTAGTTTGCAAAAATGTTAAGTATAAGTTAAAATAAAAATAAAAACCAAAATACGAATTCAATGAATATGTGTTCACAAACCTGTAAGCAATTAATTGATTACTACTAATACGAGAAATCAGTACTGTTTGGAAACACTGATTATCCGGGTTAAAATTAAAAAATATATTAAAAACTTGAATATGGGGTAATAGAACAATTAAAGCGTTTCGAATATACAGGGTGTCCCGCGAGGATTTACCCATTGCGATATCTCACGAAATAATGGAGATATCAAAATTCTGGTTTTATAATAAGATTCACAGGGTTAAGAACTACGATTATTTCATTTTTAAATTTATTTTAACGTTTTTATAAAAAATATATTTTTTTATTTAATTATTTCCAAAAAAATGAATGTTAGCCATTGTGTAGAGTTTATTTGTTTCAAATTATTGACGTTTCAAAATTTTATTTCCATTAATTTCCTGATTTTTGATATTTTTTTTCTAGTTTTGTAGAAATAAAATATGATTATAAATTTATAACTATTAGGAACACGGAAAGTATTCACCCGACAGTATGGGAATGCGCGTGGCACGGCGGGTCACATGTTTGATAACATTATGGTGTTAATAATTCGCAATTTTTCTCGAAACTAAAAAAAATATTAAAAATCAGGAAATTAATGAAAATAAAATTTTGAAACTTCAATATTTTCAGAAAAATAAACTCTAGAAAACGGCTATTTTTAAATTTTTTTGGAAATAGTTAAATATGAAAATACTTTTTTAAACTGTTTTACCAAAACATTGAAATAAATTAAAATATGAAACAATCGTAGTTCTTATCCCAGTAAGATTTATTACAAAACCAGAATTTCGATATCATCATTATTTCGGGAGATATCGCAATGGGTAAATCTTCACGGGACACCCTGTAATTCTAAATATACGTGAGCTTATCAAACAAATAAACAAGAAAAAATTATGTCATCGCATTATAACAATATATTATTTTTATTGTTGTTCACTGAGTTGCGGATTCAGACATTTTATGAAAAATTTCTAAATTCTAAACTACGGGAGAGGGGTTGTTTTTTCCTTTGGAAAGTAACGAATCCTTCGTATTATATTATTATATTATTGTTATACAATTTATACTTTTATCCCGATTCACACAACAATTCCATAAGATCGAACAATACAGATTCCGATTACATTATATGCACAATAAGTGCACTATGACAAACGAAATGTTTTGTTTGCACAACGCAGGGTATGTTGTACGTCATATATACAGTTTATTTTGTTACGATTCATACAACATGATTAACAACATCGTCGAATGACGTGAGAAAAAGAAACGATTTCAAAAAGTATAAAAACACACAAATACACATACATTTACAAGAACACAAATTGCTGTATTACACTTGTGACTGAAACCACGCGACGATGACAGATCGAAGTGGTTTGTTTAAAAAAAAAACAAATTATTGAACTCAACGTATAAGATATTATACTGCATGATTGTTTTAACTGTTATCACTCATAATATAAAGATGTATTACCGTCTATTAAAAAAATGATTTTAATATTAGTATGCAGGTAATCTGAAATCACTATGAGACAATATTGTATTGAAAAAAAATTATATTTTACTACTTTTCATTGTTTTGATTTTTTTTTCTTTTCGAAAATATGTAGCAATAATATTTTCAATAAAGATAATACTTATCTAGATAACGGTTGCTTTGTGCTTAAAGAATCACGTCATTGAATATATTTATATTTATATGTATATTATTATTTGCATAATCGTACTGCGTAAGTAGAGCTGCAGTAGGTACTCAGTATTACGCGACTTCGGGTCTAAACAACGTTAACTAAATACAAATATACTATAACAAGTTAACCTTTTTGCAGTAATTTTACGAAGAAAATTAGTCGTTATTATATCAATCTACAGCACGTATTGATTAAACCACCAAATCGTAAGACTTAAATAGAAAACTGTACTTACATTTATATATTGTTACTATAAACTATATTATTATTATGTACTTTCTCAGAAAATAACGAGTCTCCCTATAAAATAAGTAATCTACAATTTTTATTCTTTCAGTAGTTTTTATCAATTTTTTCCGTATATAATAATATATAAATACAGTATGTATACTTTGTGTGTAGTTAAATAGAGTTGAATAAAGAAACGGTACTGTATACCATTATGTAATTGCCTATGTGTCTTACATATTTAGCTGAAAGTATATTGTATACGGAACGTGCACTCTTTACATGCACAATATTCTTAATGAATAAAACATAATGGAAAGTCGTCGCTTGGTGAAATAAAAATACTGTTCGTGAATACAAAAAATGGATAGAATATGTGATTTTTTTTTAGATCGCATATAGTTCAGTATACGTACAAAATACAACAAACAATGAAAAAACAACACATAAAGTTTACAGAAATATTTTCATTTCATGTATTGTATTTTTTGTGAATTTTTCGTATACGTAAGATTTATCTATTCTTCCACCCCTTAAAAAAACAAAAATAAATAAATACACATTTATTGTAAAATTATAATATTATGAATTTATGACGTGTCAGTCAATAAAAAAAGTCAACTCACGTTTAGTTAAATAAACTTTATGAACTTTGGGTAACGTAACTTAATACTAATTAACAAATACTATATTATTAACTTTAAAAGCTTACAGACAATATGGAGAAATTCACTAATTAAGCTAGATTAAAATATTTTTGATTAACTTCTTTTAATAACCATCCGAGTCACGCATGATGTTTGTACAACTTTCAAATATTTAAATAATATTACCTATTTATGTATATATTTTTTTCAAAATGTTTCATTCTATTTCTTATTGTTGCATCACACAATAGATGTTCTAATTTAGGAAATTACACGTTCAAGAAAACTAAATACTTATAATATCAAGGAAAATTTGGTTTTTGTTTATTTTATATAATATAATCGTAAACAGCATGATTAAAAAACGTGAAAGGCTTAAGGTTAGTGAAAGTAATTAGCAAAAAGTTTTAACTGTTTAATGTTTTATCGTTATGACTCTAATGATAAACTTTACAGTGTATAATATACGTATAATATATTTATTTGTGTAGGTACTCGCTAGAAAAACCAATTTAAATGTATTTCATTGCTAAATAATAGGACCCATTAAGTTTTTCAATATATTATTTTTATCACATATTGTAAAGACTTTAATAGATTTTTTCCTGAAAAAAGTCTCAATGATGAAATTATAAACACAAATATATACCTATAACTAATTATAAAGAATATTTTGCAAAATTACTGGTCAAAACAAATTAATATAATATAATAATCAAAAATCAAAATAAAGCACAAATCCATACTCACAATCTAGAACTTTGAAAAAAAATCAAAATAATAATATACTTAGTAGTTTCACTCAACTTTAAACACGAACAGCTCATGAAAAATCTACCACCAAAAGATTGCCTTTCATTCGAAGTTACCTTTACCATAAAAAAACTGATGATATAAGCCTTATATTAATATTATAAGTATTATAAGGCATATCAAATGAAGGAGAAAGAGTAAAACATAATATACCAACGAAACTACATGAAATAATCGGACTCGGATGTCAGTCAGAAAACGTCATATTATTCCGCAGAGGCATCTACATTTAAGAGAAACAAAAACAAATACTTAAAAGTAAAGTCTTCCCTATATTATTTAAAACGAATAAGTAAAAATATAACGAAAAATAATGCGTAAGTAATTGTAACCGAAACCAATGATCAATTATTAAATTATACTTATTTTTGTTTTGTTTTATTTTTGTTTCGTTTTGTATTCTAGATACGTAAATTCATTTACCTACTTCATTTTTACCCATTTATTGTATATAAAAAATACCACATACAATTTATTATTAACTGAATAAAGTTATATGCTAAAATTTTAAGCACGTATAAATCAATAACCACCGTGTATATATTATTATGTTTTCGTTACAATATTATAAACTCTTTTTGATAAAATATACAAATCTATATTATTATGAATAAACAATGTGACGATTTTGACTTTTAATTGAAAATGCACTATACTAGAAAAGTTTTTTAATATAGTCACCGGTTGAGACCAGCGCGTATTATAAGTTTTACTATAGAGACGCGGTTGACTCGAGATGGACACGAGCCAAATAAATTCTCGTAAATAGCTTTATATATACGTATAGTATATACCATTACACGTACAAAACCCCGTATCCTATACTTGGATATGTAATCCTTTACATTAGATGCGATCTCATAAGGTCGTCGTTTTGTGTACGTGAACTATTATCCCATGTGGACACTATTCACTGTATCCCGAGGAGTAATATAAGATTACCTACCTCTCCACCGCTCCAACGCTATGCCGACCACACGACCCGTCACCGCGTTCCCGTATATTATATATCTTGCTCTTGTTAATAAATTAATAATATGTGTACATCCGTAAACTTTACGGTGGAGTGTTATTATTATAGTGGGGCACATAACGTTGTTGAATACGACGTATTCAAACGCACCCGAGTATATTATAATCCCGTGGTGTGTGAAACTCCGATGGTACGTTCAATCTAATTACTTCGTCCGTGTGTAGGAATGGCAACACTAAATATAATAACACTACGTAGGTACCTACGTATATATAGCTACTGTGTTCAGGTGTACAATATAATATTATTAGAACAATGTGCGACGTGTGTGTCTGTAACAATACGCTCTAAACGCCTGCACAATAGGTAGGTACTGTTCCACTCGATACGTATCAGAATTTGTGATATGTTTCGTGTTGGCACCCAATCACATTATGAGTGTCATTATTTGAGAATAGATGATAAGGATATTTTCTGTATGAAGATAAAAGATTATATTAATAGGAATTTATCTATAAAAAAAATCTAAAAGCATCTGGTAAAAGATAATCGCGTTTTTATCTAGATAAAACGAAAAGCTAAATAATAATAATAATAACAGAAAAGCTATATTATGCATTTTTAAAACGAAAAACACGCCATCACTACACTGATATATCTACCTTAATAATTACTGTCATGGATTTAAAATTGGTTATAAGTTGATACTATTATAATACATTAGTTCAATTTTATTATTAAAACTAATTATTTTATACAAATATTGTATTTATCAATAAAATATACATAAAAATAATGAAATAATAATAACTGTAGATAATTAATTACATTCTATACGACTGTAGTTTTCATTTGTTACACAGGTAAATATAGAGCTACGTTTACATTTCTCTCTATATATTATACATATTATTGAGAAATAGTATGATCAAAATAAATAAGTATCAACATTGCTGATTCAACTATTGACCTTACCGAGATTTAATAGAATGTTTAGAAACGATGAGATCAATTTTTATCCCAAATTGTCAATATTATAAGCAATCGTATTATAATATAATACAATAATTTCACTTCGATTGATTAATATTTATTACATTTCAAAAGGTAAAGCATTATTAATAAAATATTTCAAATTGAATATAACTTTGATAAACCGTAATGATAATATATTTTAATCATTCAGTGCAAATATTAGAGACGCATTGAATGTATTTATGCCACAGAAAACTAATGACATACATTTATGGATTATATCATATTAATCAAAACTGTTGACTGTATGTAGAATTATTATATAGAATCATCGCAAAATAAACTATAATGTTGTTTATTCTAATTTGTTCGGGTTCAAAATGAAGATTTTTAGATTTTAGCTGTCATGATATTAGAATTAATATATAGAGTAAGTCTATATTTTTGTAAATTGTGTATAAAATTGATTGAAAACTTGATTTACTATGTGTTTCAAAAATGTTTTTCATAACATATTAAAAACATAAATATACCTCAATAAATTTCAACTTTATAAGTAGACTAGTTGATCCCCGTGCACTTTGTTTCCCGTTAAAAATACCAACTCTATAATTTGATTCAAAATTTGTGTTTAATTCGTCGTTTAATACTCAGGTAGTCATGTTCAAAACTTCCAGTGGATGACCGAACTGATGTCGGTTTAGGAATTGTAGGTACAACTGTTTTTCCACTAGTACAACATAGTCCATGAGTTTCAGCCTTTAATTTATTTGCTTAGCATTTGTTGCACATTTTGTCTATTCTACCAAAATCAATATCATTTAGCACAGAATAGTCAAGGTTACAATCATAAGCAAAGGTAGAATTCAAAAAAATGTATGGCCTGCAAGTTCTATTCATTATTGATAGTGTATTTTGTTGAGCTAGTTGATGGAAACGTTAAATGCTTGATTCTCTAGCTTGGTTTTTTTAAATGATTACTCATTGAGTAACCAATTTAAGCATATATTCGTCGGCTGTTTCATTTTTGAGCAAAAGTCGCAGCCGTTTTGCTGTAGCAGACTGCCGAGAAAGCTGAGTTATTTTTCTAGGCATAATACAAACGTAGAAAGAACCAGTGAAATAATACCCAATATAAAATTACTATAAGATCATATAATGTGCCGCTCAAATCAGATTGAGTGTGTACAACTAATTAAATAAAAACAATACATCGTATTAATATTACTATGTATTTTTTTTTAAATATCCCACTGTCTAAAATTAAGCACTCATTTATTTTAACTATAGTTAATATTCATCTTTCCATAATCTTGTTAAAATATTATATACTGTAATTCACTCTATACCTCAAGGAAAAAACTAATTAAATTTACAAGATCATCTCATCTCGTTCGAAAAACATAATAATTTGTAGAAATAATATTTTACCAATACTCATCGATTCTGTATGAAAAAAAAAAAGAAAAAACAGAAAGTATAAAAACGTTGTAAAAATAATACATGAATGCAAGTGATTTTGTTTGCACAAATCATTGTATAAAAACAAAAAATCAATGTTTTATTATTTGTTTTTTATGCATTATACGATTACTAGTTGTGCAAGAACTTTTATTAAAAATAGTAACGCAAATTTTTTTTTATTATTATTATAGTTTCAACTGGACGAGAAGTTCACGGCGTTACATTGTAAGCATTCAAAGATTCAAAGCATTTTATAGCACGAATTGTGCGTAGTTGATGTGTTAAGAGTTGCTAACATTAAAAACCATACGGATGGCATTTTCTATACAACATCGAACGCTTCAAAATAGTTTATTAGTTGTTGTATAAATTAAGCAAACGTATAATGTTACGGTATTTATTGATTCTACCGAAGCTTATTGTTTCTTAAAAAAATATATATTTACTTAGGTACATCAATTCCACCAACTACTACGAATAGATTCCGCTAAGATTGTAAAACTTACGTAGGTATCTACATCATACTTGTAAATCGTAAATAATATTAATAACAATTTCACATATTGTTTTACTCTTTGGTTTCAAAATTAAAATTGTTTGAAATTTATATAAATGGAAAAACATAGCATAGATTATATGTCTATTAAATACGTACGCGAAGCCTAATTCCGTTTATCACTGACCGATCTTCAATAACAATATTTACCAATCGTAATGTGGGGTCATAAAAAAATGTCACTTTCACGCAGTTCGTATAAAGTCTCATAGAGAGGACTTGGTCGCATTATGCAAAATAATAATTATGGTCACCGTATAATGTAGGAAGTGTCAACGGATTAATCAATACTAACAGAGAGCGTAAAAAAAAACAATAAATGAAGTCAACGAACAAAGTATTATTATAATTTTTTTTTCTTGCCACAAACTATACTGCAATAACTAAAACACTTTACAGGGCGTTTTTAATTTGCCAATCAGTAGCAGTGAACCGAGATAAAGGTAGAAACCACTCTAAGCTTCTGTTTGGTGACCCTTTGCTCTTTGGGTTGTACCTATAAATATACACCTATGTATTATACGCGCAACTGTCCCGTGGCCGCATGGACCGGAAAAGAATAAAGGGAATGGCTTTGTTTTTATTATTATTATTTTTATATGCTATCGTCATTATTGTTTTCCTCATTCTCTACGAATAACAAAGAAAACACCTTACCCGGACCACAGCACGAATTCGATGTTGTCTCCATGCTTCTCTTTCATCGCTTTCACAGCGGACTGGACCAGCGCCCACGGCGAATCGCACCCGTAATCGCCCAGTCTACCATTACCGGATGGTAGACTGGGCCGTTCCATAAACAGTTCCTGATCAATCGCCGACCGCTTACAACCTGAAAAACCAAATAGTTCGCGATTCTTTAGTATATATCATTTAAAATCATATATCAATCAAGATACACCACAGAAGGCTGAACATCAATAACTGACACATGTAATATTAGCTATAAATACGAATTTTATTCTTTAAAAAAAAAAAAAATAATAATAATAATAACATTGTAATTAAAAGTATTCATAATAATTTTAAAAATACAGATAAATAAATAAAAATGTTTTCAATTTTATATTATTGTATATAATATTTTGTTAACTATACATTTGTCAATTATTTTTGTTACATTCATAATATATCATAAAAATATATTAAAAATGTTCGTTGAATAATATTGTATATGTGTGACGTCAAAATATCTTTCGAACAAGTGTTGAAAAATTTTTCAAAAGCTTCAAAGAAATAGTATATGAATGCATAGATAACAATTTTATTGATTGTGCATAATATGAATTTTATTATTATACACTTTCAATAAATTAAAGGTTTTCAAACTTACTAAACGATTCTGTTTACATAATATATTATTATATACGGTCATTTAAAACCAAAAAGTTTCAAAAACTATACACCATCATGTTCATGGGAACGCTCCAGTAAATTTAGAGAAACCGTCAAAGTTTTACAAACATAAAATAACCGCAATGGTTTGTCAACCAAACTCTGTTAATCAAAAATACAGTTACTGTTGCAGACTTACAGTAAAAAAATTGTACTTATTCATTATACTTTCGAGGTTAAATGAAATGCATTGCCGAGATAAATCTTTGTTAAATTCACCAACGAAAAAGTATCGATGTTTGCAATTATTTTCTTGGCTTAAAGCCCTGTTTTTAAGGTCCCGTTGGCTGTGTATACATTTTAAATTTATTTTTCTTAGGAGTATTCGTTTCACTGAAAGTTAATTTATCATTATTTGTTTGGCGTCATTGAATAACAATATTTGTAATATATCATCAATAATTTTTATATTAAAGAATAGGTAATTAAAATATTGAACTAGTCAATTGATGATTACTTGTACGATTGTAACATATATAATATTGTAATGTTATGATTTATATCTAATAATATATGTATTGACTTTTTACATTTGATTTTACTATTTTAAACAATATAATGACTTATAATTATTAAATAAATATTTATATTAAATCTTCACTTTTAATAGAAATTACATATTCTAATTATACAATTATACCCAATCACAGGGACTTTTTGGAATCATTTATTTATTTTAAATACCATTCCTGGTTTGAAAGTATATTAAATATTGTATGAGTTTATATCTTAAATTACTTAAATAAATATTTGCAATGGAATAATATTTGTGGAATAGAAAAAACTTCGATGAAAAGTTATTTTATATCATGACAAAAATTAATTGTTGTAATCAAAACTGGCGTTTTAATAATAAATAGAATGTTAAACATTTCGTTCCTTTAAATTTAAAAACAGTTAGTTATAATGATAATAATATAAACTTATTGATAAAGGTAGGTATATATAATTTATCAAATACAGTGGAACAACGCATACAACGTTTGTTGCATACCTACATGAATTAGTTACTATACAATGAGAGTTATTTTTGTTAACAGTTTTGTATCAACCGTGAAGATATATAGACACAGAAAGTGTAGACATAAAATATAAAATAAAATATAATATAGCATCTGATTCAATTGTTCGTGTTAAAATATTGTACACAGTTCCAACATTATATGGATAATAATATGGTTTTATTGCTTGTCGCTAAAAATTAAATGTGATATGAAACACAAAAAAACTTTGAATATTTTTGTCTTTAGTAAGTAAAACGCTGTTTTTTTAGGGAATAGAACGTGACAACGTGATACTTAACATAGGTTTAACACATTTATTTCTAGTTCTTAGCACAATAAATACGTTACAAAAACTATTCTTCACTACCAAAAGTTTAAGGTATGGCTTATACACGATATTTTAAAAGTCAATAATGACTCTGGTTTACGGAGAAATGTTTATTGGTTGTATATTATATGTATATAATGTAAAAATATAACTAAAAAAAAGAACGACTAAAATGGCGCATCGTTTTATACTATTACATGTAAATTCTTTATCTTAAATGATGTATGTATAGTAATCCCAAATGTTTGTAAATCGTCTCTTCTGAATGTTTTGTTTGATAGGAATTGTAATAGTACAGATAAATAAATATATATATATATATAGGTAGTTCAAATATTGGAAACATTTTGGTAATAGTAATTTTATGTAAATTTAAAAGTAGCCTTTGACATTTTTGATGTTTGATACAACCATTCCAATATTCGATGAGTGTATATTTGACAACACGTATTATAATATTATTATGAAAACTAATCTATACATGATACATATTAGGCAGAAATTGCTTTATTTAACTTGACTGCGCATATTTTTTCATATACTAAACATGAAATTGATTGTTTTCGTGTATTAAAAAAATTGGTTTTATTTAATTTGAAATGTTTGAGTATTATAAAAACGAATTTGAAATAAAATATTGTATTTTAGTTCATTATTTTTTCAAATCACCCTTACATTATATTATTTTACTATATTTATCATCATCAATAAAAATATTCCAAAAAACCAGAGAAGAATTAAACATAAACCACGACATTAGAGAAAGTCTAAGGCCAAATCCTGAAAACGAAACAAAAACAATACATTTCTTAAAACAATCTCAAATATTAAAGTTATTATAAGTTAACAACAACAATTTTGACATGTATATAATTATAAGACACAAAATGTCCAAAAATTTACATATTTATTTTGTATATTAAAATTAACAATTTTTTTTCTCTTTCTTTCTAGATATTTAAATTAATCCAACGCTAATGGCCCATAGTTGTCGAAGGAGAAATTCTTTGTAAATTTCAAGACCAATGAAAAAAAAAAAAAATAAATAAATAAAAATATTATTTTTTTCAATCGTTTGATAAATTCAAATAAAACATATTTTTATTACTAAGCAACATTTAGGTTAGACAACGACAGATGAAAAAAGAATATCTCACAAAAATTATATACAAGGTGACAATATTTCGAAAAGTTTAAATTTTATTGAAAAAAGTTATTCATCTAATCATTAGATTCTAATGGGTTATCTCGAATGTCAAGTATTTTAAAATTTGACATATATTATGTGTATTTATTATTGTATTGTAGGCAACTAAAGTTTGTAAAATATTTAAATAACATTTGTTATCATAAAGTGAAAATTTATTTAGCTTTCATTAATTTGATTTGTGATATGAAAACTAATGATACAAAAATGTCATTGATAATTGGCTTTAGTTTATTTAAACAAAACAGGCAATTTATCATTGTGATGTACATGTTCGGTTATTAAACAACGTTCAATATGAATGCATGTAAAAATGGGATTATTATTGTAAACTAAAAATTGTTATATCAGATACGTATATATTAATATTTTATCTATGATAACGAAGGGTAAATTATAATTTAAAATGTATATTTAAGAAAAATAAAATAATTATTGCACCATGATGTGCACTTAACTTATAATTGTTGACAAATAATGACAGAAAAATGTTTAAAGTTTTCTAATAAATTAATATTTTTTTTATAAATGAACTTCGTATCGGAGGTAGTTCGGAAACAATTCCTTGAAATATTTTGTAAAGCCTTTTAATTTATTGAATTACTATAGATGATTACACGTGATTTCATGTTATTAGCTCATTTAAAATAAATATACTGCTTCAATGCAGTATTATGTAATACGTGTACTACTATTGAGTCGTTACAAAGAAATGTCTTGCATTTTGCTTATTTTCTACTAAATATAAATTACCTTTCGTATCATTTCATTCGTATTAGTCAACTTAGTCTAAGCAGTTTAACAGGCCACTGGCAAACGTTTAATATAGAGTTTTTAAAGAAACTTATGTTTGTATATCAACGTTTATGGAGCTTACTCATCAACTAAACAAATTTCACCTTCTAATTTTCCTTACACATTTTATAATTTGGCCAATAAAGAACCCTGACTTTGGCTACGAATAATTTTTTGATAAATTTATTAAATATAATATAAACTTGTAAATACAGTAAATACACTTATGGATAATTTATACTTATATTTACTATTTGTATAAAATAAATTTTAAAGATAACCGTAATTTATGTTCAAAACTATATTTGTTTTTGTTCACTTATTACCTTATAATTATATTGAAAAGCGTATCTCAAACTATTTATTCGTACATTATTATCATTGATCAATGAAACCAAAATTCTAATACATTAAATTTCCTACAAAATGATATTATTTCGTACCACAGTACTATATAACACCTAAAAATCTAAAAACTGCAGTAACATACTATACTTCGGCTATAAATCATTAAAACTCAATTCAAACTCTCACAAATTGCTTTTGAAAATTAGTTGTTTCAAAATTAAATGTGGTTAAAACTTTACGAAACGAATCCATGACCTGAGTATGGTTGAGTGTTGCGGTGGTGGTTAAGAGCGACCAATGCCAGTTACACCGAAAAACGTTCAATCAGTGTGTTTGTATATGTATATGTATATATATAATATATTTGTGTGTGCGTTCAAATATATATATATATATAAAGACGTATGTCTTTAACCACAGTTTTGGTTTGATTTCATCAAAAACCACAATCACGTGGATTTTGAGATTTTTTTCTGGACATTTTACTTGTCATCCGCTCATAATGTGCATGTATAAAAAATCGAAACAAATTCTATTCGTGTTTAGTCCAATATTTCGGTGGCAAACTTTTTTCTGGGGTGAATAAAAATGTTTATAATTCAGCCGATGGCTCACGGTTGGGAAATTCATATTCGGTTTGTGTTAGAACGACATCACCAGGGTACCCGATTTAATCATATCATAAGAAACCGATCGATAGACTCAGAACTCGTGTAATATGTGTGGAAAATAATTGTTGCCATCACAAGACGTGCATTTGGCATTTCCCAATAGTTTTCATAATCTGACGACGCTCAAGGTTTAATCAGTATCGTCTACTTGTGGGCTTTTGATTAGAACACAAATACTGATAAAATAATAAACTTATATCTATATTATGATCTAACTTATTAAATACTCACTTTGTGCGTAATCGGCGGTCGCTACATAATTCGAGTCATAGTGTATGTCGGTGATGTGCCAAAAGTAACCTGAAACAAGTGAAGATAAATTTTAATTCGGTCCGTTGCTAGAACTTTGCACCGATCCCTCGAGATTCACTTCCAACAAACGCGTACGTTGGAGTTGGTGAAAAAGGTAGAGTGGTGGGAGTGGGGCGGGGGAGTGTTTAGTGTTAGGAGTGGTGGAGTGGTCGAGAAATTCGGTCGTCGTTCTAGTAAGTAGGGGTAGTTTTTGTGAGGGGGAAAGGGGCACGTGGGTTTGCGCGCGCAAGTGCCGTATTACTATTACTATATATGTAATACACGGAGTGCCCGGCGCTAGAACCGGGAGGAGTATCCGGATTCAGGATGCCATGACACTCCCCCGGGAGAGCTGGACGAGGGGCTTACAATGTGTCACGGATTAGAGCAAATTAGTATTAATAACTTTACGGGCAATGCATATTGAACGCGCTTGGGACACATACCACCATACCACACACATATATATGTATAATATGTACGCGTGTACGGTGGGTACTCGGCGTGGCGAAAGTGGTGAGCTGCGTGGCGGTCGAACCACTGCCGCTGACTCATGGTAGGTAGGTATGACAAAGCAGAGTGAGTGAGAGGAGTCGGATGTGGTGACCGGAGAGAGGGCGCAAGCGAACGAGAGCAAATGGATGAGAGGACATACCAGGATGTTATGGCATAATATGGCTTTCAGCTCCGAGCAATTTATAAATATCAATTATTTCGGTCCCTTTTAGAAGCCCAAAATACGTTTCAACTCGATACCTCCACCCCCTACACATCTGCACAGCATCCGTCAGCACAACAACAAAATAATATTATAATTTCGACAAAAAGCAATTATTCATGATTTTCTTCTACCACCTCAATAACAAAACATGTCGTTACGAGTAAATAATAAACACGTAAATATTAATAAGATAGACATATAAATAAATTCACAATGCTACACTTTACATTAACTACGATTAAATTAGTTCAAAAATTATTGCGGGCAGTAATTATATAATATAGGTATGGTAAAAATAATATCACTAGGCCTTGCAAACAATTACAATAATTACATTAAAAGTTTACATTAGAAACTATATTATATTTTACGGTAAAATTGTTTTGATAATGTCGTAAACGTAAACACTAAAATACAATTATTGACACTTAAGAATCGGTTTCTGATAATATACCCTGGAAAAGTTACATGTAAAAAATATCAGGTTAAAAATGTGAAGAAAATAATGAACGTTAAATACATTTTTTTCTATAAACAAAGTTTAAGAAATAAATTAATATTATACTTAGTTTGAGACATAATAATAGAACTCATAATAGAACCATTATCGTGCGCGTTTGATTTTTATATTTATCCTACTCCTCACTGTTATTATTATTTGTATAATTATTATTATTATTATTACTACTATAGAACACTACAGTATTTTTGAAAACTTAATATGGATTGCACATTTAATTTCCAACCCAATGACATATACATGAAAGAAAATATTCAACGTGAAAAATATACATTCGTTATTGCAAAAATAATTGCTTCCTCAATCTGCTGAAAAACTAAAATTGCACCTACCTAAAAAGTTTTCTTTAAAAATCTATCCAAACATTGAATTAAAAAAAAACATTATGAAGAAAAATTCAAAAAATTAAAATTAAAATTTTAGACTAAAAATTATATTACCTGTTTAGAAAAACGTTAACAAAAACTTGTGGGTATATGAACATTCAAACATACTCCTGGTATTATTTGAATTCACAATTCAATTAATTTTATTAGATATTAATATAATTTTGATATAAAGTTATTTTTTAAAAACCAAATTCAAAGTTTAATATTTACAGATAAATCATTGCTAACCTAATATTTAACTACAGATTTAAAAATAAAACATTATATAGTAGTACGAGTTAGGTAAAGAATGAAATTAATTTTAGCTGTACTACAGTTAAATATCTATTAATGTTAATCAAATCTATTCACATAAATTTATGATTCATGAAGATAAAATATTAATTTTAAAAGTATCTTTGAACACGAGTTTAGCCAGAATCTATAAGCACAGATAAATTTGGATTTTTTTATATTTAATTTACATTTTAATTTATGATATTTTTTTCAACTTTTTTCAAAGGCTAAGTATAAAATGTTATTCATTTTAAAAACTTTTTTGTTGATAATTTATTAAAAAAAAAAAACAAACAAACTTCTAAACGTTTATGCATACAAGATTAAGAGACAATAATAAATTTATTATTACACAAAAAACGTTATAATTATTTGTTAAGGTAGAATTTTGATGAAATTTTTGCCTGAAAATCACTGGTTATAACGAGGTACAATGGTGATTGCATCAGCACGTACATTAGACTTAATTTTATTATTAAGAAAAAAAAGTTTTTCTTACATTTTTAATGACATTAAAACATTTGATTCATTTGATTCATGTCACCAGACTATGTAATTTACTAAACAAATTAAATTAGGATAAAAGTTTTTATTTTAATTAATAAAGAAACAAACAAAACTTCTTAAGTTATTTCCAGCAGGCCATTTATCAAAATTTAAAGAATATAAATAAAAAGCTGGATGTATACAAGTGGGTTACTGTAATGGATGGAATTAAATGTGAATCCAATGATATTATATCGTTGTATACGAAAAACGATTTTGAGCGGAGACGGTATATCTGCCTAGGATATATTATAGATTATTATTACTTATTATTAGGGCTCGGATTTAAATTACTTCAATATACAAAAAAATGCCTTATAACTATAAAAAAATGACCTTTCAAAAAATGCATTATTTATTAAATAAATTAAAATTATAATTAAAAAATGAGTAAAAAAATATATTTGCATTACTATGTACAAAAAAAAAAAATTACTATAATTAGAAATAAGTTAAAAATTAAATTACATTTGCATTGCATTTTAAAATAAGAATTTCTTTAATTTTTTGGAATTTAAATGATCGACGGTTGTCTGCCAATAAGTTTAAGCAAATTTTTATTAATTGAGAAAATTTTCTTTGCATTTTAAATAAACTGATCCACTTCGGAAAATTTGACCCGTATTTCTTCCAATACTCGATGTGAACCATGTGCCAAACAAGTAACATAAATCATTTTATAGTACAATAAGCTAAAAGATTGTCCAGCCTTGGCTATATACCTATGGAGCTGCTTCACTCAAAAAAGTAATACCATGTCATGTTTTATTCATGTTGGCCACAAAATTAAAAGAGATCTATCAAAAAATTTTGCGCTTATATTATGATTCGCTCTTTCTAAAACATTACTTTTTAGTAAAAATGCTTTTCCGGGCGTATCTACTAATAAAGTTCCTCTAATTTTTATAAGTGTGTTTTCATACATTTGACAAACATAATTTTTTCTTAAAGTTGATTTATCTAATATTTTTTTATTAGTTCATTATTTTTATATTGTTCTAAAAATTTGCGAAAAGTTGGTTGATTCAACTTAAACATAGGTATATTAGCACATAGAAATGCATTAGTTAAGTCTTCAAAGAATGATGATTTTTGTACTGTTAATAAATTTTGAACTTTAGTACCTGAAATTTTTCGTTGTAATCTTTGTTTGTGCTTATCTCGTGATACATGTTGAGTAATTGTAATTTTTTTATCAGTGGCAACTTTCACCTCACATATTTTACAAAACAAAATTTGACCATCCGTGGAAAACACATCACTACCAAATTTTCTTACGTATCCACGAAGTCGGTCCGAACATGGCATCCTTACTTTGTCATTTAAATTTTAATATTTGTTTTGTTTATACAAATTACAGAACAGAAACAAAAAATAACTCAAAAATGGCTAAAATTTTCTGAACTTTAAACCGAAAGGAACAAAATCCAAAATATAACTAAAAAGATCTCTTGTCATTTTTCATTTGAAGCAATATTTGTAGTAGAAAACGTCGTCCGTAATTATTTAATATTATAAAATCGTACGTTTTTTCTCCTTTAACCGCTTTTATTTTGAGTACCGTTTCGAAAATCAAAAAATTAGCTGTCTAAAGTACCAGCTCAAGAACATTTCCTCTCAGAAAAGATGCGGCGCTTAATATTTTTGAGCAAGTTTAGAGGGAGAAAATAAAAATAAAAACAAATAAACATAATTGTAAAACCAATACATGAAATATACTAAATAATAATAATACACTAAAATACAAAATGTGATAGTGTACTAAAGTTGTTGTGTCGTGTAATTCCTTTAAATAATAATTAATAACTCCGTTAGTTTTGAATACCGAAAAGTGAACTGTATTTTACCATATTACACCACCCATCATAAAATAATAATAATAAAATATATGACACAAGAATATCATACAAATGTAAAAGGGGATGTAGGCGCCCACCTACTATATAATACAGGATATAATATAATTGAACCGATTGTTCGTTGTTAGAGAGAAACTACATAATATAAGCTATAATAATACAAAGGCCACGAAGGCAATAATAATACACTAGAATGCAAAATAATGATATCACAATATTGTTTTGTTTACAGACAGTAAATGATAAAAACTGCGTATCAATTTCGTGATACCACGTTACCGGTTGCCGTCGACCACTCGACTGTCCTTATGACATAACCTCCAACGCTTGCCCGATACTGTTTTCAGGCACCCGCGCACGTCAACAATAACTGACAATAATTATAAAATACCGACCGAGTCGCCCGCTCGCACTCACGATAATAAAGGCTTTATGCCACCGATGGAAAAGGCCTTGCACCGTATTGATCCCGTGATCGAATATTATAAATTATAATATTACATCAATACGTCCGATATCGAAAGGCGACGGGACACGTAAATATTACGGGACCGCGGCAACGGCAACGACGGTGGGCATGGAACGACAGACGAAAACTAGCCAATCGGCGGTAGGCCTGGGTTCGCAGTGGCTGGCCAGGGAGCCGGTTTGCACTATACGGCGGCGGGGTTGTTGGGCTCTTCTAGAAGCTTCGATCATAGGAGCACACCCGGGACAAAAATAAAATGTTGTAGATGCCGGAGTCGGCACCGAACAACAGAAATTGTGAAAAATAATGTATTTTTTTTTCACAAGAATCATGTGATGAAATAATATGCAAAAAAATAATTTGCGATTTACACCATTTAAGTATATTATTGTAATATTTAAACTTCGTCTCCAAGTGCCATACGAAGCGCTTCTTAAGAGGACGTCGCACCCGCATGTGTTGTCTCCGTTTTACACACGTACGACATAGGAAATGTTCGTTCGCTAGTTTCAATAGGATATTGTCAGTTTTGATATTAGAGCAAATCCGCCTATTATCAAACTTTTAGGTAGCAACATTATATGTGTTCTCTCGTTGGTTTTTTACGATATTTTAATTTTTAAGTGAGTTATGGGTATGTAAATTATGAATATTTTAAAATGTTCATAACTCACTTAAAAATTAAAATACCGTAAAAAACCAACGAGAGAAAACAGATAATGTTGCTGCCTAAAAGTTTGATAATAGGTGGATTCACTCTAATATCCAAACTGACAATACCCTATTGAAACTAGCAAACGATATTTGCTAGGTCGTACGTGTGTGAGACAGAGGCAACACATGCGGGTTAGACGTCCTCTTAAATATTTTGGTATTTGGTTATACCTTAAGTCTATTTTATATTGCCCCACGATAACTATTAGGTACCTTATTATAGTTTATTATACTTCTAAGTTATCTTTTGATGAATAGGTTTATATATAAATATTCATTTAAGTTGTTAACTTTAATATTATCCATTAATGACTGTTTGAATTAACACCATTATTCAAAATATAAAATAATGTTTTAATTTTTCACACTCGTAATTTCATGTCAATCATAACGGATATACTAGCATAGCCACACATAATATTACAATAGACATCGGGTGTTTTCAAATGATAAATTCTTCTTTTAAATTAATTGTTGGAAAAAATTATATTTATATAATATAATTATATTATATTTATAGATCGCTAAAATAATATATAAATATAGGTTTAAATGGTTTAATAATAATATATTTTACTAAAAACAAGAGAGTAGGCACCTAACTCTAACCCACCATCAAAAACGACGTGAAAGTAGTAATTAACGGTGGCAATGCATTGAAAATCAAACTAACCTAACCGAAATGTGTTAAATACTCGAAACGTGTTCAGCCAAAACGCAATTTCTTATGTAGCCGTGACTGGGTTGCAAATTAATGCTAAGGTGACTTACTGTGAATGATATATCACACTATACGAATGTACGACCAAAAGAATCGAAAAAAAAAACGATCATAATATACGCACTATTCACCCTCGCCAGAACGGTGCACTGTAATACACTCTTACTAATTAATAATTAGTAATATAATTAGTATAATTAGTAATTATATTAAAATTTCAGTGTTATCCTGTTATTTCAATCTTCTGATTTGACTTTTGTAGTATGTATAACATTATTGAATTAAACGAACTTGACTACCTAATTTTCAAAACTAAATAAGTGATATTTAAATTGAACAACATTTTTATCTTTAGTTTAAAAGAATAATTATTGTTAAAATAGATTTAAATAATCGGTCAACAAAGTGGAATTACGTTTTGTTTCAACTAATCATCTTTTAATATTGCAATTGGTCAACAAATTCCAAATTATATAAGATTAAGTAATATGCAATCAACTATTCACTAATTTAGATATTAAGTTTAAAATCTAAAATCTAATATGGATTTGTTTTTTATTTATTAATTTAATTGTGTTAATACACTAAGTATTTTTACAATGTTAGGTACTATAATATACGATTAATATGATTACAGTATTATGTTTACCACAATATTTGCATTATTACAATTAATTTTTAAATTTTGGTTAGCTTATAACTCTAGGTCAGAATCTGAGATTGACGTAATGACGTGTCTTCTTTAGGTTCTAGTAGGATATCCTGTGGTAGCCGAGGTTTAAGTCTTAGATTGGTGGGTTTATGGATTTGTTATTCTTTCAATCACAATGTGTTATGTATAAAATATTATACAATTATATTTTTAGTCAGTTTTTATTCAAACTAAAAGAATTATTAAAAATTATTAAAAATTATAATTATTTGTTTTGAATACTGGGACTAAATATTTAAATTAAAAAAAAAATCGTTGAAACGCCATGGAAAAGGTTGATAACATTGAAACGTAAACATTGGAATCATGATTGATGGTAGGTTATAAAATTAATTAATTATGTTCACTTGAAAATACGTAAAAGAAATTATGTCTGAAAAATGAATGCTTTGTAACAAAACACTCTCGGGAGTCTTCAATTTTCACTTTTGAATATATTATAAAATAAACTGAAAGCCCATTCGATATAATTTATTAATATTGAAACTCACAATTATATTTTTGGTATTTTTTTATAGTAATATCATCAGAATATAATATTTAAATATAACAATTGCATTTATTTCAAAATACTAATAATAATATAGATCAACAACATTTTGGATTATGAATGTATTTTTGATACGAGTCTTAATAGTTTATAATTTATAATACAATATTATATATATTTGTACTTTTTCATTCAAAAAATAAAAATAATAAAAGTACCTAGTTGACAAAATGTGCAATTTAATATAATGTGACCAGTGCACTATATTAGTGGAAATGGCAAACATTTGATTTGGTAGATTCGTAACTTCACGTTAGCGTGGATATGGAATAGATTGGAAGAGTCATGACCTTCAAAAGAAATAACTTAGGAACTCAAGACTTTTATGGTGTATCTTTTCACAAAGAAAATGTTTAAACAATTTTCTAATATTAAGCAAAAAAAAATGAATTTCGTTGCATAGTTTTATAATATACTTGTGTCAATCTATAATATAACCGATAATTAAAATATACCTAAACGCGAAAATAGTGCATTAAACATTTAACTGCTTTCCTCCCAATATTACTTTTTCATTATCAGCTCGTAACGAGTTTTTATGTTGTTTGTCCATCATCATAACTCGCACAAGATAATAGGTTTCCTTTCTTAGTTTTATATAGTAGGAAAAAAAACTAACTGTTGCTAGGCAACACCTAATAATAATTGTTTATTTGATTTGGACTGCTATTTTTTTTTATATATACAGGTACGCAAAAGTAGCTAGCTAAAAGAAGTAGTTCTCTAGCATATAGTGGTCTTAAAAACACGGGTATAATAGTACTCTATACATAAATATTAAATTGACTTTAGTATTGAAAACCAAATACTTATTAGAAATGTATGTTATACGTCATACTGTATTGTGTAATAATTTTCATCTGACAAAGTGTATTCGAAATAAATATATGTAGTAATGTAGTTTAATTGTACGTACAGGGTTTGTTGAAATAAATAAACATTATGACTGTTTTCCATTCATTATTTATGTATATATTATTATAAATTGTGATATTACAAAATACAACAGTGTATTATAACACTCCAGCTAAAACACAGTGTCGAATAAAAAAAAAAAACCCAAAAAATATGCATTCAAAATTTCCCATTTTTGTTCAAAAGAATGATGGCGAAAATGCATAATCACCAATTTATATGTGAAACGATGGCATATTATAATATGGTCGGATATAAAATATATCTGGAGTTATTTTGATATCGGCTTGTGATACGTGTATGGATTACACATTACCATATTCATATCCGATAGTGGTAATGGACTTGAAAAGGATAATTCACCAAAAAAAAAAAAAAAATGTATGTATGTATATATTTATATATGCATATACATGAAAGGAAGAAAAAACGCGTTCTCGAAATCAAAATATAGAAGGAAGTTATTGCGGCAACTCGTAACAGTAGATTTTTATTATACATCTAAATATACTGAAATATGTTGCTATAATTTATGAAAGGAAAAAACACGCTACGAGACGATATGATAATGTTATTAGGTATAAGGTATATCTTACATTAAACATAATACTCGACATGTAGAGTTGTTGACGAAAATAATTGTAAGGTATACTGGTATTAGGCGTAGGTCATTATTAATAAATATATATAATATTATATATTAATTTTGTATACAAACGATAAGATATATATTATGAAATTGAAAATGTACCCATTTTGCCTTACGTATATTGCATATAATATATGGGCTGCATCCGAGTTGGGTCCCAAATTTAAAATATTGCTACACTAGTTGGGTCCCGAATTATTTTAGGTACTACACTAGTTAGGTCCCGGATTTTTGTAGGTACTACACTAGTTGGGTCCCGGATTTTTATAGGTACTACACTAGTTCGGTCCCTGATTTTATAGTTACTACATTAGTTGGGTCCTGAATTATTTTAGCAACAACATTAGTTCTTGAATATTTTTTGGTAAGTACTACACTATACTAACATTTTCCTTACAATTTTAACAGACCTAGGACTGTCTATAATTTATTTAGACCACAGGTATGGTTAAAAACTTAACCTAACATTTTTAATATTTTTTTCACTTACACCTATATAGCATTATGGCTATATTTATATTATATAATATGTATTTTTATACTTGGTTTTTAACATTTTTAATATTTTTACCAACACAAAAGTGATTTATTTTTTATACAATTCTAATAACTTGTATTTTAATGGAAAGGAAACAAAAAAAAAAAATACTGTAAAACACAATTTTAACCATACCTGTGGTCTAAATGGATTATAGACAGTCCTAAGTTTGTTAAAATGCAAAGGAAAATGTTAGTATAGTTACTTATCAAAAAATATCCAAGAACTAATGCTGTAGCTAAAATAATTCAGGACACAACTAGTGTAGTAACTATAAAAATCGGAGACCAAACTAGTGTAGTACCTATAAAAATCCGGGACCCAACTAGTGTAGTACCTGCGATTCGCCCCCAGTACTCGGGACCCAACTTGGATGCGCCGAATATATGTTACGATCGATTGGGGACATGTTAACCGTGCTAGTAATTAAACGTGATAATGATACGGCGTAGTACGCCTATATAAGCTCAAGTATAGTAAATAATTGGTCTAATGCCTAGTCACGTTGTCGTAATTGTTACTTGACTTCAAGTATACCACCAGTTAAAATGTGAAATTGAAAAACAAAAAATGAATTTGACCACTCTGTTTCGCGATTCTGTTTAATTTTTTTTTTCGTTATCCGGTCAAGACGTCGACCGCTATAACATAGTCAATGGATTAATTTTGACTAAAAAGTCAGTCACATTGTTGCTAGGAAGAATAATTATTTCATTCGTATTAAAATATAATAAATATAATATTTAAACTATCATTCATACTTTGAGACTCTAATAATAATAAAAAGTATGTATGTAACATTTTAATTTTTAACAATTATTATAAAAACATTGACCGAAGTTTAAGATAACCGTACATTAGAAAAATGTTTCAACAATTGATTCAGGATCACTCAAATGCAACGCGTTCGTGAATCTTTTGAGCACTTTTGAATCAATATATAATACTTAGATGCAAAATATTGCAATGCTTTTTATATACTTAAAATATATTCAACATATTCTTATACATTTTATTTTTGAAACTATAAAACTTATTTTAGGATTTATTATTCTTTTATCTCTTGTTTCATTTGTAAAAGTAAATATTTAAAATGAACAACTACCTATATAATTGTAAATACTGTTATTAGTTTTACTATTCAATGAATGCTGTTAATGATTTGAAGTACGCTGGTTAAAAATTCATGTTTATAGCGGGTTCCACTCTACTTAAAGCGGTAGTACTTTAGAGCTGTTCATATTAAAATGTTTTGTTGATTATATTTACATAGTTAAAATAACATTGAATAATACAATTATATTTCAAAGAAAAATATATACATATACGATAGTATACTTGAACATTAAGCAGTTCAGTTATTAGAAAATTATAACTATTGATTATTGGATTATTACAAATTTTTTTTTTTATCGAAATCCAAAGATTTTCAAGGACAAAGTAAATTTCATAAGATATGTTTTCACATCGTTATTGATTAAAAATTATCATTTCTTAACGACACAATTAACTATTTGTCTAAATTTATTTAAAAAAATATATATATGCATAAATACATATCAGTATATATCATGGAAATATAATAATATGTCACTTGAAAATAGTAATATGTATTTTATAGAGATAATAAATTTAATTGAAAACTTCTAGAAAATTTCAAAAATAATATTTCGAAAGTATAACTGTGCTCAATTTGAAAAAAAAAATATTAAACTAAATTCAACACCCAGATTTTAATTTTTCAGTAATATTCTGTTCGTAATATAAAATGTATTTCAGATACATTTAGTGAACATTCCACAGTCAATAAACCGCAAAATTCATAAGCAGCGTCTATTAACGCCGATTGTTCATCTTCTTTTAGTTTTCTTAAAACTACATTGCTATGTCGATTGCCTATACTGCAATATCAAAATTAATTACTGGTATCTCAACTAGATTGTGTGACCATCAACGTTATCCATACGTCATTGTTGTAATGAAAATTAAGTGTCGGACAATATAATTTTTGGTTTGACACACCATCTGTGGTCACTTTGATTTATTAGTGACTCCTAGACACGCCGAAGATCTCAATAACGCGGCAGTTACTCAACTTGTAGTACCTACAGGTTGGTTTGGTATTCAACTTATATACACGCGTACTACAAACGAACTCTCTGCTGCAGCGAATATCAAACACTGTCGTTGACGGATTTTTTCTTTCTTGCACGCTGTGTGGGTACCTGTACTGCTGTGTACACACGTTAAAGCCAATAGTGTACATTTTTCCGCTGATACGAGTGTGTGTGACAAGTATTTCAATGGGTGAAAAAAAGGCACCCCTCTTCGTAGCTTTCTTTTCTTCTTCGTTTCTTTTGTGAATTACAATCTATTCGATATTATATGGCGGCAGCATGAGTTCTAAGAGTGTCGAAAAATCTCCTATATAAATCACTGGAAAAGGTTTTATTTTTGTTTTGCTACTTAGATTAAAACTTCACACCCCGATGTTATTACTATTATAGTTTTATTGTTTTGTGGTCTGTGTTTATTTATTTCATTGGTATTGTATTTTCAACAAAAATCGAGATTACTACATTATACTAGATTTCTACGTTTTCTGAATGTTTAATATGCATGATATTGTAATATTGAAACAAATATATTATTATTTATAGTTTAGCTAATTAACACTTGTTTATCTATATTGCGTAACCAGTGTGCCGTACTGAGATGCTTATTTTTGCCATGTATTTATTAATAATTATATCACAATGGATAATAAATAATTAACAATAATAATAATATTATAATAAAAATTATGAACATTATGTTTCTAGTTACTTATTTGAATATTAACGAGTTCTAAATAAGCATAAGATGATCGAATAAAATTAAAAAATTTGGAATCGGCACATATTATATAATAATTAGCATTTTTGATTTTAAAATAATAAATTCACATCATGTATTTAATAATGTGTTTTCATGTAATATAATCATATAATTACTATTTATTATATCTATATAGTTTTCAAAATTTTTTTTAAATTATTTTTTTGACAAATATTAGACACCTAATTATTTTGTAAATAAAATTTGATTGCATTTTACTCCACTTGAAACTGTACAGTTATTATATTATGATTATCGTACTCATGCGTAATTTTAAGTTAAAACCGTCCAGAGTCAGTTCCTACACGATATTATGTTGTTTTTGAGAAAGTAGAAAATCTTCAAATAAGTTATTATAAGTGCTTGACATACGTATCTTCGGCTGCTGGTACTTTAAGAATAATCGATATGCGTAAGACTGTAAGAGTATTCAATTTAAATCAGTGAAGTGACTTAAGGTGCGTTTTTAAAATGCCTCAGGAGAAAATACGTCAGGAATTCGGTACGCGACTATGACATGACGCCAACATTCGCTCCATTAAAGTTCTTGGTCGAGATTTGTCAAACTCAGAGTATCTAATGTGTTTAATATGTCGTCCCCATTCTCCATGTAGGTATAGTACTTACATGACTTAAGACCCAACCGGCTGTTGTTGGAGTGAAATATAGTAAGCGTAGCGAAGAAAGATTTCGTTTAAAAGTTGTCTAAAGTTTCGGCTGGTTAAATTTGTAGTTGGTACATATAATAAGATTTATCTTCAAAACAATCGAAGCAATTGGATAACCATATGAGTTTTCAAATAGTCTATTTAATCGATATTATTTTATTTTCCTACATCAATTTTTTTAAATATTCAGTAAAAATTTAATTATCATATTAATTATTCCATGAAAATATTAGTAATATTACAATGCAAGTATACATGCATATTCATTCGTAAAATAAATTTAATTAAATTGATTATTATATTAAATTGAATCAATTCAATTCAACTAAATGTAATAAAGATTCGTGTATCACATACGTAGTACCCAACATAATAAATTATACAATATATCTATATAATTCACTACTGATCAAAACGTGAGACGTATATCAGGGATTTTGTTTTTGTTAAAACATTTTGAAATATTCCCAGCATTTCACTATTTTAAACATGCGTGCAAAGTAGCTTCGTCGTCGTTGGTGTGACTGTTCGTTTTTATATTTTTGAGACAATATATTTGTTGTGCCAAAAGCTTGCAATTAAAATGAAGTATCATCGTTTGGCGAGCATTTTGAAAGTGACAGGGTGGTTTCGAATAATAAAGAGAGATAGAGGAAGGACGTAAAAGAGGGATTGAATAGGAGGGATGGGGTGAGAGAGCTAGAGAGAGAGAAAAAGAAAGAGATATAGTGAAACAATCAACGATATAATTATGTCAACATTACGATGGGGGCAAAGACGATAAAACAGGTTTTGGTAGGGATATTTTCGTACAGTTTTTATGATAATAATAATACTAATAATAACACTATGATGAGATAGCGGAAGGACAAGACAGGGTAGATGGGTAACCGAAATCGTTTCCGCCCTCGATCGCGTACTTTAAATGAAAAATAGTGACTTCTCCCGCAGACGATGGTATTATATTTTAATATTATATATGCAGCATTGCAGCTAGATCATTGATGATGGTGGTAATGGTGGTGGTGGCAGAGGCACACTCGATTATATATATGCTGGTTGGCTGTGGTAGTGGCGGACGAGGAAACTCTCGAAATCAGATATTAATATACGCCGTCGCATTATGTTGAGTTAAACGCGATACGATTTCGTAGCCACGGGTTCTGCTCGATATGATGCTGGTTAGAAAACGTTTTAAGCCTCTTAATAAATTGTTTAACTTATGTATAATATGTCGCATTTTCCAATGATATATTACATGCGGCTGATGCAGCGAAGAATTATTATATTATTATGGGGCAGTCATATTTTGTTTAGCTGCAAACACAACGGTTGCTTGCATTTTGTCTCAAACCAGCTTGGTTTAAATAGGACTAAATTAAAATACACACTGACGCATAATCAGTGTACGTAAAGGAGAATTACAGTACAAACTCATCCTTTTAAAAATTTACCTTATACAAAATTTTTATATTATGATGTCGATATTCAATATATGATGTAAATACTACTACTATATAGGTATAATAGATGAAATTTCATATTATTATGAGTGAATAGCCGAAATAGCTTAAGCGGCTATTTCTAAGACCACGCCTAGAAAAATCAAATAGCTAATAATATGTTCAATGTTCATATATCTAGTTTCATTGCATTCATACCATTCCAGTACACTTACATTATATGCCCACAACTGTTTGATGATAACTTGTTGTAAAAAGTTAAGAATAAGGACCAGACAAAGTGGATAATTGTATGCGCAAAAAGCAGTTTAACGAGGTTTTAATTATGTGGCAGTCAGGCAGTCATATTAATTCTTTAACCTTACCTATTTTCGATGAAACGTTGTTGACGGCTATTGCACAGACAATAAATGTGAAAAACAGCATCACTGCCCGTTAAACCTCCTACAGAGGTTGCATTTTATCTTCCCCTGTAACAAACAAAAACAATACAATTTAAATAATGGCAAATTCAATGTACGTAAATAATTTGTGTTAAGTGAATAAACGTCTGAAAACTAGCTTTTTGTTACCTACCCATAACACTAAAAAAAACAACTAAATATAACCCCGTTATTTTGAAAATATATTGTAAGAATAAATAATCTATTTGCAGACAATTCAATGTTGTGACCTGGTAATTGATTGGTTAAGTTTCGTAATAAAAACAATTTTTTTCTCTTATTAGACATACATAACAAATTAAGTATAAATATAATAAATACAACACTCAATAAAAGCAGCACAAGCTTAAGAATGCCATGTATATATTTAATATGGTTATAAATCTGATATTTAATATAAGTTTGTATAAGAAAAGCATTCGAATTGTAGGATTAATTAATATGTATGTTACAAATACAAATACCTAATGTAGTTTTACATTATTAAGAAATTATAATTTAAAATAACTATAGTATCTTAAACATTTGTGTTACCTCATGTATTTATATGCATTGTTATATGGTTGCATTTACTTTTTCAAACATATTAATACTCACATAACTATCCATTTGCATAACATATAACGGATCGATATACACAGTAAATATTATAATTACCATATAAATAAATAAAACATAAAAAAAATGTTTTGGAGTATCATTTGTAGACTATTGATACCATAATAACCGATTTTCACTGGAAAATGAGGCAATCATCTCGACCTCGTCCTCATTCATTACTGCTCTTTCATACCAACATATAAAAAGAATCATAAACACGCGCGCGCACACACACACACTACTAATATGTGGCAAACATCCTGGGATGAAATACCAATGTCAAACAAATTAAAATCAATTAAAAAGGTAATTACCAAATGGTATTCTCAGCCTAATATCTCTAGACGTTCCAAAACCATCAACACAAGAGCAAGAATCAGTCACCAACCTAACCCCTACTCACTCATCTCTGTAACCAATGAAACAAACCGCTCTCGATCAAACACATAGTTCTAGATTTCCCACTGTATGTCAACGCACGAAACATCCTCAACCAACCTTCATCGATGGAGGAAGCACTAAGAGAACACAATACTCACTTAATACATAGCTCCTTTAAATATATTAACATCAACACCAAAATCTAATACCGTAAACAATCTCACTACTAATAACTGTATTGTAAATATTGTATAAAACTGTAAAAACTACTAACCCATAATTATGTAATTCTCAACTATAACTTAATTTTATATAACAATGTAAACTTACCGTAGGCTAATGGCCTAGTTTTTGATATCTTATTATCAATAAAAAAAATCAATTTTTTTATGCCCACAATTTTTAAATAAAATACAAAGCAATTAAGAAGTATTAAACTAGCCTGGTGTATTAGTTTATATTTAGTACGGTAATGATATATTTTTTGTACAAAAGATACTTATTATCTAGCTTACTTATTTTATTATACTCAGTGAGTTTATTTTTTTTGGCACTTGGACATCTATTACCACTTTGATTAAAATATCCTACATAGCATTTAAAACAAAAACAAAATATGTACCTAATAATAATTAGCATGTTTCAAATATTTATACTCTTGTAGAATATTATTTCTATATTTGATTTAAAATTTACCTATGTAATAAACTTAAGTGGTTATTATGTTAGTAAAAAAAAAAATAATTTTTAATTACAACCTTATAAAATATAATCAAAACGTAGACGTTTTCATAAATAACATTATTCACTTTACATCATTGATTCATTTAAATTATCAGTTAATTATATAACAAATGGAGGAGAAAATAAATCAAAATTTGTATAAACCCACCTAACTCATACCTCACGTGTCTTAATCAATTAATGTTGACCAACTAAATAATCAATAAATAAATATTTATGTTCTTAAAATAACTCTAACATTAGATAAAATTTAACACATGAATCATTTGAGAATACATAAAAAAATTGTTTGACATTTTTCTTTGGTTAATTAAATACGAACCACAATATTATACTGAATAATATTGTTGAACTATAAACGTTATTTTTAAAGTTTATCAAACCTCATGTTTTTATTTTTTTTATTAATTATCCCATGCCAAAATAGGCTATTTGGTGGTTATTTTTGTCGGTTTTTTTAACTGCGAGGAATTGTATGATTAGTTTGGAACACGTGTATGTGTGGCAAGCTTTATGGCACTTAGAACCTGAGTGCTCACCCATCCGGGAACTAGTGGCAGCGGGCTGTGTGTTACATAAATGATTGTAGCGACCGTGACACACCAAAAGCCACTAAACCTTATTTTTAATATCAGATAAAATGTCAAATGGAACAGAGTGTAGCTTTTTCATTCGACAAAAAATTCTTTCAAAAAGATTTTAAGTAAATTAATCAAATCATAACATGTGTTTTTACATGGATGCTAATATACATCGCTTTGTATCAAAAATTTATAAATAATCTCAAACAAGAAACTTTAGTCAGTAGAGTTCATGTAAACGAAAAGTTATTAAATACGAAATTTCGTTTAATGATTAGCAAAAGAGGGCGATCCAGTTAGAGTGTAAACAATGTAAACGACAAAAATCCTTGCATTTTGTACAGTCTATATAATTGAGAACTTCCCATCATTAAAAAAAAAATAAAATAATTGTATACTCGTATATAATCACTATGATAGTATAATGTTCTGCTTTGCAGATTGTCGATAAATCAAAAAACCTATATAAAATTATCTCGAAAATAAAAATTTCTAAACCATGTTTTTTTATAACTGATAATTTTGAAATATGCAGAAAATATTATTTTTTCAATAAGTGTTTAAAATGTTTATTTATTGAAAACAATATTCATAAGAATAAAAATTTGAAAAAATACCAATTAAAGATTTATTATACGTACGAATATTATAATAGTCACATAAAGCAAATTTATAAAAAATATGAAATTTGTGAAGAGCTAATAACAAAAAAATGTATGACTCACATTTAATAATTTTAACACTTAATTTTGTAGGTGAAAAACTATTGATAATATTGTATTTATTTATTTTGAAAAAAACTAGTAGCTCTTTAAATTCAGTCTTTTTTTGGTATTTATTTAAACGTACATACCAATAAGTGTGCTTATAATAAAAATTATACCATACTTAATATACATACATATTATGTAATATGTGCATATTATGTTAGAAGTATAATCCTGATTCTTTTCAAACATAGGTACAAATCAATATTTTAATATTTGTATAACGAATCAATTCACTTGTTCTCGTAAAACATTATTTCATATCGTCAAGTATTTATCTAATGTGTGGAATTACTAATATATATATATATATATTATATATATATATAAACATTAAAACATTAATACTTTTTATTTATTACTGTTTGATCATCTCACCGAATAAAATTAACGATATTTGTCTAACAATAATATGTACATTATTTAATAATTTGTGAGCTCTTAGTCTTTTTAAGGCTAACTGACTTACTCAATACAAAAAGGGAAGCATTTGGTACAAATGCAGTTTAGTTCCCATGCGATTTTTTTCTTCAAAACGTGTGTTCTAAAGCACTGAATACAAACTATAATTAAAAAATTCTCGAAAATCATTATTTTGGAAGCATGTCTTTCCAAAGTTTACGATTTTATAAAGCGAAGGGATTAATGGTTATGATATTGCAAATTTGCATATCCATTCTCCTGACATCGTGGCCGATTTCGATACTGTCAATAATATTCGTTAATGGCTTCGTCCATCTTGTATTCAGCCGTCCGTGATGAAGGTGTTAATCGTTCTACAAATATTGTATAGGTTGTGCTTTTAATAACAATTGAAGTAACACGTCCTTACATCGGCATCCAAAATGTTATCGGTGAGAAAAAAACGTGAGTAATAGAAAAAAAGTTATATTATAACGGACGAGAAGTGAAAATGCGTTTTCGCGCCGGGCGACGGAACTACAAAGGCAGATCTTCGATGGTTTTCAAACAAGTTTCAGTCGTCAGCCCAACGGTGTTTTGATTGGCTGGACGGGATGTACAGTGTTCACAGATTGAAGGGAGACACAATTATTGAATTATGTGAAACGACGACCGGCGTGGAAAGTTTGTATGACCGTATCCAGGTTTGATGAACAGTGAACTCGTTAAAAGCAGAGGGGAATCTGTTGATAGTGGCTAGGATAGTGTCATAGCGAGGTGAGAAGGGGGGGGCTCAAGCTCACACCGACATATCGAACTTGCTATACCGGGCAGTACCAGTAGTACCCGAGAACTAACAATAAAATAGCAGCCTCCTCTGAAAAAAAGTCCTGGCTACGGTACTGGCCAAGAATATTGACTATATACATGTACGGGACTGGTAATGACATTTTATGTTGGTGATGGAGAGTAAATATAGATTTTATACACAGATTAACAATATTATTGTGACGTCATAAGTTCGATTCTACTTAAAATTAGTATCAACGCGTAAACGTCATTGAACGATCAAACCATTTAATAGAAATATAACTAGAGTCAGGAGAGAATAACATAATATAGAAGAAATTATTTTGATTTGTGTACAAAGTGCAGCATTCCCAAGTAACTGATTGATATAATATTCGTTAAAAACGAAAAAAAAAGAATTAAAAAAAAAAAACTTTTGTTGTAAATTTCCCAACGTATATAAATCAACTTATAAACGATTGGATTTTGTGATTTACTACTTCGTTGACATGTTTTATGGTATCATAGACGGAAACGAAACCTTTTATTTGAAAACGACCCTCACGTGAAAAAGTTTTAAATAAATAAAAAAACAAAAGCGTTGTTAGAGTTTTTAGTCAAAATTATTAAACTGATATTCGATTATAATATTATGTGTTTCAATATTTTTTTTCTTTACTTCGTATAATTATTTAATTAATGATAACGTTAAAAATCCCTTGTTTAATTTACTTTCTCTCATCCGGTTAGGTTGAAAAATAAACAACTGCGAATAATAAAATACTGCGATGCCGGAACTCGCGTTAAATTAATTAATTGACCCTGTAACAATTGTAATTACTTTTAAATTTTTATTTTTTGCTGGAATAGAAATTAGCTTTAAACTGGTATATATGTCTAACGTTAATAGCATTTTTGGTGATCACTTCATATAAGCCGTCGTATTAATTGATGTCTGGAACAGTAACACAAAACTTGAGAGTGAAGCTAATAAAGTTTTTAAAATGTAGTATTAATATTTTAATAATTTTAAATAATATGTCAATTAAACAATAGATAAATAAAAATCGAATGGAGTTTTAAAAATTATAAATATTCAATTTATACAATCATATTACGTGAAAGTAACTAGGTAATTTATGAGTTTTCATAAAAAATAAATTTAAAAAAAAACTATTGCGAAAGCCTTGATCGATTTAAAAATCTAGTTACGAAAAATATATTTCGTTTTAAGATTGATCGACACTTTAAAAAAAAATCTAAATTCAACATAATATTATACAATATTAAATTTAAGCCATGTGCACAATTTAATAGGTATGTTGGTGATTTTAAAAACCTACTTTGTTCGCAAAAATAAGTGCGAAAAATGTGAACGATTATTTCGTCATAAAAGTAAGAAATTTATACAAATTATTTTAAATATTTTGAAGATAAAAATCAATCTTAAATATAATTATCCACGTTAAAGAGTATAAAATGAAAAACTGAGAAGGAATAAAAATATTTTTTAAGTTTTTTGTTTTGGTTGTTTAGTACTGATTGACGGAGAAAATAATATATTAAACGAATAATGTATGTTTATTACTGTTGTGTTATAATTTTTGGTCAACATAATATTCGATAACAATTTAAAGAACATTTTGGTCCAGAAATTAAATTATATCTTAATAAACAGCGTTCTACTAGAATCAATCTAAATTCAAATATTTATTAAGTGGACTTAATCATCAATCATTGTAAATGCCGATATACCTTAAAAGTAAAATACGATTCCTGTATAGTTGTCGGATTTATCATTTATTTTCAAAGAATAATTCAATAGTATATTATTATGTGTATTATTTGTATATAAATATATATTTTCTTTTGGATTGTTATTTATTCAACTCGAGTCCCGCTTGATGGACTACCTTGTAACATTGCAGTTAAGGTACGTTTAGAATAAAATACTTGAACGTTTTTGTATAATTTTTTTTTGTTTTTGTTTTAACGAAGAAATATAGTGACACTTGAATAGTTGTTATTATCATTCCGCCAACTCTATAAAATGTATTCGTCCGGAATAAATGCGGTGTATTAAAAAAGATAAGATAAAAATATGAAAAAAATCAAATATGTTATGCAACACCCTCATAAAATGGCATCTTCCAGATACAGGTATTACTTACTTTTTAATGAAAATATCGCTTACACATTTGACAATGTTAAAAAAATAAAATACAGATACAGCATTTAAAAATTTTATGAGTTCCAGAGTTGAAGAAATAGCAGCAATTTTTTTGTTCTACTTAAAAAAATGCATTATCAAAAACCCAATACCTACCACAAAACTAATTTTTAAATTGTTTTAGTTGTGCAACACAAATCTTATTTTTAAATTATGAATATATAATAAACGTACAGTGTATTATATTAACAGATTCACCAAGTATTCTAACTTCCATTTTTCTTAAGTAAGAAATTTATTCAAATTCTTTTTTTTTTTAAATTTTTACCTGTTGTTAAGATGAAAAATTATTATTTTTGTCAAATGATTACCATTGAGTAGTGCGTGTTTGTTCTTAAATGAACCCTACTTGAAATATGTATCTTATTTTGGCTATAAGTAGTAATATAGTAGTATAGCAGTATCTTGATGTGTATCGGTACGTCGGCTAAAATTCCATAGTGTGGAAAAGGTTAAAGTTTGGATGGATATCGTTTATTGGTAAGTGGTAAGGTTGTATGGAGTCCCAGCAGTGTTGCCATTATAAGATAGTTTTATTTTAATTTATGTGAATGTATCATCTGAGAATAATTTTTCGATTGCGTTGTTTGAAATATTTTTAATCGTTGGAAAAGCTGCTTCGTCGGCAATTTCATTGTCTTTTATATTTTATAATTATAATGATACCTATTTTAGTACGACACATTTAAGTGTTATTTGGGAGGTATTTAAGATACTGAGAAATTTAGAAGCCTTATATAATGATTAATTAGTATTATTATAATAAATAATCCGTCAAATTAAACTAGAATTTTGTTAAATACAAATAATTTTATATTTGATCCCTTCGGTGTCCTTCGTAAAATTGTTTTCCCGACGTGAGCTAGAGAGAAACATCTCGCAAATTGAATCGATTGAGCTTATTCTTGGAATCTATTCATTTGTAGACGCGCCTTCTCAATACTTACTAAGAGTAATTCATGTCATGCTCCCTTTTATCTCTATCTATAAATATACGGAATTTCCACCCGCAATTACTCGAAGAATCACGTAAACGCAAAACTGAACATTCAGCAGACCAGCAGGCATTAAGTTTGCTGTTTAATAAAAATATTATTATCATCAAATAACCAGGATTTTCTGAAAATGATTTGTTGCGAAACTGATCTACAAAAACACCTACAACTGGTAAACTAGTACCAAAGCCTATATATTACTAACATAATATTTTCTATTATTCAACTTTTAACATGATACTGAATTTAAAAAATATATTTATATTTTTATAGTTCGATACGTATAAAATCTATTTCACTGGATAAACGAAGATTTCGATTAACTATATTAAATTCATGGATACTTGAATGGTTTACTAGAAAACGTACGATTTATTTCCAGGCTAGTATCACTTTTGACTATTTGAGTGTATTCCTGTAATAATGTCATAACACTCATAACATTTGTATTGTCATTTTTAAAGCATAATAAGTTTTTTCAATTGAAAATTGTTCACAGTTTTAACTACAAAATAATTTTCAAATTTTAACGTTGTTGATGAAATAAATTCTACACGTGAATTTACAAACATTTTAGGTAGATATCAAGTATTGTATTAACTCAACATATTAAATTATTACTACTATGCTTATAATATAAATACTATACACTCTACTGTTTTACATTTGCTTTTGGTAATAACCAACATATAATATTATGAATAATAGATGGTGATCAAATGTTCCTTTATATTGTAGTGTTCCACTTAATTCCTAATATCCATTATGATAATACTATAATATCAGGTATTGGGATGGACAAAACAATATCATCTAATAGAAGGGTACATTATTTCATTTGATGACAGGTCATGTATTCACATCACCAGTATACCACTGAACTGGAACAATAAACAACCGACGTGTCTGTGCGAGTTCCTCGAGATTATACGAAAACAATAAGGAAATATATTTTGTCAAAAGGTATAAGATAATGCTCTACACTTTACTATTGTCTGAATTCCAGACCAGACGTATAATAATGTGAAAACCTATTGGAATAATAGTTTGTAATCAGAAATCATGCTGATTATTATTTTTAATTAAGTATGGAGTCAGTTGTATTTTGAACAACAGTGAGTCTTGAAAATTATAAGTTTGGTTTTACAAAAACCACAATATAAATGCTTTTGAGGTAAGTAAATAATAGTTTTTTGCAGAAGCTTGATTTAAAAATTTAAATTACGATTCTACGATAATATTCAGTAGATATTATTATACTTTTTTTATATATTTTAAATTAATAATTATGTTTTTGTTATAAAAACTGAAATTATTGATTGTACCATATTTAATAATTATTTATATATTTATTATTATTTAACGTAAAATAATATTATGGGCACATTATGTGCAATTGTTAGGTATGTAAGATTGCATATTTGAGATGCCGTGCTATGATAATTCCATGATAAATGGTAAAAACCAAAACATAAATCTTATGTATGTTGGATGTAAAAAAATCCCAGTTATCGACTTATAGTTAATAGCAAAAACACTTCTAAATTACTAAATGTGTGTATACTGTGTAGAATTAGTAGGTATGTCAATATTATTAGTAGGTGTCCACTCGCCATAGAATAAAGATACTATACAAAAAACTATAAAAAATGTCTAGGAATCGTTAACAAATAATAATAATATATATATTGTTTTTATTAATTAAATTATGGCGTTCCTAGCTAAGTAGATATCTCTAAGCCTACTGATATGTAAATTTTTTAACATAATTGCAATATAATAATAAAATGATAATTATTTTTAAAATCATTTATTACATAATAAATAATATCATTATAGACAAGTAAATTAAATATTATACTTAACGCTAAATTCCTGATAGGTTCTAAATATTTTGTATCTGGAATAATATACTTATTAAATCTATGAACTGCTGAATGTGTATAAACTATAAAGTGATTTGTTTATATTGGTATTTCAACCATACGATGAACAACTGCATTATTCATAAATAACATGTTTTATCATATTTTAAATACCAAAATACTTAATTATTTTTGGTCTTAATTTAGTGCTTATTATAAATGGGTTTTTACAATCCATAATTACAATCTTCGTTTATATCATGCATTCATGCGACGAGTGTCGAGTACGTCTCATACATTATTCAGCAAATGGTAGTCATATTATGTTCCCCTCTCGAACAAGAAGTGTGAATTTTCAGTCTGAGTTAATTGTCCTCATTTACTCTTCTAAAATACGATGATTTTCATCTTCGTTTTAGATATTATGTAAAACATTATAGTTATCCATTAAGAGTTTCCATATAAAATGTTAAAACCTCTCTATTAGACTTCCAAGAGCCAATAATATTACCACTGTTTCAATTTTTTAATTTTTTTAATATTTATTAATATAAAATCAATAATATTTTATGATCATTGAAAAAATAGGAAATTAAAAACGTAATAGTACGACACAACATTTAATCTTAAAATATATTTTACATTAAAAAAAAATAATAATTCAAACTTATCCAACCAAAAATTGTTGCTAAAATAATAAGAAACTCAATAAATTAAAAGAATATATGCAATAACTCAGAAAATGTGTTTCTCCTTGGATTTTTAATTGCCTATCTAAAAATGTCAACTAGGCATAATGGTATATATCATATAAATCATTGTTTTATAAAAGTTATTTATTTATTTTAAGTAAATCATAAAACAAATTACATTATATTGATATGATACGAACAATATAATGTATAATATTTCATAGATGTGTTATTATAACGTATAATATTAAATTTTAACAACCCAAGACTATAATAGGAAATGTTTTAGTCACATAACAACAAACTAAACATCACTTGTCCAAAGTTTCAAGTCTGTTTTCCAGTTTAAGGACCTAGAATTCACTAGGATGCTTGATGAAATTGTGGTTTTGACTTATAATATTATAATATATATATCCCGTGAAGATTTACCCATTGCGATATCTCCTGAAATAATGGTGATATCGAAATTCTGGTTTTTTAATAAGACTCACAGGGATAAGAACTACAATTATTTCATATTTTAATGTTTTGATAACAATTTTAAAAAAAGTATTTTTTTATTTAATTATTTCCAAAAAAAACTAAAGATAACCATTTTGTAGATTTTATTTTTCTGAAAATATTGACGTTTCAAAATTTTATTTTCATTAATTTCCCGATTTTTAATATTTTTTTTAGTTTCGAGAAAAATTGTGAATTGTTAACACCGTATGTTATCAAACATGTGAAACGCATGGCCGCGTGCATTCCCGTACGGCCAATCGAATGCTTTCCGTGTTCCTAATAGTTATAAATTTATAATCATATTTTATTTCTTCAAAACTAGAAAAAATATTAAAAATCAGAAAAATTAATGAAAATAAAATTTTAAAACGTCAATATTTTTAGAAAAATAAACTCTACAAAATGGTTATCTTTAATTTTTTTTTGGAAATAATTTAATAAAATAATATATTTTTTTAATTTTTTACAAAAACATTAAAATAAAATAATTTAGTTCTTACCCCTGTGAATCTTATTATAAAACCAGAATTTTGATATCTTCATTATTTCGTGAGATATCACAATGGGTAAATCCTAGCAGGACACCCTGTATATATATATTATATATATTTACTGTGTGTTCACCAGTTTAGGAAACACTGAATTTCTCGGCCAGATTATGTTGCAATAAATCGAATATTTTTTACAGGCTAGTGATATACAGGGTGTTTTTGAAATGATTCTGATAACTAGTATATGCGTACTCAGTGTGATGACCCAATGATGATTTTTTTTCAATCTTTAAAATCTGGGTTTATTTTTCTTGTTTATAGAACATTATCTTAAATGGGAAAATTAACACTCACCGACTAAAATGTTTACGTATACAGTTGTAATAAATTTTTATAAAATAATTTTATATCCATATTATGTTAATCTTATTAATAACATGTATAAAAAAAAAATATGTAAAAATATTCAAAAAGTAACTAATAATAAATAATTATAAATTATTTTATGCATTTCATAATGAATTGTAAAAAATATATTATTTATTAAAATTTGAATGGCTCTCATTCAGTCAATTTTGATTTTAGAGCCATGGTTAACTGGTCAAAATGACGTAAAAAAGTTCAGTCTATCCGAATTTGGTATCAAAAAATACAGGATGCTATTTTAAAAAAATAAGTTGCATTGCACATACGCTTACCGAAAGGGTTAAAAATTTGAAATTTATCTGTAAATGTGTATTTATATATAACTACCTTGTAAAAAAATTCGATTTATTTCACCATAATCTGGACGAGAAATTCAGTGTTCCCTAAAATGCTGAACACACTGTATATGACAATGATACATGGGGATCGAAACTGAACTAACAAGTAATAGTCTAAATTATATGGTGAAGTGAGGTATGAATTATAAAATATCATATTGAATTGTATGAAAAATTATGTAATATGTAAAAAATAACCAACCAAATTTGATTATGTGTATGGTTGTACGATGTCGTCATTAAATATGAGTAAGTGTACGTTAAAATATGCGCATTACAGTTTTGTATTGTTCTTTGAGGCTGTAATAAATAAATAAATAAATAAAACAATTCAAGTTCAATGCTGTTTGAAATTGTTAGTAATTTAGTGTACACGTTATGTTATGAATCTTACTTTATTTCAACATAACTAAAATAAGTAGTAAAATATACAGTGGAGTACTCGGAGAAAGTAGAGGGTTGTAACCCACCCAACAAAAAAAAAATCTGGATATGCCACAGAAAATATATACAACTATTAAAGGTTTAAAGATAATATACATACATAGTAATATATTAGTAATTATATGAATTGTTATTATTATTATTTTTTGATTGTTGACATTTTAAATTTTGCAGAGGCTCAATTAGAAAAATGTAATTAGTAGTATAATAATAAAGATACAGTGCAGAAGCTAAAATTGTGGTCGTCATAATTTGTATATTTTGGAATCTGTTAAAAAAAATAATTTGCCATTATGCTAAGACATAAAACATATTAAATTATTTGTCAGCAATAATTTTGCATTCTAAATTCATCTGCCAAGCTTATGAGAAACACGATGTTTTTAGTTAAAGTAAATAACTGAAAGAGTAGTGTAAAATGTATGGTGTACTATAATAATATTTTATCGCTGTATATATATATTAATTTGTTTATTTGAAATAAAAAATTTTCTATTCGGAAATTCAAATATAATATTTCATATCATAATTATTATAAAACACCATATATTGTAGAATAAAATTATCTGGATTTAAAATATTGATAATAGATATTATTTGAAATAAATTTCAACCAAGTTTCAAATTTTTAAAAATAATCTTATGTGATTAAACGTTAATAAAAAAAAAAAAAAAAAATACACCAATACGTCTAAATTAATGTTTATAATTTGATGAAATTCATGATGTTTTACTTAAACAATGTCCTTAACAAATTTCCAAGAAATAAAGTACTGGAAAATTTCAAATATTACTTCAAAATAAGTACCATCTATATAATTCTTAATATCTTGATAAAAATATTAGAATAATCTATAAGACAGAAAAAAACTTGGTTAATTATAGGTAATGAATTTTATACATATATCTAAGATTTAAACGAAAATGTAATATTTTTTAAAAGTAATGACATGAATATTACTGAAAATATATTATATAACGTAATATTAATATTATCTATTTGTACCTCTTGTTCAGAACTATATCAAAACACTTGATATTTTTTTATGTTTGGATTAGAATAACTCTATTCTCAAAATAATAGAGCACTTGGTTATACTCCAAAATAGAACCCTAAAATTGTATGCACTATAGGTAAAGCCATCCAGACGAAAATTAAATTTATTATAAATATTATCAGGAAGTAAAATCCTTATGTGATTTTCATTGGGCCTGGATGTGTAATGTAACTTAACAAAAGCTCTAATCCTCGACAACGGTCCTTCTTGAAAAGGATATTTTTTAATGAATATTATTAATAATAGATGAATACATCAAATTTTCTAAAATAGGTTATAATAGTATCAAGTAGTATTATAATAACATTTTCAATGTTCATACAATTTATTCAATCTTGAAATATAATAATACAGATGTCCATTATTTAGCATAAAATCTTAATTTTAAAATGACTTAAAACTGTTTTGAAAATAGTATTATAGTGAATAACTCGTTCAAGAATAAATTATGATAAATTAAATTTAACACAAATTAGTCTGAGTAATCTTGAATATATATTAATACAGATTACAAAATGTAAATTAAAAATTATTATGTTAAGTAATAAATTTTTATATTTGTTTATAATTGAACTTAAGTGTTACAAGATTAAACTATTTAAATACGTTTAATTCATGTTTTATTGTTACTGTATAAATTTATTCATGGAAATAAATATTTATTTTATAAAATTAATAATAATGATTAATCGTAGTTGCTGGTGGTCAAAGCAGCTCAGCGAACAAATGTTTTTATCACAATATCATAATCATGTGACTTTTCTCGCGGGGAGAGTGATCAACCCGGTGATGGTTGTTCGACCCCCCTCCCCCCCGCGATCCCCTACAGTACATCACACTTCCTGTTCAAATTTGTGTGATAATTTATTTTGAAACAGTAGCGGAATCATTTCATATTACTTATTTTTTTAATAGTCACGCAACGTTTTGGACGTTTTGAAAGGACCATGAAGGTTATAGTATTTTAATATCATTCATATTATTGTACAAAGAATGATTTTTTTTTATGGTGCATTTAAATTCGCACCGTCCAATCGCGGTATTATTGAGTGATTACGTGAGCATAGTTTGTTTTGATTTATTACATTGTCGCGGAACGTTTCGTTTGAAAATTAAAACAAAATGGACTAAAAATGATTGAAATACCCCATAGAAATGGCAAATTCTCCAGAACCGTCGAATCACAATCAATATTTACATAATGATATCCGTGTAACCATTTAACCACGTGATTACCACCCGCTGTGCAAGATGCAGTACTATAAACGTCCCAATGATGTCTATTGAGGATATTATACGATGTTATTAACCAAAAAGACTACGTATTAACTTAAGGCTATTGATATTATTCAGATTTGTAGATAAAGGTTTCGTGAATGATACGCATAATTTCGGAACAACCACATCGTATACGAAACTCATAAATTTGATAATCACGAATTATTCACGACAGCCCGTGATATTTTATTCTCGTGACAATGCCGTGTATAATTTTTGAGAAAATTCAATGTCTGCTACTTGTATTTTTGTAATTAAAAAATTAGATTTCTTTTCGCTGGAATATCCGGTGAAGTTTTATTATTCAGTCTTGTATGACGTTTCGCATCGGCATTTATAATAACACATTGCTCTCACATAAACAATAAGATACATAACTGTCAATTTTATGTTTATGTATTATAATATAATACGAGTAAAAGAACACAGCAGCTTTTACTGAAAACAATTTAGTGATATACGTATTATTATTACTATAAATTATAAATTCAGATCAGCGAAAATTGGTTATTAAAATGATTTGAGATATTAAAAAAAAAAGCATTATATTGTACATTGGGTATGGGTAATTAAAGCTAATAAATACGTAACTTATAAATGATATTGGAATAGGCACAATTTGTTATTAATATTTTATTATACGTGATATTGTAATTTACATGTTACGCATGTTATAATAATAATTATGTACATATTATTATAAAATATATATATATATATATATATTATTCAAACTTAATTTATCAATACAAAAACAAGTATAAGAGCCAAATGTTCAATTTCGGAAGTACACCGCCTAACCTAACCTATTTGTCAATATTGTCATATACAATTTTAAACTTAAGTTACTTTGGTTCAGTATTGGATTTGGTTTAGTTATGATGCTATTGTTATTTTACATCCGAGTTCAATGCCAAATGAGTGTTCAATATTTAAAAAAAAAAACTATTACATGGTTTACTTTACTGTAATATATGAAATTTTCACATGAATATATTAAAAATATTTACATTTATAAAACCAAAATTAATTCATATTTAAAATGAAAAATTAACATATTATAATTTGTGACAGTTTTTAAATGAATCTCCATTATTTCCGAATATTTATAGCATTTATAACATTTTCTTTTTGATGTTTTTTTTTTTTAATTTTAAACTTAGATACTCTTAAAAGTTAAAATTCTATATTTCATCATATTTTTTAAATCGTTAGCCTTCTTATTAAACATAAAAATGAAAAAAATAAAAAAAATTTATTATTTACAGAAGCAACGTAAATCTTTTAAATATTAAATTACAGATATATATTCATGTACATATTGGTGTTAATATGTGGTTTGGGAGGTACTTATATCTAATATTAAATTAATAGTTTATGAACCATAAGTGTTTAAAGTTTAAACGAGTGCGTACAAGATAGGAAACTGTAAATCTCTTTGCCCATTTAATAATCACCGATGCGCGCCTTTAAATTTTAAACACACAAAGCTAGCAAACTGTAATATGTTTGTTAAATATTGAATGGCAGAGTTGTTCACTGAAATAATAGTGTAAATTGAGAGCTGAATTTATTTTCACATGTACAATAAAAATAGTGCTGATCATTGATAACAGTACAATATTTTCATCTACAACTTGTTTTCCTAAAAAATTAGCTTAACATATAATAAATTGTTTTTTATATGTCGTGAAAATGGGTAGAAAGCTAAGATAAGATAGAATTAAATAGTTTGCGCTTAAAGTACCAACTATACAACTATTGACTTAACTAGTGTCGATATCAAAAATAAAAATCAGTGGTGGTACCATACATGTAAGATGACTGACATATCCGCAATTTTACATAATACAATTTTAGGGTTTTTATACCTAACTATATTAATTCTGTATATAATATTTATAATTTTTGATCGCAATAAAATCACATAAAATATATAATAATAATTAATTTTTTTTTGACTGGGCTAAATCGAGATACATAAATGAAGTATACCTACATAAATACACACTGGCTACACGTTTTATAATAATTAATATGCGATATTCGCTATCAAAATATTTGTTATGATTAGTTTGTTTTTGCTATATTGTGAAACATTGAGTCTATAGACAACCGAAGCTATAAAAAATAAAATGAATGTAATGATTTAATACTTCACCAACAAATGATAAAATTGTGACATAATAATATAATATACTATAAAGTAAACTTAAGTACGATATAAACTATACGGAGATATAATAGCAATAAATTACATGGTAATACATTTACTAGGGAAAATGTCTACGGCGAAAATTTCAAGATTACTTTTTGAATCGATGAGCACAAATTCTGCATGTCTTTGAACCCTTGTAATGATCCGTTTGCCATTTCATCCCACTGTGTACGGTAGCATTTTCCCTATAAACTGCTTGGCTCGCATTCCTCCTATATACGCCCAACTTTAAGTCTACAAAGGCGGGACAACATTCACCTGGTCCGAAATTTGTGTTAATTAACCGAACGGCTTACGATTTTCTCGACCACTAATGTTTACGACTTGTCCCCGTGTTCGGTGGGAGGATCCAATCTCGTATATTGGAAACAACCATGTATTGTGTGTGTCTGTGTATATGTTTTCAAGCCAATTAAGCTAAATTGAATGACGACCGCAGATGAGGCCGAATGCTACCGAACACAGTAAATAATTTATTTCTTCACTATCAATCCTAATAGAGTATAATTTTTTTACGAATGCAATTCCAAACAACAGATTTAAGTATAAGGCTGTATATCTGATATCTAAACCAAATCATATGTATATATATATATATATATATATATATATTATTTTATGTTTAAAATTTACTCGCTTTTATAACCATAATTTAAATTTAAATTTATATCTCACTTCATAAGTAAACACGAACTACTTCGTTTTTAAGGCCAAATACTGCTGTGTTGTTATACGAAGATACTTTGCCATCTATGTTAAATTAATTAGACTATAAATAATATAAAGACAAAAACGTTTTGAAATTGTCGTTTATTAATGACACGAAAGATTCAACAAGTGTCAGTAATTGTGTAAAATAAGGGTGTACATTTTAAGGTACGTAAATCCTAAATGCATATCAGATTATAATATATAAGCGTACGATCTAATACATATATATTCTATCTCTTATTTTTAATGAGTATTACATAAGAAGGGAAGTATGCCGTCTAAAGTATTCCAACAATATCTTTATCATTGACTGTTAAATATATTGTCAGACACAGTAGTAATCGACTTTTAATTTTTATTGCGATTCACTCCCTTATTTTATTTTACTGTTTCCTTGCAAAAAGTTATACTTTTTATACTTACATAGTGAAAACTATTGCCGAGTTATTATACACTCAATTCAACGCGTCTTTAGAAAAATGGTATTTTTTCCGGAAATTAAAAGTGAAAAGTTTCCTTTTATTAAAAAAACTGTCGCGTTCATCCTAACGACTTCTCCTTTCATTATGCAAAGAAACGGATATAAAATAACATTGAAAAGGCACTAGAAGTCTAGAAGTCAGTAGACCATTTTATCGTTTATAAAACAATAAAATATAACCTATATAGTATTAATATCAAATTTAACACAACAAATTTTTTTCATTTGTAGACATTTTTAAAATGTTTATCAATCTCAATACCGAAATAAGTTTCTTTTCCTGTACTACATAATATTGTATTACTCTCTATTGTATCTCATTTATCGAATTATATCCGCATGGTCGATCAAAAAAGGTATCAGTTCCATCTTCCATATTATGTTAAATTTGGACAAATAATAAACAGGCACAAACCAAATTATACAAATGTATCAAACGAAACTTCTTCTTTTCCAATGTATTTTTACTCTTTGTACTAAAACTGTCAAACAACCGTAATCAAATAATACATAAATATGCAATTGATTAAAATATGAATAAAGCCAGATTAAAAAAAAATGTTACTTAGAAAAACATAATTGTTTGCATACGCTATGAAACTGCTACAATACTGAATCCATTAAAAAATAAGTCAACATTTTAATAATTTAACATTATCAAAGATTTAAACTCTAAGTGAAAGTGTCATTTTTTAGATGCCTAATTAAATACTTTTTCACTATTTTAATTTATATAATATTATTATAATTTGATGTATTTTATGCAGGATATTGGTATGTTTTAATACATATGTAAAGGATCATATACTTGCTAGGTATGGATTTATCGGTGATTGTATTATGTTTCACTAAGATTCACTTAAGAATATTTATGAAAGTAAAAAAAAAAAGGTATTTGAAATCTCTTATAATAGTACATCATAAGCATATCAAAATAAACAAAAACAGGTAAATACCCACCAACTAGAATTTTCATATTAAGGATTATATACTTCACATACATAGGTATCAGTTATCGTGGAATATTCAAAACTGTATTCTATCCGATACAAGGAAAATATTCTTCTTTTATGTCATGGTTAGCTTCAGTAGGTGCATTGAGTTTTTTTAGCTTATAAAGGACTAAATATACTATTTTATATCTGTTTAATTTATATTCAAATTATAAATCTAATATTTTGACAGAAAGACTCATGTTAGTAATGAAAAAAAAAACAAGTTTTTATATTAAAATTCTGATTATGTCTTTGATAATCCTTTCTAAATTGAATTGGTAAACAAAATGTAATTGGATTTTTAGTGTAATCAAATAAATTGATTTTGCCAAAAACAAGTATTTGGTTTGAAACCTTTTCCGTATCAATAATGAATGACGACATAAATTGCTAAAAACAGAAAAATAATTAAATAATTTACTACAGTATTCAAATAAAAAATTGACAAAAATATTAAGATAAAAATAAAATCTAATTAGCTTTTAAAATTACAGAAATTCTTAGTTATTTTATTACTTTTAAATTTTAACTCCACCTACCTTCTTAGCGATTTGTTTCTATAAATCATAAACAATAATCCATACATGTAATAACATTTTTATGTATCAATAATCAAAAACAAAATAATTATAATTAACCATTGATAATATTATATAAATATATTTTAACTCCATTTGTTATATTAAACAAAACATTTGTATGTTGTATATACGTAACACTGTACACTATAGAAAGATTTAATTTTACTTCATTATATATTTTTTAATTTATCAGCTTTAAACGTTAATAAATTATTAAATACTTACTTTCGATATTTGACTCAATTTTAGATTTACAGGAATTGATTAGACGGTATCTGTAATGATAAAATACAATTTTATATATTAATAACAAATTATATTTATACATTTCTATAACTGCTAAAGGCTAATCGTCAAACATTTAACTCATGACTTCATCTTTTTGAACCTTATTATTTCGTTTCAAACGTCATTTAAAAATAAAATTAAAATTATATACTTATTGTAACATTTGTTTGCTATTACACTATACTATAACTTTGGTACTATGTAAAGCTCTCAATTCTAAAACCATACAGCATTTTAAGTCAATATGTTTATGCCAAATAACAGAAACTTAATGGAATATATTACTAATGAGCAACGAGGCACATTATATAAAAAACTTCTTTCTAAAATTAAATAAGCTTGCTTCTCTTTCTTACTCTAAAAGCTCATAAATATTTAATAACCACTCGAATCGTAATATTATAAGTAGTCTTGCATCGAGATAAATTGCAGATCAATTTCTTATACGACTTAAGAGGATGCCAAACCCACATGTGTTGTCTCCATCTTACAAGCGAATAACATAGCAAATTTACGCTCAGAAGATCGCGTTTAGATCCGACAGATTAAAAATTAAAGTGAATTGACCTCTTATAAAATTTAAAAATAAGAACATTATTTGTGTTCACATGTTGGGTTTTTACGATGGTTCAGTTTTTAAGTGTGTTATGAGAATTTTTAATTTACGCTATTTTTTAGACGCAAAACTAGCTAAAAAATTAAACCATCGTAAAAACCCGATATACGAACACAGACAATATCCTTACCTTTAAATTGCATAAAATGCTTTATACTAACAGAGCAAAACGTGATCTGCTGAACGTAATTTGGTACCTATATTAATCATTTGTTAGATGGAGATAACACATACGGCGTCCTCTTAGAACATCATATTTTGATTATATCAAAATGTATATCCAAAAATTCCAATTTTTTGTTATTGGCTTAAATATTAGAGTTATTAACAACTTAAAAGTGAGAATATTTTCCGTGTTATTTTGATGGTTTCTGCGGTATTTTAATTGAGAGTTATAATAGTATGTAAAATATTTGAAAATTATCATAATTCATTTAAAAAATTAAATATTATAAGAAATACCAATAAGAGAACACAGATAATGTTTTTACATTTATGTTTAATAATAGATCAATAAAACTAACTCCAATATTTAAGACGACAATTTACAAATAAAACTTTTGTACATATATTTTGGTATAATATACGTTGGTTGGGCGGAGATAACATATTATTATGCAGGCATGTCGTTTTCTTAACAAAAATGGTTTATCTCCTAATATTCTTACTAAGTAGGTATGTCTCTAATAGCTAACTTTACTTCTCTTGAATTGAATCATATTTTTATAGTATGCCATTTTTGTTTACTGAACCATTTGTAAAATATTATTTACAGAATATAAATTAATTATTATAATTATATAGATTCTTCAGAATAAATTAAGAAATAAATAACTGCTGTATTAGGAAAACAATCAAATTAGTAATATTGATGTATAAAATAAGTAAACTATACGGTTTATTGATTTTAACACAAAACTCAACTGACTGTTAATAATATGTTTCTAAAACTCGTTTTCGTTACATATGTCACATAATTTTAAAATATAATATAATACTACCAATATCTTTTAGTTATATTAAATACTACATATTAAAAATAAAATATTAAATAGTATAGACGTATAAACTATTTTGGTATACAATTTTTAAATATGGAAAAACATTATTAAATTAATTTCAGGTAACATATTTTTATTTATTTTTTATTTTTTTATAAATACAGATAATATAAAATTATTATTATTTTGAACAAGTATTATGATGTAAAATATCTATCACAATAAAAAATAAAAATGTGAATTACAACTAATCATTCAAAAACACAACCCAAAAATATTATGCTTACAAGAAACCAATTTCAATGACAATTCAATAGGAAACGTTCCAGCATATACAGGATACCATAAAAATCGTACAAATGCACTTCGGTCCAGCGGAGGTGTAGCCATCTATATCTCCGACACTCCCCATAGTACACAAATAAACCTATTAACTAATTTAGAAGCAAGCATATAATAATTAATAGTGATAAGTAACTAATATTGTATAAACTGTTTTTTTTCTTCCTATTCTATGTAAATATTTATAAGTATATAATTTTATTGTATAAAACTCAAAGCTAATGGCCTATGCTGCCGAAGCTGTAACGTTCAATAAAAAAAAATACAAAAATAATAAAAATGGTTTTTAGTTTTAAATATTAAATATACCATTAAGTGTACACAAACTGAAAAGTAACTCACATTTAGTGAAATAATTACTGTAACGTATGAACATAGAATGAAACCAGAGAAACTTTATGTCACTTACCCCATTGGACTATCTTAACAATTGGACGACTAAAAGAAGTTTTTCATTAAACTTTAGGACATTCAGCGTTATCTTGGCATTTATGTATACAAAACTATGGGCTTAAATTATTTATTATTGGTAATCTTGAACACTCTTGAACTTATTTATGATGAAATGTGTGAAGATGTAATAAATTGCCAAAAAATAAATAAACATAGAATTAAAATTAAATAGGTAACATAATATTTTTAATAAAATGTATGAAACTAATACTTGTTGCTGGGAGTATATATATTAATTATTCCATAATGTGCTAAAATAATTTTAAAAAATACGGGAATGAATAATCAATGATACAAATTGGTTTCGGACTAGATATTATTTTACAATAAATCTAAATGTATATAATTTTGTTGAAAACAATGTTAACCAAATTAATAGACCATAGACCAACTATAAAAAATGGTTTTAAAATATAGTTAAATGTGATCAATGATTATGTGATGCACTACAATACAATATATAAGGAATTTATAGGTACTATTTTCAGTTATAAACTTGATTAATTATCAAATACATAATCACCAAACCACTATAGAGTTTCAAGCAATATACATATTATTATAATTAACTATACTATACGAACTTTACATCTTTATTACAGTAGTATTAGTATACATTATCAGTTGACACAATGGTTATACTGCTTGCTAGTTGAAATTTAGAGACCCTTAATTCTTAAATCTGTGATTACTGTCTTGGACACTGAACTCCTCGGTTTATAAGCTAATACCCAGGATATAACGTCATGGATTGGAAAATCTTATACTACACAAGTTTTGGTCGATGGAAGAGGGAGTTTAATGAGCTCAAACTATGAACCCAAATGTTCTTATTATCCCTTCGATAATTCGATAATTCCCTTTAGGTGATTATTTTCCAAGATAATCTTATTGAAATAAACGTATTATTGATAAATATAAATTGAGGTTATTATATAGTTAGATCTGTTTGGTTTTGTATTAATTTATATTTTAGATAAATAAAGTACCAAGTAAAAACTGGTGTTAATTAAATTAAAGACTTATTTTGCACCTATATGTGCGTTATTATCAAAGTTTAAAAATATATACACAGATAATATTACATTATATTATAATATATATTTTATACCTAATTGTAAATATTATCAATGATTTTGTGAATATTCCAGTAAAATAATCAGAGGTCTGACAAGAAAAAGATTGAATTACATCTCTTTATAAAAAAAAATATTAACAATATTATTTGAAAGAGGTCAAAAATCAGCAATACTTAACTTAACTCATATTTTTGTATTTGTTTTAGCTAGTAATATTACTACGCATACAGCGTAAAAGTTTTGTTAATAGTGTAAACTAAACTCTATACAAAATAATAATGTTCAATTTAATTCCGTTTTATGTCTTGTAAGTTAATTGTATAAGTATACCTCAAAACAACAATAACACATACACAAATATATGCATACATTCAAATATTTAGTTAATTATACAGCTTCTATTGGCTCTTTAATCTCAAATGTGTTGTTCACGAAACGCGCAATGAAACATAACATTTGTGTGATATAATGTTACCCATGTAAAATATTAATATGATATGCACAAAGTAAGGTTAACAATTAATTACGTTTACTGTATATTTTCTCAAGTTCAAAATTAAAAGATTACTTAAATCAATAGATTTTTTAATTTTTCCGGTTTTGTGTGCGTTAAAAATTGTTTACCTGGTAGATGTGATGAGCCATTTGAAAAAAAAAATCAATTATCATCGTATGGAAAGTAATGAAAATTTAACCGAACGCGTAAATGTTTGTTAGTTTCCAATAGCACGTACAAAACGAGGACTACAAAATGGAAAACTATTCCTTTTGTACTAATAACTAGTATGGCCTCTCTAGAGTTTTCTCCATAGAATACCTTTACTCTTGTTTTCCATCAACGTACGTACCTGAAACACAATTCTTTTCCTGAAAATCGATTTTCCTTAAACTTCTGTTTTCCTGAGGGAAAATCTAAACAATTTTAACATTATTCCCCCATTCGTCGTTCCAACCTTTTATATTTATTTTTAAAGGGCAAAGTAACTAAATTACGTGTATTTTTTTATACTTCCGTCTTGTACGTGAAGGTCAAATCCAAACGTTACGGTCCCCTTTTTACGACATATGTTTTAAACTGACCATCAAAAATTTTTACCAAAAAAGCATTTCAATTTCTAATCAATTCGTCGTACGTTATGTATCTACATATGTTTATTCAAGTATATTTACTTTTTCAAACTCTCACATATTTTTTTTTGGATAAATAAACTTATTATAATGCGTATACTGTGTAGGTATGTATTCTGATCTAACTATTAATAATTAACAAACCCCTATTGCAATAATTTACAATTACCGAATATCTTATAATACTTGTGTGTATAATTTTCAACTCTATGGATGATTGTAATTTCATATGTAATTATATTATTATATATATGGGTACTTGAATTTTTTAAAGTAAAAATTAAATTTTAAATTTGTCTCACATACCTATTATATAGGTCAAGTAATATTTGTGTATTCTGAAAAAGTTATAGATTACCCATGAATGCAACAAGTGTCCTCATACATTAAATATACATACATCAATATTTCTAATTTGATTAAACTAAAGTATTGTATTCAACCATTTTATAAATTGTAGTCTGTTTGAATGAATTTTTTAAAGCATAGTTTAAAATCATACAATATAATGCTACGAATATTTGTTTGAAATTATAATGAAATTAGTTTTTCACTTATAAGAATAATATTACAAGGTCAAATCTTCATGGATATTTATGAGTCAAAATAAATACGGTACACATTCCTTTTCTCATATAAAAAACAACTTAAATTTAGAGACAGAAAATTTCCATCTCCAACATTACAAAAAGTGTTGTTAGATAATAAAATGGCTCAAACCTTTCACAGTCTAGAAATTGTTATAGACAGAATCTATCCCGGCATTGAAATTCTTATTATAGATAAGTTATCCCATTATATGGAATGGCATAAGACTTTTGGTAGACAAATTACGAGACAATTGTAGAAAAAATCATCACCGGACCGCGAGCCACGGTCAGACAGCTCGCTCACATTCCACAGATTTCGATGATGTCCTTGGATTTGCCTATATTTTTTAAAATTTAACAGTTTCATATAAAACTATATCATTTATCATTACAATATATACATCTCAGGGACAGACTTGCTCGATCGTTGACATCAACCAAAGAAAAAAGTGCTTTTCTCATGGGCAATTAGATATTGAAAAATCTCGAGTATGATCTCCTGAAAATCATTATGTTTTATTAAAACCTACAAATATCACTGATAAAATAGTGTACAGTAAGGCTTTAAGGTAAAAATTGGAAAGTAAAAAAGTAAAAATCTTTAAAATTAAATAAAACCTCGAAATAACAATTTAAATAAATAAATGTAAAAATAAAACATAAGTAAAAAAATAATAATAAAAAATAATAACAGAACTAGCAAAGAATTTTCGGACAGATAATACTTTATATTTATATTATATAATATGTATTAAGGCTTATTCGTATTCTGATCATCGGGTATATTTCTGTGAATAACTGCTCAACAGATTTTGTTGATACGACACCACAGGGATCATGTATCTTTGCACAGTGGTTTTCCTTATGGGAATAGACCCTCTTCGAAACTTCGTAACCATCTAAAGAATAAGGCACGTAGTTGATATTTGCTAAATGTTATAAATAGCTATTAAGCGTTAAATATTGTGGCGTAAATTAATTATTATTTTCCTAATTTAATGAATAAAACAATATTATTGATTTTCCATTTTTTTTTTTTTTTTTAATTCAATTTTAATACATTATATTCATTAGATAAATCTGTTTATGAAATAAATATAAAAATAAAATAAATGGAATATACAGTTTTATACAGTTTTATACGTTTTGTGATTATTGAATGTTATGGATTTTATTTAAGACAATCTAATCATGCGTTTTTAATTATATTCCTTTCTATATATTATGCTGTACAAATAAGCTTGTAAGATTAGTACATTTTCAGTCAACAAACCGCTACAAAAAAGAAGTGTTATTTTCATTTATTTTCCATTATTATTTTTAAATCTATAATATGTCCTGTTAGTGAGGAACGGAATTTATGTTCGATGCAGGGGTGCTAATTCTTTTCAAAATATTGATTAACTACCTTTACCACCGTATTAAATGGTGCCACTGCTATCATCACACACACCACTTCTTAACATTCGGTGTTACGCACAAACAAAAGTATATTTAAGTGCATACACACACATATATATATATATATCGTAAAAGTCTATACGTACACTATATACACTCGTGTGTGGGGGGGAGGATGGCAAAAAGATGAGCGAGGAAAGACTTTCAAGGTTTGTGCTGTCGAGACGCGCAAGGAGAATCAGATAAAACGCGGCCAATGGAAGTCGTGTCGGGTTGCCAAAAACTCGGGGTGGCGGTGATAGTTTCCACGTGGTCCCGCACCCCAAAAGGATTATTCTCCATATATTCTCCACTACCGACAATCCTTTTCCCGGTTAATCCCGTAAAAGCGACCTACTGTATTACACCACGACCACAATCATTTCCTAGCCTTCATATATATATATGTGCGTGTGTGTGTACTGCTAGTACGCACACACATATAAAACGATGACGGCTGAGGTAACAGCGAGGAAGGGTATATTTGTACACTGTGTAGATAGGGTTAGGCGAGATGGGATGGTTGCGACGACGTTTGCTATTTAGTATTTACTACGTCCCTTTCATAACCGCATCACTCCACCACCCCTCGATGTCACTGCAGGACTTTTAATAATCACCAGCAGTGGGTGACATATTATGTTATATATACAATGGCATCGAAAGGAGAGAAAGAGAGAGAGGTGTAAGACAGCGATGGAGTGACTCGACATGAATTCAAAGGTGTATCTTCCGCCGCACCACAATTTTTATTTACAGTGGTCATTACAATGTTCTATGAAATATTTGAGACGTAGTTGACGTTAATATATTTTAAATAATCACTTGGTGCCTTCATTGTTGTTTTATCGCGTTTTATTTAATAGGTATTCATATTTCGCTCCAGTGTAATCATATTACCCATTATTAACGGATATTTGAAAAATAGCTGTTAGAGATAATATATTATAAATATTTTTGTTTGCTACTTAAAAATATTATAATATGTATTTATATTATGTATATATCACCTAAAAAGCTGACTAAATTTTGGAATACACAATAATGTGCATGTTTTTCATAAATGTTTTCTTAAGTCACCGAAATATAGTGGCGTACGCGGTCTTTTAAAAATAAATTACGAAGTAAATTATAAAATTTAATTAATGTTAGTAATCAAGAGAGTAAGTTAAGTAATTTAGAGTTAAATACTCTATTACCTCTGATCTTCCATTACTTTATGTCTGTGTATATTAAAGTAAGTTGAACAAATAAAAATAAATCATTAGCTATAAAATGCATGCAACAATTTATTGAATATACATATTTGGTAGCTTATTAAAGATGATATTTTCATAAATACTCAGACAAACCTAACAAACTCGACAGTTTTTTGATATTTTTGTAGCTTAAATATTATTTTGATTATTTTTAATAAGTGTTAACTCTTACCTATAAAAATACTGACTATACTAAATTATTTAAGGTACCTATGTACCTATTATATTAAATTCTTGAAATCAATAAGAAACTAATATATATAATAATTAAAAGTACGATAACAATAGTTGAGTTAGGTAAACGAGTGTGCATTTTTAATTATTTTTGGGTTAAGTAGTTCCGTGCAATTTTTTTTTTGTGCTATAATATATTTTAAGTTTGAAGAAACCTGTTAATACTTATTAATGAATTATAATAAAAATGTTATTTTGAAGTTTTCATAACTGAAATGTCATACAATTATTGATGATGTCAATAAACGCTGAGTTTTATTAAAGTTTTAATTAAACTTAAATTAGTTACATTTTTATCTGATTAATTTATGTTGGCGGCTGTACCAATAAATAGTCATTAAAAATATTTTCATAATGCACAGTTAAGTTGGACAATATTTTGAGTGAAAAAATATACAGACAGAATCATATTCGAAACTTATATTTCTTCATAAAATATAAGATATTAAACCAACAACTTCATTAAATTAAGACTCATTATTATATTATTATGGTTAGTTATCGTAGTTGAAACTTTATCTTGAGATTAATTGCATTTCATATGAATTTTGAGTGAAACGTAAGACCGTGAATCATAATGATATATAAAATATTAAGAGATTTTATCTACAAAATTATAATATTACGCATATTATGTATATTATAATGTGACTTAAGGTTTATCTATTGATAAATTATTTTAGCATACTTCACCTGTTTTTGACGTTTTGTGAATGCTGATTAATAAGATTTAATTTACTATCAACGAAAATATAATGAATTATAATTTATGGAACCATAAAATGGAATACACCTAACCAAAAATGATGAGACAAGATGTGTTTAAAATAATATTATACCAAATGTATTTTCTTTTCTTTTTACTATAATCATATTTTAGTAATTATGAAAATTTAAGAGCTATTTTAGAAATTTCTCATTAAATTTATTCCAATAAATAAACATTTATATTACTATATGATAGCTGAACAGATACAATCAATACAGATGTCAGCTTTTTTTTCGAATAAATTCTATAAAACTAAAACCATTATCTCAAACACAATTGCCATTGTTATAAAGTTTGTAAAACCATTTTTTTTAAATTTTTTTTTTTTTAATGACGTAACCATTTATGCTCTGCTTGAACTCTTCAATCACAAGTTTATCACCACTTCAGTATTCAGTTCATGTTTGCACTGTCAAAATCCATTTGGAAATTGTTTTTTTAATCTAAAAATGGTCCTTAGAGAATATTTAGATTTAACTTTCACTTATAAAGTTCTGAAAAAAAAGTTTATAATAGTCTTCTATTACTTTATTCTCTTATTCTATAGCGAAAAAATTTTATTTAAAATTTAACTATTCTTAAAAAATGAATAAAATATTGTTGAATGATAAAATTCAAAAATATTAAACACTTTTTATATTAAATATGTTATACTCACTGGTTGAAAATTTTCTAAAAAATTGTCAATTATTGTTACTGTATACCATACTGATTTTTAATACAAAACTATAAAAATTCATGTTTTTTTAAAACTTATTTATTAAATTATTATGATTATTATTATTTTTTTTTTTGAGAAATATTGACATGGAAATTGATTATAAGTAATACATTTGCAAAATTTTCTAAATAGTAATAGTTAAAATGTTATATAGACACTGTGTGTTTGAACAACATGAATATAACGAATATGGGTTAGGATGAAAAGCATAGGATAGCATAATATTATTTGTATACGGGAACGTTTTTTTTTTTTTTTTTTTAATTGCAATAATTTTGACTTTTTATTTTATAGAATAATTTATAATATACATGCACTAGGTCATGACCAATATGACCTCAATATGCCAAAATTCAGCCTTCAACTTTGATACAACCGCACTAGACTCTCTTATCGACGTCGACTTTAAAAGTTCTTTGAAAACCCGTATACATGAAAAATGGCATAGAATCTGGAATAACTAGTCCACAAAACTTAACCAGATCAAGACACCTAAATTTATATGGGACAATCCCTAATCACAACTGTAAGGGCGAAACTTCTTTTAACTGTCTAAGAATCGGACACGTGACAGATCTCAAACATTGAAATATATCCAGACGGATTGTCATCAATATGAACAGAAGCATATGAATTTCAACCTAACAGAATCTATCGTTGCCACCCTCAGTCCCAACTCAGACCAGAATGATAATATATTAAAATCCCTAAAAGTAACTAATCTAATTAAGCTTTGTAATGCAATGGTATTGACATAATTGTAAATAATATAACTGATAGCATCATATGACTAATGGCCTTTGCTACCGAGTATGTATTTTCGATAAATAAAAAAAAAAAACCACAATGAAATTTATTATTAAAATAAGTTTTTCTTACCTTTAATTAAATATGTAGATTATAATATAAAATGCATTCTGGGTTAATAACTAAGATAAGTTATTCTCAAAAACATCATCTATCTAGTAGTTTATCTTGTAATACACTAATCATAATGTGTATGAGTAAATTATTTAAGTCAACCAATGTTATTTTTCTGAAATCTAGTAGAAATACTACTCATATATTTTATTTGAGGATTCTATTTACCTGCATAATGTATTCTTTTATTTGATTTTGACACTATATTATTCTAGTCAGGTTTTGAATAATGTTTTTGGTTTGTATTTTTATTCTTTTAAGTTCACAAAATTGTTTACGCGCATAGAATACATGTTTACAAATATTTCGATTGTAATCAATTAGTGAATATATAAGGTACACCAAAGTGTTCACAACTAATATTCCAATATAATGACTCAATATAAATTACGTATATATTTATTTGAGTTTACCATAACTTTCTTGACAAATTTATTGTATGAAATATATCCTAGTGCAGTAGTACTTATCAAAAAGGTTCCGTTAAAGACAAACTATAAGGACATGACATTGAGAAGTTTGCAGTTGGCTTTTCCAAAGGTCACTTTTACTAAGTACTTGCTGTGCTAAAGTGTCGTTAGTCAGTCACCACGAAAGATCAATGTTTGATATTTCTTGTTATCGTTAAATTTGGCATTGATGTTATACTTTACTAAGCAATCATGTGATTAAGCTACAGAAATATCATACAATATATTATATATAAATTAAAAATGATGGTTCCAAATCTGATATCAATAATATTATAACAACGTCAAACTTAAGTGCTACTATTATGTACGAAAAGTACACATCCAATGCTCTTAAGCTAGACAACATAATATTATACCTAATATATTGTTTATGAAATATGCATATTCAATGATTAGATAATCCTGAGTATACCACACTAAATATTGTAAAACAAATATTGCTTCTTGAGATTGACTAAGGTTGTTACTTGTTGTATCAAATATATGGTTCAGTTAATTCATAAATTTTCAAGTATATTTTATTCAAGAGTTTTTAAATTCAAATATGTAATGACGATATTTATTTAATAGTTTTCATTGGAACATTCGACAACTTTAATTAAATTATGTGCAATAAAAGTAGTGAACACTATTTATCTGACTATATAAATGTGAAATGAAAATCTTTATATAGGGAAAACTATGATTCAGAGCTTCTTGATTTTTTTTTTAACGAAAGAGTATATTGTTGAGCATATTTTTGGCATAAGTTACGTCCAATAAAAAGTTTTATGGGTAAAAGTATGACCATACTAAAAAATACAATAGTTTTACCACCTTTTCACGAAAAAATATACTTAATATTAAATAGTTTTGTATATTGTAAGGTTGCTATTGGTTTCAAACCTAAGGTGGATATTTATTAATTATAACTATTAATTATTGTTTTCTCGGTATTCATTTCGTATTTTCGAGTTTTTGTAAATTTGTAAATTTGTAATTCCACGGGAAGTTTTGAATATGACTGGCCAGGTATTAAACGAAGAATTTAACACAAATTTTGAATCATATAGAGTTGGTATTTTTAATGGGCAACGAAGTGGATGGAAATCAGCTGGTATATATATATATATATATATATATATATATATATATATATATAAAAAAATCAGAACAATTTATAACAGACGTTTTATTGGGAAAAATTTAATATTTACGGTACTATAGCATTTTAAATCGTCAGTTAAATATTTGACATTGCATGCATTTATTTTACAATTTAATATTAAAATGATGTTAAATATTAAATTTAATTTGAATAATAAGATACACCAATCCTCATTATTTAATTTGTTTTCACAGGCAATCTTATTTTATAACACACGTCAAAAGTAAAGTAAGATATTTACATAATTAAGTACCAACTTAATACAATACTAATGATAAATCTTGTACCAATAAATGGGTACAACGTCCTCTTAAATAAACTGTTCATAATTATTAATCATGAAATAACCAACGATACTCGGTTACTTGTTAAAGATACTTCATTAAAATATTATTTATGTACCATCGGAATGTTTTAAGATGAATCCAAAAATACTGTACATTTTGTAAATTCAAAATGTATTAAATGATTTAGAACTAATTTGTTTAGGCTTTGTTTTTTTTTTGTAAATTAAAATTATTAATAATAATAAGACTGTTATTGTTTTAAAATATTACTGATACATGGTTATGCTTATGTTTGAAAATAAATAATAGGCCCTGAGTACAAAACATTTTAATTTGATGAGACATTTATTCGGTACTGATGAAAAGTTAAGGTAATTATTTAGGATATAATTTACATTTTACTCTCTACTTTTAATTAGACCTTAATGTCTTCAATTTGTTAAACAATATCAATTTATTTTAATCAACTAAGTTCCGTGCGTTGTAATATGGTAATGACGGTTGCCCTAGATTCCATGAGGTTATTAAAACTTAAAGTTGATCCCATTTTCTTAATTGCTAAATGAGAAGTATATGATTTTACAAAATTAATTTTTTATTTTTTATTGCAGAAATAAATAATAAAATAAAATATTACAGTACAATTTTCATTTATACATTACCCAATAGGTTCTTGCACAATAAAATTAAAATGTAAAATGTATTTATTTACAAGTATTTAACATATTATATTTTCATACAATAATTATAACTTGGTTATTATTCATCAATTCATACTATTAAAATTTTCATTGATTATAATATACAATGAAATTAATGGTAAATTTTTTTTTAAAATTATTTTAATTAAGCCTCGGCAACTATGGCCATTGGTAACAATGGGTTTAACTCTAAATTATTTACATGTTATATAAGTTACATATTAAATACTATTGATAAGGTTGGACTTAGTAATAAAGGTTATTGTTTGTCGTAGGTATGTTGTCTGGGTGGAGAGCTTCTGACAGGATGTTCGAGATGCCTGCTTCCCGTCTATCCGTTTCGTATGAGAGGCATTCAGTTATAATGTGTATTAATGGTATTATTATAATACATTGTGTTGCATTGTATTTACAAATATTCATTTCATAAGCTTTATAACAAACACGTAATTTTAAAATGACTTTGGTCTGTATATTTATCTAAATTTTAGATTCTGATCAGTATGTTTGAAAAAATAAAAATAAATTGTGTTTATCATTCTTCTTTTATAACAATATTTTTGGTAAATATTTTCGCGGACAAAAATTGAATAACTTCCAGTTTTCAGTTGGTCAAAATACTTGTAAACATGAAATAAGGTCCCTTATTATAAATGTATTAATAATAATTAAATAGGTACAACATATTATTACTATGCAACTCATTTCTAGTTGAAAATTTTAACCAAAGTTTTCCATGAGTATTTCATTATTTAACCTAAAAATCTAAATTATATATAAATTATAGACACAGTTTTAAACAAGTTACCTAGGAAATGTAATAGGAAACTAAATTGTTATAATATAAGAGGAACCCTGAGCTCCGGTTTATAATCCAATTTTAAGTAAATTCTATTAATACCCAAAATCATTAACCTTTTTATTAAATATTCTACAATAGGAACTATATCATGGGGTTCCCTTTCAATCTTCTAACAACTATTGGGAATGCATTTGTATTTGACTATTAATATACCTATGTCCTTGAATTTAGTATATCTAAATTTAAAATAATTATTTTTACTATTTTAGTATTATTTTGATAAATGAAATTGTAATTGCGCTATACATTGTTATATATTGTAATAATACCTACTTACAGTCCGTATATTTAAAACCAAAATGTAGATATTTCTATTTCATAGTTCATCAAAAATAACCTTAGACATGAAACTGTAATTTAATGATATTTCGAGATTTATTTTTTATTGGATTTTTTTATTTAGAAACTAAAGATTAATTTTGATTAATTTATATTCATCGAATAACTTAAAATACAGGGTTCTTATAATATTATACAACATATAAATTATATTAACATTATAGTTAACCAAGCTCATATAGTCATATCAGAGTGTTATTTGTATTTATACTGTAAATTGAGGTTCTCAAGCTTTTTTGGTTCACGGCACATAATTATACATCACAAGTTTTCGTGGCACACTCAACGACTCAACACAAATGTTATGAAATAAATTACTGTTTTCAATATTTTTACCAGCATAATTACAAATATGAGAAACTTCTCGCGGCACACCTAGTCGATCTCTCGGTACATACCGTATTGTGCCACGGCACTCCGGTTGAGAACCACTGATTTATAGTATTGGATACGTTATTATTTGACTCTATGCAATATACAGATACGATTTATTTGATTGAAAAACATATTTAATAAATCGTGAATGGAATAGGTCATTGTAAAAAATAATCCTTTGTCATTAAAAATGTATATATACAGCTGAATTGTTTAAACTTTTTAAATTCACTTTAGTGGAACATTAAAATTAATCTAATTGAAACTTAAAGCTACATTTTATGTAAATTGATGAAAATCCCAAGTCTGTAACATTTAACCCTTATATTTTTCTGTAGTTAATTATGATCTGCTTTGTTGGTTATATCAACGTTCTTTAGAAGTAATCATTTCGTTTGATATCAAACGAACGTTTACAAATGTAATAATTTGTGACAACCAAGTTGACAATGGACAATAGAATGTTTTTTCAACTCATATATATATTATATATTATATACAACAAATGAGTAAAATTAATTTTATGAATAATAAATTAGTGTAAAATGGTTTCTTATACTATCATACAAATTTATAGATGCAAATTATGTAAATGTCTTATACACTAGTAAATATATATTGTGCCATGAATGTACTTTTAAACCATACATTTAAAAAAATAAATAAATAATGGAATTTCAAAAAAACATCTTCAATCATAAATTAATTTAGTAGGAATGATTTAATTTACAGATTATTATATTAAATGAACAGTTAACGGAAAATATGGTAGGTATTCTATATAAAATAATAGCTAAAATAAAGATATTTTTATAATTTTTATAGCTCTATGATTTATCTTTTTCAAAAAAGATACATCTTTGTCAAATAAAATTTTTCACTTAATTTAAAAAAAAGATATACTTATAATTCACGAAAAGAAAAATTGAAAATGAAACGTGAGATGGTAAGCATGTATTTTCCCGGTAATTGACTGGTAAAACAATTACGTAACACCTGTGGCGAAAGTAAAACATTTCATGTTTCATTTTTTTTTTTTATTATTGTTTTTATTTTCTTAACGAATCTATACATTCTACAATATTTGAATAACTTGAGCAGAGTTTAAAGAAATCGAAAACGAAGAAATTGAGCTCGAGCCACGAACAGATACCGAATAACTTCCAAGTTCTTTATAAATGAGTGAGGCCTACGAGTATTACGGAAAGAAAAGCAACAACAGTCATCAAATTTTGAATTAAAATATAAATACGAACATTTTATCAATGATCTTTTAATGGTAAAAAAAAAACAGACATTAATAAGAAAATAAATATTGTATAAGTTAAAACTAGTTAATATTTATTTATGTTTTGTTAATTTTTTTAACACTTTTGAATTTTGTATAGGTACCTTCATAATATGTACTATAGTAATCAATAATAATAAATTAAATAACTATATTTTTTTTTTAATTTTGTGTATATTAAATTGTATTGCATTTATTTTATTGCATTTACACTACATTATTAAATTTGTTCAACTTTTGTTTAGCGTTATGAATCAGATAATGTTATGTCTCGAACCTAATAGTGATAAAATTAAGCGGCGACCACTGTATGATAAACAGATGATAAAAATGATAAATTATAAGGTATATTATTCAGTTGAAATAATTTTGATGAGCTCTGTTAAACAAAAAAAAAAAATAATATTCACCAAGTAGTTACGATCCGTAACACTTTTACAGTGTTACTGACAGGAGTAATTTCGAGGACCATTTCCTCCAAAAGCTTGAAGGAACAATTCCGTATTTAATCGTAATACTTCCATGATACCAATTAAAATAATTCTTATAATATACCGTTTTTGTTCTCTAGAACGTTCTCAAATAGATTATGCGTGAACTACCGTTACTCATCTCTTTTTTTTTCAATCTATTAAGCGATAATGATAAAAAAGAAAACCTAATATTATGCTTTAATAAGCATTTGAAATACTTTAAACAAAAAAGTAATATGATTACTGATCTTATTTTGGTAAATAATCAACCAAATAAATTATGAAAAATATGTACTGTGTTATTTTGATATAGATTTTTCGGTTAAATCAGAACATATTTTACATTGATTAGTTTATACTATAAATTATATCACTTTAAATTATAAATAACGTGTTAAAGATATATGACAAAATTTAATTCTATATATCTACCGTTGAATAATCAGTTTTTTTTATCATGAGGCATACACAATACACTGATTCATTAGAATGGTTTAGTATTATTGTTGTTAGTTGTTTTCTTGCCATTGATTTGTTTGTGTTTCTATTCGACAAAAAGGATGATTGGTTGTTAGTGATGGTTGATTTATAAACCTATGATTATATTATTAATTTAACTCTACATAAACAAATACACACTGGGAAAATGGGGTATAATATTTCTATAGTAGTTAAAACTTACAAAATGTTTAACAACCCACAAAATGTACGTTTACATCACTATAATAATATTTTAAACATAATAAATTATTAATTACATAGATTTCAGATGATTATTTTTTTTTGAAGATGTCATGTTATATACCATATAGAACTCCTTGTATAGTGTACACAACTTTATTATATTTCGCGCATCCTTGCGTAATGAAAATAAGCCATTTTTATCATAGTGCAATTTCTTTATAGTGGATCTTTAAGCACCATTATGAAATAAAATGCGTTCGCTAACAGAGGATTCAATATTTTAATTTAAAAATGTACAATATATAATGGGTTTGAAAGGTTATTTTTATATTCAGTCCATTATAGAGACTTTTTATGATCGAAAAAAAATAATAAATTTACTTAAATATTACAATAGAATTTTAATTTAAAGATAGGCTGTATAGTATATATACGCTACTTATTATATAAAAATATTAATGAGTAAAAAATTTAAAACCCTGATAAACTATTTATTATTAAATATAAAATTAATAGTTTTATATTGAAATCAAACAAGTGCAAGTATACGTAGTATAAATATTTTTTCGTACGTTATCGTGTTAATTTAGTAAAACTAAAAAGAAAACTTTAAAAAAATTGAATGTCATTGATTATATTGTTTTGAAAGAAAATCTATATCAAATCTTTTAAGAGACAATGTGCTTACAAACATAACTCGAATTGTTTTTAGATATATTAATGTCTAGTCACTTTACGCAGTTACATATCACATGAATCAGATCAACATTGTTACGGCACAAACAAACATAAAATTCAAAAAAGTTTTTTTCAAGACCACCAAACGAAATGATAGGGTAAAGAAGACAAGGTGACAAATGAAAATTACACATTGTAAACGGAAATGTCAGAAAAACGGTGTGATTTTCATTTGTCAAAACAAAATCCCGAGGACCAACCAGTACCAGACTAGATTATCGAAGAGGGTATAAATACCGGACACTCTCGACTTTACGAAGCCACTGCTCCACGGTATGAGACCTGTGTCGAATCGTAGCCAAACGACGACAACGCCGCTCCACAGCTGCAAGCATTGTCTTACCGCCGAACATCCGCGAGGCCACCGCTCAACGGAAATAAGACCGGCACGACCTACAACACAACGACGAAGGATCAACGATATCCGGCGTCGCATCAAGAAAACGGCCCTTTTCAGGGCCACCACCTCACTTCACAAGGCACTTAAATAAGTTGTCCTTTCCGAGCCAGGTTCGCCGTCGGGATACCGCTTCACTGAGTTTGTACCGACGACAGCCGGTTCTCTTTCCCCATTATTTGTAATATAAAAAACCAAATTACCCCACAATCGTGAACAGATAGAGTCCGGTGATTGCCCGACTAACCCCAAGCGCCCCCGATTGTGTCGACTCACTTATATAAGTTTGGTCAACACAAATCGACGCTTTACCCAAATCCCAATATTGTATATATATATATATATATATATATTATATTATAGAAATAGAGATACTTGATAACCTAAAAAAACAGTGATCTTATTATTTATTCACGATATGGACCGTCAGGAATCTAGGACCGTATCAACATTGTAGAATACATTTAAGAAAATGTTTCGGTGACTTACCATTAGGTTGAAGGTTAAACACTAAATAATATGAGAGGTATTACATTTGTAACATTTATCAAGATTAAAATTGTAATAATATACAGTAGATATACAGAAACCAACAGCAATATTTCCAAACAATATATTTATACTATACCAATCAAATTACTCTTGGAAATAAATTAAATTATTAACTATTTAATGAACTAACTCTATATCATCAAGTAGAATAATCATGATTTTGTAATTACTTTACTATCCCTACTATTTCTCCAACTATATTTTATGTTTTGAAAAATATAATGTGTAGTTGATATTATATGTGTATGTATTACGTATAAATACCTATTTGTGAGGTAAACAAATAAACAATTGAAATGAATGACGTCTAAAAAATAACTATTATCTGAGTGTCTGCATACAACAAAAATAATAAAAATAAATTTATAATACATAGATAAGTATAGTAGTATAACAATATTTTTGAAAACTTATTATATTGACTGGTATCTAATAAATTGTATGGTACAATCTATTCCTGATAAATTATTATTTTTATCTTAGAGAAAAAATAAACTTATAATATATCAACTGCGATTGGATATTTATCTTATTTTTAAATTATAACTGTCAATGTGACAATAAAACAATATAATGTTAAAAAAAGTTATGAAAGTACCTAAGTAAAAACTTACTAAATTGGCCAACATCCAAAAGGGTATTGCCAACTAAAATTATGTTAATGAAAAGTTTATGGTATAAGTTTTTCTTTTAAAATTCAATACAATAGTAAATGCACATAATATTCCATGCACGTCAATTGACACCACAACCCATTTTTAAAGGTCAAAATTCTATAATTGCACTATAAAAAAATTAAAATAAGCAATACTCGAATAATAATTACACAGCTATTAAATACAAACATTTAATTATGATGAAATAAAAAATAATATATGTATATTTTTGGGAACAAACACAGTTTGGTTCTCATACTCGATTTTTGATTTTTTTTTCAAAATGCGTCTTTTAAAGCACTGATTACAAAAATCTAATTCGAAAATTCTCACATTTTTTTCCTTAAAAAGCTATACCAAAAAAACTATTATTTTTCAAAAATACATGATATCCTCAATAAAAATATAAAAAACTACTTTTTTAATTTTTGTTTTTAAATTTGAATTTTTATGGTGGTTTGAAATATGTAAATCGTCTTTATAACTCTCATAAAACAACATAACACAATATCACGCATTCACGCAATATTTTTTGGCAATGACTATATATATGTGTATCGGCACTCGTCGCTACGCTTCTCGGCGCGTGAAGTAGTTAACAGGGATTAAACAATTATGGATATGTGATACTTTAAGATAAAATAAAATAAATGAAAAGTGATAACCCAATATGAAAACGTACGAAAGAAAAATACAGCGTTTCGCGTATGCATGCGTAAGTACATAAAATCGTAAACTATGGAAAGATAACTTCCAAAATAATGATTTGCAAGTATCTTCTAATTATGTATTCAGTAAATTTAAACACACATTTTGAGAAAAAAAAAATTTAAAAATCGCGTGGGAACTAAACCACATTTATACCAATTAAAATATACCTGCTTTTATATAACCTGATGATGTATTTTTCTACAATATAATATTTTACTTTTTATGACAAAAATACAATTATTAACGTGGTATACTATATAATATGGTACTTACCTAAATTTTAATTTTATTTATTATAAGACAAAAAAGTATCCAGAATTGAATGTCTCGTTGCTATTCCTCCACAACCTCATAAATTCAAATTTTTAAGAACAAAAATATATTTCATAAACGCCACTATTAATAAGAAAAACAGACGTAACAAAAAGCACAAGTGAACCATAACATATACATATATTATGGGTAACTGACGTCGTACGTCTTGATTCGCAGCATCTGCAAATTGTAATTCTCGGTATTCCTGCTAACTCAACACATTTCATCCAACGCGAAGTGATGTTGCTCGAAAATATTTAGGTATACCTGGCACCTTGACCGCGGTTTAAATTCACTGACCCTGGTCCACGTTGTATACCGCGATACACTCCGTGGACGCTAAATTCGATTATTTTCCTAGCCATCGATTGTATTTCGACATTCATGCATCTTACATATTTCACAAATTCCCAATCGTTTCCGTTTTGGCGTCACCGCTCATCAGTGTGTTGAATATTTTGCTTGTGCAAAAATATTTTTGAATTGCGGACGTTGGTGATTTTTGTTCTTCGTCTATCGATCTGTTTATGCATACTATTATTGCCATTGACTCGCAGTGTGACAACATTTCATCGGAACGAAGCTTGTACATTTTATTATTGATGTATTATATATTATATATACATATGCATATATTATATTCATAGTGTTTATAATGGTGTATAAAGTATATTATGATATTTTGTTTTCGATTCACATTATTTTCAATCCGATGAAACGTACAGTCTACCATTTGACAAATATGAACACTGGAATATGGTACGTTAATATTAGACACACATAATGTCACATTTATTGTTTTTAGTTTAGACATAGAAATCTACATTGTCTAGTAGGTATATTGGAGTTGATTAGAATTTATCATACATAACAATATAAAATGTATACTTCTTACCTAGCTAAGTTTTTAAGGTTAAACTTTGGTAAATAGTTATGTAACTCATGATGATTTTTAGAACAATAAATATATAAAACTATGAAGTATTATTGTAGATTATCGTGGTTTTGTTAACTGTATTTATATAATATTATGACGAGTACACGCGAGTTTGATAAATCAAATACGTATAAACCATGTTTAAATAGGAAAATAATACACAATAAAACTAAAAAAACTCACATATTATATTTAATATTATATCTAAGGTAAAAAAATATTATCATTAGAACCTTGAGTATAATATAATATTTATAAAAAGTCATCAAGATGGCCGACCTTACACCCAACATATAAGACAAGAACCAAAGACAGCACATCACAACTATCAATTTCCATTATATTATAAATTAAACATATAAACCATTGTAGGCTAATAAACATTGTATTTGAAGCCTTTAATTCATAAAAAAAAAAAAAAAAATATTTATAAAAATGTAATTGGTATCTAGCAGTTGTAACTGTATAGTTACTGTTGTATAATCGATCAAAATATTAGTTTAATTACACTTTATACTATTTTAAAATAATCAAAGATTGTGCAACAATACAAATTGTATTATTGAATATTATTATGCCAAATATTATATTTTATGGATAGGCCCTGATAAAAATGGTATGTTGTTAATTATATTACTTACGTTTCTTTAAGAAAAAATATTAAGCAACATATTATGTTGATACGTAATATCAAATTGTCAACACATTAAATGTATCAAAACTTAATACAATCAGCCACAACGATATACTGGAGGAATCGCAGTTAGCAAAAATATTAAATACAATACTAATATTAAGTAGGTGAAGCTATCTTGAATATTTTTTGTGAAAATAAAACGAATTGTGAATCATTGTGTATAAATCATTGTAGCTGGCATACTCTCAATAAAAGTATATGTCCTCTATTTAAAAAAAAACAGTTATTGTGTTCAAAAAAAACTTTAACTTGAAATCGAATTGCATGCTTAAATGGATTAACTTTTTTAAATAATGTCCGCTTTTTAATACGACAACTTTGATAGGTAAACTTTGAATATTACGGCTATAGTTTAAATTGTAACACTAAACAGTTGCCTGTTGAGGTTTAAATAAATTAATAAAGTATATAATATACTATAATATTATAAAATTACTATTTTTTTTTAAATTGCGCTTTAAATGAATTATAATTTATGACTATAAATTATATTTACTTAGCACCACGAGAATTATGAAATGATCATAAACTATATATGAGGATATCGTACCCTATATAAAATAACTAATAACGAGAAATTGTTATTTATAAATAAGTATTTGTAATAAGTATATTACACTAACGTGTTTATTTTATAATTTATATTGTATAAGATAGTAGCTATTAAAAAAAAATAATAATAATAATAATAATAATAATATGTACATATTTCCCTTAAATTTGTCATGGGCATCAATAAATAAATACTAGCCTTATACCTAAATAATACGATGCAAAGATTAATGTTTATATTTTTCAGAAAATATAACATTCTGCAATAGACTTTTTGAAATCTGTAATAACTTTCATCACTTTTTTTAAATTATTGATTAAAAATTTAACAGAACGACACCCATTTTTGATTTAAAACTACCTAAAATGTAATAAAAAGTTTGGATATTCGTTAGGGAATCGTGGTGAAATACATAATATATTAATATGATATCAACTCAATTAAAAATCCAGTCTTTATGACCAGAGAAAATATACAATCTGAAATGCTAAAATGTTTTATTTAAAAAAAAAAAAAACAGTCGGGACTCACGGATTAACTCAGCGATTCGCAGTGACTGTAGAGTATTATACGTTTTTTTAATGTATACATTGTATACATTTTACTATAAATGTAAATCATTAGTTAAAATTATGAAGTTATGAATCCACTAAATAGAAGAATATATGTGAAGCTATTTATAAACAGGGTGATTCTTTTCATAACATTCATTATTTCAAAAATTATTGACTTTTTTCAAAATTTTAGAACCATCTTGTTCTAGAACTATATATATTTTTAAATATTTTCACCCTCATATTTATCAGGTTAACCATTATCAACTTTTGATTTTCAAATGACAGCGTATACTTTAAATTTCATAAACTAAAAAGGCTATTTTTTCAATGAATTTTCACGTTTAAATTTTCATTTTTCGTTAATCCGTTTACAAGATATACCCTTCCAAAGTTGAGTGGTTTTGGGTGGTGTTTGTGTGTTATAGGTGTATGTTAGGTGGTATTTACACACAAATACCATATAAGTGTTGTTTGATAAAAGAATCACCTGTATAGCAAGAAAAGAACAAGTGACATAATAATTTTGTGTCTGTCTTGTAGGAAACCAAACGAAGAACTCAAGTCGTTGAACTTAAAGGCCCAAAATATTTGACCCTCTATAGTTAATTTTACTGCTAAAAATAAAAATATAAGGATAAGACTTGGAATTTAAAATAAAAAAAAGGTATAATGATTTTAATCAATTGATTTTGCAAGATTTTTATATTAATAGACGATTATAGATTATGTAATCTATGCACAGTTTTAAGATAAAAAAAAATTAATAATTAATATATTTGTAAAAGGTTGTATTACAGTTTGTAGAATAACTTACAAGCGTAAAAACCATATCTTTTGTTAATTAATGTAGAAAATAATGTAGGAATATGTGATAAATTCATAATATTTCATAGGCTAAATAATTTAAAATATGTTTTTGATGAAAAGGAAATGATTGACATTAGACTATAATTAATATAATGTTTGGATTAATGCACACTGTGTATGGTTACATATACCTATTTACCAATTGGAATTTTATCGATTCAAAATAAAATATATAATTATTTACACTATTTATAAACACTAATAACACACAATATTATTATTTGTGTTTTTTATAGGTTCCTTGTATAATTTCCAATTAAATTATTTATTGCACAATTAATTGTAAAAATACATTAATATGTTAAACATAAAATGCACCTATAAATTCTAACCAACCAGAACATGGTCTTATATCCTGATTTTTTATTTTAGATTCTGAACGGAGAAAAATATTTGTTTTAGTTATTGTTTTTATTTAATACGTAAACCATTATTAACTACATACAGTTATAATAATTGTATTACTTAAATATTATGTTATCTCCATGCATTGCTTACACTAAGATTTCTAAAAAATATTCAACACATGTAATAAAGAATATAATTAATATAATGATATATTATTATAGGTGATAATTGAACTAAGGTTTAAGAATAATTATTAAGCTTGTGATATAATTTTGGCGCTTTTAATATCCATGTCAGTGCGACTATATATAATAGATCCCCCGTAATCCACGTTTATTACGTTTACACAGGTTTAACCTAAATTTCCACTATAATAATATTTGAAAATCACATATGTATTGGGATCAAATATTTTATAGTCAAACATCTTCAAAGAGTAAAGACTCCCTCCCACGTGTGTTTGCTTAATACATGGGAGTGATTGTGTTTTAATTATATGCAAATCACGATTTTAATTTATAGTGACTACTCAAATATAGTTTCTTATTTTTTATAGTACTTGTGCACACTCTTATAATTTGCATTTAAGTGGGTGGATTTATTTTATTTAGTAGAAAAACATAGTTTGTATGATGCTTAATTCTTAACTAGTAACCACCCATAATAAATATTGAATACTTTATACATATGAGTAGGTACATAATATATATATATATATATATATATATATATATATATATATATATTAGTAGGTGTTATTTAATATTAAAAGCCTAAGTATGAGAAACAATAAATAATCGTTTCTCGTGTACTCAATTTCTACTTTGAGAACTATCGCCAATCTGCATTGTAGATTCTACAAACACCATTAAAAAAATACGTATAACTTCGATTGAAAACTGTATCAAATTGGTTTATCAGTTAAAGAAATATAATAATAACTTCGTATTTTCACAATAGTTTATTCTACTTAACGCATCTGGTACAAACATATGTATGAAAATATCGTCAGTCACAAATATTCGATTCCCTTGTTAAAATATAATAACATAGAATTATACCTATGTATAACTTTACTTATAATTTTTCTAAGTAAATTTTAAAATGTCAATCAACACTACCTGCAATAATTTAAGTGTATATACATATTTTTTTTTAAATTAGAATTTAGCCTCGGAAATGTATATATTGTACGTATATGTATGTTGTATTTAAAACTAAACACTAATAAATATTTTCTGAGCAGATGTTTCGAATTTTCCCAAGTAAAACTAGATTTTAAATTGAAATTAATTGAATGTCGTTTGACCTTTTATATTTGAGTCCACGTATAGTTCATGAAGAATATAATAATCATAATGAACTTAATTGCAACAATAATACATACATAACGCAAAATATACAAAGATACCATGAGTTACATATTGCAGCATCCCCTAAAAGCAAAGCCTGTGCTGTGGGAACGAGTTCTTATCACCTAGTAATAAACATAAATTTGAATAATATAATAATAAATCTGTTTTTCATACTAATACGCTATTATAACATTATAATACATAATATAAAATTTTAAATAATAATCTTATTATAATCATATTATCTGTGATAAATCAGTATGTCTATGAAAAGTTTTGAAAGACTTTAAATTATCAAACTGATTTTTATTAATATTTAACAAGCGACATAAATTAAGACAAGTATAAAAAACACTTGTTTGTCTAAAGGCTTTTTGACATTTAAATAAACGTATATTAAAATTTTGTTTAAATCTATAGTATCATGATCATGATCTGATCCAGGTATTAAATGTTTATGCTTAAATTGTTATTTTAGTTAAATTTACTAATATATAATATCATAATTATATATTACCTTAAAATAGTTAAAATTATTTACATTGAAATTTTCATAAATTAAGATAGTATTTGTTTACAAAGGAAGATTTAATAAATATTTAATAATACCAGTTATTGTAACATTTAAGTTATATACAATGCTATTACAAGCTCCTCCCCAAATGGATATACCATATTATGAAAAAATAGATTGTACTAAAGCTAAATAAATAACTATTTTATAATTTACATCTAATATATACCTGGCTTCATTAAATACATAGTAAAAATTACGTAAAATACCATTTATATCATTTACATGACTATCCTATTTAAGTCTATATTCTATTTTCAAGCCAAGATATTTTAATTCATTGACTTTTTCAATTTTTACACATTTTGTATCACATTTATTTAAATTAGGATTACATTTTAGGGAATGTACAATCAAATGTACATGTAAAACATTATTAAAAGATAAATTAAAACAAATAAATTTAGATTTTAGTAAATTTAATTTAAATATATATTTACAAAACCAAACATAGGTATACATAATTTAAAATATAATTTGCTTCATGGTACAAGTTGTCGACTGATAATTTGGATATTAGTATAGCCGTTAATTAACGATAGTGGTAAAGAAATGGATTTTTAAATTTTCTTAAGGGCGTAGTTTGTTAGACCATGTTCATAATATGAATTAAAATTTTTAATCTTATCAATATACTAATCTCTTCACTACTAATTGGATTAAGAAAAATACTTTTATATGTCTAATTTTTATCGTTAAAGTTAATAACAGCAGAATTTATATGTTATAACTCTAAATCATTTCCTAGGTACGTTTATAAAATGTCATAAAGCTCATTACAAATTTCAGTTTTAGATTCAATGATAATATCATTTTTATTTGTAATTTTGTTAATTTTATTCATTTGCTTGCTTGGTTTACCCAAAATTTCATTTATAACATTCCAGATTTGTTTACTGTCAGATTTATATTGCTTTAATTTATTTTGATCGTACATTTGTTTTGATTTGCTTATCAACAAGTTTAAAATATTCTTATATAATTTCAAATTTGTAAACATTTTCAAATTTTAAATCAAAAGACCTATGTTTCAGCTTAGAAAAAAGTTCTTATATTTAGCAATTTTTTTGGTTTAATCTTATTAATAGGGATAGATGAATATTTAATAAATTCCACCATTTTGTAATTAAAAATATCAACCATAGAGTAAACGTTTGAGGAATTAAAACAAGAAAGCCAGTCTTCAGTTTTAATTAAAAAATATAAATGATTTATATTAATTTTACTTATATTTGAATTATTAGATAATGCATTATATTTATTATGATTGTTAAAAATTGGAAATACTATAGCTGTTGCATAGTGATCCGTAATATCACACCTTAATATTTATGGAGTAATTTTAGTCATATCAATCTTATTAACGAATGTAATATGATCAATACAAGTTTTATAATAGCTAGTTACTCTAGTATAGTTATTAATACATGGCAAAAATTCATTAATGGTCATAATATTTAGATACTCATTACTTATTTTTGAACTTTTCATAATATCAATACTAATATCTCCACAAATAATATAATGTAAATTTTTTTTTATATATACAAACTAGATAATAATAATTCTAAATTATTGATTAAGTTATCTATATCAACATTAGGAGATCTACATATAAATACAAAATAGTTGGAACAAATTTATTTTAAGATTAATGTGTAATGAATTGTAATTTTTTAGTACTTGTGTATTAACTGTTATTGGGTTTAAAGATTCTCTCACTAATACAGTTAGCAAGTTAATAGTTTTATTGTTTTATAGCCATTTAATTTAAATTCAAAATCATTCAGAAGACAGGTTGCACATAATACAATAACACTAAAAAGATTATTTACTGAGCCTAATAAGGTTACATTATCATTAAAATGTGCCTTAATACTACTTATATTAATTTGAAAAACAGAAAAACTATCATTAGACAAAGCTATGTCTACTAAAAAGTCAACATAAATTGAATTTAAAATATTATCTAAACTTAGCGTATTATTATTTCAATGAAAATTCATTTATTCAAAGATATTTTAACATTATAAAATAAACATTAACTAATCACAGCTTATAGCCGTCTTCAGATGATCTGATTTTTACAATATTTAAATTTTCATTTTTCCCACCAGTATATCAGAATAAGATAATCATATCAATTTATATTGATTACTTTTAGTCACTAACATCTGGTTTGAGAAAAAAGCATCCTTTTGAATTTAGTTAGCCGCTCATTAATGAACACCTTATCCTTTACCCATTTACTATTTATCATATCCGCAGTTACCTTCATCGATTTAACATTACGGATTAAATTTTTCCTCATTTAAAGTGTAGTTCATTTAGCTACTATTTTATTTTGTTTTAACATAGTAGAATGAATTATGTAGGCTTCGATAATATTTAATTCCGTATTATTTGTTTTTTACCGATTTCTGAAATAATGGAAACACAATCTTCATTTTGAGTTTTAAGTATGCCTGTTATTCTACTGTTATACCAATATTGTGTTGTTCAATTGCATCAATTTTGTATTTTAATATAGTAACTTCTTAGTATAAACGTTTATTTTCATTAATAATTTTCTTATTTTATAGTTTATTAGTTTTCAATTCTATACCTAATAACACTATCAATTTTTTCATTAAAATTCTCAAACTACGAGCTCAACAATGAAATTGATTTCATAAGCTCTTTGATGTTTTTTTCTACAGACTTCGGATGCTGTGACACTAATTCATTTTATTTTGATTTCGGAGATTTTTGGCTAATTTTTGAGCAATTTGAACAAGTAAATTTTGATTCACTATTATTAGTCATTCTATTAAAATTCATTTCTGTATATTATCCCACACAATAGTAGTGGGCCACATTATTACAAATCGAACATTCCATAGATTTTTCGTTAATGCATCATAGCATTTTACACATTCTAACGGCATTATCTATAATCGTAATAGCTATCGAAGTATCGACACAATAAAAGTTAGATAAGATATCGATCAATAAACGAAACAAAATAAGATTATAGACTAGCGCACGATTAGAAACGAAGATTTTCGCTAAAATGTATAGGTCTATAAATATTTTATAAGCTAAAATATTATTCCGGTACAGATAAAATTGATTTAAGTACGGAATAAGAATACTCTGTCGCAGTCAGAACAGAACTGAAAGTTTGATAACTTCAACTACGAGTATATTTGCCCAGTTTAGTTAAAAAATATACATTTCCATGGCGTTATGATAAAATTATTGTTAGTCAAAAGAAGAAGTATGTAGTATTTAATGAATTAATAATATTAATATGCATTAATTTATTAGATACCTATAATACCCAAAGCAAAACAATATATTTCATTAAAGTGAATTCACAAATATTATATTATATTGTAATTTTAAATATTGTTCACTCAACAATTTTAGATTAAATTATTAACTGAACCACAAATATCAATTTCATTCCATTATTTACCATTACATCAAAAACTCATTGTTCATAGATCATAAATATTAAAACATTAATTTCTAAGCGATTTCAACGAAAATTTTATGCACGCAATAGTGGTTATTATGTGTGATGAGTGACTTACTCTAACTATTAAGTTACTATATGCGAACAGACTAGGTAAACGAAAACGTAAAGAATAGATGTATATTTTATATGAAACAACAGCACGTCAATAATGATTGTGACACGCCATGTAAGGGAACCGACTATAACAAAACACTAACAAGGGCCATCCACAAATTATATGTCGACATGCCGACTACATCAAACTGCTAATAAAAACTAGATAATACTAGTTGGAAACAGAAAAATGGTAGAAATAAGAATAATATGTAGAACTCATCTTATAACTAACATTATAAAAATTAAAATTAAAATCAAATAATGGTAATGAAGTGGTTCAACATAGAAAAATCGAACATTTTAAAATGTTAGACATAGTACATGCAACCAAGTACGTTATCTACAGAAAGGTCAGTCAGATTAAGGGTCAACGCCACAAAAAATTGAGAAAACATTTTTTTCTCTTAAAGAAAAGAAGATATGAGACATCTATCAAATTAATTTCGATGTTGGAATATTGTAATAAATAACAATATTATTATATCAGTGTACTCACTACCTAATACATAGTACCTACACTTAGACTCAATTTAACGATTCACTGATAATGTCAATAAATAGGTGTTAGTTTAATTAAAAAATTTTACTTGGTTATTAAAAAAAAAAAAAAAAACCATAATAATCATAGTTGTTTGGAGGGCAGCAGTTCTGCTATAGTAGAAACATGGCCCGAGTATAAACGATGCTAAGATAATAAATTTATCTGATTCCACAAATTATTTGCTTAGATTACGTTATCTTTATAATTTTTTTTTAAATAATAATCTAGAATTCTATTTTAATTTGTAAAATAAGCTTACCAACGCAAAATTTCCATACTGACATATATATATATATATATAAATGTTTAAGTTTAAGTACTGAGAATAACATGTTGTATGAATACTTCGAATTCTACAAATTATTATGACTGCAAAATGTGTACGGATATGCAAGTTTTGTATTAACTATATTATATAATACTTTATACTGATAGCTGACGTATATTATAGAGGGCTAGGAATTTATTTAGTATTTACTTACATAGTCATATATATATAATATACCTATAAATTGGTTGGGATACGGGGTGGACAACATTTTTCGTATAAATAGCTTACAATTCTTGCAATAGATGTTCCAGCGATCAGTGCGGTCGACGAAAAATTACTTAGTTACTCAGAAAACCTGCCCTTGCTTTATTTTCACACAAACACAGCATCGGTCGGCTGGCTCACGGCCAAATAGCTTACAATATTATTATTTATTATAAAACGATGTTTACATAATAATATAATATTACTATCTATTTTCCCGATTTCTTTTCTGAAGTCACTTGGATGCTCAATCAATAACAAGTCATAACGTTTCAAATTATTTAATACTGCTTGGTTCATGGAGCATGATATTACATATAATATGCATATGTAAGTATGTATTTATAGAGTTAAAAAGCTGATTACACATTTGTCACTACTCACTACGCATCTTACTTGTTAACGTAAGAAGTCCTTCTTATTGGAACAGGACATATTATTATTTTACTATTTTAATCTAATTTATCTTATTAATAGGTATGAAAAAAATTGTATCATTAACAATAATAATTAGTGTGTACTATGTACAAAATTTGAAGCCTAAATTTAAAATAAAATTGTTTGAAAACTTCAATTTTTTCGAATCTAAAAATATAACATTTTTCAGCTGGAATCGACAACACCACAGGGATGACTACTTGCGCATCACTTCCGCGAACATATACTATCTGAATGAAGAAAAATTCACTGATGATTGTTGACTCAGTAGGTGTTACTGATAGTTCAACATGATATGTTCATAATAATATCAACAAAAATATATAACACAAATTACAATATTTTATAGTAACCATGAAGAGTAATATTGTGTCAAACCACTTGCTTTTATCTTTATAGTTTATACGCATATAATATTATTACGAAACATTAAAAAAAAAATGTAATAATGGGAGCAGTCATCAGTTATATTAAACGCATTACCAGACTCAAATAGGTTTTAAAAGGTACGTCAGAAATATTCATAGAACAAGGATATGTATATGAAGGGAAATATAAAATATACACATAAACATTGCGAGTATCTTTTATTTTATTTTGAACCTAATTCACTTTATAATAGAAATCAATTTAGATGATATAAGAATTATCTTCTGGCTTATTTCTTTGAGGACGAGGTCCAACGAAAAATTGAAATTCAAAGGTGAATTAATATTAAATCAAACTAATGGCTGTCGAATCAATTAGATTTCAAAGTATTTCATCAATAGATTCAATGTTATTCATCTATATGTTTCATATTTGATAATGCTGGTGCGGTTTCTATATTACTATATTATATTATTTTGCTTTTAATAAAAAGGTCTTAATTATTAAAATTCTAACTCCGTTGTAATTGGCACATATGATTTTAATATGTTAAAAAATACCATGGAATTTCTCTATTGGTACTTAAAGCTTATGAAACTCAGAAGTTACTCATTTGAATTTCCATATAAGTATATTTCTGTAGGTACACAATACACATTTTCAAAAACTAAAAAAGCGTAGTTCTCATTTGCAATAAAAGTGTAATTTGTAATGAATATTACTAAAAAAGTTAAAAATGACATAAAAGTTTAAGTATATGAGATAATATGTCTCTTACACATACTTTGAAATTGCAAAAGTTCATTATTAAATTAAAACATTGAAGTTATAATGATTGGTCAGTCAATACTGTATACACATCACACAAATTCATAAAACTACGATATCTTAAAAATTAATTGCTAAGAACAAAGTAAGTGAATAAAAAGAAATCGAAATAATGATGCTTTATACACAAAACTAGAAGTACGTTTACGCGAAAAAAACAATCGTGAATGATTAGTTATTAAAACATTATTAATCTCGGAATCCGTTTTGGAAAAATTACAATAAAATTGAATGTTGATACCTAGTAAATATTTTTTTTTCCTTTGGTTGTTATTACTGCTATAGAAACAATTTTTTAAAACTACCCAAATATAGCATGAAAATAAATTTTAGCTTAAAAAAAACATTTTCTTAACAGCTGGTAAACAATGACAAACACCATATTACGTCAAGACTAGAGAGCGATGTTATATTTTTGTATATTGTACGTAATACGTACACATTCAAGACAGCATATAATACATAAAGTATGGGCATTGACTTTTTCGCTATAGCAGTAATTTAGGTATTTCCATTTAAGACCGAAATAAAATAAAAACCTCTTAGAAAACTCCTGGATATTTACAATAGGTAAAAGTATATATGTATATGTATATTATACTATACAGTACCTATAATATATGTTATCACAATGCAATGTAATCTATTATAGAGCTGCTGCAGCAAGCCGAGGAATATTTCCGATTTGTGGAGAGCGCCAAACATATCCTAAATGTATCACTCGAATATTAAACATTCTGGATAGCGCACATTTAAAAATAGCGATAATGTTCTAAGATATTTTTGGTAGGGAACTAAATGACCCCCTATCCCCAATTGATACAAAACTTTATCAACGAGTTACGACCCCATAAATTCGAACTCTAAAACATAGATATTTGTACTATATTAAACAAAGATAACACAGAAATTATTAATGTTAAATAAACATGTTTGCAGATATTGAATTTTTGAAAAAAAGCACCAGGTACGCGTGATATCTTCAATCGTTTATTCTTTGTAGTTATTCATAACGTCAAGTACGATTGAAATTATATTTTTAAAGTGCTAAATATACTTGATTTTCTATTAAACATTCAGATTATACTTAAAATAGTTGAAATGTTTTGAGTATTGCTCTAAAGTCTAAAGAGAAAACGGGAAAAAACCTCTACCAAAATCTAAAAATCTAAATATTGATTATTTTTGTCTTTATTTAATTTTAATAGTATTTATAATGCACAATATTCTAAAATTATATATCGCCTCATTATGCATAGGGATAATTGAATGTATGAATATAAAATAAAGTCTCCAATATTTTATATAAATAATATGTAGATACAATTTTCCAATAATTGTTGGTACCTACGGGAGTATAAGCAAACCTTAATGTTATTCACCCACACACCAATAAATACATAAATACAGTAATAATATTTTTAAAAAAAGAAATAATTTATAATTTTATAGCAATTTAATATCCAAGACGTTAAGAAAAATAATTTCACTTTCGGAAAGCCCTATTAAAAGTTCCTGACAGACAGAAAAAATTACTTAGTTTATTTTTGTCAATTTCCTGTTGTTTAATGTGTCCATGAAATATATACTGTACAAAAATTATTTTAGTCATTCGAATGATACATAGTTCAATGATACAAGTTAATGTATAATATTATATATAGATATAGTGGAATGACTGTTCTGCGTATATGCCACTGAATTGATATGTTTTTTTTTTCATATGATAAATTTATAACATCATTACCTATACAATATACAAAGCAAGTTAATAGTTTATTCATTAGTTCTCTACCATTCAAAAAAAGTATACCAACAGTGGTGTATCAAATTTTAAACTAATATCAGTTTTTTACTATTGTTTATTATTTTTATTATTAAAAAATTCTATATATTCGATATTAATTTAATTTACTTTTTTACGATATTAAAAAAATACAAGCATGTTGTTGATATAATATAATAATATCCGTTTTTGTAATGACATGCACTAAATGAATGTTACATTCTATAATATTATAATTATGCATTGTTCATCACAGAGGCAGAACTACAAAATAAAATATGAAATTGTAAATAATATAGTTGTCAATAATGTAATCTCAACCCAATGAAATTAAAATTTTGTTACCCAGCGGCCTATGTCGCTGAGGGTATATTTCGTTTAATAAAAAAAAAAATTAATAAATAATTATGCATTACATAATGTTACATTATCAAATTCAAATCATTTTAATTTGAATAACTAAAATATTATTAATTTTATAAAAAATAACAGACTGAATTTGTGTTATATAACTTAAACAGTTATTAAATTTTTTGTAATTTGTCAAATATTAAGTAACAATTAAAAATTCCTGATGAAATTGCATATATTTTTTTTGCCTATTTATTAAAAAAAAAAAATGCAATAGATACCTAATGAATTTAGTAAATTAGAAATAATAAAATATTTGGAATCAATAGTTTAAAAATATAGTATCACCATAAATGATTTATGGTTTATAAGACATTTTACTCGTAGAAACATAGATGTATGTATAACATATTATAAGTAATTTTGGTATTGCAGTAACTATAATATATCTGAACATTAATATTCAATAATACATTTTTTGAAATAATTAATCATAAACATTTTGTAGTCAGCAGTTGAATAGTACACAAATACACCACTAAAATATTGCCAGCTAATATTTTTAGCCATCATTATAGTGAGCACAAACTGCAGTATATTAATAAAAATAGTTTTAGTTCATTAATATTGAATAATAGATTTATTCTAGTCATTGTTGTGTTTTTATGTGGTCGGAAACAAAAGTTAATGAGCTGTATTCAAAGCGTTTACGTAAAGCTAGACAGCCATAGGACGTATCACGCAGTTCTTTTTTGATAATTTATAATAATAGCTAATAATATAGGATAATACGGATAGTAAAATGTATTATGGTATTTAGTATTTTTTAATATTTTAATTTGATCATTAACTAATTATTTTTAAGTACAACACATGTTGTTATTATTTGTATTGAAAAGTAACTAGAGAAAATCTTAATTTATTATAATACATTTATATTGCATTTTTTAATGCCTTTACTATACAATTCTTAACTTATGTAGTTTTGATCTGCGTGATTAATGAAGTTTAATATATTATGACGTATAACTGCGTGAAAAATATTCTGTTACGCATAGGAATTCCGAAAAGTAGATACGTATTGCAAATAATAATTGATCGAATAAAAATGAATATTATAGAGTATTGGTGGGAGAGGATTGTGTATGTGTGTGTGTGTGCGCGCGCGCGCAAGAAAAAGAAATAAAATACGTATTTCGTATTTACCGGTTATTCTGCAGCCACCAGTCAGTCTGAACGATGTTCCAAGTCCCTCGACGCATATGTAATTGACTCTAAAAAAAAAAAAAAAACATAGGATTATTCTTCTGCCCGTGACGTTTTTACATCATAAAAATTTACGATTTTTAGTGCGAAGGAAGTCTCTCTATCGGATGCTGTGGGAAAAGACACATCCGAATTCAATTTTCCACTATATAACGACAGTCGCCGCCGTCGACCTTAGAAACGCAAAAGAGGGAGAAAAAATGATAGGTGGGAGAGAGTGGATGAAAAAGAAAATAATAATGTCACCGTGAAAAGATTGTTGCACCGGGACAAGACTTGAATAATAGTCACCTTATAGGGTTTTCCGCTCCTATATTCTGTTCCACCCACGCCATACAACGGCTGCGAAGCGACTCTCCGGATTTCCGTATTTTATTCTGACTGTACCTCTTTTATCCTACCGTTGCGACCATTACGTCCTTTGTCGCTGTTCGAATTCGGCCACAAAGTGCATATACATATAACGTACCGCGTACGCGTTATCGTTACGTGTGTATATTATGAACATATACATGCTGATTCAAATATATACAAACTCAATTATTAACCCTCAAATTACGCATTTACTCAAACATTTTGATTTTCTAAAATATATTAAGTATATATGTCTTTAAGACCATATCATTATTATAATATAATACTTAGATTTCTTATGAAATTGATAATGTGGATGTTCAAACTTTTTTTCTAACGAGAATCTCCATTAAAAAATAAAATTACAAATATCATTATTATTTTCATTACACCTTAATATGCAACACTCAGAGATAAGATGGGGTGATGATGAGATGGAATTGAACATGCAACGTGAATCACTCTGTATGTACGCATTTATGTATTACATAAATTTATATATCATGTATGCGTATATAATTCCGGGATCTGGACGAAAAAAATAAGAATATACCTACACCAGATGTATATAAAAATAAAAAAAACGGGGCAATTCGTTTTTTCACTGTCAAGATAACGAATTTGGCTAAGGGATATTGGTTTTATCCGGATGACGTGTGACCTGAATAAACATCTTAAATGGTCTACCCGTTGAATCTGTTTACGATCGCTGACCGTAATGTAGGTACGTTTCTACATCCAGACTGTTATACAGTTGGAAATTAAATGAGGCCACTATGCGTCGTATAACGCTTTCGTACATACATATTATTATAATAGCTGCAGTACGTGGTTGTCGCATGTGGTGTATTGTCGAGATGAGTGTGTCAGAGGGGTCTGCACTTTGCATGCAAAGTCCACACACGGAATAATAAACGGAAAATTAACATTTTTTTTTTTTTTTAAACTAATTAAAATATATCAAATGTATGATCCTAATAGGGATTTAGTGGTTTAAGACGTTATTTTTTTCTTTCCAATACTCACAGTCGTATCGATTTTTATCTTTCAATAGTTAAATAATATTTCCAATTTTTAATAAAAATACTTCTAGCCCAGAAGAAGAATTTGTTATATTCTAAAACGGCAGTAATACTTAATAGCTTTCATGCATCCCTATTGCAACATATACCTAATATGTTTATGAAAAATTTAATATTACTAAAAATAATATTAGATAAATTTAACAAATTTAATTTAATTTTTAACAAATGTATCAAACATAATAAACTAAATATCGCCATATAATTATACATTGTGTTTTGGTGACAATAGTTATGAATTTATGATGTTTTATATTAATTTGCTAAAGGGTTTCATTAGGATCCCATCAAATTGTTAGTATGATAAATAATTGATAATGGTTCTAAGATAATATACCTTTCAATGTATTCGATTTGATTTAAAGTATATTTAATATACGTTTTTAAAATTTATAGTGTAACGTAAATTGAAAATAGAAAATTATTTGTTTACATTTTGTGGGATTATAATATTAGTTAATACCTAGTACAAAAACAATATATAATACATCAATCTTTTGTATCGTCATCGAGATATATAGTCATAACTCATAATTGTATTAATATTTTCTACAAACCTAATATAAAAAATAAAATTTAACAAAATCATGTTTTAAGAATAACATTTCGAAAAAATCATCTCATTTTCATCTAGATAAAATTGATTTTATCTGTATCTCTATCTAGATATATTTTGACTATTTTGAGTTCATATATCTTATCTATATCTAGATACAAAAAAATTATCTAAGCACAAAACTGTGTGTAATACCTATTATTTCTATTGATTACAAAACTTAAAGAATAGCATTGTTATATATTTGGTAAATAAGGAACTTAAAAATAGGTTTTGAACCTATGGTTTTTACGTGTGTAATGAAATATGATATTTGACCATTTTTTCGACATATTTTTAATTGCCTCACAATATGATGAATCTGATGTTGCCAGATAAGTCACTTTTATATCAAATATTTTAAACTTTTACATAGTCATCGACTTTTAGATTACAAATTGTTTAAATTGTGTGTAATGTATAAATTTTTGTTTATTGTTGTACAAATTATTATAAAAAAAATATAATTAATATTTAACTAATATATTATAACATAATATAATTATTATAAAAATTAAAACTAACCAAGACACTCTGTGTCATTGTCAAATGCTCCGGCGCAATTGATGTATGCCTTTTTTATAGCGGCGCAATAGATGTATACTATACAGGTAGTGTCCCAAATCCGGCGCAATTGACGAACACCGCGTTTTTCGTATACAATGATACCTATCATTGCATTCAAATTTAACCTACCCTAGTCAGAGGTCCACCCCACCCCCTAATGTACAGCAGAGCGACATCCACTTACCCGCTTTTTTATTTATACGGTATTAGATCATTTTCAAATAAATCAAATTTAATTCCTACAATATGGCTCTTGTTAAAAAAATATCAAAATGGAACACTGAATTATACATTTTAAATGATAGATTAAGTTTTTAATCTGCTTTGGTGTTAGGTATATCAAATAAAAAAATATTTTGAACCTATATGACTGTATATAATATACCAAGTTTTATGAATCTACCCAAACTTGAATTATGTTGAATTCACGGCCCACAGGTAATGCATTTTCATATTATTCACATTTAATACATTTGATATTTTTAAGTAAAAAGTTTTTAAATCGTATAATATATATACAGAACAAAAATACTCAATTTTTTTATGATACTTTTTTATTCTAGTTATTTATTTTTTTATACGTATAAAAGTACTTTATGTTAGGTAATTTTCAACTGAACAATAATATGTACACTCTTTTATATTATTAAAATTGATCAAAATATAATATTGTTAACGAGTGTATACTGTGTATACTATACAAATTTTTTATGAAACGTTTATTGTATATTCTTTAGCTTATATTGCTTGATAAAAATGATATTTATATATTTGTATACAATATACTATAATGTAGGTGTGTTTTTTAATTGTACGTATAAAAATATGTTGAGACCTTTGCCAATTAAACATAGTTATATTCAATTTAACATCAGATTTTTTATATAAAAACGATGATGTATATTGTATGAGTATTTCAATATACAATAAAATGTAACAGTTTATTGCTAAAATAATACATTTAAGTTTGTTTTATTATTCTTATAATCTAATGAGTTCAGAGCTTTCACCATTTTTGATAAAAGAATAAATATTGCTTAGTCACTTAAGATTGTTTGAATTCTTACAAAATTGATGTTTACATCATTTTTATACAAGATACAACCCTCTATTTTACTTGAATAAGATTCAGATATTTTCACTGAATAATTCAGTTTATTAGTTTTTTTGTAGTTGAAATATAAATTTAAACATTGCTGACAAGATTATATAGATCACAGGTGTGAACAGTGAACACTCTATCTTTCATCGCTGAACACTTCAACTGTAAACGCTAATATTGTATTATAATTTTAAATTTAAAAAACAAAAATACATTCTTAAATTCATGAATTTCAATAATAGCAGAATTCATATTCCTCTGTTTGTCCTTATTAGACTCAAAAGCTACTGGAATTTTTATAATTTCTTAATAGGCAAGATTGTTTATAACTTATTTTCCCCCCTAAATTTATAGAAACATATTATCAAACATAAATATAGTTTTAATTATATTTATTTTTTTATTTTTTTTAAGTGGTAGCCATCGGTTTTAAATTTCTTATAAAAGTTATAATTTTTGAACAACATCAATCATTTAAAATTTTAATTTTAAACAACAAAAACTTATTCGATTTTATAATATTTTCATTTAAAACAGTCTATAGATGACAAAATAAAGAAATATTCATGTTTATGATATATTACATCAAAGATGGTATCTAATAATGTTTAGAAAAATTAAATATTTACAAATCTTAAATTAATTTTTGTAATTAATTTTGTTTGTATTATATTATATTTGAACTGAAACTAAACAAAAAATAATAGAAAGATAGATTTATTTTAACCAAGTCTAAGTTGGGTAGTATAGCAATTTATATCAAAATTATTACCCCAGATATAATTTTTTTTATATCTATATCTAATAAATTACAAAGTATACTATCCATTTTTAGTCTAGAAATATACGTTGTTATTCAAAAAACTCTCTTTCAACTATGTGTTCTCAACCAACAATATTTATTTAAATAAGATTTCAAATTCTTTCGTTACACAAAAATGTTACTAAAACAACGTTTTTGATGATTAAAATTCCTGTAACGACTAATTAGTAATGTTTAAGTGTTGCTTTAGATATGATGACTATCAGAAGAAAAAAAACTTTGGTCAAATTGTAACAATTTTACTTTGTTATCCAACAAACTATAGTTTTAATAAAAAAATTCTCCTTCTACAGTGTTTTTATTGTTGAAAATATTATAATACACAAATTTTGTAGTTATATTGTACAATATATCTATTTATAGATATCCCCTGGTGTGCGTCCAATGATTTAAGTACTCGCTCATTTAACAACAGTATTAAATAATATTACTATTGTATAACATAATAGTAGTTAGATATCGACATTAGCCACTAGCTAACAAAACCAATCAGAAATTATATATATATTTTAAAAAAACAACTAAATATTGGCTATAGCTTATTGTTATGTTTATCGTATTTTGCGAAAGGAGTACGATCGAAGATAGTTGAAATTTAGTACTGTTTCAGCTGTATACCATAATGTGTGCGTGTTATAATATATTTTATACTGCACTCTCTTAGTTTTTTAACGTTTTATCTTCATTTATGTTATTGTAACTAAAATCTGTAGGTAGGTATCGCAGTGTATGATGTGTAATATTTTAATATGATATTATTATAATTTCGTGTTTGATAGTCGTATATACCTTGGTACACAGAAATGGTTAACTTCGTATGTTTTTAAAATTAAAACAAATGAAATATGCAGCTCGTCACACATAATTAAATTCTCATATTGTTATTGCTATTGCTATTATTATGATTTACCTAAATAACTTAGACTGTGGTAATTTATTATACAAAAACATTTCACTACAAATTCTTTATATACTGCAGTGTGATTTTCGATTCACCAAGCATACCTACCCCCTTTTTCTTTTTCAACAATGTAGTACACAACAAAGTATTTTTAAAATTTCTAAAAATCAGAACTTGTATAAATGAAAAAATTTTGTTAAGAGTTTCTGGTAAATAGTCCTGTATATGAATTAAGATATGAGCACACCAAATTTTTAGAACCTTGAACGGCTTAAACATAACTGAGATTTCACAAAAAAATATAATATTGTTGTAAAGTTCGATCTTTACCCGAAACATGACCTATTCCAACCTAATGTAAAGACTACTATAATATCATGTGAAATATGTATTTGAGTTTTATGATATTATATAAAACTGCATTGAACGTTATGATATTATGTCTGACTATAGAAAGAAAACGTAAAAATAACCCACATACTGGCAAAATATAGATACGTTATTGACTGCTTGGAAACTGTATAAAGGGATTTCGTGCAATAATTTTGCTATTTTATTATTTTTACATCATATCAAAACAATGATGTTGCTCTTAACAAATAGTGTTTTGCCCATTGAAACGCGTCCCAAAACTTTTATCGCTGACCTTTTTGTACGGTTTGAATTCGTTTTCTTGTACTTTCAAGAGCACTATAGGCTTAGAGGGCAGCAAAAAACAATATATACAATATATATAGGTATGTAAAAATGCTGTAGAAAATCTAACAATATTCAGCAGTAGAAGTTTCTCGTGATAAAATCTACTTCTTTAACGACCTCTTCAAGGGTTGTAAATATGTAAATGATTCCTATGAATTTGCACTGAAGTTTTTGACACAAGTCATTATATTATAAATGTCAATAAAAATACGAATAAATAATGTGAATTTTTCTATAGAATTAAAAAAAAAACAAATACATTATGTGATCATATTTAACTATAATATTACATTGAAGTTACTTTATTAAAATTCATATTATAATGGAAAGTTTCACAATCACGTTTCAGTGGTTTCTGTGTTTCACGTACACATACTTAATTATATGCCTTGCATTTAAATATTAATATTAGAGTTTTTCTTCCCCGGTGTATTTCGCACTTAAATATTCATCTACTAAGAGTAACCATAAGCATTCAAGTACCTAAGGAATTTTACACATTCAAATAAATAAAACGCATTTTACCAAAATATTATTGATTTTAATATTTTACATAAATATAACAATAAATAAATTGCATAGGTAACTAGTGACTTGACGATTTTAATCTATTGTCAAGATTGTATTTTAATTGTCATGATAACTGAATCTGACTGATGTGTGCAATATAATATTTTGGAATCTATTTTAGATTTCTGAATTTACATGTGCTGGATACTACGGTTTTATCAAAACAAAAAAATTTAAGATCCATATTTGGTCTGCATTTTTAGTAACATTTATACAGGTTAATTTTGCAATATTATATAATTAACTATTATTGAATAATGTTAAGCCATATTACACAAACTATACAACATACAAATAAACTAATGTTATATTTAAAGATTTTTTTTATCATGTACGAGATTTATTGACTGGTATTATATAGGCTTAAAAGTCTAGTTAAATTATCAATAATTAGGCAACATTTTTATCTAGCCAACCGTGGTTGACTATGGTTTATGAGGAAGAGATATAAATTATATAAAATAGATATGAATTTATGAGGCGTAAACAATAGTTGAAAATCAAGCAAATTAAAAATAACTAGGTACCACTAGTTGAGTTTTTAAATCAATAAATACAATTTAATTTAAATTATGACAGGAACATGAAATAACTAGAAATTTAATTAAAAATAATTTTATATACATCATCAAATATTATATAAACTATTAAAACCCAATGGGTTTGATAACTTTTAAATATTCTCGTTCATAAAAAAAGTAATTTAGAAAAAGTTTTAGCTTTTTAAATTATTTTTTAAATCTAGTTTATTAAATGCATTAATATATTATTTAATTATTTAAAATCTTTTTTTTTATATAAAATTACTTACTAACAATACTATTAGTATAATGAGTAAACTTGATAAATGCGGTTATTGCCAGAAGGTTGCATTTATGGGAAGATACTCGGCAGTCAACCCAACCAGATCCTACTTTTTAGGTATTATTTTTATTTTTATTTTTTTTACTAAACGAAATATACCCTCGGCGACATAGGCCATTGGGTTACAAAATTTTAATTACATTGGTTTTAGATTACATTGACAACTATTAACATTATTTTTATTTTATTATTAAAATAAAAATAATGCTTTTTTTAAGAAGTATTATTTAATTAAATAAAAAATAAAAAAATATAATGATATTTGCATATGATAAATTTGATTATAATATAAAATATAACTTTAGAGACCAACTTCAATTTTGAGATGACTTTTCATAAATAATTCAAAGACGATTTCGATTTAATCATTGCAAATGGTTATACTATGGATCTAATCAATCATTGTGTTTGTGTTTATTATAATAAATAAACACTCAATAATGTTTTTATGTAGTATGCATGTAGTATGTGTGTATGTGTATATATAGATAAACACTATTAATAATTCTACAATAATGTATACTGTGAAAACACGTTGATTAATCAATAGTATACTTTGAGTTTGTGGCAAAATAAAATTGTTAGAAAAATATCTTGATGCTTAAACATGAGTATTGACAATCGTCTATTTTTTATTGAATACTAAAACTTTATTTAATTTTTCAACATACAATTAATTTTATCTACGAAATGTACAATAACTTGAATTATGATCATCAGAAACTTTATTCATCTATGTAAAGTAACACGATGGATTTTTAATTTAAGACCTTAGATCTTTGATAAATATTTATCTGTTTATATCATACAAGAGATATTCAAACCGTGCAACTTAGGATTTTACTATTTAATGCGAATTTATTAATTATTTTTACTTACATGTATTTTAAATAAAATCTCTAGTTTATTTTAAAGAACTATATATCTACATTATTTTTAATTATCTCAATTGATACTGTAATTTAATATAGTTTACAAAATTAAATAATACTTAATGTTGTATTTTTTTTTTTTTTTTTTAATGCAATTGAACAAAGTAAAATTGAAATTCGATTAACTGATTGTAATAATTATTTTAAGATACATTAATCATAAAAGTAATATGACTAAATACATTCCAATATATTATTTCATATTTTATTTCAGCAACAAACTAAGATTACGCTGTAATTTATTGTTAATAATAAATTTCATTTTCCATATTTCGTTATTTACTAAAATTTAAATCTAATTCATAAGGAAGATTCGAGTTTCATATTTATGAAATAATAAGATGTGAATTAATCACACAGTTATTAAATACAAAATCCTAAATATTATATGTAATAAAGGCCTCAAAGTGGTAAATAATAATAATAATAAGATGTGGTTAATATGTAGTACACTGATTTTCAACTAGTATGTCTCATTCTCTATAGACGGTGTGAGATTCTAAATATGTATTATTTATAAAACCAATATTTAATAAAACATATATCAAACAATAATTCATGCAATCGGTATTAATTTTTAATGAAACACAATTTTGTTTATCCAATTTAGTCTATAATCCTAAAATTCAAATAACCTAAAAAAAATGATTATAAAATAAAAAGTTATTTGTGGCGCTTAGACGTGCTGTGGACATTTTATGAGCATCACATCGTTTTCAAAAAAATATTAAAACCATTGTATTATACAATTGTTGTATTGCTGAAATAAATATAACATAGTTGACTCAAATCTAATTTTCTATGAACAAAATTTATATTCTGTTTTAATTTTAATATTAAGTTAATTTCAGTTTACAACAAGTTTACCATAATTATATAGTAAATGTTATACATTATAATTTATATTAAGTTTATATTTTCAATTAAAACGACAGTAATATATGTTAATACTTATATTTTATAACCAAGCATACACTATATCTATAAAGTTCATCATCATCCTATTAAAACTTAAGGCATAAACAGATAAACATGTTATATAAATTACAATTATTTGGTATTAATTAATTGTCATTAAAAATAAAAATAATAATAATAATATGTATAAGAAATTTATGAATTTAATATTGTGTTAATGCTAGATTTTTTTTATAAAATTTCATTTCAAAACGCAACATATGACAGATATATGTAATGTATGTACTATGTATACTATTTTATATAATTCACAGTTTCAGAAGTTAAAAAAACAAAATATAGGTATCTTATTTTACATATTTAATGATTTTTCTAAATAGGTAATGCATAATTTTGGGGGCTTGGTGTGGCACTGAGATTAGCCGTAGTTACGAGCATAACTTAGGTCAAGCATCGGCTTGAACCGCTAGCTCTCGGATGGGTGACCGCTCGGGTTGGGCTTTTAGAAACAAATCTTCATTCAATATACATATTTTCCAAACTAATATTGTATCCTCCCTCACAATTAAAACCGACTTATAACATCTAGGCTAAACGATATTAGGTGTAGAAAACTGTACTAAAAAAAAAAAAAAAAAAAAATTATAATAATTAAAACAAAACATAATTTAGTTGATGTGTACTTGTGAACAATAAGAGTTAAAAATATGATCATGAAAAATTAATTCGTATTAGAGCTAAGTTTTTAATTTTTTAATGTATACAGGGTGATTCTTTTATCATTGAACACTCATTATTTAAAAAAGTATTTACTTTTTTCAAAATATTTTTTTACATAGTTTCAAGTTGTTAAAAACCAACGTTTTTATTAAAAAATTATATTTTTAAATATTTTTTATCCTTATCATTTTTTAAGTTTTTTACTTTTTTGAATGACAACATAGAGTTTTAATTTCATATTCCAAAGCAGAATATTTTTCTAAGTATTTTGATACATAAAAATCGAATTTAGGATGAGTTCAAAAAGTAAAAAACTTACAAAATGTTAAGGTTAAAAAATATAATTTTTTAATAAAAACGTTGATTTTTTAACAACTTGAAACTATATAAAATAATATTTTAAAAAACATTAATAATTTTTGAAATAATGAGTGTTCAATGATAAAAGAATCACCCGTATAAGTAGTAATAATCATATATTTGCTATTAGTTAATTTATAACGGGAAAATATTGGAAATAGTTAAATAATAGAGATATAGTTTTATAGAAACTATCCATTTAGAAAACTCTATAGTCAATTTAGTTATTGTAATATCTATATAGGTATATCATCCGTCAGATAATGAAAAAAAATATACAAATTTATTTAAACGTTTAATATACAACATAACATAATTCAAATCGATACGGGTCTTGTTGAACGGATGACTTTTATTGGAATGCCATTTCGGACGTGGCACACTATTATATTATTATATATTATACTTGAACCATTCGAGAAATGGTAAAAAAAAAATAACTTATATACATAAGCAAGTGGGAAAACCTTCGTCGTATCCGACTTTGGATCACTCACTGGAGACAACCGAAGAAAATTGGTAACATTGATATATTTATCAACTCACATTCTAAGTCCACCATATTTTCTTTCGATGAACGGATTTCAACTGGACTAGAAACACAGACTAGAACAATGTGATGAAAAAAATCTACTGATATTTTCACGGGTATACATAAGCTCGCTATATTATTATTATTATTATTATATATGTGGTAATTTGAAATTCTTTCACTTTGAATTTTTCTACGAAAAACATACAAATCTGGTCTACAAACCAACCGGATTTTTAAGACGATTTTTGAATTTTTCCCTAAGATTTAAAAAAATATTGATTATCTGTGATTTCGAAAACTAGACAGTTGAGACTAGAAAATCGCTCAAGTTGACCTCAAGGTTTAGATCCAGGATAGACAAATTATCCCTTTCCTCTCTTATGGAAATCAAGCAAAAGAAAACAAAAAATGTTGCACAAAAACCGTGTTACCGAGACGATATTTTTATATCCATCTCATGTATATGTTTTAAATTGTATTCAGTTCTGCTTAAACCTCCTAGTAAAATATCCTCAATAAAAAATTAACCTTTTTTCCACCCCGTAAAATCGTACAGTTACTTACATTGTTGCATTAGTTAAAATAATAAAGTAAATTATTACTCTAATTTAAACAATATATCACTATTAAATTAACCCCAGGTTCAGACATCAAGTAAAAAAATAATAATTTAATTTATAAATAACTAATGTATCTGTGCAGTCTTTAAATTATAAAACCGGTAAAAAAAAATTAATTCTATATAGAAGTTTTTGTTTTCCGATTCTTATTTTGATATCGAAGACAAGACAATAGACCATTAATACAGAAAATAAGAAAATTAAGAACAAGTTAAATGTGGATACTATTTTTATGATTATTATGATTCCTTGCTATTCATAATTTATTTTTATCATCAAATTTTGTTGAGACTAAAAAAATACAAATTTTATCTTTAAATGCAATTGAAATTATAAACTCTTTAAGAAGTATAATTAATATTTAACCAATTTGAAAATGTAGTCTGTTTATATTAAAAAATCCAAAAATTAAATGTTTAAAGAAACAATTACTAAAGGAAAAAATATAGATGAGCATGTTAATAAACATATGTAATATAAGTGATTTTATACCTTCTTTTTGTACCTAATTGTTACCGATAATTTTGTTATAATAATATAGGTTCGATGAAATAGTTACTATATTTATTTCAGATATGATATACCTAACAAAAATCACAAAAATATCTAAAAGAATTATGATCAAACGATACAACTGGATATTCTGTAATATAGGACAAATAGGTAGGTAATGCAAATTTTAACGTTTTAAGTGAATGTAAATGTTTATTTTTATATAATATAGGTATTGGGTGATTCATTTAGCACAAAACAAACATTACTTTTTACAAATTATAATGTTTCAGAAAATAATTAAAAGTCGTTATAAAACAGTATTTCAGGAAAAAATTAATATTTTCAATCTTATTAAATAATTTAAGATGAGACAAGAGTATAAACATTAACACCATATCATTTTATAAGTTTTATTTTAAGTTATGATATTGTTAAATAATGCGCTATTTTTAATTTATTCATAGTTGGTATAAAATGGTTCTAATATTAAACAACATAATTATTTCCTCAATAAAACTAATTAAATAAAGTTGTAAACTAAAATACAAACTAGTAGAAAATATGAAATATTACTTAATTATACCTAAAATATATAAATTTGGCTCATGTAATTGATTCAAAATTCAACACATTTAATGAGTAAAAAGTTAATGACATGGAAATATATATATAAATTTATAATGAAACGATTAAAAAGATAAACATGATGATTATATTTTCAATAAGCTTAAAATATAATTCAAATATCTAGAAATAGGTACATTAATAATTTGTACTAACTTATATGTTTATATAGTTATATTTATATGTGGATGTGTGAATGACCTTTACAAAAAAAGTTGAAGGGAGTTGGGTTTGGTCAATGATACGTGACACAACTTCATGTTTATTGACAAAAGTAGCATTTCGAATTGTATTTGTGAAAAAAAATCAGTAGTTACTAACGGCGATGAAGGGAGGATGATGAAGAAGAAAAATGGAATAAAATAGAATAGGTGTCGTCGAAACAGGGAAATAGTGAAACTCTGACAAAACTTTAATAAAGCCCAATATGAAAGTTTTGAGTAATTTCTCAAATAGCAGAAGGACACGAGGGCCTTAGCTGGAAAGCAAGACTTTACGATGGTCTCGCAATATTGAAACGCCTTAGCTAATAGGAAAAGTTATGGCTACGTTATTGGGAGATGTCCTTTAATAGCTAAAAAGTTTCTTTTTTTCTTCCTCATTTTTATTCTTGTGTGTGTGTTTTTGCCTGTTCTGCCTCACCCACATTATGTCTATATTTGATACCACCTCAAAAAATAAAATAAAAAATAAACTTTTCACTTTGAATAAAATACAATATCTTCATTGCAGCTCTTGTCTTTAGATTATTACGACATGAAACGATACTCATATCATGGAACAAAAATTATTTTCTAAAGATTAAAAACAAAAATAGTTATGGTTGATAAATAATCAATTTCTGTTTTATCTATATAAAACAAAAAAAAAAAATCTAGAAAATAAAGTTATCAGAATAAAATTAATTTTTAAATTGTATTTAAAAAAAAAGTGTCATTTGTTTAATTAAAAATATAACATTAATACTGTTTGTATTATATCCGAAAGCATGAAGTACATAAAATGGCATTCAGAGCAATACAGTGGCTGATTGACATCTTAATGCTGCTATTGACGATTTTAAAACTAAATTTAGAAACAATTCATTCGGAAATCTGGAAAAACAAATTTGTATAAGCTATAATTATAATATTATGTTGAACGCGACAAACTATTGGTACAGTTCTTTATTGAATATCAATGCATTCTCATGTACAGTAGCGCAACCATTGGAGAGGTTTGGGAGTTGTGACCCTCCAAAATGTTTTTAAAAGTCAAATATTTCAAAGTGAAGATCTTTTTTTGTTAATTAATTTTTTATATGAATAACACCTCTGAAAATAGATCCTAGTTGTATCACTGCTCATGTAAACTAAAGAATTATTTTATTTTTTGTAAAAACAAATGTTATTTATGATGACAAAACGTAACGACACTAGGCGTAGTATGAACTAATGAAACATAGTTAATTTGTTGCACTCATCTTATGATTTTCTATGATTATGTCATATTAATATCTTTTAACTTATTTTTTTCTTTATAATAATAACATTATTTGATGTCTAATACGATTCAATTGAAATATAGTGATAGATTTTCAGTTTTTCAGAACTATAAATTATATTATAAGTTACTATAGGTATATTTTTATAAGTTACGTTTTATTAATTAATATTCTTAAAAATTAATAATTACATTTTGTCTCTTTCTATATACTGTGTGTGTGTATTTTTTTTTTAATTATAATATTATATAAATGCAAATTGTGCTATTAGTTGTAATAGCATAAGATATTATAGTCACTAATTATTTTTTTTCATTTTTGATCAATGGAATTATATTCAAAATAAATAGTAATACGCATTGTAAAACCAGTTTCAATATTGTAAAAATAAACTAAAATACACATTAATGAAAAATCACCGTAAATATAAAATACTTGCTGTGTAGTCTCGTGTATTCAAAAATCACGAAAATCTGTATTATACAACGTTAAACTACTATATACTTCCTGATATCGTAGAAGAAGAATATTAATTTATTGATTAACTCATATTATTCCTTATTTTCATTACTAAGCAAGTCTACAGAAAAAAATAAAGTCCCGACGGACGGCCCGTCACTCCTTAACCCGTTAATATTTTATTTTGCATGTAGTCAAGATTATATGGCTAATTTATTTTCAATTTGATTTAAACGGTGGTTCGAATAAATATTGAAGTGGTCTTGAATAAAGTATTATATTTTGGAATAGAACGATTGCTGGTGGAATGACACTTGGACATTAGTAACGGCTTAAAATATAATCCCTGAGATAATAATAATAGTGCAAATAGAATTAAACTGAAATAACTAGTGGATGGTAATTATTTTGTCAATTATTCTGTTTTTATTTTTATTTATTTATTAAATTAAATTATCATCGTTGTTGTTAAATTTAAATAATAATAAAAACAAGTCATCACATATTGTTGGTCGATTTCATTCATAGAAAAACTTATTTCAGTCACGATCTGTTTATAATAGTTGGCTGCTGCTGTTTGTATGAAGAGCGGACCTTCTGACAGAGTAAGTAATATGTAAGAAAATTATTTTGGGTACGTTTATGGTTTTCTGGTCTCACGGCTCGAAGAACCGCTTAAATGATGGTCCTCGTCGTCGCATTGGGTTATTTTGAGACAGAAGTACAACATCCCATCCAAACCGTTTCTATGATTGGTAGGTACATTAAAGACAGATACAAAAACCATTATTTGGCCTAGAATGGCATTAAGTTGGTACAAAGGCATTTAAGCTCAGTCGGATAAACTATATAATATTATGTATACTATTATGGTCCATGTGTGCAGATTCGGTGCTTGATATTCATCGTCTCAATGTGTACGCAACGTAAACTAATGAGGATGCAAACGTTTGACATGATAATATGATTTACCTATTATTTATGATTGTTATTAGTATTACAATTACTATTTTTGGAATTGATATGCATTTAAATCGTTAATTATATAAATATTATATTATATACATAGTAAGAAACCAAAAGATATATGTAGACTATAATCTGTAGGCATGTTTATAATATATACATAAATATATAATTATAAATGTGGTTTTGAAGAATTTAAAAACTAGAAATGCAAAATATACAATTAGAAATTATCATGATGAATTGAGTTTTTTGGAATACAGAAAAATAGTAAAACTCAAAAAAACAAAACGTACCAGCTATAAAACACATTTAATATTTATTCAGAGTCTTTTGAAACACACGTTTCATATATCGTCGATAAATCGTATATTCGTATCAAATAAAAATAATATATATATATATATATATATATTTATAATTTACATACACGATCTGCTATGACTGAATATTGTGGCAGCGGGGTAAGAAAGTGTTGGAAAACAAAAAATTTGAGAGGCTGTATATTATTTTCGAGAAGAGGAGAAATAACCGACCTTCAAACATTCTGCGTGGGTATACGTAAAAACTAAAAATAATTACAACAGCTATACTGCTTTTAAACGCAAATGTACGTAGGTACGTACTTATTCTTATGTCGTGGAGCCGAAGACCTAAATCTCTCACGCGACTTACAACCGCGTACCCACTTGTCAGTTGATAAACTTACCTCGAAAAAGTATAAGAGGTTGGCACGCAACGGTGACACTATACGTATATATATATTTTATATATACAGGGTGATTGATTTATCAAACAACACTCATTTTTCCAAAAAGTATTGACTTTTTTCAATTTTTTTTTTCTTCAAAATTATAGATTTACACTCTTCTTGAATTGTATATTTTTTTAAATATTTTTCACCCTTATATTTATTAGGCAAATCACTATCAACTTTTGATTTTCAAATGGTAACCTATACTTAAAATTTCATAAATTAATAAAGCAATTTTCTTTTTTAATCATTACGAATTATTATATACCAAATTAAATTTCGAATTTAGCGTTAGTAATTTATGAGTTATATGTATTTAAAGTAAGTTTAGATTCGCAGAGTGGAGTGGTACTGGTTTACCCCGCAAAATGTTTATCCACTACTCCGCTTGTAACACAGAACTTGTTCTGTGCATGTAATACTTAAAATACTTATAACTCATAAACTACTTGTCCTAAATTCGATTTTTACGAATTAAAATACTCAGAAAAATATTTTGCTTTGGAATATGAAATTAAAAAACTATGTTGTCATTCAAAAAAGTAAAAAACTTAAAAAATATTTAAAAATATAATTTTTTAATAAAAGCGTTGGTTTTTTAACAACTTGAAACTATGTAAAAAAATATTTAGAAAAAAGTCAATACTTTTTTATATAATGAGTGTTATTTGATAAAATAATCGACAACATCGCACTGTTTCTCGGCAGCATAGTAAAGTTGTGTAGCGTTACTCGAATAATAATAATAATATTGGAAAGATGCGCATCATACCGCCTGAAGGTTTCCAACACCACATGGGTTACTCCGCGCCCGAGTGTTCAGAATAATTGTATATTATAATATGTAGGTGCAAGATAGTTTGCTTTACGGACGTTCCCCATAACGTTCGATAAAATTATTATTGTAGGTTGACGGCCGCAATACATTTTTGCGCTGTTATTAATCATTAATGTACCGTGATTGATGAGTGGTAAAAATGCGCTAGCGGGAAACACCTGTTTCAGCACGCTCACACGTCCAAACATGTACACCCATACTTTTGGTGAACTTTTCAATCGGATTAAAAGCAAACTTTGTGAATATTTTCGCGGTGTTTTTCTATACAGGAAAACATCATCGTGTATACGGACATCGTCAAACCGACGATCTGGATCGAACGCCAGAATGTATTATATTTATTATCTTTATTCATAATAATGTTGTTGTAAGTTAGTCGGTGGGTGAAAAGACCCTTAGGATAAATGTCCATGTCGTCACGAGTATTTTTCAAATCATTGTATTCCTAATAAATGTTGTCGAAAAATGATTGTACTGATAATATATCACCATTGCAGACGTAGTGTACTGTATTGTTTTTTTTATCCATTTCCATTGTATCAGAATTGTATTATATACATTACACTAAACAAATATTCTATATATGGAACAATATTGTTCAATTTAAAATTATATTGTATAATTTTATAATATACAAATTTTTTTTTTTTTTTTTTTTTACATACGGAATGTCCTTTATTATTTGTAAACGGATATAATATTATTAGTTAGTACATGAATAGGTATAAATGTATATGAATAGGTTTTGTTTGGTAGTTTATAGGTACATAACAAAAAAAAAATAATAAAAAAATATAAAATAATTGATGTGTATAATAATTTAATTAAAACTATTGTTGAAAACTAAATAACAAAATATTAAAATGATGGCTTTCAATTTTGACGTAGGTATTGCATCAAATGTGAATAATTATTAATTTAGTATCAACATATTCAACGCCCTAAAATAAATTTGTTAAGTTACCCTTTTTTAATTGAAAATAATAAAAATAATAATTTCATTATTTTAATAAAATCATAGATTTTATTTCAATAACTAAATAATTTTTATATGATAATACGTACTTTTTTTACTATTAATCGAAATAGGATTTACAAATCGTAGTACAATATAACATAACTAATCGTAGTTTAGCCTTTAAACTATTGAATTGCCGGATCAAGTCAATAGTTTGAACCAAACTAATATTCAATGACAGTTCATACATTTCTGATTAATTGGATTACATACTTTAAGGGATTTTGATAAGTACGTCATCGACATGATATAAATAACTACAACTGATTATAACTGATAAAATGTTTATTTTGGCCTGAGAAATGCTGACGAGTAAATTTAATTTGGCTATTTCATTTCTCGCCGGATAATATCAACTACCTACTAATCATTTTAAAATCAACTTTAGTATTTGCAGTGAAAGCACATAATTTAAATTTCACAGGTTTTTTTCATGAATTTGTTTTTTTTAAATTATTTTTAACAACTATGGATATTAAAATTTGCAATTAAAATAATTATATTACTTAAAACTTATGAATAGGTGGTAGATAGCATTATAATAGATAATATTAATATACAATTAAAATGTTGACAGTATTAATATGATTTGGAGGGTACCTCTCTTCGGGCAGTCAGTGTCTAGACGTCTAGAGAAAGAGGGCGCCATCCCCCATCCAGGCATGGCAGAAAACTAAAGGCGCCAACTAAAAATTCTGCTAAAACACACAAGTGTTCCAAAAACCTACAGTCCCAAAACTCGACACTACTAACCAACCTACAGTTAATGACCTCAGTTCCGAAGCTTAAATAAAAAAAAAAAAACAATTATAATAATAATATGTTTTATTTTATCGACGATAATAATTATTAATTAGGTTAAATGGTCTAGTTCAAAATACTTACACTTAATTATTAACATACTAATATATATATATATATATATATATATGTATTATATGACCTAACTTATCTAATTTACTTACCAGAAACAAAGGTTAAACATATTTTTCAAGAACAAATTAATGAATAACGCGTAGTCATGGTTTTTTTAACATAATACCATATGACGTATGAACATATACATAATAGATCGGTTAGGGAAAAGACTAAAGAGTTATATAATATGTAACATTCATATTGTATACTTTGTATGAAATGGAAACCAAATTGAAATGAGAAAGGCGCGAAAGACTACTAAGACTACATTTTAAACATAGCTCTTAAAATTTCATAACTTTGAAAATCGTCGTGCATATTAATATTATTACCCGTGTACCTACGTATATTATTTAGACTTTTTTTAAACAGATACCTACGTTTTAGAAAAATTAGAAAAATAATTAACTAATTTCATGATAATTATATATTATTATTTATTACAATTACGTGAATATCAATAAATATGTATATTATATTATATACAGGGTGATTCACCAAGCATGCCCACTCCTTTTTTTAAATAATGCAGTTATTAAAAATCTTTAAATATACACGAAGATCATATTTTCAAGTTCTTGAGATTGTTGTCCCACTTAAGGAATGTCCTGCGATGATACAAACTTTTGTTTTTCAAATGAGAAACCCCCTTTACTGTAAATTATTTAGTAGATAATTTTTTTGAAAATTTGTATGTATCAAAATCAAAATTCGAACGAGTATAAGTAGTAATAAATCTCAAGAATTAGATAATAAGGTGTTCCTAGTATATTTAAAGATTCTAAAAATCAGATTTTGAATAACTGCATTATTAAAAAAAAAGGGTGAGCATGCTTAGTAAATCACCCTGTACTTTCAACAATGTATTAATTTAATTGCATAAGACTAGTATTAATTTGAATTGTAAGGATTTTAAATAAATTTGAAACTTAAAGTTTCTAAGTGTTAAAAATAATAAATATTAATTTAAATTTCTTATTATATTATTGGTTCCCAATTATTTGTTATTTACATTAGTATATAAAAATGATCAATGAGGAACTGTTTACTGAGAGACACGAGAAAAATGTTTGTAGACATAACATCTGCAAAGTTTAAATCAGGTTTACAAAAGGTCTGTTGACGAAACATTTCGAATAAATCAACATTCTTGTAAATTTATATTTAAAAAATGTTTAGGTATTCGATAAAATTCTTAAGATGTTATTGAATCAATGGAAATCTACTATAAAATATTCAATGAGGTCAATAATAAACGAAAATAGAAACAAAATATCACATTTGGTATTTACCTAATTCATTATTGAATAGCTTTATAAAATATAATCAATATATTTTAATTATTAAGTTTTCTTTCTTTATAAATAAATCAGTTCTGTTAAATTAAAATTCGGTTTCTCGTGTAAGGTAATGGAAATGATATATTATTTAAAGATGTCTACTTTTTCCGTAATATAACCTAAAGCCTTTTCGTGTCGTTTTTGATTAAGTTCATTTCGACCGTTATTAAACTTGTATGAATTAAATTGAATGTAGCTTAGATATTTGGATTTAAAATTATTGTATGTCTTATCGATACTAATTATTATTAATTTCTATATTCTACATACGTTTTTTATATAATTTTGTTTTACATAATAACTTGTTGTAAATAATGAATTAGATTAAAAATTAACATATAATGTCTTTTTAATTTTTTTATTAAATCCGTTCAAAACGTACAGCAATCAATTTCATTTAATCCAAAATTAGGAGTACAATATTGATGCATTTAAATTTTATGCTTATTATGATAATTATTATTTCCAGTAAAAATCACTCATACCTATACTGTAATCTAATACTGTAAAACTGCGAACATCGTCTGAAAATATATGACTTTACTCAAAATACAACTGAATGAAGTTTGACAATTTGGTAATTAATTATTACAACTTGGTACATGATGGTGGTATGTAATATTGTTGAAAACTGTGTTACAAAATATTATAGATCATATTTTGGAGCTGAGTTAAATTTTTGAAACTTGTATTTGTTGTAGACATAATTATAATATATACTTTGTTTGGTTGTTTGATAGTTGGTACCTTTTGAAACTTTTCTACTTTTCCTTGAAACTTAGTTTTGTAATAACAGTTTAATTGAGTGGATTTATAAAGCTGATTTTATAAAAAAGCGTTGGAATTAGTTTATATAGTATGAATCTCAATTGATTTTAATTTAAAAATATATCATCAACTAACAAAGCCTTTATTATTGGATGTGTATATATATATATCTACATACAGATAGATAGATAGATAGATAGATAGATAGAGAGAGAGAGAGAGAGAGACTTTAAATTATAATTTAAATGAACGACGGTTCCTTTTACTTGGATAAATAGGTACTTATAAAGACGACATCAACTTTCATTAAAAAAATTCATTTTATTGCATCGATATTACTTGAATGAATATAGTTATACTTTTCAGTAAGTTTGTATCTACCTCAAGTTGATCTAATAGCCACTCTAATCTTAATTTGTCTATATACAATCTTTTTTGTTTAAATATTTAAGCTTCTTAAATTATAATTTTAAAACAGTTTCTTATTTTATTCGTAATTAATTTTAACTGTATAATATAATCATTTACGTAGCTTCTTAATTAATTTAATTTTAAATATTCGTATTTAAATTATATGTATTTATAATAAAAACGAAAACACTACGTTCATAAATTATAGATGTATTATTAACATCAATTTCTTCCTATTCAAACAATTATTTATGATTTTAACGTGATTAAAACGTGTTCTCTGATGTGGTCTTGTAATATAAAATTTCATATTATGTTTTATAATGAACAAATTAATGTTTTCTATTGAACTGTGATGACTTAACGTTTATAAAGTACAATACCTATGCAAGTTTCAATATCATCTGAATAAGTTAAATTATAATTTAATAATATTTATTTAAAACTAAAATATAACACTTACGTGATAGTGATCACTAACCATGTATAATAAATGTTTTCTGACAAAATGTATCATACGAGTATATTATTTAAAAACAATAAAAATACAAATTTATAGCAAAATAATAAAGAATATAAAAATGTTTTACAACTATCTATTAGAGTAATGATTGAAATTAGTTTTTAAATTATTTAAGGTATTAATAACAAATATTAAATGGTCATCATTCTTAAAAACTTTTATGTGCATAAAACTTTAACGATAGAAAATTAGAATATATCCTTATTAAAAGTAATAAAATAACCGATTACAAAGCTTTTGTTTTAAAATTAATTTTTCAATGGCATTATAATAGGAAAAATATGGTAATATAAAACAAAAATTTCATATATGTATGTATTTTAAGTATTTTATGTTTATACAAAATTAGAATGCCTTTTTTTTAAATATCAGTCTGACTGTAGCATGTAAGTGCATTATGCATTTATTCAAAATTATAATTTTCAAAGATGTTTAATGATTATGACAATCAGTAATCGTTATTAAGTATTCAATTTGAAGTTTTTATTTCTATGTAAACATTTTTGAAGTATATTCTTTCAGTCATTTAATATCTGTCACTTTTTTATATGTTTTTTTTTAATCCACAAGGTGTTGGTATAATATTATATACTAAAGCCATATAATTTCTTCAACTAGATACTGTAGGTAATATTTTAAAATGTGCTTTATTATATATTTTTTTATGAATAATCACCTTGGGAGACGGATCACACGAAGGTAAACTTTTTAAATAAAAAAAAGTTTGTTATGCTCATGATACACATTCTCTCTCTCTCTCTCTCTCACACACACACACACACACGAACACACACACACACACACACACACACACACACACACACACACACACACACACACACACACACACACACACACACACACACACACACACACACACACACACACACACACACACACACACACACACACACACACACACACACACACACACACACACACACACACACACACACACACACACACACACACACACACACACACACACACACACACACACACACACACACACACACACACACACACACACACACACACACATATATATATATATATATATATATACATATAATTATATATATATATACTTATATATATATATATATATAAGTGTGTGTGTGTGTGTGTGTGTGTGTGTGTGTGTGTGTGTGTGTACTCAAAAGTAAAGCAACGAGCTCATTGTCGTCGATATCAGGGATTTATACGATGTGTGTGATGTGATATATTATAATTTCCACGTGCCGATGTATAGTTGCAAACCAATATGACAATACGCGTTAAAGTAGCTAAAAATAATAAAAGTAAATAGTCAAGTGAAAGAAAAATATGTTTACACACTGAAAACGAACGTGTCAAAACTAAACGCGTTATTACGAAATAGAGAACAAAATTGTTATTAACTTAACATTTATACGCAAGTGTGTAAAAGGATACATTATTATTATTTTCGCGAAAGGAAGTCTGTAGGTAGGTAAATAAATCGACTTTGAAGTGAAGTTTACACAGCTATCTTAACGACTCCTTTGTTTCGTGTAACATATATTAACCGAACAGAAGTCCTATAAAATATTGTTCACGATCAATTATTATTCAAACGATGTCTCGGAAACATGACGTTGAAGTATTAAAAAAAAATTATATTTGTAAACAAAATATATTAATTATATTGGACATTTAATGTTCCTTGATATTATTTATGAATAACATTCAGTGATTTATCATTTTTTTTTTCATTTTCTAGATTATATTTTGACAATAATATGAAGTAGAATTAAATATTACACAGGTGTCTACGTACATCATCATAACAAAATAGCCATCTTATCAAGTAGGTATGTAACGTTTCTTGTGAACTACTGTCTTGCGTACTATATTAAAATGTATGGTATTTTTTACAAGCTTTTCATGAATTTGAAAGCATACAATATGAAAAGTATTTATAATATTGTACTATATAATATTTAAAACGTTAATGATTTTAGTGATAAAATTGTTTATGATTATCTAAGTACCCTATATTTTACCGTACCTAGTTATAGAGACGATTATTCTCTCGAAAAAAGTTCACATTTAACAGTTCAGAAATATTAATTTGATATGCTTGGCATTTTACCATCATGAATTTCTATTTGAAGATCTAAAAATATGAAATGAAAAAATTCCAGAGACATCAAATTTAAAATATGGTGACCTTAACATAAATAATTGAGTTACATCAGTTTGAAAAAATATTTTAAAACGATACATATTTATTTATTTATTAATTAACGCCAATTGACAATATTACATAGTTGGTAACAATATTATATACAAGTTATTGAAATTATATCAAAAATGTGGTGATAAAACTCAATACTTTAAGATCAATAGTTTTTGATAAAAATAAATAATAATTAATATTGTAATTGAAATTCTTATAATATTTTGAAATAAACACTAACATTCGTATTAGTGTATGCTAATAAAATGATTGTTTTTAATATTAAAATCTAATATTTTATTAAATTCACACAAGTGAAACATTTTATCCACTCGTCGTGTTTAAATCAAATAATTAAAGCTTAACATTTATATCCTTATGGTTACTCGAGTTTTGATATGTTTTAAATGAATTACTTAAAAAACGAAAGGTATTTTCGTATGGCTAAGGAACCCCCCCCCCCAAAAAAAAAAAAAAGCTATATGAAAAATAATATCGAAGGGAGGATGTCTGGCGTGTCTCCGTAAATTTTAAATTCCAATTTTTTCTTTTCTTACCATTTTCCAGTAGGAACTCTATTTGTCTAAAATATTATAATAAATGGTTGCCATTTCTGGAGTAACGAGTGCTGCAGAAAAACGTTAATCGAGGTGTCCCTCGTGCGCGAGACACATTCACGACTAACTTGATTAATATTCCGGGCCGACTCGAGTGCTTCGTAGGACTAACATATTATCGTATCACAAATGGAGATTTTTCTTCGCCATGTCTGAATTGTAATTTATTGAAACGGTTTTTATAGTCGATTCCACATATAATTGACCATAGGATATGTATATTTTATGGTTAGAATAGTGAATTTACTCACGTAAAAAAAATACCCTACATTTACCGGTAAATTGCTTCAAATGGCGACGTGACAATATCTTGGTGTGAATAATCCTTACATTATAATCTATACCCTATGGTTATGAAACAGAAAAATTAAAAACTGTTGTAAAAATAAAATCATGAATAACAATAAATAGTTACGTGCGATTGTAATAATAAATTACAGTTAACCACACATACAGTGATTTTGGTACCTATATATAAATATATAAGCAGTTAACCGTTCAGTGGTATAAAATTAGGTATAGTTGTCAATACTACAGTGATAGTCACCAGTAATTGATGACATGTTTCATAAATCACAACAAATTATAATTAATTTTAAAGATCACATAACATTTTGAGTGATAAAATAAAATTAACCTATACATTTTTTTTTACCTTGTAAGAGTAAATTTGATACGCTGTAAATTGAGTGGTGGCGATAAACGTCTATTTGAGAGAAATCTCGTCGGTCTAAGTCGTATGATAAGAACAATAATATAATATATACGGTACACGCACATATATACATAATATTATATATTTTTTAAGAACAAAATGTGCGGAAAATAGGAAATTGATCGTCTGCCGGAAAGTAATAATAATATCATGTTTGTAGCGGCTAGCCGCGGCCGTGTAATGGTTTTTTAATGTCAGTGCATTAGACCCGTGGTGCTGGCATGGCAGTCGCGGACAGAGGGGAAAAAATATTGTTTTGTGCATGAGGACCAACGTGCTACAGCTGCGCGTGAATAACGATATAGTATATTATTATTAGTTTATTTTTTATATTTATACATTATTATCATCATGCGATTAATTCGGTGCTTACCGGCGTATGAGGTCTTGGTATTCTGCCTAGGCGTTTGTCGTTATTTACTTGTAAGAGAAAATCGAAAAGATTCGAAAAAAAAAAAAACGAAAAAAAATTCCAAAAACGTCCTAAACTATTGTTACGCGTGTACCCGAAGTGGAATGCGATTATAAGTCGTGTAGTCGTCCGGCAGTTGTGGCCCACCGTGAAAATGTATGCGTTCGTAGTATTGTCGACGAGTTATTAAATGGCGCGCGGGCGCTGAATATACGTTCGACGGCTTTCCTACGTGTCAGCGAGAGTACTGCGTTCGGTTCGGGCGCCATACACGGCGGCTGGCTAACGCCACCTCAGCCACCCCTAAATCAACCCTTCAGCCATACCATTCCACCCCACAAAGATTGGACGGCGGGTGTCGGGGAAGGTAGCGCAAGCGCGAGAAATTCGTCGACACCAGTTACACGGTCGCGCGCTACCACGATTTTTCGTTCTCACCGCGTCTTGAGTTAGTTTGGATACTGCTGTTATTATCGTCGTTATTATTATATTAAGTCATGTCGTAAATAATGTTTTGACAGAGAACACGACTCAAGAGTGATGATGATAAAAAAAAAAAAAAACCAAAAAAAAAAAAAAGACCGAAACGGCAATGTGTATAAGTACAATACCTATAAATATAATCTGACGATTCCTGAACATTGCAAACTTTCGTAACAGAACAACTAAATTAATGTGTTATTTGCAAGACGTGAATATCGAACTCGTAAGACGTATGGTATTATTATTAGTATTTTTAGGCACCCTCCAATGGCAGTGAGGGGAGGGGGTGATCGAGCAAACCGGAAAAGTTTTGGAGTTAACATCGTGTTGCGCAGTGTCCTTCCACGAGCATATGACTAATTGCGATTTACAAGTGGAAGGAATGCAAAATATACATTATAACTCAATTTTATAAGAGTACCTATACTTTTTTGTTGATACAAAAATGATGGAGATAAGAAAGTATAAACGTTTTGAAATAAGTGTTAAAGACGTATTTCAAATAATATATCTGGGGGAAAATGTTTAAAATAACCAATACGAATTCTAATCTACCTAACCTACCTGCGTAGTCCACAATGTAAATACTAAATTGAATTGCGTAATGGTTATCACCTTATCAGATACCTCTGTTAAGAATTTGGTTACTGTATCGTAAAGCGATCTGAAATATGTATTTTTCTAGTTTCATAAGCGATCTAACATAATTGTTATGATCCACAATTTGTTGTGCTGACCGCTACTTGGCTACCTATATAAAATATATTTTTGTTTTCTAATATGATAAAATTTTAAATAAGGTGTTCCTCCGTAAAATAATATTTAATAAAATTTACTCTCAAATATTTTTATTTTTTTTGTGAGATCGCTTAAGACACCAAGGACCCACATGTAGTCATGTAGATCGTTAATATTATGAAAAATCACATTTGACACCACTCTCAACATTTTTAATCAAATATCGATTTAAAAACGGTTTATGATCGTATAAAAATCAATCAGCTACAACTCGCATTTGGAATGAGAATTCTATTTAAATCGTCAGTGAGCATTTTTATACAAACCTTTTCAATATCTACTTACTATAAGAAACTATTCAAATAAAAATTATTTTAAAGATCGACGTGATGCGTTGTTTACGGTTTGAAAATCACTGAGATCGCGTTTAGGCATTATTATAGTGTTGTTGACAGTTGTTGTAATATGTAAAAAAATTAAAATTTGATCAACAAAGTATAAAACCTAATCTAAATTAGGTTACTGAAATTTGTGGTAAGTTCAATTTTATTTGAATAAAACTTAAATATCGAACGACTATGTTTAATAATATATCTCAGTACATTGACTCAGTGAAGTTATTTGAAACTGGTTTAATACTTAATTTGTTCGATTATAATATTAATGCTGAATTGCTGAAACCACTGATGTCATTTTTTAATTTATTCACCTATGCATAAGGTTTCTCTGCCCGAAACACCAATATGAAATTTGGCAGAGTCAAAATACGGTATTTTTTATTTTTTAAATTATAACATGTTATTATTTGTATACCTACTTTTTGTTGAGAGAATACAAACATACAAATAAAAAATAAAAAATATACATAAATATGAATTTATATAGATAAATTTCATGTGAAAATATATCCCCCGTTTAATATTTTATTTAAATGTGTACGTACGCTGTATTGTATAACATGTAATGCATTTTTGTGGTCTGGAAGAAAGTCATAACAGTACTGAAGTAGGTAATTTCGGAAGTATCCAAAAATCATATAGAGATTTCGAATGATATTTTGCAGTTATTCAAAAACCTTATTATATTTTCCATGTGATTTGATCAATTTATGAAATGTGACATTAAAAATGAATTGTATGTAAACATCGACAAATAATGAAATTATCATATTTAACGCAATTATCATTTTTGGGTGGATAGGTATGTAAATAATAACGACATTGGGAGTGGTACGTAATATTAGGGACTAAGAAATTATTTAAGTATTATATTATTATAATCTCAGAGTTTCTCTATTGATAAAAATGTAAGATTTATGAATTGAAATTGTCTAGGATTTAACAACTTTGTTCTTAGTATTAGTCCAATCGTTAAAAAATTGAAGTGGACAAATATTTAGAATTTTAATTATTTTGTGTAAGAAGGGATGTTAGGTCCATTTTCTAATTAGAAAAATTATTTTTACAAACAAAGGGATAACGATAGAGTTTTAATACAGGTTGTATTTGTATACAAATAAAGTTTATTTGATTTTATAATTAATATAATCATACCTAGTGTTTAATTTCGTAACTTTTTGTTGATAAATGATTGGATTGTAATTTCCAAAATTTGTTTGCCATTTTATATATATATATAAGGGACAAAGGTTTTCAGTATTTTGAATGTGCATTTGTGTTTTTATTAAAGAGGTTATTTGATTATAAAACTGTTTTACCATATATACAATTTTGCAGGTGGCTATGCAAATTTGAACTAATTAATTTCAAGTTAAAGGATTATTTGAGCTATTCTCAAACTTATAATATTATCCAATACTTTTATAACGATGACTCATTCAGTAAAGTTTGCGTTTTTTTTGTTGTTTTAATTAACTATTAAGACACTTATACAAGGAACCTAATAAAAAGATACTCTGAATTATTTTTTTGCAATTATTCCAAGATTATTGTAACATTAAATAATATTTGAATAATTTAAAATGTAGCATTAAAAATAATTAAAACGTATTTTAACATTACAGTATTATTGATAGTAAATCAATTTCAAGTATAAAATGTTTAGTTCAAACATTCTTCAATTAATGTAAGTGCTAGATTATTAAAACATTTTGTAACATAATATTCAACTTCTAAGTTTTTATTCGTACATAAGTAATTATTCTCAAGTGAAATTATAAAAAATAGTAAAATTATTTGAAATATTCCATTTTTTGTATTGTCATAGTAATGTGTATTACTACTGAGCTTTCCACACAGAGAATAATATCGTACAGTAAATATTTTCATCGTATATATATATATATATATATTTATTATAAATAAATTTGTCAAATATATATATTTGTAATTAATTCTTAAAGAAATGTCAACAAGATTATATATATATATTTTTTTTAACACTATAACACGTCCGTCGAATTGTACAAAAAATAACATTTTCCAAAGAATAACACAATCAATTACGTGACCCATTATCAATCTAACTAATCAATTGGCCTATATAATATCTATACCAATCATCGGAGGCCTAAAAATAAAAAATAAAAATATTTCTCCCTTTTGTACATGTTCATTATTGTTGGTGACAAGAGATAAAAATGGTGTATTTCGAATTTTTCTCGTCCAATGTTAATCGAACATACGACGTATAAAGAATAACGTGGATAGATTTAGTAGTGATTTTTGATAACGAGATTAGTGTCAGTGACCGGAGAACAAGTATCATTTTTCGAGTTTCATATTTTTGCGGCTTGTCCAATATCTCATGTTGTACGGGTGACACCGCAACCGAGTATATATGTTCGTCACATATCTTGACAAAATTGATAGGTTAGAGATGAAAATACAAAATATGATCTTCATGGGCACTTTCGTGGGTTTCAGTGGAGGGTTAATTTATTAAGACGTCAGAGATAACATAATATTATTTTGATTTTTAGTATGAGTGTTCCAGCCCTTTGTGTAAACTATACAGTACAACTGACTATATCAAACATCACTCAGATTTTTCACTACTTCAAAAGTATGTGATCGGTAAAGAAGACACTTAAAACAATTAGCTTCTTTTTGGTGTAAGAATCATTAAGTTTAGCTTTATAATAAATTAATAACGATAAGTCATTATTATTCAACAAAATAAAAGTTGTGACATAAGGATTTAATTTTAATATTTTTTTTTTAAATATTCTTTGGACATCTAACACAGCTTTATTACTTTATACAATGAAACTTTAAAAAAATTTATTTTCAACCAAAGTTTGTTTTTAGTTTGAACCATATTGGCCATGTTAAAATAGGTGGTAGCTAGAAAAACGAATTACTAATGTGTACAATGAATATTAATATATTTATATATAATATAAAACTATAACAATCTTCAGTTATTGTGATTGGTTCATATTATATTATATATTTGGATAACTCAGAATTCGTTGATTTCGCTTAATTTTGTATGATATTCCTGCAATAGCATATTTTTCCGATTCCAATACTAAACTACTTGGTAATAAAATAATTTATTTTTACAAACTTTTCGTTCAAATTATTTCTCAACGGTTTATAAATACGCCTACAAGGTATATCTATAATATCCATATAATCGATTCGCATATTATCGGAGCAAGACGAAAATGTCGTAAATATTTTTGAAATTATAATTGTATGTTATTACAGTGACCATTTTTGACAATTTGAGTGAGCTTAATCTTAAACTTATAATAAAGGTTAATCGAATATTTGAAAATGGGACACTGCCGATTGCATCTATATAACATATTATTGTGCCTTAGCGGTTTAAACTTTTGTCCCTTTCAGTAGATGTCGTGGAGCACAAATTATTAGCATCCTCGCTCAGGGCGCAACAAGTTCTTAGTCCATTCGTATCTATGCCCAATGAGATTAACTAGACTATAACACTATACGAATTTCTCTAGACCTAATCATCTCAAGGGTTCAGCACATTTTTTCAACCACAAAATAACTAATTTAACTGGGGTAAAATACTATTATTGTTTGTAGTAGCCATAGTATTAAATAAAAGTGAACTGTTCCAAATACAAAATTTTATATCGTTACTTATAACATTTTCCATATTTATCAACTTTAAGTATATATTAAAAAATATCGATCTTAATACTGAATATTTAACCTGAGATTTTAGGTTTTTTTTTTTAAATTTGTATATCACCTTTGTGCTAAAAATTGTAGTGTACTATACTGTATAAACTATTACCTAAATCTATATATGTATTTTTTTTTACATTTCAATATTTCTTAATCTATACACAAAGTTAAATATTGTCTGTACAAACAGGTAGTTTGATATCGTTAATCGCATTTTCAATGGAATTGTAACAAAAGAAAATGTTTACTTATTTTTTAATTTTTAAGTTTAAAAATAATATTTAAGTTCAAAATACCGTCTCTTTATATTTTCATGAGTCATAAATCATTTTTAGTTTTATACAATAAGTTTCTTTAATTATTTTTAATCGTAGGTAATTATCAAATTTTCGTCCTTCAAATTAAAATAAAGAAATTTATCAATTTTTTATAATTTTATATACGCAAATAAACATAAATATTTTTAACTACTCGCTGAGTATTTTAGATTTTAGGATATAGTGTACTAATCACTGTTACTTTAGTTTAATTAACGTTGTTAATAGTGTTTTCTTCTAATTTTTCATTTATCTAACTATATTATATTATGATATATTTTAATTAAATTAATATTGTATGGCCAATTGGCTGCTATAATATTAAATGATGATTAGAAGCAAAGTATGATGACAGACGAGGACGGATGTCATAATACATAAAATATTTAAATGAGTTACAATTACTTGAAATTTTATGTTATTTTATTGTCATCAAAAAAAAAAAAAAAAAAATTGTCATATCAAATATTTGTAGTATCAATATAAATATTTTAAAAGTCGATAATTTGACATGAACCTTTGTTTTTTTTTTATGATATTAAACTATTAGTCATTTAACTTTAATATTTACCCTCTAAATGGTTTGAAACAAATGTTACTGAGTAATAAAAAAAAAAAAAAACATAAGAATACTTATTTTGATAATTTTTTTTTTTGTGATTTCTAACTTAATATTATATTATAAATACTATTAGCATTGAAGATTAAATAAATGTTTTTATTGAATACAATTATAAATTATAAAACATTTTTTTGAATATTTTAGAAGATATGAAAACTATATTTTCGGGTTATAAAAATATGAAATGGAAAATGCCTATTCACACTTAGTTGATGGATTTAATTTTTTTATTCAATAAAGTTATAAGCAATGAGCTCGTATATTCAGTCTGTGTTTTACTTTTTTTTCTAATTTATAGATATAATTTTTTAATACCGTATTAAAATTTTGACAATCGAATTTAACACGTGTACAATGCATCCACATGTACAATGCACATTCGTATACCTATCGTTCAACCTGTTAATAAATCTTCAATCTGCTTTCATGTTCCTTTCATTGAAGATGAAATAATATATTTATATCTTTCAAACGATTCTATAAATTAACATTATGTATATATCATAATATTATATTTTGTTAGTTTTAACAAAAAAATATAGAGGAGAACTCAATTTAAAAATGACTGAATAACTTCCATAATTAACGTATATCATATGTATGGTATAAATACATATATTATCATAAGCTTTTCTTATTTTAAAAATATTCAACTCATAATTAATATTTTTAAAATAAGCATTTTACACTCTATAATGTGATTGAACTTGGCTTGGTGAGTTACACGATTCTACGTCAAATGTATTCTAGTCGGCAGAGTAAATTTAAAATACATAATCAACTAGATATTTTTATCAAAACGAGTACACAATAGAAATAAAAATTAATTCCTCGATACTTAAAACAACACAGTTTAAATGACTTCATCGATTATAAAAATTCTTCGAATTGATTTTAATGAAATGAAAATATATGTTTTTAATGACAATTTGTATTAAGCCGGCTACAGAAAAATAAGGGCACGGTCCACTGTTGTTATTATTTTCTGTTTGTATATTATGATTCAGTGAATATCGTCTAACAATAGACCACCAAAAACCAGCAATGGATATTCCATCCAAATAGACCTTTTGTGTGGAGGGCTATACATGCGCTATTTGGTCAACCGTTAGCTTCAGAAATGAGAAAATCCAAAAACATATTACTCGAGTCCTAATATAATTTCAATATTAATGCGTAGGCATTTGTATTTGAATTCAAATGCTCGAAAATTATTCAAGGGTATTTTCTACTTTTGTAAAATATAATATAAATCCTTTATCAAAACACACCTGGGAGCCTCTCGAATGGAGTAAATATAATAATACAATATGTGCACACTTAACAAAATGATTATCATAACTATGTGAATTCAATCGTTTCCGAAATAGTATACCAAAAATACAATTTACTCGATGTGATATGAAATCCATCTACTCATTGTTATTTCAATTACACGATTGATGTCTAGTATTTGTCCAACGGTGTGGCCATTGGTCTTATAGTGATTTAAATTATTGATTATTGCATTGCACACTTATTATAAAGTTTGCTTCAATAGTATAATTAGTATATATATTTAAATAACTTAATTGAATAACATTTGAATACCTATAGTAATAATATTGATTTGGCATTATTCCAAATAATTAGTGGGCTAGTTTGGAAACTCTAGCTTTAATTCTTTGATGAATGAATACGGTCCTTAAATCTACGGTCAATATGTGTACGTAGTATGTAATTATAGTGTATTGGTTTCCATACCTTATGCGAATATATTTGTTTATAATGTATTATTATTTATATTTGGTCTATTATTTTATTGTTTACTATTTTTAACAAAAACGGTCGAGATATTCGACATGATTTAAATACGCTTTATAAAATTTGAGAACTGTGGATTAGGTAGGTGTTTTACCAAATTGTTAGAATATATTGTTTTTGCAGTGTGACCTTCTCCAAAATGAAAACAAACTGCAATAAGAATAAAAATAATAAAGCACAGGCAATATAGCAGGGGCCGGCATGGCGCAGTGGTCACGCAGTTGACTACGAATCACAGTCATCGGTTCGATTCATAGCAAAATGCAAAAAAAAATTTGATCGCCAATACGTGATCACCAAATCCCCATGCTATCGTCCGATTGCGTCATCCGGTTTTCAACTAAGTCCCACCCTGCTGGGAATAAAGACCACACATGTCTCCTTTTGGAGAACTGGGGAGTATCATGTATACAATGATATATATATTATACATAGATAAATAGATCACATGATCTCCCTACTACCCACTTGTGATAAGCATTGATGAAGACCTAGAGTCGTTTCAATGAACAAATACAAAAAAAAAAAAATATAGGCAATATGCTATTCTAAAAAGTTCCATAACCTACTAATGTCGTAGTGTTATATCATTGTTTCGTTCACAATCGTTGTGGGATGAGGGGCCAGGTAACATATGGCATTAATAGAATGTGTGCGTTACTGACGTTAAATATTATATACATATTGTGTATATTTCGACTTCTGACATATTCCAAACGTAACGGAACCGTTTCAACTCCGACAATAAGTAATAACCAGGTGATATAATATTATGTGGAGAACATGGTCTGAGTACAAGACAACCAAGCTGAACCCTCGATCTGTGACGTGGCTGTTGGTGGTGTCGGTATGGTGATCGTAGTACCACTATGCAGATAAGTAAAATAATTCTTAATGCGATGGCACACTTCCAATAATAAATATAATCATAACAATATTCATAATAATGATAACATTTACAGCAACAGCCCGTCGATGATGGTCGACTGGCATGGGGAGTGTGGTATAAAAGGTACCTGTTTTATACTCGGAAATAAATTGGCATTTCCATTATTGGTAACCACAATTACCACAATAGTCTACCCATATAATAAATGTTGTATTATGTTATAATAATGTATGCACAGCAGCTATGGTTCGATCGGCGATAAAATATCATAACCATTCGCATTCGGTTTACCGTATCATAATCAGGTCGAAAACAGACACCGCTTGTCTACAAGTTGAATATTGGATCGCCCTTTAATCAATAAATAATATTTTAGATCAATCAAAACACAATTAGTTCATAATCTCATAATATTATAATTGTTATCCTATACCTAAATATTAAAGAAGTTCCATATTAGTCCTATATTGATATCGTGAACTATACACTTGGAATTCCACAACCATTGGTAGTCGGAGAAGCTATCGAACCCGATTTCCGTATACAACAACATGATAATGGAAAAATTCAGAAATGTTGTGACATTTGTAACAGAATATATTTTATCAGTTTTAAAATGATCATTTAAAAATGAAACATCAACGTGTAAACTGTAAGTACACATTGTTAAAATTTGACTTACTTTGAACTTTTGACATTTTCCATTCTACTTAATTGTATTACTTATCTATATTTGAACAATTGAACAGTGCATATAAGTATGGTAAAAACATGGGTTGATGTTTTCATTATTATTTGTACAGTTGTACAATTATCCCAAAAATTAATAACAAGTGTAGGACGTTGGTATATTGTATCAACTTAAAAACAGTATAAAGCTCTTATTGACAAAATAATAAATACAAATATCAAAGAGTCAGACTCTTGAGGGAGATTACAAGTTGAGTTTTACATAACACTGTTTTTTAACAGCTAAAAATGGCCAAGTCAATATGGAAACAGGTAGTAAAAAACTTAAAAGCCATAAATATTGTTGGAGTAGGTTGTAGGTATATATTAAATTATATGAATGTAATATAAAAAATATAATATATAAACCTCCAATGGTTATGTGTAAAATATTTTATTTAATATACGGTTAAAATGTAACCATCTTGACGTTTAGTTTTAGTGGTAAAACTTATTCGGAGGTTGAAAAACAAAAGGTAAGATTTGACCAAAAATGAGAATGCATGAAAGGCGTAGACTTTGGACTGAAAAACGGGAGCTGACCGTATTATTTTACATGAAAGTTACTTCAGTAGAGTTACAATAAAATATTAGCCTAATTTCCCACCGAATATAAGGGACAATACAATCATAAACAGACCCCGCATCGGCCACATCTGTCTTACACATGGATACCTCATGAAAAAGGAAGAAAAACTACTGTGCATTGCTTGTGGAACTAACTAATAACAGTCTGCCACATAATCACTGAATGCCGTCAATTTACGGATGAACAAAGACATTCAAACGTACCCATCACGTTGGATATAGCTCTCGGACAGGACAATACCACCATGGCATGGGTTCTCAAATTCTTAGAAAAAACCAATCTATATAATGAAATCTAAAAAAAAAAATTGTATATACTAATTGTGACAAATGACAGTTGCTAATGATGTCAAATATGATGAATAAAAAAAGAAATATTAACGATGATAATTATTATGTGTTCGTGTTTCTTTATATTTAACTCACGAATCACAATTAAATATGATATTATGACATTTGAGTGGAACGCATCGTCGATAGAAATTCCGTTGCAGCTACGTGGAATAGTGTCAACGAAAATTGTGTTTTGAATTGTTTGTAGACAATTATCATCATACAAACAAACTAATAAACGGAAATGCACAACAACTTGTATAATGCAATGTGAATGAACTACTTTGCCATGGCCGATACAAGACCTTTGTATGCATATTTGCGACGATCGTTGTCCAAACAATTTATTGCACAATACTTCCGACTTTTCGAGTGCTTTATAACTTAGGTATAGAATGAATTGAAAATACGCTACTACGTTGACGTTAAAAACGATGAAAACACTTCCTACACTCGTTGGGAAAAAAAACCCCATCATTATGAACAGTAAAAATTCAGAAAACAATTTATTATAGGTACCTCCTATGCCAGTTGTATATTTCAAAACGTGAAAACTAATTATATTTTGGTATCGTCTAATCGACTTTTAGAAACACACTAGGTACCTGTCGCTATAAACACGATGTAGGTAGGTGTCATTAATATACGTTTACATTTACTAGCATATAAAATATTCTATAATTGTTTTAATGTGCTTTTATTATTATCACTATTGTTTTTTTTTCGTTCAGACTAATAATTTTATGTTCAGATTTTAATAAAATGATTCACACCACTAATGTGGTAATAAAACTGAGTTTTCATTATTTTATTTGTTTTTATTAATATTTAATGGAATGATATTAGAATTAGTGAGTGACATTAGTCACATTATTTACTATTATCCACTGAAATCAAATATCCAATAAATATTGTATTTTTTTTTTTTTTACAACATTTTTGTCAGAATACTAGTTTTAAATTATTACATATTATGCTATACACAAGCTAAATTATTACACGAACTATTATTATATGGATAATGATATTAATATAATAATATTAAGAACGACACAGTTATCATATTATTCACTGTCTACTGTTCGATAAAACCAGATATGGAGTAAGAACTAAATTCTAGACGACAGTAAAATACACATCGCTTATGTGTAAAAAAAATCATTTACTTTTATGTGCTCACAAAATGTTTTCTACTTAATTGAGTGAAATACCTTGCCTAATGGATCTTAAGTGTCATGAATCGGAAACAAAATATAGATCATCGTCAGTTGCAGTTAAGACTTTAATCTATTGCAATAATAACATAAAACAAGTGTGCAATCTGTGGAATCATATTTATTTTTTTTTATGCAGTGTAGACCACACATTGCTTATGGATTATGAATTATAAACTGCCTTTGACATTGTATATTATTTTGGTATAAAATTACATTAAGTGAATTAAATGTCATTACACGCGCTAATATGTGTTTTAATATTACAATAGTAACAAAAAATGAATATTATAATATAATAGGATTTCATAGATCACAGAGGCAGAACGTAGAAATACACAAGAAGCACATAAAATTAATTCGTTTGTTGGGCTAAAACTCAATATCTTTGTTGAAAGTCTCTATTGGTTCTATTAGAGAATAAGAGCTTTTCCACTATTAACATTAATTGAAAGTTTAAAGAGTGACTTATTAACGAGGTTAAAAACAAACGATATTAAGTCATTTATGAACATGCTTAACATTACTTTTCTTTGGTCATCATCAAAAATTTTAAAACGTATATTCGTTTTTAACAATTAAATTGATAAATTTCACTCAATATTAGTGATGTAGGCTTTTGTATGGTAAAAATCAAAAAATTCAAATACTAACGGGTTAAGTTTACAAAATTGAATTATTTGTGAGGTAATGTAAATATTTTGATTCACTACTCAAATTTAAAAAAAATTGATAGTGAACACATAATAAGTCAACCTTAAATTTACATTTATTTATTGTAAATTATATATTCGTTGCTGTGCATTTTACACCTTTGGGGTATTAAAACTTAAAATAAATAAATACGAATTCTCGAAGTGTCAGACTGATTATCGTATTTAATATGTGCATAAAAATGTAGTAAATTGTTAACTTTTGTATACTTAAAAATATATTGAATACTTATCGTACCTACCTACTATAATCCTAAAACAAACCATTTCTTTGTAAAATAATTGTCTATGGCTGAAAAACTAATAAAAATTTAAAACAAAATAATTTTAAAATAGACTTTATTACTTTATTACTTTTTTACATTTGACATTATGCAATTTTTCATTATACCTAATGCTCGACTCATTATGACCGTTAATTAAAGAGTCTAATTATTTTTCCATGGGTTTTTTTTTATTTTATACATTACCAACACAGTAATAATCATTAAAATGTAATAATTGTGTTATTTTTTCCAAGAAAACTTTTATTTATTCCTAAATTACTTATTATGTAGATTTTACGGAGATTCTGGAAAATGTTTTTTCAAGGGAAATCAAGTTGTTATAATATTAACTATACTTATATTATAGGAATGCAATTAAATTAAACTATTGAAATATAGGCATAATTTGTGTGAGCGACCACTATACAAAGTGTAACAGATAGAATTGACTTTTGGACTCACTTTTTTTCACATTAATATTTTTTGTTTTTATTTTTTTGTTCATTAAGTGAACCTAGCACTACATTTATAATACATTTTTTATGTTTTATTTTTTAGTACTGAAAATAAAAAAATTAATTTAAATTATTAATATTTCACCTCCATCACATGCACTTATTGTAAAACAACATTTTACAGATTGTGTATATTTAAATAAACGATAAAAAAAAAATTATTAATCAAAAAAGTTTTGGATAAATTCAAAATAGCCTATTTGTGAATCTGATTATAAAAACAATTTTGTTTGTAAAAGATTTATTTAAGTCAAGTAGTTTATTTTTAAGAATTCTTTCTTAAATTCAATATTTTTTTGGTTACATTAATTAGGAGTGTAATAACCTTTTAGAAATATGATGTTTGAGATTTTGCTGACATGAGTATATTTTTTAAATTATTTATTTATCATATAATATTAAAACATTTTGTCATACGATGAATTGGCATATTTTTTTTTTTTGGTCAGGTCTTTCTGTTACACCCCGTATGACGCTGTTGGGACTTGACATACAAGTATATTACATCATTTCGTCGCAGTAATTTTGTCACACGTCAATTCGTCGCGGTCAATTGGTCGTAAGACAATTGGACGCATACAACATTTTGTTGCGTGTAATATCGACGCATGCTATATTTGGTCACGCATCATTTTATCGCATATATTCTAAATAATAATAATGATTTTAAATATCAGTCATTTTAGTTTATTGTTATATATATTTTTGTTTATAAAATGTAAAATTCAATTCAATAAAAATAATAATAATAATAATCTAAATAAAATATTTAAAAAAACACAAAAATAAAAAAAAAATTATTATTTATAAAAATTAAAATTATAAGCAATACCTTTATTTAGATATTTTTGTTTATTATATAGATATCAGTCATTTCAGTTTTTATTTATAAAATGTAAAATTAAATTAAAAATGTGTGTGATGTATGTATATGTGCGTTGGTAGACCAGTTAATCAGCTCATTGTTTAATATAGTAATATACAAATTATGATATAATATATTATATTTTGTATTAAACACATTAATATAATTAAAGATTTAAATATATATGCGACGAAATGACGCGTGACCAAATGTAGCATGCGTCGATATTACACGAGACGAAATGTCGTATGCGTCCAATTGTCGTGCGACCAAATGACCCCGACGAATTGACTCATGACGAAATTACCGCGACGAAATGACGGGATACCGACATACAATATATATGCGTGAGTAGTAGGATGTACTTAAAATTCTGAGAAAAGAAGATGCATATTTTTTTGGTCGTGAGTTGACATATTTCCCACTAAGAAAATTAGCACCATTACTCACCTATAAATAATATATGGTAGTAGGCGGTAAAAATCGCATTTTTAAAACATCGTTTTATTTCTAAATCACATCATATATCACTATAAATGTTATTATTAATCAATTTTGATGAGAAAAAAAGTTGCTACTTTCAGAAAAGTATAAACATACAATAATAATAGTTACCCATGGCCGTCAATTATTCCAACCCGATGTTTTAATCGTGTTTTTTTATATTCCAATTAGCGTCGAGCGTATGCGTGTTGTCTATTCATTTAAAGATAAATGCTAATTGCTAATATCAAAAAAACAATACTTAACGCATTTTCAAATTGCGTATTTCGTGTTCAGTGTGGTAAACTTTGAACGGGAATAAATTCAGCTCATCTTTAAAAATGTATAATTTCAAACAGTAAAAGTATCGGAAATATCAGCACAGAAGCTATAATTGTTTGATTCTTATATAATAATAGTATATCCTGTGAATTACAAAAAATTAATTAACTATCCACAGGTGTTTAAGGGGGCATGCAGACATACAACTTACATGCATAATAGTATATGGGCCAGTTGTACCGTCTCTGATTAAAGTTAACCGGAGTTTAATCGGCCGAATTTGCACGGTTAAATATCTGTTATCAGCTGATTAAGCGTAATCGAAGTTTAACCGTAGACGGTACAACTGGCCCTAATACTGTATTTTATAATTACCACAAATATTATTATGATATTCATGTTTTTAAATGGTGAATTAAAATCTGGTATGGATAATTAGCCTATGAACAAACAATAATCACATAATAACATAATATAATTGCAGAATAAGTTGGAATATTGTTTTTTTCCGATTATACTATATACTATAGTAAATAAATTATTGTTTAATTATCTTATGTTTATTAATATGAATGCACTTATTCGAGTAAAAATTTCATTAATGATTAACCTGTCCTTGTTTTAAAATTTCTTTTAAAGAGTCACTGCAAACTCAGTAATCAACCCATCACATGGTTTAGTCATTTGCAGGTCTTGAGAATTTAATGCTGAAATAAGTTCTCGTTTGAAGAATTTTAAGCTTTAATTCATGAACCATAAATTTATTTTACTACGCCAAACATGCAATAGAGTAATAATACGTAAAAATAATGAATAAATGAAATATAATAATTCAAAAATACGTATCTACCAAAGACTATACGAGTTCATTTTACCAAAAAGTTAAGATTATTTAAATTTTTATTGTTCCTTTGAAAATTGTAGTATTAAAATACACAGATTTATAAATTTAATTGGATGAAGCATAATAGTTTATAAGTGATTTTGTTTTCTCAGAAATCGTATTATTTTTTAAAGTAAATAACAAATAAATATTTTTAAATAACATTTTCCAGAAATCAATACATTTTTAAATTCAAGATAAAATTAAAATTTATAGTTTATATAAAAAGGTATTACATTTATGTTTTAAATGAAAAAATAAGTACAAAACTACAGTGATCAGTTGTTTTTAATTGAAAAGAAATCAATAGAAATATACGTATTATACATTTAAGTTATATTTTATAAATTAAATTTAAATTCAACGTAAAATAATGATTTTAATAAATGGAAATGTATCAAAATAATAAAATGTCAGCTATTATTTTTAAATGATTACACGGCTAGGCATTGTATGTTATATAATTTTCACAAAATATTACATAAATTGAATTGAAAAAAAAGTTTGTTTGCTTAACTTTATAGTATATCACAATCACATGATCATACATCATTTTTAATATTTTGTTTGGAAATATATTATGTTCAACAGGAACATTTAAAATGTACTCAAATAATATTTCTCCATGAGATATAAACAAAATTAGTTTTACTCAGAGTTTAATAATATCCGGTCATATTTTAACTTCATGCAATATATTTTGTTACACCTCAAAGAGTTTACTGCTCTAAAAATCTATTTGAAAATGTAATAATATTGCTTTGATGGAAGTATCATATAATGTTTACTTTAAGTAACTTTTATATAATTTTTCAACATATTTCATGGTCCAGTAAGTAGTAATGTCGTACATTGTAAAATATGTGATTTTAATCATTTTTTGTTTAAAAAAAAAAATTAATGTTTTTTTATTTCAAAAACAATATATTACGCTTATAAATGATTCAATACAACAAAAAAATCCGTCCATGTTTAGAATAAGTCTATTAGAACACATAAGATATAAATAAAAAGATTATCAGTCAGATTTTAATTGTTAAAATGAAAACATATAGTACAATATTAGGGCAATAATTACAATCATACAAACACAGTATATATTTTTACAATAAAACATTTTTAAGAAATAAGGCTTTACATTTTAGATTCTGAGCGGAGCAATGAATGTATTGATTTAACCATGATGTGTGCTTTTATTCATTTTTTTTTTTTGTGTCCACGTTTTGGGGCATTAAAAGTGCTTCGATTTTTGACTTCAGTACCTCGTTCGATCAAAAAGTGAATCTAGTTGATACTTCGAGGGGTCAAAAGTAAAAAATGTTTTTCTAAATAATCGGGATAAACAAATTAAAAAATATAAAAAAAAATAATAATAATAATAATAGTAATATTATAATATTATAATAAGGGAAAAACGGGAAATTTTACGCACAATCAGTTTTCGACAAAATCGATTTTGGTTTTTGATGTAACTTTAAAAAAAATTACTATTGGTACATGAATTTTTCACCCAACGTTTATATAAGTTTATTCTATCCACCATACAATTTTCAACAATTTTCGACTTAAGTATAACTATTCATAGGTATTTGCAATTTTCGATCATTATTAATTTTTTTTAAATAAATATCGATAAAAATGTTTTTGTTAAGTAGAAAAGCTTGAAAATTTAATAAAATGCTCTTAACATATTGTTACAATAGCAGTTGAAAATTAAAATAAATTCATAGTCACAATTTTTTGTTATAAGCGTTCAAATTTCAAATTTTAACAAAATACGTAAAAATCACGAAAAATCGCAAATTATTCTAAGCTAGAAATTCATAAAAAATTTTATTTTTAAATATAAAATTTTAAAATTTTATACAAGGATCCTTAAAAGTTTTTCAATCTTTATCACACAAAAAAATGTCCACCGGATATTCCAATTAAATTTTTATGAGCATTTGAAATTTAAATTTTTACAACATTGGATTTTCAATGGATTTCACATTTAGCGATTTTCTGATATTGGTGTAACTCTAAAACAAATTACCGCAGATACTTGAAATTTTCACTGAATGTTTATATAGGCATTTCCTACATTTGATACAATTTTCAAAATATTTAGATTTGTTTATTGACATTTTCATTTTTCAACTTTTTTAGTTTTTTTTTCTATAAATATCGATAAAAATTTATTTGTTGGGTAGAAAAGCTTGAAAATTTAATACAAGGCTTCTAACACATTGTAGCATTTAAAGTTCAAATTTTGACTTAATACGTAAAAATTACGGCAATTTTCAAATTATCTTAGATAGAAATTCATAAAAGTTTTTCTTTTTAAATCTAAGATTTGAAAATTTTTAATGATCTATAATATATCTTAGACAGGTAAACCGTCTCCGCTCAGTATCGTTTTTCGTATACAATGATATAATATCATTGGATTCAAATTTAATTCCATCCATTACAGTAACCCACTTTTAATCTACTACACAGCAGAGCGACATCCACGACTTACCCACTTTTTAAATTTGTGTCGTTAGTGTATGATAATTCTAAGGAACTTCCACAAGAATTATGGCGTCAGTGCAATGACAATTAGACATAGTATCCAAGCGTTGTCAATGTTTTAATAATCTAGTCATGTAGGTACCATTTTTCATCAATCATTACAAAGCTCAGTGGGGATTCAGCAGTCACTTTTCATAAACACAGTATCTTATTTACATATCCCATTATTCATGGAAAAAATAAGAAAACAAAAATAACGTTGTAAACTGTAATAGAATATTAAAAGAAAATTAATAATGAAATTAAAAACAAGCACAAACTTCACACGTAAAATTGTTCCATGGGTAGGTATAATATAGGTTTGAATGGATCACTGAAAATGGTGTAAAAATATGGTTATGGTGTTGTGATTAGTTGTTCTACTACAAGCAATTAGCAAACTGTGCAATTATTATTTTGTCGGTAAAACAAAGTTAAGATTTGAAATTCTTTAAATCACATCAAATTCGTAAGTTTTGTTATAACTTATAATATATTGTATATCACTACGTTTGACTATTAATCATATCGTTATTAGAAAACACTTTGCTTCCCCCAAGGTTGCGTGAATGGAATAATTGTTTAATATATTTTAATATATTATTTATACATTTGTTCACCCAAATGTTTCAAAACTAAGTAAAAATCTATTATCTTACAATCAAAATATATAATACTATCAAAATACAGTGAAATCTGTATATAATGGACAGTCGCGGGACCAAAATAATTGTCCGTTGCAGGCAGGTTTCAATGTTTTAAAAATTACAATTTGTACGTACATTTGTATTGTTTTTTATTTTATAATATGTATTAGGTATAATCTGTATTAATATGTGTTATATATTATACACATACATTATAAATTTAATACGCTGACTGCGACCGATAGAAACTGAATAAAAACGTTTGACACTCATGGTTATCATTTATACGTACATATTGCAATTTATATCTGGATATTTCTGTTAAATTGTATTAACCTAAATTGTTGAACAAATTTAAACTTAATAAACTCAATAGGTACTCGCAATTAGCGTTATCGTAATCGGCGATAATGTAATTGGTCGTAATCCGTGTCTTCACTTAATGTTCTAATTGCGTTTCTTATCAACGTAGTATGTATGTATTTTTGTCCGTTATGAAATTGTCGAGTAAAATATTAGTGTCCATGTCCGTAATAGAAGGAGTCCGTTATAGACAGGTCTAAATACATTGGAATGCCTATCTTTTTGCCGGGACCTGGTCTTTTTGTCCGTTAAGTCAGGTTTCACTGTACATAAAACTTAAAATAATAACTGTAAAGAAATGAATATATTATTTTATTAAAGGCGAATAATGTTTATAATCAGCCTCCTATAAACTATGCGGTAAAACGAGATTTACTCAGAATTGTTTTATATAACCCTGTGTAATTTAAACAAACGAGAAACAAAACGAGTACCCGCCACTCAATATGTGCTTAATACTTTTATATACTTTCCAGTTTGTTTTAAATTTAATTTAATATGACGTATCGAATAAAGGTTATACATTTGTATATTACTGTGTAGATCAAAATTAAAATATTATATCATTATATCAATTCAAATTAAACCACTTTCATACGATGTTGTCTTATTTAAGACGTATTATTCAATCGGTATGTATATGCATCTTTTTGATGATAATTAAAATCGAAAACAATTAATGGACATTTCTTACGATCGCGTGGCCTGCAATTGCGATATTATGTACATCGGTAATGAATCCAAACTGGATGATTTTAAATTATATAAAAATTAAGATATAATATTGCTCTGAAACCACAAAAAGTAACAACCCATGCTAGAATTCGAAAAAACGCTTGGTTTGCTGAGTTTGTACAAATCGAACCGTACATTTTCGAAAAAATAACAATATATTTTTTACGTTTGATTAATTTCATCAAGTTGACGACGGATTTAACGAAGTATAACTTCATAATATGTCAACGTACATCTGAGGTTTCCAACCATATTATACGAACTCATCGCTGCCTAAAAAAAGGTAGAATAATTATATGATAAATTATTATAGTACCTAGTTATGATTTTATAACTCTGATATTATAATATAACTTCTCTGATTAAATATCAGAGTATATAATATACATATTATAAGAAAAATTATATTATAGTCATTACAAAGACTACAGAAATATTATAATATTATAAATCATTTAGATTTTGTGTGGTGCATGCGCTTCATTTATATATACCTATATATATAAGAATGGTACATTTTAGCAAAGGAATATGCATTCGGTTTTATTGTAAATAAATAGCGAAACGATGATATTATTGTGTAATTATGCACGTCAAGGAGATAGTAAATCAAGATCAGTATTAAAATGTAAGTAGATTATAAAATTTAGTGACGTATTTCTCAATATGCATACACTATATATAATATCGTTTTGTATACAAGTTGTGAAAAATACTTACGGCTGCTTAGTGCTTTATGATATTTTTAACGGTTTTACGGCACCCTAAATCCAATCTTGAGGGACCTCAACCTAACAAACGTTTAAGCGACCAATAAATCTTATAAAGAAACATGTACTAGAAATTTAAATTCCCCAAGTATGGTTTTTAAAAGCAATGTAAATTGTACGAAATTTTAATTTATCGAACGAGTGTTAAAATGTTTAGTTTAATAAATATAAGTGTCGTCTTTGGTTCAAAAATTACTTAGATCGTATTGGATCAAAGAGTCGTTTTTAAAAAAAAGAAAAGATTTAATTATTTTGAACTTTATCCCTATCCCTCCGATGAACCAACTTTTCAATTATAAATCACCCGCCACAATCCGAGAGATACGCTCGAATTCGCAGACGTTAATAGCAGCACATGACAAGTGAAGATGGCAATAATTTTGTAAACGTATTTTTATGCTGCTAACAATGTCACGTCTTAATTCCATAGAAACCCTCAGGTCTTCGCCAGCTGATTTACCCACACAACTATGCGACTTTTCTCGGGGCTGTTTGTCTGGGGTCATAAAGCGCTATAATTGTGAATATTAACCTCATCACACGTTCGTGTGTGTACGTATATTAAAAATATTATTTAATCATAAAATATATGTGAATCTTACATGAATGCAAATGCCGAATTTAGAATGAATATATGAGTACTATTACTGGTGGGACGATAACGAACCGTTCGTTTGAAAGCCGAGTAGTGCATAAAGTGTTGGCCAGAATTGGGGAAAATGTTTATGTAGATGATTATTCAAACAATTTGAATTTTAATAAAAAATTATTCAATAAAATAATATATTTGAACACTATTATTCATTTTAAAATAGCGATACACCGATACCGATTTTCCAATGGATCGAGGTACGCATAAATCAAGTTATATAGTGCCAAACATTATACTAAACTTTGTTTAGTAATTCCCATGTTGGGTTATTCTTATAGGTAAAACTATAAGATAATAATAATTAATAGCTATAATAAGACTCAACACTAATGATTTAATCTGTATATGATGTAATCTGTATCACTACATGCAATAGTACTGCTGCGCACTGCACAATAACATCATTGTCTCGATGCGTTAAACTTGTGAAACGATTTATTGCATATAACATTGTTTGCGCGTGTAACAAGAAATCATATTAATTGATAGAAAGAAATTTCAGACAAGGCTGCACTAAAATGTAATATTAAATAGATTTAATATGCGTAAAATAAATATATTATCTGAGCAAGTTGTTCTATTCTCTAATCAAAAAATTAAGCAAGCAGTTTGACATTATTTGTTTAATCTAAAAAGATAAAACATTATACTTCGTGATACACAAATTAAAAATGGACGAAATCGTAAAGTACGGTCAATAGTTAATGAAAAAGTCACATAATAATAATATGCCTAATATTATAAATTATTGCACTTACCAAATTTACCAAATTTTGTATTCCGACAACAAATTGATTTTTATAATTGTTCATAAATAGCACACTATTATACTCGTTGATGTAATTCTACTGCAGTATTTTGTTGTTTTTTTTTCTTACCGTAATCGTCTGTATTATATCCACTCGTCGGCGATATCGACGATGAATCGTCAAATACCACTATTGTATATTAATAATTATTATTCGTTTCTTGAACTTTATAGCGATCGAAATATTATTCGTCGACGATGCTGACTGTTTCGGAAGAATTTAAAAAGTATAAATAATATAATAAGATATTTCAGAAGTGTGTAATAATATTCCATAAAAAAAAACTCCCACAATGCCTAATTGTCGAAGTGAAAGAACATTTTTATATTATCATTATATAATTGAATCAATTATAAAAGAAAAAAAACTCAGAGAGACATGACACTCTGTATATTACATATTATTTAGATTAATATTACGCTTTGAGGAAAAGAGCATTTTACATACACGTGTGTTAAACGTACATGATATTATTATATTAATTTGTTTTTCTTTGTCATATTTTCAAACGACAATTTCGACGATAAAATAAATGTTCTGGTTTGCGTACGTTAATAAAGAATACGAAAATTTGCATGAAACATACCCGCACTACTTTTTAGCTGTTATTAGATCTTCACGAGAGCGTTTTTTTTTTTTTTTATCTTTTGACTAATATTTTTGAAGCCAACAATTTAATTTTGCATAGTTACCTGATGGTGATGTGATGTACATACAAATTATATCCGTTTTAAATTTTAAAAGGACGGAGGTTGTTTTTCATTATTATTTCGATTTAGCGTGTCATTCAAAACGCGCAGCTGTTGTATTCATAGCCATAGTCTTACGTTTGGGTACAACAGCTTTGTTTTAATTAGAAAACATTTTTTTTTTACTTATTTTCAATACGTTATTTTTAAACGAAATTTAGTATAATTAAATAATATTATTAACATAAGCAACAATGAATAACTTTTTCATTGTTGTCCAAAGATGATATTTAAATATGTACATATTTCATGATAGTGGTATTCGTGTTATTTTACGCTGTTCTTTGCTTCATTAAAACTTTTAAAGCATAATTATTTATTATACTAACTAAAATTTAAAAAAATAAATACGCATTTAAGTTCTACTTAAAATAAAGTTGTTTTTTCACAATTATTATCGCACACACAATAAAATACGTTTTGTTTAACTACATTTCCTCAACTATTTTTTATGCCAATTTTGTTTTAAGTAACGTGATAATTTGCGGAACCTATATATCGAAGTATAATTATTTCATAAATATTTAAATTCAATGTTAATTGTAGCTATTTATAACTAAATAATTTATACTATTAGATATAAGCAAGACAAATCACGGCGTTATATTTATTTTCTATTCAACAGGAAATTAAAGATAAAATATAAATAAATATAATTTATAAAAATTAAATAAATATAAAATCTTTTCAAAAAAGTTGATAAAAAAGACGCCGATGATTGAAGTTTGTGTGCAATATTGAACGGAAAATTATTATTTTTTTTAATGTATCCAAAAATAAAAATAATAAAACAATGTAACATTTCGATTATATTGAAAAAACCAGCATAATTGCGGCCAACCATAGAATTTAACCGTACTCTTTATTTAAATTTGTAAATTACGAACCTCACTCACCCAAACTGCTCATAATGCTCACAGGTCAAGCGAAATCTTCTTATAGGAGGTTCCACAATACCTTTGACCAAATAAATATTTTATTGCATGACGGTATAATAAATTTGAATGGTTCTTTACAAGTCACAATTTTCATAACTTTATAACAATTCAATACAAACATATTAAATTCACTTGTCAATACATAATAATATATTGATTTAGTACAACCAAACATGCATTTCACACCATAATAATATTATAAGATAAAATCTATTGCAGCATTAATCCGTATAAAATTTAATACTTCCTTATTATAAAAACATTTATTATTAAAATATATTTTTTATTTAGATAATTTAAATTATAAATTATAATGCTATTCACAATATTATATATTATACAGTCATACCTTACATAACATTGAATTTAAGCTAGTTAATCCGGTAAATAATCTTTTTGATGATCGGTTGACCAATACGGAGAGACTTAGATGGGGTTATGAGAATCCTACCTTCCGACTTCTCCTTATCGTAGTTTCCACATTCAGTTCAAATACGTACATTTGACTGTAAGGTACTGTGAGGCAAAGGAGATGAGGTAATTGATGATCGATTGCTTTGTTTCCAACTCGGTGCCCACAACTGGTGTCATGCATTATTGTATATTGGTCATTTTATGTAGGATTATGATTCGTGTGCAGTTTCGTTTGATAAATAATAAGCATCTGAGAAAGTTTCTGCTTCTAGAGCTTTAATATCAGTAATATCGTTTCTTTCCGATGAAATATTATGATTTATGATTATAAATAAAATGTGAAACTGTGGTTGATCTGTGTATGATCAGATCAACTGTTAATAGTCTGTTATACATTGTATTTATTAGTTGTTCGAAATATGTAGAAAAATACCAAGAAATACTATTCAAAAGCAAAATATTTAAAATAATAAATTGAGTTTCAGTAGTATATTTTATTTGAATACGTTTTTTTTTAAAGTTACGTAATAAAGAATGAAAACCAAGTACTCACTACATTCAACTTCCGAGTACTTAACACTTTGAATTACTAATATTCAAAAAAATAAAAAAATAATTAAATGGGAAAAGCAAAAGCGATTCTTTTGTGACTGTTGAATAAAACAATAATTATATTACTATATATGTTTATGTATATTGATAAATTATTATGTTCATTCTAGTTATATTTTTTCTAAGGAATTTACTTTTATGTAAATACAATATTTTGTTTTATATGATATAACTTACCTTATGATATAGTTCAAACATTTTTCTTGTACTTAACTTAATTATACCTGTATGATATCATTATTTTTCAATCGAAATTATGTGAATTATAATATATTATGTTATGTACATTTATTTATCATATTATATAATAAAATCAAGATGCACTTGAGTTGAAAGTGTCAGATAAAGTGCACTAGACAGAAGAGTATATATTAAGTAAAATATAATACACGGCTTACTGAAAAGTAAAGGTATTATACCGACAACAAAGTTTACTAAAAAATTAATAAATAAGCTGATTTTTAAATTCAGAAAAATGTTATCATCAGTATTGAGGCGTGAAGTAAGAAATCTGTGGCGAAGTATAAGAAAAATAGCAAAAAAATTTATAAATGATTGACAATAATTAAAGTCGACTGAATTTTTAGATAAATTCGTACGAGTGAATCACATTTGTATCTTACCAGCTGAAGAGCGAATGAGAAATTTGCTTTCAAGTACATTAAATTTAATACCTACACAAAATGCGTGTACCTAATATTTATAATTAATAAATAATTTACAAACAAAAAAATTAATACGTCTAACATTTAATAATATTATAAATTCAGCAGCTTGTCACATGGACACGAATTATTTGAAAGATCGGAATGGACGAAATTATGACTCGTTGGACATCAGGTCGACGACTATAATAATTGGCTGTGGAGAGTGAAGCGAACCTTCAAAAATAGCGGTACGTTAAAGTTTACGACTATTATGGTAAATTTCGCTATCATGGTGGCAAAGTGTACGTTGACGAGTACACGACGTAAAAAGCATCATACGATGAGTTAATCAGTAATCACACAAGGTTATCCACACTTTGATGAAATCTTTATCAATAAAATCAAGATGGCAGCGTAAAGATATGGGTATGGAGTACGTGTTCACGTTTTTTTTTTTTTTAATTGCCAACTTCATGTGTGATACCAGTGTGACTGTAATGATATCGTGAGATGGTGTTACAGAGACGCGTGTGACAGATGTCCATTGGTTGCAACACGTTTCGCTACGTGATTACGTTACAAATAAATCTTCGACATTCGATTTCTATGGATTACAGTTAATTAAAAATATATTTTTAACTTACATAATAACACATACTTTAGACATTACTACTTCATGTTTTAAGAAATGTAAAACATGAAAAAAACTGTGAAATAATAAACGTGTTTTTTTTTTGTTTACCTATGCCTACTGTTGTTTAGAAATGAAAACTAGTGGGTGATATAAAATATATATTTAAGAATTTCAAGTTACCTGCAGCTAGTATTTATCTGTAAAAGGCTAATTAAAATCCCTCTGTACATTAGAAGTGACACAGTATTCGTGCGGGACTCGTTAATTTTGTCAGTTGTATAAATGCTGAAATAGAAATGATTCGTTTTCACGCCGACATAACCACCGAAGTGAAACACTGCTGCACCGTTGGAGCTGTGTTATTCTGACAACAACCATCAAACACACGGTTCATTACAACCACAGGTAGGTGAACAACAGCGACCGAAACGTCTTCGTAATGATTACATAGGATTGTGCTTTCTAAAATCGAATTGAATTCAAATCCAAAATCATTTCGCGTACACCTACATTCGATGAGTGGGTATAACAGGAATACGCATACAGTAGACATGATACAATACATATATAGACACACACGTATATAATAAGAATTACATTGTATTATTGTACTTTGAAACACGGTCTGTTTTTGAACTACACCGAAAACCCCCCTGGGAGTTGGATGGAGAGTGGGGGGGGGGGGGGGGTGAGAGAGGGCAGGTGGCAGTAAATTTCACACAACCAAAATTCCAAAATTCCAAACTATCGATACACACCCCGTGTATAAGTACACCGTCTCGAAACGTCCATTTCGCACTCCCGACGACCGGAAAATCTTGTGAATCGATATTTTCTATAAAGGTTTCGTGTATAACCAACTCCGTTTTGTCGTTTTTTCTCTTATTTTCTTTTTTTCTCCCGAAAATTGGAATTCGCATATACGACAGGATCGTTCCACGGGCGACGGCCTTTCAGAGGCTTGGCAAATTTATAGCCGTAAATCGCTGCGCACTCGTTGTTTATCCTAACGCCATATATATACGAGGGACGGCATTACATGTAAAACTGTTGTTGATCTGTTTACGTATATATTATATATATATATTATATATTGCATAACACGCACAGGCGATTTTTGTACAAGTATATTATGTATATATATTATCCATGTAATATGTATACATTTATTTTTATTTTTCGCTCCACCGGCCAATATCGTAAGATAAAAATATATATACAAATAAAAAAAAAAATCGAAAAACCGTAAAACCGTAAAACCTTCCGAACGAAAAACTTTCGTCGAGTGGTGTCCCGTGAACCTCATCGTAACGTCGTCTGACACGAAATTGATTTTCGTGGTCATGTTATTATTATAATAACGTACCCACACTATTCACAATTTTCTTGGAGTTATCGCGTGTCACGTTCAGTTGCGTGGATAGCTTTGAGCCCAATGGGGCTGTGTGCGAATAACACTCGGTCCAGTAAACCCCGCTCAGCACAGGTGTCTCCATTGAAGGGAAGTATTTGTAAAATTATATCATGAAATATTGTGAAACTAATTAATTTAAAAACTAATTTAAGTAAAATATATATTACAGCTGAAAACGTGACCGAATCCCGGCTTAGTGATAATGTAAGAGTACTCTACTATACAGCGACGATAATCTTTTGCTATTCATTGACAACGGCTCATGTAAATTTTATGAATAACCTCACAAATATATCAATGCATTTTTTTTTTTAAATTTAAAATTATATAATGATATTTTTAATTGTACTAAATGTCAACGTTTTCGACGGTGTTTTATGAATTATTGTAAACAATAAATTAAAAATTTAATTATTTTAAAATTCACTGTTGAAAAGTATATAAAAGGTGTATCATACAAGTACAATAATATACTCCGTAACGTAATGTGCTATAGGACCTTGAATAAAATTGATTTATACATAGTCGTGAATCGTGGTAGATGTCCCAGCAAGATCACTTCCTTTTGTCATGAACAAAAAAATATTAAAAATACATTCAAACAAATTTTGATTTTTTAAACTTTATGTTATTCCTACTTATAAAGATTATATTTTCAGATACCTGGATTTTTATCGAATCGTAGGAAACTCTTAAGATGGTTTATATTTATTTATCTATTAGATTTAAGCACCGTCCGTGAATTTTAAAATATGCATTAAAAATAAAAATTTGAAAGTGAAATTTGAGAAAGATGTTCCAGCGTTATTAAAAATCAGTAAATATAAGTAATATATCTATACCTACTAAGAATATCCTTCATGATAATATATCTTATAAACCTACCAATACTAAAAAAAAATCATGTTTCTAAAAATCTGGTGTACGAGCAAAATATAGTGGTTCTGATTTTAGGAAAATTAGTTTGTTTCACTGTACATTCTAATATGGTAATCAATAATTGTTGATCGTTATATTTAGTTTTAAAATGTACTAAGAATTCAAAAAAAAAAACATATTGATATGATCAATTCATCAACATAGGGAAATACAATTTTCAAGATGAATCCCCCTGTATATGTGTATATAAATATGATTTGTAACTCATTTTTTTCCTACCTGCTACCTGTATACAAATGTTTTATTATCTGGTATTGAATACTACTATAAATCCAAAATATCAGTTGCCAATCGTATACAAAGTTCCCACACCATGACAGTAACACAAAACTTTACAACAATTGTATAGAAGAGGTTCAACGTAGGCTTCAAACTTTATTAGAATCTATAGTACTTAGAATTTACACTAGTATTCTATATTAGTTACATTTTAGTTTTGCCAAATTGGTAAAATGATTTCTTAGTTCAGTTCAAAATGCTTGGGATGGTTGTTGATTTGTGATTTTCTGGTTTCGTATATTTAAACACAGAAAATCAAAGTGGACCCGAGGGACTATGAAACGAGACGACAAGTAGCCCGTTTTTCAGCGTAAAGGACTAAAAAAACGTTTCCCATTAAATAATTCACTGAAATGGGTTTCAAAGTGATATTGTAAGGGTGAAACATCCCAAAATTTATTAGTCCACCAAAAGAATGACCCTTTCCCATAATATACAAACGGCATATAACATTGTTAGAGTCAAGTGATACATAATATTTCTTTAGGAACACTAAGTTGACTTGATATTATTTATATATGTCAGGTGCTTTAGCATTATTTTATTTTTTTTATTTAATAATAAAAATATGAATTACAGAGTTACCTATTTATGATCAAATACGAAAATAATCAAGTTTTCGTTAAAACGATGCCATACATTATAATTTATAATAACATTATTAAGTATACTGTAAAATTTCAATGATATTTTATTCTTTTAAGGAAAAAAAACTGTCAGTATATTTGTTCAAAATTAACAACAGAATGTTTAAGGAAAAAAAAACGGATACGTAACTACTATATAGCATATATCAAATGTATCATTATAAAACTCAGGTCCTATGTAATGCATATATTAAATTTCAAGTCAAGGAAAAAATGATTAAACATAATAATTGTTCACGACGAAAAATCGATGAAAACGATTTTGGGTTTCTACCATTACTTATATTTATTTAGAACATAATATTATAATATCTATTAGTATTGCTATGAAGTAACTATGAGCAAATAATAATATTACGATTTAATTAGTAATACCTTAATTTTAAGTGAGTTTTGGTAATAACAAATCGTAAATATTATACAATAATAATTATAATATTATTATTCAGTTTAATATAACTAAAGCTAATATTAACGTATAAGTCAATGAAGTTGTACCACGAATTTTTGGCGCGTCGGGAAATCAAAATAAATATTTTGATTATTGTAATGCGTAATTAATAACAAAATTTACACTGTGGTAACTTGTCAAGTTCTCATAAACAATATTTATTTTGTAATAAATTATAACAAATTATTGCATAATTTATTATTATTTATCGTTTAAATATTCAATTATTCCAAATTTGTATGTATTATATTTAGAAATAGAAAATAGAAAATTTTTATTTTGCAGATCACAACAGATTTATGTAAGAATAACTTATGAGGAACATTTTATCAACATTTATGTTGAAGCCTTTTTGTTTAAAAACAAATATTGTACCATACATAAACGAAAAAAAAACTGAAATATAAATTAAAATGTCTATAAATAGTGCAAAATATAAACCAAGTCCATATAATGTGAATATAAACAATTGTAAAAATTTAGGTCTTTGTTCTATTTATTTGTTCTACTCATTCATTATGTTTAAAGAAAAAACAGTCTGCGGCAACTGTCGTGGCCATTGGACTCAATATTACATTTTTATTACTATACATATATATACATTTTCGGAATAAACACTTAACTATTGAACAGGTTCATCGTGTCACAAATATGATAAACAATGCACTTGAGCTTGTCGTTTCGTACACAAAAGTTCAATACGTGGTCGAATTGAAGACAAGCAGACACGCATTCCCTGATCAACGGAAAGAAGCCTCTCCCGTTTTTTGTTTTTTATGTTTGTTAGTGTCGAAAAGCCTAACTTTTCGATGTTGTTGTGGATGTCAAGTGCGTGAGTGTGCCGTGAAAACTAGTGATGTATAATAGTGTGCCGTGAACCAAAAAAGGTTGAGAACCACTGCACTAGAGGAAAAAAAATATTGCTGTGGAGTATTCCTTGATGTTGCGCAAGCTTTTGATAAAGTTTGGCACAAAGGCTTACATATTAGGCTACGTGAACAGCTGCCACACACTTGGTGCGCACTCATTGAACGTCAGTTCAGAGTCTTACACGATGAAGCATTAACTGACTGGAAAAACATATCAGCTGGAGTACCACAAGGCAGTGTCCTCGGACCTCTTTTGTATTTACTTTACACAGCTGACATTCCAACTACCAACTACTCAATGACACCTATGTTTGCCGGTGATACAGCAATACTGGCAACTGATGAAGACCAGCAGACTGCGACTGATCAACTTCAACGAACACTTAACAACGTTTCCGTTTGGACTAAGCGTTGGAAACTAAAAATTAACAGAGACAATTCGATACACGTAAATTATATTTTGCGTAAAAGTGTATACTACCCAGTATGGTTTGACCAGCAGATTATCTCCCAGAACGATTCTGCAAAATACCTAGGAATGCACCTTGACTCACCATTAAATTGGAAACATCATGTTCGCCAGAAAAAAACTGCAAATTAAACTGAAATTGAGAAAACTTTATTGGCTGATCGGTAGACACTCCGAATTAGATCTCACATGCAAACATCTTTTGTATGTAGCGATAATTAAACCAATATAGAGATGGACCTATGGAATACAGCTGTGGGGCTGTGCCAGTAAGTCCAATATTGAGATTATCCAACGTTGCCAAAACATTGCTCTCCGTACTATTGTCGCAGCATACCGGTACGATAGAAATGACATTATTCACCGAGATTTGATGATGACCTCCGTCCAGGACAAGATTACCAAGTTTGCCAGAAAACTCGATAAAAGACTAGATAAACACACCAATCCAGCAGCAATTCAACTACTTGATAATTCTCAAGACATTAGACGTCTCAAACGCCGAAGACCATATGACTTAGTATAAATTATTAGACTAAGGCTGGGACCTCTCCATTGGGAGTGATAACCCAAACAGGTTTTTTTGTATATATTTACTAAATATTTATTCATTAATTTATTAATATTAATATTTAATATTTATGTACACCTCTTAAATTTATTGTTAAAGATCATTGATCGTTATAATAAAAAAAGCCTTAGGGTGGTTTAAAAAAAAAACTATATATATAAATTACATTTACAGTTGGTTTTCTGGAGGAATGATATTATTATGTTGAAAACTGAAATATTTGATCTAAGGCTTTCAAATATATCTTCAGATAGTTGGTTGCGATCCCTTACTTCGTCGTATATGTAACACTCGGTCATGATAGTATGTTTAATTGCCAAATTGAAACCACAGGATGGGCATTTAGGGTGTTCCTCTTGGGACATCAGGTAACCATGGTTGAGTCTGGTGTGACCAATTTGGAGTCTGTTAATAATGGTTTCAAATTTACGGTTTGATTGGTTATTCGGCTAATGTAGGGATTTTTGCTTAATTTAATTTAGTTTATTTGTTCCTGTTGACCATAGATTTTGACAGGATTGTGCTGAAATAAGTTTTATTTTGCGTTTTACATCTTGGACGGATATGTTTTCGATATTAAATAAGTGAGCTGTTGATGCTGTTTTTTTAGAAAGCGTGTCAGCTTTTTCGTTGCATTTTATCAATGAGTAGCCTAGAATCTACTATTCATTCATATTGTAATATTAAACCAGATACCAAATCGATGTTTTCGAAAATGTTCATCTACCCTAATTGTTTAATGCTTTTTTCTTTTTTCTTTTTTATAAAGCTACTGACCTAGTATATTTGCCTACAATTTATAAATACCTAGTACCTACTAACTACTGAATAAATCTAGTTTTTACTCCAACAACCCACCTTAAAGATAATGGTCGAATCATTATTTTCTTCTATAAATGGTGTCGAAAAATCAAAGAAAAATAATTAACAATTATATAATTAACATTTTTTTTTTATAAAAGTTTCTGACTTATTAATATAGGTAGTCTGCAAATATTTTTTTGCAAAAAATGGACATGTAATATTTGCTTTATGAATGTTAAGTTGTATTTTCAGTTGTTGACAGTGATTTTGTATTTAAATCGTTTGGTAGAATGTATTCGTATCGTGTGTAATACCTAAGATGTTATATTGAACGAAATCATGTTAAAAACTAGAATAAAATCTATTCAATTCGTACTAATCTAATTTTTCACAAATCTTAATTCAGTTACACGTAGATACATATTTTATACTATACAATAGTAATTATAGTACGTCAAATAATAATTAATGCGTATTATGCTTAAGTTTAACTTGTTTATAAAGACTTATGTTTCTGGTAAAAGTTTTAATCTTATTGTTTCATTTTGAAAACTTATCATTTTCACTTTTAAATTTTATTTTTCAAAATCCATAGGAATATTCCAAAATTTTTTTATTGTTATTAAGTTTTTTTTTAAATCGTATGTAATAACAGCTTATTAAAAAATAAATAAATTTGGTTTTTGATATTATTATATATTTAGTATTACAGCTATCGTAAACACCCAAAAGTAGTTTAAGTTAAAGGATACGTTATCTGACTTTACGAACGAAACATTTGATCATAAATAATCATATTCACAACATTTATATTTTTATTTTTTAATAAAATTGAATGTAAAAGTTTTTTATATAAATTGCATAATATATGGATATTAGATAGCTGGCGTTAAAAAATATAAAACTTTTTGAAATGTATTAATCTTAAACTTATTATTTATTACATACAAAATAATAAATATTAAACTTCCATTATTCATTAGTATCAATTTTGGATTTTTCAGATGTTTTTCTTACTAAAATTTAATTTACAAAAAAAAATCAAAAAAGGAATTTACATAATTTATTAACAATTTCTTTTTCTAAATTTTTAAATTTTTTTAAGCTAGATTTAATAATATATTTATGCTATTAACTTAAAAATATTAAATTGTATCATAATATAGTTAAAATGTTTTTTTTAACACTGATTACATTTAACGATTAGCTAATACCTACTTATGTTTTGCACTCTATTTTATTTTATTTATAGCCATATAAATTTATTTTAAAAAAACCTTATAAATTTTTAAGAGAAAATTAATTTTCAATTGATTATCAACTGAAAAACTAAAAGGTATATAATTTATTTTAAATATTTCATTTTTTTATTTTACCTATTAAAAGTAATTTGATATACTAATATAATATGTTAATGAATATAATTTACCAATATTAATTTATTATTTTATAATATTTGGCTCGTGAAAAAATAAACTAGCAAGCAATTTAATAAATTTGGCATGTCTATTTAAATCTATTTTATTTGTTTTGTTTATCTTCTGTAGCTCATTTTAAATGCTCAAACTAATTTATTCAGCAATAGATAATATTTTAAGAAACAAGTGAATAAGTTCTATTTTTGTGGATGTAGGTTCTATAATAATTTATTTTTTTATTTTTAAAGTTTTCAGCAAGTTAACTTTGAAAAGTGTTTCATAGTATATGCATAAGTATTTACAATTCACATCTAGAGATATTCTCATTCTAGGTGGTTTAAGAACAGCAAAAAACACTTAAAACGTGAATTAAAGGAAACAATATTTTTGTGTCACATAGACATAAGGATGAAAAATTAAACAATTAATTTTTTCTTTTAAAATCTTTCACAAAGTTGAGCAATTGGTCGTAAGTAGGTTTAACGATGTTACTTTATTTGGTATAAAATACAAGTTTATATTTTATGTTCATACATAATATAATATATTTGGAATGTAAAATATATCTTTGTACTTACTATTTATTTAGTTGATATAATAAAATGTTACAAAAAATACGTTTGTGTGAGATGAAACCACGCGTATACAAAATTATATTTTTTATCAATCTCCTTTCATCCAATCATCGATAAACGTAAAACGCTTTTCTATCGATGTGACCAATATGGGCGGTATGCGATCAATTTTTTTTTGCCGAGGAAAATCGGTGTTTTTATATTTTGATGGTTTTAAATTCCATACCTATTCAATATTAAAATAAACGATTTTACACGACACTGAATGCTGTAAATCACTTTTGCTTTCAACGTAAAATAAAAATATGATGTACAACAAATCGTACATTCAAGTAAATTGAAACTTAGATATTTCTGTTGTTTTCAAAATAATATTTGTTCCTTGAAATTCATCACACTAATTAAATTGTGAAATCGTGACTTGTTTTTAATATGTAGCTTTAAATATTTTAAATTTTTTTTATTTACTCATAAGTTGATTGGTTTTTCTTACTCATTTTTAATTTCAATCCATTTGTTTAGCTTTATGTTATAAGCCTTAATTAAAATATTTTTCAAATAATAAACTTTTATTCAGTTATTTATACGAATTACGAATTTGGACCAATGTAGTAGTCGGCCACTCAATTCCATTTATAAAAACTTCAAATGCTTAAGTAATAATAATAAATATTGATTAGTTCAAAGTATTCGATTTTAACATATGCAAATTTTGATAAAAAGATTTCCTTTTAGTCAGTATACTAGATTTAAAAAATGGCTGCTGTTCACAATAAGAAAAAACTTAAATGAATTTATAAAAAAAAATTAAAAATATTGAATTTTTACATATGTGAAATCATAATAATATAATATAATTATAGTGATACAATACAATAAGTGTACCTATTTTAAGATACTTAAAGAGATGATGAGTATTTTATACCATCTATATTATGTTATATCGGTCAAGGTGTATCGACAATAGTCCCTATATTCGATTTGTATTTAAATTGAATTTAACATTGTGACATACATTGATGACGTATATAATAACCATGGTGAATATAATTGTTGATGTTTCATATTGCTAATATTAACTTAAACACTTAAATTTCCCATTGATTTAAATAATATATTGTTGTATGATTTAATAATTATATACACATGCGATGTTGAAAGATTGAACAGTAAGTTGTCGATGACTTGTGCACAAAACTCTATATTGCAACAATGGCAACATCGTTGGACATCATCACATACAAAGTTAAATGAAATCAAACCTTCCATCAACCCTTGGCCAACACACACTTCCAAGAGACGCCACGAAGTCATAATTAATAGACTCAGAATCGGGCATACGTGGCTTACACACAGCTTTCTCATGAGACACGACGATCCTGCCCAATGTACAACCTGCGGAGAAGCTCTAACTATCAAACACGTCCTTCTACACTGCCGAAATTTTACAGATACCAGAACCTCCTTAAACATTCCAGAACACCTCTACGAAGCACTCGGACCGGACTATGAAAATTCTATTAATATTCTAACTTTCCTAAAAATAACCAAACTTTATAACCTCATATAATTTCATATGTTTTCCTAGATATTCCCCTACTTTAATTACACATACCTACCAAGAATAATTTTATTGTAATATTGTAAAATGTATTGTAAATTGTACCTGTATATATATAAGTAATATTTTAAAATATGTAAGCTAATAACCTTAGTTGTTGAGGCTTTAAAGTAATAATAATAAAAAAAAAAAAACTCTATATTGTCGTCAGTCTTGTCGAAATCACTACACTATAATATATCTGTCCAATAAAATCACTAATATAAGTGACCGACCAATACTTTGACCCAACATGATTGACTTAATATGTTTCTGTAATGACATTCTAAAATTTAATTATTAAACATAGCTACATTGGGGTGTGTGGTTCTTATATAATCTGAAAACGACAATCGGTACTAAGGTAATTGAAAATATTCTTAATAGTTTTTTTTATTTTTAACTCATGATGCAAATTTTACTCACTTGATAATAAATAGACTAATCCATGTTCGGAAAAGAATACTTTACAACCCCGGAAATTTCACCTATTTTTTCAAAAATAACTGGGTTCCGCTATACAATTATTAATCATCTATATCATATAATTATGTCTATATATGTTAATTATATACCTAATTGTTTGTTTTATGGAATCATCGAGACAATTGATTTGGTATCAAGCTAACCAACCGTTTATTCTTGAAATATGATATGCTTATCAGTCAAAATGCATTAATCGTTTAATGTAAATGTCATGAATGTTTGACAATTCACACATCAGTAGTGAGGGTAACGTCATTCGAAATAGGTCGATTATTGTATCATTATTATTATCATATGGTAATCGCATCATTAAGAACATAATATCATGAGTCCGAGCTCCTATACGTTGCTATATATCTATTAGGTGGTTTAATATAATACATGTTATTAACCCTGAAAATGACCGAGCACAATAATATTATCGGTCTATCTACCCGAAAATGTTTTGAGCGCAATTATTGATGTATGAGAAGGTCATTTTCAGAGTACATCACTACTTAGCCAAATAAAAACAAACCCACGGTGTTCATATGTTACAATACGCCAGTATTATGATTGTATTAGTTGAAAAGGAGGAGGGGAGGTGTCATAATGGATCATTTTTGAGTTGTTTGATATTATACACTAAGGGTGGTAAATGATAATGAGCTTGAAAGATAATAATAATATACGATCTAAATAGTGATTTGAACATTTTACTATTTTAGTGATTAATATTAACCCATCGACAATAATAATTTGTTTGAACATAATAAATAAATGTATATATATATATATATATATATATATTGTAGGTATCATAAAGTGTTTTTAACGAATGAAAATATGTGAAAACTTTTTAAAAACTTTCATACTTTTTAAAATGATAAGTGTTTAATGATAAAAGAATCGTCTGATATACGAGAATTTGATTCTGATGGAATCTAAAAATAAAACTAAAATACTAAGATATCAGTAAAAATAAGTAAAATATAGTGAGTGCAACACTGCAACTGACATACTGATACTCAAGTATATTTAGTTTAGTTGAAACTGGTCTGTATGCTTTCTAATTTTGTCGATGAGCTCGATTTATTTTTTTGTTAAACTGTTACATTTTTCAATTTGTGCCGATTCCGTTAAAAATTTTAAGAATTTTTAGGTGTAGTAAATTCAATACTTTAGACCTTATACCCATATACCCACAGGGAATGAAACGAGAATTAATATTTAATATGTTTTCATGGAAATGATTTTGATCACTTAGATTTTTAATATTGTATTGTGCTTGATGAAAATGTTTATTAATTGTAACAGATATTTTTAATTTTGAAGAACCGGAATGAAAACCGAAGTATTTTTGTTGTTCCTAAAAACATCCGATCCAAAACCAAAAATATCATAATGGTTCTCGCCTTAGGATTTTAATAATTATAATATGCCTGGAATGTTTTGTAAGTACTAGTTAATTATTATAAATCGCACGTAGATGTTTCATCGCTCGTGGTGGCTCATATTATAAAATGTATCGTCGTCCTCCTCGGAGCGGTTATTAAATGTATTACTTGATTTTATCGTGTGAAAAAATAAAGATGAATGATTGGCATATCGAACCGATACAATGAATACGATATTTCATTACAAAATATTATATCAATAATAGTAATAACTAATAAGTAATAACCATTTTAATCAGTCTGTGTCACTTCATTGGTTTAATATTATGTTATTAAACGTCCGAGAATATATCGATTTTTTTCTACTGTGGTTTAATATTTGTTTCATGTGGATGTTCAAACATAGTATGCGTTATTTATTGAAAGTTAATTTGATTTAAATTTACTGCAAAGTTAATAAACTCAATTTTAACTTTTAGGAAACAATTATAATAATAATATCGTAATCGTGCTGTATCCATCGAATAACAACTAACAGTGTTCACGAATCATTATTGATTTATATGCGTTACTTTTTATTAAACTAATACAATTTAATAAATGACAAAAAAAAAAAAAAGAAAAGAAAAAAACGAGTTAGTCTAATTTAATACCAACACACATCAATCTAACTAGTATACAGGGATTATGATACCTATTCGTCTAAAGTCGAAAAATGTCATAAATTAGGTACCTACGTGATTTAAAGAACAAATTTTATAAAAATATACGTAAATACAGGTGACGTTATTGCTATTTATTTTTCAACCTTTTTGTACATAAAAATATAAGATGAAAATATAGAAAGTACATTTTGTTCAAAAAAAATAATGGAAATATTTTTCACCCTTACAAAATATATACCTAAGTTTTTTATTCCCGAAGACGTGGTGCTGCATTTAAAATATATTAAATTTCGACTCCGTGATAATTTTAGTATTTAGTATTTGAATAAGAGTTGCTGAATTTTAATTATATTTTTGTGTAATTTACAAATACCAGATAAAATGAATAACCAACAATTTAAAATATTATTTCGATCAATAATATTTTCTACACTATAATTATTTCACGCAATAACGTTTTAGTACAATTTATTTATAGATGTAGAATGATTTTTTCATAAAAAAAGTGAGTATATGCTATATACAAATAGTAATAACTAAAATGAAAAGCTTTTGTTAAAAATAAAGTGACGTTATGTGAATATATACTCACAATGATTACAGGATTCATGTATGAACAGGACAATTGTCAGTATTACCTCGAATTTTAATCTATTTCCTATTAAATGTTTAACAATTATAATACTGAATGCAATGAATGCGACCAACGTTTAATTATTCAAAATAACTTTAAAACTTTTTTGCTTAATCATGGTTTACATTTTAATTTTGATTCGCATGAAAGATCTAGGTAGGAATATTTATTTTTTTGTAAATATTGTGTTTTCCTATAAAATTTAGTCAATTTTGTTTGATATATAGTTTTGTTTACATTCATTTTATGCTATTTTTCAAATTAAGTTTATAAATTTAAAATTGTATGAATTTATTTGATCCAAATAGTAATAAACTGTGCTCGCTGCTTTCTTGTTTAAAATGTGTCACTAGATATATAATTGCATCTAGAGAAAGCGTATTTTCATAGGAATCGCAAAATAAATCAACTCGACGTGTTTTAATAATAATTATCCACCAGGTATAAATAAAACTTGCAGTGTATTATATTAGTTGGGTGCTTAACCTGGGCATCATTAGTATAGTTAGTACATACCACATAATATATCGTTTACTTCTTCTCGTGCTATAAATCTAAACTTTTAACTGTTTGACTGCCACACTAAACGCTCGTGAACGGAAACATTTTGCTGCAAGTTTACAGTCGAGTGCAACTTTTTTGTAAATTTCAAAGCGATTTTCGCATTTTCCAAATCAGGTGTACGCGCATATTTATACGATTTTAAGTGACCTCACATTTTCGTTTTTGAAATTCTCTATTGATTTATTTCACGGTACCAAACTACAGTGTGCTACGGACGTTATGAGTCAAATATACGGGAGGCGTAATGATATAATATGCTATATTATATCGAATATCTACCACGCTTTGACCAGCAACTGGTGTTTGAAATGTAACAAAATTGTTCATCCATCACCATGATCGGTGCTTTTTCTAAAATTTTACGAAATCAGTATCCCTAAAAAATAGAATTCGTTGATTTTAAAAATGTAATTACAAGAGTATTAACGTTTTATATGAGTAAAATTTGGTTTGATTTTTTTTTGCTATTTTATTTGATAGGTGTATTAAAAAAAAAATGTCAATAGTGAACTACATCATAAACATACATCGTACTACAAAATACTGTAAATAATACATAATTTTAGCTTATATCATTCAAGAAGAGATCGATTAATGTATATTAGTATACGGAAAAAATGTTGTTGATATTTATTTTATAGTTACATTGAATCTACTAGAAACTAATAGATTTATTTTTCAATTAAAATCGAAAATGATTAAAAAAATTTAAATCGCTGAAAATATTTTACATGTATAGAGCTACTAAACATACATCCGTTTTCATATTATTTATTAATGCGTGATTTCAGTTCACAAATGGAATGCTTACATGTTTTTTTTCGCTTGTAAATAAATACAAAATTATTGTACATGCGTGTCTTTCTAAAACAAAAACTACAAACATTTTAGTACATTTAAAACATTAATTAGGGTAAAAACTCTTCATTTTTTTTTGTATATTGTATAGTGTTTGATCCACACAATTGACATATGTCAATTTTTCGAAATTCTTTGATTCTTAAAAATGTAATGCTTCAGGATAGATTAGTGTTGTTTATTTCGTCATATTCGGCTGTTCTATATGTATATCCTTCTAGGTTGTAACAATAATAACGAATAATCAATAAATGAATAATGAGTAAATATTATATACTTTAATTAACTATTACCAGCATAGCAATACGTAACTAATGTTATAGTAAATTATTTATTTTATGGTAAATTAAATAGATTAATATCACACTCATCGTAATATTAAAAATTGTCATAAATATTGGCGCACAACAACAAAACGCCAAAGCATTGATAAAGAATAAATAAATAAAATAAATAATAAGATTATAAAGTCTTAAATTTAAATTTTTCCATAAATAGTTAAATTAATAAATTAATTGGTTTTAAAATTTGTTTAATTTGTAACTTTTTTGTAATAATATTAGGTTCAGTCCTGATTAGTGCGATTCCGGTGTTTTGCAGATATTCATTTTAAACAATTTTGGAGACGTTTGATTTGATCAATTGTTTCTAGTTATCTAGCTCTCTTAATAATTCAATGATTTAAGGTACCCTCAATGGTTGGTCATTATATAATACTATAGCTGAAGAACTGAGGTTTTATACTATTATTACTTGATCATTTTACGCAAGTAGAGTAGGGTAATCTGCAATTTATCGAACGACGATATATACTAAAGTAACTTTAGAATATCAAAAAGGTTTTTGTTTAATTTATTGACTATTGTACATAAATAATAGCTATGTATTTGTTTTTAAGGAACTATGATTAGACTTTTGACTTTTATTAAAGTGAACATTAGAAATGCCTGTATATACAATTATAACAGTTGATTGGTGAAAACAAAAATACAACTGCTTCCATGTTATATTGTGTAACCCGTAAAATAGGTTTTTACGAACTTACTTTTCGAATTCATTCAGTTCAATAATGAATTTATAACACAAACAAATGACCAACATGCTATATTTAAGTGAAAAATCTAGTCGAATAAAGCGTTTTACTGATTATAAATTATTCCGTTTGTACAAATAATTTATTAGGTATAACTTTACCAACACAAATTCTACTTTATCAGGGTAAACGGAAAACAATATTTAAAAAAAAAAAAAACTGTAACGCACTAGGTATTGAGTGGGCACTGACTAACATGAGTGTTTTCGAATATAAAAGCAATGATTATCGTCAGTTACTCTTTTTCATTTTTTTTTTTTTTTTTTTTTTAAATCAATTTATTTAGAGTGAATATCGGATTACCAATAAACAGTCAACAATTATCTAAAAACTCGTGTTTGGTTATGAATCTCCAAATTTTTTTATGCAGTTTGTAGTTTTTAATTATTTATATTTTATTCGTTTGAGCCATTGACTATTTTAATAAAGGATCTAATTTTAATTAACATGACCATAATATCTTGTATGCTCAAGGAGCTTATTGGAAAAAAAAGGTGTGCATGAAACAATTTAATAAAACCTTTAGTGATTCCTGGAAGTGGTTCCTGAAAAAAAATAGAAAACAATAAACTAAGCATATTACTATATTGTAAATACAATTTGTAACTATTTCGCTCTGATTAAAATCGAATAATTTAAATATGCATAATTTATATTAAATTAAGCTGTGTTGTTAGTACCTACATAAGGTAATTCACCAAGTATCCTCTCCTTAGCCTACTTGTATCTATTAATAATGCATTTTATCAAATTCTATTTTCCGGTATTTTCAAGTATACACTCAAATATAATATTTTTAAACAAAAGGAGTCGAAGGACACAAGCACATAGTCGTAACACTTTAAAAAAATTTCGTGAGAATGAAAAATTCCCTTTTGTATTCACTCTCAGGTGCTACTTATTTATACGAGAAAAGATTGAATATATTGCCTTATTTCCATTTAAGATAATGATTGTAGCAATTGTATTGATTTTACAAAAATGAGATTTTTTTGATCTGAATACACTTTTTTTAGTAGAAAAAGAATGCTTTGATTTTTAAATTCAATATCTTTAATGCAAAAAAAATAATCTAATTGGTATTTTCTAAGGTCAAAACTAAAAAATTCCTTGAACTTCTTTTAATAATTGGGAGAAACGAATAAATGGTGAAAAGGGAATTTTCAGATTTCATACTGAAACTAACAACAAAGCAAACACTAAAACTTTTTATTTTAACACATAAGAAATTAAAATTTAAGATGAAATTAGATACTTAAACAAAGATAAATGGTAATATATTAATATTGGTATTAGCAAGTTAGTAACAATTAAAGTTTATTACATAACTACATGTATAATATTATAATAATATAACTAATAAAAAGTTTTCTGAAAAAAGAAATTCATCTTACCGGACATCTAATGGTAAAATAAATTAATACATAGTATTATATCATAATATGTACATAATAGTGTATTGACTTAAATTCTGTCTAGACCAGAATCGCTTATCCTATGCAATGATTTAACGTTGAATTCAAATATTTGACAAACATGCATTACATCGACTGACTCATTCACGAATGACATGGTCCACTCTTCACCGTATGTAATACAATAGTGAGGTTATGTTTTACCTTTTAGCAAATTAATTTAATCATGTTGATTAGACACATGTCTCTCTTTTTGATGCGATAGCGTCTAAAGCATATGTTATTTAATTAAAAATATTTCCGTTCTGAGCTGATTACCTTAACTGAGTGGTTTTAATGAAATTGGTAATGTGAACTTATTAGAGGGTACTATGTTAAGGCTTTCAGTGCTTCAAATTTAAATATCATCAAATGTATATTTTCTAAATAGGTATTTTTAAAACTGAAAAAATTTGTATATATCAGTAGGCTTAAAGATAGCTATTCTAACTAGGAATACCTTAATTAATAATAAAAAAAATAAATAAATAGGCATTTAATAACCAAAGTCCATGCAGTAGGGGATAACTGTCAATGGTTTCAGGAGAATGTTATAGCTTTATAATTCAAAATCATTGCGATAACGAATATCAGATATTTCATGATTAGACAAGTTGCAAAACCATAATATTATATCACAACACAACCATACGAGCCGATTTTAATGGTTTATTCTTTCAACAGGACAAAGGGTTACACTCTAACATTTATCACAGTTAGCTGATTACTCTACACTGACTTCCTCAACTTAAGTGGATTTGACGTAGTTATGAGGATAATGATATGGCTCTTAATCAAGAAGTTACAGCACAGCGTTTATCGATTTGTGGGAACGTGTAAAGCATAAAGTTTACGTAACTTCTCGAGTGTTGGAAAAGTTGAAAATTCGTATCACAGCTGAAGCTACCGATGAAGCTATTGACTGTCAATATGCTTAAAAAACTCTTACGAAAAACTCGACTACCTATCGAGTTAATATCTGTCATCAATCGGCCAAAAATAATGTGATATTAATTAACGTTTTTGAATAATATATATTATATATATATATAACATTGATAAAATAAGTATTTACCTAATATTTTTTTTGCTCCTGTTTTTTCAATTGAATATTAAAAATAAAATAAAACAAAGGTCTTAGAAATCTAAAATACTACCGTTGCGACCGTTGTTTGTGAGATATTCGTAGATCCTCTACCACAATACCGAGCAATAATTAACCACGAGTTTTGGTATACTCGAATTTGATAGTTTTGAAATACAGACTTTTATTTCGAGGACGTGTTGGCCGCTGTTTGACGACGGATATTGTAGTACTATAACAGCACAACAGCATATTGTTATACTTTATAAATCGTAAGTAGGTAGATAGGTATATTATGGTCCTATATTGTTCATGTATTATTATATTCCACTAAATTCTCTATTAATTATCCACTCACCGCGTCAGGCCCCCTGTGGGTGGTTAAATATCCGTCGCGGTCTGATTTGTTCAACCGGCAAGTGTGACCCCGTAAAATTGCAAGTTAATTATTTTCAACGCGCCTCCACAGTTGATTAATTATTCAGCGCCATGCGGGCACAGCTTTTGACGCAAAGAGACGGTTTATGTGTATATCCGTATACTGTTAAAATACACGTAGGTATAATGTATACGTTACCTATACAATATAATGATATATATAAATATATAAGGTATAAGGTACATTGCGGTCTATTCCTACCCGTATACGTTATATCGGTCGTATATATTATCAAAACCTATCCTAATCGATTCACTTGTTCACAGATTGAAATACTAAGTGATGTTTTTTTTTTTTTGCAATAACTTTATATAGGTACAGTTATTTTATAAAAAAGTTTTTGAAAATAATTTTAATTTATGAAAATATAACTCATCACAACAAACTCTTTTTAAAATTGTTATATATTTCATTATTATTTATTTAATGATTTTAGAGGGCATATGCCCTGCAATTTCACAACTAAGGCATGATAAAAAAAATAAAACTATAATTTTTAAAGTAAACTAGGTTAAGAATGGCGGGTTTTTCATTGTCAGTCAAGTCGTCTGGGTGCAAAGTTCGCTTCATAAATCAATTATTGTTGAATTGTATTTATCGTGTTCAATATATTACTATTGTTTGCTAAGTTTTATAACTTTAAAATTTCCTGATATGTCATCAGATAGCCTTAGGTTAGGAATATCTTATATCTTATATTTAAAATAATTTTTAAAAAAAAATCAGCTGTAAAAAGTTTTTGGATGAGTACAGAACATTAGATTAATAATAATATCAGGTAATGGAAAAAAAAATATATATAATATTTTTTTTTTTAAAAACACATAAAACCACTTTGATAATAAAATAATCACCCTGTATACAGTGCGAGATCATGAATAATCGGACATACATTCCACGAAAGATTAAGCCGAGCTGCGCCAAGTCGATAAAACTATATATTATAGGTATAGGAACAATTTGTATATACATGTCGCGCTTTTAATTAGTTTTAATCGTCGAAAAGCCGGCAGACTAAATAATTTGGCGCCGTTCGATTAACTAGATACCTATACCTATACGACACGATCCGCATCACATGAGTTATTGATGATAGTTTGTTTATTTATTTATTAATTTTTTTTTTTTGGGGGGGGAGGGGGGTTAATGTTTTTCACAATTTCGTAGTTGTAATATTTTTATACCGAGCACGAGTATAAACTATAATACTATATAGTACATAATAATATTATGATTGTGCACTTTTCCCGGTGTTTAGAGTTTAACGAGTTCGGGGCGATTTACGGTCGGTATCAAAAACTGACGGCGTAATATAAATGTTTTATCGAGAATCACGTGAATAGAGATTATTATAACGTTTGATATAGCGCAACCGTGACACCCGGCAACATCATTGTTGTCTATAAAGAATGACTTGATAATATGTATTTTACGGATCAAATAGTTTTAAATTAGACGCGAAATGATGTGACGCTGTGCGCACAAATTGATACGAGTACATCATCTTAACATCGCGTCTTTATCATTGTCAAAGAGAGCGTGGGTAATACGTTAAAGTTCCAACTGTGATGTGTAGTCGTTCCATTCGACAGCTGTATCACCCATAATATGTAGGCATATTAGTACATTACTCTCTACTCACGATTCCACCGATATTTTCAGGAAAACATAAAACGTCCATATTGGAGCACGTTTCGGGTTGTTATATTTATTGAAATTTCCAATGGACGAATTGACGAGAACGCACAACTAGCCAAAACTCTCATCGCCCATTTCTGGGGCACAAATAATTATTGATGTGGAGTGTAGACACGCGCACTACCAGTCAAACTCTCGAACAAACTTAATGAAACACAACACTAACTTTGATCTTTGCCTCAAAACCACACTTACAAAATAACACGAGATCTTCGAACCCCCTCTGAACGTCACGTAAGCGCTTCACACACCTGCAGAATTTGATACCTAAAAAAAGAAGATCTTCTGATAAGCGTTTGCTGCGGGATTCTCGAAATAGTAAAACACGACGCGATCTTAACCGGATATAGGACGCATGATAAGGATATAGAGTGGTGAATACGCAACCACTTTTCTGAATCTCTAAACCAAGAACCAAGCACTCTCCACTCCACTCGAATTTTTATCAAGAACAAACCCCGTTTTTTTTTAATACTATTAATATTATATTATAGCCTAATTTTATTAAAACCCGATATTTTACACGGAAAACTTCTCAAAAATAAATAATATTAATAATAATAGGCTATTTACTCAAACAGAAAAAATGACTAAAATATTTTTGATTAACTTAAAGTGTTATTAAAAGTAGTATAGTATAATATATGAAGTATTATTCAAACTTATTATCAAAACATATTATTATAGTTCGTCAAAAAATAATCCTAAATAATATGTCTTATAGTTTTAGAGATATGCAGTGCTCAAAATTCATATGAATTTGGAATTCCAGACGAGAAAAAATGCACAGAATCGTGCTATACAGCAGGCCAAGACAACATCACCTGATACCATAACAAAGTACGAAATACGTCGTAAACGGTCGACCGTCTTGAATTAAATAATCTTAAACTACAATAATGTAATAGCATAATGTAGCGAGAAGTTATGATGTGGCGTTTTACGAGACAGCTCGAACAATTTAAATGGAACAATAATGTGGTGTAGTATAATATTATGACCACCACCAAAATTGAGTAAAGGTTCGCTTGATGATATAATATGCATGTAGGTACTACATATAAAATACCGAGCACATTATAATATACAATATTGAAGGGGCCTTTACATTTTGAAATCGTACATTTATTTTTTATCCAGACGTTGTAAGACCTGATTATGTTTGGCGCCAGTTCATGATAGAACAGTGTAAAGATCAAAACGTAATTTAGATTCAATTTAATGATTTATTACATAAATTATATATATCCAACAAAATAAATAATACAATATTGACGTAAGATCAAGAATATAATATTAATAGTTCGGCCGATATAACACCGGACGAGGTGCATCGGTAAGGAAATACAATTTGAGTACGCTGGAAAGTTATACAAATAGAATTATTTCTCATTCACAATTAATTAAGTTCGATTTATACTTTTGATACTGGCTTGTGTCCACGGCTGGGTACTACCTGTAGTGTTTATAGTTCGACAAAATATTTGACAACGGCCGTGGCGAGCCGTGTTACGACAACTATCACGGCGCGTGGTGAAATAAATGATTATTACAGCGGTCGCAGGCGTTTACCCCGAAACGGAAGACATCGATCGGTATCGGTGCGGGTAGCGTTATCACTAAAAATTTCGAATTATCGGTCGCCGGGAGTGAAACACACACACACACACACACACACATGTGATCAGTTATCTACGTACTAACTTGCCTCTAGTCGGGTGACCGATCACATAAATTAATAAAAACGACGCGTACGGATATTGTTCGGTATGGAACGAAGCTTACCGCCAGCGATGACTAGTCCGAGTGGATGTAGTTTCGCCAACCTTAGAGGGAAGAATGTCCGGTGCGGCCGAGGCTCTTATATTATGCACTTGGTCGCTGCGGTGCTCGATGTTTTAGTAGGTATTGTGCATAACGAGTATTAAAGGACTAGCGGCAACCCGACACGCATAGTGTCTCGCCAACGCACTCTGTTGCCAAATAGAGTGTGCTGTTTTTCGCATGTTGTGGGTCGATAATAATTATAATCAGAATTTTTTATATTCTTTACAATGTATTAACCTGGTCTATTCATGATTTATAATAATGTGTGGCAAATGAAATTTTGGTACACTCGTAGCACAGTATGATTACCAGAAACGGGCAAAACGATTACCGTTGCTTGTCACAAACATTTAATGTTTGCAATATCGTCGTTAATATGTAAAAGTTTAGTACTTCAGACTTTTTGTCATGTGGACATATCCGTTCAAGCAGGTTTTTATAATTTTAAATTATCTATAGGCACCTACGTGAAATAGAGATGCTATCGCTATTTGATAAATTGTTACTATTCTTCTGGTTATTTGATACCTGTTCTAAAATGCTTCCCGACGACGTCTATTGCGTGTTATGTTTGCTACCTAACTAATACTAATTGAAAGGCTTTATGTTTTTTATTTCCGAAGATGTTATTTATTACCATTATCAAATGTAATTGCGTAATTTCTATTTTATTTATTTTATTTGTAGGTACCTGAAAATTGTAAAACAATATTTTTTTTATGAATTGATACTGATCATAACCTTTCTCGAAGTTGATGATCACAAATCACGCATTTTTTGCGTTTTCTGTTCTTATTTTACATTATAATATTATTATAATTAACATGTTTCCATATAAATACAGTGTCTTGGTTCGTGTACTAAACATGGTAAAACTAATGTAAATCTTTGCTTTGTTAGAATTATCATTTACGCCTTTACGGTAGATAATAAGCAATAACTGTTTGGTAAATAATATTAAGTTTGAGTTTTTGAGTACATAGCAAGACCAGTTTTTAATAATTTTTACTCATCAAATAATTGCTCATACATCTTAACGCAATAAAAATGTGTGCGCTTGTGCGTGTGTGCGGTGGTTAATTTTCTGACAAATACTTATACGGTAGGCCGGATATATAGCTGGGAAATCCCGATCAGCGATAATAAAAGAGCAGGACACGACCACCGAAAAGGACGACCGATATAAAATACTGTTTGTGCGAAGACTATGCGCAACAGAAATATTACCACAAGTTAAAGTTTCGACGCACGCGGTAGAGACTACAGCGATGGAACGGTTAGATAGTTGCGGTAATGGGTCCACGGTGCCTACGTTATTAAGCCGAGACGAAAATAGTAATAATAATAATAATAATAATAATAATAATAATACCTAACAAGAATAATACTTATGGCAACTCAAAACGTCAAGCTACAGCAGAAGTTTTGTGAGCGTATAAATCTTCGACGAGAAAAATATATTAAACCGATTGTTCGTTGTTTCGTTAGTTTAAAAACTCATTAGAAGCGGTCCGAATGGAATTCATAATTTATTATTTCACGTACTTCACGTATGTGCGTTTGTAAATCTAGATTTGATATTTGCTCTTGCAGTAGGTTTAATAAAAATATGATTGATTACCTATAGCACGTTCCATGTGCAATATTCCCCGATATACACGAAATTAAAATACTGTTAGAACTGACGTGTTCGAGAGAACTGCAGATCGAAGGATCGCGAGTATTATTGTTGTGCGTCCGTTTCATAAAAGTACAATATTCTATAGGAAAATATACTAGCGCGGAATGATGTCTATCCAGTGCCTGCCTGGACTTGCTGTGCATAAATAATTGCATTTATAGTATTGCAACGATTCCACACTGGTGTTGTTCTTCACGAGACGTAGGTATACGCTTTTTAAATACTTTTTCCATAAAACCCAGGTTTGTTTTATTTTAAAGATTTTAAGTGTTATTTCCTTAAAATGGTCACCGTCAAAGTATTAGTAACAAATAAATCGATGCAACATAATTCGAAAATTACGTCCAACCAGACGATCTAACCACGATCATCTATGACGTGCTCCATCGCTAAGCGAACTCGTCCGATTCTTGTCCGGACTTCGAGTGAATACGGCTGCATCGCCGGTCGATGGCGTCTAGGACGAACCGAAATATTATTATCACCATATACCACGCATTTCATATACCACTCTAGATTTTCAGTAAATTCAATTTGTAAACGTTTTTAAGTCATCTTACCGTCCCGTAACCTGAATTGTGACGTTTGTGACGTGTTCCACCGCCCCAGAGTATTCTCGTCTCCGACTGAACCACACCGGCTGGATTTAAGAGTCTCAACGATAAATCTCAGTAAGTTATGGCTCGCCGTAAAATGGATTTCCGTACAATATAATATTATTGTCCGTCGCTTTTCCCGGGGGTGTTCTAAAAAGCAGCATACGAATGTAAACTTGTATACTCCAGAGAGAACGGTAAGAGAGGAAAGGAGAAAGAGAGAGAGAGAGAGAGAGAGAGAGAGAGAGAGAGAGAGTGACAGCCAAACAGAGGGACATAGAGCTGCAGAGAGACTGAGTAGGAGATCTGTTATTAATTATTATACCGATCACATTTGAAAAGTTATTAATTGCTATTGAGTTTGGACTAGCTTAGTATAATCCCTTTTAGACCACGTAAAGACCGCCTCAAAAAGCGTTCTGTACACTTCCGCAGTGGTATTGTGTGTCTCAACAGTATAATAAATGTTTGACAACGTTGCAGTCGATTCCCGCTCGTAATCTTGATTTATTTCGGGTAGCTTTAGGTGTCCCTTAATCGGCCGACAAACATGCGTAATCGTGTTGCCGAATCGCGACGGCAAGCGAAATGGTTTTTCACTCTACGGACGTTGCGAATGTTGCGATGCCATTATTGTAGCGTAGCGTAGTAATACGCAGTGCGCATAAAAATCAAATAACAAAACATAATTTTATTTTATAATATTGCTGTGGCATAATTGTTATTATATTGTATTAACATTAGGCTCGCACGCCATTATCATAAATAAACTTGAACGTGACGATTTAGAGCCAGTTTTGCGGGGTCATAACATTAAAAAATCAACACGAAGTATTCATAACGGCGTGTGAAGTAGGTCATGTGATTTCATTAAAATACCCCACAAAAAGGCGCAAAGATGCTGAAAAATGAATTTTTTCATTGAAGAAGAAGATGGTTTTTGGAAGTGTTTCTCTAAAGCCTCACGGCACTCTCTAGGCGGTGTGACCGTTTCTCGTGTTCGTCATCATTAGTGCAAGTGTACCACTCAGTGCAAGTGTACCTACCACTCAGTGCAAGTTGACCTACCACCTTAACAACAAACCGTTTCGACAGTATCCACCGAGTCGTGCGTGTAACGTCTAGTCTCTGTTCTTTTTACATGCCATAATCAGTTTTTTTAATTTTTTTATTTGAATTGCATATACTTTGAGTGTGTATTATTTGTCACAAAATGTAATCCTATTATAAAGCATAATCTATAGATATCTGTGACCATGTTAAATACCATATATATATATATGTACATAAAATGTCTTATTGGAAGTTTAATTAAATATTACATGACCTCGAGAGCTCTCTGGGTAACCGGGAAAAGGCAATAACATAATTTTATTATTTGTGTATGATATTATGACATACTGCTGCAGAACTAGTTAGAGTAGGTAATATTATCCAGATTCTGGAATATATTCATAACATGTATAAGTCATAATATTCTAAAATATATTGTGTCATTAAATCATTATATTTCGGTTTTCGTAACAAAATACAGTATTGAAATTTGCAAGGTTTTATGATTCTGATGATAAACATTGTGTTAATCACACGGTAACCAGAGTAACATAATATTATCGTTTTATCAAAAGAAGAACCATGATTTTGGCCCCAGCGGAGAGAAAATGTTATGGATTACGCAGCTATTATACACATATATTATATTATGTCAACACGACTAGTTTTATTTGATCAAATACCGGTAATAAATTGCCATATAATGTAGGATCACGTAACACTGAGTAAATATAGGACGATCCTCCTAGGAAATAGATTAATAATTATTATTTCCAATCGACAGCGTGAAACATCGATGAGATGAGTGTTATTTTATTGAAAATCACACAGCAGATTTCTGAGTACTGCTTACTGTGAGCATGAATATGTATTCCACGAAGATCACTCGGTCGGTACACGTGTCACATACTACGGCTTGCTCAAAATTACAACGGATATATCGAATGGTTAGTAGTAAATTTTAGTAACATTAGCATATTATTAAGTCCTATTAAGTATTAACAAACTTTTAAACGTAATCGGTTTTCAATTAGGTACTTATAGATGTTATTACATCGGCTATATCATAAAATAATTACCGACTGTTATAAAAATGTATTTTTTTTTTTAAATATAAAGTTTTTTTTTTCCAATGACGGTAGAATAAATTTTTTATAAAACATTAAAAACATCCAATCATTAAGTCATATATATTTCCAAAATAAAATGTTTAGTTTGACTTGTCTTATTTTTAAAGAGGGCAAAGTTCATTTTTGCACAATCTGTGCACCTGAGTTTGCATTAAAGTTTTACCTAAGACAATAAATATAATGCAATTTTTATTATAAACTTCACTTTTATTAAAATAATTACTTGATATTATCATAGACTTAAGGAAAATGTATAAAAAGATGTTTATAAATAATTACAGTTCACCATTAGTTTATAAATGTATTAAGCTATTACAACATAAAAAAGACATCAAATAACCATGATACATTACACTGAAAATAAATTACAAAGGAGAAATATCATTTTTAAATTGCAAATTAACATTCTTATAATGCGATGTATTAATTATGTCTATAATATTTTTTATTTTTTTTTTATTTAGTTAAGCCGCGGCAAAATAGGCCATTAGGTGTAGGGAGGGTACTGTAGGGTTTTTAAGTTGGGTAGGTTTTTGGTACACGTGTGTGTGTGTGTTTTTGGCAGAATTTCATGTTGGCACCCGTAGGTTTCTGCCATGCCCGTGTGGTTGGGAGGGGGCGATTTTTCTTTCCAGACAGCATGAACTGCCCGGAAAGCGATGCCGCCAATGACCGGGATTCGAACCGGTGATGGTGCGCGTTGCAATCGAAACCTTAATCCACCCTGCCACTACACCCCCTATAATATTTCTGTTCACTCTGCAAAACTATTTGACTATATTGGTTCTCTTCAAAAATATTTAATTACATCTACCTACTAATGTGAAGGGTTTACCGGTGAGACAATGAGGCAGTGATTAACTTACTTTAGGTAAACAGTTTTTAAAATAGTAATTAATAACTGTACTAATTACTTTATATTGATCATCGAAAATATAAATGACTAATATTTAAATAATATTATAGCTACTCTTATTATCTTGAAAATGAAATCATTGAAATGTATACTAAATATTATTATATTTTATGAATAAACGATAGGACCGCGCCACTGGTGTTGATCGAGGTTTTCGGTTGTAGACAGCCAATAAATGTTTTTTGTTTTTTTTTATAATATTATTTTTACTAACAATACGGTTGACCGGCGCGGTACATAGGCAATCTCAGTACTTTAGTTTTAAAAATACATCACGTAATACTCTCACGTTGAGGGTAGATATTTTTTGATTTTGAAGAAAAGAACGTACCAACCATAATATTATAGTCATTGCTGTCATAATGTCTTATTGTTTAATATATCTTGCGAAGTCTAATTCTTGAATTTTAAATAATGACCCACATAAGATCCACTGAAAATAGGATTTACACACAGTTGATATTATATATTATAATTCTTATTAGTTCAGTCGAGCTATAATTACTAAACAGATCCAGTTTAACAACTTGAATGTACATCTGTAGTTGGAAACGCCATTTCGATGTTATACGAGTTGTAACACTATAATGAACTATATGGTCTATATATGTAACGCTACTACAAAGGATTAGTTATTTTAATATAGTTTTTTATTTACGGAGGAGGGGGGGAAGGGAGTCATAAATTTATAGATTGAAGTCTAGCTAGTAAAATATTGCCGGAACTGCTGCCGTAGGGTACTGTAGCTAGATAATGCATAATATAATAATGAAATATTATTGTTTTCCGACAAAATATCGGTTGTAACGTGTGTGAGTGGTGCTAGTATTGTTCGGTGTTTATCTTTCAACCAAACATAACTTTAAAATATATATATATATATATATATATAATAAACAAAAATTTGTTCATTTTATATTATTATCGGGCTAGTGTTAAACGTCGCCATATTACTGGTTGGTAGACGATGTTATATCATTATGTAAGCACATAATTTTCTTTATCCACTTCAAATAAGGGTTGCTATTGTCCGCGTCCCATAAACTGTTCGGGACTGATACGATTCCAAAACTCTCTTTGAGTCACTCAGTCCCGTTATCGCAATGTCTGCTGTCCCGTGTATATTAGTTGTACAATATATACATCACTGTAATGTACAGTTTAATAAAAATATAACATATGCGATACGACGAGTATATGCGGGCCCGCGAGTGCATAACAAATTGTGTGCGGGTCCAAAAACTTCATCGTCGACCGCAATCTCGATAGTTGATGTCGAGATCTATAAGCTACGCATTCCTGCCCATGTTAAACGAGAACTCGTGAAAAAAAGTAAACCGAATTTTTCTTTTTTAAATAGGTAAATGTAAACACGGCATTTATGTTGTACACGAAAAAGACATCTTATGCTTATTCTTTTTCTAATTCAATACTTAGGCCATATTATAATATAGTCTTATCCAAATAACACAATTTATTACAATAATATAATTAAGTCAAGGACATAAAAAAAAAAAAAAAACCATAATTTTATGTTTCAGCTGTAATATTGTTATTAAGAAAACTTTTTCCCGAACATATTTTAGTGGCTGACTAGAGACGTTTAGTGGTTTTAACGATGGATTATAATATTTTTACTTACATAGTATACGCGGTCACTACAACTCTGGTAAACATCAGTCACATGGTAAGAATTTTCTCTTTATTACAGATAAACAAATTGTACTTGGAAAATTTAATACAACTCATATTTCTTATTGGTTTATTTTCGAGTTATAATTTTTATGAACTTTTATTGAGTCTATATAGAGAGTGATTCATTATACACAATAACTCACATGTTTTTCTTTAAAAATATTTATTTTTTAAATTCCTAAATAATTTTTTATTTATGAATTTTTCTGTATTCCAGTGATTTTGATGTAACTAATTCAAAATTTGAAAGGTTTTTAGTATCTTAGTTATTACAGTAATATTTCAAATTTATAAATATTCAAAATTGATTATATATTATTCGTATTGTGAAATAGGTTGAGGATGTATTACACAAATTTCATAATATAAAAGTAGTACTGAGTTATAAAAAAATACCGACTTCAACATTATGATTATAACGGGAAAAGTTGTCGTATTCCAATTCCATTGGGAGTAGTATTATTATTATTTTATTTCGATGTCATTATGTGCGCTAGTTCAACAGTGAAGGAATTTAAATTTGGTTTGTCATCGAGTGACAATTTAAATAAGACTTGACACCAAAAAACATTATAATATTATCTCCTAGTTATGCATTAAAAAGTTAAATTATTTTTAACTCAATAAACCATAAGCTTGTAATGCGGAAAATATTTCTCTGCGTCATAAACTCATAATCAACTGCGTTGGCGACGTCGATGAGAAAAAGTATGCTTTGGTTTATATTTTGTAAACAGTTTAAAATTTAAAAAAAACAACATAATAGTGATGCAAAATGTCGATCACAGTTATCACAACTGTCACATACTCAATAATTAATCATAGTATCCTCTATTACAAGTAAATAAAATATTATATGGTACTATAATGCGGTTTATGCTGAAATAGTATGCTTAAGACGTATAATTTATATTTATATAATGTTATAAATATATATAATTTTACATACTTTTTATAATATTTGTAAATCAAATTGAATGAAAGGTTTGGCACCTTTAGGTAATATTATAATATTATAATAATTAATAACCAATTTTATCTAAAACCAGAATAGACCAAAATGGGAACGTTAATCATTTGTTTACTTTTGTTTAAATATGTTATCGATTTCCATTGAAACATGTAACTCCCCCCCCCCAGGAAGTGGGAGGGCTCACGTAATAATGGCTTCTGATTGGTCGATAATTGTGGAAAGCCAAAAGAAGCAGCAGTGCAGAGTGGATTGTTGGAGTTCTAAATGAACACAATAGACGTTATAATAAAGTAATTGATAAATAAATATCCATTTATTGCGATGAAAAGCGTCGGACAAATGTACAATATTATGAAGAAATTCGACAGTACAATATTATCGTTGATTCGAATTGAAATTTGCGATTCAGTGCTCAACGGATTACGCATATGGAAATGGTCCCAGAACGGTTTACATTTGCCTTAATATTTTTTTTTACCATTTCCATCTATTCTTCTGTTCACTACAATATTTTATTTTTCTGTCATGCTTTTCAGAATATCACGCGCAAATAGTAGTACTGATACCACACAGGTGTTATAATCGCGTAACGACGAATAGGTACCGATAAAAGTAATATTATGTTATATTATAATGTGCTATCATAGATGGTGGTGAATATGATTCGAGTGTGTTATAGTTGTGTTACGGTCATAAATTCGGCTGACACATGAAATAATGACATTTTTTCAGTTCACAGTTAATGAGCTGGCATCGACCGTTCGATCACAGACATCGACGGTATATTGCAGAAAAAAAAATGGTGCTAAAACTTGTTTTGTCAATAATAGCACGATATAAAACAATGTGTAATACATGTGACAAAATTGATTTTGTTTCGACTGAACATACTGCACGTGCAAGAATAGACAAGTTGCGGAAGTATATATTGAGAAATCTTATTGAAACACACAGCCAATATGCAGTAACAAAGTTATGTTAGGAATTTTACTTCAATCGAGTTTTTTGATAACGTAATTGCCTAATATCGGTACACGCAGCCAATTGTCGTGGTTTATTTTCGTGGATTTACGAGTATATTGTTATTGTACATTTGGATATAACAAGGAAATTAATGTAAACGTGATGAAAAAATAAAGAATAAAAGAACATTATAATATTAACGGTTTTGTAAAATAAATACTTCCCAAATGGTTAATTCGTTTTTTTTTACTCTGTAAATAAATTGTCACCGTGAAAAAAATAAACCATATACAAAAAGTTTTCAATTTACAGGAAACCATTGCGATAACGTATCGGGTGGTGGATTCGATTACAAAACTTTTGTAAGAATATTTCCGAGCGCCGCGCCGTGTCGTCGCTTTCCCGGCTATAATATTATATACAACACAGTAACAACAATAATAATATTATTATGTTATACGTCGGTAACGGTATATGAACTTGTAGAGCGGACGCGAACGACGAGGCATTATATTATTATTTTTTCATCCGCTTCTTAACCCCCTCTCCCAACCCTATCGACCGGCAAAAACATATACACTGTATACAGAGTGAATCACCGAACGTTCACACTCTCGTTTGTATTTATTTAAACGAATGTTTTCAAGTTCTGTATTTTAGAAATTGTATGTATACAGGGTGATTCTTTTATCATGAACCACTCATTATCAAAAATTATATTTTCAAATATTTTTTATCCTTATAATTTTTTAAGATTTTTAATTTTTTGAATGACAACCTAGAGTTTTAATTTCATATTCCAAAGCAGAATATATTTCTAAGTATTTTGATACGTAAAAATCGAATTTTGGACGAGTAGTTTATGAGTTATAAGTATTTAAAGTTTAGAGAAGTAGAGTAGTGGATAAAACATTTTGAGGGATAACCCCATACCACTCCACTCTTCCAATCTAAAATTTAAATACTTATAACTAATAAACTACTCGTCCAAAATCCGATTTTACGTATCAAAATACTTAGAAAAAATTCTGCTTTGGAATATGAAATTAAAACTCTAGGTCGTCATTCAAAAAAAATAAAAAACTTAAAAAATTATAAGGATAAAAAATATTAAAAACATAATTTTTTAATAAAAACGTTGTTTCTTTAACAACATGAAACTTTGTATAAAAATATTTTCAAAAACGTTGATACTTTTTGAAATAATGAGTGGTTCATAATAAAAAAATCACTCTGTTTATAATTACTTTATTTTAAAATATATAATGTATTTTTATATTTAATTTAAGGTATGTTGAGGTCGTAGAAGCGATATCGTTATCAACGTCGTCATGTTTGATAATTACCTCTTTTCAAGTTTATTGTTAAATATATGATTTTTGTATAAACTGTTACATTTAAGTTATACGATCAAAGTTTAAACGAATATTTTTTTAATCATTTAACTTTTTTTACTAAGACTAATAATTATAGACACATGGAAATATATTGAGAATATGGGAATTTTCAAATTATCATTAGTATTTAGTAGTCATCTCTATAATAATAATTGTAATCTACTATATCAACGTTTAATATTTTTTAAATAATAGATGAGTACCATTATTAATTAATTAGATTAATAGTTATTACTTATAACATATACTTATTCATACATTATAATATGAGTATACATAATGTATTTTAGATTCTAAGTGGAGAGATGAATGTATTGATTTTACCATGATGTGTGTTTTTATTTTTTGTGTCTGTCATCACGTTTTGGGGCATTCGATTTTTGACCAGTACCTCGTTCGATCAAAAAGTGAATCTAGTTGATACTTTGGGGGGTAAAAAGTAAAAAATTCTCAATGTTTTTCTAAATAATCAAACTAAAAATTAAGGGGAAAACGGGAAATTTTACGCACAATTAGTTTTCGACAAAATCGATTCTGGTTTTTGATGTAACTTTAAAACAAATGACCATTGGTACACGAATTTTTCACCGAACGTTTATATAAGTTTATTCTATCCACCATACAATTTTCAAAAATATTTGACTTAAGTTGAACTATTCGTAGGTATTTGCAATTTTCGATCATTATTATTTTTTTTAAAATAAATATCAATAAAAATTTATTTGTTAGGCAGAAAAGCTTGAAAATTTAATACAAGGCTCTTAACATATTGTTACAATCGCAGTTGAAAAATAAAAGAAATTCATAGTCACAATTTTTTTTTATGAGCATTCAAAGTTTGAATTTTGACAAAATACGTAAAAATCACAAAAATTCACAAATTATTTTACGCTAGAAATTCATAAAAAATTTTCTTTTTAAATATATAAGATTTGAAAATTTAATACAAGATTCCTTACAAGTTTTTCAATCTTTGTCACAAAAAAAAAATGTCCATCGGAAATTCAAATTAAATTTTTATGAGCATTTGAAATTTAAATTTTTACAACATTGGATTTTCATGGTATTTCACATTTCGCGATTTTCTTATTTTGGTGTAACTCTAAAACAAATGACCACAGATACTTGAAATTTTCACTGAATGTTTATTTAGGCATTTTATATATTTTATAAAATTTTCAAAATATTTTTATTTTTTATTTTTTTTATTAAGAATAAGCCCTGGGCGACATCGGCCATTGGGAACATTTTGATTTGTTTTGAGCTGTTTACTGACATTTTAATTTTTCAGCTTTTTTAGTTTTTTTTTTCTATAAATATCGATAAAAATGTATTTGTTGGGTAGAAAAGCTTGACAATTTAGTACAAGGCTTCTAAAATATTGTAACAATAGCAGTTAAAAAATATTAAAAATACATGGGCACGATTTTTTTTTTATAAGCATTTAAAGTTCAAATTTTGACTAAATACGTAAAAATTACGCAATGTTCAAATTATCATAGATAGAAATTCATAAAAAATGTTCCTTTTAAATCTAAGATTTGAAAATTTTTAATAATCTATAATATATCCTAGACAGATAAACCGTCTCCGCTCAGAATCATTTTTCGTATACAATGATATAATATCATTGGATTCAAATTTAATTCCATCCATTACAGTAACCCACTTGTAACCTACTGTCTAGCAATGCGACATCCACGACTTACCCGCTTTTTTTTTCTTCTTTATACTTAACTAATTCATATTATTTGGTACTGCTGAATCTACACAGAAATTCAATGCAATCTCCAAATTTCTGACAACCTCCATGAAGCACTTGGTCCTAAATTCCTAATCTAGCCAACATTGAAAATGTTTTGAAATATTTGAAATCTACTAATTTCAAAACATATGTTAACCTTGTTGTTGTGGCTCATCTAAATAATAATAAAAACTATTTAACTTATCAAATTAAAAAATATATTATAGTATTTTGAAACCATTATTAAGAATAATATTTCCTTATTTAAGTCCATTGTCCATATTGTATAGCTTATTTTTCCTGTTCAAAAACCAGGAACGGGTGGGAATTGTTCGTCACAATACTACCTCTCATGGCTGTATTGCTTATTCACTAACATAGCATTTCAATTTATACTATATTGTATTCCTACATTTTAATCTATCAAACTTACTTATTTGAATTTGATTTTAAATTCATCCAAACTTTGAAAAAATCGTCTTTTTTAACTTACAGTGAAAAAAGTAGGCTTTCATTTGAAAAAAATACTATGTTTGATTCGCTTCGAGATACTCCTTCGTCCTTAAACAGTGAAAAATAAATAAGATATTTTACTAAAAGAAAAATATAGAAGCTACCACGCTTGGCGAATCGTCCTGTATTCACACTCACACATCATACGTACATAGCAAGTAACGTGCGCGAAATGGACTGCAATATATTTACTGTGTAAGCGCACACGGTACACATAAACCAGGTATCGTGTGCCACCCGGCACACATTATTATGATGTTTCGTCTCTGCACAAATGCCGACCATGTACGTTGCACGATTTGGTACAGCGCAAATCCCTAAAATATTTATACATATTTTTATATTGGATTGTTTTAGTATATCTGTCGCGAGCACCGACAACGACACCGTCCATAATGTATAATCCACAACGTATTGCACTCGAAGAATAGACTACGACTGTTGTAACGATAACGGTCGTCGTGAATAATTTTAATTATTATTTATCGTAGATCATTTTCGTATGGCGTTTGATTTACTGTTATTATGTTATAATATTGAACGCGGGAAACATCGCAACGCCAAGGCCAGAAGTCCAGACGACATCGTCACTTGTGTTGTTGAATTTCTTATTGGGAGTTATCCAAACGACAAAACAATATATTTTGATATGGACGCCGTTTGTATCGCATTCAGTGTCGAATTTAGAACTTTTTTGGAACAAAATACTATATTCCATAAGACTCCAAGGAGTAATATCCCCTAAACTCACTCACGCTTGAAAAATGGTTTAAAACTAAGTAGAATAAAATTGTTATATTTTATTTATTACAAATATTAAACACCTAGTCCGTGTGTTTAATATATTATAATCTACGAGGAATAATCTATACTAATAATTCTAGAATAATAATTATATTAAAGATTATGGTTAAAATTTGTCCACAGTCTAACACACGGTTAGTTTATTTTTTCATGCTATTACCGAAGGAGGCAGAGGCGTACACAGCTATTTTCAATGGGGGGGGGGGCTTACATATGAAAAATTATATATATATATATTATACATTGACAAATCAAAATAATATGTTGTTCGACTAATATTTATTTTCATTATAAAACAATGTCTATTTTCCTGGGTTTTTGTCCCAACTCATCAATGACTTCTTCAGGAGTTAAATTTATATTACGGTATACCGAAAACATGGTCAATCCATTTAATTAATTCAATTTTTGATTGAAAACTGAAAAATAGATTCTATACTACAGTATTAGCGATACTGCGATAGCTATTAAGGCATATTATATCGGATTACACAGATCTATAAATATTCTACGATTGTCGACCCTCATGTTTGTATTTGAACAAATTTCCCAATAATTTAATTAATTTGTAACTTTTGTAACTATTCCTTTAATTTAATTTTGTATTTACTTTATTAGTACTATTAATTTTTTTTTTAAATTGTCATCATTTTTATTATACATTTTTACGTAATTACGTAAACTGAAAAAATACTAAAAGGGGGGAGGGGGGTTAAACACCCCCCCCCCCCAACCGAGTGTACGCCCCTGGAAGGAGGTATTCAAATAATACCCAAGTTCATTAATAATGATCTGGTGTGTTGATTGTTAATGTGTTTATTTTCGTCTTAGAGACGACATTCTGAATTACGTATTCGTATGTTGATTATTGAACTATATTATTATATTATTAATACCATCGTTATATTATTGACTCCGTATACCATAACTCGATTACCGTGCAATGTCATTATAAATAACCTGAGTGATGTTAACACGCTCACAGAAATTAGTCGACAGCCTTCGGGTTAGGACCTTACAGCGGCGATGTTAACGATGTGCTTTAAAGTGCGATACAGTGTAAATATAAAGGCACATTTGACTATCGTTCATCAAACATCTAATCAAGACCATTAAATGTACAGTAGTAATAATTATTATTATTCTTATAATGCCTACAGGGTTCGTTGATTTTTTTTACCCACATAAAAAGATTACAATGTTTTGATTTGTATTATGTTCGGGCTAATAATATTATTCATGTATTTGGGCCATTTTTAATTACATAAAAAAAGTAAACAACTACTTGAAACTAATATTATAGACAACGAACAATTTAATTTTCTATTTCTTAGATTTGTTATGAGTACTATTTGATTAGTATTTAGTTTTTAGATTCTTAAATGTAATGATTTACGATAAATTACTATGATTTTTTTTATTTGCTTCACTAATTTAGTTAATTTTATAATTTGGAATTATCTTTGAGCTCGAAACTAAGAAATTATATCATCTATGTTCTATACTATGTTTTGAATGAAAATACAATTTTCAACACATAAAATATGCATTTAGTATTTCAATTGAAATGTTTAATACGCGTAAAAAATAATTTCCAGAACATGAAGTATTACGCACAAGTGTTTTCGGTATATTTTACGGAGATAAAAGCATGCAATATAATCCTTTTCCAGTAATATTGTAGTTTCGATAATCAGAATGAAACACCGTTTACAGCCAACTGTCATTATAATATTATATTCCAACTGGTCAGAAAAATAAAAATGATGTTTTCAAGAGAACACCGGATGTTTTATTATATTATTATATTTGTATACCTAATATAAGACAAATGGTTTTTTAACTACATAGTATTAATACATAATGGCTATGTGTATGGAGTTTTTTTTTGTTAAATCACATAATATGTACATCATGCGCATTTATAATGTTGTGAAATTCAGAACCATAATATGCTTTTACAAATTATTAATGTTCACAAAATAATAATAAGATACCTATACTCAATTACATATTACATATTTTGTATTGTTTTTTTTTTTTTTTTTTTGTCCGAAAGAAAGAGAGTTTTGTATTTAAAAGGCATTTCAACGTCCTCCTTGATGGTCGTTAGAGCTCTTATACAGCCCAACAAACAATTAGCAACAAAAATTTATTAATATTCTTAATTTTAAAATTGTTATCACTGCGCTGTAATAAAACGTTATATATAACTTACATTTTATCGTATAGTGCCAAGTGAATGTTTGTTCGGAATCGCTAATTTTTGTTTTTAATAATTCAGAGGCGAGCGTCTCGACATTGTTGTAGTGGCGCCATTCATACGAAATTTATATTCGACTTTAGGTAATTTTGTTTTTTTTTTTTTTACAAAAACGGAGACATGCAAGCGAGTGCCGTATATAATCCCCAAACCCACGATCTGATTCTAGCACACTGAGGTCAAATTTGCCAAGTTGTTCGCCCAAACCGAGTTTTGCACAACAAAGCTCACTGATAATAAACTACATTAGTCACTCGCAACGTTAATGGAGATTTGTTGTACAAAATAATAATACCTTGAAAATTGTTAGTGTTTTTGAAAATATTAATTTTTTTCCCCATAATTTCAAGTAATTATGAAACAATATTTTTGATGTTCGTTATAGTACCAATAACATTGGAATATAAGTAAAAATGTTTTTTTTTTGAGAGAGAGAGAGAAAGATAATTAAAAAGTTCCATATTGAATTTAGAATATTTTAGAGTAAAATAGTTCTAATTCCCTGTAATTGCTACTTGCAATGATAATATAAGAGTGGTACTAGTGATAATATGATGCGTAAAGAATATATATGTTTTTTCTCTTATCAAAAACTTCATATTAATAATTTGGATTAGATACAACTGATAATGTTTTTGTGTTCAACGAAGTATGTAAGATTTAAATATTTTATCATTTCATATTTATCTGTTTTGACTTTTTATTTAATTTTTTAAATATTTATATATTTTTAGTTTTCACAATGTTGAACTGCAATTTATAATTAATGTAATAATATACGTGATATTTTTTATTATATTATCCTGACTTATTATATTCTTACGTATGATCAAAAGTTAAATTAAAAATGTTATATCTACTAAATCTAATATATGGCTGTTAAAATATTTCTATCTTTATAAATATAATCTTTTTACTTAAAACTATTTTTTGTAGTTTAAATTTAGAGTGATAAACTCAAATAGTGAATAAAATATTTTCATGTGTGTGTTTTAATTTTGGAAGTATATGAATTATGAACTTCGAATTATTATCGGAGTAAAAACATATTCTAATTAAAATAATATGCTTTCCTGAAAAATTAGAAATTATGATTCAGAACTTGTTTACTCATACTCTCAAAAATCCATTTATTTTATGATATATCTATATTCTGACTTTCATTATGTTTAGCAGCATATTTTTCTGATAATTTGGATCTATAAATATTTTATTTATTTAGAATTAAGTTTCGATAAGCATAATATAATGAAACAGATGTACTTATCTTGAGAAACTTCGATGTATTACTTTACTAACTAGTATCCAAAAAATGTTAAAATCCACATTAAAAAAAAAATTATATATTTCTCGTTGCTAACCAATAGCGTCCGGATATTATACAACTGCTAGGCACCTACTCAGATTAAGTTGAAATATATTTATGTGACTATACATCAGATATATTGAAAGGCCTGGACTACACGATGTGAATAAAATGTATTGTTGTTAAACATATTATAATATACTATATAATATATTATACTCGCTACACGTAGACAATTTTTTTGTGTAATTTATGTAATTAATGTTTTTATATTAGTTTGATAAAACTATAAATGTACCAGTGCTTTAAATATTTATTTTATCTATTATTTTTCAACGATAAATGTTTTCAAAAATATTATAATTATTGATTTGTAGATTAGAATGATGAAATATGAGATTATAGAAATATGCTAAACATAAGTGAAATTCAAAAGAGTACATTTGTTTTATGAGGGGATGGGGGGTTATTTCAGAAATGAAAATAAATTTTACTGTTATAAAAAAATGATATGAACGTATTTACTTTTTTGCTAAAATATTCTAACTCTTTCTAATAATTATTTTAACTAATCAGTAATAAGTAAAATTTGAGATTGTAGTAAATAAACACAATTTTCTACCTATTTAATGGGAAATTTTTTGTTTATGAGTGCCATTAGCAATACAGTATACAACAGAAAGAAATATGATTTTTAAGATATTTTAGAAACCCATCACTGTTGACAATGGTTTATAATATGATAAATACGGAAGTATAAAACACCTAATACAAATATTTGTTGTTGGAGAACGGTTATCGGTGTTCGATAATACACTAACCACTTACAAGTTACAAAAATCCCCCATAGATTTCATTTATCTGAGTTCTGTTTTTCCATAGTCATTGTAATTTGTTATTAAATTGATTGTGATAGAATTATGCTTAACTGTGACTAAATTAACTGATGAGTTAATGTGCCACTAACATTTTACAAATAGTCTTATAACCATTAGGCCCAAATCATCAACATTTTTTAATCAATTAAAAATATTAATACATTTATTGAGTCTTTTTTTATTAGAATTAAATTTTACGACACTGAAAACACATTTAATCTCAATGTGTTCATTGCCACGCTCAAAATCTAAGAAAGTACAAAATAAATATACTGTTATTTTTAACTCTTCAAAAAATCAGCGAATAAAAAAAAAATAATAATAATCAAAGAATCATTATTATTATTATTATTATTATTATTATTATTATTATTGAAATACCGATAAAAAGTCAATTGATGCCTTTTTGATGTCTTTGAATCTTAAATAAATATTGTAAAATATCAAATAACAGTTCATTTAAATATTTTTTCATTTCACACTCAATCATATTAATTTTAAAATTATTTTTTCTTCAGTTGAATCTTTTGGATTTTTTGAATACAAAATAACATTTTAAAATATCAATAAATACACTCTAAAATAATTGTTTTTCTCAATTAGTATTAAGTAGCGATATTAGGTAATAATAATATTATATGACTATTGAATAACCTATACAGCATTTAATAAATTCCATTTTATATTCTATTACAAGGTATGCTAAAAATATTCAATGCAACTACAAATAGTTTTTAAATTAAGTTGCTTAGCTTGTACAAAAATTAAAGTTATATACGATATCATCCAAAACTAATAATGCATTATCCTATAAACGTGATTAATTGAATAGAATATTAATTTAGTTATGTAAATGATAAAAAAATGGAGCATATTTTTTTTTCCTTAATCACATTGTTAATTTACTGTTGTGCATAAAAAAAAAATTTTAGGAGTATATTATGATAAAGCACCAGAAATATACTATGTTCATTGTTTTCATTTTAATATATTGGATTCAACAGTGGACAAAGGTCACTGAAAAACTCATAAGAAATATATTATATTATAATTTATAATATAATAAATACATATATTCAAAGTCGGAACACGTTATGAAAGTATTCCACCTCGAAATCTAAAAAAAAATATGAAAAATGTTATTTCGATACTATTCAACACCATTGAATTTCGAAACTTTACCAGTCGGTGTGATTTATTTTCTAATATTAGTGTTTGATAAACGAATAAAAATATAATGCGCATATTTTATTGACGTTCAAGTGGGTACCACGCTGCCACATCATTGAATTTAGTTTTGAAAAACAAGCACGAAATCGTATTTATGTCAACGCAAAATCTCACCATCTTTATAATATTATAACCATACAATACAACACGATTTCTGAAATATCAGTCTATTAATACAATTTTTATACATTATTACAATACTAATAATATCTAATATTATTTTTATATTTATTTATTTTTATCACCTATTATTAAAAAATGTAATTTTTCAACCTTATGAAATTTGAATTTTTTTAAAATAAAGATGTAATGTTCAGTAATTTGTTTCAAAAGAGTAACTACAAATCAAATGGTTAGTACCATCCTATATTATGACCCAACTGTTGGTACTTATATGATATTTTATTTTGATGATGAAATAATCTATAAATGAATGTTACAAAAAATAACGATGAGATAAAAGATTATAAGTTTGATATTATTATCTCTACTGATTTCAATGAGAATAATTTCCAATCCCTAACTAATCTGTTATACCCATTATAATATTTACTGATATTTTAGATTTAATTAAATGAAAATATTGTATTATAAGTATATTATAATTTTCTAAATTTTTCATATATTTTAATTTTTAAACTGAAACTCAAGTGTCTTAAAATATTCTATATATATTTAATTTTTAATGTATACACAATCTCACCGTAGTGGTATTAAATTATAAATAATCCATTATTGCATTGGTAAAAAGCACCAAAGGTGATGAAGTCTTATTAATAAATTTTTATTTCTTTTTTAAATAGTAATTACTTATGTGCATATTATTGAGAATAGTTATTTATTTTTATTTTTTTGTGCAGTATAGTGTTGTTTAGCTTAGCTTGTATAAATATGTATCGAATTTCAAACATATACATTTATTTAAAGGTTAACATACCCATTTCTTTGAATCGACAAGTATGTCATGTGCTGTAAAGTTTTTTTCAATTTTCTCGATTTTATTTATTTCACTCGATCGCTTTATATTTTATAACATTTATAGTTTTAGCCGCTTACTCAATTGTAGTCACGCTGGCAGTCACCTGATCGTTGGGTCATGAAATGATACGATGAAATATCGATACACACATTTCCTCAGAAATGGCTTTCAAAAAAAAAAACAAACTAACATACTATACGTATAATTAAAAATAAAACCAATAAATGGTTCAAAATCAGGATATTAATCATTCTCGATTATTTATTTATAGAATGCTAATTTTTAGCGTTGATGTGTATAATATATTTAATATATAAAATGCCTAGGAATTCTATATAATACCTGGTGGTTTTTAAAAAAGTGTATAATATTTTTTTTTTTTACACATATTTCCTAAATATTCTGTATAATAACTAGGCATTTTATAAAATGACAAACAACAAATTGGTAATCTGTAGAATAGTGAAATAATCCAAAAAAATAAATTTCCTTTTATAATAATAAAGACAATTATTAATTTTATAAGCTCACAAAAAATATTTATTACAAAGTAGGTATCAATTTAATATTACAAAATATAATGCATAAAAATGAAAAAAAAAGATAATTTGTAAATTGTATGGGTAGTGTACTAACATGCAGTTATTAATTATTATTACTATTATATTATTCTATAAAATACAAAAATCTATGTAGAACGTAGGTACTTATTAGGAATAAATACAATATACTTTTTTAAATTTATTTTAAACTTCGTTAAGTAAAAAGACAAAATAAATGTTAATAATGAGATTCTATTATTACAAAAAAAAAAATAATATATATATAGGTATTTCATATGTTTAAGTTAATAAAAATTGGTTAAATTTATTTATTGCAACACTGTAAATTAGGATGACATTTTGAACTGCGATGAATTTTATTTTTTAAACACTTACATCTGTTATTTTAACATCTTGTTGAACATGAACATTTAATAAAGCCTTGTCCAGATCCAGTTGCTTCTTGAGTGGCAATAGATCGTAAACCCAATTCTTTTTCGTGGTTTACTTCTTCTAAAGCAACAAAATTTTGTTGACAGACTGTAAATTGAGATCTAGCATAAAGTTGTTTCAGAACACCTAATGAAAACAAGTACTTCTAATTCTACTTCATTAAATTTATCGATATTACAGATTACTAATGGATTTATATTAGGTGAAGGTACATTGTCAAATATCAATAGGTACTGATAATATGGATTTAATATATTACCTACCTATACATTGTTTGGCATTTCATATAATGCTTAGGTAATTTAAAAAAATGTATAGATTGCCAGCTGTATTTGGTGTTATATAGAATTCCTAGATATTTTATAAAATACCAATATTATACATATTGCCACTAACATATAGATATAAATGATATGATATTATAAAATCCCTCGTTATTGACAGGTCTAATCAGTATTTTAATCATTATACACGTCATGGTGTTATATAAATAGTGTGTTACTGTATAAATGTAAAACTTATCTAATAAAACTTTTTTTTTTTTAAATTTTTATTAAAAATATCGAATTTACAATATATACAATGGTATAATAAGTAAGTGTGATGACAAAATAACAAAATAACATTAATTACAGAAAAAGAAGGCTCCCAGCAGTGCCACCTGACAAGAAATTAGGATTTTAATTTTTTAGTATTTTCTCCTTAGTTAAATTATCTAATAAATCTATAAATAATAATACGTCACATATAGGTAAATAGGAATTATTAGATTTTCTTTTTTCGGGTAAAACCTAGGCAACTACTTCTCCGAAAACTGCTACCGACGTCAAATAAAATTCGTGAGCTACGTCGTATGATTAAACATTCATTTTTTTATAGGCATAATTTTATACACTGAAGTCAAACAAAATAATAAATTGTGTGTAAGTATCATAATAAGTATATTGTAAGATCTATTGAGTACTGAGTTAAAAATGATATTATATTCTACGTTCGGTTATAATTTAACGGGGCCAATAAATTAACCAATAGTATAAAGCGGTAGTTAGGTATACTGTATTAAGTATATTATATTATGAAAAATCAATCTGTCTCCAAGACTCAATACCGAATGGAAAATATAAAATAAAATAAAAACCACGATCAAAAGTGTTAAAACGTGTTAAAACGTGTATTTTGCATATTGCAGACTGTCGCGGTATTATTATAATACATTTGACAGAGTTCGAAGTGAAACCGTAGGAATTATTTTAATTGATTTTCTCTTTGCAATATACAATACGAAAGCCGTACCGATTTTCCCGCGGGTAACACGAAAAGCTCTCGTTTTCGTCGAGCGACGATAATAATAATAATTATTATTATTATTATTATATTAAGTCTCCTTGTAGATAACCAGTATTATATTCAATACAATATTTATGTGAATATATTAAAACGTGGTATTTATTCGAGAAGGCAACAAGTTGTATTTGATATATATATTATAATATAAATTAATATAATATACAAAGTCGTATGTGGGAGGGGTGAGGGACAGAACATTTCATTTGGAAACCAAACTTTTTGAATTGCTCCAACAGCCCGTGAACGGATTTTAGCGACGTGTGGCTATACACCCATGGTGGTGGCTGAGGAAGACCATCTTGCAAGAATATATAGGTCACACACACACGCGCACACGATACCGATACGTTCGTATTTCCATATAACAGTGTTATTGCAATAAGTTTGTTTAAGACAGCGCGCGCGCGCGGGTGTGTGTGTGTGTGTGTGTGTGTGTGTGTGTGTGTGTGTGTGTGTGTGTGTGTGTGTGTGTGTGTGTGTGTGTGTGTGTGTGTGTGTGTGTGTGTGTGTGTGTGTGTGTGTGTGTGTGTGTGTGTGTGTGTGTGTGTGTGTGTGTGCGTGTGTGTGTGTGTGTGTGTGTGTGTGTGTGCGTGTGTGTGTTTGCACTCTGGTGTAACCTAACCGTTGAAATGATAATGACTAAACGGCTTTTGCTGATCAAAGACCGACCACATTATATAAATACATCTACACACTACCGATAACGCACAGACCCAGCCACTGCCGGGCGCCACCGATCTCCGTGACTTTAATAACTTTTGGCAATTCAAGCAAGTGTGCGTATGTGTGTATGTGTGTGCAGAGATATTATAAATTGTTGTTTATTGTTGGCCGGAAACGGTCACCGCCCGGCGGTAGCGTCCGATTTTGTTTGTCGACTAGGCACCGGAACTGAGGTGGGCGCGGGGCCGAACTTCTGTGACCGAGAAACGAGAGTCAGAGATAATACGATAAACATATTCGCCGCATACGTATCGCATAAGAAACTATCTTATCCAGTGGTGCTGGTTAAATCGTGTTTATTGTTATTAGTAAAAAAAATAAATAAATAAAAAATAGAACTTTAAGTAAATACGTCGTACGCGAGCTATAAAATTTCGTTACGTTTTGTTAATGCTATTATCATTGAGTATAGATATACTATCTAACATACTCAATGCTATTATATAATGCTAAATGCTAATAATATTATAGATACTAAAATACTTGCCCATTGGCCGGCGCGTTGTATAGGCAATTCTGGTACATCCAAATGTAAATGTGAATTGCCATTGTTTTTTAACGAAGTTAAATTCTTGAATTTCGAATAGACAGACAAGAGAGTGGTGACCGCTTTGGTTATATCACAAACCACTCTGCTTGCCAATTAAAGTTTATTATTATCCTTCGTTATGAACAATAATTATTATTTTAAATATGTGTGGTTTTGAGGATTTCACACACAATAATTATTCAGTACGTGCAAATTACGTTTCCAAAAAAAACTTCTGGGAAGGCATTTCTCATTTAAACATAACTTTTAGGACCTGTATTATTAAAAAAGAAATACCCAACTAGAATCGTTCATCAAACATTTTAAGGATTATATTATTAATTTATAATTAAAATAGTTAATATTATATTCCATTAAATGATGAACATTAACTCAATTTTAAAATTTTAAATATGTTGGTTGATATTATAAATCAATAATTTACAATATATATTAGAATAAATACAAATTAAACAAAACAAAAAAAAAAAAACAATAATAATTATTGCATTTTTAAATCATAGATTGTGATTGATTACATTAACAATTTTTTTTTTCATATTCAAATTTTACTAAATACGAGTAGGTAAATCTTATCAAAATTTTATAGTTTGAAAATTTAATAAATGTAAATTTACTTGAATTCGTCAATTTAAAAAATTATAAATGTAATCTTACAAGAATCATTAGTTAATCATTGTTTTTTGTACAACCCTGGTATTAACGCACGAGTGTCTTTATTTTACCTTTACTTTTATATATTTTAACGTATTGAGTGTTTTAAAAAAACAATATAATATGTTTAGCAGTGAAAAATCATGTCAATAAGCGATATTAAAAGTATTAATATGTATACATAACTATCCAATTTGAGCCCCAATATAAACATTTCAATAATTTACGTTTTGTGTATGTTTTGCTTCCGTATCATAATATTATTATTCACATTAAATGGATAATGTATTAATTTCGCTTAAGTGCTTTTATAAAAATGATTACTTATACAAGTTATTATTATACTAAGATCCGATTATGGCATTGTAATTATTATTAACAGTCAGCTTTTCCATACAGGCGTTGCATAAAAATTCATGTTACTTAGCATCGTTCAGACCATACCGATCGGGTTTTTAATTTAAATTAAAAATTATACACATTTCAAACACATTGTTTTTTCGATTAAAATTGATTATTCTACTTCAGGTTACCGAAAAAAAGTTAAGAAAACTGGATTAAAAAAAAAAGAAGAAGAAGAAGAACTTTAAAATGTTAAGATACGTAATCGATCGTATAGTTCAAAAAATATGAAATACATTTATTAAGTCTTGAACAAGCTGCTCATCAACCACAGATAGATGCAAGAAGAATATGTGCCAGATGTAGCACTAAAAAGAATGAAGTTCGTACAGAATGGATGTGCTGTGTGTGTAATGTGTAGTTGTGTTTGGGAATAAATAAAAACTGCTTTGCACTTTACCACAATGCACAGGAAAAGGGTAAAACTTTTAGTAAAACAGTAAATACATAATTACCAGTTTCATTACCTATTAATTTTTATTATTTCAGATTCTGTACAAACAATTCATAGACCACAATAGTACTATGAACAAAAAATAAATTTTAATGGAAAAAAAATTGTCTTTAATTGTATTACTTAAAAAAAAAAATTTATAAATGCAATGTATAAAACATAATCTACATATTATAATAAGTGATTATACATCTGATTAATTAATAAAAATTGTTAATTTAAAATGAAATATTATTTTTATCTTATTGATACCTGCTCAATAAAATCTACCACATGCTGCATAGTGGGACAAACGCCATCCCATATATGATAACTTTTTTTTTAAATATTAAAATTTTTTTACACCAAGATCGTATTATTTACCAAAATAATATTTAATTTTTGAACTCAAATCAATAAATTTCTAAAAAAAATTGTATCCATGCAACATAGGTATAGAAAAATTCAGACCCCTGTGCCGGAAGCGTTAATCAGGAATCAACTAATTTGTTGAATATTTTTTTTATATATAATTTGATATAACTAAGGAAAATAATATGCAATTACGTCAGAGATATTGAAAGGTATTTACTCTTTAGTTAACAAACTTATAAGATCTTTCTTATTCAACTATTTACCTAAATTCAATGCTTATTTATTATCAAAGTGCATTCTGAGTAATTAATTTCCCATTTGTTTGTATTTGTCGAAACATAGTGAAATCGTCTTGATTTCTAGTTAGATTATTATTTCAAGGCTATTTCGAGATGTATCAAAAAATATTTGCATTTAATTACTAAATGGATTGAAAATATGTGTATATATGATAGACATGTTCAAAACATCTATGAATAATTTAATATTTACGACCATTAGTGTTCAAAGTCAAGATTTGTGAAGTTGACTAAATATATTTTATAACGATTATTAAATTAATAAATTTTATTTAAAACGTAAGCATAGTTATGTAGTTATATCATTCTAATTTGATACTTTGCATTAATATTTATGTTTATCAAAGCTTAAAGTCACAATACTATGGGTTCTGCAACATCTGGAACTCTCACCGAAGTTCGAGACACTTTAAAACCACGCGTTGTGAACTTAATTTCAACGATTTCGAGTCTCTGGAGTTCGGTAAATTTAGTCACTTATACATAGTTAGATCTATTTAATGGCCACAGTTAGGTACATTAAATGATAGACTGAATAAGAATGCTAATGTTGGCGGTTACAGCTATAATTGAAATTACACATTGTAAGTAGGACGAGTAACATTTTGATTTTAAAAATATTTAACCTTTCTTATAGATTATATATTTCATTTATTTATTTTCAAAACTATCATAATAATAATTATGATCTACATAGGTTTTTTGTCCTTCGTTTAATTTGTTCATCAATTATTACATTATTATTTTAGCCTGTAATAAAACGTTCTGTATGATTTAGAAATGAAAATCAGAGTAAATAAATATGATTTTAATGGCCAGGTAGGTATAAATTAAGAAAACTTCTCCTCTTTTGGGTCAACCTGAAAACTTCTTACACTTAAGATTTTAAGTATTGAATTTCTACTGAAACTTGAAAATCCAATTTATAGTTAATAAATTAGTTTTCATACATCCGTGTTTTAGTTTTAAGTTTGGCTTATACGTTTGACTAAAACTACTTTACTACTGTATAATAGATGATATTTGAATATGATTCACCATTTTAAGTTTGAGTAACAATTTGATAATATCTAGTTTTCTAAATTTAAATTAAACATCTATATTATTATTAAATATGAAAATAGCACATTATTTTAAACTCAAACACAACTTCTGTCAATCTTTGTTTGCAATTTATACAAGAAGTATACAAATTATTTAAATAATCTGATAAAATATTTTTACACAATAATTTAAAAATATTTAGCATTTTGTATTAATAATATTTTCAAACAAATGAGTTCAATGCGTTATTGCATATTTTAGTTTAACTGTCATCGAACACATCATTGAAGTTATGGGTAGTATTATTACAAAATTACAATCAACAATAATCTACGTATTGGATTCAAAAACATTTTGAATGAAATTCAGATTATAATGTCTATAGTCTATATTCTATAGTCCTACACAATATTAATATACAATTTCGAACCATTATAGTTATTAATTATTATTAAAATTAACGATAAAAGCATGTGATTTTAGATTGATTAAAAAAAACAAAGATATTTGACTATGAAAAGAATATAGTATATCATACCACCAACTTATTCAATGCATATATTAATTATTATTATTATTGTAACGAGACAGATTGTAATATTCCTGTCAATAGTCTTATCGTCCACCGACAGCTATTAGACTGCAGGCTGCCTGACCGCACGAGCGGACAACTGAGGGCGCGAACATACTACATTATAACAAAAGCGATAAGTTAAGGCCGCTGTTCAAACGTTAGGGTAAAAAATATACCATTTCATGTATAAAAACAAGTACCAGTTAATATAAAGGGTTACCCTATACACACGCCCGGTGGACAAGGAAATAACAAAAAAAAAAAAACTCAAAAAACATGCATATCCCGGTGTCTCGCGCGTTCGCCGAAGGAATTGGTGATATGCATATAACCAAGACACTAGCACCTCCGTCGACATTCGTACCTTCCTAGTCTTTCGGCTGGCAACACTAACGACTTCCGGGTTCACAAACTATTCACCAGGCTACGAATTAAAATCGTTGCACACTGTCCTGATCAGTAACAACCTTGTGGATCTGTGTACCACCGCCGACTCACCGCTGCCGTTGCCCACTACTGACAAGCCCACGACGCCGCCGACGAATCGCGGACCAGCACATATTACGGTACGTAGCACCATAAGTCACTCGACGCTTCCAAGGGTCACGCCGTAAAACGTGTAGCATACTATGTGGCGCTTGTCGGCAAGTGTAAGTGGAGCAGAACCCCTTTGTACGTAGAGATCAAGGACTATGCCGTAATACGTGTATCAATACCGTGAACCGAAAACTGCGCCCCCTGAAAATCTGAAAATCTGAAAATCTGAAATCTGAAAATCTGAAAATCTGGCTAACCCTCAACATCAGGTTGCGTGAGTTATTGTCCCTAATTAAATCTTTTTGTTTGGACGTACTGTATTATTATTAATGTAAACTCAATGTAGAGTAAAGAAATATACAAAAGAATAAATGTAATAAAAATTATACCAATTATATATTTGAATAAAACTAAAACCACCAAAGAGTTACGTTTTATTACATTATATATATATATATATTTATATGTATTGAAAAATGTGACCTAGATAGAAAATTCCAATGTTAAAATGTTAAAATAATAATATATTAAACTTTAAAGCATTTAGATAACTGGAAATTAAAAAGGAAAAAACCCATCAACAAACAATTACTTATATCCGTTATTTACCAACTCAGTGAAGTCTGGAAAGGAAACCGGGTTTCAGCCATGATTTGTTCTAATCGTAATACACCGGAATAGCGAAATTTCAAGTTAATTATTTCTTCTTGCCCATGGCATACTATTAATTATTCAGTCCGAGCTAAGTATTTCGGGCTGTGCATTAGTATTACACACAACAATGTAGGTACATGTCCCCCGTAGTAGCCAATTAAATAGAGACCTTTTGTCGTATGTAGTATAGACCAACGATTAAAGCGCCATACCTTTAATTAACGTTTGGGTTAATTAAGCAATCGGTTGAGAAATAGCGCAGCAGCATATTTTCTTCGTTTTATTTTTGACGATCACATGACCGCACTGACAGTCTCCGATGCTGATAAGTCGTCAGGGACGTGGTACCTTCTGTTCCGTGGACTTTTAGGTGAATCGTGCAAGTCTCGTTTGGTAGGTGAAAATCGTTTATGGCAGTGAAATATAAAAGTCAGAGGATCAAAGAGGAAAATCAATAAATGGCATTAGGCCTGTGACATAATAAGTAATTGTTGAGTAGGTACATGGAATGTGCACCGAGGTGGCTGATCGACCGGCTAAAATGTGTTTTAATTGTATTTATATTATAATTACTACTCATTATCGATTGTATTAAAGTATACATACACGACGTATATTATTATGGACGTATCATTTAAACTATTTATCTGTCGCAGACATAATAATTTTAAATGGCAAACAAATGTCATCAACCAAGGCGTCGATGTATGACATTCCGAAATTTCCAAGTATAGGCAATTCAAATTTAATTTACTATCACTACCTATCAAGAAAAATCTAGCTCACATCAACGCAAATCGAATGATAGGATTGCAACGGTATTCAGCGTGTACCTTCGTAAACTCATTACTATTGATTTTTTTTTACGCCATTCGTTTATTTATTCCTCCCTTCGACGGAAAAACTTTTTTTTAACCAGGAATCCTAATTATAAAATATATACTTTTAAAATATACAACGTTGACATCGACACTATATAATTGCTTAATACCCGGATTCAGATTCAAATTCAGAATAACTAGGGTAAATTGCACACAATATTTCATTTCGTCAAAAATGATTTATCAAACTTAAACTAACGTTTATAATATTATATAATATAATGTTTACTATAATTGACAAAGAATAAAGACATGTGTAGTGCATGAAGAAAATAAATGTATTTTTTTTCTTGTACTTAAGTGGATCAGTTTATTTGAAAAATAAGAAGTAGGTAATAATTAATACTTCCTATTATGTGCTCCAAAATAATTATATACACCAAAATAGAAATGTCGTTTAATGTTAGATTATCATCAAGTCGATAATGAACCAACAGCATAAATGGTGAAAACACCTAACTCAGCATTAGGTCGTGGGTTTAAAACTAAAACCAAAGGTTGTTGAACAATGTTCCATTAAAGTTCAACAAATCATCAAACTACAACACTACTATAATTACTATTACACCAAGGTCACTACTAAATAGTAAATAGTAAAATATTATATCAAAGTTGTGTAGGTAAAATATAAATAATTCATTAAAGTATATAAATATTATCAATGGTAACCAATTCGCTATAATAAACCAACCTCCCTCAATATTGAAAATCAGATCATTTCTCTATAATGAAAAATGTCTTTAGGTACCAAACAAACACACAATATGATATACAAACTTAATAACCTATAAATAGTATAAATTCATCACTTCAATATTAAATTAAAAATCAAAAATACCCTTTCTATTTACAGGATTAAGTAAATGTTGAATGATTTCTAATAATTAAAAAAAGTATAAGGAATGCAAAAATAATTGATAAATCGATTTAAGTTTTTATACCTGTCTTTAAACAATTTTAACGTCAACTATTGTTATTGTTTTTCTCATAAGACTCGGAAAACATGAGACTATAAATATGTATCAGATGGTATTACTTACTGTAATAATTATCACGGGATGTTACGAATATTGAGAAATCAAAATGTATCGGTAACTAAAACCTATATTATTATGTGAAGAAAGAGAATATGTGAATTTAATGTTTTCCAGGAAATGCATTACAACAAATTAAAATACTAAAGACGTATCAGTATATTATTTTGGTATTATTTACGTACTTAACCATTAAAACGTTGAATATATTATTACTTGGCGTATTTAAATCAAATAATTTAATAACCAATAGTTATAATATGCCCAGGTATCAAAATGGAGACAATACGAGTATTCAGTAATCATTGCAAGTGAATTATCTGGAATCACCTGGTACTACTTGTCTACTTCACTACAAATGTTCGTCGAAAACACCAAAATTTGATATTTCAACAAACAGTGCACATCTCACGGCCGTTATATCAAGCCCAGCTGTTCGGTGGACGGTGTAATTTAATTTAATTATAGAATAGTGTATACATTATTCCCTATTTCCCCATTTTTCAGGAAATGAATTATCATAATATTACATCTAATCCGCTTCTTTCATATCGCTTTCTATAAAATAAAAGTTGTTATTGATTTTTTTGTTTTTTAATACAATAATCTTATTAATTGACTTACCTAAGGAAATATGTGTTTTCATATTTACCTCGTCCACTTTAGTTACAATATTATGTAGACGCAATATGTATAATGAATTATGATATTAATGGATATAAACAACGCGTATAGTAGTATGGTGTATTGCATAGAAGTTTTTCTCTAAAACTTAATTTTTGAAAATATTCCCAATATTTTTTCTCTGCGTTTCTTATATTTATATAAATTAGTAATTTAATTTGATTTCCTAAAATTTATCATGGAAGCTGTTAAGGTTACATGTCTATTGGGCATTGACGAACCTAAAATTATTTTAAATAGGTAGCCAATGTTCTATCAATATTTTTTTTGGGCGTCCACATTTTCTAAAGTATAATTTATTAAGAGATCACGTGTTACATATTTTGTATGTGAAGAGCAAATTAACGCATCTTAAATCGCAACTAAAAATACAGTTCTTGGATGATGTCAAGGTTTAGTCCGTTAGATCAGCTGTGCGTAGATGGTCATTAGGAGGATTTATTATAACATATATTATTATATCATATAAAAAAAAATAATTTACTAAGAAATTTGAGAGCTAAGAAAATTGAGTTTATGTGTTCTCTTTTGACGAATTGTCAAAATATGATGTTAGCTATTATTTAATTTATTATCTCGCATTCTTACACACATTTGAACTCGATGTAAAAAAATCAATATTGTCTAATACATATAATACCATAATATTTTCAGGTGGAATTATTTTTTTTTTACAAACGATTATCATCGTTTTAAAGATCTCGAAGTTAAAAACAGTTTTTCTAGGAAGCTTGAGTGCCCCACGTCTGGATACAAATTATTTTTCATTTCACTATATTACCCGAGGGTAAACGTTTCCGTTTAGAGGAAAGTAGATCAAAAATATGTAATTCCAAAGAGAATACATCAATATACCTCAAACGTGTTTACCCGTTAAGATCTTACCAATGATTAATCCGCATTTTTCTTTTTTCACTATATTATTATTTTCACCGGGTGTGTTTGATCTTAAACATTTTCGGCACATCTAAGAACATCTGACTGCACTACATAATTATAATTTCTTGAATGCTGATGAGAAGATTTGTTTGCTTAAAACTCAAACGGAATGCAAGGAAACAAATCTGCAGGCCACAAGTTCTACGGTTGACCAAACACAGCTCAGTTTTCAGAACTGTTTACAAACCATCTATAGACTAATGGTTTGTAATTTACAAGATATTAAGTTACTAAAGTCATTGTAAATCAAGTATAATACCTGGAGTGAAGAAACTAGTTAACAAATTGCATCATCGAAAACCAAGCATAAATACCTAAATAAATAATGTTATTAGGTAAAATATATATTATTCAAATTACAAAATAAAGGCATTCATAAATTTCTTGTGATTTCAAACACAACGTCATAGGTACATTTATAAGTTATTTAATGACTAATTATATACTTTGGAAGAGTGCTTTCAATATAATATTGCAAATATGCAGTGTCCAATGGTTGTCACTATTTAAACTAAAAATCATTAATAATAACGTTTTTATTTACTGTAATGTTTACATGTGTTAAGCCTAAGGCAGTTACTATACATGTAGAATTATGGCTATAATTGTTGACCAGTTTAGCTTTTAGTTAATTCATGTTGCTACTTTTTAAATTAATTTAAATCGGTAGGTACACCTGGAAATTGAGTTGTATGATAGATACATCGGATTTTATTACATCGCGTTCGATAAATACAAAACGATCGAATTATTGCTCTTATATGTACAACAATCTATTCTGACATAAATTGTAGTACAAGTTACGTGGCGAATGAATCAAACTATCTGTGTAATTAAATTCATATAACATATATGATGGTATATCACAAACATGGATTGCATCTGTCACCTGATTAGCGGCTCTGGGGATATTATATCGATAGAATTTAACTACACGTGAAATGTATTTCACGTAATGCGGTGAGCGATTAACAATCATTTATAATATTATGTAATGCAGCAGTAGTCACACCAAATAATAATAGATATAATATATTTCGATTGCCAAATGAACCATGTTAGAGCGAATCAGGTTAAATTATTATTGCATTTGTGTATTTAGATTTGAATCCGTGCAGCTGTTTGATTATTCTGTAAAACATTCGATATGATTTTGAGTGATTCTAAAGTGCTTATCTCATCATATTATATTATCATTCTGGTGGCTATTTATCTTTGGACAAGGTAACACGTATCCTAGCCGACAAAAGCAGAGTTACAGCAAGTATATCGTCAGAATTAAGCATTACATTTTCAGTTTACTACCGCTTCAAATTGTGTGTGTATTTATTAGGACAAATATCGAAGATAAATCTAAACTCCCAGCAACCTTTTATTATATGTTAACAATTACCTTAAGATAAGGGTGATTGGTAAATTATTTTTATGGATTTGCAAAAAATTATTTTATCAAATATTAGGTGGGTGAGTGAAAGAGTAAGTGATGTATACATTTATAATACACAGACCGGTCGAAGATATTAAGCTATGCAGTGGATCGTGGTTTTGTTTTATTTTTCTGTTGTACCACTAGCGTTAGCCCACATTAGACGACGTTTGTCACATCTATGCTCAAAACGTACGGAAACTCAACTGAAATAATTCATGGACCGTCTGATTGAAAAATTCCAAGACAATATCTGAAATTATAGTTCAATGGATAAAGAAGAATATCTAAAACAAATATTTCTTATATTTTATCGATGTGATTCCTGATAATGACTATACTACAATAAATAGTAAAACGACTCAGAAAAAAACCTAAGAATAATTAAATTTACGTGGTTAAAATAGATTTAAAAATTTTAAGGAACTGAGGATTGAAGAGAGACAATTCAAGATAAATGTGCGAAGGGTAGTAACGATGGAAAAAATAACACTTATAGATAGTAGACAGTCGAGTAGAAAAATTAAAATTTTCCTCATCAGAATAGGAAACTGTTGCCAATCATGACGCATAATTCGATAAATTACAATTATTTTTAATTTTAGAGGCTTTATCAATTAGTTTTTAATTTGTATTAATTTTTTTGCAAAGCGAGTTGTTTGAAATATTTTAAAAGTGTAAAAATTTACAAACAAATACAATAAAGTAATAATTACCAGAAGAAACCTTATTTTAATATTTTTTAACAATAATGAAGTGAGAAAAAAATAACGATGAAAAATTGTTTCATGGCTATAAAAAAAAAAATTATTTTGTTCCAATGAAATTCAAAAACAACATTTGCTCTGCATTCGCCAGACTATGAAGCTAGCGCTGTAACAAACTACTAAACAATAAGCAACATGCAGACGTAATATAATAATTTAGTTTGATTAAATTAGATTTCTCAATATTTTGAAACTTATTCAGTCATAATATTATAGCTGCAATAATTCAGCGTTTGAAATATTTGGCAGAAAAGTATTAACAATATGTTCAAAAACTATGTACAGCCATGAAGTTATTTAAGCAGTAGATAGCATTAAATTACGTCGAGAATCACCATCGTTAATATTAATTCTTAACTTTCACTTGAAAGCAATTAACAGTTGACGGGTTTGCGTGTTGGAGCGTTATCGAACACATATAATATGATAATGTATTCTTTTTGAAGTATATTTCACGTTACCCGTAATTTTCGTATTGTAATATATTTTATCTCCGTCGTATGAATATTATAACCTGAAACGTTGTCGGCGTTCGTTTTGAGCGCATGAGAAAACTTAAATTTTGCATATTTTTTTTTTACACTCTACACGAGTGTATTAAGTATAGGAATATTTGTTAAAGCCCAGAGCAACACATGTGCAAGCGTTGTGTGAGCTTTCGAGGGCACACGAAAAACATCTAAGGTCGATCGTATAGCGGTATTGATAATGCGTGCTTATCAAAGGGATTTATGAAGTTTACTCTATACTCCATTATTATACGTGAAGTAACATTTGTTTCGTGCTGACATCATATGGAAGTGGATCGAATCACCTAGAATTTATAATTGACGATGGGGACACCGTCATCTGAGAAGGGACGTTTTCACCATCGCTAAGGTCGTAGTAGTCAGTTTGGCAAGCAAAGCGTGTGCGCAACATAATATACCGGTATAATTGGTTTGTAATTACACTCCACGAGTTGGCGATAACACAAACCCATCAATAATAATAATAGTAACGCGAACGACATCATATCAATTTCCATACTGCATTCGCTCGACGATTCAGTGTGGACATAATTCTAGTCAAAACAATTGTCTACTTACAGAGGTAAGTTGCGTCGATCCGTTTGGTTACACAACTATTATACGTTTTCGTTCAGTTTATTTTTGGAAATGTAAATCAAATACCCACATGACTTATCGAGATGACGTAGCATTTAACCGAACCGTTTTTGGTTCGATTATTATGAAACTATATTTTTAAATAATTACATTTTTGATACTAGCTATTAAGGATTAAGTTTTAATTGAACCGGTGTATAATCCCAATGCAGTCGTATGTATCAATAACTAACGCTAAAGATGTAACTCACGGACTGATACATTGTTACATACTTTGTATATCTATAGGCGTATGTTACTTTAACTTTTATAAATATCATTTCCATTGTGATATCAGAATATTTAATAAATGTGTTCAACTTGTACCCCGAGTATACATATTTTTAATAAATATTTTTTCCCCGTTTATTAAGGCTCCAACAACAAAGGTTTTTAGCCTACATTCTAAAAAAATCACTAAATATTGCACACAATATAAACCAGATTCACTGCTACCGCTACACCAATTGAATGTATAAGTTGTACAATTGTTTCAGTAAAGTATGTAACATATCAAAATTGTTATATAAAATAAACTAAAAAAGTCGAATAAAAAATTGAACTTGAAAATGATAGTTTTAAGTTACTTTAAAAACTACTACAGTGCAACATAAAAAATAATATTAAGTCGAGCGCTGGAAGGAGGTTTACTATAGTGTGTCCATTTTAAGCAATAAAACTATTATTGTCACCACCAAATCATCACAGGTCAAACAAAATATTAAATTATAAATTTAAAAATATAACTATTTACTTAAAAACAATATAGTTATTATCAAAATTTATCGAAAACTTGAAAAATTGTAAACTTCGATAAACTTTTGTTCTGTACACAAAGTTTGTAAGATCGTATAGCTCAACCGAATTGTATTCATTATAGAAGCTTAAAACTACATAGTTGATTATTTACTGTGTATAATTTATGTTACTATTTACTTTATAAGATGAAACTTAAATTTAAAACTACCAACTTTAAATTAATATTAGAATACAACAATTTGAAAAAAAAAACCAATTGTATACTAATTAGTAATTACTAATTACTATTAAAAAAGATACATTATATCATTTTGTAAATTAAAAACATTATATCTAAAAATATTTTTTTTTCAACTAAAATTAATCAAAATACTACATTTTTAGTGCACTAAAAATTAAACTCTATGAAAAGCCAAAAAAAAAATAATTGAATTAATTTTCCGGGAATTTTGGTTTGAATACAATATTGTAACAAATTATAAAACATAATTTTATATGAATTTTTCTTTCAATATAAATATTTAACTTTACAACATAACCACTCATCGTGGGTTATTGGAAAACGGTATATGTTTATAAATATATAAATAGTTCATGGTTTTCTGAGCCATTATATACGGCTTTTTGAAACAATATGTTGGTTTAAACAATAGTTTGTATGTTATATTATAAGATTTAAATAAAAAGCAAATACCTAAACATAATATTTATACTTGTAACGATGATCATATATTTTCGATCTTGGTTCAATTCTAGTGTAATATTATTTTCCTAATATCGCTACAATAACAATATTATTTTTGTGGAAGTGATCTGTATACAAATATAAAACAATGGTTTTATAAAATATACATTTTTATGTATATACATATATATGTTATTTTGGTAGATACTAAGGCAGTTAGTTCTTGGAACTTATGACTTAAAAAATAGAAATTACATTGGATGATAGGAGAACATATTAAGAAAACTCGAACATAACGTTGAATTAGTATTTTTGATTATACAAATTATACAAAATACAATCATTGTAGATATCGGAGGCTCGGATGTTGTTAAAAATGTTTTTTTCTTGTTTTTATTGTTTAGCATAAAATTTTTTTGTACATGATGTTTGCTCAATATGGTTTCAGTGTTCATATCTTTTGGGAACAGCTGTGTCATACACTCGTAAAGACGTCTCGGGGAAAATGAAAAGTTCGATATTTTAGATCTCACGTGTATTTTCTACATCCTGATTTCATGAATATACAATATCCTTACTTTTTGTTATGACAACTTAAATGGATCTGTCCGTCTCTTAATATTTTTCGAAATAGCTCAGTATTATTGTCCATCCCGCTAGTTCTTATATCCTTGGATTTTTGGATATCCTATCTCATAACATTTAGATGTCTAATTAAATGTGATTATCCATTTCTAGTCAAACTAATTAATCAGAGCGAGGCCTTAAATATAATCAGAGATTCGCACATTATCCATTCAGTAATTTTAATCATGAGTTTTATTTCCATCCTCAATATTAAACTCTATATGGTACTTTGGCTCATCAAAGACAGGATTGTATTTTCATTATTTTGTCTTGAACATTTGCAACACTGGTGTTATTTATGAGAGTCCTTTTCGGGCTGTTCCTATTACTAGTTTATAATAGTTAATGATATTATATTGCAATAAAAAAAAAAATAAAATTGAAATATAGTCTGATATCAGCTCAGCATCGTTTTTATTGTATAAAATAATTTATCATTGTATTCTAAACTTAACTCATCTATTACAGTAATCTAATAAAAATGGAGTACACTTAATTCCTATTATAAAGAAGAGCAAGTTTTTTTTTTATGTAGTTATAAAAATAAAATAAACTAAAAGTGAACAATTGTTTTTATAATATTATCATAACAATATTTAAAGAATATTCAGACTATTTCAAATTAATCTGATTAAAATGTCATGTCTGGGTTATAGAAAATTAATCTTAATATAAGAAAATTAAAATTAAAATAAATTTAAGACAAAAAAAAAAATGAAGACTTAAATCAAAATTAACGAAACTTAAATTATTAATTTAATAATCCTTCATTGTTTAAAACTAATTTTGTAAAATAATTAAACATTATTTCAAGGCTATAAATAAAAAAAAAAAAAATACAGAAAAATAATAAATATAAAAACTTTCAGTACAAATTATACAGTTATATATAGTGATGTTTTTGTTGCAAACTTTTAAATAATTAAAATATTTACTGAAATCGCATAGTGAATAAGGAAATTTGAATACATTATCCGGATTACTTTTATAAACTTGAAAATTAAATAAAATGTATCTTTCACAACACGCTCTTTTATGTGCAAAAAATTTATTTTCTACTATTATTGTACTTAAAACTAAATCCTTATACTATATTTTAAATCATCATAATTATTATTTTGGTTTTACAGTTTATTAGTGTTTCTGTCACACTGAGTCAGTGAAAACAATGATTAGTGAATACACAAACAGATTTGTGAAAAAAAAACTCATAATAATTATACCGTACACATGTTATACTGTAGTAGTTGTCTATATTACTACATTAATACCGTGTCAGTCAAACTGTTATCGAATCACGGTGCAGATGTCACAATTTGTGATAACTTTTACTGGAGTTTTTTGAAAAACGTGTGAATAAGAAATCCGTCGTGAAAACTGCATACCTAATATGGTAATATCTATTAGCATTGCGGCAGCTGTGCGGACCACGGTATATACTATATGTACCTTTATTGCGATTTTCCAGTCCCGAAAACCATAAAATTTGTTTCGCAAATTACATCATACGGGCGTTGGGTTGCCACCATCGTCGTCGTCCGATCGAGTTTTTCGAGAGACCGACCATCAGTCATCGTATCGGCTTTTGCACACTGATTGACAAAGGTGTAATACGCACTGTAAGTTGACGGTGGTGCCTTGTCATGTATTCACGTGTGTTACGCGCATCACCCGATTGGAGACCGTGTGTGTGTGTGTGTGTGTGTGTGCACGAAAAATAGAGGTGTGAGTATAGAGTGAAGATGTGAGTCCCAGACACACGAGCCCACGGTTCCAGTCGTCGTCGGTGCAAAGCCAATTTGTCAGACTCGAGTAACTCACGAGCGCGTGTGCGTGCGTGCACGTATACGTGTCAAACCGATTGGCAACATCCTTTTCCGTTACTCCGCAGACCGGAAACATCCGGACGAGGAGAATTATTCGTATTTTCCTCGTCTTTGTATTCGTTCGTGTATATATTTTTTTTTCTTTTATCTTATTTAATTTCATTTATCCATCTTCTGTTGGTTCATTCCACCTCCTCCATGCCCACACATACCACAGTGATGTTCCCGAAAACCGGCTGTGGCTAAATCCCGTCTTGAGAGATTTCCACGCACCCGAGATTATAATATGGACTATATAGACATTATTATAATGGCATTTTGATACGATTATATTAAAACGGAGTTTATTGAGTATGGTAAAGACGACGCGAAAGTGTTGTTGAAACAGTCATGCATTAGTAGTGACATTTAACTCGATTGTTGTTTTTGATTTAAAATATTAAATATTTATTTGAAATATCAATTCAATTTAACTTACATTTCGACTCAAATCAGAATCGTCGTCGGCTGTTGCTTTAAAAAGAGTCAATGTTTTTCGAAAACAGTATATTATTATTAAGAAATAAAATGATATTTCCCAAAAAAATCTAACCATGTACATCCATTAGCTTCATCATCAATTTCCATAAAGACTAATTTTTCAATTTTTTTAGTTTTATTTTCTATAAATATCGATAAATAATTTTTTTTATAAGAATTCAGAGTTTGAATTTTGACAACATACGTAAAAATCACGAAAATTCGTAAACTATTCTATGCTAGAAATTCACAAAAATGTTTCTTTGAACATTTTTAATAATCTATAATATATCCTTAACAGACTAGACCGTTCCCGCTCAAAATCATTTTTCGTATACAATGATATAATATCATTGGATTCAAATTTAATTCCATTCATTACAGTAACCCACTTGTAATCTACTGTATGGCAGAGCAACATCCACGACTTACCCACCCTTTTTAAATGTATAAGGAGTTTATCTACAATCTATACAATACATAGGGTCGATCAGTAAGTAGGATAACAATTATGTTTAGTAGAAAGGCTCATAGCGGGGCCACCTGACAATTTTATATATTATTATTTTCAGTTTAACAGGTTCGTGGGCCTATATTATTTTAAAATTAGGTGATTTTAAGTAGTGTGAATAATACAGAACATAACTATAATATTGTTTAATCGTTATATTTGTAAATTCTATTACTCCGTAGTAGTCGTGATCACCCGAAGGTACCTGATGCAAAAATATTTAAGATGGTCTTGAAACAAAATTCTGATATTAGAAGGTAAGTAGTCACTATTCTCTGAAACTACACAATGCGTAATAGAAATAATATAAAAATTGCACGTTGCCAACAGATTACCAGACGCACTAAAAAACGATATCCAGAGAGACAGCTCGCTGGATTTGTTTCCAAAAGTGAACCAATCAATACATAGCTTATAATATAATATTCAAATAAAATATAATATTTAAATGACGCATGGTAATATTTTAATTTACGAATTTCCTAGGAAACCAAAACTGTTTGTAGTCCCTATTATTGTTGAATAATTAAAATATATAGTTCGTATTATCCAGCCAATCGAATTGGTGCTCAACGAATCTTTATAACTGTCGAACATTTTTGTAAGACAAACATATTTTCTAGTTCTTTATAATTGCTACTTAACGTATAACAATGATTGTATTGATAAACACTTATAATATTTGGCTTACGAGTGAACGATTCAAAGTCTCCGTCAATCTTTGTCTGTTATTTGTTATCGTTTTTTCGTGTTTGTTTGGACGATCGAATGGCAGATCTATACCAATTACACGTAAGAATATTATACATCTACTAATAATAAAACGTCACGATTCGAGTAAAGATTACGCAGTATAAGATTTGTTCAAACGTCGATATTCTGATTTTACAGCACCGTCCAACCAGGATGGCATGATGACAACCGAGTCATCGACTTCATTCAGCCAAAACAGTGGACTTTCAATGTACAGCCGTTATTGGATAGCGTATGTTTCGGTACCTTTGTCGTGGTCGACCACGGGCGACAACCAAAGCAATTCACCGACCCCAGCCGATCGTAGTTCACCATCAACCGACGACAGACGGGATTCGTCATGCAAGCAGTCGTCGAATCACCGAGAATCGATTTCATTTCCCGACCAGTCGCAGGGTAGCCGACAATCATCGATTTCGTGCGACTACCAACGGCTGTCTCCGTCGTTCGATAATAGTGATATGATGACGTACCCGTCTTATTCACTAGCTGAGAATGAAGGTCCGGTGTCATCCGATAACGATCCCAGCATTTCATCGTGGCAACCTTTAAGTTTTAACGACAAAAACGACAAAGATCGCGATATTCCAATGATTCTTTTCGATGAACACGGTGAGATGCACAAGAACTACGCATCATTCTTAAACCCGTTAACAAACACAAATAACAAAAACAGCAGCGATGAGGCCGAGGCCGCTTAATGAAATAACATATTATAAAAAAGCGTGTTTTTGAATGTTGTTTTAAATTTATGATAACTTTATTTCACGATTGTCTGAAAATTATTTCAAAGATTGTGACTCAGCTTTTGAACATAGCCATAAATCACAATAATCCTCAGCACATCCATTTTATCTGGCTTACAGATGACGCGTAATAGTGGCTGCGCATTTAACCATGATCATCAAAAAGAATCATCGGAATTTCGCAATCTCTGTCGTTTTTGTCATGAAACTTATAGGTCACCACGATGAAATCTTGGGATCGTTATCGTTAACTATCAGATCGTTGTCGGATGACAGCGGACCTTCATTCTCAGCTAGTGAATAAGACTGGTACGTCATCATATCACTGTTATCGAATTACGGAGACAACCGTTGGTCGTCGCATGAATTCGGTGATTGTCGGCTACCTGGAATACTTCATTTCAACCACAACGAGGGCACCTTAATCTATTTTCTGTGTTTTACAACCTACGAAACCTGTACACACGACAAACTTGTATGACAGAGATCATAGTAGAACGAAAAACTTGTCTCTGTAAAACCGTGCATTTAAGCAATGTAATATAAAGTATAAA